>NC_138141.1:26462811-27692509 GCF_964188305.1 Podarcis bocagei
AGTGATCTGTTAATAACCAAGCAAATATCTGCAAAGATCTGTTTAATATCCAATGCTTCAGAGGATCCCAACTGAGTGCAGCAGGGAATCATTAAGTCAAAGAGCACTTTCTCCCTCTGCGTGGAGTGCAATGATGCTGAAAAGAAGGAAGAAATGAGATTCAATAGGCATGAATGGACGGGAGGGAGAGGAGAAGGGAGGGAGTGAAGCAAAATTGACCAATGTCTGTTATACCCTCCTTCTGAAGTGGAAACTGTATTCTCTGTTGCAGAGGAGTTTCTCAAAGCAGGATTTTGTTGTTGGTTCTGCCAACAGAAAGTAAAGCAAGCAAGCAAGCAAGCAGTGGCAATTGCACTTGCAATGCACAACTATTATTCAGAGGCATCACATTCTGTATTTGGTGTTTAATTTCTTTGAAAATGGAGACAGTGATGCACAATTAAGCCAACTGCAGTGTGCACAGGTGGTTCAGACCTATAATGCTGCCTGTGTTCAAATGAGGAACATAACACATAATTACAGATAATAATGCACAGGTCATAATTATCCTACCATTACTTGCAACCATTGGGTTTGAATTGCATATCTGCTTAGGTGGTTAAATGTCCGAAGCATACTTCCTTGCAGTGGAAATATCCACTGAAATAAAGAAACAGGCTTCACACTTTCCTGCAGAGAAGGGTTGTCTCTGAGAAGCCATGAGGAGGAGGAACATGAAACTGAGAAATGGAAAAGAAAAAAAAGTGGAAATGAGAGCAGGCAAAGGAGAGAGAAAGATGGAGTGAGTTTGTCTCACTTGCTGATGGGATGCCAAGGGAGAGCAAGACAGTTTTGTTGGCATTTAATTTGTTCCACACATGCAGTCTGTGAACGCAACAAGATAGGAGTGGGCCAAAGGAGGGACAAAATTCCATGGCTTATTCTCATTGTTAGGGCAGCAGGCTGTGTGTGGGCTGTTCAGATAGTGCAGTTGACAAACCCCAGCTTCTCTTCCCTGCTATCAAGCAATGTCTCAAAGATTATTAGCTGTCAGCAAGACATGGACACTGTTTCCCCCCCCCCACACACTTTTTCTGCTTTGGCGCACAGGTTCTTCTTTTGCTCCACAAACTCTCTGGTGGAAAAGGTGGAGGGTTTTGTTTTGGTTTTGTTTTTGTGGGGTTTTTTTGCATTGCCCTGTGCCAGCAGCTGCCAAGATTTCAGCTCTGCGGCTGCGATATTGGTGTGAATGCTTGCACTCTCTCTCCCTTGCTCTCTTAGTGAAGGAAGGGTGTAAGGCAGGCATAGGCAAACTCGGCCCTCCAGATGTTTTGAGACTACAATTCCCATCATCCCTGACCACTGGTCCTGTTAAGGATTAAGGGTCCTGGATTAAGGACATCTTCTGAAGTCCAGTAATACAGCTAGTATTCCCTTTTGAGCACCTCAAGGTAGTATGAAATGAGAAATGTTGCCTTGAATACTGTTTCTCACCTAGCTGTATCTTCAGAGGCATCCCAGTAATGGCTTGGGGTCTGTTTAGTTGTGAGATTGCTTTAGCCTATATATGCCCACTCGACTGCTTTGATCTGTGGATCTGGCACTCCTACAGGTGCCACATAGTACTCATTCTGCACTTGTAAAAACTTATCTTTCATTGTGGCAGCAACCACCTTTGGAACTCCCTGCCTGTTGATGTTGGGCAGGCACTTTCACTGTACTTGTTTTGGCTCCTGGAAGCCTATCCAGATATGTAGTATATTGCTGGGTTCTTTGATCTGCTTTTTATTATTCTTTTTGTAAACCTTGAGATTTTAATACAGGCAGCCCCCCGTTTATGTGCATTCAATATATGTGCAACCATGTATACAGGCATTGTGCCAAGCCCAGAAGTGACCCAGAAACGTCACAAAGACGTCACTGAAACACCACTGAAAGGGTGGAATGGACTGTTTGCAGGCTTCTTCAATGAGTTTCAGTTATACGCAATTTCATTGGCACGCACGATGCCTTGGAACGTAACCCCGCATAAACGGGGGCTGTCTGTACAAAGCTTTATATACATACTGCGAAATGAAATACAATAAAAATAACTTGTGCTTGTCACCCTTCATTTGGGGATTTGGAGCAGAACGCCTCAAATGAACAGAATGACTATGATTAGAAATTGAAATTCAAGATTAGAAATTCAAGTCAGGGTCAGCATTCAAAGTCCTCCACATGCCCAGCTGTGTCCTCTAGTGGTACATTGGTCTTCAGTTGGCAAGTTGGGACCTGCTGCTGGGTCACAGCCTAATCCAAGCTGTCTTTCCAAAGAACCAGCTCCCCAACATTTATACAAGCTAGATGGAACTTTATTCCTTTCCTATGTCCTGTTTTAATCCTTCCTTTTCTGCTGCTTTTCTCATGGTCAGTTCATTTGCACCCTGGCCTAAGAGATGGCACTTCGTCAATAACCCCTAACACAACTAATTGATTTTCTTCCCCAGCTGTCTCCTTTGGTGAGGATACAAAGTCCCCCTCCCCCAGGCATCTTCCTCCACCCTCAGTCTTGGAAAAGAGGCTGATGGCTTTGCTAAGTGTGATTGGAACAGTTTGTTTTTTAGCTCCACGTAAGCACTGTGCTGGATTTATAGCATCTTCATTCTTTCTGAATCGACCCGCTGGGAGCCATTAAAGTTTTATTACTCTCCACGGCTCCCTGGCTGGAGCAGAATAGAGGAGATGGCCACTATGAGTGCTGTTCTTCCTCCTTTATGACTGTGCTGAATCCCAATCCTAAGGTTCCATTTTCCTATGCTGTATACCATAGGCTCAAAGATCACAAGACAACCCGGATGGTCGCTAGATTCTGTGCACAGATCTGTAGGCGCAGACCATCTCTTGATTTAATATAGTTTGTTAAGAAAATTCCCAAACTCGGATTCACAGGAGACTCTGGGTCATTTCTCTATGGTACTCTATCTTAAAGTTTTTATGTGTTTATATGCCTACCACATGTTTAAACTTAAAATCCATTCTTGTATATTGTTTTAAATGTTTGTTTTGCTTTTGGGATTGTAGTTCCATTTGTGTTTCACCAGCTGGTCTCTGACCGTAATAAATTTCATGTACCATAGGTTCTAGAGATCTCAATCTCACTGTCTGACACACAGAAGAAGGCCTAGGAAAAGCTTAGCATCCAAACCTTTTTTGGGTGTCTTTGATAAAGTTGGTGTGACCACCTGGATGCAAGTCTTATGTCAAAGAGCCACAATGACTATGGTGGAGCATTCATGGGGTCGGAGCGGGGACTATAGGTGGAGTGATTTTTCCTTGCACTCCAGTGGTGCAGCCCAGGAACAGTTTTACCCCCTCACCTGCTATTTGTAGGTGTGGAAGGATCTGTAAGTTTTGGTTCCCTTCGTTCCTCTCCCCCCCCCCCCAGTCTTGAATTCAGTTCTCCATATTTTCCAGCAATTTGTGCTTGAAAAAGAATTACTGTGAAAATTCACAAGCATTTTAGTGCAAGTTTCTCTGAGTAAACATGTTATATTGTATGCAGTTTTGACTAATGGAAGCACTTTTGCAAGCCGTTCCCCCATGTATAGTACACATTTAATGTTATTTTCATTAAAATGTGCATTTTTATTCACATTTTCCCCCAAAACATTTTTTTTGGGGGGGAAACATTTCTTTACAAATGAATTTTGTAAGGTGGCTGCGTTTCAGTTTACGTACTGCAAATATAATGCAAATGACAATAAAATTGAATTTCTCATCCATTTCTCCTCGCTTGAACTAGGCCTTCCACACAGGTACACACAGGAACATAGAAAACTGCCTTATACTGAGTCAGATCATTGATCCATCTAACTCAGTATTGTCTGCACTGACTCACAACAGCTCTCCAGAATTTCAGCCAGCATCTTTTGCCAGCCCTACCTGGAGACACCGGGGATTGAACCTGGGACCTTCTTGTGCAAGGCAGATGCTACACCACAGAGCTGCAGTCCTTCTCGACATACTGTAGCTGCTCAATGTAACAGGCAATGGTTACAATAACAGCCAACCAAGTCAAAGAAATAGCTTAGTGTGAATATGCAGATAGGGTCATTCTGAACAAGGAGTTTGCACCTGCTTTGCTCCTCCTCCCTGAGCATTTTAGGTCAGCCATCATGGCAGCTAAGCCATTGTTTGGCTTAGCATGTCACACAAACCTGGGGCGGAGGAAAGGGGGGTGCGGTGTGGCGGTCTGCCCCAGATGTCATCACTGAGGGGGGTGACAAAATGCCGGGTGCCACTCACTGCAGGGCCTGCAGCATGCCCAACCACGCTCCTGGGAGAGACTCGGTGGCTTGGGTGTGTGCAGGCGTCACGCTGCCCAAATTGTCCGCCCGCTGCCCCCCCCCCAGCTGTAGGGCAGCTGAGTGGGAGGAGGCAGGCAGACTCCTTGGAGGCCCACCCTGCGCCGCCCCAGGCGCCCGATCAGCTTGCTCTGCCACTGCCCAAACCCAATATCTTGGTTAAAGTCTCTACTCCCTAACCACAATCTATAGTCAAGGTTTGTTGGTGAAAGAGAAAAGCCCTTGATAATGATTCCTGGTTCAGAGGACATGCTAAGCCAATTGTTGTATACTGGCCTATAAAGACAGAGGAGGAGAACATGGGTGTGAGCTCTTCTCTGCAAACTAGACCATTTGAAGTGTTGGCAAGCAACATTCAGTCTTAGTGCGATATGCAAAACTGGCCGCTGATAAAGGCTCACTTTTGGGTCACCATCAACTGTGCTTCTGATGTTAATGGGACCAGGAGAAGTTCCTCACCCAAGCATCTTGGCACCTGGGCAGGGAGATATGATCTTTCTGTTAACCTGGGTCCAAGTCATACAGCCTTTCTAAGAAGTTTACAAGGAGAAACTAAATTTTATCAAATTTATCACATTTTGATCTGCCTCTTATTACTCCGTGGTGTTAGATGTTCAGAAAGGACAACATACTTATTATTAATAACAGTACTTATTAATAATTACTAAATTATTATTAATTACTTGATAAGTAATGATACTTAGTAACATTTCAACACAGCATTCCCCAAATGGGGAGAGGAAATGGAGGCAGTGATGTATTAGGAAACTGCTACTGGAAAATAAGGACTATTGTAAGTAAATAGGGATCAAGAACATGAGCTGGGGTTGAATTCGTAACTTTGATGCAGTGTGATTGTGTTGGGCTCCCAATTAACCACTAGCTGCCCCATTCACACAAAGTTTGCTTATCAACCCAGTGTTTCAGTTTACATTCCTTAGTATTGTAATCTGGGCAGCAATTCCACCCTCTGAGAAAGATGGCTCAAAATGAGGCATGTGTAAGACTGACCTGTTGAGCCAAACACTGCCTGTGAGCCACTTAATGAATGCTTGTCCCTGGAAATCAATAAATTTCCAGGGTCTGCAAAAATAAAGAGGTGGGTGTCCCTTGGCTAGAACCCAGGGCCGGTCCAAGATATTTTACTGGCTGAGCTGAAGGAAAAGATTGCATCACCCTATTCATTATACAGTGGTACCTTGGGTTACATACACTTCAGGTTACATATGCTTCAGGTTACAGACTCCACTAACCCAGAAATAGTTCCTCGGGTTAAGAACTTTGCTTCAGGATGAGAAAAGAAATTGTGCCCACACTGGAAGAATGGCAGATGAAGGTAATGGACTATATGGAACTGGCAGAAATGACCGGCAGAATCCGGGATCAGGGAGAAGAGGTGTTGGAAGAAGATTGGAAGAAATTTAAAGACTATCTGCAGAAATACTGCAAAATTAATGAATGTTGAAGGGATGTTGGATTGAAAATAACTGGTATTGGTAAAAAGATTAATAAGAATATGTAAATATAGATTGACAATGGCTGGAAATATTTAGTTATAATAGGTTAAGATAATAAGTAAAGATAAATGATAGAGGGTAAGGATTTGCTGAACCAACTATGTGAATTGGAATACAAAAAAGGGGGGGTGAGGAGGTCAGGAAATAAGTAAATGAAATATAAGACATGAAAATATTGATTTCTTGTTAATTTTGTTGGTTTTTTTACTTTTTATGTATTTTGCTTTTGTATTTCTGTATTTTTTTGTTTTCTATTATTGTTAAGTTTTTCTTATTTTCTATTTTTAATTTGGTAATTTTTTATTGTCTGAAAAATTTAATAAATATCATTTTTAAAAAAAGAGAGAAAAGAAATTGTGCTCCAGCGGCGCAGCGGCAGCAGGAGGCCCCATTAGCTAAAGTGGTGCTTCAGGTTAAGAATAGTTTCAGGTTAAGAACGGACCTCCGGATTGAATTAAGTACTTAAGCTGAGGTACCCCTGTACTGACTGGTAGAGACATCTTCCACCAGAATAGAGAGTAGCAGACTATTTTAGGAGGCCTAAAATAATGGTAGGAGTGGCTAGAGAATAATACATGGTCAGTGGAGTGTATTTGGCTTGGTGGATCACATGCTTTGCATGCTCCACCTCGCCCATAAACACAATCCAGAAATTGCAGCTAGTCTCTTTGAAATCACTGAGAAGGGATGTAGCTCAGTGGCAGAACATCTGCTTTGCACAGAGATGGCTGCAGGTTCAATCCCCTGCATGTCCAGGTAGCTCTGGGAGAAACCCCTGCCTGATACCTTGAGAGAGCTGCTGCCAGTCAGTTTTAGATAACATTGACTGTTGGTGTGTTGCAGAACAAGACAGTTTCCCACGTTCCCACTTGTCTTGATTGATTGCTTTCAATGGGGCTGCAAAACCAGGGAGGTTGCCAGGCGTGTAGCTGGCGGGTTGTATTTGGTTTGATGGGCCGCAGATCATGCAGGCCTGATCTGAAGGAGTGCTTAGTAGTGGTAGCAGAAAGGGTTCCTGTTCCTTTGACAAGTGGAAATGAGCTCCTGCATTTTCTTTTCTCAGCTCCGCATAGGCCAGGAGCGGGTAGTTTTGCCAGCATGTTTTCTAATTTAATTACTTATCCTTGTCTCAAATTGTTTATGGTACACTAGGCTATTTAATGTGCCATAAGCAAATGGCTCTTGAAAGAGGAAGAGAATTTATTTGTTTTAGCAAGCTACTCCAACAAAAGTCTATTTCCTCAGCTAATTAAGATTCCATTCGCTAATTTAAATGTTATGCTAATTAAAGCATAATTCTAAAACTATAAAAAAGGGATTTTTTTTATTACAAAAGAGGAAAAAAAAACCCAGAAAAGGAAGAAGCCAGCAAGAAAGGAAAGCAGTTGGCCTTTAGGAATTACATTAAATTTATTGCGCCGTCGTTACAATTGTGAGTGGAGTAATTATTTCATTTGCTGCACAAGCCGTATTTGGTGGGGCTGCCTTTTATTCATCCCCCCTTGCCCCCCTCCCTTATCACACTTCGGCTCATTAACACACTCCCCATCCTGCTTCTCTCTAATGGGCATCTTGTCTTGTGATGGTTTCAGATGAAATGGGAGTGTGATCCTTAAACTGCTTCTCCTCACGCTCCCCTCAGATGGACCACACACAGTGCTTTTCAGCTCAACTCTCTCTTTTTCCTCTCCTCATGCTGAAGCAGCCAACTTCTGAGCATCAGCTCTGCAAACGAGTCTCCTGGTCAAACCGACTCGGAGAAGTTCACATTGCGCCTTCTAATTACTCTATTTCTCCCTGCTTCTTCTTTTTTTGTTTTGTTTTAAATGCTTGACTTTTTTGTTTCCTTTTAATGAGGCAGCGTGTGATCAGGCGTTTCAAAACAACAGCCAGAGCCTCCTCAAGACTGTAGGGAGTCCACTGCCTCAAACTTCCTTGTAACGACCCTCTCAGTTCTGCTTCCAGGCAACCTGTTTATGGAGCATCCACCCTGATTTTTTGAACAAACAACAAGCACCAGCTATTTACTGAGCATTCGTTTTCATTTGTTTGTGGGGGAAGGTTCCTTCTTGCTAAAAGCCCCGAATCAACCTTAATTGTGCTACCTGAATTTGTTGGTATGTGACAGAATCTTTCCCAGAAATAGCAGCAGTCTGGAAGAATCCTCATTAATGCTAACTAGGGGTATGACTAAGAAAATCAGCCTGCCTCAAGGATAGTTCTAGGCCAGCTTGGGCAAAAGGTAGATCAGGATCTACTGATAGCTCTCGTAGTGTTTTGAAATACAGTGGTACCTCGGGTTACATATGCTTCAGGTTACATACGCTTCAGATTACAGACTCCGCTAACCCAGAAATATTGCCTCAGGTTAAGAACTTTGCTTCAGGATGAGAACAGAAATTGTGCTCCGGTGGCGCGGCAGCAGCAGGAGGCCCCATTAGCTAAAGTGGTGCTTCAGGTTAAGAACGGTTTCAGGTTAAGTACGGACCTCCGGAACCAATTAAGTACTTAACCCGAGGTACCATTGTACTGTACATTGGCAAGGATTTCCGTTGCTTTTAAGGTGGTAGTAAAAAATAAATAAAAAAAGATTCCCCCAGGAGTGGATTTTTTTGTATGGAAAGGTTGTTGGCTCAGCTCATGGAGGGCTATTGATGGTGGCTAAGCTCTCGCTCCGCAGTTGGAGCCAGTGATACTTCTGAATACTAGTTGCTGGAAACCACAGGAGGAGAGACTGCTTTTGTGCTTGAATCCTGCTTGTGGGTTTCCCACAGGCACCTGTGAGAATGGGATGCTGTACTAGATGGGCCATTGGGCTGATCCAGCAGGCTCTTCTTACGTTCTTAAGTTCTAGTACTCATAACAAATTCCTGAGCTCAGAAATCTTTTCTATTCTCAGTGGTGTGAGATCCAGGGTTCGTGTTTCCTTCAGAAATTAGGCACAGTGCAGACTGTGGTGTCCTTATGATATATGGTTTAATTTACACATCTATACTACCTGCACCTAGATGGGGCAGTTGCAGAGCATTCACATCCTATGATGGTCTGGCTTACCCCTTCAGGGCAGCATTGGATTCCAAGGACAGGAAAAAGCCATCCTCTCTGCCTGTCATTCCCAACTCACATGGAGTTCTACCCTCCTTCTATTTCTTGCTGCTAACCAACTCCAAGGACCTCTCCCCAGCCTACATCATTCAAAGTTTAAGCCCTAAACTTGGCCTTTGCCTTTGCCCACCAGAATGAGGGGACATTCCCAGTCTGACAGGAGGATTAATTTTTTAATCACCCCACCCTCCACAATACCCACTTCTGTTCTTTACCCTGAGGAATGCTTTGGCTGGATTCATCCAGAATCGATGAACAATCTAGAATGTTATTTAGAAGTGTCTGTGAGCTGATTTCATGTGATCAGAGTGAGTCCTGATTAGACCCCGGGGTGGTTATTCAGAAGATATCTGCTATGTTCAGGTATGTTTATGTGTCATTCCTCAAAATATATGGCTATCTCGTGTTTGGAAAATTTATTTATAAAAATCACATTTAATGGTGTTGAGAACTCTAACATCAATCTTGGCAAAGAACCATGTTTAAAAATAGAGGCTCCCTCCAGAGATTTGGCAGATTTGAACCTCAAGATTGGGGGGTCCGGCTCCAGATTTACATTTGCTAAAGTTGTGGCTTGTTGAATAAGGCTGCAATCTTCTAACACACATTTAACCTCCGCATAGACTGTATGTTAGAAGACTGCAGCCTTACTGAATTTACTGAGGGTTTCTTCTGAGTGCAGACGGCTGCACAATAAGTCTCCAAAATTGGGGGCAAGGGGAAAAAGCTGTTTCTCTCCAACCCCAACCCCCACCCCTCTCCCAGAAAAACCTGAATCGTGGATTTATCCTATTATCACCTCTAAGCATACTACAAATATGCCCAAATTAATCTTTCCACTTGTTCCTAAAATTTGGTTAAAATGTATTCATGATATGTAAGTAAGTTCATAAGTGGAAGCTATTTGACTGTGGATCTATTTGTGTCATCAAACTGATATAACAAGATTGCCATTTTGGAAAGGTAAGGTGATAATGAGTCCCAAACTGTGTGAACAAAGCAGTGTGAACTGAGCACACAAAGCAGAATTGAAAAGAAAAAGATGCCTACTTACAGTACGTCTCCATCATTTTTTAGGGGTCCTTGTTTTATTGGGCAATTTTTTAAAAAAAATAGATTTGTGATTTTATTGCTTTAATATGAATATTGCTAGCTATTTTAAACTGAATGGGAAATATATGTTTGCCACTCTACTGTGCAAGGCAGGGGGTGGAGCTCAGCTGACCAGTGGAAAAATAAGTTATATCTACGCCCACAGGAGTCATTTGACATTCAAAGAAAGGATACTGGAAATATGATTTAACGTTGTTCGTCACATTGTGGTACTATAAAGTGGAGACCTGTGCATATTAAAGTGAAGTGTTTTGTTCTTCTCCTTTAAGTGACCGTAAATCAGAAGTCAAAGCCTATCAAATTGTAATGTTATGTTTTTATAGTAAGTCTACTGAGGAAGACTTGGTCAAAACACATTTGGCCTATGAAGGATTTATAACAGCATGTTTATGCACATTCGTATGAGATATTCAATTAATCATATGGCCTATTAAGCGTTTATAATAGTGTGCTTATGTACATTATGGTGCATAAATAAGAGATGGCCATTTAATTGCAATAAAACGTGGGTTTTTTTACACATTTTACCTCCCCCTTTCACCACTCATTAGGGTTCTATTTTAACATAGAATCATAGAATTGCAGAGTTGGAAGGGACCACAAGGGTCATCTAGTCCAACCCCTGCCATGCAGGAATCTTTGGGCCCAATGTGGGGCTCGAACCAACAACCCCGAGATTAAGAGTCTCATGCTTTACTGACTGAGCTGTTGCAATAAAACAGATGTATTTTCTTTACTGTATACGTTTTTACCTTTATCTGCTTCTCTCCCCCCCCCCCCCGCCCATCATTCGAGTTTAGTTAAGCATGATTATAACCTTGCATGTTTGCATACCAACTTGGTATACGGCAGATTTCTTTGTTGCATTTTCCTATGTCCGAATGCACTGAAACATCATTACTGTCTAAAGACATTGCCAAATTTGAGGGGTTCCCAGCCCAGAAGCTTTCCAGCCACCCTGGACACTTTGCCCTCTCAATGGACACTCCCCCCCCCCCTTTTACCTTAAATGTGAGATGGATGGTGGTTGTTCTGTCACCACCCACACTCCTCATCTCCGGACCCCACTCTCACTTTATTAAAATTGGTTTTGCCACAGCTAATGTGGCAGCAGCGCTGCTACTCTCTTGGGATGGGGTGTCCGTCCTTAGAGCAGGATATGCTGGGTGAAGAGGCCTCAGAGAGCTCCTGTGCTATAGGAGCCAACCCCATGGGGATGAGGTCCCTCTGAGGACCAGCCTCCACTAAGTTGATGAGCATTGGTGTGTGTACAACACATCATGTGATTGATTATGCAAGCCGAGGCTTACCTCCCCCACCCTCCAATATTTCATTCCAGTTGGCGCCCCTGCCCTGTGCCACCACTGGTTTGCTGCCAAAATCTTATTAGAAGTGATTTAAAACTGAATCTCAAAATTTAAAATGATTTAGAATTGAATTTCAGGCACAATTTTAAATTAAGCAAGAGGGAGAGATGGGTGAGGAGTAGGGTGGGCACTGATCATCCCTATTTCAGATAAACCTGAAGTCATTTGGGGGCACAAAAGCTTCACGTGGTCAGGGGCGAAGGAAGACACCCGGTGTGGGGCGTTGGGACAAACCACCTGGCGGCGCATGCACGGTGCTGCTACGTGCCCCGCATGCACAGATGGGTGGTTTGCCGATGGCACCACTCGAGTGCCGTACGGACGGCGGTGGGATCATCTGCTTGTGGCTGCAGCTCTGAGAGAGCTGGAGCTGCAAAGCCACACGCAGCCGATGGCTAGTGGGTAGGCTTGCCTTGTGCACTGCTTGCTTTTTGCTTGCTGTAGGCTTGGGAGTCGCTGGTGGGGGGCAGAATGTCACCCCCGTCAGGATGGCACCCGGAGCATGCCGTACCCTCTGCACCTGCCTTGCTCCGCCTCTGCACATGGTCCCCTGCATGATACGCAGCCCTAGACCTGTGTCCCTTAGTCTGCTACCCTACTCTGGCCTGGCAGGAGCTCACCAAGTTCCCAGCCAGGGAGGTCTTTTGCCTGAAACCCTTTTAAACAGAATGGCCAGGCAGCAGATTGAACTTGGAGCCTTTGACATGCAAATCATGTTTCTCCCCAAATCTGCTAAATTGAAGCCCTTTCTTAAGGCAGCTTTTCTTCTCCCTTTCCGTTCCTGCCTGCTCCACTTGGACTCTCCTTGACGGCAGGGGCTGCTCCCCAGGGATGCTGACTCAATCCACCCCTGCAGAGCAAGTTCATTTTCTATTCTATCTCTGCCTTTTGATAGCAGATTTGTCCGGGTGCAAAGAGAACCTCAGCTGCAAATCGATGCCTTTGGAGAAGAGATTTAACTGTGTGGAAGCTAGTCAGGGGGTCTTTTTTTTATTTACATATTTATCTTCACTCCCCTCCCTTTTTTATTGGGGGGGGCGTGGGGAGAAAAAGAAGCCAATTAAGATTCTCAGATGAAGCCAACAACTCCTTGGCTTCTGGTTGCTGTGGGAGCTCTCTCATCAGCACCGCATTAAATCGCCAGACCTGGGTATCATGATTATTGTTGTTGTTTGTACAGCCTGGATAAATAAATGCCATGTAGCGCTTCCAAATAATTGAACTGCCTCCTCTTCCTCAGCTTCCTCCCATACCACCTTTTCCACCTGCAGCGTTGTATTGTGCTGCAAAACACCTGCTACGAACAACACAGAGATCCCTCTAGCAAGGAAGAACTTTTCACCTCCCAGGATAAAATCCTCCCCCTGAACCTCAAATTCCATCTTTCCAGTTTATAACTCATGTGTAGAAACTTTAAAGATGGAAATAAGAATAGCAAACTATATCCATATACTTGAAAAAAATGAGAACCGGTGTGGTATAGTGGTTAGAGTGTCAGACTAGGACCTGGGAGTTCACTCTGAATGTCACTACAGTGGCACCTTGGTTGAAGAACAGTTTAGTTTATGAACAACTTGGATTAAGAATGCTGCAAACCCAGAAATAGGTGTTTTGGTTTGTGAACTTTGCTTTGGAATAATAACATGTTCCGCTTCCTGTTGAGTGTGTTCCATTTGTAAACTGAGTCCCTCATTGCTATGGAAAAGCACGCCTTGGTTTAAGAATGCTTTGGTTTAAGAACAGACTTCCGGAACGGATTAAGTTTGTAAACCAAGGGACCACTGTCTAAGTGAAATTTCAGTGGAGGCTCTTTGGGGGCATTTCAGCCTGTATCTTGCTTTTGGATCCACAGTGGCTGGTGCCCCATAAGGACTAGTAGGGCAGAAAGCAGGGAGGCCAACAGTAGGTGGTGCCAGAGCCAATGACAAGGCAGACACAACCATTTTTTGTTTTGTTTTGCCCCCATCCTCCTCCTCACTGAGTTTTGCAAGGGCAGCACTGAGACTGAAGAGGAAGAAGTTGACAGCTGTTGTCACCACCTGGACAGAATGTAAATAAGAAGGCAGGAAGGTGGCAGCTAGCTGAGGGCCGACTGAGGTTGGTGGCCACCCTCAGAGTAAGAGGAAGAAGAGAGAGCCATGTCCTCAGGGCACGACAATGTAGAAGCGGGTGCTGAGGCCTCCCCCATCAGTGGGGTGACCTTGGGAGCCATCTGAATCAGAGTCCTCCTTGGAGTGACACTGGGACATGGCTGCAGGGGGGACAAGACAGTGGAAGAGCAAATATCTTCTTCTTGACCATCAGTGTAGTAATTGGAAAAGCCATCCTGTGAGGCCAACACGAGCACTTTTCTTGTTTTGCATTTCTTGAGTTTCTGTTCCTTTATTTCATAAGCTGTAAGGAGACATTAATGAATTTCTGAAAGGCTGGCAGTGGGAAAGAAATCATTTTGCGATTATTACATTGTCCATTGTTTTGTCCCAGTAGGGAGGCAACCATCTAAAAACCCAATTTTCATTTATTCACTTGACTCGACTGAAAATCTTTTGCTCTTCACGTACACGTCTGTATCATGCAGCTCTGTGAATGCATTCACCTGCTGTCTGGATTAAGGGACACAGACCCTGTAGTCACACAATTTTGGGGAATGGTATTACATTGAGTCAGGTGAAAATATTTGCTTTCTTTAGACTACTACCTGTTGCTGAGGATTCTTGCTTACTGAGTGTTGCTAGCCCTTTGAGGGGCAACATAGGGACCAGTTTGGATCTTTTTGAATATAGCCATTGAAAGAGGTATAAACCTGAGTTTCTGCAGCTTGCTGGCAAATGTAAGTCTTGCGGGGAACTCAAAAGTTACATTGCTTTTGGGAAAAACTGATCTTGCTGTAAAGGGCAGCGCTGTTGGCTTTATGTTTTATTGATTGATTGATACATCTTGGAAATGAATTGTAATGAATTATTTATAGATGCTGACCTTATATTTTGTTTCATGCAACTGATTTGGTATTGTTACGAACACAGGAAACAGCCTTATACTACATCAGACGCTGTCAGTCCATCTAGCTCAGTATTATTGACACTGACTGCCAGCAGCTCTCTGGGATTTCAGGCAGTCATCTCTCTCAATCCTACTTGGAGATGCTAGGGATTGAACCTGGGACCTTTTGCATGCTCAGCCCCTGAGCTACAACCCTTCCCAGTTAATCCTGATGTTGTCGTGAGCAACTTTGGGCTCCATTTACCATGAGAAAAGGACATACAGATAAATAGGTGGTTACTGGTTGATATCCCACCTTTTTCTCTGAAGCAGGCAAAAAGCAAACAAACAAACACAGTGGAATAACAATAAAAAGTCCTAACTGCAATAAAACGCTACATAATTAAAACAATACAGAAGCTTTGAAAGAGCAGTGTTAGCTAAAACAAGCCTGCTGAAAAGACACTGGGTTGTAACTTCGACTCAGGGTAGATGCATTGAAATGAGTGGACCTGCTTAACCATGTCTTAATTTGAGTGAGCCTGCTCTGAGTAGGACTAGCATGGGATGAGGCCCATATGGTAGTGAGAACATGAGACTGATTTCTTAGGCAGGTCATCCCACTGACTGTGCACCACATTAGTGGATATGAAATTACCTTCCACTGAGTAAGGATGATGGTGCATCTAATTCAGCATCAGTCTATACTAGGGGTGGAGAACCTCCAGATGTTGTTGGACTGCAGCTCCACTCAGCAGGACCAATGGTCAGGGATGATGGTAGAGCTGGAGTCCATGTTCCCCACTCCTGCTCTCCACTGACTGTTTGCTGCTCTCTGGAGCTTCAGATCGGACTGGAAGAATTTCCTAGCCTCACTGAAGATATCAGGGATTGAACCCTGGACTTTTTGCATGTGGAGCATATACTGTCCATGGAACTCTTCTCCATGATGATGATGATGATGATGACATGTCATACCTATCCGTTCTCTGCTCTACTTGTATATTCATCCATAAATAGATACTGCAAGGTTGGCATAAACTTGGCCAATTTAGGGAACAGAGTCTCTGAAAGCCTGGTCCCGGAACTTATTTCCCTTTGGGCATATCAGGAATGTGAAACACAACACATGTAGTCACCACTACTTGGTGGACTTAAAGGTAAAGGTAAAGGTACCCCTGCCCGTACGGGCCAGTCTTGACAGACTCTAGGGTTGTGCGCCCATCTCACTTAAGAGGCCGGGGGCCAGCGCTGTCCGCAGACACTTCCAGTGTGGCCAGCGTGACAAAGCTGCATCTGGCAAACCAGCGCAGCACACGGAAACGCTGTTTACCTTCCTGCCAGTAAGCGGTCCCTATTTATCTACTTGCACCCAGGGGTGCATTCGAACTGCTAGGTTGGCAGGCGCTGGGACCGAGCAACGGGAGCGCACCCCGCCACGGGGATTCGAACCGCCAACCTTCTGATCAGCAAGCCCAAGGGGCTCAGTGGTTTAGATCACAACTCCACCCACGTCCCATTAATCTTGAGGGTTAACCACCTGTAATTAAGATGGCCACACATGTTAGTTCACTTAATTTAAAAGGTGCTAAACCAGCCCTGCTTCATTCGAGGATCCTTCTGCCCAATAGACTAGAACCTCCAGCCAGAGAGTTTGCTGTCACCCAGCCCAACCAGGCTGAATTTACCCAATCAAGGACCTGCCTATTAGAATCTTAAAGCAATAGTATTTTCCTCCCTCCCTCCCTCCGCCAGAATCTGCCACCAAAATCTACTGCTGCATAGGCTTGCATCATCGTTAGCAGTACCCGTCCTGACTCTGCCATGGAGGTCTCTCACACACATCAAGAGGCATATATACAGCATTTCTGCATGAGTATTACCTTTGCTTACTCCCAAAGTCTCTCCCAATAACTCATCAGCATTCATACTTCACTCTTGCCCAGAATTGGCCTTAAATGCCAGGTGTGTTTTCCCTCCCATATGGCAAGAAGACATTAAGCTGGTTCCAGGCAGCACTTTCCTGGATCTCCCGGTACCACCCACGCCTGGTATTTCTACTGGCTCTGCTTTCACCCAGCTGTGTGCAAGCCAGCATCCTCCCTGCTTAAGGGATTTTATGGAGAGAGGTTCTGGATTAGGTAGATTTGATAGGAACTGATAGCTTCTGAAAATGAAATTATTTTACCTGCATTTCAATTTGATTCTTGATGCCAGTGAAAACTGTAGCGGGTGGGGTGGGGTGGTATAAAAATGGGAAGCATACCCAACCCAGAGTTAATTAACTTGCAGTTTTCATCTGCCTTCTCCCACTCTGTTCTTTTTTAACCATTTAGCAAAGGCATCTTTAAATCCCAGCTTCCAGAAGGCATTAAGGAATAGAAAACTCAATGCTGACAGCCCCCCCCCCCCAACTCTGCCGACACCACTTCAACTCTGATGAGCCTTCTGCTAACTACCTGATCTGTTATTTGGGGGAAGTGAAGTGGGTATTGCAGAATATTAAGATATTTGGGGGAGAAGCGGGGAAGAAGAAGAAAAGGGGAGAGAAATCACATCAGGACTGACTAGTTGGCTGCAGTAACAAAATTGCCATCGGCTGATGCATTAATCTCTGCGGCTGTCGGAAAAATTCTGTCAAACGTCTTCCTGGAAATTGAATACATTACAGCTAATTCAATCACACAGTTGGAGGTGCCTGGCATTTCTGTTGGCTAGCTGGCAGGTTGGTTGGACTTTGCCACCAGAGGTTCTGGGAAGGACGCAGTAGGAAAAACCCAAAGGATCTAGGTGAGGGAATGGGCTTGGGGTTTCAGAATATGGTTTGTGTACAAAGATGGAACTGGAAGAGTGCTATTCTTCCCCCCCTCCCACACCACTTTATTTTATTTGCCAATATAACAGGAAGAGAAAAGAAAAATGAAAATTCTAAAAAATGAGTAATAGCAACAATCAGGGCTTTTTTTCAGAGGGAACTCATAGGAACTCTGTTCCGGCACCTCTGAGGTAGGCGTCATTGCCATTCCAAGAGAATGAGGGAGGTGTTTGTGGTGAGTTCCAGCACTTCTTTTCCCCAAAATAAATAAATAAATAGCACTGGCAACAATTAAACAATAACATCACCATTGCCAGCTGACACTGTCAATAAGAACAGCCCATCAATCCTGATTACAATATTTAATTTAATATAGGTAGTCCAAATAAGTTTCTAAATGAAACTGGTGATTGTATGCCATGCATTCAAACCTAGAAAGAGCCATGAGATCTGCCAACCACCATGTGAAAGTTGGTGGATGTTTGTCCTCCCAATCCTGCAGCACAGTTCTTTTAGACACCTAAAATTGGCTCACAGAACCTGCTTTTGACGTCCATCTGTTAGTCGCCACAGCTCAGGAATGTAATTTAAAAGTGCATGAACATCCTCAGACATCAATGATTTCTCCAAAGCAAAGTTGATTTGAGCAGCAATTTCTGACCAGAAAGAAAACACTACAGGACATGTTAGCATTACTGGACTGAAATAGAACAACCAGCAAGGAGCAAATAGGTGCCATGTTTCTGAAAAGCAACAACAAGCAAACCTATTTTAATAGCAGGTGTAATGCAGAGATTAAGCATGTGAGCTGTGAGTTGGAGGTCCCAGGTCCAAATCTTGTGTGTTTTATGAGCTCATTAGGTGACCTTGGGAAATCCCCTATCCCCTATATCCTATCTACAATGCAGCTATTTTACTAGCAGGGTTTTATACAGCTCCCTGGTAGTGGCATTACTGTAAGCCTGCAGCAGGATTTCTCCCAAGCCAGGAATGGGAAACCTAAGTCTCTCCAGATGTAGTTGGATTATTCCTCTTTTCAGTCCTGACCCCTGGCTGTGGCTGATGGGAGTTGTAATCCAACAACACATGGATACCACAAGTTCCCCTCCAGGTCATAGGACAAGGGGAAAGAAGTGGGGGTCTGGAGAGTATGTTGTGATACAGAGAACAGCACACAGTTAATTTACTGTGCCTGAATGCAACACACTTTTTGTAGGCTATGTGTGTTTCTAAACAAAGGAAGACTCTAATGTTGGGATGGGAAACCTGTGCCCTGTAGATGTTGCTGGACTCCAACTCAGTTCCAGCCAGCATGGCCAAGAGCCGGGGGATGGTAGGAGTTGCAGACTAACAACATTGTGCATTTACTGTGCCAGTAATGACTATGTAGGGGTGTGCAAATGCTTCGATCATACCATGCAAGTACAGGAACAGAGCAGGCCAGAGAATCATAGCATGCTGCTTTCAGCATCCTGAGAAGCTTGTCTTTCTCCACCCTTTTTTTGTTAAAGTGAGTCTCTAGCCCTTAAAGTTGCAAAGACAGACTTGAAAAGCAAGAGAATGATTCCAGATGGAATCTCAGAAGTTGGCAGGGGTGGGTGGAACCTGGATCATGGTGAGGGGAAGTTGATTGCCTGACATAGCTGTCTTGCTCTTCCCCAACAGAAGCAAAACAAATGATGTGAAATAAGCAAGTTGTTATTGGTGGTGGTGTCCATCTCTCTCAAAAGACAATGGAGTGTGTCTCCGGGGGTGAATTCAAAATGCTGTGTTAGCAGCACCAAAGTAACCTCCCCAGGGTGCAAGCCTGGGCAGTGAGTATGGAGGTGCTGGGCTGCCCAGACAACAAAACCCCACTTTCAGCCTTGCGGAACAATACAAATATGCATATGTATATTTACATGATTTGCCTATTTACACGAGTTGTGGAATCAAGCTTTGTATAGCACCAAATTTGGATTACCTTGATGCAGATTTACTAGCTGCTCCCCTTAACATGGAGCGTACATACCGTATATACTCGAGTACAAGCCGACCTGAATATAAACCGAGGCACCTAATTTTACCACAAAAAACTGGGAAAATGTATTGACTCGAGTATAAGCCTAGGGTGGGATATGACGACAGCAGCAAAGGCCGCTCTGTAACTCTGTACATTGCTGTTCTGTAATAGAGAGGATTTTAAATCAATTAATTTAAACCAGCCATTTAAACCTCACTGTTACTTGACTTAGCAACATAACCCCTAAGTATCTCCCTAGTATTTGCTGTTCCTATGGAGATGTTACCCAGAATAGCACCGCAGTGCATGTGCCATTGGCTACTTTCCACTTCAAATCATTGGAAATTCTCTCTCCCCCCCCCACCAACCTCTCCCCCCCCCTGCTTTTTAAAAGACTTAGTGGTGCTAGGGAGAAAATAATAATATCAAGTGTAATAAACAAGAAATGATGCCTTACAACCTCCTTTGGGAATCATCCCCTTTGTGACTTTGGTTAGAAGGTGGCGACAAACCATCGATCCCCCCCAAGATAAATGGCAGGGAAATGGCTCGTGGCTGGGTGAATCAATGTATCTCTTTAAAAGACTACAACAAACTGGGCTGAAAGTTGAAAGGCGTTTATTGATGTGTTGGTGGGGAAGCGGAACATATATTTCTCCGTTCAGGCTGGGCTTTGAAATATCTGAGTCAATCCCTGCCAAGTTTCATAAAGCAGAGCTTTCTTTCCAGGAATACCCACCCTTGGCAAGATTACCTAAGCTGTGACAAGCCACAGGCGAACATCATGTCTAAGCTGGGTTCATGTTTTCCTGGTGTGTGATGGGGGAGTGGGATTTCTCTGTCTCTATCCAGTACCTGCACTACATGCTGTCAAATACCCTACTGGGACCGAGATACTGGAATGAGTATGACTCTGCCTGATCCTTTGGCCTTTCCTTCATTAAAGCAGCTAAGAGGAACAAAGCACCCACATCTGGCTATTAATTGGGGAAGATGACTTGATTAATGAGTATTATGCTAATGCTGGGTCAAGGGACAAGACCGTGTTTATAAAAGGCTGAGCCAAGTTAGAACCCCAGTGTGTTTTACAGCCAGACTTCTTCCCATCGCCTTCCAATTCTGCCTTTTCCTGTAAACCCATCAGTGTTTTATTTTTCTTGGTGACTTTTTAGTTCATAGGTTTCTTTTTTTATGGGGAAAGAAATTTACTGCCAACCTGGTTTTCAGGTCTTCGGAGTATCTGCTTCTCTTGTTAATTTCTGTTGGGAATTTATCTGTCTCTCTCAGTATGTCTCTCAAGTAACTCTATTTAACTTTCTCGCTCTCTCCATGTATAGATATGAAAGGGAGAAACCAGTAAAAGCAACATAGAAATGTGTTAGTCTTTAAGGTGCCACAAGACACTTTCTTGTTTTTGCTGAAACAGAGCAGCATGGCTTCCCCTCTTGAAACTGTTCCCAGTGCAAATAGTTTTGTGTTCCCCTGCAACTTAGAGCAAATGTAAATGCTCACAAAAAATCAATAACTATTCTAACTTGGCTGTACGGATATCAGGCTCAGAATTTGAATTGTTATCTTTTTTTAAAATATAAGCGAATAACACAGTGCTTTTTCACTTCATAGAATCTCTTGGTTGTTTTGACACTGGCAAATGTCAAATACATCTCAGGTTTGTTTTCAAGGCTAAGTATAGCTGTGCAGATCTGTTAATTTCAGCTTCTCTCCATTTCTCATTTTTCCAATCTTAAATTCAGCCCTCCACATTTCCGCATCATGTAGTGATTTTTTTCTTAAATGCTCATGAAAAATCACTAGGAACTGAGTGTGAATCTCTCCTGGTGCGCACTTTTATGTACAATTTTGTTTTAATATACACAATTTTTGCAAAGTTATTTCCCCTAAAATAATTTGTGTTATTTGCACACACAAAATCTCACATTGTTATAGACAATATATGCCCGAGTATATACATTTAAACACATTACTTGGCTGGAGCACTGCATTTAAAAATTTGGAGAAGTGCAATTTTTGAGGGATGGCTGTGTTTTGCTTCTAGGTAGGTTTGCCTTTAACTGCTAACCAAATCTAATTTCTCACTTATATCTAGCTGAGATTCTGTGGGGTGAAATGATAGAGCATGTGCTGGGAAATGCCCTCAGCCGAATGCCCTCTTAGCCATGTGGCTTTAGGCAAAGCACTATTCTCTCACTGCCATTATCACCTCTTTGTAATAGAGGGATAATAAGACTGGTTTCCCTTCCTTTCCCTTCCCTTGCCATCTCACAGACTTCCCTAGCCTAGTGTTCTCTGCATATTGCTGAAATGCAGATCACATCAGCATAGCCAAAATGGCTAATGATTAGGGATGATGGGGATCGTTGTCCAAAATATCTGAAAAGCCCCAGGTTGGGGAAGTCTTGTATAGGGGATTCATGTAATACTACTTGATAAATATATATAAAGTGCGCAATGTTCTTTTTGAGGTGAGGCACCCGAACTATACACAGTATTCAGAAATGCAACCATGCCATAGACTTGCGTAATGACATTATGGTATTGGCAATTTTATTTTCAAATTCTTCGCTAATGATCCCTAGCATGGACTTTGCCTTTTTGCAGCTGCTGCACACTGGGTCTGCATATTCACTGAGCGATCCATAGGACCCCAAGATCTCATTCCTGATCAGTCACTGCCACATTCTGAGCCCATGAATGTATATGTGAAATTAATAAATTTTGCCCAAGCATGCAACACTTTACACTTCTTTAAGTTGAATTGCATTTACCATTTACCCTATTCACTCATTATGGAGAGGAGCTAATTGCCATCTCTTTTTGTTTTAGTGGGGCTGAACAGTTTAGTATCACCAGGAACCTTGGGCAGGTCATGGCCCAACCCTACCTAACTCTAGATCATTTATAACCAAGTTAAAAAGACTTTGGGGAACTCCACTTTCAATATCCCTTCATTGAAACAACTGATTATTTATTCCCACTCTCTACTTCCTCTTACTCTTCCCCATCCTCATTAGGACCTCACATCTTATTCCACAATTGCTAAGCTTACTCATGAGTTTGGTGAAGTGCTTTGCTGAATGCTTTTTGAAAGTCCAAGTACACTGTAGGCTTATCTGCACTTCTGTTTGTCCCGCCCCTTTCCCCCAGGAAAAACTCATGGTTTGGTGCTGAATCAGACCAAATGGCAATGGGGTTTTTCTGCAGATTGCCATTTGTTCTGATTTATTGCTAAAGAGTGGGTTTTCTAGGGGAAATCAGTGGGGCAAAGGCAAAACCACTTAGACTTGTGCTTTCTAGGCATGGGACCAGTGGAAGTGTGGATGAGCCCTTTGTCAACTGGAACCTTAACTAAGGATTTCACAAGTGTTGGTTACCTAACAGATTCAGCTGCCTTGCAGGGCTCTAAGCACAGGCCTGCAGCAGGATTTCTCCTTATCTAAGAGAAGAAAGGGAGTCTGAAGGTTGGATAGCACACAGGTGATTCATTGTGCCTGCCTAATTTTACCTCTTCATCTGAGTTCTGTTCCATTTTTTAATTTATTTATTTTTTACTATTCTCTACTATGATGCAATCTTGGGAACTAGCTGTTAAATAGATAGGTAGGTAAGCTAAGCCCTTCTGATCGTTCTGTGCAATGGTGTTAGTCCTGCCTTTAGTATTAGAAAGCTGGCAACAGCTGCTGATTTCCTTCCTGACATCTCACAGGTCAATACCACCTGCCTAAGGTCCCTCCTGAGAAATGCCCCACATTGTCTTTGGTGGACCAGCTTATCCCACCGCAGAGAGGAATTAATTATGCACATCACAGATTTGCCACCACAGCTAGCCATCACGGCAGGGTATCCACGACTCTCTCTTTCATCTGGAATCTTGCAACTTCAAGGGCTTCTTAAAATGGCAAAATTGTAATTGACTTATCCTGGAACTGGCAAGTAGGTCTGATTTGACTTTGTGAAAAGAGAGAGTCTATGTTCCTTGCACTCAGAGTTGTTGCAGGGGAAACACGTTTATTAATTAATTAAACAACCATGTTCATGACCCCTCAAACAAATGATGAAAAAACAAAAAGTTGCAGCACCTTGGCCCTCTGCCGTTGTGCAATTAAGCATATCCACCTTCCTACCTGAGTGCTAGTCAGACCCCAAAGTCACAGAAAGGCTATGGGGACAGACCACAACTCAGTAGTTTGCATGCAAAAGCTCCCAACATTTGCAGGCAGGCTGGGAAATATGCTTCTCTTAAATCCAGGAAAGCTACTGCTGCCCAATAGTCTCTCTCTCATGCATACATCCACATGCAGCTTCTTACTTTCCTATGGATGTGTGTGTGTGTGTGTGTGTGTGTGTGTGTGTGTGTGTGTGTGTAGGCAGTTTGCCAAAGACAAAAAAAAAAAAAACTATCTCTATTTTTTTTTTTTTAGTGGAGGTGACTCCAAAGATACTTGCCTAATGGAATGAGAAATTTGTGCTGCTGCTTTATTTAAAAGACAAATTGTTCTTCAACCCCTGTGGTAAAGTAGAACAGTGTTTATTGCTTCCTTCTGGCTTCTTGGCCACACTGCCATTTTTATTTATTTATTGTGTGTGTGTGTGTGTGTGTGTGTGTGTGTGTGTGTGTGTGTGAGAGAGAGAGAGAGAGAGAGAGAGAGAGCGAGCTCAGAAGAGCAATGGCAAATAACTTGAACTTCTAAGTGAATATGTGTTTATAATGCAGAATGTTTGTTGGGAACTTTCACAATAATATTTTTTATAAAAGAAAAAAAGAAAAGAAAACTGTTATAAGAAGGAATAAGGGAGTTTTACAAAACTGTTAATGCATACTAATGACACCTAATCCAGAATAATGAGGCAAGAGTGTTTTTTACTTTAATAATGTGAATAAGTGCAGCATTCCATTAGGAAGGGTCTTTTTTTCCCCCAACCCCTAAAATGATGGCAATGAATTTGAGATTTTCCTTCTTTGGATCCGAAACAAATTCTTACAGGTTTCAACATTGGGCCTCATGTATCTGTGTAGTACGGTAGTTACAGTTGTTGTTGTTATAACAACATTAAGGTGCACAATATGAACAAATATATGTCAAATTAGCTGTTAATCCTTTCCCCAATCACCCCAGCACCCCACCATCTCTCATCTAACCACAGTCATTGAAAACATTCAACCCATTTATTTATTTTTTACTGTAAATATTAGAATCCTCCTTGCACCTTATCTAGAGTTGTTTTTCACTAACAGTTGTTACCTATTAGATTCCCTTCTAAACAGGTTCTTACTAGTCTCATGGTCAGGTCACATTATTGTTTACATGATACCGGCCTCACTCATAATGAGTTTAACAGAAATTACACGGCACCTCTAGGATAGTTAACACTGGCATTGGAAACTGTGTTTGCTGTGAGTTGCTGTGTCTTCCGGAACTTATGATTCTGGGCTAGTATGGGAGTGATGCCCCCCACATTAGCTCCCACACTGGCAAGGAAACTTCAGAAGAGACCCTGTGTTGTCCTCAAAGCAACCCAGGGGTCTTGTGTACTTCGAACCATCCTTTATGCTCAACTTGAGTGAGATAGCTCACCACACCTCTATTCTTCCAGCCTTCCTGAAACACAGTAGAAATATTCTGGAGGGCGTATTGTTCAACTAAGTGCTCTGTTGAGCCTGTACTGAAGGATCCTCTTACAAGCAGATAGGGAGAAGTGTTTAGAAATTGGAATGCTGGGGTGCATCTCATCTGACAAAAGGAACTGGTTTCCTGAAATTGGTGAGGGCAAGAGGTTCCTGGGATGCTGGAACTGTTTAAGATGGCTGACAAAATTTACCCTTCTGTCCTTAACAGAAGCAACAACAAAATGGCTAATCAGTGTGGCTCACACCAGTTAAATTCTTTGCTTTCTGTTTCATCCCTCCCTTCTCCAAGCTATTTGCATAAAAGGAGAGTTTCTCTGGAATACTCATGATGAGGGGCAATATGCAATTCTATGTCTGGGCCCTCTTCCTCCCTTTTCTTCTTCTGGTGCTTGAATAGGACTTCCGTACAGGTAGAAGAGGTTCACTTTGTGGGGTGGTGATGCTAGGCAAGCTTCCTGGCAGGTGGATCACTGTTGCTTACCTGGAGAAAGAGAGGGAAGTGGGTGGATCTGCTGGGAGGACAGTATAAATACACCAGTGGTGCCAATCTGGCACTCCTCCCAATGTGGTTGCACTGCCCTGACTTTCCCACTGCTTTGTAGTTCATTGTTGCATAGGGTGCTGGGTTATTATCATTCTAGGCCCCCATCTAGCACACTTGAAATTTTGCATCACTTAGCCAATGAAACTATTGCACACACTTTTTCCATTGTCCAAAAAATGCATAGTAGTGCAACATCTGGTGTTATAAGGCTTCCTTCCTTCCTTCCTTCCTTCCTTCCTTCCTTCCTTCCTTCCTTCCTTCCTTCCTTCTCTTCCCCCCCACCTGCCCTTCTCCCTTTCTGTAGATCTACACAAACTGTCCAGCATCTTGCCGTTCAAAATCAAACATTTAACTGCAGTTAAATAATTCCTAAAAGATGAACAGAATGTATATTTGTTGTACTCTAAGATCTTAATTGCTGACTTTACACCACACTCTGGTATAAGCCAGCAGAGGACAGGCCATGTGTACTATTAAAAAACACTGTAGTCTTACTTCTACTGAAAAGTGGCACTCTCTAACCTTAAATGTCACAGACTTCCAAAAGAAGAGATTCACTGTTTTCCATAAGTAGAACTACCCATACCATGCAATGGGTGGCACAACCTTGTCTGGGTGGCACCATGGGGAGAAGAATGGAAAAGATGAAGGCAGGAATTGGTGTCTGAATGGTGCACCCAAATTGTCTAAGCTATTGGCCCTACTGGCAGGAGGGGTGTGATTATAATGCCATTAGGCTTGTAATTCAGACAGCGGAATATTTTGGGCTGGCATTGCCTAGAGATGTAAGAAGGGATCGATTTCTGTTCTGCTGCATATTTGTTGCATAAGTGCTGTTTCTGTTCTATTGCAGTTTGGCTGCTGACAGAAGCGATGTTTGAACTCACTTAGTCACATGTATTAAGTTATAAACCACCCCAGGTCTGCCAGGAATCTCCATAACCATCAGATTCTGGCAGGCTCACAGTATTCTTAGCTGGCTCCACCTAGCTAGCTATAAGTTATGACCACTTCACATTTTTAAAGCCAGTGTTATCAACCATGGGCAGTAGGGCCTCAGCCTGCTATGTTCCACAGTATAACAGGCTTGTTTTCCAAAGCTGAATTTCTGCTGTTTGACTTACAATCAAATCATTTTCTCTGCTTAACTTTTAATAAGTGTGATTCAGGCCCCCAATTGACTGCCAGCTGTCTCTGAAGCATCCTAGGAAATACTTCTTTGAGCAGCACAGTGGAAACGGCACAGATGGCATCTCAGAAGCATGGCAGTACGTCCACCAGCCACGGCCTGGCACACACTAGGCCCATGCAAATGTCATGCAAATTGTGTGGGCTGTATATAAATATGTTATGCAAATCAGCAGTTTCCTCCTCCAACTCATGATACAATTCCAGTGTGACTCCTAGTGCTGAAAGATGAGCTTGCCAGGAAGCGAGTGATGCAACCTAGTTAAGCTTGAAGCCCTCATATTCAAAGGTGTGAGGAAAATAATATATCACAAACTTTAATTTACTGGGTTACTGGGAAGTGGTGGAGGGAGGGTGATGCCATCAGACCCAGAATTATGTTGTCACTATGTATGTTGCAGAAACAACCACCGGTCCATCTAGTTTAGTATTGTCTACAGTGGCTTTCTAGGATTTCAGCCAGTGATCTCTCCCAACCCCACCTGGAGATGCCAAGGATTGAAACTTGGACCTTTTGCATGCAAGGCAGATGCTGTAGCACTGAGCTATGGCTTTTCCTCAGCTCCCAATGGAGTTGTCCAGAGCTTTACGTAAAGGTTTTCCTCCATCCCAACAAGTGCAGATTTTGTCATCAACACTTAGAGGAGATGCTAATGACTTAACCTGGAGCTCCATGTCAGGGCACACTAAGGCTGAGCTCCTGAACCTATTCAGTACACCATGTCTTCAATTTGCCATGAACATTCACATATGAGATAAAAGAGCAGGACTTTCAACTCAGGCATATTTCAATCCAGAATTCCTATTTTAGGGAACAACCACTTATCATCCCCAGATGCTATTGTGCATACCTGGTGTGAGCTAGTGAATTAATCTATGGTCCTACTCACATGCAATGCCTAGTATGTAAAAGCTAGTGTGGGAGAAATGTGATTCAGTTTACATTTCAAAGTGAGTCTGCCTGCTTCACATTTTCTGAAACAATGCGCAAAACTGAAAAATAGCCCTCCTTCAAAATACACAATTTTGCAATGCAATGCAATGCAATTCTTCAGCCAAGTAAATCGTACAAAAATGTACATACAAAGGGAAAGTGTGCATGAAATGGAAATTAATCAGTGAATTTCTGAAAGGTACATTTGCGTGCCATTTTTGCCACATATACTTATTTTTGCAAAGCAACACCCACCAATATAATGCATTTTGCATGGTATTTTGACTAATATATGGAAGCTAGCCACTGGTGGACACATGTATCTGCTAAAGCAGAGTGTCCATTTGTTCAATAGAGCTCTTGCAACTCAGTGTCCACTGCTTCTGACAAGGGATTGGATAACACCCAAGTAGTTTGCCTTTCTCATTTGCTTTTCAGATCCAAATGTTGCAACTCAGGCCAATCTCTGCTTTCATCTTCTTCCCCAGACCCCCAAAGTCTCTCCTATTTGAATTCAAAGCCATGAGAAATGAGGCACTTTGCGACAAATATTTTATATACCCAAATGATATTTTGTGGGACTCTGTAGCTCCCGCCTGCTGTGGCTTTGCCGCTCTCGGAGGAAGTCTGCCATCGTTGCATGCGCGTCATCTTGATGAGGCTCCGTTTTTCCGAATGGATAATTCCCTTCCCTTTTTGTGCCATCTAGGAAAATGTTTCCTTCCTGGAAAGGCTGCCTTTTTAAAAGTAGGATCTCTCTGCATTGAATCAAACAGGGGGAAAGTAGGTCAAGTAGCAGCAGGCCCTTCAGAGGAGGGGCTGTCTGTCTTGCATTTTTTCCTAGCTTCCTTACAGCAGATGCATTAGCATGGAAAAAAAGAAACTTTCAAAACCAAGACTGACAAGATTTGGATGGGCACAGAGTTGTTGCCGACATTCCTCATGGCTAAGTGTTCTGTGTAACTCAGAAGCCTGCCGTCATGGCACTCTGCTTCAGTGCCTTCCTTGTGCTTCTGCTCCTTCGGCTCAGAAGGTTCAGCTATTTTGGGAAGCCCTGCAGTAAAATTGATTGAGAAACAGGCCCAGAGAATCTAACTTAACCCACAAAGAGATACATTTTCTAGGTCCTGGCCAGTGTCCAGTTTAAGTAATTGCATTTGGTTTCCCTATTATTACACCACAGCTTCAGCAGGATAGGTTGGGAACGATTTATGAATTTTTTAGACCTGCTGTGTAAATGTAACAAAGTTGATGTGAGTAGAAGATTTGTTTCCCCCTGGCTCTAGGCACCTGTTCAGATGACTAAATTGGAATGTGCCCAGCCTGACCCTTCTTTCACTTAATCTGGCATCCGCTCTACTTGCTGTTGCATTTATTCAGTGATGCTGGGAAAATGCTTCCCTTAGGACTGTGCAGCACAAAAGGTGCTGTAGGAGGAGCAGGGAGCTCAAGAGATTTTGACAGGGGGTGGCCCTGCCCTCCTGTCAAACCATGTGATGTCATGACAGCAGGTGGGTGCACTCCACCCATCTACCTGCGAAATTTGGCCTGTGAGGCCAATAATGTTCCCCATCCTGTCTTCTAATATAGACTTTTTTATATACATTAGTTGGCTGGAGAACCGCATTGGAAAATTGTAGAAGTCTGAATGTTGAAGAATGGTTGTGTTTCATTGTGCATATTGTCCTGAAAAGCACAAATTAAGTAAGCTGTCCTTGAAACACAAACAGAATCTCTCTCCCATATCCCTGCATAGGAACAACCCATTCTGATGAATCTCCTGTACTGCTCTTCATCCAAAGGTCTGCCTGGTTTGTGGAGCTCCTAAGTAGAGCTGTCCTTAAAGCTCTACCTTGTTCTTTTGCATCCCACACCTGCGGTCATATAATTTAGGCTGCAGCCCAGAAGTTCCCCCATGCTTGGCACAATGCATTCAAAGAGTTCTGAAAGGGATTGTGTTTTATATTCACTTCATTTATATGGTATCCATTCATCCAGATTTGTTTGCAGGAAGGCTACCTGTAGATGTCATCAGCTATTTAGGGATCATTACTCCTGACTAGTTTGTGGGGAGGTTAGACAGTGTTGCGTCACAGCAACTGCTATGGTTTCCACTGCATTTCCTGTCACTTTTCTTATTGGAAAAAGTCTGGTCTTTTGGCGAGGCAGGTTTGTTTTGCAAGACCTCCAGATCAGGCATAGGCAAACTCGGCCCACCAGATGTTTTGAGACTACAACTCCCACCATCCCTAGCTAACAGGACCAGTGGTCAGGGATGATGGGAGTTGTAGTCCCAAAACATCTGGAGGGCTGAGTTTGCCTATGCCTGCTCCAGATCAACCCTAATTCTGCAACCTGTATGTGATTCCATCCTACCCCCAAAATAGCAGCAGTCTGGAAGCACTTCACATTGCCTAACACAAAAGAAAGGAGGCCGGGAGAAGAAGAGGAATATGTCCATATTAAGGTTCCAATTATTTCAAACTGTTTTGCAACAAAGTTATGTAAAGATCAGGTGTGGCTGCTGTTGATGGATGTGATTCTGGGAGTGGTAAAAGGTAAAGGGACCACTGACCATTAGGCCCAGTCGTGGCCGACTCTGGGGTTGCGGCGCTCATCTCGCTTTATTGGCCGAGGGAGCCAGTGTACAGCTTCTGGGTCATGTGGCCAGCATGACTAAGCCACTTCTGGCGAACCAGAGCAGCACACGGAAATGCTGTTTGCCTTCCCACCAGAGTGGTACCTATTTATCCACTTGCACTTTGAGCCCTGCCACTGCTAGGGTGGCAGGAGCAGAGACCGAGCAACGGGAGCTCACCCCATCGCAGGGATTCAAACCACCGACCTTCTGATTGGCAAGTCCTAGGCTCTGTGGTTTAACCCACGTCCCCTTTTGGGAGTGGAAGAGGAACCAAATGGCAACTGATCCCACCCAACCTGGCAGAGGAGATCTCATTGCTTCTCCTGCCTTGCAGATGCCACCAGGTAGAGTGGTAGATAACAAATAATCTTCTGAGACAGCCATTCTATAGCAATTTGCCTGTGATGGCTAAATAAGTGTACACGTGTGTGAACTTGCCAGAAGTCTGCATGAATTCATGGATGTATTCACGGAGGATAAGGCAGTCAGTGGCTATTAGCCAGGATGACTATTCTTTGCTTTCATGGCCAGAGACTGAATACCAATTGCTGGAAACCACAAAAGGGGAAAAAACTCTTGTGCTAATACCCTGCTTGGGACATCTGGTTGGCCACAGTGACAACAGGATGCTAGAACTGATGGGCCATTGGCCTGATCCAGCTGGCTCTTTTTTATGTTCACAAGAAGCCAGTAGGGCTGCCCTGGCCAGCTTATATAAGACTATCAGTATTTCTTACATAAGGTTATCTATGGCTACCAGCAATGATGGTTGTGTATTGCATCTGAAACCCAGTTGCTGGGAGTCTCAAGTGAGGAGAGTACAGTTCCACTCAGGTCCTGCTTGTGGGCTTCTCACAAGGATTTATTTGGCCAATGTGAGAACAGGATGCTGGACTAGATGGGCTTTCTGCCTGCTCAGGCAGGGCTCTTCTTATGCTATTTGTTTGCTACATGTCACCCAAGGCTGACTCAGAAAGTTGGCACCCAGCTGGTATCTTTCTTTCTGATGCCCACACAGCTTTAATTTTCAGAGAAGGAGCAATTTCCCTGTGGCTTTGACTTTTCTTGGAGCACACACACAACATTCACCATTTGATGGAAAACCAGCAAGGGCATTTTTAAAGATGAAGTCTGCATTTATTTATTTAAAAAAGGTGGTTATTTTGAGGGGGATGAAAAAAAAGGGGAAATTGTACAGGTGTAGGGTTTTGTGTTGTTGTTTTTTTATAAAAAAAAATAGCGATTTCATGGCATCAGTGAGACAGCTGGAGGTGGAAGCGCAGAGAGAGACTAGAGCAGACAAGGAGGAGGAGGCAACCTTTACATAACTGCACAGAGATCTGTCTCCATTCACACCCTTGCAGCAAGCCATCTGCCAGAGCAAAGAGGCTGACTGGAGTCTGCTCCAATTCGGATGGCAGTGTTTCCCGAAGTTCTGATAGCTGTGCTCTGTCTTTCTTACCAACATCCTGAATCCCAGGATTGATTCTCACTCTCGCCCTCCCTCCTTCCAGGCAGTAGTGAACTGGCAGGCAGAGAACAGGTGTGGAGTTTCAGGTGTGGCATGGCTAGATGGAAGGATCCTGGATTCCTTCACTCAGCATTGCACTTTTATTTAGAGTAAGTATAACAGCAAATCAAATAAACCTTATTCAGATCCTGCCATATCCTGCCAATTAAAGGTGTGTTGAGATGACTGGGACTTCTTTTTTTTAAAAGGTCTCAGTCTAAAGATGTGACTTCCTTGAAAGATCTGACTTCTGAGTTATTGGCAGCATTGAGTTAATTTGCTCAGAGGCTATTTCCTCCCCCCCCCCTTCTAAAAGCAGGGTGTGGGGCTAGTTGCAAACAGCAGTGTGATGGAGCATAGCAATTAGCTGCTTGGCAAACACCCCTGAGTCATCAGAGGGGAGGAAGGGAAGCAAAGAAATTGAGCTGCCAGGGGAGGATTCCAGCTGTGCTCGGGAAACCCTGACTGTGAGCAGGAATCAAATAATGAGAGACGGTTTCCTCTTCCCAGCTCAAGTTTAATTTATAAGTTTATTTAGCGACAGCAAGTGTCACCAAATGACAGAGGCAGCCTTGCAAAGTTCAGTACAAACACAGCCATTATTTTGGTTAAAGAAGATTCTGCTAGAAGATTCTTCCTTGCATTTTATGGTACTTCTGGATATGCAAAATTTCTGAAACCAGGAAGGGGAAAAGAATAAGTGCTGGGGAAAAACTGAAATATGGACAATACTTTCAAAAAGTTATTTTACTACTTTAATAACATAATGGCCTGGTTCACATAGCATGACGAGTCACCTCCTCTCTACTCCCTCCAGTAAGGTCAATCGTCTCAGTTACTTTTTAAAATTCATTTTATTTATTCATTTCATCAAATTTATATACTGCATGTAAAAGAACCTGAAAAAGGTTCCACCATGTGTTTTACAAGGGTTCTGTACAATTAAACATTAATTCTGGGGACCTTGAACTGCTTAATAGTGCAAGGCATAGAAATCCAAATATCACAAAGCCACCTGGATTTATTGGTATTGTTTCACTTCTCTCACCAACATTTGTGGCTGTATCCTGTGCCCCTTCAATAGAACTATACCAGGCTTCCTCAACCTCGGCCCTCCAGATGTTTTTGGCCTACAACTCCCATGATCCCTAGCTAGCAGGACCAGTGGTCAGGGATGATGGTAATTGTAGTCTCAAAACATCTGGAGAGCCGAGGTTGAGGAAGCCTGAACTATACCATAATCTCATTTCATGGGACTGGAATTTAGAACATTTCCTGGTCTAGAATCTTAGGTGAGCACCCAGATTTTTTAAAAAATAGGAAGAAGAAACACTACCACACACCAAAACCTTCTGGGCCTTGTATTCCACAGCTAATCCCCATTAGTCTCCTGATCCTATGAGCTGAAGATCGCTAGATCTTGGTATCGATGAAATGTCACAGAAGTCCAGGCATCGGAGATGATTTGCATTATAGAGGCTTAAAAGGTTTGCCATTTGACCTGCTGCATTAATGGTTTCTTTGGTATTGGAGATGCCAGACTAAAATCAGGATGTGAAGTGAACTTTTGGATGCTGGTCATATGATTACATCTGATTCTCCTCTGAATCCTGTAATGGAAAAGTGCTAACATTTTATCACCCAGACTCAATTAGAAAGCAAAATCTTTTTTATTTTTATTTTTTAAATTTCCTGTTACAGTAAATTGCCACCTCACGGGAGGGTGCCCTTAGATTTCAGCCCCACCAGTGAACGTTTCTCCTCACTGCTTAACATTGCTCCAGGGATGAACCAACTAAAGTATTAGTTCAGGGTTTCCCAAACTTGACTCCCCAGCTGTTGTTGCACTACAACTTCCATCATCCTTAGCTAGCAGCACCAGTGGTCAGGGATGGTGAGAATTATATTCCAAAAACAGAGTTTGGGAAACTCTGCATTAGTTGGCTGATCTAACAATTAATAATTACAGCCCTAATTTGAATGTTAGGGTTTCAAATATAGTCTTCTATTAAAACTGGCTTGGATTAGGGAAAGGTAGGACTGCAACATGTTCAATGATACACACTCTTCTGTAATCTGTACCTGAATGGGTACAATTGACCTTCCACTTCTAAAAGCACATGACCACATGCTGCTATTGGCCTACCTTGCTTTCACCCCAGACACTGTGTAGGCCCACTGTTTTGGGGAGTCCTCTGGGACTCAGCATGGTCTATGTAAGGAGGCTCAAGTGGGCTCTGTGGCCAGCACTACTTCTTATAAACTTTGGATTGATATAGAGAAGTCAGGTACTGCCCTCAGTAACAAATACTTTGCTTGTGTCAAAGATAGATAACAGCAGTGTGCACTAGGTGGGTCTGCCCTTAAAGAAAGTCTGGGAATTTCAACGGGTGCAGATTGTGGCAGCTAGAATGGTTGTGGGACTTAGATGCTTGGATCATATTATCAATTCTGTGCCATTTCTCTACAGGGCCAGTTTAAGGTGATGGTTTCAGAGGTGCCTGGTTTTCCACAAGGACTGCTAGGGCAGTAAGCTGGAGGGCCAACGATAAGGGGAGACAAAGCCAATGACAGGCAGCACTAACTAATCCTGGTTTTCTCCCCCTCCCTGTTGAGTTTGATGTGGGGCAATGCTGACATTAAGGAGGAGGAAGCCAGTGGTCAGTACTACCCCCTGGACTGGATGCAAGAAGTATAGTATAGTACAGTTTATTATACCATTAGAAACCAGCGTACCCTATTTAATTCAACAAATACAAGAAGCACTAGTATGGATAAAATACAGTAAAATAAAATAGTGAGAATGTAAGGATGCAAGAAAGAAGACAGGAAATTGGGGGGCTGGCTGAAGGCAGACTGAGGTTGGTCGTCCCCTGCCCCATTTGCCCTGTTGCACCAGCTTCCACTGACTGGTATCAACCTTCAAACTCTAAAGAGTTTGGGACCATATACCCAGCCTTCTTGGTGTACAGCCCTGTGGTGCTAGGATTAGAAGATGGCCAAGGACTCTTCAAAGGGATCCAAAGACTTTGCAGTCCATTTTTATCCCCCCCCTCCTTCTTGTATTATTTCTCTTGAAAGCACCAGCAGAGAAAGCAAATTTCTCTTTCAGCTCTAGAAGAAGTGTGTGTCCTTCACTGCTTCTTCAGTAGCAGCAGGTTTTTTGGAGAGTGCCAGCTATCTGTCATCTTATTGCATACACAAAAATGCCATTTGGGTTGCTAGGGTATTTCACTCAGTTATCTATTCCCCAGGAAGTACTTTTTGTTCTGCAAGCACATGTCATGCATCCTCAGCCCACAGTTGGGACTGGAGAGTGCTCATATTGCTATTTTCAAGGGATAGAGCTACAGTGGACCGACACGACACTTCAGGCAGCAATTTCGGCAAAACTTGTGTGCTAAGCAGGGTCAGCCCTGCTCACCACTTGAACGGAAAAATTGCCGAAGGATATTTATTATGAGAAACAGGGCAGATGATACACCATGGATGATCTGTTTTAAAGAAGTGTCAGTTGAGTGCACCAGCTTGGAGTCAGGAAGGACTGTGCTATTTGTAATGACCTTTTTGAAAAATGAGTCCTCAACCTGTGGCTTTGGCCACTCAGGCAATTTTGCAGCAATTATGCAGCCCTGGTCATATTCCACCTGTGGCATGCTTTGCCTCTTTTCATTCTCTCTCCAATATGACCTCCCTAAAACCCCAGGGCACTTGCAGGGGGGTTCATTTCCTTAGGGCTGTATAAGATTGAAAGTTTATGAAATCCTGTGGAAGTGCAAGAAAAAGCTCGTACAAACCTGATTTGATTTTGAGCATGGAATTAAACACCTGGAGTGTTTATTTAAATTTTTAAGAGCAAAGTTCTTATCATAATGCCAGTGGAAAAATGTTGTCAGTAGGGATGAACAGATTCAGCCATTCGCTTCCTTTACTGTTCCATGTCTTTGCTATCCTGAAACTCCAGTTTAATGAACTAGGAGAAGTTATAAAAGTAATTCTGGAATCAGATCCTGCAAGAGTCTGCTACAATTTTCAGATAATTCTGCCTTCTCTTTCCCCTTCTGTGCTTTACCAGGGCTCATGCGCAAATTGATGCAGCTGCGGAATGATGCAATCTTGATGAGACCATACATATGATTACATGAATATTCATTTTGTGCAGTCTTTGACTGATGTGCACATGTGACCTCTGCATATTAGAAACGTACCACACAAAAAGCATCTTAAAGCAATTGCATGTCAACGGTCACAGCAGCATTGCTTTTTTGCACTAGGTTTTCTTTTCTCAATACATCAGTAATTTAATGAGGAAAAACAACATGAATTAATTGCAGGCTGTAATAACCAGCAGATGCATTGAACAATAAATAAATAAATAAAATATTGAGTAGTCAAGGATTCTTAATGAACCAATTCTGCTTTGAAATCAAGACCATTTAGTTCAGAGTTCCGAACTCCAGGAACAAATTGGATGTGGATAATTTCAGGGACATCCCTACTGTTTCCATCAGTATTATCTTTATCACCACTACTACTTTGTAATCACAGTCCCAAAGCATTGATGACACCGATACCGATATTGATCTTTTCAATGATCTCCCAATTTGACTGGGTCCAGACAATTTTTATCATTTATTCTTTTTCTCTTGCCTGGCTGTAAGTCTTAATCTTTATGTGAGTTCACTCTTTCCAGTAAGCAAAATGATATGTTCAGAAGGGGAAGGTTAAATTAAGGCTGCCAGGATTACCGGGATTTCACAGGAGGAACTGACATCCTGAGGGAATTTCCAGTGGTTTGTCCTGAATCTTAGGCATCAATCGAAAAGTCTCATGGGGGGGGGTTGTCATCTAAAAAAAACCTTTTAGGAAAGCTCAACAATTTCGGTGGTCTCCTTAAAAAAAAAAAAAAAGCTCAAGGAATTTGGGGTTTTCCTAAAAAAAGAAAAAAGCTAAGCAACTTTTGGGGTGTCTTGGTCTTTACTTTTTGAAATATGGCAACCCTGATTAAATAGATGTATAGTTGCCTCCCCTCCTTTCTCATCCTCCATTTCTTATGTTTTTTTTCTTACTTTCCTCCTTTTTATTGGGTTTAAGCTGCAGGGATGCCCAAACCTTTTTCAAAGAGGGCCAGATATGATGAAGTGAACGTGCGTGAGGGCCAACCTTTTTTACGATTTCACCCCAAAGTTGTTGAGCTTTTTTAAATTTTTTTAGGATTTGAGTTTTTTAATGATTTTACCCCAATAAATAAACTGCCACAGGAATTAGGCCCCCAAAACAGACTTTGGACATGCCTGGAAGGTGCAAGCTATGCAAAATGAGAGTTGGTGTTGAGTTACCTTTGCTGATAGAATCTATGTATAAAAGCTCTGCGTGTGCCAACTTGACTTTTATTAAATCAACCATTGTTCAAAAAGAAATAAAGAAAGGAATATCTCTGGTGTGAAAGTAGGGGCACCGAGAGAGAGAGAGAGAGAGAGAGAGAGAGAGCAGCCTGCGGTAACTGAGGTAGGACTTCTGTCTAGCTCTTTGCTCCTACCAAACACTTAACAGAAACAGAACAAATTGTTCCATTTTTTGTTCTCTCTCTCAAAGTAAATGAAAGCCACCCCCCTACTCCATTATTCATTCAGTTTTTCACTCGGCATGTAACAATCAATAGAAGCTCAGATAAGTGGTTGAAAAGATTACATGCTCCCTATATTCTATGCTAAGCTCTCTTATTTTGATATCTTTACTGAGTTTTGCAACATGTCAAAAACCAGTCGAAGCTAGCGATTCAAGGAACTTCTGGAACCTCTTTGAAACAAAGTTCTCTGCCAGTCACCTTGCACTCATAATACCCCTCTGTCACAGCCAGCCATTTCCCCCGCCCCAAATGTGTTGGCTTGTCTGCTGCCTCCTCCCACCATATTTTCATTGTGACATTCTAATTGTTTTGAACCATGACCGCAGAGCATTATGCACGGGATCGGCATTGTAATATTCTGGCTGTGCGCTTCCCCGCTTTTATACCATAGCTCTGTTTGCAGGCAGCTTTCTGGGGTGCGGTTATGGAGTGAACAGCTGAGAAACTGTGGGAAGACTCAAATGGCACTTAAATTATATTTTGCTCTTTGATTTGCAAAGACATTTAGTTCAGTGGAACAGAATTGGAATGCAATTTCACTTGGCAGAGTTGAGGAGGCCGCTGCCTCAAGTACAATGGCATGTCTGTGGACAAAAAAACACAATGCAAGTGAACAAAAAACAACAACAACAAAACCCAGCAGGATTATGTATTCTAGGAAATTATTAAACGGAGTATATTGTAGAGCCATGTTTATCTGAGGAATATGTGAAACATATCTCTCCTCCGCTCCACCCATATTTAAACCTTCTCATATGCTGGCACCTCATGTCTGAGACGTTGATCTGCAAAGGAGAATCTCATAAATTGGATGAGGGTTGTTGCTGCACCTCATATATACATATTGCATTGCCTACAATTGGGCTCATGCTACTCTCTGTTTTTATAAGACATTAGCAGCAGAGAGCAAAGCTGCTCTTGTGCATTGCAAGCTTAGTTTCACAGGTGTGACTCACACTCAAAAGCACAATTAATTCATTAATTAATTAGTATACCCAGGTGGCTTCTAAATGGTTTACAAAAAACACACACACCAAAAAACCAATTGCATAGCTTTATTAAAATATACACCAAAATTAAAAATGCACAACAACTAAAATACACCATAATACAGTGCCATGATAAAAATGGTCATGGTTAAAATATCGAATATAACAATCCTCATTAAACCAACACAGCATTTAAAACAGGAGACTTGGGTCAAGAGACGAACAGAGTGCATGTGTAAATAGGTGCATCTTCAAGAGTAAATAGGAATGACAGTGCAGATGAGGCCTCATGTATTTCAGCTGGAAGTGCATTCCACAAAACCAACATCACTGGCGCCACCGCAAAGGAAAACAACCCGCCATACAAATTGATGCAGTTTTCTACCACTGTGCATTGCTTGTGTATTGCACAAAATTCTATTTCATGCAATGCAGTAAATGGAACATTCTGCCTCAGGATGTGTGGTTGGCCATTCAAGTAGATGGCTAAACATTTAGGGAAAGTGATGGGGAACATTTTTCCTCTGAAAATCTAGTGACCCACAGGAAAAGCATACCCTCCAAGTGTCCTGATTTTCCAGGGACAGTCATGGAATTACAAAGTCGCCTTGGCTTCTGTTTTGATCCCAGAATGTCCCTATTTTCCCCACCAGTGCCACTGTTGCTGAGCTCTGGGAGACTCCACCCCACCCGTCCTATTGGTTTGCCTTTGGTCAGGGTAATGACTCTGGCATTACCTGTTTTGTTTTTTTGATGGCACCTCACTCAGCCAATCCCCCGAGCAATCATAGGACTGTATAGTTGGAAGGTACCCCAAGGGCCATCTAGTCCAGGCCCCTATAATGCAGAAATCTCAGTTATAGCATCCATGACAGATGGCCATCCAACCTTTACTTAAAAGCCTCCAAGGAAGGAGAGTCCACAACATCCCGAGGGCATCCATTCTACCGTTGAACAGCTCTTACCATCAGAAGGTTCTTCCAGATGTTTAATTGGAATCTGCTTTCTTGTAACTTGAATTCATTGGTTCAAGTCTCCAGAGCAGGAGAAAACAAGTTTGCTCCATCTTCCATGTGACAGCACTTTGAAGATGGCTATCATAGTATCTCTAAGTCTTCTTCTTTTCTAGACAAAGCACACCCAACTCCCTCAACCATTCCTCATAAGGCTTGTTTTAGAGACCCATGATTATCTTGGTTGCCCTCCTCTGCTCACGTCCCCCACATTATATGTCCTTAGCATCTGGTATTTGGAGACAGGGAGGCTTGCAATTCTGCGGATTTTAATAGAAACTGACCCGATCCTCACCTCCTATACTAATAGGACATAATTATCCTTTGAATTTCACACTTCTTTGAAATGTGTTGTATAGTTCTGTGCTCAAAGAAGTGTACCAAAATACTTTACAAAATCTACATTTGAAGACAAAGTTATGTTTGCAAATGTGTATTTTAAGATAAGATATGTTTAGAAATGCATATATCATGCATTGGGAACAAACAGCTTGCTGGACAGCTGAGGCTCAGCAGGGTTCTTAACTTGGCCTGGGAGGCTGCTTTCCCCAAGCCAGGCCCACCTGTCCCATAGCTGGCATCAGAAAGCCAGTGTGGTGCAGTGGTTAGGACCTAGAAGACCCAGGTTCAAATCCCCAGGTGGCTGTGGAGCTCACTAAGTGACCTTGTGCCAGTCACTGCCTCTCAGCTTAACTTACCTCACAGGGTTGTTGTGATGATAACATGAGGAGGAAGAGAGACTATGTGTACCACCTTGAACTCCTTGGAGGAAAGGTGAGATACAAATGAAATAAATAAATAAAGTCTGAAGTCCAGTGTGGATTAGGTAAGAACACGGCTATTGGAAGATTTAAAGTGTGTGTCCCATTTTCTCTCTCTCTCTTGGTGAGATTAACATACAGCACCTTTCAAACTGGGTCCCAAATGGCAAGCCTGGCTGGGATTTGCTGCAGCTGGGAATGCCCTTTCAGGCACTGCTGAGTGCCACTTATTTCTGCGTACATTTCCGCAAGCAATTCCTGTACCTCTTGTGGAAGGAGGGGCCTCTCGCACATTTAATTTACGGCACCACCAAGTGGGTGTGTCTCCACGCAGCCTGCAGCCTATACATTATAGTGCCACGTCTGATCCTTCTGGGTAATGCTTGGAAAATACTTATAACTCATTTCCTATAAGTGCCTTAATCTACTGAGTAAATATTACTCCTTTTGTGCTCTAATCCCCAAACTGGCGTATATCTCCTCTTCCTGGCAGTTTTCCTTTGTGTTGATTTATATTTAATAGGCTGTCATTAAGCCTCCTTGTGGTTCTTCCCCTCCCCCTTTCCCCTAAGTGCACTATTTATTTTGTTAGGCTAGCTTCCCCCTCCTTTAAAGTCACATTTCTATTGTGCTGAATTCAAATGCATTCACATACATCCACTAATACTGCATCACACCCCCCCCCTTCATTCCTTTGGTGCTGCTGAGAGTAGATAGGCTCATGCATTTTCTTGCCCTGGCAGCTGAAGTTGCTGATCTTCTCCATACAGATGAGGTTCATTTGTTGCATCCTTTCCATGCATTCTATCAGCTTGACCTAAAGTTGCCAACTAAGTGGTGGTGGTGGTGGTGGTGGGTGGCTGTGTGGTGAGGGCAGGGGTGGGGAGAGAGAGAAATTCAGTTCAGTTTAAAGGTGAAACTACCTAATTCTCACTTTCCATAAGAGTACGTGATCTGAAAAACAGCTGTCCTTAAAAATTCACACTTGCCTGAATTTTGCAGTTATTCCTCCAGCCATGTGATGTGTGCAAAAATGCACATACTAGGGTAAAGTGCACATAAGAATGCACATATTAGTAAAAAAAAAGTGTGCAAAAAAGCATTATATTAAGGGAAATTGCTTTACAAAATTAGGCAAAATTATATGCAGTTATATTGCAAATTCACACTAAGATGCATATGAATTTCTATATAGCCTTTGGGAAAAATCTGAAGCTGATGTGGAAATGTGGAGCACTAAACCAAAGAATGGAAAATTGCCCATCTATATATTGGTCACCTATTTTTGTGGTGGGGCTGGTGTCTGTCAGATGTTTTTAAGCTGAACTAAGATTGCTGCTTCATATTTTATATATATACAGTGGTACCCTGGGTTACATATGATTCAGGTTACATACGCTTCAGGTTACAGACTCCGCTAACCCAGAAATAGTACCTCGGGTTAAGAACTTTGCTTCAGGATGAGAACAGAAATCGTGCAGTGGCGGCGCAGCAGCAGCAGGAGGCCCCATTAGATAAAGTGGTGCTTCAGGTTAAGAACAGTTTCAGGTTAAGTACGGACCTCCGGAATGAATTAAGTACATAACCAGAGGTACCACTGTGGATAGATAGATAGGTAAATAGATAGATGATAGATAGAATTGTAGGGTTGGAAGGGACCCCAGGGGTCATCTATTCCAACTCCCTGCAATCAGGAATCTCAGCTAAAGATCCATGAGAGATGGCTATCCATTCTCCATTTAAAAGCCTCCAATGAAGGAGAATCCACCACCTTCTGAGGGAATCCATTGCATTGTTGAACAGCTCTTCCTCATGTTTAGTTGGGGTGGGGCATTCAGGTCACCTTTCAAATAGTCACTGATGGCCATTTCTTCATCCAACATTTTCCCCACCCCCCATTATAACCATCCTAGCCAGACTTCATCCCCATATCCTATGTCTCATTTCTGAGTTGCTGCTGAAAGCAGGGGAACACTACATTATTTTTTAAAAAAAGTTTCCTGCAGCCTTGTATGTATGTGCAGTGATGTAAACTCTTGCATTGTAAGTGATCACTTGTCAGGAGTGAGGCATTTTGACAGTCTGTGTGGGGGAGACTTTCCTGCCGACACGGCTGGCATTGTCGAAGCGCTTGTCCGTCTGTGGGTGGAAAGCGTACTCTGCTCCTGGTGGTTAGCCTCTTCCCTGCCTCCCATGACCTTGTGTTCCATTTAATCCTTACCTCTTTCTTTCTGTCTCTCTTTTTTTTCTGATTAAGAAAAGCTGTTCCCTCAGCCTTTTTGCAGTTAGATAATGGGCAGGAGAGGTGGAACGAGTGGGATATAATCTGTGAATAATCTATCTGCTGATTGACAAACACAATGAATAATTTATTTGCTGTGTATTACTCAAATGTAGATAAAGCCAGGGAAGTAATGAAGAAAAGAAGCAAAGAGACACCCTGAATAATGAGCCACTTTTATCATGGGAGGTGGAAGCCACCTGCATACTGGGGAGCCATTGAGGTGCCATGCACAACATTGGGTTTGGAATTGGGAAGTCTAGTTTAACTAGGCAGAGTCCCTGTTATTTTGTCCCTTCTGCTCTGCTTTTAACAGTAGTTCAGTAGTGGCTGGTGGTCACTGGGAGTGGTAGGGCTGGAGTCAGGGAGCCAAACAGTAGGGGGAGCCAGAGTCAACGACCAGACATCTCTGCTGAGATTTACAAGGCCAAAACTGTCTTGGTTTCTCTGTAAACTAAGACTTGTGAGGAACTGTTTGGTAAGTTAGGTATGTTTAGCCTGGAATAGAGGAGGTAGAGAGGGGACATGGTAGCCATCTCCAGATATCTAAAGGGCTGTCAGTGGGAAGATGGAGCAAGTTTTTTCCCCTTGTGCTCCAGATGGTAGGACCTGGACCAATGGCTTCAAGTTGCAAGGAGGAGATTCTGACTAAACATTAGGAAGAACTTTCAGACAGAGCTGTTCGCCAGTGTAACAGCTGGTGGTGGATGTTTTAAATCTCCAATTGAGATTTTTAAAGCAGAGGTTGGTTGGATAGCCATCTGTCATGGCTACTTTAGTTGTGATTCTCTGTTGGAAGGGGTTGGACTAGATGGCCATTGAGCGTCCATTGTAACTCTACAATTCTATGAACACGGAGACTGTTGAGGAGGATCCTGACACCCTACAGCTGTACCTAGAGCTTTACCCATGAACTATGGCACTTCCATTAGACAAAGGAGCTGCCTTATACTGAATCAGACCATTGAGTCCCTCCAGCTCAGTACTATGTATACTGACAGAGAGAAGCATCTCAGTGTTTCAGAAAAGTCTATCTCTGGGCCCGACCTGGAGATGCTGGGGATTGAACCTGTGATTTTATGCATGGAAGGCAAATACTCTACCATTGAGCTACTGCTCTGTCCCTAAGGAGAGAGACCCTGCTGCAGGCCGGTGCTTAGAGTCCTACCTGAGAGCTGTATATAGCCCTGTTATGTTACCAGCACCTGTGTGCATCCTGAATGAGTAATCAAGATTCAGCAGGCAACATACCAGCCTTGCCCAGGTAATAAGCATTGTTGAATGTGCCCAAGTTGCATTTATTCTGTAAGGACAATCAGATCCATTGTGGAACTGATCATTAAACCTCCTAAGTTTGGAGGAAGGGCGTAAAACATTTTATTTGGTGTACTAAACATCCTTCTTCTGAAGCCAGTGGAGGGTGGGGCATTGCAGAGTGAGTGAACATCATTCAGCAATACAGCAACGAGAGAGGCAGGGAGGGAGCTTAGGCAGAGGGAACAGTGGTGTGAGACTCTGGGTGTTACAATTCCTCAAGAATGTGCCAATGTTTCATGTGTGAAATATGGGAGAGTATAGACCATCTCCTGCCTCCATCCCCACCCCTTAGAGTGGCAGCTGAAAATCCTGCTGCCAAAACATTTGCAGCAAACCATTCAAGGTTTTCAGACCTTGCTGTCAAAATTGCCGGGAAGTCTTGCCCAGGAAAAGAAACAGAGAAAGAGAGAGAGCCACTTGTGATTTGACAGTCTCCGGGTACATTTTGGGCTACTTCACTGAATGTGTCAAGCAGGCAATCCATGCACAATCCACAAATGTCTTATTTAGTGCAACCAGAGGTGGGGTAGAGTGGGGGGAGAATGAGCCAGGGGAACAGAGGCTGGAGAAGAAGGCACTGCAAAAAAGAAAAAAAGATGTAAATAATTGAAAGGTTTCAGCAGTCACCTCTGAGTTTGGGCATCCTCCAGGGATCTCCCCTGGCCTGCTGCTGGTGCCTTGCTGTGAAACCTAAGCAACTGTTCAATACCTGGAGTGAGTGGCTGTGTAAGGCAGGTTCAGGAAGAGGGTCAGATCGAAGAGCTGGAGAGGCAGTGCAGCGCTCTTGCTGTGCTTCCACAAATATATCGGCTTTGAAGACAGGAACCAGTACCTGCCTCGTTCCCTCCCTCCCTTATTTTAGTAGGTTCAAAGAGGACCTGGTGTTCTTTGGGGGAAACCATGAGTGTTAAAATGGAATAGGTGTGTAAATATTTCCTGATTCCTCACCCTGTGTGTAGCTCAGACCCTCTAATTGTCCCTATTTTCCAGGGATAGTCCTGGATATACAGAAGGTTTATGATTTGTTTCAGAATGTCTTGCTTTTCTTTAGGATGCCACTCTTTCCATCAGAGAAATGTTGGAGGGTATGGAATTACCCAATCCCTGAGCCAAGGAGATAAGTAACTATACAATCATTGAAAGACACCTGAAGACAGCCCTGTATAGGGAAGTTGTTTAATGATTAATATTTTATTATGTTTTAATATATGTTGGAAGATGGTCAGAGTGGCTGGGGCAAGCCAGTCAGATGGGTGGGGTATTACAACAACAACAACAACAACAACAACAACAACAACAACAACAACAACAATAGAATAGGATGTCCCAATTTTCACCAGAGAAATGTTGGAGGGTATGGTAGCTGTGGGTTTTTTTTATATATCTGAAGCCTATATCTCTGTCTAGCTAATGAATGTATAGCAGTGTTGGAATTTAAATGCCCACACCTTCCTTCTCCAAAGGCAACACTTTTACTTCTTTCACCATGCCACTATGAATAGAACACCTAGGGAGGAAGTTAAACAGATGCATGGAAAATGGCATACCTAGTTGCAACTGAACATATAGTGCCCATCTCCCCATAAGCATGCTTTGCCCATTGGCCTGATAGCATTGGAGAGCTGTCAATGTGCCTGTATCCCTTGGTGTACACCTCTTTATCTGGATGAGGGATCATCACAGTAGGCCACACAGTGTGGGTGGGATAAGACGGCGGAGCCACAAGGACTTATCTGAACAGTCATCAGTAGTGCAGTTGTGTGAGATCCCTTTCTCTCTTAAAATAAAGTGCATTTGAATTACATGGAGCTATTTATAAAGCCAGATAAATTTCCAAGTTGTCTTTTGCAATGATGAAGCATATGGGAAAGGAGGGGGAAGACAGAGTGAAGAAGTAAAAGAAGAAGAATACACACTGTACTGTACTTTTTAAAACCTTTAAAAGGGTTGCCTTTTTTTGTTACAAGCCATTTTAATTCTTTGTGCAAAGTTTCTTTGGGGAGAAGACTCTTCAGCTGCTTGCCTCTATTTTCAGTGATGGTTGCTTTGGGAAACTGTATACAGGTTCCTCCCTACTTACGTGGGGGTTACATTCCAGACCCCTGTGCACATACGGTAAGTGGAATCGCATAAAGTGGAGAACACCCTCTAAACACCCTTTAAATGCCCTCTCTGCCTCTCTCTCTTCAATCCATACCAAAAATTCTGTATTCCAAAATATATACAACTAGAATTGAAGCTCTGGAGCCAACAGGAGGGTGGAGGACATGCAGGGATAGTGGCTGCTGCTGCTGCTGTGCTACCTCACACATCAGCTGTACAGTGGGGAGACTGAGTTATGTAAACAAAGTACAGCACCTCCAGTCTCTTTGGGGTTTCCTCTGTCCTCATTGACGTCCTATTTGGGCTCTGAATAGGGTCTGCTCATGAGTCACAAGGTCTCTCCAGCTGTCTCCTGCCATTTCAGGGTATGAATTGAATCATTTAATAATTTTGCGGTGGCATGCATATACGCAGTATATACTTTGCAGGGAAATTCCCAGAGTTCTGTTATTTTTTTTTTCAAGTCTCCCTGTAGTGTTCTAACACCCTACATGACACCTGCACCTGCTGTGTGTGCGTGTGCATGGGCACATGTGTGCATAAAACTCACCTATCAGCAAAGGAGAGGTGAGAGAATTTCTATCCTTGCTGTTTCAAATAAGTCCCCCGTACACTGATAAGGTTAATTGATTTCCTTTTCCTTCATTAACAAAATCCAATTTTCACCTAATGAGAGAGAGCTTTGGTGTGACATGCTTAAATGGCAAAGTGACAAGTGCTGGGACTAGATAAAAAGGGAAAAGAAAATGTGGTGGTGGAAGGGGAGGTAGGGAAAGGCAATCCAAAATCTGCCTGACCCCCCTTTCTGTCCTGTGTTAAGGACACTGTTCCTTTGGACAGTATAGAGCAGGGATGGGGAACCTATAGCACTCCAGAGGTTGTTGGACTCCAATTCCCATCAGCTCCATGGCCAATGGTTAGGGATGGTGAGGATTGTATCCAGCAACTTTTGGAGGCCTACACATTCCACTCCTGCTGTGGAGCAATATGGAATGAGGAGCTGGCAATGGGAGCAAATGCCACAAACCACCTTTGGACTTCTTTGAACATTCAGAAAAACCAGTGCAGAGGGCAGAGCAGTGACTTCTAGAACAACCAAGATCCAGAGATCCATATATAGCCTCATAGTGAACTTGGGTGAGTCAGTGTATGACAGTGAGTGGGTGTGGCTATGCATTTCACCCAAATATATGCATATGCAGTCTAATGGTGATGATTTCCCCCTCCCTTAAAACTGCAATCTTGAGCTGAGAAACTACAGAGAAAGGGTGCCTAACATGTTTCCACCTGTTCTTTCCCCACTGTAAATTGCTTCCTGTCTCATGCCACTTTCCCTTCTCCAAAGGGTACCAGACACATGTATGAAAGGGTGTCTAAATTTGGTGTCTTGTGGGGGAAGTAGCCTGTGGAGAAAGAAATTTAGAGTGGAAGCTCTGTGGGGAGGGAATAGGCTATACCCTGCCCCATTGCTTCTCTGCAACTCCCCAAATCTGCTTCTATTTTCACATTCAAAAAAATTGAAAATAGGTAACTGCAATACAGAAGTTGTGTGTGTATAGCTATATACAATTAGAGACTTACATATATATTGATCCAGTAAATAAGAGATATAACAAAACTGTTAAAATAGTCAACACATCCTGGGCTGTGCCCTGTGCTAGCTCCCATTGAAATTGATTAGCTGATCATGCCCATTCATGTAAATTGCCCTACTCTGAGTAGGACTGTCATTGGATACAACTTTATTTAACCTTGAAAAGAAGACAGCGTATGTTAATGAAAATAGAGGATGAAAGAATGTGATTTGATAATGTCTTGAGCCTGCACATTCCAAAAACTATACAGGAAGGCCATATTTATTTATTTATTTTTAAAATGCTTCAGAGGTTTGCAATGTACAATTTTAGTTAATAGAGCAGCTTCCTAAATTCTGTTATACCATTGAGATATGTTCAAGGTATCTGACCCCCTGCCCCCTGCCCCTGCTAAGAACACTATGCCCATCAGGGCATTGTAGGATATTGTTTGCTCCTTCAAGAACTATAAGCCAGTAATTCTGCAGGGACTGGGACATGATGACTACAGATGATCCTTATACCAGCAAATGACACACTCTGAAAGTCTCCAGCTTAGATAAAACATATGTTGCTTTGGGCCTTATTTGTGTGTCTTTTGCTGAGAATCTCTCTCTCTCTCTCTCTCTCTCTCTCTCTCTCTCTCTCTCTCTCTCTGTGTGTGTGTGTGTGTGTGTGTGTAGGAATACATGACCCTGTAAGTAAGTGAGCAAGTCACTTCTCATCGGCATGATCAATCTCTCCACAGTCGAAGGCTCTGAATGAGCTGGATGTGTTTTTCTCTGCTACTGAAGTCAATCACATTCAATTTTGCAGCATGCAGAATAGGTAGCTTCTAGCAAGCTGTTGTGTAGCATGAAAATGACTTGCCAGAGTCAAATGAATATGACATTTAGGGGGAAGCTGGCTTTTGTTAGTTGCCCCTTTCTGCCAAAGTACTCACCCTTTGCTTGCCATAGCTCTGCCATTGATCTTGAACACCAACGGGCAGTTATGCTGTTCTTATTGTTCTTGCTGCTCCTTTCCCCCATCATTGCTGCCACCCACTTGCTTGGCAGATGGAGCCAATGAGGAAATGGGCACTGTCCGCTACTCTCCCTCCGTCTCATCACTGCAGTTCTTTGCTTGCTCCTTGCTTCTGGGGCAAAGCAGGAAGCAGGTTGCCCATTGAAGAGGAGGGGTAGGTTCAGGGAGCCCTTGTGGGGTGTTTGCAGTGCCAGATTACCAAATAGGTAGAGTAGGCACTGGCCCATGGGCCCCACACCTTTTAGGGGACCCATGACTTGATCCTGAAAGAAAATTACAATCAAGCTTTCTGACTTCAATGTTTTCCCACTAGAGCACATGCCTCAAGATGTGAAGCTTTCTCTGTTTTAGTGTGTTGTGAGTTTCTGTCAACTCCAGATCATAGTAGAAGATTTGCAAGCATAAGGAGATAATTTGTGAGGTGGGGGGGGGAGAGATTTTGACTGCCTAGGGGGTTTAATCTGGTATTGGGTGTTGGCCTTTAGCCAGAGTCCATTCATACTGAACCTTGACACCATCTACAATGTGGGGATCACAGAAGTTGGGCTCCTTCACAGAGCTGCTGTAAGGATTACTGGGATAATGTATGTAAAGCACTTTGGACTCTCAAAATACACTATATAAATGCTAAGTATTATTATAGACTTTCTTCTTCTAGCTGTAATGGGCAAGTAAAGTGAGAGCTGGTATACATAATTTTATGAAGGAATACATTTTAGCTTTTCCTTTTGCACAGGAGAGAGGGCCTCCTCTCTTCCAGCATCCTCATTCAAACAGCGGTTACTCAGATGCCTCTGAGAAGCCCACAGAAATAGTATCCCCTCATTGTATAGCCCCATTATCTAGCAGAGATGGGTGAAAGCTGTCAATTTTAGTTTCCCTCATATTTTTCAGTCTTAAATTCAGTTCATCCAACTTGTGCATCAGTTTGCAAACTTTTTTATAAAAAAAAATCCTCCTAAAAATTGGCACACATTTTTATGTGTATTTCTCATTCTATAGTACAAATTATTCAAACAACTTCCCCTGATATATTTTTCTATGTTATTTTCACCAGTATATGCATGTTTATATGCATGTTTCCACTAATAAATGCATTTTAAAAGACATTTTTTTAGATGAAGAAATGCACCAGAAAATTCTGATAGCTGCATTTCAGTTTGCATACTGTGAGAGAAAGTGCAAATTAGATAGACTCAGATTAAAATGCAAGCTGAGCAGATTTCTTCCTAACCCTAATGTTTAGAGTTTCAAAAAGCCATCTAAGAGCTCCATACACACTACCAAGGCTTGCACCCCACAGAGGCCACTTAGGTACTGCTATTGCAGTGGTTTGACTTCATTCCTAGAGGTGCACTCCATTGTTACTCAAGACAAATGGATGTCAACTAGTGCAGGGGTAGCTAGCACAGTGCCCTTCATATTCCCTCTAGATGTTGATGGGCTCCAAACTCACATCAGCTCCAGCCACCATGAGCAAGGATCATGCTACTTGGATAAAGGATGGTGGGAGCTGTTGTCCATCAACATATGGAGGAAACTGCATTGAATACTCCTGATCCAATGGCTTATCAGTGAATGGCCAAAGCACCCTGTTGATTCCTGCATGGAATCCCCTGCTAAAAAGATGGTAAGAAACTCCCTTCATTCTCACAGGAGATTATGGGACAAACTACTTTCTGATTCAGGGAGACTGTGAATCAAAACTGCCTGCTAAAAGTGAAGGTTCCTGCCAGCCCATCGATTTAGGATCATCTATAGGTTTTCATGAAACCTTATATTAAACAGTGGTAAAACCCCTCCCATTTAGCAATTGATTCTGATGCACACCCCTTCTGAATTCCTGCCCAACCAAGTAGGATTTAGCTCCCGCTCAGTTTGGCTGTGCATAACTGTTCTCTGCTGGGAACAGGCATGCACAGCCAACACAGGATTTAATCCTGCACTTGCTCCCATCAGATGGCACCATGATTGACATACGCTGGTGGGTGGGTAGGTGTGGATCCTCTGATGGGCCAAGAATGGCCCTCAGGCTTCAGTTTCCCTGGCCTGACTGTTGAGCCAAGAGAAAATAGTGGAAGGAGGGTATGCACTGAGAGTTTCTGCAAAGCAAGCAAACACCCCTTGTTTGAGACAACTTAATCTTGTGGAACTGGGAAAAGGTGATGGCTTGAAGTGTAACATGATGTAAGTTAAGATGCTTGTGTAAGAGGCTTCTCTCTCTTCTTTCTTCTCTCTGGACCCCTGAGGCATTGCTGACCTGCTTGCTTTGAACACTGATATTTGCCACAGAAAAATCCTAGCCAAAAGCATCTCTCCCCATTGATCCCTCAGCCCTGCAATACAACTGGGGAACTAGTTCTGTTGCTGCTCTTTAATGCTGCACAGAAAAACAAGCCATGACAGCTGACGCCTAAGCTGAGCCTGCCTTTCCCCACATCCCTGCTTCTTGGATTGTCTCCTGGCCTGTCTTGCAGCTTTGAGGCAATGACTTGCTGCCTTATCTGACCCAGAAGGGAGGCCAGCTGTCAGCACACAAACATGGCCTTTGTTTGTTCTTAAATGAAAGCTCAGTTAATTAAAACGAGAGATCGCCTTTCTTTATCTGCAGCCGCTGGCCTGTGCACAGCCATGTGTGCTGGGTCCTGCGGTAAGCTCCAGTGAGCAGGAGGCAGTTGCTTTGACTCAGACTGGATCATGAGGACCTTTCTGACTTTCAACCTGTAGGGAACTACATTATTCCATGTCGTATTTTCTTCCAGAGAACCCCAGGGCACATTCCAAGGGATACTTGTGTATTGTACAGTATCTTGGGACATGCTGCATTACACAGTTCACTGGCCAAGCCTGTTGGACTTCTTAGTCACTCCCTGTGAACTGAGAATGTGCCCAAAGATACAATGCCCAAAGACATAGCCTGCAAAGCAACGCAGGAAGCTGCCTCTTGCTAGCTCAAGACCATTTGTCCATCTGTCCAATTATTTTCCATGCTGACGTCTTGGTGGCTCTCCTCAATCACTCACTACCTGGTCCTTTGGACTATAGACTCTGAGTGGGTGGGTCGATCTGAACTACAGGCATTTTCCCCATTTATGTGTGTTCTACTCGTGAATGACCATGTATATGTTGGGGCGCCAGGAAATAAATAGAACCATACCAAGAAATGGCAGGAAAGAGATGGAGCCTTGTGGTTTGTGAGAATACCTTTCCCAGAGTTCAAAGAGGACATCAATGAGGGTGGAGAAAGCTCCAAAGAAACTAGAGGCATAGCAGGGCTTTGTTTAGGCTGAGCAGCTTCTCCACCTGGCAGCTGATATGTGTGGTAGTGCAGCAGCAGCCACCACTTTTCTGTGCATCTTCCAGTCAGCCCCAGAGCTTCAACTCTGGTTGAAGAGAGTTGAGTTGAGAGAGATCAGGAGAGAGAGCTAGAAAGCAGGGGGAAATAGGCATCCAGAGGCTTTGTAGAGACTGGTCCCCAATTTACATGATTTCACTTATGTGTGTGGGGCCCCAGAGTGTAACCCCTGAATAAATGGGGGGAACGTCTATATCCAATCCAGGGATTGTGCTCTTGCATACAAAGCATGCAATCTGCTACTGAGCTTTGGTTCTTCTCTTTCTTTCTTTCTTTCTTTCTTTCTTTCTTTCTTTCTTTCTTTCTTTCTGGACTGTCATTGCTGGTGACCAAAGTGGAATCTCAATAATGATATGCATGTGAAATACCTCTGGGAAAATTAAGCTGGTTTACAGAACAAGCGTTGGGAGCTCTGAAGGTATGAGGCTGTCTTGTACAAAGTTCAGGCCATTGGCTCATTTAGTGCCACTTCTGACTGTTGGAAGCTCTCTCTTAGGCAACTCTTAGGGCTCACCCACACTTTAGTTCAGCAGCACCTGGAGGGCCAAAAGTTTTCCACTTCCATCTTACCAAAAGAAATTCCTCCTTAAGTGGTTGCTTCTATGGCACATTCATGTATCATCTCTGAAAAAGCAATGGAAACTTACTTCCTGCTTCAAGCAAATGGCTTTAACATATATGCAAATTTAATCAACTAAAACAGAAAATTAATCAACTAACTAGCATTTAGGCTTGCACCGGAAAACCCAACTAGATGCTAAATGTTTTGGCAAGCACTCTCGGGAAAAGCTTACTGGGCTGCAGTAACTGTTGGATCTATACTAATGAGAACACTTTTTATGTAATCGCCTCTCCATACGCTGTAGGAAGGAACATTACAGCCTCCCAGCATCCAAATTTTTTAAAAGTTTAATGTGCCGTCCTTGATGAAGGGAACCACTTTGTCACATTAGCATGGCTGGTGGTAGGCACAGCTAATAAACATGAACTTTTCACCTCCCCCCCTTCCTTGCTGGGGGCACAGGCCAGCTGGCATAGCTGCCGGTGCCCTGGGTGGTTGGCACAGAGACACTCTTTCAGACAGAGACAGCCTGTCACTGGTGATATGCCAATCTTGGTGTTTAAGTATCACCTCTGAGACAAATTAAGTGCTCGGAGACCTGTGAAATTGCAGCATTTGCAGACTGTCATCTAGACAGTTGCATTCAGTGGGAGAAAACAAACTCTTCCAGGTCACAAGCAGGCAGGCTTTTGTTGCTGTTAAGATAGCAGCTTAACTGCTGGTGTCCGAACAACAAGCAAACTGTGTTTCTCACCAGCCACATAATTCAAATATTCTGTTGCAGCCTAAACTACACATTATGTGTAATTCTGTTATTGTTTTCCTCAAGGGCATTTGAAAAGCAAACAAACTCATGCAATCACAAAACTACACAAAATGTGTGGTTTAGCACAGTATTTTATTTATTTATTTTTTACCTTGGAGCAAATTTGGATCTCGGTTGAAACATCTGAGACATTTCAAACATCTGAGACCATGACAAAATGACTTGCTCTATGGATTGCTATCACTGACTTCCAATCCACCAAAATAAGTTTTAAACACCATTTCCATCTCTTTTTTGAAAACTTGATGTGTTTAGAAGGTCCAAGGTTCTAATCCCAGTATCTCCAACCAATTTGGTTTCAGGGCTGAGAAAACATTGCTCCCTGCACCAAAAATGATAATCTAGATTATTAAATTAGATGGACAACAATAGGAACGGTGAGGAATAGGTTCCATTTTCATTTCAAACTAACTCACTCATACTACTCGATAGTACACAAAGTAAAACACAACCAGTCTTTGAAATCCACACTTCCCCAAATATTATGATGCAGTTCTTCCATCAAAATACACATACAACCCCCCCCCCAAAAAAAAATTGCAAAATTCCACAGGTAAGGAGAAATCTGCATGAAAGTGCATAGGATTTTTATGTGTGGTTTTTTTAAATATATATAAAAATAGCAAACTGATTCAGAAAAGGCAATCTGAAATGGAAGAAAAATGAGAAAGTGAGAGAAAGTGAAATTGACAGGTGCCTCCATCCCTAAAGATGATTCTTATGTGCTGAGTTTTAATGCCGAGGTACTGTGAATTCACACATGTGGGAGGTGGCAAAGGAACATGAAGGACAATCGCCATCATATCAAAGGCTTGCTTAGCTTTGCAGGTTTGGGTTGTTTTTCGTTGGATAAATGATTCTTTAAGGTGTCCCCTGTGAGGCCTGTCTCCTGCCTGCACATATTCTGTTTTTGCAAGCAGAGTAGGGTGGGGGCAAGGGAGAGAAAAAATGAAATGGATTAGAGACTCAGCTCCCATAATGAAGTAGCAATTTGTCTTGCGCTCTAGATGCATTTGAGCTAACAAGCGGCCTGGCCTTGAGTACTGCAGAATGTTAAGTACCCCTCAGGTGGAGAGAATCCCCAGGTAGCTGAAAGAGGAGTGAGTGATGACAGAGGTGCGAGGGGGTGAGAGAGGGAGAGATAAAAGCCCAGTGAAATCAGCAGCCTCAGACTAGGTGAACCCTGCTGTGAGATAGCTATCTTTTGCACCTGCAGAATCCACAAGGCAGGCTAAGTGCTAGGGTGGGATGGAATACAGATCAAACCCAGTTCTGGGTCATTCACAGCTCCCAGCTGTGCTTTGGGGTGTTTTGGGGGAGGGTGATGTGTGTGTGTGGGGGGGGAGAGAGTAAAAGCTCAATGCTTGGTTGTTCTTCTTCTTTTGAGCTGTGAAGGAAATGCAGAAGCTGTAGGAATTGTAACTTTTGTCTTTAATCTGACTTCAGCCAATACAACCAAAGTTTGTTAACCCTTGAAGAAGCCTCTTTACAGAAGATTAAAAAGAAGTTGATTTCACTGAATGGGCCAGACAAGGAAACATGAAGGCATATGCATTGCTAGATAATATCAATTTAATAAAGAAGAAGAGCCACCCATCATCAATAAAATTCGCTAAGCAGCTTACGAAGAAGAAGCAGACATTGTGTATTATTTCAAAATACAGCAATTAAAAACAACAGGAGTCAAGGGAAGGAGCAAAATAATTCCTTTTATGTTTCCTCTGATGGAACAAGTACACTGTCTGGGAGCATTCCTAGATCCACTGTTGTCACTTGAAGCCCAGGTGGCCTCTACTGCAGGAATGCTCATCAACACCTTTGGTTGTTACAAGAGAGGTGTCTACTTGTAGGGCAGGGTAGATTCTCCATTGTGGTAATTACTGTAGCACACTCAGTGTGAGGCTGCCTTTGTGACTGGTTTGGAAGCTAGGATAGAATGCTGTAGAGCAGGAGGTTGCATCCAATGCTAGTCAGACCTAGAGAGGCGCAACTTCTTGAAGCCCTGCAGTGTCTTCTCATTCTCCTCGGGTAATCATGTTGGGTCACCAGCTCATTACCTATGAAGCTGGCCTTTGGATTGCTGTTGTTATTATTCAATATTTATATCTGACCTTTCTCCCAAGCTGGGATTCAAGGTGGCTTACAACGTTTATAAATGTATCAGAACACATTTAGAACCTGCAATTAAAATGTGGTTTGCCATGACAGCAGCCCAGAGATCAACATTGTCTGCACCTTTGTTTTCAAAGGCCTGTCTGGACAGGAAGGTCTTAGCTTGCTGGAGAAAGGATAACAAGGAGGGAACCAGGCTAATCTCTTTTGGAAGGGAATTCCACAATATAGGAGCAGACACAGAAAAAGTATCTCTATCATGCCACCATCAACCATATGCATGATGTTGATTGGACCAACAGAAGGTGGCCACCCAAAGATCTTAGCACCTGGATAGGTTCATGTAGGAAGATGCAATCCTTAAGGTATTCTGGGCCCAATGCATATCATTGGCAGCCTTTCCCAGACTTGGTTCCCCAGATGTTGTTGGATGACTGATGGACAGTTTCCTTCATTAATGGTCATTGGCCATGGTGGCTGGGGCTGGTGGGACTCCAAGTCCAGCAGCATCTGGGATTTGAAATTGAAAAAGTCTGGGCTAGAGAATTTTCTTTGATGCTTCGTTGAGTATTTGCTGCTGTCATTGAACTATTGGCATCACTGAAGGAATAGCCCACTTAATGATTCCCTCTGCCTTTTTCTTCCATTGTGAATAATGAAGTCTTGCTCACAGCCTCAGGTTCCTTAGCAGCTCCCCTAAAGTCCCCTGTAAATGGATCCCCTCCCCCTCCCCACTAACCCAACTCTGATAAGTGGAAGAAGAAAGGGCCTGTTGAGCTGGATGTGTTTAAAAAAAAAAAAAGGTTCTGAGGAAATTAGTGGCAGGAAAAGGTCTTACTTTATTTGGAATGAAATACTCCTTCGATTAAGAAGAGGACAATAAATGAGGCAGGGTCACCAGAGCGCTTTTGCTTTGAGCAGAGTGACTTAAGTCTACCTAGGTAGCAAAGAAAGGTAAGAGAGAAAGCAGATTTTTATCTTATTTTTTCATGGCGAGATACAGACTTGATTATAAAAGCAGCAAGGGAGAGGAAGTTTTTTCCCCTTCCCTTTTTTAATTTAAAGAAGCCCAGGGATGATGGAGATCACATTCAATTCTAAGAGGAGAGAAAGAGAGAGAGAGAGGAGATGAGTATGAAATGAGGCTTAATTTTAATGAAGCAAAATTCTCCATTAAGTAAGAAAACAGTTGGTGGGGTGGGCAAGAGAGTGTGTATGAAATGGGGATGAACCTGACATGCTATTGTGCCTGAGAGGATTAATTGTACACCCTGTGATGGGTTGGAAGAAGGGGGGGGGGGAGGTGGTGGATGTAGAGTAGAGGAATTTTTTGATAAAGAGTTTTATGAAAATGGCAGCTAAGAGAGGAAAATCAGGGGTTTTGGGGGGGGGGGTTGAGGGGGGAATGGAACCTTGTGGTTAAAGGCCCAGCAATGGAGATCAGAATATGTGCATGAAGCCTGAGAAGATCTATGTACACATAGCTCATGTCTCCCCTGCCATTCCAGGTGTATAACAGATAGTTGATACTGTTATGGAAATCACCCTGGTGACAGGAGCAAGCCAGCAGTAAAATACACCTAGCAAGTTGGAATTAACTCTTTATTAGCCAAAACAGGATCTGCATAGGAGTGTCAGGCCTAATGAGCACAGCAACTTATCTCCAGCAGATCTTGTCCCCATGAAGCGGTTGCTGATACTAAAGGTCTCTGCATCCCCACAACTGCCTAAATCCCCTCCTCTCCAGGGTTTTCCCCAAGTAATTGTAGTTGTTGTCATTGCCGTACTATCTCCCCTCCTCATGCATTGAAAGAAGGTCTGAAAAAAGGGGAAATAGATCCAAAACAAAGACTTCTCCAAATGACCTGTTTATTGCACATCTATCCTAATATGCTTCCACAAAGGTTACATGAAAGCCTTCATCCTGATCTGTTTGTTTGGAGTTTATGTCTTTCTATCCATGGATCATTAGCTCATACTTTTTATTGCATTTCCCCATCTCTTTCCAAACCACAAAAAGACTCCTTGTTGTGCCAGAGTGCTTTAATTGCACACGCCTAAATTTATGGTATGTGATTCAATCACTTCCACAGAATACTGACAGTGTGGGTGCCCCTTAAAATAACTTATGGGATGGCTGAGAACATTCCTACCAAAGAATGGAGAATTATGGAAAGTCTCTCTCATATCTAGGAGGGAATGAGTTTATGAAGATAGAATCTAGGCTGTGTGATTTATAGAGCCCCCCCATAACCCCCACACACACATTCACTTCAGTGACCCATGAGCTGGCACTGACTGGAGCACCAGCCTCCTGCTACTTTCTGCTTGGCTCAGTCACACAGATGGCAAGGAACTATTGGCAAATGCTTTCACTTTGTTTCTTCTTCTAGTTCCTTCTGATCATTTGTCTGTGCTTCTTCTTCTTTTTTGGCAGCAGAGCATCAATGTGGCAATCTCCCACAAACAGACTGTTTGGGGGAAGGAAAAAACACACACATTGTATAGCCCTCCCCAACCCCAGCCCTGATCTTGGCTGCTCAGAACAACTTCCCTCGGCTACAAAATGTCAGGCAAAGCTCTGCTTTCCCTGGCCACGTGGTGCTCATCATTTGCTAAACCATGCAAGCTTAATCCCCCCCCACCCCCACAAGCAGTGCGGCAGCATGCCTATTCTTTATGAATATAACATTAAGTAGGTGTTTTTTAAAAAACAACCACCCAAAAATCATATTTATGCAAAGCAAGCTGGAGCCAGAGACACATAAGTGACGATTTGCTGGTTTGCAATCTACAAGTAAACAACAGGAGTCTTGAGAGAAGCAGGGAACAGGTGGGCCAAGTAAGGGAGGTGGGTGATGGCTTGGAGTGCTTTAGGATGGATTTGGCAGCCAATATACCATTACTTCCCCCCCCCAGCTCCATTCCAGTGGGAGGTTCAGGACAGGACTTTACAGCCCTGGTCAGCTTCCCTGAAATGGGAAGTGGGTTCCGTGCTCAAATTGTAGGATACCAGATGGGGCTTGGCCCCCTTACCTTTGGCAAATGTTTGCTTACGTAGATTTCTTTGAAATATTCATGATTATCATCACCACCATCGTTATTTCCTAGCACAAATACATCATTTACAACAAATTAAGCACAGCATATATATGAACAGATATATATGAACAGCATATACTGTAGAGCAATAGGTCTCGCCTATTCTGCTTAAGACATAACTAAGCACCAAATTTGTTCAAATTGTTCTTAAAACCGCACATTATCCTATTGTTCCAGAACATGCTCCATTTTCTGAAAAACGTTACTCATTTGCCCTCTTTTGTTATTTTAGTCCATTTCATCACATGTCCTAATTCAGTAGAAATTTAGATTTAGATGAATGCCTATTGAGATATGATGTATGTTGTGAAACTGACTAATAAAGGCTGTTTCTTAGTCTTTTATCTAGAGCACGGCAGTCCAGCCTCTCAGACCAAGTGGGCCACAATAATAATTTGGCACAGAATGCGTGGGCCACACGCTGAATTAAATTTCCCTGCCATAAACTAAAGCGTTCACAATATAGTTAATATTATTTAATATGTACAACCACCTGTGGTTGCTGGTGCCCCTTGGGATTGGTGGGGTGGAAGGCAGGGAATCTGGGTGATGCCTGAGCCAAAGAGACAGCACCAGTGAATTCTAGCTTTATCCCTACCCTCTTCATCCTTTCTGAGTTCTACAAGGGCCAACACTAAGGAGGAGGAAACTGATGGGCCGTGCCACCCACTGCTCTGGTTGTTAAGTAAGAAGCGAGATGGGTGGGGGCTTCTTTCACCCTAATGGGCCAGCCTTCACCACTTCGCTGCACATTTCTTTCATTTCTGGATTGGCAATTGAAAGGGGGAAGGCATCACCCCTTAAAGGGTTGATTACAGCCAGTTTCTGAATCCTATTTTACTATCCCTGGAGGCTTAAGGTATCTTTACAAAAGTCTGTTTTAATTACAGTGTGCGTGTTGAGTCGACATTGCAGGAGTGGGCATGGCAGGAGAGCTATTGCACGCCAAAGGGGTTCTTCAGCACACAGCTGCCTTTCAGTCTCAGTTCAGTAGATGAAGGAGAGGAGGTGGATCTGGATCCTCAGAGATTCAAGACTTTTTCTAGAGAAACAAAACCATGGCATGGAGAAACAAGCAAAAGCCAATTGCTGAGAGCAGGGGAGGAAGCAAACTGGGAAGATAATGTGGGAGTAAAGAGCCAAGAAGGGACCAAGCAGGTTTTTATTTCAAATTTTTATGAGGAAAAATAAATAAATCCAGAAATCTGTATGATGAGAGAGAGAGAGAGAGAGAGAGAGAGAGAGAGAGAGAGAGAGAGAGAGCCGCTTTCTTTTCATGGTCTGCTGAAACCAGGCTGGCAAAGCAGAGCTGCTAAGATGACAATGGGAGGCTCCTTGTATTTAATTACTTCCAGCATGACTCTGTGGCTGAAAAATATAAAAATAAAACACTCACTTGGGAGTTCCTACAGAGGGAAGACAAGAGGAGCAAATAGAGTGTAGCTGTACTTACAGTTCCATGTGCTAAATGGGTTGTGCGGTCCCTAAGCTAATGTGTTTGCTAATGCCTCTCTTTTTGCTCTCTGCAACTGTGGGAAATGATGCAGTCTCAAATATTTGTGTACTGGGGATGCCCAGCACTGCTGACTAGGGGTCTCTGTGCTGAATATTCTCACTGGTGCAATAATACAGAGGATAAGGTTATCATTGGCGACTAGCATGGTGGCTGCATTATCTCTCCACTGTCAGATACATTGTGTCTCTGATACCAGTTGCTGGGAATTGCACATGGGGGACACACCGTTGCACTCAGGCCATTTTGAGAACATATGGGTCACTGGTTACACTTGTTTATACCTAGCACAGGCTGCCAATTCTAGGTACTCTCCCCACTGCCCCACCAGAGAATAAGTTGATTCTGGACTGACAACTTTAGAGAGTGGCTGATAAGGTTTTATTGCAGCTTGAAGAAATACATATGGCAGCAACTTAGTAGAAACAGAACCATCATCTCTTGGAAGCATGGTGATCTCCAACTTGTTCAGTTTTTGGAATCTTCTGAAAACTTGTTTATTCACACAGGCCTCAGTGATACCTCACATTGAGAACAGCTCCGGTTACTGAATTTATGGCTCCATTTTAATTTGGAATACTTATCGTGTGTTTTTCTGGTTTTAAATAGTCTAGGGGAAGTCCCTGTTTCTGATTGCCCCCTTCCCCAGTAGCAGGATTCAGTGGTTGATTGTGCTTTGCTGTGTTAGGCTGCAGACTCAAGGTCAATTAAAAACTGCACTATGCTACTCCGTCCAGCTTGCACACTTCAAAAACATGTTCTAATCCATTAGTCCAACCTGGGAAGAAAAATAAAATAATTTGATATTATTTTTGTTCCTCTTAATGCATAGCATGACATTTGGCACCCATTTTGCATTCCTTTCCAGATTTGTAATTGGATCACTTGCCCCAACCTTCCTGCACTACTAGTAATCACAATAGGGATGTGATTCTGTAGAAACACCATCGGGAATATTCCTTTCACAGAATACATTTCTCTTGGCTGAAACATCTAGTGTGACTTCCTTTAGGGTAAAAATGAAAGGTTTTGATTCCACCCAATGGGAACCTAAAGGTGTCCTAGTTTATTTAACCAGATCAGCATGTTAAACAAGTGGGTAGCAAATGATACATAGACTGAATATTGTGAAGTAGACACTTGCATGATGACTTCTATACAGTGGTCCCTTGGGTTACAGACGCTTCAGGTTACAGACTCTGCTAACCCAGAAATAGTACCTCGGGTTAAGAACTTTGTTTCATGATGAGAACAGAAATTGTGCTCTGGCAGCGCGGCTGCAGCGGGAGGCCCCATTAGCTAAAGTGGCACCTCAGGTTAAGAACAGTTTCAGGTTAAGAACGGACCTCCAGAACGAATTAAGTTCTTAACCCACCTTGGGTTAAGTACTTAATTCATTCCAGAGGTCTGTTCTTAACCCACCTCGGGTTAAGTACTTAATTCATTCTGGAGGTCTGTTCTTAACCTGAAACTGTTCTTAACCTGAAGCACCACTTTAGCTAATGGGGCCTCCTGCTGCTGCTGCCGCGCCGCCGTCACGCGATTTCTGTTCTCACCCTGAAGCAAAGTTCTTAACCCGAGGTACTATTTCTGGGTTAGCAGAGTCTGTAACTTGAAGCATATGTAACCTGAGGTACCACTGTATACACTTGGCTCTACATGCAGTAATTTAGCCTACATTTTTAACATGCCAATTTGAAATAAAATGTTTTATTTGAACCTGGGTTCTGATTATTGACCTTGTTATCCAGTTTGAATTGCTAAAGCAGTGATCTCATTATTGCTTAAGGATAGTTCACAGTGCATACATGGCTTTCATTCTTTAATTTCTTACAACCTCGGTTAACTAGACCTGTAGCCTCCAGATGTTGCTGGACTCCAACTCTCTGGCCACCGGACAGGGTTGATGAGAGTTGTACTCCAGCAATATCTGGAAGGCCATAGGTTCCCCATCCTTGGTTTAAAACAAACCATGGTTTAATGTGAACCAGTGAATTGCTGAAAAAGTACTTATGACATTCCCTCATTCCTCCCTCATACTATGATTTTATTCATAGCTAGCTCATGTGGCCTGCTCAAAATGACAAATTGTTGAAGATTGCAAGCTGTGGATTGAAGAAGAGGAAGAAGAAGAGTTTGGATTTGATATCCCGCCTTTCACTCCCCTTCAGGAGTCTCAAAGCGGCTAACAATCTCCTTTCCCTTCCTCCCCCACAACAAACACTCTGTGAGGTGAGTGGGGCTGAGAGACTTCAAAGAAGTGTGACTGGCCCAAGGTCACCCAGCAGGTGCATGTGGAGGAGCGGAGACGCGAACCCGGTTACCCAGATTATGTGACTACCGCTCTTAACCACTACACCACACTGGCTCTCACCACACTGCTGCTGCACCACAGACAAAATCACCAGGAGTTCAGCTTGTCAGGTCATCCAAACCCAGGTTCGTGGTTGGTTTCCTCCAAACACCAGCATGCTGCTTGTGTCACATTAAACCAAAGTTTGTGGTTATGTGTGAACCTGGCCACCCCATATCACCTATTGCCTGTAATAAGACTTTGTTATAGTAGAATGGACACCGGTCATTTTCCAGCAGTCTCTTATGTCTCGTTTGTGGAGGCTGCAGTTCCCTTCCCTTTTTATTCTGCCTGCTTTCTTTCTTTCTTCTTTTTTTTTTGTTGTTCTTCCATGTTTTTGAAGTGCACATTGCAAACCCTGTGGGGGTGGATGAAATCAACGAAACTCCCCGAGGGGCAGCAATTTGTTGGTTGTAATTATATTTTTGTTACTTGTAAATGAAATGCAAAAAAGAAAAACCAACACAATTAAACCCATATTAATAGAAACAGATTGGCATAGCCACGGGGATGAGAGAGTGAGAGCATGTGTTTGTGCGTGCTAAGGTCCAATCCTAAAAGGCACTGAGCACTTCTAGTCTGCACAGTAAAACATGGGCTACCAGAACTCCTTGCATCTTATGGGAAGGTTCTCAGGCCTGGGCAGGATAAGGCTTTAATTTGCAAATCATCAAAGCCATCATTCTGCCAATCTATCAATTATCAACGCTTAGGCCTGCCACTGGGTAAATGAAAATAGGGACTGTGTACCAATTAATATCACTAGAGCTCCTGAAATTAGAGACAACACGCCTGATTTCTTTGGGCATGATAGAGGCCATGCAGTCCCCAGCAAAGTGGTATGATGGATCTGTGGCTGTTCACATTGGGTTCAGTTTTAAATCGCAAGCAGGTAAATGGTTCATAGGAAGAAGTCATGTGACTGAGTGGTTCTGTGACCGAGCGCATTCTGTGCCAAAATAATATAAATGATTTACCAAGGGAGCAGGTAAATCCTATTCATGTTCATTCTGTGTTTCCTCCAGGGTCAAAGATGAGACAGCAAGTCCTCCAGCATCTCCATTGGTGCAACCAGGCCCAACAGCTACTTGGCTCATGACTAGGAATGGGGAAATTAGTCAATTTATTCTCTCTGCTAATTTCCCATAAGTTATGTTAATTTCTCATGTGTTCGTTCATAAGTCACTTCCACCCATTTCTCAGGGTGCTCTAATCACTGAGCCACAGCAAATGTCAAAATACAAATTTCATTCTAAAAGAAAACTTTCTTTAAATCTGTACTTTTAACACAACGTATGCATTTCTAAATTTATTTTGCCTGAGAACCAAATGGCAAAGTTCAGGGAAGTGTGAAATCTGAAGGATATTTATGCTCTAATCCATATATCAGCCCAGAAGGTGTAAATTAGGTTAGTTTGCTTTTTTAAAAAAATGCAGACGAAATGGAATTTTCCTTCATTGCTACACCGACGCTCCCAGAACCGCCTTCGACAGCAACCACTTCAACTGATTTAAAGTAACAGTGACAGGTGGTCATCCAACCTCTGCTTGAAAACCTTCAACGGAAGAGAGTCCACCACTTTCTGAGGGAGTGCAGCTGACAGATCCCATAAAAATCACATTAAAGCAGGCATACATTATTTTTAACAAAACATGTTGAAGGCAGAGGGTCTTCAGTAGGTGCTCAAAAGACAAGAGACTGTGCTTGTCTAATATTTGAGGGGAGAGTATTCCAAAGAGAAGTAGACACAACACTAAAGACCCAATTCCTATATTGTGCAGAAAAGATCTCTGGGCACCACAATTTAAGAAGGATGTCGACAAGCTGGAACGTGTTCAGAGGGGGGTAGCCAAGATGATCAAGGGTCTGGAAACTAAGTGGAGCTGGGTATGTTTGGCCTGGAAAAGAGGAGATATGATAGTCATCTTCAAATAGCTTAAGAGCTGTCACATGGAGGAGGGAGCAAGCTTGTTTTCTCCTGCTCTGGAGGGTAGGACTCAAACCAATGGCTTCAGGTTGCAAGACTAAACATTCAGAAAAAACTTTCTGACAGTAAGAGCTTTTCAGCAGTGGAACAGATTCCCACGAGAGGTGACGGACTCTCCTTCCTTGGAGGTTTTTAAACAGAGGTTGGATGGCCATCTATCATGGATGCTTTAGCTGAGATTCCTGCATTGCAGGGGGTTGGATGAGATGATCCTTGGGGTCCTTTCCAACTCTACAGTTCTATGATTTTATGATAAAGTGATGCCTTCAGGAGGCCCTCATAGCGAGAGCATAGGGATCACTTGGGTATATAGAGGGTGAGACAATCTTTCAGATACTGTGGTCCCAAGCTGTATTATAGGGCTTCATACACTAAACCCAACACTTTGAGCTTCACCCAGTAGTTTCAAAGGAAGCCAATGAAATTTTTTCAACTTCAGAGTAACATGCTGAAGATATCCTAACCCTATGAGCAGCAGCATATCTAAATAAGTGGACATTTATAGATTTCCTGATTCACAAGGAAATGTGTTACTGAACCCCCACAGAAGAAGCAGTGGGGCTGGGAACAGAATCTAACTATCCCCCTTTGCTGTTGTTGCAATTTTGCCTACTACAAGGGGTAAGATGGAAAGAGCAAAGGGGAGAGGAGCCATTCTTTGTTCACAGGCAAAGGCACTTAACAGCACAGCTGGTGCCCAAGTGCTTCATTGCATGGGAAGCCAAGACAAGGAGACATTGCATAATAGATTTAAACATTCCTGGCATGAGATATATTTAAAGTGCATTCATACAATACTTTTCGTAACAGCTGCCACCACAGTGCACCTGAGGACTCTAACCTGATCCTTAACACGAGTACTTAGCACTTGATGCATATGTTTATTATTATATCTGTCAGCTAAATTGGAGTCAATAGGCAATCTGCATAAACATACAATGTGCAAAGAAAAAAAACGACTATTTACTATGCAGGAGCCCAAAGGAGACACAAAAATTTTAGATTTCTGCTTCTGGTGTAATTGGTATGAAAATACAGTGCTTGCCCTGAAAAGAGAAGATCCCATGCTGTGAAAATACCTTTCCTGGCCAGGCAAGGACCAAATAATAGCAAATTATGAGTGCAAAAATATTTAGAACAAAAAAGAGAGTGTGAGAGAGAAAGAAGGAGAAAGGAAGAACAAAACCAAAGAGGAAGAAGAACGGGAATTTGCTTTATCTGAGCCAATCCACAGCTTGCAATCTTCAACAATTTGTCATTTTGAGCAGGCCACATGAGTTAGCTATGAATAAAATCAGTCAATTTAACCCCCAAAATCAATGCTCTTTTGTAGAGCTGCTTAAAATCTAAGTGGAAGGGAAGACTTTGAAGCTGATTTCCACTAGTAAATGCACCACTTATGGACTGTTTGATTTGAGCTGAAGTCTGCTCAGTTTTCCCAGTACCCAGCATCTGATGACTAATTAGCAAGTTGGGCGAAAATACCTAATTGAAGCAGGGTTTTTGTTTTATTTTAAACATGAACATTATTGTTATAGCACCCACTAGAGTTGTAGCTAGAGTTTTCCCCACCAACAACTGTAAACTTTCTTCAGCATAAAAATGCTGCAGATCAGATCAAAGGTCCGTCTAGTCCAACATCACGTTTCACACAGTGGCCAACCAGATGCCTTTTGGAAATCCCTAATGCAACAGCCCCCTCATCTGTTCCTGCTCCCCAGTGCACAGTCTCTGAGCTGGAAGATTCCACTTAGTTTCTGTGTCTAGCAGCACCTGATAGACAAATGTGCACTCTGTTAGCCCACTTAATCCTTCTTCTTAAAGTAATTTGAGCTACTGGCCATGATAGCACCTTGTGGCAGTGGATTCCATATGTGATGGAGAAGCTGTCCTGTGACTGTGAAGTCTTATTCTAATATTCAAGAGAGGATTAAACACACACAAATTGGCTCCTCCTGGCTATGATTCATTTCTTCTATCGGCCTACAGTGCTTACACATTGCAGACAAATCTACACAGTGCTCTAATGGGCTGGAATTTTCTTTCTCCCTCTTGACAGGCATGTTTACATGGAGAAGTGACAGTGTATGTGTACTTAATTCTCCTCCTTATATTAGTCCCCCACACAGCAAGCTCCCTATGCAGAATTGTATGTTTACCAACACAAAACTACATGGGAGGACAAAAAAGGGTTGCTGGTGAGAGAGGAGTTCCAGCAAATAATAATAATAAAAAACTTAGTAGGAAAGCATTAACCCTCTTCGGGGTTTTTTTGTGAAATACCACATGTTCCTGTCAAGTTTTTGTTTATAATATTGCTTGTGTCACCTGTGATGTAAGTCAGGCTCTCCTGGTTCCCTGCCCTAACTTTTTGTTGCTTGAAGAACTGGACAAATCTATTAATTTGTGGGTTGTTTGTCATTTTTGTTAAATCCTCAGGAAAATTTATCAGCATTTTACTATAAATTTATCCTAATAAAAATATTTCTGTATGCAGTTTTGACTCATATACACATATTTGCAAACAAATTCCCCCTGAAATAATGCATTTTTGTATGTTGTTTTCACTGATGCATGTGTTTCTATGCCCACTTTACTCTGCCATATGCTTTTTGGGGGTGTATAACTCTTGGCTGGAGAACTACATTGCAAAATTCAGACAAGTGCAATTTTTAAAGGATGGGTGTGATTTGGTCCACATATTTCTTTGAAAAGCACAAGTTAGGTCAATTTGCATTTCAGTATGAACTGAATTGTATTTCTTCATCAACCTTAGTTACACTTAGATCTCAAGTGTGTGCAATGGTACCCAGTGGGTGATATTTTTCTTTGTGACAGTAGGACAGAGTTTTTCATTGCTTAGCTCAGACTAAAGGAAGCTGCCATCTGGACATTATTTAGAGCCAATCTACATGTACAGAACAGTTCTCTTCCCAAAATTTATCCTGAATCCCCCACTCAAACAATTCTCCATCAATCAATGAGAAAAGAAATTGCATTTGAGAAGTGCTGTTTTTCTAGAAAATGTAGGTGCTGGAACTCACCATGAACGCCTCCTTTGTTCTCTTATAATGGCAATGTTACCCACCTGAGAGGTGCCAGAACTGAGTTCCAGTTGAAAAAAAGCCCTACGTTTGAGAATTTTGAAAGAGGAGTGAAATTTCCATTGAAATTCTCTTGGGTGGGGTATTGCTTCTGCAAAACAGCAGTGATCATGTCAGGTTCATGAAAGCACTAAAGAGGAAACCAGTCTCATTTACCCTCTACCACAAATGTCCTTCTAAAACTGGAGTAGATGAGTGTTGAGCGAAGATCTAAGTGCTATAGAGGTCAGACCAACTACCCCTGAGAAAGAGGGAAGAGTTACATAGTGAAGATGGAAGTAAATCAATTTACCATATTACCAAATAAGCAAGAGGATAAAGGACTCTCATTTTCGAAAATAAAATAATACCTGTCGGGAGGGTGTCTCATAGTTGGGGCATCACCACAGAAAAGGCCGTGTCACTTGAAGCCTCCACCTAAGCCTTAGAAAGCTGGGGCACCCAAAGCACAGCCTCCAGTGAAGATATCAATGTCAGACAGCCCAAATTTCTCTTTTGGAAATCTTCACAAGTTGGCAAGTGTGCAAAACTATGACACCCAGATCAGTGTTTTGCCTGAGACCATTGCCAACAATTATTTGCTAAGGGGTATAGTGTATATCTATGGCAGAATTGGAAACCGAGTTTCGGCTCTGTGGCTTATACTTTTTCATAAACTAAACGCTTTCCTCCCCACCCTCAATTTGATTTCACCTGGGGTAGCAGCTGCAATTCCAATTTATTTTTGTTGTGGTTCAGGCTATTTACAGCTAGATGAGCGGAAGTGATAGGCTGGTTAGCAGGGGATTCACCAGTTAATCAATCTGGAGATGATTTGGCCAATTGACTCCTGCAGCTATTAAAGTTCTGTTTAAAAAATAATAATACTCGTACATATGCATTTTAGTTAATTTCCAGGAAAAAGGATATTGCTTTCACGGTGATGCAGCATTTGTGCTAATCAAACCTCCAAAGGGGCCTGAACTTTTCCCTGCTGGTAGGAGGCATAGAAGCGTGGGGGGTGGGGTGGGTTGCTGTCTTTAATAACTTGGTGGGAGCAACCCTCCCCTTGTTTATTGTGGAATCTCATTCTCATTTGCTACAGCCTGTAATGCTGCTGTTTCACAATGCACACACGCTGAGGTGTGGTTTCAAGGTCTTCATGTGTTTAGCAAATATTTCAGACGAAACGATCTGTTCAGCTGTTACCCTGATTGCCAAGATTACAGCATGACAACAAACATTATTTGGGGGATTGGAGATGAAATTACAGCCCACTCGCTCCGGCGTCTGCGGCGAGAAGCAGATGCAGTGTTAATTTTCAAGCTGCAATGTCCATTACGCCAAGCTGTGGAATCACGGCACATTAGCATTGCAGCCAGCTGCCGCTGATGGTTCCGCGGTGGAGGTAATAATAAACTCCATTGCTTGTTGGAGAGAGAAAAAAACTGTATAACACCAGGGAAGGGATGGGGGAATTATTTTTTCTAGGAATGGCTGTTTACAGTGCATGTTGTTTAGGCAACAGTAACGCAACCCATAGTATGTGGCACTGTTCCATGTAATACCAGATATTGGTGTCTGGCTGAAACTTGTAGCAAAGGAGAGGCGCAACTACGAGGAATGATAACTCACAGCTTCAACTTATTTAGTCCTTCTTTTATTCTACTATATCTCAAACTGTTCTGTGGTGGCCTAAGAAGAAGAGGATCGTTAAGGAAAGTTAAACCAGTACAGTGGACCCTCTGGATACGAACTTAATTCGTTCTGGTAGTCCTTACGTACCCTGAAAAGTCTGCAACATCAGGCGCTGCTGCTGCGCAGAAGCGTGGCACGATAGAACACTTCTGTACACATGTGCAGTGTGTAGAGCGCTTCTGCGCATGTACACTTCCGGGTTTGCTGTGTTCGCAACCCGAAAGTTACATTACCCAAAGGTAACATAACCCGAGGGTTTACTGTAATGTCATTGACGCAACTGAAGCACTGAAAACAGTTCATAGCAGTAGACCCGGTCATGCTGGAAAGGGAGAGGGGGATCTCAGTGATCCAAGCCTTTCAGTGGCCAGCCCACTCTAAATTAAGTTTACCAGACGTCTCCATTTCCCAGGGACAGTCCCCAGATTTACAAATCAGTCCCCTGACAAAATCCATCTATTTAGTTGAAAAGTGTCCCCAGATTCATTGAAAAAAATTGGTAACCTTACTCTAAATGCAAGCCAAGGAGTGTCCTGGCTATGCCCCTCTTCCCCATGAGCTAGTATTCAGAAGGAAGATGCCTCCGGAGCCAAAGCAATGCTCCCCTCCCTTTGTGCCTTGAAGCTTTCTGGCAATGAGAAGTAGGTTGGGAAAGCATCACTGCATCCAGGGTGTCTTTGAGTGCTCATCGGGGGCCTTGTGAGAAGGGACATAGCTTGGGGAAGGGATGTGGCTTGGTGATAGATCACCTGCCTTATATGCAGAAGCTCCCAGGTTGAAGCATCTCCAAGCAGGGTTGGAAAGATTTCATATCTGAAACCTTGGAGAGCTACTGCCAGTCACTGAGTAAACAGTTCCGAGCAAGATGGTCCATTGGTCTGATTTGATATTGGGCAGCTTCTATTGTTCCTATGTACATGTGTGAGGACATTGGTTGCCCCCAGACTCTGGGATTCTCCCTCCCCCACACGCAGTTCTAAGTTGAGAGGTGCCAATTTGTTAGACTTCCTTTGAAACAGTCACAGAACACACTATCCTCCAATGCAGTTAATGTGAAGTCTGCTTTGTGGGTCTCAGAATTTCTGTGAAGTGGGAACAATTCTCCCCCAGTTGTTGGTTTGTAAAATCTTGTCTTCATTTGGGCCTGGATCCAAACACCCAATCCCTTAAATCTCTCTCTCTCTCTCTCTCTCTCTCTCTCTCTCTCTCTCTCTCTCTCTCTCTCTCTCTCTCATCTGACTTGCTTATTTAAGAAGTGTCTCCATTGGAAGAACAGCAGAGAGTCTGAGAGGATGATCAAAGGGAAAACTCAGGATGGATTGAGATCAAATATTCAACTTCTGTGTGCTTTCTATTAAGTGACAGAGACGCAAGAAAGAATGAGGATTATCAATTGAATTTTATGAAACAGGCCTTTCAAGAGTGGCTTCTTCTTCCCATCTCCATGATGTAAAAATAAAACTGAAGCAAAAGTAGGGGGAGAGGAGGAGGTGGAGGAGGGAGGGGGGGGACCAAACAGCGAGGGGAAATCATCAAAACTTTGCAGCTCCCTAAATGACACATACCCAATGTTAGATTTGTTTCACTACCTTTTTATAGTGGCTGCTCCTGTTTCTTTGGCAAAGTTAATGAGTATCCAGTTTTCACTGCCTGCTGCGTAATGTCAGGTCTTAAAATACAGTGACAACTGTTTGATGCAGAAGCCACTCAAGAGACCAAGTTGTGCTGTGTGTCTGTGTGTGTGTGTGTGTGTGTTAATAAAGTGGCTGCTTATCTTCTGAGCAGGCTGCTTAATAAAGATGGATAAGAGAATTAGGGTTGTCACTCAGCTAAAAAAATCTTAATCAACTGGGTTTTATTAAGTAAATTATTTAATCAACTGAATTTATGTAAACAGCAAACCAAGATTTCTGGTGCATCTCTTATTGTAAGTGGGCCAACATTATATATGGTTTTTCCCCACCCTCTGACTTTTAGAGGTATACTGCCCTGGTACATGGAGGCTTGTTCCCTGTCATGGCTGAGTCTATTGCAAATATCTGATTCTAAATGGGCAGAGCATATGCCCTCCTTGCTGTATGTGTTTGTTTGTTTGTTTGTGTGTGTGCACATGTTTGTACACACACACACACACACACACACACTGAAGGATTGTTGATGAGTATTGCCTGAAAAGGGATGTGGCTTGGGGAGAGTCCTAAGGGCCAGATAGGAGAGGTCTGGAAGGCTGCATTTAGCCCTTAGGCCTGATGTTCCCCACCCCTGACTTAAATGTTCAGTTTGATTAGATGAAGAAGGATACCAGGATAGTAATGGCTGAAGTTGCTGCATAACTTTTCAAGGTGGATGTGCCCTGAATGTTCAGAATTGCGGTACTGTACAAGCATATCCCAAGGTAAGCTAGCGAACCTGTGACAACCAAGAAATTGCTTCTTTGAGGAAACGGGGTGTAGGCTGGAGCATGGAAGTCCAGATCAAAACTGAATCAGAGTGTTAAGAACCCAAACCAGCTAGTTAAATGCAGCCTGATGGCACCAAGCCACAAAGGACTGAAAGAAACTTTGAGCTCAAGGAAGACTAAAATCACTCCTCCATCTTGTTCCACTTGGGAATGGCCCAGAACTCTTGACAGGTCTCCATGTTATTGACCCTCCCATCATATCAAGGGAAAATGTTTTGCCCAGCAAATGAAATGAGTATCCCATGGATTGCACAAGGGATGCTTATGAACAAATATTTCTGGTGTCTCTTGGGTAACTTGTCACTGGTAATTAATGTGTTATGCTAATATTCCTCAGCCTCTCTTAGAATTTCCATAACTTAATGAGTGACATTTTAGTGGAACACTCTTTAGTCCACAATAATCTGGATTTCTGATCCATGGGAGTTAAGAAGTAATCAGCATCCAAGCTGTCTCTGTAGTTGGGGAGTCATCTGGAGGGTGGGGGTTGTTTTCCAGCAGTAAATGTAATAAATTTGCCAAACATATCCAATTTATTTTTAAGTATACTAATTTTAAAAACACCTTACACTTACACCTTCCTCTGCAGAACTTTTCATAGGGCTGCAGTAAATGGTCCTGATCGTTTAGGTTGTAAGACTAAACTGTGTGATAGGCTTAATTATCCTTCTGATTTGGGGTCCACAATGACAGACCCTTTATTATTGTAGCCCAGGCGCATGGAATTTGTGGCCCTCCAGATGTTATTGAACTACCACTCCCATCATTCCTGGCCAGCTGGTGCTGATGGGAGTCCAACATCCCCCTCCTCTTCTTTCCCCTCCCTTCTGTGTCCCCCCACCCTCCTTTTATTCCTTCCAACACAGCAACAAAACTCTCTTTTCAGGAGCACATCCAACTCAAGCACCAACCCAACCCCAACATACAGCAAATAAATAAATAAAGCACCAAATTGGAGCCACCCTTACTATGATTTGGGGATGAATAGATGTGTACCAAAGACTCCACATGGAGTTGTATAAGCAAGGTAGCCTGTGTTTGGAATCAGTATGATTGTGTTCAGCACTACGGACAGCTACTTCATGTTTTCACATCCCCAAGTCGTCACCTGCCAATAAATACCAGTAGCTATTGCAGAACACATGTTTTACTAGCAGCTTATGAGCTTGGAAACCTCTCTTGTGCATGCCCCACTCAAGAGAGGAAGGGCTATGTAAGCACAGCTGTGCTTTTGTGGCATTTCAATTCATTTCAATGGGGTATGAACCATAGACTCTCTCGGTGGATTGTACCCCAGGTGGTATTCAAGTTTGAAGCAGCTGGTGCCCATTGGGATTCATAGGGCAGAAGGCAGGGAGAACAGCAGCAAGTGGCACAGAGCCGTTGACAGGCAGAGTTAGCTAATTCTAGTTTTGTCCCTATCCTTCTACAGTTCTACAGGGTTAACCCTGTGGACTAGGTAGGAGGAAAAAACTGTTAGCAAGTGCCACCTGCTCACCTGATTGGTAAGTATAAGAAAGCAAGAACACTTTTTTGGTGAGGACTGGCAGTGGGCAGGCTGAGGCTGGTAGGACAGTTCCCCATTTTCCCAAATGGACCAACACCCAATGCTTTGAAGTGTTACTCTCTGCCACATCTTCAGAATGGGAAAAGAAATCCATTCTGTTGCTCCTAGAAAGGCAGTATAATCAAACAGCACATACACCCATCTTCACTGGAGTTAACCAAGGAAGGCATATTGAGCCAAGCCAAATAACCGGTGGATTCTTTGACCCCCTCCCCATCATATGTGTAATTCACACATACACATGAGACTATCCCTGCATTGTGGTGGGTTGGACTAAATGATCCGGTCCCTTACAACTCTACAATTCCATGATTCTATGACTCAGTAAAAAGTGACTCCAACTTAACCTGTCATCAGACCTTGGCTCTTGCTACTATCATTCCAGAGTTATTCCACTTACAACCATGGAAAAAGATCTGCTGTCAAACACTTTTTAGAGTGAAGAATTGATTAAGTGTGCATCTAAATTTCTGGTGGATGTGCATGGTATGAGAGGGGTAATGTGTGCAGAACTAGGATGTGCTTATGACGAGATAGGAAGAAGGTGATACAAATCAGTACAGTGATACCTCGGGTTATAAATGCTTCAAGTTACAGATGCTTCAGGTTACAGACTCTGCTAACCCAGAAGTAGTACCTCAGGTTAAGAACTTTGCTTCAGGATGAGAACAGAAATCACGCGGCAGCGGTGTGGTGGCAGCGGGAGGTCCCATTAGCTAAAGTGGTACCTCAGGTTAAGAACAGTTTCAGGTTAAGAACGGACCTCTGGAACGAATTAAGTTCTTAACCTGAGGTACCACTGTATTAGTATCAGTGTATGTGTGAGAGAAACAGACTTTAAAGCCAGGCTTTTATTCTAATGGCTGATCCCATGGCTTCTCTTACTCATTTGTGCTCAGTGATTTCCACAGAAAATTTGCTCTGATTACTGGTTTAAAAAGATGTTAGCTTCTCCACCCCGTATCTTTCTCACCAGCAGCCAGGGCTCCGAAATCAAGCTGCATTCACTTGGCTTCTTACCTCGTTACTAATAATAAAGATTTTGCAATCAGTCCAGGGCTGACAGTTGTGTTGAGGGACAGACAGCTTGGATTCCCAGCACCATGCACGTGAGAGCTGTTCATGCCAAACAATAATTCATTGTACCTACACAACACCTTTCATCCAAAATACTTTTAAAAGCATCAGTCAATCATTAAGCTTCTCAATAGCCCTGTTAGGTAGCTGGCATACTATGTGCTTTACAGCTGGGAAAACACAGGCAGAGAGAGAAAGGGGAAGTGACACAGATAGGCGCTGCATCATGCAGAGGGTATTATAGAAAAGCTATTGAACTGGCACTTAGGAGAGTGTTGGCTGCATGCTTCAGAACTGGACTCCTGTGGGGGCTTGGAGTTCTGTGAGGTACCAGGATTGTTTCTCTCTGTGAGTTTCTTTTCCCTACCTGAAAACAGGGGACGAGGTAATTATGTTCCCAACTAGCTCTAGTCTAGAGCATGCTCTGAACATCTAACAGATTCCCTTCTCCCCTAGGCTTCTTTGCAGTCTCTCAGATCTCCAGATTACCATGCACCAACTTTAGGGGGAGCTTGTGCAGTAAGATGGTGAAAAGTCTTAGCTGCAAACCAAGACTCCCTGGTTTGAATCTTGCCTCACTCACTAGGTTGCCTTAGGACTGCAATTATCCCTCATCCATTGCCTGTGCCTTTAATGTTTATCTATCTTTCAAGGTTGTTGACATAATGTTTATGAAGTGCTCTGAGCACCATGTAAATGAATGCTAAGTAGCTATTTATTAAGTTAAGGTAGCAAGAGATTTTTAATGGCTGAAATACAATTCTGGAATGTTACAAGAGCACCACTGGATCAGACCAAAGGCCCATCATAGTCCTGTTCTCGGAGCAGCCAACCAAGTAGCTATGGGATGCCCATGAGAAGGATCTGAGTGTAATAGCACTTGGCCCACTTCTGATTCCCAGGAATTGGTATTCAGAGACATACTACCTCTGACAGTGAAAGTTAAACATAGCTGCTGATAGCCTTATCTACAAGGAATTTGTTTAATTCATTTTTAAAGCTGTCCAAGTTGGTGGCCATAACTATGCTTCATGTGGGAAAGTACTTCCTTTTGTCTGTTCTGAATCTTGCAACATCCACATGCTCTACATTGCATAGTTTTATACATCTGTATCATGTCCTCTTTAATCTCCTTACTAGCCTCTCCTGCCCCTCAAAATGCTGTGATCTTTTCACGTATTGGAATTATTGCATCCTATTGATAACTTCAGGGACACGGGTGGCGCTGTGGGTTAAACCAGAGAGCCTAGGACTTGCCAATCAGAAGGTCGGTGGTTCGAATCCCTGGGATGGGGTGAGCTCCCATTGCTCGGTCCCTGCTCCTGCCAAGCTAGCAGTTCGAAAGCACATCAAAAGTGCAAGTAGATAAATAGGTACCACTCCAGTGGGAAGGTAAATGGCATTTCTGCGTGCTGCTCTGGTTCGCCAGAAGTAGCTTAGTCATGCTGGCCACATGACCCAGAAGCTGAATTCTGGCTCCCTTGGCTAATAAAGCGAGATGAGCGCCGCAACCCCATAGTCAGCCACGACTGGACTTAATGGTCAGGGGTCCCTTTACCTTTATTGATAACTTCGGTTGCCCTTTTCTACACCATTTGCCAGCTCTACAATACCTTTTTTGTGATGCAGTGACCAGAATTGTACACAGTATTCGAAGTGTAGCCCCAACATTTATTTCTATAGTGGCATTATGATCTTGCCAGTTCTATTTCCAGTCTCTTTCCCAATTATTCCTAACCTGGAATTCATTGGGATAAGCTCCCATCTGCAGGTGACTTGCTAAGGCCCTAGTCAGAGATTCTTACAGAAGTGCTGTGGCACCTTTACATTTGTGATGAAATTTTATGTCTAGAATCTAGCTTGTAAGGAGTGGGGTGTAGTGTATCTGTATATTTCAAATCAATACATATGCAACACAAAGCAGCTGAATTACATAGCCCAGGACAGATTCTGTAATAGCTTTCTTCTGATCATGGTGTTGCCCTTTAGACATGGAGGTTACTATATGGGAATTCATTGTCTATGTAAGCATTTACACAACTGATTCTGTCAACCAATATCTAAGATCAAGGCAAAGTTACAAATTCTACACAATATGTCCGCAAAGAGGCACTTCAGAAACTGAAGCCACAATGAGAGTAAAACTGTTAGTCTATTGATAGCATAGGCCAGTATAATTTACGATCCATCAAGCTAGATACAAAAGGGACGCGGGTGGTGCTGTGGGTTAAACCACAGAGCCTAGGACTTGCCAATCAAAAGGTCGGCGGTTCGAATCCCCACAATGGGGTGAGCTCCCGTTGTTCAGTCCCTTCTCCGGCCAACCTAGCAGTTCGAAAGCACGTCAAAGTGCAAGTAGATAAATAGGTACCGCTCCGGCGGGAAGGTAAACGGCGTTTCCGTGCACTGCTCTAGTTCGCCAGAAGCGGCTTAGTCATGCTGGCCACATGACCTGAAAGCTGTACGCCAGCTCCCTTGGCCAATAAAGCGAGATGAGCGCTGCAACCCCAGAGTCGGTCACGACTGGACCTAATGGCCAGGGGTCCCTTTACCTTTACCTTTAAGCTAGATGCATCCTGCTACCATACATCGGAGCCTTCTAGGCGCTTTATAATCTCTTCATTTTTTGCAGTCCTGGGCAGGAAGCAAACCATTGGACCTTTCTGAAGACCCCCCCCCCCGAGATCCCCCATATATTGTGGCTGGGCTGGTTGTAGCTTAGTGGCCCACAGGTTGTGCAGGCCCACCTTCCTTCCGTCAGCACCTCTTCATTTGCAGGAATACAAGATGAGTGGCATTAAATTCTGGAGAGAGGGGGGTGCCTCTTTCTTTGCTGGACTTCTGCTGTCTGGCTCCTTAAAAGTTGCAGCAAAAAGTGGGGGAGGGGGCAGGATCAGCACATGCCCCAATATTGTTTTGCCACCCAAGCAGCTTCCTGCAGAAGGGCGGATAACGCAATATTGCTAAGTGATATGTCCACGAGGCTCTTTTATTAACACTTTGTAAAGGACCTTGCTAGGGCACAGTGGAATGCCTTCTCATCTCTCCCCATCTTATTAGAACCGTCTGTGCAATTCAACACATCAGAGTGTGAACAGAGCTTTATCTTGTCTGCCATTCAGGTTTGGGATGGCGCACATTTCCCCTGCCTGGCATAATGTTCTGATGTCTTTGGGGCTGATTGTGTCTCTCATCCATCTTTTCATGTATCAGCAGCCGATCAGCAGGGCTTCTCTATGAAACCATCTTTTATTTTCTTCAGCTTCTTCTGTGTTATAAACCAAGAGATTATTTATAAAGCTTAAAAAGCACACTTTTTTATATACAGCCGGCTATTACACTTGAGCCCAGATGCCCAGTTGTGCAAGGTTGGTAAAAGAGTAGATGAAAGGGGAGGCTGTGTGTGTGACACTCAGACATGTAAGCACTTGTTGTAGATAACTGCAAGCTGCTTTGAAAACGCTCTACTGAAAGAAAGGAGAAAAAGAAATATTTGAAATAAATAAATGTTCTTTGGTATCTAAAGTCATTTCCTCAGTGTGCACATGCAAAATGAGTGTTTGATGACCATGGAAGTGGATTCATATGGATCCACCATCTACCCTAATCACTTATTTCTGTGGGTTGGCAAATCTCACTATTTCTAGATTTAAATGCAACAATAAGGTTTTGTTTAAGATGACAACAAATACCCTAGCTTTGCTGCCCATTTGTATTTTGTTCAGCATTTGAAATCCCAATGAGAAGACTTAAAAAAGAAAAAAGAAAATCAAAACACTTGTTTTCTCTGTTCCTGAAATAATAGCACACTGTTTTCCTTGGTAATTTTGGAAGCTCTCTACAATTTAGCTTCTCTGTTATCTGAGAGAGAAATCCCCAGCTGGGGCATCAAATTATTCTGAAAGATGGTTATAGTGGCGCCCTATCATGGAAGGATACTGCAGGATTCCATTAATTACTGCACTTGTAAAGGGCTTGAAGATGTTGAAAGGCAACATGCAATATGGATGATGTCAAAGTTTGGGACCATCATGGAAGCAACTTAGGTCATTATATTTAGGGACCAATAGAGGCAGGCTGATGCTCAATGGAACGTTAACATTTAATGTAATCGTGTGTGTTTATGTTTTAAAAAGCAACCCTTCCTGTTCAGCTCTTGCTTGTGAACACTTGTTTACTTCCCTGGGCATCTCCTGATTGCAATACAGTTTAATTTGTTTGTTGTTGTCTGTCTTGACTGCCAGTGCTGGACCATAAGTGAGTCATATCAGAGTTAAGTGGAATCCTGGGGATGGTCTAAATTAGTGTCAATATGATAGTTGTAAGAGTTTACTGTGCTAAGGCATCCACCTGGGAAGAGGCTGGACATTGAGCCAGTAGTTATATTTCAGCCTTATCCACCTGTGAGGATAAAATCAGAGTGTGGAGGACGATGTATTTTTCATTCATTAATTTATAAATATATCTATCTACCACTAGTTCATAAATATATCAAATCGTGCCACTCTGAGCTTCCTTCTGCAAGAAGGGCATGTTGCTGTTTTAAAAATGGAATAAATAAATATCTTGCTCTGTCCAAGATCCAGCCCTGATCTGGGAGTCTTTATAGTAAGGCTATTCATATAAATATTTTCTTAATTTTCTTAATTGTGCAATTTAGTGAATTCACAATTAATTAATTGATCTACTGAATATCTTTGCATATGAAGCCACCCAGACATGCTAAAGCTGGAATGTGGAACCTGTGAACCTCCAGGTGTTTCTGGACTACAACTCCCATCTTCCCTCAACACTGGCCATTCTCTCTGAGGCTGATGGGAGTTGGAGTAAAATCACATCTGAAAGCCACAGGTTCCACATCCTGGATCTAGAGGCAGAAAATGAATCAAGTTTCCTTTATTTTTAGACATCTTAGAACTGACATTTTCTCTCCTTCCACACACTCACAAACAGCATTACTATTTTCAAATGTCCCTTGCCACCTACAGGTTTTTGTAAAAAGTGTTTGTATCATCATCATCATCATCATCAATCTCCCCAGTTAACCCGAGGAAATAAAGAGCAGAAGAAGGCTCTGAGAATTATAGTAGAGCTTCTCTCTCCCTCTCTCTTTTGCTTGAATTTGGGCATAATACCCACTCACTTTTTCATCGTTGTGATCTTTGCAGCAGCCATGTTAGGACATTTATTCAAAGTATCTTCCTAACATAAGATGCCATAATAAGGAAAGGAAATGTTGCTTCCTGCTCCTACCTTCACTCTGATTAGGCTTTAGGATGATGTCATAAGAGTGAGGGCAGAAGCAGAAAGCAATTATTTATTCATCCCTGTGTAGGAATGGCAGGAACTTTGGAGAAAGTATCAATCAACAGCAGCAATGAGCATGATTGCCATGGCTAGCAAAGTCTTGTCTACACTTTCATTCATACCATGCCTAGGAAGCATGGGTCAGAGTGGTTTTCCACTTGTTCTGTGCTTCCTAGACATGGGTTCAAGTGGTTTTGTATTTGCCCCACTGCTTTCTCTTGGAAAACCCATTCTTTAGTGCTAAATTGGAACAAACAACAATCTGCAGAAAACCCAATTGCCGTTTCTTCCAATTCAGTGCTAAACCATGGGTTTTTCTGGGGGAAGGCAGTGGGGTAAACAGAAGTATGGATGAGCTCTAAGTAAGACAGACAATTCATCACTGAAATGCCCTTCCTCCAACTTTGCAACCTATTAATGGGGTGTCAAGGTGGGATGGGGTTTTTTTTGGAGGAGGGTGAACGTTGTATAACGCAGAGTGAAACATCACAGAGTCACTGAGAGACTACTCAGTCAGAAGGGCTTATCACTTGAGCCTGGAAGAAAATAAATAGTTTTTCTGTGTCTTCCTTCTGTTATTCGTTTTGGCCAGATATCTAAGTGATGTTCAACAGCAGAGTGACCTGTTCTTGTCCCATGGAGGAACCTACCAAACAAGACAGGTGCATGATTCAGCACTTGGGAGAGCTTATAATGAGCAATGAGCAAGGATTGGCTAAGAACTGAAGTCTTTTGAGCCTCTGCCTCCAGTCTACCTCTCCTGTGATCTCCCTTTGTGGGGAATTACAGGCTCTTTAAGGGCCAACCCTCTAGCCTGAATCTGGGATCTTCTGTGCTCTGTAGGCTCCTGACTCATGCAGTCCCTGCACCATGGACTAGCAAGGTAATAGCAGAGGCATTTGGATCCTTGGATCTGGGTAAAGACACCCATCGTGAACATGGCTCTGGTTGTTTGAGCTCTGGTGCTGTGTGATTTGGTTTAGTGGGCTCCTTGAGTTCAGTATATCTTTAAAGACCATCAGAAGGCCCAAGGCCAGAAACCTGGCCCAGCTTTTCAGCCACTGATACTATAGTTGGCTCTGGATCCATTCCAGTCCGGCTTCCGCGCTGGTCATGGGACCGAGACGGCTCTGGTTGCCCTAACAGATGATCTTCGTAGACAGCTGGATCGAGGCGGGTCGGGGCTGCTGATTCTTCTAGAACTTCTGGACCACCGCCTTGCTGACGTGGGGATCCAGGGCACAGTCCTTCAATGGCTACGCTCGTTTCTCTCTGGTTGGGGATAGAGGGTGGCGCTTGGGGGGGAATTGTCATCGCGCCACTCCTTGGTGTGTGGAGTACCTCAGGGTGCGATACTCTCCCCGATGCTTTTCAACATCTTTATGCGCCCCCTTGCCCAGCTTGTCCGGAGTTTTGGGCTGGGTTGCCATCAGTATGCCGATGACACCCAACTCTATCTGTTGATGGATGACCATCCTGACTCGGCCCCAGACACACTGACCAGATGTTTGGAAGCTGTGTCTGGATGGTTACATGGGAGCCGGTTGAAGCTAAATCCTTCGAAGACAGAGGTCCTGTGGCTGGGACGGGACGATATGGGATTGGGGGGGCAACTCCCATCTCTTGTGGGGGCGCAATTAGTGCCAGCACCATCCGTTAAAAGTTTGGGTGTAATCTTCGACACCTCCCTTTCCATGGAGGCGCAGATTGCAGCTACAACAAAGGCGGCATTTTTCCATCTCCGCCAAGCTAAGCAGTTGGCTCCTTACCTCTCTCGCCCTGACCTAGCCACTGTGATCCACGCGACGGTCACCTCCAGACTGGATTATTGTAACTCGCTCTACGTGGGGCTGCCCTTGAGACTGACCCAGAAACTCCAGCGGGTGCAGAATGCTGCAGCGAGACTCCTTACGGGTCTTCGCTGCGAGATCACATTCACCCGGTGCTATACCAGCTGCACTGGCTCCCGGTGGAGTACAGGATCAGGTTTAAGGTGCTGGTTTTAACCTTTAAAGCCCTATATGGCCTAGGACCCTCGTACCTATGGGACCACCTCTCCTGGTATGCCCCACAGAGAAACTTATGGTCTTCAAATAAAAGCATCTTGAAGGTCCCAGGCCACAGAGAAGTTCAAATAAAAACATCTTGAAGGTCCCTGGCCACTAGAGCCAGGGCTTTTTCGGCCGTGGCTCCGATCTGGTGGAACACTCTGTCACAAGAGACCAGGGCCCTGCGGGACTTGACATCTTTCCGCAGGGCCTGCAAGACAGAGCTGTTCCACCAGGCCTTTGGCCAGGGCACAGCCTGACTCCCTCCCTCGGCAATCTTCGCGGAGCTCTGGCCCAATGGTTGCCAGTGGCTTGAATTAATTAATTTTATAATGAATGATTTTAGAGTGTTGTTTGTGCTGTACTTTTGTACTGTTTTATGGTTGTTAGCCGCCCTGAGCCTGGCTTCGGCTGGGGAGGGTGGGATATAAATAAAATTTATTATTATTATTATTATTATTATTAGTCTCTAACCAAGTTCCTTGGTCACTACTGAGCTCTGTAAAGCAGAAAACTGGTACCTGTGGTTTCCTTGTCAACTAAGTTGCCTCAATGGCACAGTGAGTGAAGCATGATGGATGTAGGATTATTTTGTTTGAGGCCCATAGGTCCCTCTCTGCTGTGGAAGAGAGACGGAGATGGAGATGGAGATGGAGAGAGAGAGAGAGAGAGAGAGAGAGAGAGAGAGAGAGAGAGAAGGCTTAACAAGGCATTTGTTTCTATAGCTCTGAAATTATTATTTGAAGCACTATAGCCAACCTTGACCTTCAAACAAACATTGAGAACAGAGGCAGAGCCCAACAAGGAGTTGAACAGTGCAATAATGTTTGCCATGCTCTTGTTTGGAACATGCATACAACCATTTTACAAGCATGTGTCATTGTCAGGGGCGATGTCTTAAGGGAAGATCAGCAAACTAACCAGCTCCTGTTGTTGTACCGTACATGAGCTGTGAATGATGTTTTCCAGTTTTTATTATCCTAGCAAAATAATAGTAATTCTTTATTCATACTGCCCTCTATCAGAATGTTTTTCCCCCAAATGTGGTTTATAAAAGAATAAAAATGCAACTATCACAGTCAAATGGATCAGCAGATACAGAACAGAAATTTGAGCAAAATTGCTCCCCAGAAATCCAACCTCTTTACAGAGAGTGAATATCACTTCTCTTAATTCCCTCACAGGAGGATGGTGGTGGATAAATTCCCTAATGGTCTCTTAGTGGCAAGGCTCCCCAGCTGCAGCAACACTGTTTCTTCCTCCCCACCCCCCCAGCCTGTTGGCCCCCTAGCAACCATTTTGAATCCCCCACAATGACCCCAGCCCAATGTTTTTCTGATGCATTGTTGGGGGGAAATGGCATACTCCACACACAAAATGGAAAATACTATTCTCTGCCCTCACAGGATTATTTTTAATTCTCTGATAGTAGATTCTATTATTGTGCTTTGTATTTGCTTCTTCTCTGTTCTGATCCTGCTTTGCGTTTCATCGGATTCTAGTGTGTATTGTAATTGGATTTAATTTTTAGATGGTTTTAATTTGCTAAGAATCTATTTTTTTTCATTAATATTTTATTAAGTTTTATCAATAGAAAAGTTCAGAAAAATACAAAAACAGAAAAATACAAAATTACAAAATACAAAAATACAAACATTAAACACAAAAAGAAGAAGAAAAAACACATATAAAAAAAACAAAACTCCCTCTTTCTTGATTTCTCGTCTTTAGTTAACTTATTTTCCTGACTTCCTCATGCCTCCCTTTTTTGTATCCCTTTTAAGAATTGGTTCAGCAAATTCATATCCTATTAGTTTATCTATTATCAATCCCATCTTACATTTTACCTTGTTGCTAGAACCCCTTCAATTCATTTCAATGTCATCAGCATTCAAAATTTTTACAATATTTCTGTAAATAAGTTTTAATTTTTCTCCAATCTTCTTCCACCGACTCTTCTCCCTGGTCTCGGATTCTGCCAGTCATTTCCGCCATTTCCATATAGTCTATTAGTTGCATCTGCCATTCTTCCAAGGTGGGTAAGTCTTGTGTCTTCCAATGCTTTGCAATGAGAATTCTTGCTGCTTAATTTGCTAAGATCTAGTATGGTGTAAATCAATTGAGATTGGAAGGTTCAAATCCCCACTCAGCTATGAGCCTTCCTCCCAAGACTGTTGTGGAGAGAAAGTGGGGAAAGAACTATGCACACTGTCTTCAGCTCATTGGAGGAAATCATTGGAGACAAAATTGTAAAAAAATAAATAAATGTACATTGCCCACATAATCTAGGTTATTGGGCCACTAGCAAATGCAATAAACAAATTAGTATTATGAAGCTTCCTGAGGCATAGTTTGTAAAAAGATGGTGCTAGTTAAAAATGCATTTCAGCGACAGTTGAAATAACATTTTTGCACCCAGGCCTTTGGCTAACTCATTATCAGTGGAGAATGATATACTAAATCTGTGTCTGTTGCTGCTGTTGATGTGTCAAAGGTTTCCTAGTTAGAGACATAGGAAGCTATCTTACATGGATTCAGACCATTGGCCCATCTATCTCAGTATTGTCTGCACTGACTGGCAGTGGCTTTCCAGGGTTGCAGATAGTGGTCTTTTTCCCTGGAGATGCCAGGGATTGAAAGCAGATGCTCTAGCACTGAGCTACAGCCCTTCCCAGTTTTATATAACTTACATTTTATTATGTTTATTACACTGTACCCAGCTCTGGGATGATGACGATGACGATGATGATTACCTAATGAAGAATCAGTCAGAAATTTTCTTAGCCAAATCAGAGGCAGGTGATCCCAGGACCACCTCCAGGTTTGAGAGGATTCTGAACAAAGTGTCCTATGGGGGGTCCCTTCCTCTGCTGGTGGGCTTACATGCACACCCCTCTCTGGCCTTTTCGGGTGTTTTTGCTTGGCTAGACTATGTCCTTGAACTCTGATAATGTCTCTGGCTTGTCTAAGTTGCAGATAAAGAGGTGCATGTGAGTGTGTGGGGGAACTAGCCCAGCGACTAAAGAAAATCTTTAGACTTGTTGCTCCACCCACTTTTCCCTCTGGTCCCATCCACCACTGGCATTTGGCTCTTGGGAGGTTGCCCAGAAGGGAATAGGTCCCTCTGGCTTGGAAAGGTCCACTACCTCTGCCCCAGAGCAAACATGTATAAGGGGCAGGAACGCAGCAGAACCTCGGGGTGTGTCCCAAAGCTTGTTCATCTCTACGCTGTTAGATTTCAGGGCTTTCTCAGTTCCCCTGGAGACATCAACTTCCAGATTTCCTTTAAAGAAGGATAAAACAGCTTTGTATAGATCAATCAAACATCCAAACTCCCAGCAAATAAAGTGTTGGAAAAAAGGAGCCCGGGGTTCACAGTCTCAGAATTGACTGGGAAAAAAGCCAAGATGTCATTAGCAGCACTTGGTTTACCATCGAGTGTGAAAGCACATCTTGCATTGTACACAAATATCAAGGAGGGGAGGCCAGGAATCAAACATTTAACAAGGCCAGGGGGATTAAAAACCCACCAGCAAATGCTCTTCCTGTACCCCACCCCACCAGCAAGGACAAAGGGAACCAAAGCGTTGTCTGCGTTTTCAGCCAATAACATCAACATGCTATTGAGGAGAATCAGCTACTATTTCTGCATAGAGAATCATTTTCTCTCTCTGCTCTTTCTGCCAAATGAGCTTTCCTTGCTTCAAATATTTTCTAATTGTGGTTTCTTAGAGGATTATGAGGAAGCTGGTGGGGATTTTATTTTCCTCTTCATATTCTTTTGGTCAAAGTTTAATGCAAGTCCTTCCCTTGGTATTTATAAACCTTGGGGCTTGCAACAGCTGGCAAAGAAACCTGCAAAAACATTCATAGCTCAGTTTTGTTTGTTGGATCCTCATTATACAGTGAAGGAAAGGCTGCTGTTTCCTGCAAAGAAACCATTTGTCTTGCAAATACCTCTGTGAAGAGCATTATTAGGGTAAACACCATGTAGACTGCAATGGTGCTTTCCTTTAAATGTAAATTGTATTTCTGATATTTAACTGGTCAGTTATTGCATACATATTAAGCCACATAAACAGGAATTATATCCCGAGCATTGACAAAAGCAATATTGGAAGCAAATAAAAGAGAAGCATTATGCAAGAAAAAGGACACTTTATTATAAATAATTGGTGATTATATCCTCATGTATTCCAACACTGCAATCTAATCATGCATAAACACCATAAGAAGATAAGAAGATCCTGGTGGATCGAGCTAGTGACCCATTTAGTTCCCTGTGGGTTGCCCCTCCTGTGTTTTCCAGCAATTGGTATTCAGAAGCATTATTGCCTCCGACAAACTCAAAAGTATATCTTGAGTTCACTGTTATAGGACTGCAGCATAGAGTGTGTATGCATCTCCAAGGACAAGGAGTTGGTATTGTATGTGACCAGGGTGGATAACCTGTGACCCTCCAGATGTTGCTGGTTTCCAACTCCAGGAAGTATGGCCAGTGGTCAGGGATGATGGGAGTTGTACTTCAACAATATCTGGGGGGCCATGGGTTCCCCACCTTCAATATATGGGATTGTTTGGGCAAGCTGTTGGAGACAATGATTTCAATTCTGAAATAATGTTTAGATAAAACATGTGCAAAGACTTTTGATGTAAACATGAAATGGAATAGATGAAAACTGACTTTGCAAAACAAAGTCAACAGGATTCTAATGCTGCTAATTCTTTTAATATAAAGGTGAATGGCAAATTGAATAAAATGATTACAAACATACTTTTATGTTGGTATTATATTGTAACCTGTAGTGCTGGTGGTTGTAAAGATAACACACTTTATTGCAGGGATGGGGAGCCTGTGGTCCTCCTTATGTTGTTGTGTTCCAACTCCCACCAGCCCAAGTCAGCAGGCCAGTGGTTAGAAAAGATGGAGATTGTAGTTCCACAACATCTGGAGGGCCACAGATTCTCCAGCTTTACTATACAGTGAGTTCCTGACCAGCTGTGGTCCAGCTGAAACACTTGCATCTTGCTCAGGGCAGCCTGAAATGCTACACAGGGTTCTTGAGGCTCATGAATGCCCTAGAAATTCATCCTTAGCTTCCTTAAGAGTGCAGGCTAAGTGCAGGCTTCATTTCTGCCTGTGGGGCAGCTGGTTGAACACAGTGAGAATGAAGTGCTGGACCAGATGGACCCATAACATGATCCAGCAGGACTCTTCTTATTCTGATCTTTCACTGTGGGGTCTCTTAATATATAGGACCCTCATTCCTTCAGCCTTCACTTCACTCCCATGGGACCCAGGAGCCTTTTGACTACATCACCACACCAAGAGAACATTTTACATACACTGCACAGGCAACACAAACCAACAGGTCTGGCTGAGTGCTGCTATGACCCACGCTGTAGACCAGCTATTTTTAGACCAGTCTCCAGCTATTTTGGACTACAATTCCCATCATCCCTAGCTAGCAGGAGTAGTGGTCAGGGTTGATGGGAATTGTAGTCCAAAAGCAAGTGGAGACCCAAGTTTGGGTAACACTGCTGTAGACCTTCCCTGGATTCGAGATAGGGAAACCCACCCTGGAAATACCATAACCATTCCCTCCAGAGGTGGCTTCTCAGAGGATCTATCTGGGGTGGTTGCTGGCTGGTGAATCTCAGTTGGATGCTTTTAACTTTTCAGGTGCAGGGTTTGAAGCCAGCTGTATCAGGCTATCAGTTACCTACAGTATGTCTGTCTACTGCCATGCAGGTTCTCTGTTGAGAAGGTAACAGGCCCAATGAGAGGTCACCTAGTTGTGCTGCAGTGAATGGTTGCAAGTCAGAGTAAAGGTAAAGGTAAAGGGACCCCTGACCATCAGGTCCAGTCGTGGCCGACTCTGGGGGTTGCGGCGCTCATCTCGCTTTATTGGCCGAAGGAGCCGGCATTTGTCCGCAGACAGCTTCCGGGTCATGTGGCCAGCATGACCAAGCTGCTTCTGGCAAACCAGAGCAGCACACAGAAATGCCGTTTACCTTCCCGCTGGAGCGGTACCTATTTATCTACTTGCACTTTGATGTGCTTTTAAACTGCTGGGTTGGCAGGAGCAGGGACCGAGCAACGGGAGCGTACTCAGAGTACCACCCTGTAAAACCCTTTGCATCTTCAGCTTAGGGCAGTGTTGGCCAAACTTGGGTCTCCAGCTGTTTTTGGACTACAGCTTCCATTATCCCTGACCCCTGGTCCTACAAGTAAGAGATGATGGGAGTTGTAGTCCAAAAACAGCTGGAGACCCAAGTTTGGCCAACACTGGCTTAGGAAGTGAATCTGTCTTAGCTGACTGAACCTATCTGATCTGAAGCTTTCTTCTTCCCCACCTGCTTTCCCTTCCTCAAGTTAACCCATCAAAGTTTCATCTTCTGCCTGGAGGGCATCTGTAACGCTTGGTATTCACAGCTGGCATGAGCTGGGCTCTCAACCTTTTTTTAAAAAACAATCTGGACATTTTATAGGTTAGGAAGTTTAGGTGATACATGGTTGCATGCTGACTGAAAATGGAAACGTCTGAGCACATATTAATTATAAAATGAAGAGTTCCGTGCAGTTAATAACAGGCATTTGGAGGTATCAGCAATTGCTCCCCAGATGTCTAGGAAACATTTGGTGCACCACACATGTTAAACAGCTTTGGAATGGCTCAAACAGGATCATCAAGCAAATACAAAAATATATTTGACATCACAAAAGCCCTAAAATGACTTTAATTCAATTCAAAGAGTCTCAGGAACCATTTTAAATGGCATACATTCATAATAGTAAAATATAGATATTGCATAGATTCATCAGACTGTTCCCCACCACCACCTTTGTGTGTTATTTTTCTTTTTAGTCATTTCGCTCTGTTCGGCATCTGAAATGCATAGTGCCAGATATCTGAAGAGACTGAGGATATTCCACACTGAGTTTTTAATCCTTAGCATCTCTCCTCCTGTTGCCATCCCTCTGCTGCTTCCTTGCATACAGCCCTTTTTCTTTTTGTTGTTGTTGTTGTTGTTGGTTTAAATGTATTTTTAACAACCCCATTGTTCCTATCAGTCTTAGCAGCCTTTGTATAATTTAAAACATACAACATTGTGAAGAGTGGTCTTTTGAATTGTTCATGAGCCCATGGGTGGAATTTCCCATGATTCACAGAAGTTGCCAAGGATTCACCTGTGGCTAGGTGACATCGCACTGTAAATTTGTCATGAGCTAAGTGTGTACCCCCATGCAGGCAGCACAAAAGACCTATTTGTAGATTACAGGGTCTATGGAAATCTGCATTAATGCACATCCCTCCATTTATTCAGGCACTAGGTCCCTATGCATCTAAAACCACCATCATTCACAAAGTATGTGAGAAGCTTTGAAAAGATGCTTTTAACGTCACTTAAGAAATGCCTCTGCAGCCTATTATTTTGCATATATATGTTAGTTCTAACACAAATCGCGCTGAGTACAATGAGACTTGCTTCAGTATGTAAGTGCCTGTGCATACTTCCTTGGGAATAAGTGTTATTGAATTCCCTGAAACTTCAGAATAAACATGGGAGACACTTTCCTTTCTCTCTAACAAACAAAATTTTAACCATCATATAGAACAGTTCAGTTTCTTTATACTGGAGCGCAGGATTGTATGGATCAATCAGATTGTGAGCACTTTAAGGGGGCTGAGCTGTGGGATCTTAGGCTTCTTCGTTTACTAAAATGTGTGTTGCTGCAGACCCTGCGGCTTTGGAACAAGCAAATAAATAGAGAATGAAAAGGGTCAAACTGGACACTGTGCCAAATGCACGTTGTGTACAGCTCCCTCACATCTCACGCTCTCAATAAAACTGAGTAGAGCTTATGTTTGTACTGACTAGATCCTATCTGTCAATTTTAGTTCTCTTACTTGGTAAATTTCCCATTACTAATTTCACTTCTCCATGCTTTCGCAGCAGTGTGCGTGCGTGTGCATGCATGTGCACACATGTGTGCATGCTTTAGATCCTCATCAAAATTCATCAGCATTTTGGTGGCAATTTCTCCTAACGTACACATTTTTTTTTTGTCTCACAGATTTGTCTAATGTATCCATTTTTGCAAGCAATTTCCCCAAATACAATGCATTTCTGTATGTTATTTTCAATAAGATATTCATTTCTGTGTACACTTCTCCACAATACATGCATTTTTCTAAATCTTTGTTAGAGAACTACATTGCAAAGTTTGGATAAGTTCAACTTTTGAAGGATACCTGTGTTGGTCCATGTATTGGTTGGAGAAGTAGGTAGTTTCTCAGCGAAATACATGCAAAGTTGAATTTCCTCCCTGTTCCTAGTTGACATCACAGTATTCTACATATCCATGCATTCCTGCCTTGGCAGCTGCTAATGATGTGGAATGGGCAGTAGTGTGGTGGCAAATTCAGAAGTCCTTTCACAATAGTCACAGCCACACCCTTTCTAAGATTATACAACCTTCCAAAATTATACAGTAACATAATAATCATGATTCTTTTATTGTCATAATCATAGATGCATTGCAGTACTGTAATCAGTATCCACGTGTTGCCTTTCAGCTAGATCTACTGTGCATGTATATAGGCAAATTATTTTGTGTTTCCCATTAAGTACTATTGTATGTTTCAGAACTTGCACACCATTCTCTTGAAACTGGAGCACCTTCTTGTTTTCAACATTTCTAAATACTTGGCTTTGCAGCATGCAGTGGCTCAGAAGGTCTCCTTTCATGCTGATTGGTCAGCTCTAGGATGCTAGAGACAGGGACCCAGCAGGGAACCTCCTGCAGAAATAGTAATGGGTCTTTGACCCCCTACATCACTGGGAGTGGGTCTGTGGAAAGAGATAATGTCATCAGAATGTGGATAGGTCCCCCTAGACATAAGCAGGGAGGGGACATAAGTGCCTTAAGGTTCCTTTCTTCTTCTTCTTCTTCTTCTTCTTCTTCTTCTTCTTCTTCTTCTTCTTCTTCTTCTTCTTCCTCCTCTTCCTCTTCCTCTTCCTCTTCCTCTTCCTCTTCCTCTTCCTCTTCCTCTTCTTCTTCCTCTCTTTTCTGATGTTTGGGACAACTTCTAGTTTGAATCAGAGAAATGCAGGCAAGAACAGCAGCCTACAGTTCTGCCTCTGAGCCAACTTCAGGAAGGGGAGGAGGGATTCAGCTAAATGAGCCTCTTTGAAATAAACAAGAAAACAAACCACACACAAGATGGCCTTTGCAAGAATATATGCCATTCACACTGACCTTTACCAATGTATAATTAAAACTCCATTGCCTCTTTGTGACTCCTCAAACCTGGAACTGCGGTAAAGTCCCCGTTGCTTTAAAAAATGTGCTTCATGCTGGTGTATGAAAACTCAGTGAACTTTTGCTTTTAATTTTTCATCCTTTTTTCTTTCTTTCTTCCCCTCCTTTCCCCCCCTTTCTTACAGGTAAGTGGCATTTGCTTATTGTTGAACTTCATGAAAAGTCCAGATGTAAGGATGTAAAACATCCTCTGCTTCAACCCTGTTGGCAGGTAAAGCCGAATTTCGGTTTCCATTTTGTTTCTGGGTAAAACCATTTTCTTTCATTTGCTTCTGCCTGCCCCCCCCCCACTCCTGCCAGTTTGTAGAGAGAGGGAGGGAGGGATGGAGAGCAAGAGCAAGGAGGCTGCAAAAGGCTTCATTCACAGTTCGCTGGCTTGAGGGCTGGACTTGCATCCTGGATTGGCAGAGCTGTCTCTCATCTGTTTTTTGGGCTGAGCATAGCTCTTTGGGATTCGGAGAGGTTCAGGACCTTGGAATTGCAGTTTGTGGATATGGGTTGTATTGTAGACAGCTGCTTGAAGTGCATATGGCAAATTTCCCCCTCCAAGTTCTCTGCTGTTGTGCAATCACATGCCAAAAGGTTGACAATATCTTGGGGTTGTGGAACGGAGGGGGGGCACATGCTTTGTGCAATGATAATAAGGGGGAAATATCTTATAGTACAGTGCTAAATGGGACTTACTTTTGAGTAGATTTGCATAGGACTCTGTTGTTAGAATAGCTGTTTTCAGAGCAAACACATGACTGCCAGCCTACTGGGCAGACACTGAAGCTATTTTGTGGTCTCCCCTACCAAAGTTTCTTCAGGTTGTAAGAACAGCTCAGTGTATTTTAAAGATGCACCTCATTTTTGAATGCTTTATGTATACATGCATATTTGTGTGCATAGTGTGCTGCACCCATGTGCAAAAGATCAATAACCGAAGTTTTTACTGCTAGGTGACTTTGTGAAGATGTCCACTCCCAGCGCATGCCTGGAGAAAAAAAGGGTGCTCTCAAGAATTTGGCCACCACTTGCTTTAGGATATACTGTACCAAGGGTAGCCAACATTCTGCCCTCCATATGTTTTGTTGGACTCCCACTCCCATCAGCCCATGCCAGCGTGATCAGAGATGAAGGGAGTTGTAGTCCAATAATATCTGGTGAGACCACTTCAGCTTCTCCTGGAATAAGGTAAAGGACCCCTGGATGATTAAGTCCAGTCAAATTCAGCTATGGGGTGTGGCACTCATCTCCACTTTCAGGCCAAGGGAACAATCGAAACTGCTGAATTCTGTAGGCTGCAGTCCTACACCAGTTTACTAGGGAGTAAGCCACACTGAAATCAAAAGGATGTACTTTTGAGTAGGCATGTGTAGGACTGCACTGTTAATGGCTTAATAAAAATAGTTTTTGTGCCAATCTTGGGGTTTTATATATATGTCTGAATGCAAACTGAAAGTCCCGGTGTAAAGGCAGATGTTGTTGTCTTAGTTTCAATAATCGGTATAGGGATGTGCCTTATTGCCTCAGTTTCATAAGTTTCTGTTTTTGCTATTGGGCGGGGGGGGGGGGCACACACAAAGTTTCCAAAGGCAGCCAAACTAACTGTCTGGCTTCATAGCATATACTTTAATAAATAAATCTGACTGGTGGTATAGCTGCTGGAAAAATATGAGGGGAGGCTGTGCTTTATAAATGCACGAGACGTAAGCATACAATTAAGTGCTCAGATCTTATCAATTGTAATAGGCTTTGTAATAGACTTTCAGTCTGAAATGTTATGCCCACTTACCTGGGAGTGCATCCTCTTGAACTCATGGGATTTGCTTTTGAGTAGACATGTATAGAAATGCACTGCCAGTGGACTTTACTTTCTCTGAATTGTGTCCATCCCAATGCCTTTTTCCACACTGTTTACACCTGGCATGGTGTTGGTTTGCTTGACTCCTTTTTGTTTCTAGTGCTCTAGTTAATATAAGCTCATCTTGTGTTTGTATGTCTTTGATAAAGCTGGAGCAACTGGATGATCCCACGAGTGCTGCTTAGGCGCACCCCCTGCCCTGTGTTTCTGATTGTATGTGATTACTCCTCTGGGGTGTCTATATTTTCATTTCACAGTCTGGTTCTAGACAATGGGCTGCTCTTTTTTTAGGGGCCTGTGTGTTAGCCTTGCATCTCGGAGTCAAAAAATAATCCCTTTACTTCAAAACCTAAAAAGGAAATATTTCGATCAGCACTGATAACATTGCTATATTCTGTGGCATATAAAAGTAACCACAACATGTATGAATTTTTATTTATTTTATTTTGCAATCGAATATATCCAAGAGTATGTCTTTGAATCTTACTGAGAATTGAGCTTGGTTTCTTTCTAGAAGTTTGGGCCATACCAGTTTCTTCTGTCCAAGCATCTTCATAGAGTTGATAGGCTATAGCAACACTCACCACAACTGTAGAGCTTATCTGTTGTCTACTCCGTTTTGTTTCCACAAGAACCCTGTGAAATGACTTAAGGTGAGAGACAATGACCTTCTCAAGGCTATTCCAAGCCAACAATCAGGTCCATATCTGCTTAGCTTCAGCAAAGTAGCTTCTATCCTGATCCATCTGCTACAATTAAAAAATGACATTATGTGCTGTCAGTTAAAAATATAAGAAGAGCCTACTGCAGGCATAGCCAAACTTGGCCCTCCAGATGTTGTTGGCCTACAACTCCCATCATCCCTAGATAACAGGACCAGTGGTCAGGGATGATGGTAATTGTAGCCTCAAAACATCTGGAGGGCTGAGTTTGGCCATGCCTGGCCTATTGGATCAGACCAATGGCCCATTTAGTCCAGCGTTCTCACAATGTCCAAGCAGATATCTGTGGGAAAGCAGGATCCAAGCATAGTAGCATTGCCCCATTCATTGTCCTTCAGCAAATGGTATTCAGAAGCCTTGCTACCTCTGTCATGGAGGGAGAGCATAGCCACCATGGCTAAGTAGCCATTAATACCCCTCTCCTCCATGAATTTGTCAAATCCTCTTTTAAAGCCATCTAGGTTGGTGGCCATCACTGCCTCCTATGGGAGTGAGTTTCATAGTTTAGCTATGCACTGTGGGGAAGAAGTGCTTTCTTTTATCTGTCCTTAATCTTCCAACACTCAGCTTCACTGGATGTCCATGATTTGTACTGTTATGAGAGATGGAGAAAAACTTTTCTCTATCCATTTTCTCCATGCCATGCATAATTTGATCAGCTTCTATCATGTCACCTCTTGCTCACTTTTTCGCTAAATTAAAAAATCCCAAATGCTGCAACCTTTCCTCAGAGGGGGCTGCTCCATTCTCTTGATCATTTCGGTTGCCCTTTCCTGAACCTTTTCCAATTCTACAATATCCTTTTTAAGGTGATGCGACCAGAATTGTACACAGTATTCCACAATAGTATTGTGTGATTGCACAATAGATTTGTATGACATTATATAAACAGTTTTATTACCAATTCCTTTCCTAAAGATCCCTAGCATGGAATTTGCCTTTTTCAAGCTGCCAAACACTGGGCCGATGCCTTCATAGAGCTATCTACTATGACCCCAAGGTCTCATTCCTGCTCAGTCACCATCAGTTCAACCCACACGAGTGTCTATTGTGCCGACATCACTTTACATTTATTTACATTGAATTGCACCTGCCATTTTACCACACAAGCTTACAGTTTGGAGAGGTCCTTTTGAAGCTCTTCACAATCTCTTGTTGTTTCAATGACCCCAAAGGTTAATGCATTATTCTTTGGAAATTGCTTGGGTAGTTGATGTGACAAAATCTTTACCAGTTTTGAGTGTTACTGAATGACATTGGATGTGGGTATGATCTCCACAAAAGCAGATCATCCCAGAAGCAAGGCTATACCGACCATATTTGTATCCATCTGCAAGTCCAACATACACCCAAACAGTGCACTGGGTTCCACATTTCCTCAGAACTAGTGCTTTAAAAATTTTTTTATGGGTACTCTCATTTTGACGCAAGAAAATCACCATTTTATAGTCCAAATCGGGGGGGGGGGGATACAGTAAATGGACAAAAGTACAAAGATTCACAAAATGTTTAGGGGTATGCATACTTCTGCATCCCCCCCAGAAAAAAAGCACTGCTCAAAACCATTTCCCACTTGGTGAACTGAAAGAGGGAAGCTCTTTATAAACTGGTCATTCAATCATTCCCCTGCCACTCCTTGTTGTGGAGCCCAATGACAGTACAGCTTTACCTGTCCAGCATAGTTTCCAGTGGAGAAGGATACAAGCAAAGGGGAACAATGGAAAGGATACACTGTGAGGGAAGTACAGTCTTACCTTGGAAGTCGAACAGCTTAGTTCCCGAACATTTTGGCTCCCGAACGTCACAAACCTGGAAGTGACTGTTCCAGTTTGTGAACTATTTTTGGAAGCCGAACATCCATTGGGGCTTCCGTGGCTTCTGATTGGCTGCAGGAGCATTCGACTTCCAAGGTATAGCGGACATTTGGATTGCGAACGTGATCCATGCGGGAGGCACATTCGCAACCTGCAGTGTTCGCAACCCGCAGCACTGCGTCTGTGTACGCGCGGCTCACGATACAGTGCTTCTGTGCATGCACAGAGCACAATTTAGCACTTCTGTGTATGCACGAGCCGCGAAACCTGGAAGTAACCTGTTCCGGTACTTCTGGGTTCGGCGCGGTACACAACCCACACAACCTGAAGCGTCTGTAACCCGAGGTATGACTGTGCAGCAAAAAAAGAGGTGGGGTACAAATTGCTCAGGAAAGCACCTGGGTCTAAAGGGAGACGATAAGTCTACAGGACCCTTTGGACCTCCTTTGACATCCACCCGCCTTAACAAAGGAAAGGCCTCCTCTTATCCTTGGACTGGATTCTAATGGCTTTTCATTGCTCCAACACAGCCCCTTTTCAGTTCTTCCTTCTTTCTGCATTTGATGCGTTTTGCTTCCAGTCCCAGCACCAGCTCCTGGGCTACAAGGCACTGTGGGCTCCCTGATCTTTATTTGGGGGAGCCACACCCTGAATGTTCACAGGGCCCCCCACGTGACATCATGCACATGATGTCAGGATGTCACACCTGCCCCCTAAATCCTCTGGAGAAGATGGTGCCTCTGGCCACAGCACACAATTCTGATGGCTCCCCCATTCACAGGTTCACATCAGTTGTTTTCTGCCCTCACCCTCCAAGCTTCTCTGTCTGGCCTCTCCAAGCCACACACCCTTATGAGTCACACGGTCACTCACTCACTGGCCCTGATCTGCACCCTGCTTGAGTGTTTGGGTTTGGTTTTTTGCCTGTCTGGGGTGTGTCCTTGAACTCTGATTTGTGTCTCTTGCTTACTGGATGGAGTATAGAGAGGTGTTTGTATGTGTTTATAAACTAGGCTATTGTACAAAGGTAACATTTACATTCATTGCTTCTGGGCCTGCTCACCACCAGCATGTGACCTTTGGAAGATTTCCCAGGAGGGAATGCAGCTCTCAGGCTGAAAAAAATTCCATGCCCCTGTTCTAAGTCACTACCTGCCTCCACCCACCATTGCAAGTTGTGCTTCAGATTCTAAGCTGTTTCATTGTGAATGGCTATCTAACCCCGAGGATGAACAGTCTACCTTGTTGGGGTTTTGTCCCACATCTCAGAATACTTTCCACTGTGTCCCTTTGCTCCGGTGAATATCACTTGCTGTGACGGCAACATGAAGAAACGGTGGGCCAGATGGCCACTGGGCAAGATTTAGTGTCCTTATATAACTCTCCACTGCTCTTTCACAGCCTGTCGCTTCTTTCTCCAGTCTGCATATTATCTCACCAGATAGGTGCAGTGAGGTAGAAAGGCAGGGCGATTTGTGATGCCGTTCATTGAGATGCGTTTTAGAGACAGCTCAAGGAAGCACTGCCTGGAAACGTTAATCAACGTAACCAACAATGTATTGACCTGCCTTCTGCTTACCATGGGGAATGGGAGAGGGTGACACACTGCTTTAAGAGATATTGTGTCTCATTCTCAAGGCGGATTTACCGTAGACGTAGTATATAAAATGAAGAACAGGGGTGGGCAGTCAGTAGCTAAAGTCCCTTTCATCCCTGGTCATTGTCCATGTGGGCTGAGACTGATGGGCGTTTGGCAGTATCTAGAGGGCCAGATGTAGCCAGTGCCAGATGTAGCCAGGCTACTTTGCACCCCAGGCAAAGCTAGCTATTTATTTATTTACTTATTTACTTACTTACTTACTTACTTACTTATTTATTTATTTCCTTATTTATTTAATGTGTGTACCATCCTCCATCTGAAAATCACAGGACAGTTCACAACATAAGAATACATAATAAGACACTATACTTTTGTTGAGGCAGTCTAGAATAGCGTTAGGGTTTTTTGTTTTTGTTTTTTGTGTGTCTTTGCATCACAGCGCTGACTCATGTTGAGTTTGGGGTCTACTAAGACCCCTAGATCCTTTTCTCATGTGCAATTGGCAAGCCAGGTGTCCCCCATGTTATATATTTTTGTAGCTGGTTATTCCTTGCACAAAAACACACCAAATTGGCTAACTTTAAATTTTCATGTTTTTTTTGTAGAAATGAGAAAACTATTCAAAATATAATATAAAAGTTAAATATTATCAGAATTTTGTAAGAAACAAAAAAAAGCTAACCTGTATAAAACCATGCCCCTCAAAGGTCAGTACTGCATCCTAGCCAGATGCCTTGCCGGCCTAATGGTAGCCCACTCCTGAATGTACCCCACTCCTGACATAAAGCAAGAAAATATGCTATGGGAGTAGACCCCCAGAAAGTGAACAAAGGAAGCTGTCTTATAATGAGTCAGAGCACTGGTCCATCTAGTTCAGTTTTGCCTACACTGACTTGTACAGTTCTCCAGGGTTTCAGGCAGGGAACATTTCCATCCCCAGCTGGAGATGCTGTTGATTGAACCAGGGGATTTCTACATGAAAAGCAGGTGTTCTGTCACTAGCAGTTGCCCTTCTCCTAAATTGGCAAGGGACGTTGGCATGTTAGCACCAATTCTAATTGCTCACACCAATTAGAAAACCCCGTCGGTATGGCCTATTGTTATCTACAGTATCTAATATCTTCCCTATGAAGATGGATTGATAAACCACTCTGGGAATGGAATAGGGTGAGAGGAATAGGGTGTATCCTAACAACTCTAAGAAGCCTTGACAAACTACCCTTCCCAATATTCCTTGGGGGGGGGGAATCCAGGACTGTTCAAGTCGTATCATAGTGCTTTGAATGTAAGATGTGGCTTATGTTGGAGGCGTAAGAGGCTACAAGAGTGAAGTGGAGTCATATAAGGGAGTAGAATATGTTTGGTATGGATTAAGGTGATGCATTTGAAGCACAACATAAAATCCAATTAACAATGAGATCACAATGAATCATGCTAAAGCAATATAGATATAGATGATATAGATATATAGATATATAGATATAGATATATAGATATAGATATAGATATAGATATAGATATAGATATAGATATAGATATAGATATAGATAGAGATAGAGATAGAGATATAGATATAGATATAGATATAGATATAGATATAGATATAGATATAGATATAGATATAGATGATATAGATATAGATATATCCCATCAATGTCTGCAGATACCCCATAACCAACCAACATTCATTTCTGAATGACTCTCCCAAAGAGTGGGTTTTCCATTGCTTTCAGAAAGTTATGAAGGAGATATGTTTCCTTTGGGAGTTCATTTCAGAGCCTTGGGGAAGGCTCTAAAAAGTCCCTGCAACACCACCTCAAGGCTACTGGATGTCTCAGACAATTTAGAGTTGAAATACTTAGGATGGCCTATAAATAGCCCCAGGTGTTAAGGGAACAATGATTATAGTGCTGTATTGTGGCAGTTTTTTCAGAGTTGTCATGACTTTGGAAAGAGATGCAACCCTTCCCCTGTGTTTTTCTTTGTGCATCTATAAAGCAAAAAGCAAAACAAAAACCGCATGGGTATTTAATAGTGTTATCTTAAAGATTGAGAGACCCTTTAAGCTGTCAAGACGAAATCCCCATCCCAGGCTTCACTGAGGCTCCATTTGCTTTTTATGCAGCTTGCTTTTGGATGGATGGAATTTTTATTGCCTCTGCTTTGCTTCACCGATGGTCGTATTGATGTAGCTCGCTGGGATGGGGCTAATAAATAGTTTATAAAACTGTAGGTTCGTTCTCCCAGCAGTATCTGAGTATCCTGCAAATCACTGATTCTGTAACTTTGATGCTTTGTAGACATAAGGGGCACAGATAATGGGGAAAAGAAGTATTCCCCCCTCCCTGAAGCTAAGCTTTTTCATTGAAAGTCCTGTTTTTATATAGATCTGAGCCAAAATTTCACAGAGGCATTTTTCTGAGAATTTATTTATTTATTTACTTCTCTCACTCCCACCATATTCCTGAAAATAAGACCACTTTGTAGATTCCCTCCCGCCCCCTTCCCCCAGAATGTTATCCATCACTTATTGTGGCTCCTGCTTATTCCTCAGAATGGCGCTAGATTTGGGGCATTGCAGAGAGGATGGGGTGCAAAATATTGTCCAGGTTGCCAGAAAAGAAAAAGGTACGGGGAAGGCGGAGGAAACTTTGCTACTGCTAATGGTGTGTCACACCCACAGGGAACTGCTGGGGAATGACTCCTCTTCCTTCTTCCTGCCTGGATAAATCGTGCGACATGGTCTCCCCAATTTATCTCCATAAAGTGGAGAATTTCAAGAGGCTGTTTGTGAACAGCTTGCAGAATGTGAGAGAATGAGATGATTGCGCTTAGTGTTTCATTAGCGCAGCTTCACTCTCACTCTTGACAGCCAACGCTGCTTGAATTGCTGGAGCTGAAGGTGGGTTTGCCTTGCAGGCTCCCCATGACAGACTTGAGTATCTCTCTGTAGCCTGCAATACTTGGTGCAATAAAATACGCACCCTGGTTCTGCTCACTTTCCTGGGTTCCATTGGCATTTCTTGCTATTTGTTTTTAACAAGTGACCATTGGAATTGGGGGAGGGAAGGAGTTTCTCTGTGTGTGGCTTGTGAGCATACCAACTTTATAGCTTGCTTTATATAGCCAGTGGTGGCCACCAAGCTGGATGGCTGTAAAAGAGGATTAGGAAAATACATGGAGGAGAGGGCTACTGATAGGCCATTGGCCTGATCCAGATTTGAAAAGGACATGGTTTTAATAGCCACGGTTCTCTTTTTAAAATGAATTGTCACACTGAGATATGTGGCTTATATAAGAACCTAAGAATGAAACACAAGCCTGCCCTAGCAGACCAAAGGCATATCTAGTCCAGCATCCTTTTTCTCACAGTGGTTGACCAGATACCTGTAGGAAGCCTGCAAGCTGGGCATGAGTGCAACAGCACCCTGCCCATGTGTGATTCCCAGCAACTGGTTTTCAGAGGCCTGATGCCTCTGACAGGGAAGAAAGAACAGAATCACTCTGACTAGCAGCCATTGATAGCCTTGTTTGCTTCGAATTTGCCCAATCCTCTTTTAAAGCCATCCACATTGGTGGCCATCACTGCCTCCTATAGGAGCATCTGTTTTGCCCTCCCAAACAGCTTCTTCTTTTTGTTTTCCTTCATAAACATCATACAAGCCTGATTCGCAAATGCATAATAATGTTATGACTGGACCTACTAGCATCTATTTGTGTGAACTTGCTCCAGTGAAAGGCATTTTACAGTATTTGAGATGACACAAGGGAAGACCGTATGTTCTTGGTAGAGCTGTGATGACCCAATACACACATGCAAGCCAACATTGGATGTTATGGTCATCAGCTGATGTGAAGTTGTTGATGACTAGAGTTGAATGATTACAGTTTTAGGTGATGTCTGCTGTTAGGTGATGTGCAGTAGATTTGTGACGGTCCTTTCGTTCATGGGATGCTGCATGCATGTGGATGATGCAGCAAGAAGCTCTTTGGGACATTGACACTCCACACTCTGCCCACTAAAAATCATGTTTAGAATCTCCTCAGAGTTTTGTTATGATACTCTCCTCACACTTTCACAACCATGCGATCTGCAAACTTTTAAAAAATGATGCATATGTCTTTTTAAGAAAACTTCATTCTGCATCTTTTATATGGCGCTACAGAACTACAGCTTCTTTGTGTTTCTGCCCATTTATCTCCTTGCATCCATCCATCCATCCATCCATCCATCCATCCATCCATCAATCATTCATTCAATCAAGGATAGGCATCCATCTTTCTCAGAGACTTAATCCCTAATTAAATCCACATATATCTAATCTATTCTTGATTCAGCACTCACAGCTGGCCCAGCAGTATCCTACCACCTTCTGTGTGCTAAAAGAGGAACACTAGAGTTTCCAGTGGATTTCATTGAGTTTCTGACATGTTATCCCTTTCATAGCGAGAACATGCTTTGCAGTAAGATTTGTTTGTATTTCTAATGATGGCCAATTCCTTCCCTTTTTGACTTATTAGGCAGTTCATGCCATAGAGGCTGATGAGCCTAATTTCTTCTTACTAGGTATCCAATCTAAGGGGAGGTATAAAAGGATTCTTCAGCAGCAGACTTGATCCTTTAGGGTGAGAACATTGAACCAGATGCTGTTGAACTCCAGCTCCCATCAGCAAGAGACAGCATGGTCAATGGTCAAGGATGATGGGAGTTTTATTCCTGCAAGCATCTAGAAGGCCACAGATTCCACACACTGGGCTACTAGAATAAAAGGGCTGTTGGTTCCCAGTTTATAAGGGAAATTAAGGCTATCAGAAAGCTGTTCTCAGGCCATTTACCAGCAGCCTACAGGGCAATCTCCCAGGGTGGGAGGCTGGGGGGAAGAGGGGGAAAGCTCCCAGGGAGAGTTCACACTTCTGTGTGTGGAATAAGGGTTAAGATTTAATTTTGATAGAGGACTTTGCAATTTCCTTTTGTTCTTCTCCTCTTCTTTATTTCCTTCCTTCCTTTCCTTATTCTTGCTTTTTCTATTTATTTTTTTCTAGATTAGTGTGATTTTTATTGTATTTTATGTTGAAAACTTTTAATAAAGTACAATTTTTAAAAGTCCTACAGGGGGAAACAGAAAGTAGTTCTCCAAATTTTGCCATACTGCCTGAGAAAAGGGTACAAAATGTCTTTGAAAAGTGTATTTTAGGATAAAGTATGTGTCAGGGAACTGCCATCGGAGGAAAGGGAGGTGGAAGGGCTCACAGAGGCTGGGAAGGAGTCAGCAGCGAAAGCAGGGACCAGCAGGGGGAGAGAGGGGTCTCTGGAGGAAGGGCTCATGAATGCGGAGAGAGACGCAGCAGCAAATGCAGGAACTAGCAGGGAAGAGGGAGGGATCAGGGACATGTCCAGCGAGAACAGCGGGGAGGTGTCAGAAGCTCCCATAGGGAGACCCATGCTTCGCCGGAAGCTGCCACGTCGTGAGTCCAGAAGACGCATTTCCGTTAAGGAGCTTCTATGCTGGAAGCGCTTCCGCAGACAACCACTGTCGGAATCTACGAGTGACTAGGGCAGACATGTTTGAGGAGCTCTGTCACACACAGAGGTTTGTGGAGTTGCACAAACTCTGAGGGACCACGATTTTACGCACAAGCAGCTAATCATCCCATCATAGCATTCCGACAGTCTTTGTAAGCTGCCTGTGCAGGAGAAGGCATCATGAGCGACCCAGCTGGAGCCGGAGAGGCAGGAGTTGGAGCGGGTCCAAGCTTGGAAGATAGGTACCGAGCGTTGGAAATCCAATTGGCGCTGCAGACGGCTAGGCTTGAGGAGAGAAGGGCTCAGGATGCAGACAAGAAGGGGAGAGCCACCCAGTTCAACAGAAAGGTACCAGGATTGGTGCAGAAATTTGGGGGGGACCCCAAGGACTATCATGCCTTTAGAACAGAGATGCAATATGCTCTCAATGTGCAGTTTGATGAATTCCCTGACGAGGAATCGCGAGTTGCTTTCGTGATTGGGCATGTTGAGAGGGGGGCGAGAGACTGGGTTAGGCCCCTGATGGCAACGCACAATGACGTACTAAAGGACACCATGAAGTTCTTTCGTGCAATGGATCTCATGTTTTCCAGCGATATTGAGGAAGGAGTGGTGCGCAGACAGCTAATGGCTTGCAAGCAGGGAAGCCGATCTGTCCGTGAGTACTGGACTGAGTTCACTATGCTGGTTCACAGATTGGGGTGGGACTTATCGGCGGCACCCATTCAAATGCTATTTGAAGAAGGCCTGGCTTCGGCCGTGAAAGACGAACTGTCCCGGGGTCCTAGGGCGGATTCCATGGATCAGCTGACTAAATCTGCGCTGACCATAGGAGCGCGCCAGGAGGCGAGAGCTTTGGAGAGGCGGGAAGGGAAAGGGGAACGCTGGAAGGAGTTCCGCATTCCTGAGATTCCAGAGACAACTTTCCCGCCGGCAGAGCCGATGGAAATCGGAACAGCGCGCGCGCGCGCAGTTTCAAAGCCCAGTGAGGGGGCTAAGAAGGAGGGAAAAGGCGCCCGGAAATGCTATCTCTGCCAACAGCCAGGCCACTTTGCCAGAGTCTGCCCCCAGAGGAAGGAATGGCAAGGGATGGTGGGAGCTGTTGAGGGAAGAGAGCAGGGAGAACCGGAGCAGGTAAAAGCCAACGCCTGGTTGCCACAGTTGGGGCACAGCAGCCAGGCCAAAGAGCAGTGAAAGTGCCCATGCCAGAAGCTCCTCAACCTGCTCTAGTGATTGAAGTGTCGCTAGAGCTGCAAAATGGACACCCCCTAAAGATAAAGGCGCTGTTGGACTCAGGCAGCTCCTGCAATTTTATGAGCAAAGAGTTTGCTGCTGAACACCAGATACAGACGATCCCTTTAAGCAACCCCCTGCAGGTGACCACGATCGATGGCAGGGAGTTGTTGGGAGGAGGAGTCAGCTTGCAGACCGTCCCAATGATAATGAGGGTGGCAAGGCACACAGAACTGATAGCGTTTAATGTGGCCACCTTGGGAGGCGCTCCCATTATTTTGGGAATGAGCTGGCTAGCGCTACATGATCCGCTGGTGGGCTGGCATCAGAGAGTGGTTTCCTTTGGTTCAGCACATTGCTTAGAACACTGCAAAGGGGAAAGGGGTTCAGCAGGGGCCCAAGCCACCCTAGCAGGGACAGAAGTAATGGAGAAGGTGAAGGTACCACCACAATATGCAGATCTCAGCGACGTGTTCAGCGAGAAGGAAGCCGACCAACTACCCCCGCATAGGCCCTTTGACTGTCAGATCAATTTACTCCCTGGAGCACAGCTTCCTGTAGGCAAGTTGTATGCCATGTCAGACAGAGAAATGCAGGAGCTGCGAGAGTTCATTGACAAGAACCTGAAGAGAGGCTTCATCAGAGAGTCCAAAGCAGCGGGGGGTAGCCCAGTGTTTTTTGTGGATAAAAAGAACACGGACAAGCCGAGACTTGTGTGTGACTTCAGGGGGTTAAATGCAGTGACAGAACCAGTGGCTTTCCCTATGCCCAGGATTGATGACATTTTGACCAGGGTGCGGAAGGGAAAGATTTTTACAAAGCTGGATCTAAGGGGGGCGTACAACCTGATACGTATAAGGAAAGGGGATGAATGGAAAACCACCATGTTCACCCCTTTGGGGGCATTTGAATATTTAGTTATGCCATTTGGATTACAAGCAGGCTCAGCGTGCTTTCAATCGCTGATGAACCACGTACTAGGGCCTTTGCTGTACAAGAATTGCGTGGCCTTCCTGGATGACGTGTTGGTGTATTCTGAGAATGAGGAGCAGCATGTGAGAGACGTCAGAGAAGTATTGCGCAGGCTGCTAGACAACCGGCTGTGGGTGAAACTGGAGAAGTGTCAGTTTCATACCAAGGAGGTAGAGTTCCTGGGGTACCGCCTGTCAGACAAGGGATTGGCTATGGATCCCGGCAAGGTCCAGGCAGTGCTGGAATGGAAAACTCCCAAAACCAAGAAGGATGTGCAGAGGTTCCTAGGGTTTGGGAACTTTTATCGTAAGTTCATCCGAAACTTTGCCCACCTGACGGCGCCCATAACGGACTGTCTCAGCAGTAAGAAGAAATTTGTTTGGACTGAGGAGGCGGAGCGAGCTTTTGAGGAGCTAAAAAGGGCCTTCGCCTCTGAAGAACAACTTCTGCATGTGGATTTACAAAAAAAGATGAGAGTCGAAACAGACGCATCAGACAGAGCCATTGGGGCGGTGCTCCTCCTGCAGCCAGGGGGGGAGGAGTCAGAGTGGAGACCGTGTGCTTTTTTTTCGCGAAAACTGAACAAATCCGAGAGGAACTACACGGTGTACGATCGAGAACTTCTTGCTATCCATGAGGCTTTCCGGAGATGGAGGCACCTGCTAATTGGTGCACAACATAAGGTGCAAGTGTGCACGGACCATAAGAACCTAGAGTATTGGAGAACTGCGCGAGTGCTCAACCAACGGCAGTTGAGATGGGCCCAGGAGTTTTCCAAATTTAACTTTGAGATTTGTTACGTGCCAGGCCCAGAGAACGTTAGGGCGGACGCTCTCTCACACAAACCTGAATATTTGGAGGGGGAGGGAGCACCCGAAGAGACCCATGTCATTTCAGAGGACCGCTGGGTGTGTGGGGCGGCATTGGTGGGGCAAAGGGAACTGGTAGAGGGAACGGTGCATGATGAATACGCCCAGGACAAACTCAGGGGTCTCAGGAGGGAGGGAGACAAACCCGGGGGTTTTGAGGAGAGAAACGGGGCGTTGTATTACAAGGGAGCGTTATATATACCTGAAGGTGAATTGAGGGAGAAGGTACTCAAGCAACTGCACGATAGCCCCACAGCAGGGCATTTTGGGCAACACAAAACCATGTGGCTGGTTACCAGGGAATTTTGGTGGCCCAAGGTCAGGGAAGATGTGCGGGAGTATGTGAGAGGGTGTGACCAATGCCAACGAGCCAAGGGGGAGAAGCGGGCACCGGCAGGGTTATTAGAACCACTACCCACACCTGAAAGACCATGGGAAACAGTGGCAATAGATTTCATGACTGATCTGCCAAGGTCCAGAGGGAAAACAGCCATCATGGTTGTGGTAGACCTGTTAACCAAAATGGCCCACTTTATAGCCTGCTCACATGCGGTCACGGCAGAAGAAACCGCTAAATTGTTTGTAGAAAATGTGTTTAGGTTGCATGGCGCCCCCTTGAGGGTGGTTTCAGACCGAGGGAAACAATTTACTTCCAGGTTCTGGAGGAAGCTCATGAGCTTACTGCATGTAGAGGTTAATTTCTCAACTGCCCGGCATCCTGAAACCAACGGGCAGGCGGAAAGAGCTAATGGCGTCCTCCAGCAATATTTGAGGTGTTATGTGAATGACAGAGAGAATGATTGGGTGGAAAAGCTGGCGTTGGCAGAATTTGCCTACAACAATGCAGAGAACGTGTCCACGGGGATGAGCCCCTTTTTGGCTAATTACGGGTGCCATCCCCGAGCCTTCCCAGGGGGGGAAGGGGAGAACTGGAGCGTTCCAGCTGCAGAACAGTTCGTAGAGGAAATGGAGGCGATCCATCGCCAGCTCCAACTTAACTTAAACAGGGCTAAGGAGGAATATAAGAGGCAGGCAGACAAAAACAGAAGAGAAGGTGAAACCATTAGGGTGGGGGACCAGGTGTGGCTGTCAACCCAAGGGTTACCATTCAAAGGGGGTTGTAAGAAGTTAAGACCCAAAAGACTGGGCCCATTTGAAGTCACGCAGCAGGTCAACCCAGTGGCTTTCAGACTCCGGTTACCGAACCACATGAAGCTGCACCCAGTTTTCCACAGGTCGCTGCTGTCACCGTATAAAGGGGACAGAGAAGGGTGGGTCAATAGGGGACCAGCAATGGAGGAGAAGGAACACAGCTACCATATAGCGGAGATTCTCGATTCCAGGTGGAAGGGAGATCAAGTAGAGTATTTGGTAATGTGGGAAAGGGAACCGGAGTCGGAAAACACCTGGGTCATGGCAGAGGATGTAGATGACGAGGTTTTAATAGAAACTTTTCATCAGAGGTTCCCACGTAAACCTCAGCCAGTGGCGAGGTTCCGGAGGGAATACTTTGCCACCACCGACGAAGAAGAAGAGTTGGAGGGGTTCCCTGATTCCGAGGAGGAGGAGGATTCAGTGAGCCGGGACGAAGACCGATGGAGGGAAATGTTCGAGACGTCGGAAGATGAAGAGGATTCTTTTCGGGGTTTTATCTCCTCACCGCCCAGAGGAGAGAGAATGGGCGGGGGGGAAGGGGGCCCTGGAGGGGAGGTGGATGTCAGGGAACTGCCATCGGAGGAAAGGGAGGTGGAAGGGCTCACAGAGGCTGGGAAGGAGTCAGCAGCGAAAGCAGGGACCAGCAGGGGGAGAGAGGGGTCTCTGGAGGAAGGGCTCATGAATGCGGAGAGAGACGCAGCAGCAAATGCAGGAACTAGCAGGGAAGAGGGAGGGATCAGGGACATGTCCAGCGAGAACAGCGGGGAGGTGTCAGAAGCTCCCATAGGGAGACCCATGCTTCGCCGGAAGCTGCCACGTCGTGAGTCCAGAAGACGCATTTCCGTTAAGGAGCTTCTATGCTGGAAGCGCTTCCGCAGACAACCACTGTCGGAATCTACGAGTGACTAGGGCAGACATGTTTGAGGAGCTCTGTCACACACAGAGGTTTGTGGAGTTGCACAAACTCTGAGGGACCACGATTTTACGCACAAGCAGCTAATCATCCCATCATAGTATGTTTGAAAATATGTAGATTGAGACAGAATATGCATTTAAAATTCATATTTTGTAATAGACCTCACATTTAAATATTGATTTCTGAACAGTTTTTGAAACAGTTGCAGATTAATATGGAAATAGGACAGAATGGACTTGTACATGAACACTTGTGAGAATGACACAGACTGATGCGAACTGTAGACATCCATCTGTTCCTAGCCAAATCTGACAATATCTTCACCCTGATCTGGCCTTTCATGTGGAGGCGAGTGAAAGTGCACCTATCTTCCTAGCAACCACCAGCCTTTCATGAGAACACAGAGACAGACAGAATATTCAAATAAGTTCCAGCTGAACATTAGGAAGAACTTTCTGATAGTAAGAGTTTGACAGTGGAATGTACTAAAACCTCAGAAGATGGTGGACTCTCCTTCACTGGAGGTTTTTAAGCAGAGGTTGGATGGCTACTTGTCAGGAATTCTTTAGCTGTGATTCCTGCATTGCAGAGGATTGGATTGGTGACCCTTCCTGTGCAACTCCCTGCCAAAATCATGGTTCACATGATTTTGACCTAAGGATTCCGTGCAGGCCATATTATTTGAATAGGCAGGGATGTGATAGGGCCAGCATCTGCCCTGGGTGGAGAGGGCATGGCATGCTTCCCTGCACCTCCCTGCAGATTGGGGAAGGGAATGTAACATCTGATAAAGGTAGTGAAAAATACAATGTTCTTTTAAAAAACAAAAAACCCACACCAAAGCCACTTTGGGCATCTCCAGCATAAACCAGATTTAGCTACACAGCCTCCTTCTCGGCATCTACCTCTTGTTCTCACGCTTATGCAACAGCAACAGCTGCTGGTTCACCTCTGTCAGTCACCGGTCCACAATCAGGCCTGTCTTCTTCTAGCCGCGCATCTTTACAACTGTGTTTATTGCTGCCTCTCCTTCCCCATTGCTGTGGCAACAGGATTTTCCACGCTACACGCACCGAGAGTGTAATAAAACATTTCTGTTTCCGAGGGCAACTTTTTCTTCTGACGATTGGCAGGTATGTTTTGCTGTTTGTTTCCTCAGGCTTGTTATTAATACATTGTTAGCTCTCTCCATCGAACCGTGCCCCCGCTGTGCCAGCCACCGTATCCTGTGCTACGGCGTGCCAGCTTGAGTGTTTGTGCGGGGAATTACATTGGCACAGTGGGTGGGCTTCTGCTGTGGAAAGAGGTCAGCCACTCAGGATGGGTAATCTTCAGCACACTAAGAGGCACACGGGCCCTGTTGCCTGGTGGTGCTCAGAATCCCACTCAGTATTTTCTCCATACATTCCCAGGAGCAGTTAGGAAGGCTTTATTAAATGCTTTGCTTGAGCCACAATCTGTCAACTTTTCAACCTAGCATTTTTTAACATACCAATTCATATATGACAATGTATCTTTTTAAAAAAAAGTCTATAGCAGGGGTCTAGAACCCATAGCCTTCCAAATGTCATTGGACTGCAATTCACATCTTCCTTGACCATCAGGAGATTCTGACTAAACATCACAAATAAGTTTCTGACAATAAGAGCTGTTTGACAATAGAACTGTCTCCCTTGGTGGTTTTTAAGCAAAGGTTGGATGGCTATCTGTCATGGATGCTTTAGCTGAGATTCCTGCATTGCAGGGGGTTGATGACCCTTGGTGTCTCTTCCAATTCTACAATTCTATGATTATCCATGTTGCTGGACTACAATTCCCATCATTGGCTATGCTATAGTTTTCTTCAGCCCTAATGGCTGCTAGTCCATTAGGGCAAATGGGGTCCTGACCCCAACAATCTTAGTCTAACCCTAGCCAGCTGCCACCTGCCTGCCTTCTTATGTAAGAACATAAGACAAGGCTGTTTGATCTAGCCAGTGACCCATCTAGCCAGGCATCATGTTTTCAAAGTGGTTGACCATATGCTTGTGGGAACCTTGCAAGCTGAATATGAGTGTAACAGCTCTCTGCCCAACTGCAGGTCCCAACAACTGGTATTCAAAGGCACAACACCTCTGGCATTAGAGACAGAGCATGGCCATCATGACTAGTAGCAACTGATAGCCTTTATCTCAATGAATTTCATAGAACTGTAGAGTTGGAAGGGACTACATGTCCAACCCCCTGCAGGAATATGCAGGTGGCCTGTATGGGGATCAAACCCACAACCTTGGTGTTATCAGCACCACACTTTCACTGACCGAGTTACCAACTGAGCTGAATGTCTAATTCTCTTTTAAAGCCATCTGGGTTGGTGGCCACTACTGCCTCCTGTGGGAATGAGTTCCATAGTTTAACTCTGCACTACACGAAGAAGTACTTCCATTTATCTGTCCAGAATCTTCTAACATTCAGCTTTGTGGGATGACCATGAATTCTTACAACCAGTCAGGGAATTACAACTAGTCAGAAGGTAGCTTAACTTGTCATTGGTTCTGGCTCCACCTTTCCCACCTTTCTCCACCTTTCCCAATGGACACCGGCCACCAGTGATCATCCTTTACCATTTGCCATCTCTTGACTATTGCCAATGAGACTGATGTAAGAATACAGCCTTGAAAGGGGATTCAACAAATTCATGGAGTATAAGTCTATCAATGGCTATTAGTCATGATTATCTTGTCCTAGATCCTGGTTCAGAGACACTGAGTAGCTGTTGCTGGCGAACCAAGAAAGAGAAGGCTATTGTGCTCATGGTGTGCGTGTGGCTTTCCCATAGATACCATATTAGCCGTTGCTGGAAAGCAGAAAGCTGAACTGGGTAGACTTTTGCTCTGATCCAGCACAGCTCTTCTTATGATCTTCTGGAGACCCTGCTGGGGCAGACTGAAGTTTCTCTTGAGCACTTTTCCTAACCCTGCTTACCTGAGAGCAAGCCTCACTGAATTCAATAGGGTTTACTTCTGAATAGACAAGGTTAGAATTGCATTGTTAAGAGTCCTGCTTTGAAATGTGGTCACTGCCCTTTCTCAAATGTCCCTGTTGCCCCTCTCCAACTGATATCCCAAGGTATGCTGCCCCTGAATTTTGGTATTCCATCTATCATGCCTAATAACCATCAATAAAACCTATCATCCCCTTTGAAAGCCACCAAAACTCAGGACTGCCACCAAATCTTCTAAAAGTGAATTCCATAAATTATTTCTGCTATGTATGAAGTAATTTTTTTTTGTCTCTCCTGAATCTATTGCCAGTTAAATTAAATAGGTGACCCCAATTTCTCGGATAGAGAGAAACGAAAGCTTCTCCCTATCCATTTTCTCCAAACTCTATAATTTGATCACCTTCTTTCATGTTCCCATTTAGTCATCTTTCTTCCAAACTAGAAACCCCCAGACACTTTAGCTTTTCCTCATGGTCTTAAATGATTTGTGTAAATCAAGTGTGCTTCTATACCTGCTTTGCATAATTTATTCTTCTCCTTGTAATTGTTTTGGGGGGGGGGAGGGATAAGGTGTTATGCAAAGTATGGATAAGTTATATTTCTTCTCCTTCCACATCACAATGTCCATGCATTTCCTTAAGTTTATCTCCCTAGTATTAAGGTCTAGAAACTTGCATTTTCAAATGAGAGTGGTATTCTGCTCCTAACCCTCATTCCTTAACTGGCACAGTGCAATCCCAAGATCCTGGAATCATGCACAGCCACATGAAGTTGTGCTGTTGTTGTTTGTTATGTATGATTATACCCAATCATAACATTCAATAAATCTAGCGATATTCCAATAAAAAGAGTTTAACACACCCCATAAATCCAAACGTAAATGCACTCAAATGCAATTGTGGTATTCTACTTTCTCGTAAAAACTGCCTGTTAGAATGAAAATATTTTACAGCCTTCCTTCTTGCAAGTCCAGTTGGAGCTGCTTCTCCTGGAGGGCAGCCATCTGGACTATGATAGACTGGAAGCAGAAGCCTGAAGCAGGATAATTCATTTCATAACCTATGACCTGCTTGCATGTGGCTTTTAAGAAGCAGCTTGGAAAGCTTCAGAAAAGTGGGAAGGGGGTGGAGTTTCACTTTACATACAGACCCCCTCTGCATCATGACAAATAGACATTGTTTCAAGTGCAATGTTTCAAGGAAAATGTTGTCTGACCAATGCTATATCCTATGTATGTCTGTTCAGCTGTAAATCTGATTAACTTCCCTGGGGCTTACTCCCAGGCAGGTGAGTGTAAGAACACATGAAGAACCCTACTGGATTAGACCAATGGCCTATCCAGCCCCACTCTGTTCCCACAGTGGCCAACCAGAAGCCTGTGGGGAGACCATTAGCAGGACATGAGTGCAACACAACTCTCTTAACCTATGTTTCCCAGCAAATTTTGCTGTACCACTTCAGATGAAGGAACATGTACTTTTGTGCTAGGGTGAAGCAGGCAATAATCAAATATAATATTATATAATATATAATATAATATAATATAATAGGAAGGTGCCTTATATGTAGTCAGGCCATTGGTCCATCTAATTCAGTATTGTCTACACTGACTGGCAATAGCTCTCTGGGATTTCAGGCAGGAATCTTTGAGAGCCAGCATGGTGTAGTGGTTAAGAGTGGTGGACTCGTAATCTGGTGAACCGGGTTCGCTTCCCCGCTCCTCCACATGCAGCTGCTGGGTGACCTTGGGCTAGTCATACTTTTCTGAAGTCTCTCAGCCTCACTCACCTCACAGAGTGTTTGTTGTGAGGGAGGAAGGGAAAGGAGAATGTTAGCCACTTTGAGACTCCTTAAGGGGAGTGAAAGGTGGGATATCAAGTCCAAACTCTCCTCCTCCTCCTCCTCCTCCTCCTCCTCCTCCTCCTCCTCCTCTTCCTCTTCTTCTTCCCCTCCCTGAAGATAGTTTTGAACCTAAAACATTTTGCTTACAAAGCATGTCTTTCCCACTACTCCTCTTGCACATAGAAAGCTACCCTGTCAGGCAGAAGGCTTGGCTAAAACTATGCTCTTTTATGCACTAGTTTTTTATGCACAGGAAATTTTTTATATGATTTCTCCCCATGCTTGTGGTCTGAACTGTAAGAGTCCATCAAAAACTGCAATGTAGGATCATGGTGATTATGCAGTTTGCTGTCACCAGAAGATGCTGAACCAAAGCAGGGAAATTCTAGCTTGCATGCAAGTATCAATTGTGGGAGCTATTCCATTATCAAAGGTTTGCTCCCCAGTTCTCAGTGGGATACATCCTCATAATTTTACTTCATTGTGTGCAGTGTAGCTGACAGCCTGTTGCTGCTGCTGCTGCTGCTGTTGATGATGATGATAAAATAATTTAAATGCTATGTTTCATTTAAAAAAGAAATGCCAAGGCAGTTCACAAACAAATAAAAGCCAACAGGAAAACAACAAGAGTAAAACCAATTATAAAAATATAGTTACCCATAATTGAAATTCATAATAAAACAACTACCTTAAAACATCCTTAATTAAAATACATAATAAACAAGTTCATTAAATCATTGTAACAGTTAAAACAGCATCTAAAGCAGAAGACTCAGGCTCAGGGAAATGCTTGTCTAAACAGGCATGTCTTCAAGAACCAGCAGAATACCAATACTCGAGGACATTTCACAACATTGATGCCACCAGTGAAAAGGCCTGGCAATGGAATAGTTCACAAAGCATCTATTATCTGGGCTCATTAAGAAGAATCCTATGACCTTCTTTGCTTTCTCATTCTCTGGGGCCAATATGGAAGAACCTCTGAAATAAAACACATGGAAATGGACCTCCTTAAAATCTCAGCATCTTTGGTCTTGTAACTCTTGTCTCACAGCCACATTACATTGGCTTTCATTAGTTTGGAGAAAGCTTTAAAAAAACAAAGTATTTTTTGTTGCTTCTTATTGAAGCCAATGAAAAGATAATTATTGATTTCAATGGGTTCAGAGATAAGCCAGAACCAAATTGCCATGTTTTGTGTGTGTTTTGTCTCACTCTTATGACACTTAAAAAACCAACTCATTCTGAGAATCTCTTTGAACTTCTCCCTTTTTTTTTGCATTATGCTATCCAGGTACATCCAGACAAGGTCACTCTTTTGCTACAGAGGTGTCTTTCTATTTCTCTGTTTTTCTGTGTGTCTCTCCATAAAAGACTGTGCAGCTATCAACTCGGGATCCAACTGTGCCCCCATCAAGGATAAGAAATAGAAACTGCATTCATTTCTTTCATTTGGGAAGTGTTCTGTGTTGCTGTTCTAAATGGGATGTGCTCAATCCTTATTAAGGCCCCCAGATGCTTCCCATTTTTTGATGTGCCTCTAATTAGCTGGGCCCGTGTTGCGGTAATGTTCAGCTTGCTGTTGTGAAGACTTGGTGGATGATTTCAAACAGAAAGGCCAAAGAAAGATGGTCACCTGGAGCTGCCATAAGTAATGTGACCTCCACTGAGGTAAATGCTGAAACTTCAGTAAATTGCAGTTAGTGTCTGACCTTTGTCACCTCTTCTGAGTACCTTCCTCCTTATCTTGCCCCCTTGTGGGCCTTGATCTGCTGTGAAATTCATTGCCATGGTGATCTGCAGTTTCCCTTTCTCTTAGTGCTGTTACCTCAGGTGCCATCTTTGCAAAAGCAGACAAAATCTTGGTTGTTTTGGAGGAAGCCGGGTTGAGAATGGCAATTGCTTCAGAAATTTTGCACTGAACAGTCTGGTTCACATGTCACATTAAAACAACAATACCACCACCACTGTGCTTCATTGTGAATGAGCAGTGTGTTCTGCACTCTGCTTAAAAGTTCCTGCAGTGTTTCTCCCTTGCTGCAGCTGCCCTGCAGATGAAACAGACTGGTGTTTGAGCCCAGATTCAGATGGCAGGCAAACCAAGCACTGTATTGTTTTGTCTGTGGCATGGCAGGAGCAGTGGGGAGTGCTGCAAGAACTTCATAGCAGCATGCTGCTTGTTCACATTAAGCCACAGTTTAGTTTAATGAGGTGCAAGCCATTACCATTCTAAAAGAATGAGGGAGCCGTTCATGGTGAGTTCCGGCACCTCTTTTTCTAGAAAAATAGCACTGATAAGAACATAAGATGAGCTCTGCTGGATTAGGCCCAATGGTCTATCTATTCCTGCCTCCTGTTCTCACAGTGGCCACCCAGATGAACCCACAGGTAGCATACATGTGGGATGTGAAACACATAGCAGTCAAGTACAACATTCCTAGAATGGACATGCTTTGTACCAGCCAGGAGTAAACCTCCTGTTTCCTCCTGAGCTGGGACAAACTTCCTCTGCATGGACTTGAGTGTGTGTGGCCTAATCTGGGGAAGAGGAGCACACCATCTTCTTTTGCTCCTTTCTCTTCTCCATTTTGTTTTCTCTCTATGTGTGAGCAGAAGCAACTGCCTTTCTGCAGTCACTTGGGACTAACTCCCTTATGGGATAGTTCCACGTTTATATATACTTTTGTAACCCAAGTCTGCCTTCAGGGATCTAACTGTGAACTGATGATACTGTGATTAAACTTTCTTTTACTGACTTTAATAAGATTGTTGTGTATATTCTTTTTAAGAGAGACAAGAAGGGATCTTACCAGGAATCTTATACAGTGGACGCTCGGGTTGCGAACTGCGCATGCGTGGGTCATGATTTGGCACTTCTGCACATGCACAAAGTGCGATTTAGCGCTTCTGCGCATGTGCAAGCACTAAAACCCAGAAGTAACCCGTTCCGGTACTTCCGGGTTTGGCGCAGTGTGCAACCCGAAAACGCACAACCTGAAGCATTTGCAACCCGAGGTATGACTGTATAGAGTGGTTCAGACGAACCTGCAACAAGCAAACCACTGTGAGTTTAAAGGGGGATGTTTAAACTCTGTTAAGACATAGAGCTTGCCAGTGCAAGTTAGGAAGGATATCATTAAACAATATATCCTCTCCTGCCTCTCTGAACACTCCCACAATATGAACACAAGAGCATCCCCCCCCACACCTGTGGTTTCCAGCAACTGATATTCAGAAGCATTGCTGTTTCCAGTTGTGGAGGCAGAGCATAGCCCTCATGGCTAGTAGCCATCTATTGCTTGGTGAAGAACAGGACAAACTCTTCCTAGTATATATGCATTCTTTCCAAAATGCATGCACAAACACTGGTCCACAAAAGCTTCTGCTGTTACAAAATTGGTTCTGTCTTGAAGGTGCCACAAGACCCTTGGTTGTTTTTTGCTGCAAGAGACTAACACAGCTGCCCCTCTGGAAGATGCCTTCCAGTAAGAAACACTTCCTGTACTCCTGGATTGCGCGTTACAGTAGATGGTTGGTAAAGTGAGAAGGGGCAGAGAGTTTCATTCCAATAGTCCAGGGCTGACTTTCCCACCAGCTTCCAGATTCTCAACAGAAAGCAAGCAACCAGATGTTGAGAGGGAAAGTGATTGAGGCAGCATAGAGTGGGGGGGGGGGGGTTGAACAGTGTTATGTGTACATTAGGCACACACTTCCCACAGTTCCAGGCTTTCATGACGTGCCCAGAAAAAGAGGCTCTGAAGTCCATGCTCTTGGAATGCCTTTGACACCACGGGACATGGTTTCCCTCTCCTCTGAATGCTGGATGCAGTTTGCACGTGGTATAAGCTAGCAATTTGCATTGATTTAATGTCTCCTTGCATATGTCTGAAGAGTCTTTATGCAAATGTGTGCAAAGGCAGACTACAGAAATCAATTGACACAACATATGTAATGTAGCCATTTACTAGCAACTAGAAATGTGTATAAATCTGACATTAAACATGAGTTTATACACTGCTTCCTTGGCTGAGATTGACAGGGCTGTGTAAATGACATATCCTCCCAGCTAGTGACTGGGAAACATTTACTCATCTGAGGTGCATGTGTACTTTGGAGAATTGCATTGCATTGCAGTGAGGGATTCTTGTTTTCCTTTGCAGCTAACTGGAAATGGATATTTCAGTGCACTTCTTTCTGGTGCTGATAACAAAGTGAATTATACCATTTTGTTTTGCTGAAAAGAAAAAAGGGGCTCTGAGAGCTCCCTACGGAGTGTTATTCCATGATGGAGTTAGGTAGTCTTGGACTTTGGACTTAATAGTCTTATGTATTCCCCACTCCTATTTCAGATGGCAATGGATATTACTTAACTTACTTCAAAATGTGGTCAGTCAGTCCTATTGCATTTGGGCAGAAGTCCCACTCATCCTGCCGAGTGGGGCGCTGGACATCTGCCCTAAAATCCTAGCCTGACAGGACCACTGATGTTTTGCTTGCAGGTTTCATCCAGTTGTTGTTGTCTCTTTAGCAACTTCACGATTGCACAGTAGATTGTATACCAAACACATGACAATAGTTTTAAGAAATGTCTGTCCTAGTTTTGTAATGTGACTGTGCTGGTGATTAGCTTGTAATGAGGCTTGCTGCATCTTCTTTTAGCAGTTCATTCATGTATGCCCTGCTTTCTTCTCAGCAAGTTTAACCAAGAAGATTTCCAAAAGATGCAAAATATTGTCATTATGCTATGTGTTCCATTGGTCATTACAGAATCTTGAATAGCAGATGATGGGAAATACCTCTGCTTGAGGTTTTGGAGATCTCCTGTCAATCAGAGAAGACAGGCTAGGGATAAAATGCCTGACTACTTGGAAAGGCAGTTTTGTTTATGCAAATGTAGCACCATCAGGATGCATGGAATTTTATTTATTTACTTAGGGAATTTATTTCCTGCTCTTCATAAACTCTGTTTTGAACAATTCATAAAACTTCAATACACTAAATAGATCAAACATACATTCAGCAACCAGTACAAAAAGAATAATAATCAATCTATATATAAGAACCCCAAGCAGAGTAATATAGAACAAATCCCTTTCTGGTGTTTTAGGCTGCCTGTTGCGTCATCCTGAATTCATTAAAAGTCCTATGACAAGAAAAGCATTTTATAAGCTGAGACCTAAAAGTGGGTGAGTGAGACTTCCTCAAGTGGAGCACTGCTGATGAAAATTTCCTCTCCCTTACCTGCTTACCAAGGCTGGCCCAATACATTTTTCTTCCCGAGGCAAGGGACAAGATGGCCCCTGCCCTTTGCCTTCCATGTACAGGAGGCAGTCAGATTGAGAGTTGAATCTAACTTCAAACCAGACTGAGAGTTGAATCTTGCCATCAACAGGACAACATCCTCCATCACACCTGAGAGCAGCATGCTAGTTTAGAGGGTGCAGGGCAGGCTGTGTGGCACAAAGAACCATGTCCCCTCCAGCATCTCACTGCTCCTGTCCACCTGCCAGCATCAGCTTCACTCTGCCCCAAAGCCCTGAAATTTAATCTCAGAAGGGCCTCCACAGAAGTTCTTAAAACCTGTGCAGATTGCAGTTTATAGAGTCCCAGGTGACAAATCCTTGCCCCAAGGAGTTATGTATTCTAAAAGTGTGACACATTGAGAGACAAGTGAAGGAGCGGAAGGTTCACTGTCAATACTGAGGTACTTGTGTTAATTCACAAAGCCCTAAAATAATTGGGCCCAAAATACCTTAAAGACCACCTTGTTCCTTGTGCTCTACCTTGATCATGGAGATCTCCTGATAGGGAACTTCTGGTGCTTCCGCACTGAGGTTTGGTTGGCCTTCACTAGGAACCAAGGACTCCAGTATGGTAGGCCCGGCCCTGTGTCAGTAGAGGTTTGGCAGGAACCACCCTTTCCCCTTTTCAAATGTCTTTTGGAAACTACAGTCATACCTCGGGTTACAGACGCTTCGGGTTGTGTGATTTTGGGTTGCGCACCGTGCTAAACCCGAAAGTACCAGAACGGTTACATCTGGGTTTTGGCGCATGCGCAGAAGCACTAAATCACACTTTGCAAATGTGCAGAAGCACTGAATCACAACCCCTGCATGTGCAGACACTGTGGGTTGCGAATGCTGCAGGTTGCGAACGTGCCTCCCGCACGGATCACGTTTGCAACCCGAGCGTCCACTGTATATTGTTTAGATAGATCTTTGCAATATAGTTTTTCTCTTTTTGGCCTATTGGTATTCATTAATTTTACCATTGTACAGTAGGGTAATTTCTATAGGCACACACCCCATCCAGGCAAGCAAGAACCATGATCAGAGTATGAGGAGGATGTGACACAGGGCTGTTGAGGTGTGTGGCCAGGGGAGATTCCCCAGGGCCAGATAGAGAGGATTGGAGTGGGTGGATTTGGCCCCCAGGCCTGAGGTTCCCCACCCCTGGACCATAGGGATACCTAAAACGTGTCCAAAATCTTAGCTAGTCTTTTTTCTGCCCTGTTTTTTAAAAGTCTCCACCTAAAACACAAGAGAAATATGGGGGGGGGGATGCCCTGGCTTTCTTCTCTCTGTTCAGTCATAACCAACTTCTTCCCTTTCATGCACATTTGCAATCTCTCTCCATGCACAGGACATACTTCTTTCACTAATGGACTGTCTCTGAACTGCTGTGCTTCTCTCAAAGGAAGGCGCAGGTGCTTTGATTTTCCTTCTTCATCTTCTTCTGTGCTTCACCCTGCTGGTGCAAAAGCTCTGGTGGAGCGGTTCACAGACATGGCTATTGTAACCATAAGGAGCAAGGCGACTGCTCAGGCCTGCAGGGATGGATTTCTCTTCTACCGACCGTACCCATCAGAGAGGCAGTGTGGACTGAATCCAATAAGCGCTACCTGAGATTAAATTCTGAGCACTTGAGCCAGCAAGGAGCCCTCGTCTCAGCAGCCATTTGAGTGGCCTTGGCTCTCATCTAATTAAAGGAGTGAGAAGCTTGGGTTTAACCAAAGACCCTTCATTTTTAAACAAGGAAGTGAACCAATAAAGTCCTCTGGCTGCTTTCACCATCCCTGTGGCATTTATTGTGAAATCTTTCATAGAATCATTGGAGGCTGCCAGTTCATTGTTCAGTTCAATCTGAGGTGCTGATGCTAGTCTTTAAAGGCCTAAATGGCTTAGGCCCCAAATATCGAAGAGACCCCTTGAGGCTTTCTCTGGTGTTAAGCTCAGCAAAGGTGGGGAGCTTTCTGGTAGTTCCACCACCCACAAAATGTGTAGTTTTTTGGGGGGTGTCCAGGGAGACAACCTTCTCCGTGGCAGCCCCTAAGTCACAGCATTCCCTCCCTACAGAGGTATATCCGGCACCATCAGTACACAGCTTTCAGTGAAAGCTGGAGATATGTCTCTCTACACCCTTTTGACACCCAAGATGTGTGTTTTTAGGACCCATGACTCTAATTTGATTTTAACTGTTGCTTATTCTGAATTTGAAATTATGGTAACCTGGGACATGCTTGTGAAGGGCAGGTAATAAATGTAACCATCATCACCACCATCATCCAGCCAAGACAGGATGCTGGGCTCCAGCATGTGCAGTGAGACAAAGGAATTCAGCATTGGTTTTGCTCATTCCAACTCTGCCTTAAAAGCCCTGCCCTTTCTGTTTTTTCTTCTGTTTGCATCCCCCTTTAATCCTCCTTGCAGCTGATTTGGACATAAGAGACTGCACTTTCGCTTCATTCTTTCCATCCTATCAAAGACCCAAGTGAATGGTGCTCACTCAAAGAACCACCTGATTGAGCCCTGTATTTGTTTGAACTTAATTAAAAGCTTAAAATACCTCATTAGCCTTTCCAACCAGGTTGCGATAAAGCTTCCTTTGGCCTTTGTATTTCTCTCTCTCTCTCTTTCTAAAAATGGTAACACCATTACCTCCTAGAATCCATTTTCCCCTCACTTCAATGTGAAGATAACATGAAATGCTGATTGTGAAGATTGACCATCTCTCTCTCCCTCTCTGTCATTCCCACTTCTAGGTTGTATATGCATGTGCATGACCATTTATGTCACAGTACTCACCAGTGTGGAGTAATGGGTCCTTCCTTCCTTCCTTCCTTCCTTCCTTCCTTCCTTCCTTCCTTCCTTCCACTGCCCATGGCAGCCATTTTGTGCTGATACCCACAGCACTTGGATCAATACATGAGTACTAGTACCTAAACTTAAACAAAAAAGAGGATTGCACACGTGTATAACTATGTATACATGGTCATGTGCCCCAGGCCAGTGTCACATTGGTAGTATTCTGTCCAGGGTTCATACTTCATCAGGGAGCCCATTGACAAGAGCCCCATGGACCTGCTCCTTATATTTGCCATTGCAACCTGCTTCTTCACCGGATGAGCAAGCAAAAAAGTACTTTCTTTTATCTGTCCTGAATCTTCCAGTGTCCAGCTTCTTGGGATGTTCTTGAGTTCTAGTGCTTTGAGATAGGGAGAAAAACATTTTTCTATCCACTTTCTGCATGCCATGCATAATGTTATGAACTTCTACCATGTCACCCCCTCCATTTACCTTTTCCATCAGAGGTATGAAGCGTTGGCTAAAGGAGGGGGGCAGGAATATAGAAAGGAGACTTTGGTACAAGTACTCTTTTGTGAGAGAACCCCAAGAGAGATTTAAAACCACATATTTATAACAGAAATCATATTTATAACAGAAAACACAGCTACTTTATAATAAGATCATGGGGTGTCCCAGAAAATATGAAACAATGCAGCTACATAAGAACATGAATCGTTCCCAGAATATATTGATTGCCCTTGAATATTCCCGCCACACTTGCCATCTTCTCCTGCTGCACCAGTGTGGCATGCCTCATGTTTTGAGAACCACTGCTATAATTGCTGTTTTCCTGCATACTGCAGGCACCACCCTGAAATCTGAGTTGCTGAAGTTGTAAAGTACCCCAGAGCTGAACTCCAGGTGTTGCTCTCCATCCTTCCAAAGAAGATAGGCCCTCAAATGAAAGGTGTGAATTAAGTAAGCTACTGTCAATATACAAGTGTTCTAAGTACATTGTGTCAGTCCTGTTTTCCCCCTTCCCCCTCCCTTTTACCTATAGTCCTCTTCCACATCTTTCTTTGCAGCCCTCTTGAAATAGACTAACACAGAGTCTTGCCTCCCTTGAAGCTATTCTTCTCTCATTTATTCCTTTCAATTCCGTTGCAGCCTCCTCTGCAAGGCACCACAGGTATGTGCGTCTCAGCTTTCCATACACCACTCTTCTCAGTAACAAATGACCTAGATAGTTCTTTGTTCCAAGACCAAAAAAGAGAGGTAAATAATGCCATCCTCCCCCCCCTTTTTTTAACACAGTGGATTTGTTGCTGCTACTGCTACATAATGCACACAACGGGTAGGGGATCATACATGGTGCATAAACTATTATTCTGTTGCTTCATATTAACTCGTTAGATGTAGTGATGCTAACAGTTAAGTGAGGGAGCATGCAATGTTACTGTTAATTTCCTTGGGTCTTTGCCCAAAGTTTCAACATAATGTGTTGCATGTCGAGGTCCCCAAGCCACCCCCCAATAACTCACACATCAATTTTGGTTTGGGTTTTTGGGCGGTAATTATTTGGGTCCTCTCTTTTCCCCTTTTTGAAAATAAGGACAACATTTGCCCTCCTCCAGTCTGCTGGGACTTCGCCTGTTCTCCAGGAATTCTCAAAGATGAGTGCCAGTGGTTCTGAGATCACATCTGCCACTTCTTTTAGTACTCTTGGATGCAGTTCATCTGGCCCTGGAGACTTGAATACATCTAAACTAGCCAAGTGTTCTTGTACTATCTCCTTAGTTATTCTGGGCTTGTTTCCTCTGCTGAATCATTTGCTCCAAATTCTTCAGGTCGGGCATTGTTTTCTTTATCGGAGAAGACTGAGGCAAAGAAGGCATTGAGGAGTTCAGCCCTTTCTGTGTCCCCTGTTTGCATTTCACCATCTTCTCCTCTGAGTGACCCCACTGTTTCTTTGTTCTTCCTTTTGCTACGAACATACCCATAAAAGCCTTTTTTGTTGCTTTTAACCTCTCTAGCAAGCCTGAGTTCATTCTGTGCTTTAGCTTTTCTGACTTTGTGTCTACACGTGCTGGCTATTTGTTTGAATTCCTCTTTGGTGGTTTCCCCCCTTTTCCATTTTTTGTACACATCCTTTTTTAATCTTAACTCAGTTAAAAGTTCTTTAGATAGCCACCCTGGCTTCTTTAGGCACCTTTCATGTTTCCATCTAATTCGTATTGCCTGAAGTTGTGCATTTACTATCTCCCTCTTAACAAACTCCCAGCCATCATGAACTCCCTTTCCTTTTAGTATTACTGTCCATGGGATCTCACCCAGCACTTCCCTAAGTTTTATGAAGTCGGCTTTCTTAAAGTCTAGAAATTGAGTCCTAGTATGTTTGGCTGCTCCTTTCCGCTGTATAGTAAACTTCAGAAGAGCATGATCACTCGCGCCTAATGATCCTTCCACTTCTACCCCACTAACCAGGTCATCAACACTGGTTAGGACCAGATCTAAAATGGCTGTTCCTCTTGTTGCTTCTCCCACTTTCTGGACAATGAAGTTGTCTGCAAGGCCAGTGAGGAATCTGTTTGACCTTATGCTCTTGGCTGAGTTTGACATCCAACAAATATCTGGGTAATTGAAGTCCCCCATTACTACTATCTCCCTTCCTTTTGCATGCTTGGCCATCTGTTCCAGGAAGGCATCATCTATGTCCTCCGTTTGGCTTGGGGATCTATAGTAAACTCCCACAATGAGGTCACTGTTATTCTTCTCTCCCTTAATTTTGACCTAAATGCTCTCACTTTGGCTTTGAGGTTCTAAATCTTGGATCTCTTCACAGGTATACACAACCCTGAGATATAATGCCACTACTTCTCCTTTCTTGTCTGGTCTGTTTCTCTGAAATAGATTGTATCCCTCCATTATTACATTCCAATCGTGGGACTTATCCCACCAGGTTTCAGTGATGCCTATTATGTCATATTTAGTTTGCTGTACCAAGAGCTCAAGCTCATCTTGTTTATTTCCCATGCTTTGCGCATTAGTGTACAGACATTGAAGTCCATTCATCATTCCCCCGTGTCTCTTATTTAAGGATTTTTTCCTCCCACCACTAGGTCTGCGTGCTGTTTGCTCCATTTGGTCTATGACATTTGGATGATCATCTTCATCAATTGATAGACTCCTACCTTCAGGAGCACTGTCTCCCTCCCCCACATTAGTCAGTTTAAAGCCCTCCTGATGAGGTTTCTGAGATTTTTGGCAAAAACATTCCTCCCAACTGTTGTGAGGTGCAGCCCATCGCTTGCCAGAAGTCCATCTTCAAGAAACTGCAGTCTGTGATCTAAGAATCCAAACTGTTCCTGTTTACACCATTTGCGAAGCCAGCTGTTCACTTCCACTATTTTTCCCTCTCTCCCTGGGCCACGTCGTTCAACTGGAAGGACAGATGAGATGACAATTTGTGCATTTAATTGCTTCAATTTCCTGCCCAGAGCCTCATAGTCTTTTTTGATCTTCTGGAGGCTATTGCTTGCAGTGTCATTGGTTCCCACATGAACCAAGAGGAAAGGGTATTTGTCAGTGGGTTTTATGATTCCTTGCAGTCGTTCAGTTACATCTTGGATCTTAGCCCCGGGGATACAGCACACTTCCCGAGACATCTTGTCAGGCCCACAGATCACTGCTTCTGTTCCTCTCAATAGGGAATCCCCTATCACCACTACACGCCTCCTCTTAGGTCTGGTTGGGGTTCTTCCATGAGCTGTCTGTTCCAAGGTCGCCTGCACATTCCCTGAGGACTGACTTTGCTGCTCATCTTCATATACCTGATCGACTGTAATGAGGGAGAGATCCTCAAATGGAGTCTGCTCTTCATCTTCCATGCTAGGGGAGAGGACCTCGAAGCGATTGTGTATTTCTAAACAATCAGAGCGAACCCTGGGCCTCCTACTTCTTTGAGTCACGTTTCTCCATATATCTGGCTCCTGTGTTGGTGAACTAGCCTCCTTCTCAGGGGAGTCCACTGTCTCCTCCTTGGTGGAGACGGTGTGCTCTGTTGCTTCCAAGAAGAGCTTCAGCTCTCTAATTCTTTGGAGCGTAGCTACACGTTCCTCCAGTTGCTGGACTTTGTCTTCTAAGAGGGCAATCAACATGCAATTGCTGCAGGTAAAGATACCTGCAACCTTTGGCAAGATGGCAAACCACAGGCGACTGCAGCTGTTCCCTCCCCCTCCATCTTGAGAACGTGTCGTTGGGGGTGGCTACAGCGGTCCTCCATCATAAAAAGCGTGAAGACAGGACAAATAACTCCCCCCTCCCCAAAAAAGAAAAAGAAACCTAGGTCTCCCCCAACAAACGTTTGAGACTAGCTCCCCTAAATCTAAAAGATGGATCAAACCCTGCCCCCTCTGACCTTTGCACAGGGAGAGCAGCTAATCAGCCACAAAGAAACACACACACAAGAAAACCCTTTTTGCTCCTTCTTCAGCTGCTGCCCTGCAAGCTCTGATAAGCTCCTCCCACAGCTAATCACCTGCCTCAACAGAAACCCTGCCCCCTCTGACCTTTGCACAGGGAGAGCAGCTAATCAGCCACAGAGAAACACACACACAAGAAAACTCTTTTGCTCCTTCTTCAGCTGCTGCCCTGCAAGCTCTGATAAGCTCCTCCCACAGCTAATCACCTGACTCAACAGAAACCCTGCCCCCTCTGACCTTTGCACAGGGAGAGCAGCTAATCAGCCACAGAGAAACACACACACAAGAAAACTCTTTTGCTCCTTCTTCAGCTGCTGCCCTGCAAGCTCTGATAAGCTCCTCCCACAGCTAATCACCTGACTCAACAGAAACCCTGCCCCCTCTGACCTTTGCACAGGGAGAGCAGCTAATCAGCCACAAAGAAACGCACACCTTTGCTCCATGGAAGGGGAACCTGTGGCTCTCCAGCTGTGATTGATTACAATTATAAAAATAATTTGTATGCCACCTTTCATTCGAAGAATAAATATCCAGGTTCTTAAAAAAATGAATACCAACAGCAAAATAACAATAATAAATGCAATTGTAAAAATACAGCTACCCAGAATTAAAATTCATCATAAAACAACTACATTCAGGAGAGTGAGGGGTGCATATTAGGCAGATGATTTTGGGTGTTCTCAAATGGCAGCAAATTGTTATTTTATTTATGATTATATTTTTACTCCAAGGCCCCGATAATCTCCCGTCTGGATGCATTGCAAGGTTCATGACCTGAAGCTGACTTTAAAGATGATCTGGGAATTACAGCTAATCCAGAACACTGCAGCAATATTGTTGTCTGCGGCAGCTTATCAGGGGTCATGCAACATCAATCCTGAAATATCTTCATTGGCTGTCTATTCATTCTTGGGTGACTTTAAAGTGCTGCTTTTGACCTGCAAGTTGCAATTGACTTGGGACTCAGCTACCCCTGTATCAGCACACCTTAGATCTTGGGGCAGGAAGGAGAGCTACCCATCCTATTGCTTCACCACTAGGGGAGGTTCAGTGGGTGGTGACACAAGGCAGGGTCTTCTCCTTGGTGGCACCCTGATCATAGAGTTGTAGAGTTGGAAGGGACCCCAATGATCATTTAGTCCAACTGTATGCATCTATCCCATCCAGGGATTAAACCTGTGACCTTGGCATTATTAGCACCATGCCGTAACCAACCAGGGGAAATGCTCTCCCCAGCATTTTAGTGCCAGGTCTACCTGTCTGCATAGGCATTTGTGTGATGTTAGTCTGCGCTATACAATAGGTGCACTAGAATCCCCCCCCTAATTTGTGTTATGTCTGGCTCTTACTGATGGAAGGTGGGTTGAAAGTATGATGCATAGTAAGTACATAAATAACTTGGTCAGCCTTGTGTGGTTTACACTTGGCTTAGAAAAAGAGGCACAATTTGCTATCCTGCACAGCAATTTTTTTATTTAATTATTTTCTTTGGGGGGGGGGTGTCTGCCTTCTTACCAGATAATTCTGGAGCTGCTGCAGACCAAAGTATACAGTGCTGAACAATATGGACCAGTGATCTGATTTGATGTGAAGTGTCTTTGGAATTTTAAGGGAAACTCAAGGAGTTTTGATCAAACTTAGAGACTCCCTTCCCCCTTGGGGAGGTTAATTTTCAACATCCCCACTGTCTTCAAATGCAAATGAAGAGGGAAGAATTGGTAATCAACCTCTGGGGACTCCTGAAGATCCATTTTGAATCCCAGCTCATCAAAGGCTTTGTAAAGTCTGTTAGGAAGAGGAGGTAAAAAAAAACTACACACAAAAAAACCCTCCACTATTGGAATGGATGTCTTTTAAATGTAAATTGCCAGAGCTGTGTCAAAGTGTACAGTCATCATCAGCTGAGACCCTAGTCCTTCACAGTTCTGATCAGCCCAAGCTTCTTAGCAACATATATCCTGTGTGGAGAGAGGCACAGACCACATCATCTCATTTTCTCCTTTTCCTTGATATTGCTCTTATTCATTTGGAAAATTCTTTCCCCTTTCTGATACAGTTAAGGAAGGTATTTTACTGCAGCACTCCAGTTCCTTTATCTCCATTTATACTTGGTTAATGTAGTAGGGAAATCCTCAAATTCCTCATTATGCTGTTTTGAATGTAACCTACTAAACCTTAATCATAATTTTGGGAATAGTAATTCCTCCCATTATGCCCTTTCTTTTCTCTTCCTTCTGCCCTTCCCCTCTACCCACTGAGTTTTCATTTCAGCAAAAAGGGAGGAAAAAAATATTAATCCATGTTTCAGAGATGGCCCCATCAATCTATAATTGAATCATTATAAAAAGACTTGATTTTACATCCTTTACAAGAGAGAATACAACTGTCCCTAATGCCTGTGGATTTCTACGGATTCATCTTCAGACATTCATGTCCCATTTTTTCATATTTTAAAACAACTCATATCTTGTCTGTTGTTATCTAAATTAATTGTGAACTTTTAATAAGTTGTGATCTGAACAGATAGGTTATCTTTAGCGTACACGAAGCTTTAACAGCTTCATAGACTCATTTTGCATTTATAATAGAAGTACTTCTAATAGATGTATATCCTTGGTGTGCTGGGAAGAGTCTTTTGCAGGAATCTTCAAAAGTAGCTAGCTTAATTAGGTGTTTAGAGTCAGTAATGGGCTGGGTGGGAGCTAATAAACTGAAGCTTAATCCAAACAAGATCGTGATGCCATGAGTGGGTGGTTCAGCAGTCTGCAGAGGGAGTATTAAACCTGGACTGGATTGCATTCTCCTTCAGGCAAGGCTGGATTTAAAAGCACCCACAAGCTGCTAAGATCAGCTTCGTGGCTTGTGGGTGCTTCTAAATCCAGCATTGCTTCTACACAGTAAAGTAGAATCAGTAGCACATAGGCATCTTTTGAGAATTTCACTTGCTATCCCATTCGTGAGCCATTCTGGAAAGGCAGATATTTTCACAGGCAGCTGTTCATGGCCTGAGTATTGTCCTCCATATTTCTGCCCTTCCTCCTTTAGGCATCCAAATGGTCATTCATTCATTTTGGGTCCCCCCCCCCCATTTATTTTAGAAATAGTGAATACATGCCCACAGCAAGTTTTTCCAGTGGCTACAGCTGCTGCTGAATAAGATTAGGTCATTAGTTTCATTCAGCAAGCTAATTCTTATGTGAGGCAGAACAATCATTTCAAGTGCTTGTAGATTTAAGTACATTGAACTCCAGACCTGTACAGTGCTGAAAATCAGAATGGAAGGAGGCAAGAGAGAAAAGAGTCAGGTGAGCATGGATTTTGAACTCAAGCCAGCCAAAACCTGGGTCTGGTCATTGTCTTAGAAGCCACCTTTAAAAGCTGACATAGCACTACTGTATAACAGCATTTAAGTGTGCACCATATAGTGCACACACACAGAGAGAGTACACAGAGTGTTTTCTCTAATATCCCACCAAAGATATAATAAGGCACTGAATACCTTTCATAGAATCATAGAAGGGATCCCAAGGGTCATCTAGTCCAACCCCCTGCAATTCAAGAATCCTTTTGCCCAACATTGGGTTCGAACCTACTGCCCTGAGATTAAGAGTCTTGTGCACTACTTAATGAGCAACCTGGGCTCCTGCAAGGAAATCATGCAGGATCAACTGTTGGTTTTCAATGGTCCTGGTGGAGATATGTGTACAGCAGTGGTTCCCAAAGTGAATGGTACCACCCTCTGGCAGGTGGTGGGCGTAAAGTCAAGAGGTGGCAGGGAACGTTGAAGGTGTAAATGACTTGTCAGCCTTTGGAAAGCTGATATCACTGGATCAAGTTCAACCATGTTGTTGAATTAATTAAACTAAATAGTTTCGGTTTTGAATAATTGGATTTTGAATAAATGTAATTAATTGTAACTGTTATTACCTTCCTGAGTGGGTTGTGCAAACTGCTATTCCAAATAGTGGTGTTTTTTTTATAGGGTAGGGAGCACTTAGGCCAAGTTTATGGAACCAAAAAAGTTCGTGAAGCACAGGTCTACAGCCTTCCTCATGCCTCACGCTGCTTGCCATATCTTCCTGTTTATTTGTATCTTACTTGTCCTGAAAAATTTCCCCCAAAGAGCCTTACAGCATACCAAATTAAAAAAAAAGTGTAATGTGTGTGTGTGTGTGTGATTTTTGTGTCCAATGCTCACACATCCTGCAACAAATGCTTATTACATTAAACTGCCCAAGGTTCCCCCACCCCTTAAGGGTGGTGGCCTCAAAATTACACACACACAGAGTGGTACCTCAGGTTAAGAACTTAATTTGTTCCGGAGGTCCATTCTTAACCTGAAACTGTTCTTAACCTGAAGCACCACTTTAGCTAATGGGGCCTCCCACTGCCGCTGCGCCGCCGCTGCACGATTTCTGTTCTCATACTGGAGCAAAGTTCTTAACCCGAGGTACTATTTCTGGGTTAGCAGAGTCTGTAACCTGAGGTACCACTGTATATATATGTTGACAATGACAACATTTATATCCCACCCAAGGAATGCATGGTGGCGCACATGGTTCTCTACCTCTCAATTTCATCTTCTCTAGAACTCTGTGGGGTAGGTTAGGCTAAAAGGTTGTCAGTGGCTCAAGGTTACCTAGTGAGCTTCATGGCTAAGTGGCACTTGAACCCTGGTCTCCCAGGTCCTAGCCTGACACTTGCAAAATCAGGTGTATTTATTCCTGCGTAAGTTTCTGAGTGCAGCCCTCTCGCAGGGTGAGATGGGCACCTGTAGTATTTCTGTATGCCTGAGAAGAGTGGCACAAGCTGGGAGGTGAGAAGGCTGTTGAGAATTTCAGGGAAGCGAGTTTGATTCATTGTGCATGGTACAGCTTGGATGCATCGCTGGTGCCTGAAACGGGAATTTGATTTGAAACCCTCTCCAGATTTACATTCAAACCTGCTCTCCTAGCCTTCGCCTTCAAGCATAATGTATATTTGGATGCAATTACTCAAGCAGCCTACCTCTTCCCTGGCCCTTTGTAACATATTACTAGTTCAGAAAGGACCTCTTGGGCCTCAATGGCACAAACCCAGGAAGCAAAATTGTTGCTTCTGAGGGCTGGAGACACATTTGCACTTCTTTCATTACTCTCTCCCCGCTGCCTCTTGTGAGTTTGCCTACAGACTTTCAGATAGATTATCCAGTTTGCAAGGAGGGAGAATCCATCAGCTGCCTGCCCCAGGGCCTTCCATTCTGCTGCAGTCAAATCCTTAAAGGTACTATGCACACTTAGCAAAATGCATGCCCTCCAAATTTTGGCAGATGGAAAGAGAGAGACCTGAGTGTGCTTGCAACACCTTTACTCTCACACCAAGGACCCACTGCTTGAATCTCACACCTGCCTGCCCACCCACGATTTACATGGTCCTGAAAACTCTCAGCCAGCAGCCTCTCTGGTGCATACAGCAATTTGCAAATGCAACTTAAAATGCAGCAGGGGGCCGGGGTGTGTGTACAAACCTGCTGCATTTTAAGCCACACGTGTGCACATGGCCTGTGCATCTGGCCAGGCCACCTTCATAGAACTCTGGAGATCAGCTGTTTAATGTTATTTATATCACCCCTTTGATCCAAGGAGTTCAAGGTGGCATACATGGTTCTCCGTTCCACATTTTATCCTCACAACAACCCTGTGAGGTGGGTTTCCAGTGTGGAAGAGAGCCAGTGTGGTGTGGTGGTTAAGAGCGGTAGTCACGTAATCTGGGTAACCGGGTTCGCGTCTCCGCTCCTCCACATGCAGCTGCTGGGTGACCTTGGGCCAGTCACACTTCTGTGAAGTCTCTCAGCCCCACTCACCTCACAGAGTGTTTGTTGTGGGGGAGGAAGGGAAAGGAGATTGTTAGCCGCTTTGAGACTCCTGAAGGGGAGTGAAAGGCGGGATATAAAATCCAAACTCTTCTTCTTCTTCTTCTTTCCATGGTTGTGTGGGAAAGGTTCGTGGGGCTGCAGTTCTCCACTGCTGTTGATAAGATATATTGTTATTGCCACTACAGTGGGACCTCGGTTTGAGAACAGCCCTGTTTACAAACTATTTGGTGTATGAACTCCGCAAAACCGGAAGTAGTGTCCCGGTTTGCTAACTTTACCTTGGTCTAAGAACGGAATCCGAACGGTGTAAGGGCAATGGTGGTGGGAGACCTCATTAGGGAAAGTGTGCCTCGGTTTAAGAACATTTTCAATTTAAGAATGGACTTCTGGAATGGATTAAGTTCGTAAACCAAGGTACCACTGTAGTTCATACAAAATAAAAAGAAATAATCACTGTTGTTGTTTACAACTTTTCAGTAAGATTATTGCTGTGGAATAGTGGAAGAATTTGTTTCAGCAGTCTCCAAAGCGGAGACTTTCTCTTTCTGGGATGCTTCATTACAGGGCCTTTGGGTGGAGATGGAGTGCTGAATGACAGCCTGCATTTCAGTTCACTGCTAATTGCAAAATGCCTGGGGCTGAGTGCTGGCAAGATCTGGCCATCCCCAATGGCTGAGGAGAAGACACATACCTAGCAAAGAGAAAGAGGGAGCAAATTGCATTGAAATGCAGATAGCTCAATGACAAGTTATGCAGGCTAGGGAGTGCAGCACAAGTTGGAGCCTGATAGCTTGCAGTGGTATGGGGTTGGTTGTCCCAGATCACCTGGTCCCTAGTACCTATCCTGTTCCTCTAGGGTTTGGGGGCTCACAGGAGAAGTGGACACAATTATCAGGACCTCATCTGGCCAAGCCAGAAAGATGCTGCTTCAGCAATTGACCAGAGCCACCAGAAGGTTTAAGAAGGCTAGCCTTCCATTCCAGTGTGGCTCCTCCTCCCTGGGGGAGAGGAGTCTTTGGTCCATAAAGGGGCCACAGCTGAGTCTACAGTTACGTGCTCTTGCATGACTATGGAGCAGAGAAAGCTACAAGGGAGTCACCCTTCAGGGAGTCACTGAGGATGATGGCAGAACCACATCTTAAGGATGGGACATGAATTGAGTGACCTGTGAGTTATCTGAATCTTAGACCTTCTCTGGGGTACACTGGCACCAAGATCCAGGAGATATGACTGTATTAGGAAGATTCTGACCTGTATCCCAGTTTAAACTCTGTGCAAATCCAACCACTGGTGCAGGAAAAAAGGGGGGGTTTGATGTATCGAGCCCCGTTGTACCTGATGGAGGCTATGCTGGGATTTTAAAAGCTTTCCTCTCCCATCCTCAGACGGATATAGCAGCCTGCATTGTTAACAAATACCAATTCTATTAGCCTTTGTTTCCTCCTTTTATGTTTTACAAGACTCAGAATTTCTACATTATTCATTTTCTCTCTCTCGCCCTGCTGTGCATGCCAGTTTGGCCAAAAGAAGGGGGACATTGTTTTCCTGTCTTAAACGAGGCACACTTCATGACATTTTAAAAGAAATTGATTACAAGCAATAAAACACCTTAGTGTGAAAATTGTCAAATTGTGCCTTCTCATGCCAGCCGATAGAGATTTGTCTGTGCACTGCTGCTTTGTGCCAGCTCAGCTCTGAACATTTCAGCATCATTCTGTGCAGCCCCAAATAAGAGTCAGATACTGTTTTCTGCAGGAAGGTGCCTTATGCTGAGTTGTCCAGCATCATCTGCAATGACTGGCAACAGCTCTCTAGTCTTTCACATACCTTCCTGAAGATTCCTGGGACTGAACGTGAGACTTTCTGCATGCAAAGATTGCGCTTTACCACTGAACTGTGGTCCTTGCTCTAAGGCAGGGATGGAGCATTTCTTACCTGAGGATGAATGCAGCCCTCCTGGCCCTTGGAACATTCACCAGCCCACACTCATCTCCCCAGTCAGTGCCCCTTACTGGTCCTACTGAGTGTTTTTGCTTGGCTGGAATGTGTCCTTGAACTCTGATAATGCCTCTTGCTTGCCTGCACGAGTGATAGAGGGTTGGGTGTGAGTGTGTGCAGAAATTAGCCTGTTGTACAAAGGTAAACTTGATCTTCGTTGCTCTTCCTGTTTCTGCCACTGACTCCACTTGTCATGGGCATGCAACCCACAGAAGGCAGTAAAAGTTCCTCTACCCCTGCTCTAGTGCACATGATCAATGGGAGTGCAATGTCTTGGGGCTTTCCTTGAGGCCCCTTACTTTGCTGTCAAGGAGTCAGGACTAGGCTTGCAATAGCATGGATCCCATGCCACTAGTAGTATTTTTATTGAGAAATTTGCAGATGGTGAAACAAGCCTATTGGACTGCTTTGGACTGCTATAGTACACCAACTATGAATGGATGACTTGCCACTGCATGTGTGAATGGACTCTACTGAAAATGCCACACTTGAGACAACATTGGCCTCTGCATGCAGTATTAAATCCAGTAGCTTGCTGATGCATCGCATTTACTGTTGCAATTTAAGGTGATGAAAATGCAGGTGTGAGAGCCGAGCGTTTCAGCAATCAAGTGATGCAAGTTAAAGGGATGATCATTGACATTCATGCATGAACCAGCCCTTAAATCCTAAACTTCCCCCAAGCCTTCCTTTATCCATTTAGAACTCCAGCAGCTCATATTTCATGTCTAAGCAGAATGTGAAACTCCATGCTGCAGACAAACACAGATGTTAAAAATCTTCCCTGCTCTTCTTCAGCTTGTGGTTCCCAGTGTTTGTAATGGATGACGGATGACTGCTGAACAGCTGAAGGTCTTTGAAATATTCTGCTTGCTGTCAAGGCTTGTCTTTCTGCCTGTCTCTCCTCTTTCCCAAATAATTGTATGCTGCTATCCCTTTGTGTTTAACTTCTCCTGACTTTTCTTGGGCTGGGGGTAGTGAATATTGCTATTCCAACAGTTTAGAGCAAAGACAGAGCCTTTGAGTCTAGGTGAACTGTATTCTGTAGCTGTTCCCTAAAGGTCCATAGTAGTGTAAAATTAAAACCTTCTCCTGGCCTCTATTTTTCTTGTTGCTGTGGTTATTTGTTGCCTTCCACCTATATATCTCAAGGTGATGTACAAAATAGAAAAAAATAACTTTAAAACAGTTTTAAAAAACAAAAAAACCCCACAGAATTTGAACTTTTTTTCCCTTTTCCTTTTAAAAAGGTAATTTCGACTGCAAATAGAGACAGAGGATAACCTAGCTCAGCCTGCATTAAGCAAACTGATTTCATTGGTGCTTACCAAGCTCATAAATTGATTGGGATGCAGTAATATCTCAGACTCCACACATCTCTACAGATTTTGTGATGCAGTTCTCAGCTCAAAAAAAAAGAAAAGGAAAAACAGTTTGTACAATTTGTGCAAAGTTTGTACAAAATGCATATTTTAGGGATTTATTTCTTTTTTTAAAAAGGAAAAGCATGCAGGATGTGAATTTGTATGTTCCTGCTTAAAAAACGAAAAAAGCAGAAGGTGGGATAAACGAGGCTTAAAATTGTGAAGCTGACAGAGGCCCAGAATAGATTGATCTATTCTGTGCTCCTACCGTCTCTGAGTGGTGCAAAATCCCATGGGTTCCATGCACTCTCCCCACGGTTCAGTTTCCTTGGCATGCAGGCCAGTGGTGATTGTGGTATCTTGAGGGTGTATGATTTCATTTATACATCCATGCAACTTGAGCATAGGATGGAGGGGAATCACAGCATTAGCATCCTGACATATTGTCTCCATTAGATTTCTAGAGAAGCCCCCTAGATCATCTTAGACTCAGCACAGAGCAATAAATGTATCTTTCTCCAGAATGCAGTTCTCTCTCATTCATCTCTTCTACCCTGCCTGCCCCTTTGGCCTATGGCTCTCTATCCTGGGATGACATGTCACTCAAGTGAGGAAAACCTTCACTTAGTTGTAGCTATTGCAATCTACTCATTATTTGAGCGCCTGATGAGAAAACTGAAGTGGCCAGTTCAGGTCATTGTCTTTCAATTTAACTTATCTGACCAGTTCTAATCCTCGCTGGATATAGGATCACAGGCTGGAAGGGAACCAGAGAAATCATCCAGACTGACCAAATTCCTAACACATCCTTTCATCCTTAACTGCTCCTGCTACAGACCTTTATGGCCTGCACAGAAAATGCTTCTTTGAAAGCTGTATAATATAAAATTGCATTTCGAGGATGGGGGAATATTTCTGAAATTGTGTTACTCAGAAATAAGATGCATTCTGTTGAGTGGAGCTTTCCCTGCGGGTAAGAGTACATAGGATTGCAGTCTCCCAAGTAAAAAAAAAAAGGCTTTGTTTTGAAGAAGCAGGAGGATAGCAGTTGCTTCCAGTAGCTTCAAACCAGATCAGTGGTCACCAGATGAAGGTGAGCTAAGCCATTAGAAGGAAGACAAAAGGCTCTGGATTCTCTTCTCATGAAGTCAGCAGCACCCTCTAGATGCAGAAATGCAGCTTGAATTTGAGTGCTGTTTATGCCTACAGTATACATAGGAATGACTATTCCATCATGCAGTAGATTGCCTTACATACAGGTCTTCACATTACACATTCTGAGTGAGTCAAATCTTGCTTTAAAAGCATTTTACTCAGTCCAAAAGGAATATATATGTGCATTTCTTAACATGTTTTTCCCCAGTTCCTTCCTAAAACTTTCCTAAAAGTTTTTTTTATTATTGTTGTTGGGGGCAAAAAACAGACAAAAAGTCATCTGAGGAAAAACCACCCCCACCACCTGATTTTCTACTCACATTACTCTGTTTGGCAACCTCTCTCTTACATCATGGATGTTGGCTCATATTATGGATGGATGACCTGCATTGTTTTATGGGAACTGTTGCTGCGTGTTTGTCATGGCCTTTAGCTAGAACAGTAAACTTATTTTGATTGGTTACAAGTTACTCATTATTCGGTCTTCCTTCGCCCACCTGAGCCTTTTCCTCTCTACATGTGGTAAAGCAGAGGGGCAAGTTGTCCCTCACGGTGTCCAATTATGCCAAAATGCATGCAACAGGGGAATTATGCCCCCCTGGGTAAGAGCAAGCTGACCAAGGTGTTAACTATCACCCACAGCCAATAATAGAAAACCAGCCAAGATTTAAACCAGCACATAATCCCCACCCCTTATTTACTTTAGCAAACCAATGGTCCTAAACATGTGATGTCTCCCTCTCCCTGCCTCGCTTTCCCCCCAAGGCAGGAGATTTTACACATACGCACCTCTATTTGAGCTTCTCTTTTAAAATACAACAACTCAGGTTATAATATTACACTGTCCCCTGGACATGCATTCTGTACTGGTGAATAAACTCTATAAACACCCCTGCAATATTTCTGACATCCTTAAGATGCTCCAGGCTCACTTCTGTCACATTGTCCCATCACTACTCGTTATCAGCCTTTGACAGCATCTTCTGGGTAACGGCTTCATTCTGGAGGAATTCGGTGCCAGCCCAGGCACCATGTTCCATGCAAAGTAAAGGGGAAGCATGTGCTGTCTCCATGGCATCTAGTGCCTTGAGGCACTCAGCTGGCCTCTAATTAGTTAACAGCCAAATCAAATGGAAATGTTAGTATTAAATATCTTGAACAATACACCAGCATTAGCTGCCAAACCCTTGGGTGTTTTCAGTTTTAATTACATTCTTGATTTTTTATTTTTTATTTTAAAAAATAGTATTTTGAGTTAAAAATGAACCACATTGTTATAATAAGAATAATGGGTGGTATGCCTAGCTAAAACGGTAAAACTGAAAAGTTTAAATGCTGGAATCTGTTCTAATACTGTTATTAAGGCTGTAAAGCATGCAGGGGAAAAGATGGGCTTCAGGAAGAGGATGCTGAAGGGCCTGGTATTTTTTGTTGCCAATTTTTTTGACTAAACAATTCTGGTTTTTTAAAAAAATAAACGGTAGGAAGAACTTTCTGACAGTAAGAGCTGTTTGACAGTGAAACAGCAGAATAGACTACAGTATCTCGAAGGTGGTGGACTCTCCTTCATTGGAGGCTTGTAAATGCAAGTTGGGTGGCCATCTGTCAGGGATTATTTAGCTATGATTCCTGCATTGCAGGGAGTTGGACTAGATGACTGCTGGGGTCCCTTCCAACTCTACAGTTCTACGATTCTACAAAATTATTCGATTGGGATGTAGGGGCAATTAATCTTTATTAGCAGTAACCATCCCCAAGCAACCAGGAGGCAGACCTTGCATCTCTCTCTTTTCTCCCTTCTTTTGCATCCTCTCATTGTACAATGGTGCCTCTCATTGTATCCCAAACCCCACTAGTGATATAAGGTCGCTTTTCCACTCTTATGTGTCCTTCACCCCAAAGTTTCCTGCCTCATAGCTAATCAGAGGTATAATATCCAGGAATCCTTTGATCCCTGCCTGTCCTTGTAAATCATTCAACAGAGCAGCCACTTTACAAAACTTGCCTCCTTAAATGTTTCAATATATTTATTGCAATCTCCCAGGCCTCTTCCTACATCCTGCCAAACTAGTACATGAAAGAGAACTCTTTCCCCCCTGAATTCTCTCTGATGCTAAATCTGCAAGCACCTTAATCGCTGCCTGGTATCAATAAACCAACATTCCACTAGATGCACCTGAAGTTCAGCTGTCCTTCTATTTTGCCCACGGGCATTTTAAAAATGCATGCACATTTACATAACTTAGCATATGCAAACAAGTGCTGGCAGTTTCTTCCTTACCCCAGCATGCTGGTAAAGACATAAATCTGAGCACCAGTTAACACTCCTGAATCAAAAGCAGTGCACCCAACACTGCCCGTTCAACATGACACCTGAATCAGTGCCACCAATGTTGGATGTGCAACAGCATATATCATGCTGTTTGCATCTCAATGGTTAGTCAAGAGGTGGACGGCAGTGAATGTGTTCTTTAGCAATCATGCAGAGACGTGTGACATTCACTGAGATATCACATACCATAGCTGGCTGTGTAGTTCTCTGTGTGTTTGATTTAAGGCCTCACTGTACTCTCTACCCCTCGCCCTGGTGGTTTCCAAAAACTGGCATTCAGAACCATTTCTGCCTCTGACTGGGGAGGCAGAGCCTTCATGGCTAAGAGACATCAACAGTCTTCTTCTGCAGGAATTTGTCCATTCCTCTTTTAAAGCTATCCAGGTTGGTGGCCATCAATGCTTCCTGTGAGAGTGAGTTCCTAGTTTAACTCCATAGTGATGTGTGAAGGACTTTCTTTCATCTATCTGTAATCTTCCCATATTCACCTCTTTGGGGTGTCCATGGCTTCTAGTGTAATAGGAGAAAGAGGAAAACTTTTCTCTGTCTACTTCCTCCATTCCATGCATAATTTTATCAGCTTCTATCATGTCACCTCTTACTTGCCTTTTCTCTAAACTATAAAGTTCCAAATGCTGCAACCTTTCCTCAGAGAAGGTTGCTCCATCTTCATATTCATTTTGCTTGACCTTTCTGAATGAACTGCCCACCCTGGCTATCTCTGAGTGTGTAAACAAGCTCTTGCTTTCATTTAAGTATTTATTCATCGCACACTTTCCAACTCATACTACAGTTTATCAACCACCACCATGTCTGCCTTGCTGTCTCAGTAAATGTAGTCCTTTCTAATTGACATGGTCTTCTGTATTGACAGATGCTGCATACCCTACTCAAGGAGTATGCACTCTTTTGTTACTTTGCTTAGCTAGCTTGTAAATGGTTATAAATTCCAAAGGTCCATTGCTAATGATATTCAGTCCCTTTTAATTAAAGCGACACTGTCAAGTGCTTCCTTTATTTCCACTCCCTTTTGTGCGTATTCTGAGTTGTAATGCCCCCCCCCCCCCGCCCCTTGCAAGCTTGAAGATAATAATTAATCTTCTGTTGATTTTGTCCTTTTCTGTTTGGCAAACTTTGATCCATTTTTTTATGGCACTGAAATTAGCATGGATGCTTTTGTTCCTAAACCACTTTCAGCTGAATGTACCATCTTTCTGTTTTCTCCAAACCCTCACTCCCATTCAGATCAGTGGTGCTATGTGTGAGCAATACAGAAACTCATTATTAAACAAGCTGTTCTTCCCATAGAAGGAGGGGAGTGTTAGATTTGAAAGAGGGGTTCTAAGAGTGGATGTGGGTGGCACTGTGGTCTAAACCACTGAACCTCTTGGGCTTGCAGATCAGAAGGTCGGGGGTTTGAATCCCCAAGACGGAGTGAGCTCCCGTTACTCTGTCCCAGTTCCTGCCAACCTAGCAGTTCGAAAGCACACCAGTGCAAGTAGATAAAGAGGTGGGAAGGTAAACAGCTTTCTGTGTGCTCTGGTTTCCATTATGGTGTTCTGTTGCACCAGAAGTGGTTTAGTCATGCTGGCCACATAACCCAGAAAGCTGTCTGTGGACAAACACTGGCTCCCTTGGCCTGAAAGCGAGATGAGCGCTGCAACCCCAGAGTCACCTTTGACTGGGCGTAACCATCCAGGGGTCCTTTACCTTTACCTTTACCTAAGAGTGGAGATCCAGTGTGGTGTAATAAATAGAGCAGTGATGGGACCACCGTCCCAAGGGCCACATGCCACCAGCGTTAGGAGCCAGAAAAAAAGTGGATGTGGCAACAGATATGGCAGAAATCAGTCATGTAAGAGTCAGGGGTTTCTGTACACATACATTGCTCCATCCAGGCAATTAATAGGCATTATCGTGGTCCAAGGACAAAACCCAGCCAGGCAAAAGCATGTTCATAGAGCATAGGGAGATCAGTGGAAGCTGGGCCTGTAGAAGAAAGATTGTCAGCAAAAAGTCCAAACAGCCAAATAAAGAGCCCCGGAGGGCTTGCATTTGACCCTGAGGTCCTCAGACTAGGACCCAGGAGTTCTGAATTCAGACCCCCACTTTCCCATGAAGCTCTTTTGGATGTCCTTGGGCCAGTCATGATTTATCAGCCTAAACTACCACACAGGGTGATAATACACACTGGCATACTTGGAGGAAAGGCAGGCTAACGTCATGATTAAATGCATCCAGAAAAACTTTATGGAAATCTCAGGGGCATCTGAACCAATGATTTAAACAGGGCTTGACCTCCTGGTTTTTTTAATAGCTGGAGTCAAAACCAGTCTCTCTGGTGGTGATAAATTTCAAAGCCGATTTGTTTGGGTTATTTATTTATTTAAAGGAAGAAGAACAAGGCAAGAACAATTTGAATGTTGAAAGGATTTGCACAGTGGGTCAGCATTTAAACAATGCAAGTATTTCCACATGACAGCTTCTGCCAATAATTGCTTCTAATTACTTCCCCTGTCTTCCTCACATCTGCCCTCTGCCTGGTACATTCAAGCTGTCCCTTGTCCATTCAGCTTGGCTTCACCTCTGCTCCTTTGCTGAGCTGCAACATGTTTGCTATGCAGTTCCTTGTAGAGGCTTTAAATTGTCTGATTGTGTCCAAATGCATAAAGGGTTTTTTCCCCCTTCGCCTTTATGCCTCTTGTCTTTTCAGATTAAATGATTTGGCAGCTGTTTCCCCCCCAACAAAAAGATCTTTGTGAGGTTAAAAATAGAGGTGCAAAGGGCTCAAGACTCCAAAATAATATTGCTTGCTTTTCCGATGTTCCTTTTAGTGAAAAAGTTCATGGAAGGAAGCTTCAGGATCCACATCTGCACTGGCCCAGCAATGAGTCACACTGAAGCCATTGCCTCAGGCATGGGAGCTGGAAAGGTGGCACATCTCGCCTCAGTCACCCATTTCTGCAATTTCCTGCCCTGTCCATTGTTCGCTGCTGGTTTCCTACAACAAGTGGCTCACTGTTGAATTTCCACACCTCAGCAGTAGAAACCCCTGTGAAGAGACCCAGAAGTGCTCAGCAGCAGTATCTGAATACAGACACAAGTGAAATGCCTCCTGTGCTCTTAGCAATGCCACCCCTCCTTTTCCCTACCTGACTTCCTCCAAGCCAGCTGAGCTGCTGCTTTTGCCTCTGCCTCTGCTTCAGCTGCTACCTTTGCCTCCCATTCCTCCTTTTGCCTCCTTCCTTGCCCAGCAAATGGCACGGAGCTGCTGTCATGCATAATAATAATAATTTATTTATACCCTGCCCATCTGGCTGGGCTTCCCCAGCCACTCAGGGCGGCTTCCAACAAAATATTAAAACACAGTGATCCATCAAACATTAAAAGCTTCTCTAAACAGGGCTGCCTTCAGATGTCTTCTAAAAGTCTGGTAGTTGTTGTTCTCTTTGACATCTGGTCGTAGGGCACCCTAACCTCTCTCCAACTGCTCCAGAGCCCTTGGGGGTGCCTCTCTTTCTCCCCCACCCTGCATTCCTCTTGGGCTGCCCTTTATGCCTCTTCTCCAGTTCTCCACTCCAGCTCACACACCACCACCACCTCTGCCTGTGCCAGGGAAGCAAAGCAGCACTCCTTGCAAATGTGTAGGACAAGCAGAGCCAGGGAGTTCCTACAGGCTGATCCTGCTGTATGCATTGATTTAGAAAGTGAGCTCCATTGTGAGGTTTACTTCCAAGTAAGGATATGATCCTGCATGCACTGACATGAGAGTAGGACCCTTCTCGCTGAGGGAGAGGTATTTACATCCAAAGAAACCTCGTTGTAAATGTGTGATTGTCTTCTTGGTACTCCTTTGGGGTTTAAAGAACTGAAGGAAATTCCAGAAAGTGGGGGAATGAGTGGCTTTTCCCATTTTTTTGCTGGTAGTCCTGCTCTCATGTAGTGCAGGGGAGTGAGTGTCTCCCCTTTAATCCAGGATGCATGGAATGGAGGAGAGCTGTTTCCTTTTATGTGTCTTAGCCTTGTTCTCGTGCTCTCTAGCAAGGAAGATAAAGCTATCAAAGGTTACTAGCCATGATGGCTATGCTCTCTGCCTCCACAGTTGAAGGCTTCTGAACACCGGTTGCTGGAAACCACAGGAGAGGAGAATGCCCTTGTGCTCAGATGCTGCTTGCAGGCTTCCCACAGGCACCTGACCGGTCACAGTGAGACCAGGATACTGTACTAGATGAGCCACTGTCCTGATGCAGCAGGCTTCTCTTATGTTCTTAACATCTGGAGGGCTGCAGCTTCCCCAACCCTGGTGCAAACCATGATCCAGCGTGCCAGTATCAAATCCTTTTCAGGTGTATTTGTGATGGTGCATTGTGTTGTGCTTTGTATTTGTGAGAGAGTGCTCAGACATCCAGCACAGCAGTCAGCCTGGAGAGATGAGGAAGGCAGCAGGTCTGCTAATGAAAAGTCTCAAGTCTCCCATCTTTTAATCCAGTCATTGTCATACTGATGACATAGCAAATGTGCATTTCTGAGGAGAAGGTATACCATCTCCCCCTCCTCTCCACCATTCCCTTGCTCTCTCCTCTACCCAACACTGCATAATTCAGCAATTTTGGTAGTCAGTGATTTAATGCTTACAAGATGGGGAGTGACAGGTTTTATTCCCTATAAGCAAGAAAGTTTGTCATTTCTTGTCTTTCCTTGTCAGGGAGTAAGAAACTCCAATGATGCACTGGAGTGGCAAAGAATCCATCTACAAAATCTCACCAACCGCTTTCCCAGCAGCTTTCATTAGCAAGGATGGGAGGGGGAGATTTTTGCTTTGGCATCAGTGTTGCCTTGTTGCTAGAACCTTGCGGGTGACTCCCTTTGTAGTCCTCTCTCACTTTCCCAGCAGAGGAAGAGAATGCGCAATGTGGAAAGGTGTCCTTTTGAGTAAGTGGAATTCTGAGTTTGTTATCAACAGAAGGTGTTGCATGCTGTCATAACTGAAACATCTTTTAGAACTCCCATGGTGAGGTATGCTTCTCTTGGGGGGATTCCTTTGTCATTTGTGCCTTCTTCATTTTCAGCAATGGTGAGAAAACATCACAATAAACAGTGCTAGATTTAGGGCGGTACACACAGTTCCCCCGCCCAGAGCACCAAGCTGAGAGGGTGCAATATAATAATCATCATCATCACTATCCTCATCATCCATATATTTAAATGGGTACCTACCAAGAAGGCCCATAAAAAAGCAACTGTACCAAAAGGAATTATTGCAAATCCCCACATACATCAGAGGTTGTCTTCACTTCTTTACACCATCATAATCAGAGCCAGATACGTGTTTTAAGAGATCCTTGACAGCCCTCCTCATATTTTGTTTTTCTGTTTATTTGTTTAAATATATACAAACTGCAAGAATGCAACAAAGTGGTGTTCAACATGAAAACATTACAGTGGTACCTCAGGTTACAGACACTTCAGGTTACAGACGCTTCAGGTTACAGACTCTGCTAACCCAGAAATAGTACCTCAGGTTAAGAACTTTGCTTCAGGATGAGAACAGAAATCACGTGGTGGCGGCACGGCAGCAACAGGAGGCCCCATTAGCTAAAGTGGTGCTTCAGGTTAAGAACAGTTTCAGGTTAAGAACGGACCTCCAGAACGAATTAAGTTCTTAAGCCGAGGTACCACTGTATATCCAGTTATATCCAGTGGTGGAGCTACTCAGTGCAGACCCATTGAAGTCAATAGACATGGGTACCTTAGATTCATTAATGCAGGACTACTCAACAAACAACCCATAATACAAGAATATCAATGACAACTAGTTGGATAATAATGATGATGATGATGATGATGATGATGATGATGATGTTCCAAAGGCCTGCCTGAACAGTATTCTTTAAAAGATGCCTAAAAACAAGTAGTAATGCCTCCTGCCAGACTTCCATTGTCAGGGAGTTCCACAAGGCACAGCCTGTGACACTTGTTTTGAAACAGAAACAGTTGAGAGGGAAAACAATCCCAAGTCTCGAGGTGATAGGCCATCTAATGGCAAGGAACACTAGAAACTTCAGGGTTTGAACCAGGAATGCCTGAATCTGGGACCTAGCTACTAGGATTCTGCATGTGCTTAATCATCAAACCCATGTTCGGGAATAAAAGGAAATTGATATTACAAGGTTAATCCCTGTGACTGGCAGACAGCAGAAGATAAACTGAGTCTGGAATAAGCTGTAGTGGATTGCATGTTAGGGCTGTGCCACTCACCTGATTTCTCTCTGACTGAGTCACCTCCATTCGCCGCATACTGGGAAAGAAAATGGGGGGAGGCAGAGTGCAGACACACCAGCGGAGCCTATTTTGTGCTCCTGCTAGTATGTTTACACCACACTGACCTCTCCACTGGTCAGGTGAGTTGTACAGACCCACCACACCATCCGCTACTGGGTATAGCTGAGCCTTCTGCTTTAGTTTAGTCAACACTGCTAAGCGTTCACTCCCAGTCTCCAGCTTGTAGACTTTCGGGCTGATAAAGAACACCCACTATGTGTTTCTGTTCTCCATGTGGCATTTGGCTGTTGTGAGGTATGTGTGGGAGAAATTCCCCTTGGGGATTCAAGTATTGAGGCTCACACCAAATTCCTAATCAGTAAGATTTTATTCAGCAATGCATTACAGGACAGAGTTCAAAGAGTCTGTGGGAACTTGCCATTAGGACACAAACTCTATAGGAAAAATATCTCATCTCGGCGGTTTCATCCTCTACCCACCTACCTTCTACCACCCCATTGCCCACCCCACCATCTCTCATCCAACCACAGTCCTTGAAAAACATCTTTACTCAACCCATTTTCACTGTAGCGATGAGAACCTTCCTTGTATCATATATGGAGTTCTTTTTCACTCCAACATTCAGCCGTTAGGTTTCCCCTTAACTAATTCTTACCAGTTTTGTGACCAGTTTTATGGACATGACACTGACCTCACTGATAAGGACTTTTTTCAGAAATTCCACATCATATGCCAAAGTCTTGCAGTTGGAACTTGAACAGTTTTGCTAAAAGACATATCTTGGTGTGTATGAGCACCCAGATTAATCTCCTTGACAGTCACAGCAGTGAACTGAATTGACTAAAATATAGGCACATTTGGTGTCTACAATGAAATTAGCTTTTCTGTTTCTCTTTATGTTATCAGGATGTGGAAATGAATATTATGTCATAACTAGTTTTTCTTTTTTAGTACTCTGAGACAAATAACCTGCTTTTACCTCCTCCTGTTCCTTTGCCATAATCAGATTATATTTGTTGTTGAAAGTTTCCACCAGATAATTGCTGTGAAAATATATGTATATGAATTTTAAAGTGTGAAAAATGAGGCATTTGTGTCAGATCTTTGATATTATGAAACTTAAGTATGTCAGTCTTGTGGCATTGTGGGAAAATTTGAATGGTGTCTCCATTGCATGTAGATGAGCACCACAGAAGGGTTTACCTTATAGTTGTTGTTGTTGTTGTTGTTGTTGTTGTTGTTGTTATGGTAAGAAGTAGCAGAGCTCCCCTGAGCACCTGCCATTTTGTTCCCTTCACAATGCCTCAGACATTGTGTCAGTCCTGGGGCATTGTGGGGAGAGAAAATGGTGCCCACCATACAAAAAATTCCCTCCCCACATAATGCGCTGGAACAATGAAGTGTTCTGGAAAAACAAAATGGTGGCCACCAGCTGAGTGGCAGCTGATAAACCCAATCCTACCCCGAGGAGGGTAAGGACAAGGTCTTTAATGCAGTGTGTACAGCTGGGAGACTACCAGAGGACGCCATGTGCTGACACCAAACATGAATATAACATTGCAGGTGTCTGGATATCATTTGATACTATCTCACTCTCAAATTGGACATAATCTACACATGCATCAAAGGCCTATTTCCCACTATCTTGATTGGATAGCTGCAGGTTTTACCTACCGTACAAGAGCTTGCAGTTGTGAACATGATGGTGCCAGTAGCATAGCCTTTAGCAATGATTTCCTAGTAGTGTTCCAATGTTATGCATGGGCAGCAAATAGTTGCAGTAGTAACTGCATACCCCTCAAGAGTCCTGTTTTAAGTGAAACATCCCAGATCACGTAAGCCAATTCTGGCTTCTGTTTGGATCTTGGAATGTCACATTTTTTTGGTCTGGCGCTTTGGAGCAATTCCTTGCATCAGTGCGCTGGACCAAAAAACACTCACTCTGGCTTGAGTCTGCAAGGGTGTGCCAGAGCTCTCATGCATGCCTGCTGATGAATGCCAGAGCATGAGACCAGAAGGCACACCCCTCCTGATATCTCAATTTTGAGAACAAAAATGTTGGAGGGGATGTAATTGGCTAAGCTGCTAATATCCTAAGGGACTCTGATTGACCTGCTCAGATTATAGGGAGGGGCAGTGTATTCATGTGGGCCAAAGGATGGATGGATCATGGAGGCAAGGACCTAGGAATGACAGATGCAGAGGTCTTAGGGCCCCTCCAGACTGGTGTTGTATTGTGGGTATGTTCTGCAACATACTCTTGACATAAAAATAGTTCATATGGGGTAGATGTATTCTGCTTTTGTTTGTTCCATCATGCTTCCCTTTTATAGCTGTTCATAGGGGCTCTAGTGCAACAAAAGCAGAAGAAAAATAAAACTAAAACATTTGTGATAATAAAAAGTTATGAGATTTTAGCAGGCATTCATGGGATATGCACTGATTGAAAGTGAAACGGTATGACCACTCCCAAACAGAACGGAAAGCGGGATTGCATGTGACAGCCCCAACAGGATCAAGAGCACAAATAATCATAAATGAGGAATAAAAGGGGCATATGGATGGACGTTTAGTGAGCAATGGGCCAAAGGAAATGGGACAGCAGGAGACAAGAATCCAGAAGATCATCAGCATCAAGCAAGCATCTCCTGGAGCTTGCAAATCTGAATTTTAAAATGGGAGGAAAGCAGAGAGAAGGAAGGGATGTAGATTCAAGAGATGAACAGCAGAGACTGATCAATTTGGGCAAATGGGGTACTAGACCACCAACCTCAATTTTCTTTCACCCAGTTTCTACCTATCTGCCTCCTTAGTTACAACCAGTCTGGGGAGTGGTGGTGGTGAGGAACCAGTCAGCTTCCTTCTCCAGTCTTAGTCTTGCCCTTGTAGAACTCAGCAGGGGGAAAGGCTGGGGACAAAGCTAGATCAGCCAGCTCTGTCTGTCAAAGTCTTGAGATCCACCTATTGTCGGGGCTCCCTGTGTTCTGCCCCATCATTCTTGATGGGCACCAGTCATTACTCGGGATGAATATGAGAAACAGTGCATACTTTGGCTTCACTACTGTTTGGGTGCAGGGGAGCCAACAGCATCATATAATTCTTGTTGAAATGCTCCAGCAGGACAGATGCAATGCTTCTTGCCATGGCACACTTTTTAAAGTCTTATTCAGTGGTTTAAATCATCCCCGAGCCAGAAAGCATGACTTGCTTGCCTGCAGACACTAATGGATTTTGTCATTCATTGCCTTGACAATATAAACAGCCCTTAAGTGCCAGCTGCCGCAGAGAACAGCAGGCACCACAAATCTAGGGGTTCCATTAAAGGTACTTCAAGAGAGTTGCATCAATGACTTTTGCTTGTTAAGACTACTTTGTTCCCCATTAATTCACTCCGCTCCTCAAAAACAAGGGCAGGGACGAGTGTCATGTCCACGCTGGGTTTTTCGAACTCCCCTAAGTTGCAGCATGGGAATGTCCTGCTATTTCCACCAGATGCACTGGGCTGAAGATGCCAGCTGGTTGCATTAGAGGGAATGCAGACAGAGGTGCCAAGATGGATTTGGCAGGATTAGCTCAATGTGTGCTCATGTAGGCATGAATACCACACCGGGTGCTCCAAAAATGGCCCCGGACAGCAATGATGGCAACAGAGAACTGAACGCTGCTATTGTTTAGCTTTGGTTGAAGTACCCCCTCGGTGCTACACCAGCTACAAAGGCACTATATCCTAATTAACTTTAAATGTCTCACTCATAAAGCTGTCAGTGTCTAGCTCTAATGCCTGTAGTTTTAATGATGCATTTGATTAAGAGGTAATTTTATTCACTCGACGGCAGCCGGGCCTATTTGGAGAAGGATCAGGTTGGGTTGTTGACTTAAAAAAAGTAGAAAAAGCCAGCATTTGCAGACTTGGTTGTTATTAAGAGTATCCACAAGATCACTTAACTTAGATTTGTTAACATTTTAATCATCCCTTTGTTCATACACGAAGGATGCAAAGGGGTGGATTTAAACCTGGTGCAAAGAGAACCCATTTTCCATACCAAGGGAAGATGAAAATCCTGCTGGCTTCAGAGCTTGGTCAATTCTCACAACCCCAATTTTACATCCCTAAGGAAGGACTAGGAATTTTATTTTATAAGGTTTTCACTGAGGGCTTATCCACACTTACCCATGCTTTCTGGACAAAAAGTCCACAATTTCCCAGTCCGTGTCCAAGAGCTCTTCCCCGCCACTTTCCCCAGGGAAACTCGTTCTTGACCGCTGAATCAGAACAAACAGCAATTTATCCCGCCCCCGCCCCCCCCCCCGGAGGTTGCCATTCACTCCAATTCAGTGGTAAAGAACAGGTTTTCATGGGGAAAGTGGTGTGTGTGTGTAAAAAAGTACTTGGACATGGACATGGAAATTCCAGACTTGTGCCTAGAAATTGTGGGGCAAAACCTTAGTGTGGATGAACCCTGAGTTTTTCACCCAGATATAATCATGCAGTTGTGTTGAGTCCTTGAAACAACATCATGAATTTCATCTGGAATATTTATAACTGAACAGACACTGAAGCACTTATACACTGGCTACCTAGTTATACTCCCAGCACACCCTGATAAAACCCAAGTCTTCTTCAGAGTTCATCCAGAGTAATTGGATTAATTTCCTAGACATTTGTTGTTGCTGCTGCTGCTTGATCCATACTGCAGATTCAGTAAAGTGTATGTGACATAAGCTAGTGACATCATTTCTCTGTCTGGGGACATAAGAACCTTGTTCATTCCTTGCTGTGGCATTACTGTGGACTTTCCAGAGGGATGCAGATATGGTGCATGGAAGGCTGTGAGCAGGTTCTGTGCTTCCTTTCCTGCTGCCTGCATTTAGGGAAACAGAGAGGAGTACATAATGTAATGTGAAAGTTGGAGTGAGGTTTTGGGAATCCCACAGCAAGGACTGGAACAATGGCCAGCCCATTTTGGATTGGGCTAGATTCGGGGGGGGGGGTCTGGCACCCAACACAGAATGGAACTGCAGGGAACAGACTTGAAATCTGAATTCCCTACTGTTTTGAACTGTGCCCGAATTATGAGAAGTGAAGGGAAAATCACGTTTGTGGCGATCTGACAGTGTTCGTGATTTCTCTCCTACACTTCCAAATATTGCAGACTTTCAGCAGGCCATTACTTGATATAAATATTTCCCTTACTTTTTCTCCTAAGAGACAGAGATATAGTAGCAATCAGCACTGGATGAGTTATTTCGCTATCCCCAGTGGCAGCTGTTACCAGATGTTTACATGTTTTGAAATGTCAAATGTTGATCTCAGAATCATTCAATCTCTCTTTTAAAAAGTGTCATTTTGTAAGTAATGTTTTTATTGGTGGGGGAGGTTAATACACAATTTCTCTCTTGACATTTAACCTCTTCCCTGCTGCATGTATCTGTTGACAGCAGTTGTCATTTTAAGCAATGTGCCATTAACATTTACCAGGGGCATCAAGCCCATCTCCTTCTTTGCTGCCTACCTGCACCATAGCATGAAGCGCCAGACAAAAAAATGACTGCTGAATGCATAAGCATTGTGTGACTCCATTCCCTTTCAGTGATTCTCTGATCAAGTCTGTGCAGTCACAGGGTGATGAAGTTAAAGCCTACTGCTCTAGAATCCACCCATGTTTTTCCTGCTTGAACCAGAAGGCAACAATTCTCACATGAACAGGAAGTAATTTTTGTTCAGAAAGGTTTTCCTATGCTGAATTGTGAAGATGGGACAATCTGATTTTGTAGCCAGTGATGGAAAAGTGGTCATACGCTCTTGCTGCAGGAGAAGGCCCTGGGGGTTGGAGAAGATTGACCCCTGCTAAGAAGAGTATTGCCTGGGATGAATGGGGGTGATGGTTTCCTCTATATCTCCCTATCTGCTCTTTAAGCTGGTTTACAGTAGCTGGCTGCCCTTCACAAGTGCCTAAGAATGAGGGGTGTATGGATCTGCCGATCTGAGCTTCTCTAATTTTCTGATTTCTACAATCTTCACTTCTCCCCATTTCTGCAGTAATTTGTGATTTCTTTTTTTTAAAAAAAAATATCCTCATAAAAAGTTGCCAAGATTTCAGTTATTTTTTTCCTAATAAAAACATTTTATGTAGTTTTAATTAATATACACATTTTGCAAATGATTCCCCCTAATAAAACACAGTTTTGTATGTAATTTTCACATATACATTTTTATGCATGCTATCCCCCCAAATATTCATTTTTGTCCATATCGCAAAATTCAGAGAATGCAAATTTTGAAAGATTGCTGTGCTTCAGCACACTTATTGATTCTATAAGTGTCAATTAGGTAGTTTCTCATTAAAAAGCAAACAAAATTGAGCCTCTTCATCCCTACTTAGGTTTGTATGGACTACCTCTGAATGCTACCACTACACTACTCTGGCGCTTGAGGTACGATACCCAAAGTTCAATCCCTCTCATTTGCAATTAAAGATAGTAATGGGCAAGCTCCTGTAGGTGCAACTTGGAATTGAGCAGGGCAAGCCATGGGGAACCAGGGGAAATACGGTTTCAAGGATGCCTGGTGCCCATAGTAATGATTTGTGAGTCCTGGAGAACTACATTTCCCTTCTATCTGGGATACTGCCTTGGCAACATTCAGTGCCCTAAAAGTGAAGAGAGTAATGGAGACTTCATAGAGTCAAGTGTGAGACCAAGTTAGTTTGCTGCCTGAGGCAAGGGAGAGAATGGCATCCACTGTTATTCCATGTACAAAAGCTGACCAAGGAGGCAGTTGACTCTTACTTAAGTATTGCTAACGGGAGAGTGCCCTCTACCCACCTCAGTGCCCGGGCTAGCTTCAGGGGCATAGGTAAAGCCACAATACACCTATAGCTCTGCCCCTCAGCATTTGTGGCTGCCTCATGGTAGGGTAAGCCCTGGCAGGGAGGTCCCTAGCGACACCTTCCCATGCAAAGGCAAGGAGTTGGGTCCTGGTGAAGTTGTTATGAATGAGAGTCAAGCTCTGTTGAAGTTAGAGTCAGCTCATAAATTTCTCTCTCTCTCTCTCTCTCTCTCTCTCTCTCTCTCTCTCTCTCTCACACACACACACACACACACACAGATGCATTTGTCATTAAGAGCCCCCAATTCTGAGCCATGACTAGCTGAGGAAGAACCACATGGATTACAGAAGGTCCCAGACTCCATCCCTAGCACCTCCAGGTATAGCTGAAAATGTTCCCTGCCTGAAACCATGGTGTCATAATATTGCGCTAGATGGACCAATGATCTGACTTGCTGTAAGGAAGCTTCCTATAGCCCTATAGGAGGGGGAGACCATTTTCTCCAGCAACCACATATCTGCTGCATCATACACCCTATCCTTTTTGTTTAGGTCGGGGTAGCCAATGTGGTCCTCTCCAGATGTTTGGGACTACAATTCTCATCAGCCCCAGACAGCATGGACAGTGATCAGGAGTTCACATGAGTTGCAGTGTGCAGCATATAGAGAACACCATGGCAATTACCCCTGGCTTAAGTGCAAGAGGAATAGGTGGTGGACAAGAAGGCACATCTGTGGAGAACACCAGTCTCCAGCTGAATTACATAAGTTGTCTATTAAGTACTGAAGCACACACACACACACACAAAAAAAACATCGCTTGGGCAGCCATTTACAAAACTCAGAAAGGCAAGGACTGGGAAGAATTTCTGTGTTGCCTTGAAACAGAGGGAAGCTAAGTACATCACCTTGAGTTTCTTTGCACCGTGTCACAGTGTGTTGCATGGTTTTGTGCTGCTTGCCGACAGCCTGACACATCAAGTCAGACAGCCTCTTATTATTAAATCTGTTTGCAAATGTGCTGAGATTGCCCTTCCCATATGCCCTTACTTATGAGTGGTGGCAGACTGTGGCTGTGAATCACAGGCCTCCATATACATCGGTTCTCTAATGCCCTTACTTGTTCCTTTTCCTTAACTAAGATTGTCATTTGCAAGGGACTTCGTGAAGAATCACACCAGTTAGTGGCTGTGTTTGCTTGCGTCTTCGATATACAAGAACAGTAGCTGCGAAATTTTATAAGACATTGCAGGACACCAGTGCTGAAAACCTGTTTGGACATTTAAAGCAGAACATAAAGGAGGAGAGACAATGGTTTCTGCCAATCTCCCAGATGCTCAGAAAATCTTCCAGATGCTCAGAAAATCAATCCAGAATTTGAACTAGGTGAATACGAGCATCTTAGTCATTAGCATATGGTGATGACTTCATTGGTGTATTTCAGGCTCTGGAATAGTAACAGAGTCTGACCCCGGTCTTGGAATGAGAGCATTCCCCCTTTTCTGTTCTCTTATACTATCCTTGCATTACTTCGCTCATCCCAGGATATATTTTTGTATAAACCAGAGGTAAGGAAATTCAGGAACGAGAGCCAAATATTGCTCTCCAGACCAGTAGCCAACAGTGGGGAACACACCTGACCTTCCAGCAGCTTAGTTGCTGCTGGATAGCTCAGTTGGTTAGAGTGTGGTGCTAATGCCAAGGTTGCAGGTTCGATCCCCATATGGGACAACTGCATATTCCTGCATTGCAGGGGATGGGACTAGATGATCCTCAGGGTCCCTTCGTTTATATGATTCTTACTGGCAAGGAGAGAGGGAAGGGGCAAGGCAGTGGGGAGGTCAGCATGCGGCAAACACAGCAGCAGGAACCAGTCAGGTCTCCTGCCTGTTGTACTTACACAATGCTAACCTCCCCGCTGCCTTGTCTCTACTCCTCCTTTCCTTCCAGGTATAATCATCAGCTACTCAGCAACTGAGAAGACAGGTGAGTGCCGCTGCCCTACCACTCTGGAGGGCCAAAGTGCAACAGAATGCTGACATTTCAAGAAAGTCATTGTAAATAAGCATAATACCAATGGACAAATTAACAATACCTAAGCAGCAATAGCAGCTTCACTCTGTTTTTCGTAAGAGACTGGAATGTTTGTATTATGCGATTGTTCTCAACGCATGCCTTGTCCCACTTAATGCTCTGTCTGCTTCTGACCCACCGTCAACAGAACACTCAGCTGTGTAGGTGTGTTTGCCCTTGATTTGTATAATAGTTATATAATGTAAGCATTGTTTTCTTTCACTCCCCTAATGCACAACTACTGCCTCTTTGATAATTGTCCTGCTGTTTACAGTTTTCCAGAGAGCTGCATACCTCAGTGACACCTAGATGATAATTTGTGGGTACTTGCCGGTTAAATTTGACTTACCCCATCAATACAAATAAAGGAAACTGCCTCTCCTAGTGCACACCTTACCTTGTACTTACCTGACCCTGAATTTTGTCTGCTCATTGAAATTTCAGTTATTCTGAATTTCCCCTCGGTTCTTTTATCTAAGCAAATATTATTGCATCATCTGTAAATACTGAGTTGTAGATGGATTTCTAAAGTTTCTGTTCAAGTGAGTAGTCTTCTAAAGATGAACTCAGGGAACATGGCATCCTAAGGATCCTAACAAGTAATTGGGAATGTGGCAAAAGAAGCAACTGTTCTGATTCAAGGGCAAGAGAGATCCAGCTGATTGCTGTGTTTATGTGGTGTTCTACTGTACTTTCTAATATTGCGTGGAAAAAGCAACAACTGTTTGTCTAGTGGAAATACTGCTACCTTTTGGTACAGTAAATATAAGCTTAAACATGCTCTCTCTCCTATTGTATCGCCGCCATTCATGCTCCCTTTTTTAAGCTTTAGCATTAAGAAATCCAGGCATGTAGGTTCCATGCAACCAAGTTAAATGTTCTGAAATCATCTAGCTTTTCAATGTTATTATGATTGGCCATTCTCCTCCCAGAGCACAGAATAGTTTAGTAAACTGATGTTTATGATGGTGCAATTACACCTTTCCACTGTCTTTATCAGAAGAAAATAGGTTGCCAATTTTCACTGCCTGGGCAAGCTCCTTTGAAGCATCTTTGCCCTTCATGTGGATCATGGACGAGTCACAGTGTTAAAAAATTCACAAGAACAAACAATCACACAGTATGATTCAGTTGGTGTTACACATCATTATGAACTGACATGAATTTATTGGTCCACTTACCATTATGGTGTGGTGGTGTTGTGGCCTGGCGCTGGCACCAAATGTCACAATCCACTACAGACTAGAGGCGCTGGGCCTCCGAGCCAGTGACGACACCTAGCTGCTCGTCTTGCTGACCAGGGCATCAAATTCAGGCTTGCACACAGATTGGCCAATGGTGGACAGGTCTGGAGGCAGCAGCTCTCTGGGGCTGGGCCCAATGGAGCATGCAGGCTTCCCTTGGGGCCACTCCCTGGGTATAAAAACCAACCTACCCAGGTCCAGTGCTCTTTGCCAAATTTCCCTCCGTTCTGCCCTTTGTTTTAAACTTCTTTTAAGCTTTAATTTTTGCTTGTCCTTGCTGTGGACTTCATTGACCACCATATTCAGGGCCAGGCTGGAATTTCTCAACAGGTCACTGGACTCCGGTCTGGTGGTTTTGACTAACGCATGGCATTCATCACATCTTTGGGGGTTTAGGCTTTGGGTAAGCTTAAGTCTTGACTGGAGGGGAGGTTGTAGCTCTGCCTGCCCTTCCAAGAAAAAGGGCATCTTACTAAAGGGATCTGTGAGAAGTTGCTTCTGTTCAGATGCCCAGGTGGGGTCTAGGGCCATGGCACTCCTCAAGACAGCCATCCCGTATGAGTGTTCCTATTTGATGTAAGTCATAGGACTCCCCTGCTGTCAGATCGACTTCTGGTAGGCAGGCTGGAAGTCAATGGTTGTACTCAGTGCCTATGCCAAACCTCTGACATCTGTAATCAATAAAGTTGTGGCCTTGTTTGAGCCCAGAGCATTGTGTTATGTCTGCCTATTACTACAGAGACAGGGCGACAGGTGGCTGACACCTTGGCATGCAATCCTTAGAACCCTATAATGTTGGGCAGTATTATTATCTCCATATTGCAGATAGGTGCATGTGGCAGACAGAAGAGTTATTTGCAGGAGGCCACTTGGTGGGTTCATGGCGGAGGTCTTCCCCCCCCTTTTTTAAACAGAGGCCTTTTTATTCTTAGTTCAAACTATTTATATAGCACATGGTCAATTTATTTTTTTACTTTTTTAGTAGTGTATTATTATATTGTTGCAGTCTGCCTTATGATGACCTTATGGTGAAGGACAGATAAGAAATCCCATGAATAAATAAAACAACAAATGAATCCTGTAGATTTGCAAGTCATTAAGAACCATAATTCTTCTCAGACAACAACCAGTACATAAAGAAACCACAAAGTTTCTCCAGAGGCATTCATAATCGTCTTGACCATTGTGTGCCTGTGTGCGTGGTGCAGACTTTTAAGGGGTTCTTGAATTAAAAACACTGTCACAAAAATTACCAGAAACATACTTTTCCAGTTCCACAAGGGTGCTTGAGCTGGTTAAATGTCACTAGGAAAAATAAGGCTTATGAAAACCCCCAGTGTGAAGTCACTGAGGATTTTAGCCTTACCAAAATAGCCATGATGACAAATCACCCAGGTAAAAATGCATCTCAGCTGAATCCTCCTTGGGCCACATAAATCAAAAGTTCATTATTTGGAGTGTTTCATTTTTATTTTTATGGATCTATTTACATTTTATGGAACCATCTGGTCCTCCTAGTCAATTAAACACACACACACCAAAAAAACCCACCACCAACAAGAACAACGACTCAGCTTTGTTTTTTCAGAATTTGGCTGGGGCTGGGAGAGAGCCAGTGCTGTAGTAAGTGAGAAGACACAAGTGTTTGGATTGGAGTGGAAGACAATCTAATAGTTTGAAATGGAGCATCTATAGGTTTCTGGGCATGAAGCTATAACAATGTGGTGGTAGTGGGCGGGGGAGAGAAGCCCATGGAGCAAAGCCTCATCAATCTGTTGGTTGGCCATCCCTGATTTCAGTTTAGCGTATCCCTCCCTGCAGGCTGTTTGTATCGGTTTATTGGCAATGCTCAAGTCCAGCAAATTTCCTTTGGCGCCTCCACCTCTGGGATTATCTGAAGTCCAGGGGCCTCCAGTAAGCCATTATGGAGTCAGCAGTGACAGCTTGAAAAATGGCTGAACAAGAGAACAAATGCCCTTTGTGGCAGGCAGTGTAATGAGTTGCTCCAGGACATTGTGGTCTGCAGCCAATCCCATATGCAGCAGCAGCATCCCAAAGGGTCGTAGTGATGGTGTGAACTGTGTAAGCCAGCACATTTTCCTTTCCTTCTCTTCCTCCTCTTCCTCCTCCACAATCATTGTATAAGCTTCTGTAAAGTCCAGATGAATTATTCCCATTAGTGTGGTAGTACGGGGTGTGTGGAGCTCAAATTGGGATCTGTGCAACTTTGTTACTTACTTGGACTGAGACTCTTACACTACCTTCCAGCCAGCAGAATCAGAGCAGCTGCAAGGTTATCAAAAGTTGGACTTTCACATTTTCAATTTCACTGCTTTGAGGGAGAAGAGAAGAAGGATTTTTGCAAAGGAATTGCCTGCTGCCTTCTCCCCAACTCTCTCCCACTCCAGGGCTAATGTCATGAAAAACAGGAGTTGTTTGTGGACCGAATTATCTCTGACAATAACATGAGCTGCTTCTTTTTTCTTTTTACCCAGAAAGTCGGCCAGGTCTGGCCATCTCACATAGGCTGTTAATAGTGGACTCAGGTTTGGTTTATTTAGCTTTGCAAGATGGCCATTGCTGGTTTCAGTGGCTTGACATTGCATAGGTTAGCATGCGACTCTCTGCCTTCTGTGTTCTCCAGCATGGCAGACATTAGGAAGAAAAACCATGTGTATATCAGCGTGCTCTGTTATGTTTTCCTGAGAGCCTCAGGTGTCTTAATAATCAGCCAACAGAAACATCTTTTCTGCCGAAGACAAAACTAGTTCTTCATAACCAGTCCCAACGATTCCCTGCAGAATTGAAGAAGACGAAACGGAACTTTTATTGATTCTGCTGGATAATAACAGCCCTGTTTTCCTCTGCAAAATGTTCCCACTGCACTGCATATCCCCCTGCCCCCTTACTATCTCTGAAAGCCCAGAATGCAGTTCTGCTGTTGTGTCAAACTCATTGGGAACTCTTTTCCTGCCTCACAAGGAGATTCTAATTAATAACAGCATGGGGTTTTGAGATCAGAGGGGCAGATACTACAGCAATATGATAGTCTTTGGTTGCATCCACACTCTGCATTTAAAGCACTATGATAACACTTTAATAGTCATGGCTTTCCCCCAAAGAATTCTGGGAGCTGTAGTTTGTGAAGGGTGGTGAGAGTTGCTAGGAGACCACTATCCCCTTCCTAGAGCTCAGAATGCTCTAGGAATGCTCAATCCTTCTTCACAGGGAACTCTGTGAATTGTAGTTCTCTGAGGGGATTGGGGGGTGTCTCCTAACAACTCTCAGCACCCTTAAACAACTACATTTCCCAGGATTCTTTGGGGGAAGTCATGACTCTTAAAGTGGTATCATTGTGCTTTAAATGTATATTGTGGATTTAGCCCTTCTAGCCTCTTTCAAATGTGCAGCAACCTCCCCAATCGCCCTTCACCCGCACAGGTTGTAACCCAATGCTTTCCCAACAGCAATGTGGGGAGGGCTGCCAAGCATCTGAACTGGGCCTCTCATGAATGGTTATTTGGAACTCACAAAAACTGGGAGGTGAGCCAGTTTGCACAGCCCCCAAAGGGCTGGTTTGCTCATTCTCTCCCCTTCCCCAGATTCTCTACGAAAGGGATGCTGTGGAACTGCTATTTAGCAGCCTCTCTCCTTTTGTTGCCGAGATAGATGGGTAGGGAGGTTTTCACATAAAGGTTGGCCAAACATCTGCTGTTGCTGCCTTTCTTTTTAGGATGGCCGAAGAAAGGACCGTGTCCTTTCAGTGCTTTGGATTCTGTAAATGAATGGGAAATTCCCACCCCATTGGTAGGATGCTTTGTTTTCCAAACTGGTCTCCATAATATATGCCACTTCCCTGCCTCAGACTTGTTTTCTAAACTGGGCTTCGTAATACAGCACTGGAGAAAAGGTCAGGTTGTCATCTGCTGGTGTGAGCCTGGGAGCTTTCCTGTTATTTTCCTGACCCCATCACCAACTCTTTTGCAGATGGCCATCAACACTCCTGCACTGCCACTGGAGTTGGCAAAATCTGGGTGCCTCTCTCCCTCCCCCTCCCTCCCCCCCCCCCGCAACACTTCCACTGGCCATTATTACAGTGACAGCCACATCTCACGTTGTATTTGCTTCTAAGAATCAAGCTCGTGCTGCCTTTCTTGTCGGTAGGTAGTATGATTCATGGGAGGAATGAAAGGGAGCTTGTCTGGACCAAAACCGGCAGGAGGCCTGTGGAGTACAGCTCAGCATGAGTTCACTTTCTGCATATCTTAGAGAGGAGAATTGATGAAGGAAAGGCTGGAAACAACAGGCTGGAATTTTCTTTGGAGCTGACCCCCTCCCCAGCCCCATAACATTTTCTAAAGCAGATCTATATTTGAATATCAAACAGCAAGCCTTGCCAACCAAGGCTCTGTGTAATGCATATTATGCTCCCCAGTACCATTCTTCATTAGACCCCGCATATGACTCCACAATGCTGTTTCCCTCAAACCATACCCCCTTGGCCCACACCTGATGTCGTATGTGATGTCAGGTGTGGGGCAAAGTAAGGACTTGAAAATTGGGAGCTGAATTATTTAATATTGTTATTTATTGAATTTATTTCCCACGCTTCCTCCCAAAGCAGCCCAGGGAGGCAAACAGATGCACAACTTAAAAGTAATAACAAAGCAAAGAACATTCTAAAAACGAAGCATTATACTCCCTGAGGTTCTTGCTTCTCCCTAAGATTCTGTCAGCCCACATTGTGCTCTCCAACTTCCCATCACTTGCAAATTGCAATTCCACACCCCGCCCCCCACGCAGCTTACATCATGGCCAGCTGCAATCCTGCAACTCCCTCCTCAAAACTCTGACATTGTCTTCTGCTAACTACCCAGAGCTCAGGGTGGGGGTTCTATCCATTTGCTGGCTGACCCAGAGTTTTTGCTCGTAAGACAGCTCAAATTGCTCAGTCAGTAGAGCCTGGAATTGTAAGTCTCAGGACTGTGGCTTTGAACACTACATTCGGCAAAAGATTCCTGCATTGCACAGGGTTGGACTAGATGACCCTTGTGGTCCCTTCCAAGCTCTTCAGTTCTATGATAGCTCAACTTTTGAGCTCATACACTTTTGAAGATTTGTGTATGCAAACACCAAGGTATTGGAACCTCAGTGAAGTCAACACACTATGGGCTATAGCCAACATTCTTTATCCACCAGCGGATGAGTGAGTTTTCATCTTGTGCAACAAAGCTGTGGTAGCAGAAACTCATTGCACAACAGATTGCACAATCTATTGTTCAGCAAAGTTATCAACAACCTTCTTATTCAGTCTTTTGCACAACCTCCCACTGGTGCAAAACATTTCATGAGTGGAACAAGTTTACTGCTAAGCGACTAACTTATTGCTACATTGGCTACAACCCTTTATAAATACATCGCCCTAAAAATTGAATGATGGCAGCAACTACTCCCTAATTAGCTGCTATTTTGTAGCCCATGTTTGATAAATATGCTGATTTAGGCTGAAATCCTAACCTCACTTACTTGGGAATAAGACCCTTTGAATTAAATGGGATTTACTTCTGAGTAGACATAGTTAGGATTGCAGACTTCTTCATTCCAATATTTCTGCCCAACATTTTAGTTTACTTTTTCCAATCATGCTCTTTAAAGGGTTAGGAAATTGTTGTTGCTTTCATTCTGCTCACAAACTGCTGATCTAAATATTGCAGATAAATTATGCTGAATAATGGATGAAAATCACTACATAATTTATAATGCCATGGGCTGAGTCAAACATGCAGGCATTTTCTCCAGCCCCTGACCCCAGGTCAGCGGCTGGTCTTTGTCTGCACTGAGCCAATATGCTAGAACTGATTGATACCTAATGGACTGAATGGGCCCGTGATTGATGGAAGGACGGGTGCTGAGTCTGTTTGTGCCATATGCACCGGATTCCAGTCCACTCAGATAATAAAACCAATAATGATCAAGAAATACTGAGCTCCTAAGAAAACTAACACACTAAGCTACAAAAGCAGATATGTAGGTAGAAAGTCAGCAGTGGTGTGGTCACCTACAAATGTATTGCATGGAATATCACATGCATTACTGTTTGCCTGCTGGACAGAAGTTATGCATCGGATGACACAAGAAGCATTACAAAATAGATCCTCAAAGGCACTAATGATAGGTGAATCTGTCAATTCCAGTTTCAGCATATCATTTCTCCAGCTTTAAGTTCAGTTCTACCCATTTCCACATCCGTTTGCAATTTCTTTCTTTCTTTCTTTCTTTCTTTCTTTCTTTCTTTCTTTCTTTCTTTCTTTCTTTCTTGTCATAGGGACAATTCATTAACATTTTACTTAAACTTTCCCCTAATATACACAGTTTTGTATGCAATTTTCCCTACCAGAATGCATTTTTTAATGGGTACTTTACAAAGTGTATGAGGTTTTGTGCACATTATTTGCCTGGAGAACTACATTACAGAATTCGGAGCGGCACAAATGTCAACTTATTTTGCTTCAGTTTGTACATTGTTCTATGAAGTGTGAATTTGGTAGGCTTGCCTTTCAATGTGATTGGAAACTTTCAAGTTTCTCCCATATCTCTGTTCTATACACATTATTGTCTCATCCTAGCTACCCACCTTCCATTGTGGGACAAGGAAGGAATGGAGGATGTTTAACTCAGGTTGTTAAATCACTGATATTGTGGCAAATTGTCTACTCAAATTAACTTTTCCCATAGTGAGTTGTCATCTTTCCCTAGGTATGGCTTTTTCATCACATTACTTAGGATCTCACCGACTCCACTAAATAAATCTTCCTTCCCACTTTGTGTGTGAAATTCTCTAACAATATCCTTTCACGATATGGTACTGGATCTTTCAGGTTGTAAGTAGAAACTCCTTTCTCATACTGCTGTTTCCCCTACCTTGCTAGTGTGTGTCAGGGAGTCAAATTCAAGGGCACAGTTTTCCCAACTGCAAAGGCCTGACTGGCATGCTATTGGAAACGTAGGAAGCTTGCATTGTGCCCATGAAATTCAGCCCCTGCCTGCTGGGGAAAAGATAACGGGTTTTTAATTAGAACGCCGGAAGCATTGCCCTCCCTCCTGCTGGGAGAAGGTGGGACATTTTGGCAGCAGAATTTAGTTCCTGCTCCTGTGCTGGATGTCTTCTGGACTTCAATCACCCCTTTCATCCAGGGAGTCCAACGTGCTTGAAAACCTTTATTAAGCTACATTGCACCACTTTCCAGTGCAGCTCAGGGCTTCTGTGATTCTATTTTCTTTTAAGAAGTGGGGGAATGAAGACATCCTGAAACACAGCTTGGTTTAGAATCCTGTAATAATGTCTCTGATTAGTGTCCTTTTTGCCGCTGAATGTATTTCTTTGTTTCATCCTCGTACATGAGTGTAAGCCTCCTTGAGTCCATTTGATGTGGCAGAAAGCATATTGTGTGCTGTGGTCTGGCACGAAGCCTTCTTCCACAGGAGACTTCCCACATTTTCTCCCAAGAGACGGAAAGTATGGGGAACATGTTGGTTCCATGAGCCGTCCAACTGCCTGAATGCATATGGAAATTTTAGTTATTTATCAGGGAGAGAACCACTTCTTACATTGACCTTCCTGGGTGTTAAGATCAGCAAGGGAGACCGTATTGGCAGTGCTGGTACCCTCCATGGTCTGAGCAACAGTGGCACATGAGAGGATCCCAGGTTGTGGGTTGAATTCTCCTCCAGGGTGCATCTCGCTCCATCCTTGTGTGCTTTTCAGCATTTGGATGAGATGCACCTCTTTACCCAGGCCTTTGTCTGAGTAGCTATCTTCCCCTTCTGATGCATTGTTGCCCTGAGCTTTTGTTTTGCTTTGCCACTGGAAATCTGAGGACTGTTAAAGTAGATGAAAGGGGCCATCCCAAAGTGTGGCTTGTCTAGTTTCTAGTGACATGGCAGAGGGCCTACTTGGTAGCGGCACTCACTCTGTGGAACACCCTCACATCAGATGTCAAACAGACATCTGAAGGCAGCCCTGTATAGGGAAGTTAAAAATAATAAAAAATGATCTTTTATGGTGTTTTTTTCTTTTGCTGGAAGATTCCCAGAGTGGCTGGGGCAACCCAGTCAGATGGGTGGCATATTATTATTAATATGCAACAGCTTCCCTCCCTCTGTCTGAGGATGGTTTAAGAGAGAACAGCAGAGGCAGTTTTAAGACTTCCTAAGTAACCAGGGTTAAACAATGAGTATTCTGACGTTCAGCATTCTTGCTAGCACAGAAGTGCCTTAAGTTGTTTACCCTGTTCAGGTGTACATTCCTGGCTTGCTAAACCATAGGTTAGCAAGGCAGGAATGAGTGTCAGAGCTACATGCTCCCACTGCTTTGCTCCTCCCCTTCTCCCTTCCTCAGTAAGCTGATCCTAGTTAAATTAAGCTTCGGTTCCCTGTTACATTGCTCAAGGGGAGCTACAGATTAATATCAAGTTACTGACGAGGATCCTGAACCATGGTTTGTATGTGGTTTAATAGTAAATGTCTTCAAACCTTTATTATAGCCAGGGGTGGAGGAAGGGGGGAGGTGGGGGTGGTCCGCCCCAGATGTCATCATTGAGGAGGGTGACATTCAGCACGCCACCCACCCGCGACTCCCAAGCCTACCCCGAGCCATCGGGGGAAGGGGTGGCGCTGTGCCACCTTCTCGGCAGCCTTCCCCCTTCCCCCTTCATTTTGACAGCTCGGGGGAGGCTTGGGATTCACAGGAGGGCAGCGCATCATTGCCCCCCGCTCCCAGGCTGCTTCCGGGGGGGGGAGCCTCCTCCAAGCTGTCCAAAGGAAGAGGGAAGGGAGGAAGGCTGCTGGCAAAGCGGCACGGCTCCCCCATCCACCCAGGAAGCAGCCCACCATGGGCGGCTCACTCCACCACCCCCTGGGCGTCTCGTCTCCTGGGATGCTCGCCGTGCCCCATGGCCCCACCCCCAGGTGCACAGCATATGCGCCGCTCCGTGTGCCAGAGCAGGTAGTTCCACCTCTGGTTATATTGGCAGCTTCTTAATGATGTAGAGGCCAAGTCAAGCGATAGATGATCCTTGCCCAGTCCACTTTTAGGTCATGCTCCATAAACTTTGTGTAACATCATGTCACACTTATTCCTAAAATGGGCTACTGGATAGGCACATCCTGAAAGAACTAAAGCTCCCTTCTCTGGCTGGCTCACAGTACCAAGGTGGTTCAGCATGATGGCCACCTTCCTTTCTGGGCAGCTTTCCAAGGGTCGCATGCCAGTGGTGGGCAGAGCCAGACAGAGGCAAATGTGGGTGGAGGAATATATGCAAATTTTAGCTTTGTACAGTAGGGACGCAGGTGGCGCTGTGGGTTAAACCACAGAGCCTAGGACTTGCTGATCAGAAGGTCAGCGGTTCAAATACCAGCAACGGGGTGAGCTCCCATTGCTCGGTCCCTGCTCCTGCCAACCTAGCAGTTCGAAAGCACTTCAAAGTGCAAGTAGATAAATAGGTACCGCTCCGGCGGGAAGGTAAACGGCGTTTCCGTGCGCTGCTCTGGTTCGCCAGAAGCGGCTTAGTCATGCTGGCCACATGACCCGGAAGCTGTACACCGGCTCCCTCGGCCAATAAAGCGAGATGAGCGCCACAACTCCAGAGTCGGCCATGACTGGACCTAATGGTCAGGGGTCCCTTTACCTTTACCTTACAGTAGGCTAGTTCCTACACACACTCACCGGCTGCTCTGTCCTCCTATCCAGACCAGCAAAAGGCATCATCAGTGTTCAAGGACACATTTCATCCAGGCAAAAGCACTCAGGGGTGTGAAGCACAAAACTCTTTGGGGAGAGTTCTGAGGGCCAGATGGTGAGGCTTGGAAGGTCACGTCAGGTCTCTGGGCCTGAGGTTCCCCACCCCTGTGCTACACCAAAGACTGGCTTGGGAGAAGGTTGGCATTAACTGACTGTTGAATTTGCCTTGCAACCATGACATCTTGTTCATGAACATCATCTGGCAAAAGTGTCCCCCTCTTTGTATCGGGGATCCATGGTGGGAAAGGTAGCAAGATGGGAGCCAATAAAGCAAGGGATGGAGAGCCAGAGAAAGAAAGAAAGTGAAATGTTGGTTCCCCCCATCTGAGTTTATTATCCCACCATTTGGCTTCATTTTTTTTTCTGATGCCCTGTCCGTCAGCTGCTAAAAAACTAATTCTGTAAGAAATAAATACAACTTGAGTAAATTAAGTGAAAAGGCTTCAGAGAACCCAATTACTCTCTGTCTCTGGGATGCTTGGGAATGGAGTTCATTTCCTCGTAATGAACACAACGGTGAGTGACAGCTTGGCAAAATGAGCCGTGGCTTCATCTGTGGCGTGAATGCAGAGAGAGAGAGACAGAGAGGGAGAGAAAAGGCTGGAAGTATTTATGGAGAGGTGCGCGTTTGTGTATAATCTCGTGTGGCGGCATGTGCAGGGCTGCGCACACATCCATATATTTTATATATGGCATGGCGCTTTTCCCCTGGGAGGCTGCGCATTTACAGCAATTCATCTTGGTCCGTGGTACCTCATCTGCAAGCTCCTGAGAGAAATCATGTTTATTATGGAAGCCATTTGTTAATAAAAATTGGAGCAGCAGCTCATTTACAAACCGTGACAGCTCTAGTTAAAGCCGCCCAAGCGTTTCCATTCCAAAAAAACCCAACAAAAAAAACCAACCACCACCCTCGGTTTCATTTGCTTCACATTCTTAACTTCCAGGCTGAGGTTATTCTGCACCCGCCCCCCTTCTTCAAGCACAGTCCCGACAGTGAAGCTTCTTAAATATTTCAAGCAAAAAAGGGCTTGTTCCATTGCAGCAAGTTGTAGGAGTGATGGTTCAAGGGAAATCACTGGAAAACAGGTACAAGCTGTTTTGAGATCCAGGCATGATGAAAAGCAGGATATTAAAAATAAAAATAAAAAATTGAAACAAAAGGAAAGAGGATTAGGAGGGAGGAGATGAAAACAAATTCCAAGCAGTATTTCTTAGTTACAGAGTTCTTGGAACAACCAGGTGGAATAGAAAGAGTTCGAGCAGAGGATAAGCTAAAAGTTGCTGGTATTTCAGTGGAACCAATGGAGAGAACCTGGAATCCCATTTCTCTTGCTTTCCTATAGTCTGATGGAATGGCTGTATGCCCTCCATTCACTTCCTTTACTTCATCTCAACTGCTCCACTTTTTGAAACGATGGTGTTGATGTTGCTTGCCACATACACATGGTACTGTATATGCATGTTCTATTGAGAAGGTAAACGGCGTTTCCATGCGCAGCTCTGGTTCGCCAGAAGCGGCTTAGTCATGCTGGCCACATGACCCGGAAGCTGTATGCCAGCTCCCTCAGCCAGTAAAGCGAGATGAGCACTGCAACCCCAGAGTCGTCCGCGACTGGACCTAACGGTCAGGGGTCCCTTTACATATATTGGTTATAGCCTGATCTAAGAGAGTGCAAGATTTTAAGCAGAAATCTCCAAACCTTCTTTTGATTGTGGAAATGTGTGTGTATTTGTGTGTTGTGTGTGTGTGTATATGTGTGGAAATATGTGTGAATAAATGTATATTCCTACTGCTTCCTAGGCCACCATTTGGCAGCAGGGAGCTGGCACAGAAAGCTCCCTGGCTTGGCTTTATGAACTTGTACATGTTCCTTTCAAACATGAATGCAAATAAATGCCCGTGCTGGTGTGTGAAAAGGGGTTCAGCCAACTGAGCCTGTTCTACAGAAGCCACCGTGGAGTGAGAGTAATGACCATGTGAGGAAAATGAACCTTGTAAAGCGTTTTATACAGGATTTCCAGACAGCAGAGGACAGCTGCTGCCGCCGTATAATATGTTATTTTGCAGCAATCAGAGACGGCAAGGAGAAGCCACTGGGCAACCTGTTTCCTATTAGGGCCACTTAGGCGTTGGTTGAGATGACAAAGGGGCATTAAGGGCTGCACCAGCTGCAGTCGGTACATGTCAAACAAGATGTTCTGTGCTGCAGCGGGGTCGTGTCAGGTATTTAGATGCTACTGAATCGGAGATTTACTTCAAATGACTGGGCTTCGAAGCTACTCAGGGAAGAGTCTGGCCCCTTCAATGTGCTCATTGCAGTTGTGTTGTGTGTTAGCTGACAAGAGTTTGTGGGTCTCTCTAGGTGCATTTTTTGCACTGAGAGCATGATAATATCACAGATACAGGTGTGTTCTTTACAGGGCTTGGCTGGAAAGGTCTCAAAGAGTGGGTGCAACTTGAGCCTAATTTTTCTGTTGACATGCTACAGATGTGTGTGTGTATTTATGAATGAAACAAAAGCTATTTGCTCTGCAATGCAACTCTTCCCTTCCCTCTCCTTTCCCATCACCACCATAATGTCCCCTTATTTAACCAAGTGATCACTGAAGTCACTCAGACCAGAGTGGCTGCATAGCTGGACTTGTGGCTCTCAGAGTTGAACGCTTCCATTAGGTCCATACAAACTGCAACAGTGTACTGTATTTATCGATCCCTGTTATCCATCACCATAAGTAACATCCTTTGTAAACTCCGCAGTGGGAGATCTGATTTGCAGAGGTACTAAACACACACACACACACACACAGAGAGAGAGAGAGAGAGAGAGAGAGAGAGAGAGAGAGAGAGAGAGCAAAGTTCCTTATTGGAGAAGTTATTTATTACTGGGACCTTTACTGAAAGCACCAGTGCAGAAATAATAGAGGTATTAGTTTGCTGCCCATCTCATAGGAAAATATAACCTAGAGTGGACACAGAGATCTCCTACAGATGACAGTGATAAGGTCTGGCCATGGAAAAATAATCCTTGGTCCCCAGGCCAGAAAGATGCTTCATGCTCCCCTTTGTGTTGCATGATTCATTTTAGAATTAGGATTGTAAAAAGCTGTGTTATGTATTGTTATACAACTGGCCCATTTAGCTCATCATTGGAACAGCTAGTTAATTTTACACATCATAAAACATGTGACCTACCACTAAACTATCACTATCCCCCAATACAGGGTCTGCCTTCCCCACTTCCCTTAATGAAGTTTAGGTTTATTTATATGTCTCTTTTCCACAGCAAATTGTGCCCAAAGCAGACCACAACAATCACTAACTTATTATGAAAATGCATACAACTGAAAATGATCTGATGTGAAGCATACAAATAAATTCAAACAAGGCAAAGCAATTTAGTTCCCTATTACAATGAGATAATCTAGATCGGGGGTTGCCAACATGGGTGCCAGTGTGTCCATCAATACCCCATAGTGCTCAAACAGTCTCTCCTAAAAAAACCTAATTACTCATAATGCACAAGAAGCTGTTGATGCTTCCTCTTTCATTGACTCAGCCTCTCATACATTGAACATTCCTTCTAAAACATGGCCACATTTCATTGGATGCCAGGATTTGATACCTGGATATGATTTCAAACAGAGAGATCAAAGGGCTTCTCTCTGTAAGCATGGTGGTGGCTGACGTTGGTGCCTTTTCTCTCCATTTATGGGGTGGCTATCAATTTTACTTTCTCTCTGTTTCTCATTATTCCAACCTTCTCTTCAGTCTGACTCATTTCCTCAGCATTGTGTGATTTTTCTTTTTAAAAGTCCACAGGCAATTTACCTGCATTTTTGTATACAATCATGCCTATTATACATGTTTTCACAAACAATTTACCCCAATGCAACATAGCGTTATATGCTATTTTCACTAATATATGCACTATTTGTACACACTTTTCGGTTGGGGAACTGCATCACAAAATGTGGAGAAGTGTGAGTTTTGAAAGATAGTTTTTGGTGTGCTTATTACTTCAGGAAATGTGTTTCATGTAAGTCCACGTTAAAATACACACCAAGCAAATTTCTCCCCCATCCCTCGTTGGGACCTCCAAAATTTGTCTTGACATTTCACTTTTATTGAAACTCTGCACCACTGTTGAGACATATAGAGCCTCACTGAGAAATATAGGTACCTTTAAAGTTGCTTCAGAAAACACTGCCTTCAGTGAAGTTCAAAAGCCCATGAGGTTGATTTCTTTGTCCCCCCCCCCAGCAATAAGCATCTGGTGCTGATCAAAGTCACAAATCTAGAGCTTTTCCCATTGTGCTTCGTACAAATATTTCCCTTCTTGCTCAGTCTGTTTGTTGTCCTCCATTCCCCTCCTTTGCCTTGCTTTGCTTTCCTTCAAAGATGACATCGGCTAGTGTAGGAAGTGAACTGGGGATAATGCTGTACTAAAAAAGGTAGAATATGAACCATCTGATGCTTTCTCTCATCCAGCTCTTTCCCCTCCTCCTCCATGGGGAAATTCTAGGCGTGTTGGAGTGATGGCTCTGTGCAAATTCCCAGCTGACAGGTTGCATGTTTGGACTGACTGTCTGGGCTGGAATTCATTAGGAACCTTTGTCTTTGCAGCTGTCTCTTGGATTATATCTTTATTGATCCTGCCTACCCATGACCAATGGGAAATATGTGGAAAATGATGAAGCTTCTTCAGAATGGGGAGTTCATAATCTTGTTCTAACAAAGCTGAGGCCCTTAGGGGAGGATGAATAGCCTGTGTGTAGAGCCTATTTCAAAATGATATGGCTATCACATCTTGTTCCCCTTTGTTTTACCAGGATAACATTCAATTACCCCTTGCAACAGCAGCTTCTCTTAAGGGTGACTGTGGCAGCTAATCACTTGCCCCTGTTAGTCAGAGACTAAAATACAAACCCGACTATGGGAGCCCACCTGGGACAATAAGTAGAACCAACTGTATATAGGCAATGAGAAAAGAGTGGGCAGAGGTCTATCAACAACAAGTACTTGTTAGTTCCCTCTGCATGGAAGGTTGTTTTTTCCCCCTTCAGTGTCCACAAGTTGTTGTCATCAAAATGCTATCCCATTCCACCACCCTTGAATCTGGATTTACGGTTTCAGTGGAAAATATGATAATTAACCCCACCCAACCTGTAAAGAAACAGTAAATCCTGATGAAAGGATGGGAAGGATAAAGGGTGGCATTTTGATGAGGTCAACATTGTGCAGGTAATACAGTCTGCATGCATGAGCAACACTGATTCCAGTTCGGGGGGGGGCATTAGGGAAAATGGGGCATTGTCTCATTAACCTCAGTCTGACCTCAGCCAGTTCCCATCTCTTTGCCTTCTTAATTGCAACCAGTCCAAGGGGTGGCTGTCGGCTTCCTCCTCCTTAGTCTCAGTTTTGCTCTTGCAGTATTCAGCAGAGAGGAGAATGGGGACAAAACTAGAATTAGTTGTCTCCACTTATCACTGGCTCTCACTTGGTCTGTCTTTGGTCTCCCTGCTTTCTGCCCTACCAATCCCAAAAGGCACCAGCTGTCACTGACTACATCCACAATAAACTCACACATGGAACTAAATTGCACAGGTCTGGAATACTTGTTTTCATCATCATATGTACCGTCATTCAGCTTCTGCTACATATGGCAAATGCCAAAGAGCTCCTGACCACTGAAAAACTGAGCCCCTCTGCAGAGATTGCCCACACACACTTTAGAACATATCTTTGCATCTATAAGCTCTCGAAACTTCATTTCTGACATATAGGGGAAAAACTAAAACTGAGAGATACTTTGTTGCTCCTTTTCATTTCAATTGGGTTAGCACAATATAGCTGCTCAGCAGATTGCATTATTGATAATAAACAAATAATAATAATAAGCAGCTCTATTTTGCAAAAAAAAGGTGTGTAGTTTTCATGCCCTGCTAAGGAGCTCCCAGATGGAGGCCTCTTTTGCTTGCTATTAACCTGTGTTCAGTTACCTGGGTGCCCCCGAAGGGAGAGAAGAGTTCACTGGCCAATTCCATATTCCCCACAGTCGCTTCCTTTTTCAAAAATCAGAAGCCATCCTGCAGAATTGCAACAGCTCCGCTTAACCCAAGCCAAATTTGAGCTCCAGAGCCTTCCCCAGCGTATTGAGATAAACACACTGTCTTTGCCATGTCTGCCTTGGAGAACCTCACTAATCCTTTCAGAAAACCCCCTGAGGGAATCCAAAGCTGCTTTTCATTAGCCTGACAAGCCCAACAAGCTTTCCAGCCAGCTCATACCCACTGATAGGATGCAGGCACTTGCCTTCATGCAATAAATGGAAGGAGCTGGGGAGAGGTGCAGAAGGAATGGAAGCGATATTGACTCTCCTGCTTCTCATTCCATTTGCTGGGAGCACCAAGACAAAAGCCTTCAGGAAGATGAAGAGGCAAGAGAGGTGGGAGGGGGACACTACTCACGTGGCTGAGATTATTTGGACTTTCCAGCTGTATCACCAAGAGGAAAAAAGGGGGAGGGCAGAGCCACTTGATAGAGTTCATCCCTGCATGGAGCCAATAGTTTAGAATCAGAAAGAGCTGAAGGGGTTGGGAGACTGGTATAATTTCAAGAAATCACCCTTCTTGGCTTTGGCTTGAACCCCTCCCTAGAATTACTGCTTAATGCAATGTTCTTCTGTGGCTTCTTTTTCCTCCTGCTTTTGACCGATAAGGTTCCACATCTTTGGTGTCCCAGTGATAATCTTGCTGTGGTGCGTAAATGTAGTATTGGTCTGATTTAGTGAGTTAAAAGAAGAAGAAAAGGGAAGATCTAAGAGTTTCCCATTCCAATAAGAATCTCTGTTGTCTTCATATAGACTTAGCAGTTTGGCCACTGTGTTAAGATTCTCACTGGGATCAAGATCTTTGACAAACATGGCCCACATGTATTAATACATGATGGGACACTGCGGCATGTCTCAGCCTCTTGGAGGATTAATATTTTAAGATTGTGACTCTTACCGTGTCTTGTCTTGACATCTGAGACAATATCATCTTCTTCAGGCTGCTTTGATGCCAAATACAATACCTCTCACCAGTCATGTATTGAGGTTTGCCAGCCCATTCAGTTTCGCTGTTCCAAGAAGGGAGCAAATGCCAGAGGTTTTTCAGCCTTTAATGGGCTGTGTGGGGCACAGCAGGCCACAAGCTGTGCAGGCTCTCAGTAGTGATTTGATCTTTAAATAAAATGTGCACAACATTTGAACATTGGGCTACCTTTCCATTGAGAAAGGTCTGGAAACTGCAGCTATTGCAGATTCCTGCTGCAGTCAGGTTGCTGAGTAATGCACTTGGATGTGCACACCTTACACCTCTGCCGAGGAATCTGCACTGTCTGCCAATTAGCTACGGATCTGGACAGCACTGTGCAAATGTATGGGCAGCAACACTGGATTAGCCCCATCAATTCACTTGCACTGCAATGATCTCCACACAGGCTCTCCTTCCTGGAAAGCTACAGTGACGTATCTGTTGGGAAGCAAGTGTACTGGCTCCTCTCCACCTGACAAGCCACTTCTATGGAGACCAAATCCAAGTATTTCCATTTTCTTCCTCATCATCCTCTGCCTTGAAACAACCTTTAAAATGGATGGTAAATGCACTAGTATGGCAGAACTATGTCCTTTTTCTCTCTAAAGAAGCCCCCAAGAATATGAGACAGGCTCATGCTAAGATGTATGCAGGTGAGGACCTAGCATGGTATACTGGTATACAACATGTGTGCATACATTAATACTGTGTAGAGCATTCTTTTCTGCTGGGGCAATATCCTCAGTGCCTTCACTAAGTATCCTGCAGAGCTAGACAGCCCACACTGTGTGTCTTGCTGGTGCATCAGCTTCTTGAGACAGCATCCTTTTGGTTGGCTCCAGGAGAGAAGCAATGAAAGCGCAGACTGTTCTCATTCCCTTCCTGTGATTCCTGCTCCAGATTGTTCTCTCTCTCTCCCCCCCCCCAATGAGCCACTAATTTCTTCCATTTTCTTCCCGTTGGTGAGAGAACATTTTAGTTCTCCTGGTGTGAACCCCATTACCAAGGGCTTTATTCCCCCACCTGCCATTGGCTGAGTTCTACAGGGGCTCCGCAATTGCCCCCCCCCCAACACTGCAGGATGAAATCATTCTGCACTATATTAATTCAGATGGCTTTTCTTTCCATTCCATCGGCCGCTATTATGGCAGCATTGGTTGGTAATGAAAGACCCTTTAGGGTGGAGGAAATCAAATAATCTTCTACAAACACAAATGTGTCTGGACTATGATTATCCTAATGCAATTGGTGAATGAACTCTGATTATGGGTGTCGTGCATGTGTGTGTGTGTGTGTACATCGTTTCTTAAGACACTTATATGCTAATCCATTGATTGATAGATTGGCACTTGCATGCCTTTGTGGTGTGTAGATTACTATTCATTAACATCCTAGAATTCAGACAGCTCAGACCAGCCTGGCCTTTTTCTTTTGTGAGATGATTTTGGGATGAGCTGAAGCATTGGAAAGTGGTGTCTATACACAGATTCTGTTAATTTTGCCTATGTAAAGGCTGGAGGGAAAGGTCTGTGAACATGGAAAGAGCAGAGCCTAATATATACTGCAAATGTTTGTGTTGGCCAAATTTTTGATGGGGTTTGGTGGCTTAACTTTAAGGGAAACAGGTCTTCTTGTGTTTCTGGCAATACAGGGCCAGGCCCAGACAGTCTGAGCTGCCTAAATCCAATTTTAGGTCCCCAAATGTTGTTGGACTGCAATTCCCTTTGTCCCTAGCTATTGGCTAAACTTGGTCAGGATTATGGGCATTGTAGTTCAACAAAATCTGGGGACCCAAAGTTGAAAAACGCTGGTCTAAATTCTGGGATATTAACATATAGGAGGAGCTTTTTCGAAAGCAGCATGAAGAAGGTAGTGGAAAGCTGTATTATGGGATGCACAAACAATAGCCAACCTGGTGCCCTCCAGATGTTATATGATTGCCACCAGCCTCAGCCAGCATGCCCAATGGCTAGGGTTGATGGGAGTTGTAGTACAGTGGTACCTCTGGATGCAAACAGGATCTGTTCCAAAAGCGAACGCAACCCACGTCTGCACGATTCGCCGCTTCTGCGCATTCGTGTGACGTCATTTTGACTGTACAACAACAACTAGAAAGCTCCATGTTGGCCACTCCAGATATAGTGGAAACTATATACAATCTGCATATAAAAACAGTTGAGCTGTACATTCATGCAGTTATTCACATGCAACAAGTGTACAATCTGTGCACCTGTGTACAGAAGAGTTGATCCATGCAAACTGGCAAACATGCACTCTTTCACACAAACTCTTATTTATGTGTAGAGCCAGCTTAGATCTGTGTTCAGTGTAGTGTGTGAACTAGTCTCACGTTATGATGCCCTGACTCTAGAACACCCACCTCAAAGAAGTATGACACTTTCTTTCTTTTCCTTTTAGTAACAGGTCAAAACATTTTTGTTTTGCCAGGTGTATTCTTTGTTTCGTTTTGAAGTCTTTTCTAATGTGCTTCACTTCCACTTAAAGCTGTTTTGATGAGAGAGAGAGAGACAAGGGGGGAAGGATAGGGAAAAGGAGAGAGAGTTGTATCTAAGACAATTTTAGGTCTTATATTACCTTGTACACTGCACAGATATCTAATTAAAAGAGAGAAAGGCTTTTTTTAAAAAAAAAAACAGTTAATTACACAAACACATTGTGACCCCGAATTTGGTGGCAGCTCCAGTAAAAAAACTATTTTATTTTTTTTAAAAAAAATGAGTCTGTAGATATGTAGACCCAAAGATTCAGTCCCTTAGTTAGTGTACATTGGCGGAGCAGCACTGACTTTTCTGTAAGTCATCTTGACAGTGCAGCTGAGCAGATTTATGCACAGGCTGAGGTGCCGGTTTGTAAACTTTTGCAACCTAAAGCAGGTATAATCTTGATTTAAAATGAAGAGCCCTGTCTCAACCCAGCTGAACTTTCATATAAATGGCCTAGCATGAACCCAGCATGGATGTGTTCTTGCTGGCCTAGCTTGGTGATTGCTGTTAGCAGTTTATTAGCTAACTTGGCTGCCCATGTTTTCGTCCTTTTGGGGAGCCTCTTTATTGCTCACCTTATTTCTTTAATATAAGGTTGTTTTGAACTGTTTCTTTTTAATGTTGTATTTTAATTGTCAAGGCCTGCCCTGGGACCTTGAGGGTTATGTGTGGCTAATAAAGTGTATTATTATTAATAATAATATTAATCATCTGCTGGTGCAGATTATAAGGTGAAAATACAAATGTGTGCAGTAGAATATAGGCAGCAGCATGCCCATTCTCACAAAATTAATTTGTACTTATTTATAGTTCTTAGGTTAGGAGAACTTTCTTAACACTAATGGTAGCAATATGATAGTGAAATGCTGGATATTATAACAAAAGGGACTACTCTGCTCATTGCAGGGGATTCTGGCAGTGCAATTCATACCTTTGCCTTCTGTACACAAGGGTATGCTGTCCTTCCTTGCAGAATTCCCTGGTGCAGGGCAGGTTTTTCTGTCACCACACTAATAACTTTCAAGTATACCTCAGCCAAGTATACCTGAAGGAGCATCTCCACCTCCATTGTTCTGCCCGGACGCTGAGGTCCAGCGCTGAGGGCCTTCTGGCAGTTCCCTCACTGCGAGAAGCAAAGCTACAGGGAACCAGGCAGAGGGCCTTCTCGGTAGTGGCACCCGCTCTGTGGAATGCCCTTCCAGCAGATGTCAAAGAGATAAACAACTACCTGATATTTAGAAGACATCTGAAGGCAACCCTGTTTAGGGAAGTTTTTAATGTGTGACATTTTAATGTATTTTAAATCTTTGTTGGAAGCTGCCCAGAGTGGCTGGGGAGACCCAGCCAGATGGGCAGGGTACAAATAATAAATTATTATTATTATTATTATTATTATTATTATTATTATTATTATTATTATTATTAGTGCAATGCCATACATTAAAGAGCAAAAGAAGAGCCCTGCTGGATTAGGGTAAAGCAGGGGTCAGCAAACTTTTTCAGCAGGGGGCCAGTCCATTGTCCCTCAGACCTTGTGGGGGGCTGGACTATATTTTGAAGGGGGGAATGAACAAATTCCTATGCCCCACAAATAACCCAGATATCCATTTTTAATAAAAGGACACATTCTACTCATGTAAAAACACTGATTCCCGGACCGTCCATGGGCCGGATTTAGAAGGTGATTGGGCCGGATCCGGATCCTTAGTTTGCCTACCCATGGGGTAAAGGCTCACCTAGTCCAGCATCCTATTCTCACAGTGGTTAGTCAGATGCCCAAATGGGATGCCCAAATGGGATACCTGCAAGCAGGATCTGAGCACAAGGCCACTCCCCACCCCCTGCTTGTGGTTTCCAAAAACTGCTATTCAGGGGAATAATGCCTCTGACAGTGGAGGCAGAACATAGCTGCTTAGGACTGAATAGCAGTTGTTCACTCATAGGGGAGGAAACAAAGGGGCACAATGAGGAACAATTCTGTGCATTAGGGACTACTTAATATGTCTATTCTGGCTAGGGGTTTGGTTGTTTATTTCTGCAAGTGTACATGCCCAGGTGTATTGGTGAATAGTTTCCCCATTTGGATGGAGCAATATCAGCCATAATAATATGAGCACAGTCTTTCCAGGGAAACATGATTGCGCAGTTGAAAATGCTGCAATTGCATGGGAAGTTGCTTCACACAAATTGGATTTCACTGCAATTGGTGCTTCTGATGCTGATGACTACTATGGCCTCAGCACATTATCTCCTCGACGATGCTGCTGTCTCCAAGTGCTGCTCCCACAGAAGTGGCAATGGAAAAGGCAAGTATCAAGGCTAAAATTGAAGGCCTTTGCATTTCTAAATTCACTTCTACAAATATTGGGTCAGGATGTGGTGGTGGGTGAACACAGTCCAGGCACTGTGTCTTAGTGGCAGGACCAAACTGAGGGGCAAAACAGACCAGTCACCCCCCCCCCCATCACTTGCCTCCTTTAAGAAGACAAGAAAGTCTTTCTAAAAGCTGGGTGATGCATTCATATACAGTGGTTATATACTCAGGTTAAGTATTTAATTCGTTCTGGAGGTCCGTTCTTAACCTGAAACTGTTCTTAACCTGAAGCACCACTTTAGCTAATGGGGCCTCCTGCTGCCGCCGCACTGCCAGGGCACGATTTCTGTTCTCAATCTGAAGCAAAGTTCTTAACCCAAGGTAATATTTCTGGGTTAGCGGAGTCTGTAACCTGAAGCATATGTAACCTGAAGCGTACCACTGTACAAGGTGGTCTTGGTATAAAACCAACCAGAGGAAATGGCTTGTATCATGAAGGTTGCCTCCACACAATTTTGTGGGGAGATTCAAGTGCAAACCAGAACTTTAGGTTTGCCCTAGTGCAACAAATCCATTGTAAAGAAGAAGAAGAATTCGACTTTTTGCAGTTTTGAAAGTGATGCATTTCACAGTGTAAAGTGAACAACTGACTGATGGGAAGACTTATAAACACCCCGTGGCCAAGGTAGTCAGAATGACTGTCAGATAAGTGTTCTTTGTTGTATAACCACTCTGCAAACAAATCAGAATGAATGCTCAATAAAGAACAGATTTAATCTAACCTCTGTGCAAATATTTTGCAAGCAAATCAGGATGGATGCTGAATAAACAGGGTGCTGAGAGGGTAGGGTTGCCATATTTCAAAAAGTAAAAACCAGGGGGCCACACTTCTGATTTGGACTGTGAATTTTGCTGCCTGTCAGGGGAAAACTAAATTATTCCTTACTTGTGAGTCCTGCATGCTGAAAGTGAGCATTTCATTTCCAGGCCTTTTAGAGACTACGTGACAGGAGTCATGACCTTGCACATGCATCATTGCCTCTCTAGTTTCTTAAACTCTGCCCTGGTGATTTATTTAAAGTCTCGTTTTAGAAAACATCCCATAAGCCCAGCCAAAAATGGCTCCTGAAATGAGGACTGAATTAAACATTTGATGGCGCTTCCTATGGGCCCTTAACTCATTTAGCATAGCAAGGAAATGGCAAACATGTGGAAAGTTAGTCCAGGTGGCCCAAGTGCTGATCTTGCACACTTCGTATTAGGGTCTCTCACCAATGTGTATCAATTAGTGATGGGCAAATCTATCAATTTTGGTATCTCCCTCCCTCTCCCCCTCCCCCTCCCCCTCCAAAAATCCTATCTCAAGTTCAGTTCTCCATATTTCCACATCATTTGTGCTAAATACCACATTTAGACCACAGCAGACTTTTCACCTTTGTTATATTTTACTTGCCAGTAAACACAACGGTGGCCTCCTCCTTCAAACTGCCTGCTTATTCCCATTTCCACCCTGCATGCTCAGCACTTAGCTTTACCAACCAACTTACCAAACAAAGAGGGGAACTATTATCCTCTTTCCATGAAAATGTTAAGTCACCCTGGGCTGGGAAGTCAATGCGCAGAACAAGGGGGATGAAGAGGGGAGAGTGCTGATGGAGTTGAAAGAGGCAACATAAATTAATCAAACGAGGCATCTCACAAGATTGAATTAGGCTCTGATTTATAACTGCAGCACTTGCTGCCGGGGTGCTGCCGCCCTGTACTCATCCCTCTCTTTCTGATTTATAGAGCATTTGATGTGCTTGGGCTGTGTGAAAGGGTCTGCATCTAGATGGATGGATGGATGGGGGTCACAATTTCAGCTAATTCTGCATTTCCCACTTCCCTCCCCATTTTGTTCTTGGGACTTTACTTCAGTTTATCATATTTATTTGGGGCACTGACTTGGATCCCTCCTGTGTCAGGTAGCAACTTTGGGCCCCTCCAGATGTCCTTTTCATTTTATATGATTACTTTTGCTCATGATGTTATTTGGGCAGTTATATGCAATCCCACTTTCAACTGAGTTTGTACCTGCAATAGCTTCAGGGCAGAAATATTGCTTCATTTCTAGCTGGTGGATGTCCCAAAACTAACTGCTGAAACCCTGTAACTTTTTATACCACACATGTTCTTTCTCTGTGTTTTGTGCCACTTTTATTGCATTGCCCCTTCAAATGGCAATAACGTGGTAACATTGCAGAAAAACTAATAAAGTAGAATGTAGGGTGGATGGTCCAACACAAAGGCAATAGGCAACCTCAGTTACATATGTCAGCATTTTATATATTCATAAGTAGATGGCTTCTGCATATGGAGTTCCATCAGTCTTATGGGTTTTAACCATGTTGCATGCACACACACCTCACACACATGAAATCCAGGCCTCTTTTCAAGGAATGGGCAGAATAGTGCAAGAAACAAAAGGCACACACAAAAAGATGCACGTGAAATCTCATAAATAATTCTTAAATATATATATAATGATAGCACATAAGAACATAAGAAACTCGTGGATCAGCCCAGTGGCTCATCTAGTCCAACATTATGTTCTCAACCAGATCTGGCCAACCAGATGACTGTGAAAAGCAGGACCTGAGAGCAAGAGTACTCTGCCCTCCTGTGGTTTCCAGCAACAGCTATGTTGAAGCATTACAGCCCCCAACTATGGAATCTAGAACATAGCCACCATGGCTAATAGCCACTGATATGCTACTCCTCCATGAATTTTTCCAATCCTCTTTGTAAGCCATCTGTATTAGTGGCCATCACTGCCTCCTGTGGGAGTGAGTTCCACAGTTTAACAACAATGCTAATGATAATTTCATTTATGAATCACTCCTCACGAGGCATATAGTTATATACATATATGCAATTAAAACAATTGCATAAACATTACACCCACACACTCCACATATATAAAAGGCCAGTAGCAATACTAACTTGGGGGGGGGGGAGAGATCTTCATTTATAAGATTACTTGAGATTTTGATAAGTCATCATCTTCAAGGGCAAAAAGATATTATCCTACTACCCTGTTCCATTACCCCTTGTTGTATCTTGTTCACCAGGTGAACAGCTGTAACAAGGTAATGGGACCATTCTATCCTCTTGAAAAGTCTATGCTCTAAGTCACAGAGCATGGGCTTTTCAAGAGGAGAAAATGGTTGGGGGGGAATGACCCACCTATTCCTTTCATTTCTTTATCACTCTTCTCAGTCAGTATTTTTTGGACTCTATGGTAGCTAGTGCCCATTGGGACCATCTAGGCAAAGGCAAAGGGGCCAGCACCAGAATCAATGGCAGCAGGATCCAGCTAGTTCTAGGTTTGCTCCTATCACTCTCCCTGCTGAGTTCTACAAAGGGCAATGCCAAGTCTTAAAGAGGAGGAAGCTAGCAGGCAGGGCCACTGCTTGGATTGGCTGCAAGTAAGAAAGCAGGCAGGTGAGGGTTGGCTGATAGTAGACGGAGACTGGAGGGACAGTGCCCCTAATGGATGAGCCTCCACTGCCTGGACTGCCACTGCTATCTTGGTACCATATCCCCAGTGTTCCTTCTTCCTCATCCCAGACATTCAGGGTTGTCGTTGACAAAGGATCCAGTTAGGCCTTGTGATGATGTCATCATAGTTCAATGTAACCAGTACAGAGCAAGAGCAGTATTTCCGTCACATTGAATGCAAGTCAAATCCAGAAGGGGCTCCGACCATCATGGGGGTCTGGTAGGGAAAGGGAGTATAGCCATTCCACCAGGTTCTTATACCTGAGAAATCTTCCCCACGGTAATCCAACTGGTTCATCTAATCCATGATAGGGAAGTCTCATCATATTTTGGAAAACCCTGTCTTTCGGTTCTAAAGTTTAGGACAGCAGTACAAAAGCAGCAGCCCAGTTCTTTACTGCATTGGCAATCTCTGGGTACCTGACACCAGAGGAAAATAATGGGAAGAGATATTCCACCTTCCTGTGGAGTATTGATTTCTTTCCCCTTTTGCTCTTCACCACAGCCTTTCACTCATCTTTTCCAAAAGCTGGCAGGTGAATGAAATACAAGGTTTGTGAGTCTGAAAATACAAAAAGTGACAGCTCCATCCCTCCAAGTGATAGCTTTTCAAAGGAAAGCGTGTCCTGGACAGACAGAGCAAAACCCAGATGCCTGCAGAGGCCAAATAAGTTTCTTTTCCTCCCCCTTTCAATGCAAAACATAGCCAGGAAAATCAAAACAGCAGGTAGATTCAGAGTGAGTTGATGCTCAACTCACTCACTCATGAAGTAGAAAAGAGTACATGTTGAGAACCTCATTGATCCGGAATGACAGTCCACTTACCCATCATCAGTTAGAATCATAGAATCATAGAGTTGGAATAGACCACAAGGGCCATCGAGTCCAACCCCCTGCCAAGCAGGAAACACCATCAGAGCACTCCTGACATATGGTTGTCAAGCCTCTGCTTAAAGACCTCCAAAGTTGGAGACTCCACCACACTCCTTGGCAGCAAATTCCACTGTTGAACAGCTCTTACTGTCAGGAAGTTCTTCCTAATGTTTAGGTGGAATCTTCTTTCTTGTAGTTTGGATCCATTGCTCCGTGTCCGCTTCTCTGGAGCAGCAGAAAACAACCTTTCTCCCTCCTCTATGTGACATCCTTGTATATATTTGACATGGCTATCATATCACCCCTTAACCTCCTCTTCTCTAGGCTAAACATGCCCAGCTCCCTTAGCCGTTCCTCATAAGGCATCATTTCCAGGCCTTTGACCATTTTGGTTGCCCTCCTCTGGACACGTTCCAGTTTGTCAGTGTCCTTCTTGAACTGTGGTGCCCAGCCCAGAATTGCATTGGCTTTTTTAGCTGCCGCGTCACACTGTTGGCTCATGTCAAGTTTGTGGTCAACCAAGACTCCTAGATCCTTTTCACATGTACTGCTCTCAAGCCAGGTGTCACCCATCTTGTATTTGTGCCTCTCATTTTTTTTTGCCCAAGTGCAATACTTTACATTTCTCCCTGTTAAAGTTCATCTTGCTTGTTTTGGCCCAGTTCTCTAATCTGTCAAGGTCGTTTTGAAGTGTGATCCTGTCCTCTGGGGTGTTAGCCACCCCTCCCAGTTTGGTGTCATCTGCAAATTTGATCAGAATGCCCTTGAGTCCATCATCCAAGTCGTTGATAAAGATGTTGAATAAGACCAGGCACCCCACTAGTCACTCTTCTCCAGGATGAAGAGGAACCATTGATGAGCACCCTTTGGGTTCAGTCAGTCAGCCAGTTACAAATCCACTAAGTGGTACCATAGTCAAGACAGCATTTTACCAGCTTCTTTACAAGAATATCATGGGGCACCTTGTCAAATGCCTTGCTGAAATCAAGGTAGGCTACATCCACTGTGTTCCCTTCATCTACCAGGCTTGTAATTCTGTCAAAAAACGAGATCAGGTTAGTTTGACATGACTTATTTTTCAGAAATCCATGCTGACTATTGGTGATCACAGCATTCCTTTCTAGGTGCTCACAGACTGTTTGCTTAATGATCTGCTCCAGAATCTTCCCTGGTATTGATGTCAGACTGACTGGGCGATAATTATTTGGGTCCTCTCTTTTCCCGTTTTTGAAAATAGGGACAACATTTGCCCTCCTCCCGTCTGCTGGGACTTCGCCTGTTCTCCAGGAATTCTCAAAGATGACTGCCAGTGGTTCTGAGATCACATCTGCCAGTTCTTTTAATACTCTTGGATGCAGTTCATCTGGCCCTGGAGACTTGAATACATCTAAACTAGCCAAGTATTCTTGTACTATCTCCTTAGTTATTCTGGGCTGTGTTTCCTCTGCTGAATCATTTGCTCCAAATTCTTCAGGTTGGGCATTGTTTTCTTTATCGGAGAAGACTGAGGCAAAGAAGGCATTGAGGAGTTCAGCCCTTTCTGTGTCCCCTGTTTGCATTTCACCATCTTCTCCTCTGAGTGACCCCACTGTTTCTTTGTTCTTCCTTTTGCTACGAACATACCCATAAAAGCCTTTTTTGTTGCTTTTAACCTCTCTAGCAAGCCTGAGTTCATTCTGTGCTTTAGCTTTTCTGACTTTGTGTCTACATGTGCTGGCTATTTGTTTGAATTCCTCTTTGGTGGTTTCCCCCCTTTTCCATTTTTTGTACACATCCTTTTTTAATCTTAACTCAGTTAAAAGTTCTTTAGATAGCCACCCTGGCTTCTTTAGGCACCTTCCATGTTTCCGTCTCATTGGTATTGCCTGAAGTTGTGCTTTTACTATCTCCCTCTTAACAAACTCCCAGCCATCATGAACTCCCTTTCCTTTTAGTATTACTGTCCATGGAATCTCACCCAGCACTTCCCTAAGTTTTATGAAGTCGGCTTTCTTAAAGTCAAGAAATTGAGTCCTAGTATGCTTGGCTGCTCCTTTCCACTGTATAGTAAACTTCAGAAGAGCATGATCACTCGCACCTAATGATCCTTCCACTTCTACCCCACTAACCAGGTCATCAACATTGGTTAGGACCAGATGTAAAATGGCTGTTCCTCTTGTTGCTTCTCCCACTTTCTGGACAATGAAGTTGTCTGCAAGGCCAGTGAGGAATCTGTTTGACCTTATGCTCTTGGCTGAGTTTGACATCCAACAAATATCTGGGTAATTGAAGTCCCCCATTACTACTATCTCCCTTCCTTTTGCATGCTTGGCCATCTGTTCCAGGAAGGCATCATCTATGTCCTCCTCTCCCTTAAGTTGTCTCCACCAAGATCTGATAATCATAAGAAGAGCCCTGCTGGATCAGACCAAGAGCCAATCTAGTCCAACTCTCTGTTCCCATAGTGGCCAGCCAGATGCCCATGGGAAGTCTGCAAGGAGCATCTGAGTGCAATCACTTGCTCCTTACCTGCAGTTTCCAACAACTGGTATTCAAAGGCATCATGCCTCCAGAAGTGAAGGTAGACTAGTCATTGGTCACATACACATTGTGACTAATAGCCATTGAAGGATGTTGCACAAGAAGTGTGCACACAGTGACCCACCATTCCTGATGTCGATATAGTGCTTCTAAAGCAGCTAAGATTTAAAGGCAACAGAAATGCAATGTCCGTTAATTTATTTAAAACATTCAATTTGTTTATTCATTACATTATTCTCCAGCCCTTTCCCCTAGGAGTTCACAGTAATATAAACTGTTCTCTGATTTCTCTTCTGTTTTGTCCTCAAATAACCTTGTGATATAGACTAAGCTGGGGTGAGGTTTGATGTATACTTCATGGCTGAATTTGAGATTTCAACCAGGGTCTTGCACTCCTAGTCCAACACTATAACCACTATCCCACCTTTCTGTCCAAACAGAGGCTCAGTGTGGCTTGCAAACAAACAAAAAGCAAATGGCAATAAATACAAAAAAAGAAAACTGGCAGTAGCAATATAGCAGAAGTTCTTGTCCTGGCCTCCATAGCAGTCCAGGCAAATGAATGCATTTGAATTTGCCATCTGCAAGATAAGTGAAAAATCACCAAACAAATGGTTCTGGGGGAAGCATTCCGCAATCATGGAGCCACCACTGATAAGGCCCTATTATGTGGAATGGTGAATTCAGCTGTAATAGTGTTGGGATCTTTTCTTTCAGCCTGTCTTGTGATGGTTCAGCTGTGGGCCAGGACTTGAAGCCTCCTTCCTTTAGGTGGAGATGGGAGACAACACACTGCAGCAACTGTGCAGTAGACATTCCCTACCACCACCCTGTGGGCTTCTGGGCAGTTTGGAGATAAATTCATGGAAACACAAAGGGATTCTATTTTGTGGTATTTGCTGCTCTGTAGAAAGCCCTCCTCAGAAACCAAGAAGTGTAAATCATAATTTGCCAGGAGAAAAGTTCAATGAACTTATTGTCAGGGGAAAACATAAAGTCTAGAGAAAGAAAAATTCAATTTTCTTGGGGAAATTACAAAACACAATTTATCCTTTTAGATTGACATTTAGAAGCAATATTGTCTATTCATTTCATCCCCACATTACTATTATTATTATTGTTTGTTTGGTTTGAAGAAACTCAAGTGAAATGGCATGTTTGGAGCTTTATTGCAATCTAAAAGTGATCCCTTTTTGTTGTGATGGTGGTTCTTTCAGTCTGACATTTTCAGAAAGGGAATGCTTAGTTTCACGGCACTTTATGACATTTTTGCTCAGGGCCAAATTGCAGACTGATTTTGAAATGCTGATATATCCCCCAAGGTAGGATTTCTGTTTTTGAAAAGCTCCAGGACTCACTTAAGGACTTTTTTTTTTAAAGTAGAGGGGGGAAAGTTCGAAGGTATATATATAATACCTTTGTTCCATAATGAATTGGTTTTTTTATTTTTATTTTATTTCAGGAGAAATAGAATATCAAGAAACCCATCTCTTATTTCCCGCCTTAGTTGACCCATTATTTGACTGCAGTCCCTACATGTAGCTCAGCGATAGATCACCTGCTTTGCATTCAGAAAGTCCCAGGTTCAAAAGAACCTTGTATTTTAATGTTTGAAATGGTTATGTTTTATATGTATAAAATTATCAAAAACCTAATTTTCAATCCCTGGAATCTTCAGTCCGTGTTGGCAATAGTGAGCGAGCTCTTAATTTTGGTTATTACATTTCTATCCCATCTTTTTTCCCCAATGAGTCAAGGTGATTCTGCACCCCCCAATCATTCCCCCCCCTCACAATAACCCTGAGAGGTAGGCTCTGCTGGAAGACTGTCACTGGTCCAAGGTGACCTAATGAGTATTGCTGAGTGTGGATTTGAACCTGGTTTCCTAGGGTCCAGAAGTGGATTTAGGGAAGCGCAACTCTTAGCTATTTGTGACTGAGAAATATAAGCCTTACACAAATAGTTAAAGGTAACTTTTACCTGCCAGTTGAATGGTTGAACAAGAAGTATGATTTGCAAACTCCTCCAGACAGCATCTACATGAAGTCTCCACACCTCTCACCTTCAAAGTCAAGAGAGAACTATCAGAAGAACCAACCAGCTCCCACTGCCAATTACCAGTCGCTACCTTCTTTCCCCAACACCACTTACTCTTTGTGAAATACATTTCCAATGAAATTACACTGCAAATTCTAACAGCAACCGGCTCGGTTGCACTGGCTGCAGAGACTTGGGGGTGTGCAGGGGGTGCCACGACTATGATGTAGAATGGAAAGTAAGAAGTTGGGAGCGCACCCCAAATTTTGGCATCGCTGGAATTTGAGACCCCAAGGTCTCCCACTTCAGGCCCTAGTCTAACACTCTAACCACTGGCTAGAAGGCACCAGTGGGCCAAGTCAGCTACCCGTGTTCCTGTTTGAAGCAGGGTGGAGTCAGATACCGTGAAGAAAAATAAACAAACCTCAAAACAGTTGTCAAATGGCAGGTGAGCCACAAGAGGGCAGTGGTCCCCCAACCTCAAAGTATCTGCAAACAGAGAAACTCAATTAGGATGTTCATTTACGGTAGAGTGATTTCGAATTAAATGCATTTTCTAGCTTTTCATGCAACTTACAATAGAAATAAAAAGAGAGAGGGGGACATTTTGTTTTGTTCAAGCAGAAAAACTATGCACCCCCCTCTATTGAGATCCGCAAACAGCACCGCTTTTCTGGGTGATTTTCTATCAGCTGTTTGTGAATGTGGCAGGCTTCAGGCTTCATATCATGGCTTGTATGCCTTTTTGTGGCTGTAGCAAAGTCTTCCTAAGCATCTGCTAACACAGGGGGTGGAAAACCTTCATCCCACAGGCCAAATTTGGCCCATGTGGCCATTTTCTCCCAACCACACCCACATGCACATCTGTGACATTGGTGCATTCTGAAATGGCAGCAGGGTTGTTGTTGTTTTAATGGAGGAAGGGTTAGGGGGTTGTTGACACCTAGTCTAGTCCTTATTTGTGGATTTCCCCAATTCATTTGACACATTAAAATGTCTTTTATTTTTATTTTTTTAAAAAATGTGAAAAATTCAATAGGATTCTTCCTATACTGGTATTTCCTCAATTTACCATCTGAGGCAGGACTTAATTTGTGTCAGGGCTTATCCCTGCATCTTATATCAGTCCAAGGGATCCTTCTTTCAATATCTGGCCAATAATAGAATATCTGGCCAATAATAGAAAGCTGGATCCCAGTTCTTCCTTTTTGTCACTACCATGCAGCCAACTGAATTCTTCCATACACCAACCTGCTTCCCTCAGTTGACAATGATTTTGTACTGAGATGTAATGCCAAACCATTTTATTGCAGTCTCACCCACCTTGGTGTCCTCTAGATATCTGAACTACAACTCCCACCAGCCCTGGCCACCATAGCTAGTGGTTATGGATGGATGAGAACCGTAGTCTAAAAAAAATCGGGAGGACACCAGTTTGGGGAAGGCTGATCCTGAAAAGGCACTTAGATCCCCTGGGCTCACACACTCCGCATTCCTTGTCCTACTCCACTGTGGTTGTATGGAGATGAGAGGTTTCTGCTTTCGTTTTAGATTAATTGCAGTTCAGCATTTTATTTTGTTTTTTAAATATACACATAACTCCACCTTGGGACCAAAGGCAGAGAATGTGTGGTTCCCATCCAGGCCTGCTTAGCTTTAACAAGGTGGTGGCTTCATGTGCCCAAGAGCTATGCCACCCAAACCCTAAACTGTGGCTGGTCTTAACTGTAGTTAGTGAAAACAAGGCAATTTCATAAAGCCAATATTAACTGTAGTTAATATGAACCACAGTTTATCCACTTTTGGATGTCAGGACAAACTGTGGTTAATCAACAAAAGAAGCAAAAGCTTCTGAACTCCTCCTCATGGCTGCACCAGAACATGATTGGAGGAGGGGAATGTGCAAGTCAGCTGGAGGAAAGCTGAACTCTGTGGTTTAGCATTATGTCTCACCTAGCCAGTGCCTCTTAACATGCCACTTCCACTCACTTCTTCTGCAAGAATTACTAAATTACTTGCAGAATTTGCACAGCACTCCTCTGCTATAGATGTTTTCTATTGCATTTGTAACTAGCTGGTCCTTTAGGACAAATTGGATGCTGCCCCACTGAATGCAGCCCACACCCAATTGCCTTCTTATTTCACAACTTAGCCCAGGGGATGGCATTAGCTGTCAAGTTCCTTCTCTTTGGTCCCCATAGAATTCAGTAGGGAGAAAGATGGGGTCAAGACTTGGTTTAGTTGATTCTGTCTGCCATTAGCTTTGACACCATCTTACTGTTGGCCTCTGTGCTGCTTGGCCTATTCAGTATCAATGGGCACCAGCCACCACTGGGAAACAGTATTGCTAAATTGGGAAAGAAAGAAAGAAAGAAAGAAAGAAGGAAGGAAGGAAGGAAGGAAGGAAGGAAGGAAGGAAGGAAGGAAGGAAGGAAGGAAAGAAAGAAAGAAAGAAAGAAAGAAAGAAAGAAAGAAAGAAAGAAAGAAAGAAAGAAAGGCTGGAAGGAAGTTTTGAGCTCACCCCCTCCCCCTTTTTTTTGGCAGCCGACAGGCTGGCTTGGGAGATTTCTCTCTGTCAGCCGAATGAAGGCGAGAGACAAAGCGAGAATTCGTGTGGAGTACCGAAGACTGTCGGACTCAATTATATGTAATGGGCTTTGCAACCCAGTGATTAATTTGGTAATCAAAGCAGATATTACAGCAACGGCTGGCAATGGGGAAAAATAACCTAAAATAGATATAAAACATTTTTCGCCTCAAAATTGGCAGCTGATATCTTTCTGTTTTATGAGAAGTGGCAGGGAGGTGAAAGAGAATGGGAGAGGTGCCTATCATAGCAAAAAGGGAGGTGGGGGGAAGGTTTCTGTGTTAACTCACCCGGGCTCACAACTGCTTGATGTTTCCTTTCAAAAGCAAATCAGACGTGCTCTCTTCTGCTTTTGAGGTCAGGGGTGGGGGTTGCACTCCCCGTATTATAACACTCATATAGCTCAACTTTTTCCACCCTTCCAGTTTCAGAATGCTTTAAGGAAAGGCGCCAGCTAGTTATATTACTATCAATATTGCATTGTACACCTTGAGTTCTTATGTGAGTCTTAATGGGAACAAGGCTTCGGTTCTATCCTAATCTGTGCTAGACCCCAACAGCCATTAACACCCTTCCACACACCTGGATTAGGGATGGGTGAATCTGTTGATTTTGGTTTCTCACAGTTTCTCATTTGACCAGTCTTTAATTCCATTTTCCACTTTTCCACATCCGTTTGCAATGATATTAATAATAAAAGGTTCTCATGAAACCAGACCAGCATTTTAGTGCTGATTTCTCATAGTGAATATTTTTTGCAAAACAATTTCCCCTATTATAATGCATTTTGCATGTCTTTTTCACTAATGTATGCATTTACATGCACACTTCACCCAGGTCTGTGTATTTTTGTACACATTACTTGGCTTGAGAGTTGGGCTGCAAAATTCAGAAACATGTAAATTTTGAAGCCCGGCTGTGTTTCACTTTGCTTATTGTTTTGAAAGGTGTGAATTATTTAGGCCTGCCTTTAAAGGTGAACTGATTTGGTCCCCACTCCATTCCTAGCTAGGATACAGTGATAAAGTAGGTGGGACTTGTGAGCAGTTAACACCTGTCAAGGTAACTGAGAAGCCAGAATCACTTTCCAGGTAAACAAGAATCCAGTATAGGAGGAATGAGGCCTCATGACCATCTTCTCAGTATAAAATTCAGAAATGTACCCCATGTTTACTCTGCTGACCACAAAGAGGAGGAATTAGTTTTGCTTTTGGCTGTGCAAATGGTCCAAACTTTACAAATAAATCAAGGAACAGGGTAAGACCATCAAGTTAAGTCTCTATCGAAAGTGAAGACTATGACTCAGACTATAGAAGGACTGTACCCAGTGGGTACTCTAGCAATGCATGCATTTTATTAAATGAATAAATAATCTAGATTGATTCTAGAACCTGCTCTCCACAAGGATGACTGTGATTACTTGATACATGTTTGGAAACCCATCCCTTGATTAGGTTATCCATGCCCTTTCTTTCCTGCACATGTCTCACATGAAGAAGGAAGTGGTGGTTGTGAGCTTGGCATATGTATGCCCACACACAACATCACTGGGTAGGTGTGGACATGCCCCCCATTGCTGGGACCACCTACATCTATTTTAATATTTTCAAATACAGTAGTACCTCAGGTTAAGAACTTAATTCATTCCGGATGTCCGTTCTTAACCTGAAACTGTTCTTAACCTGAAGACCACTTTAGGTAATGGGGCCTCCTGCTGTCACCGCACCACGCACGATTTCTGTTCTCATCCTGAAGCAAAGTTCTTAACCCAAGGTACTATTTCTGGCTTAGCATCTGTGACCTGAGGCATCTGTAACCCAAGGTACCACTGTAGACACACTGCAGGGTAATGCGGAATCAATCTGCAATGAGTCCTGTCCCGCCTCTCCTCCCCCTTTCCCAGATTGAAACCAGTTTAACAGAAAGCACTTTTCATGGCGGGTGGGGATGCAAAAAATCTAGGTTGTGTGTGGACTACATATAAAAAGCAAGTGCTGAGTCCTCATTGATTCTAGAATAAAATGCTATGTTGCACACAGCCTATCCCTATAACTAAGTGCTTACTAACCCAGTTGCAAAATCTGGAAGAGCAATGGTGGCCTGTGCTTTCTCCACCCTTCCAGATTTTGCCTTCTTGTCGAATACCATGGATTAGAATGTGACTGTCAGACAGTGCAGGGGAAGCATTCAAAGCTATTTGCCCTGTAGGGTAAACTGTCCACTGAGAATGCTTTGCTATAACCACGTCCTTCCGCTCTCCTTCCCATAAGCCTTACTTCTGGTCTCAGTGGGATTTTGAAGCCAAACAGCAGGAAGTGTCTATTTTTTCATGGAAGCAGCTGTAGAGAGAAGGTGATGGAGATGGAAGCAATGCATTTCCCTGACCTAGTCCTAGCTAAAAGCATAGGGCACAGTCTAGGTGGCAGGCAGGCACATTTGCTCTGTACTGGGAAGATGAAGAAGAAAGCCATTTGCGCAACAGCAGAGACACATTGTTTTTACGGCCACATTTGCACCTAAATTACCATCAGATCCAGGATCATCATCCATTACCCAGTGATGTGAAGAGAAGTGCCAGGTCAGATACCTGCAACAGCTGTTATTTTCCTTGGCTCTTATATTTTTGGACCCCATCTCTGATATGCACATCAGGGACAGGCAGCTCTCAGTGACATGGTGTAGTATGTGCTTTAATCCTTCCCACAGAATAGTGACACACTGGAGGCTCCCATATAACTGTATGTATGAAGATACAGATATAGACCATATTATACTGCAGTATCACTTTAAGGAACCATGGCTTTATCCAAAGAATCCTTGGCACTGTGAGTTGTTAAAGGTGCTGAGAGTTATAGGTAGGAGTCTCCTCTTTCTTTCCCAGAGCTACAATTCCCAGTCTTCCCTGGGGAGAGGGATGGACTTTTAAACCACACTGATAACTCTAGCTTTGTGAGGGGAATAGGAGTCTCCTAACAACTACAGTATAAACACCCTAAGCAAATTGTAATGACCAGGATTCATTGGGGGAGACATGGTACCATAGTGTCTTATTATTAGTTTTGGGGTTATTAGTTGCCCACTCTTCACCATAAGGTCCCTGGGTGGGTTACATCAACCAAAACACACCATTAAAAACAGTTTAAAATGACTTGCAATCACAGAAACAGGTCCTAAAAATATACACCTCATCAACATCCAGCATAAAAAGAGAGGCGTCTTCAATATTTATTGAAATATGTACAAAGAAGGTGCCAGACTCACTTCTGTGGGGATGCAGTTCCACAACTTAGGGGCTGCCACAGAGAAGGCCCTTTAATGTACAGTGTGGAGGCAGCCACAGTTGAAGATATGGTAGCCCGCTGTCCTTTTTAGTTTCTCCTGTACTGGACTCCTGAAGCCAAAGCCTGTGTGTTTGCTTTGTGTCAGCTCATCAGGTGCCTAGGAATTGCAATAGTTTTTTCCATCTCTCTATTTCTTTGGCTCTGTTTCACCTTTGCCTGTCAGACAGCTTTCTGGATAGTGGAACACAGCTTTTTTATTATTACCTCTTGAAGAACAAAAATTAAATTAACAACATTGAAACAAAAAGGGGGGATCTCACCTAACTTTGACCTCTCTCTATTATGCTTCACACAAGTAGACAGGGAGAGTTCACTCCAGGGCTATTTCTTGGATGGCTGAGAAGAATCTAAACTTTTCACTTTCAAATTAACCTGTCAAATCATATATTCGTTTATAAGGCCAAGCGAACGAGGGGCCAGGATATTATCACACATCAATTAAAGGGGAATTAATTACAATTTTCTAGTCTTAGCACATTAACACTCCCTAAACAATAGAGACAATATTATAGACTTGATATAGGGAGAAGTAGATAATAACAATGCACTTTGGTGGCATTTCTTGATTGTTGAAATGGCCCTCACAATGCAGGCTTCTTTCTTTGAACTGGATACTACCACCTTTGGCTTGAATGGAACAGTTTTCTTTCTTTGGACTCGTCCAAATTACCTGTTCATTGAGCTTCCACCTTGATTTGTTTCCAGTGAGATTATATGACATTGCATCAAGCATTATCCCACATTTCCCAGAGAATTTTCCTGTCACTTTCACTTAAAAAAAAACACCCTAATTAATCATTGGTCAACCCCTCCCCCCAAAAAAAACCTAATTAAAAGCTTGTCTCCCAAAGCAGGTTAATGTTCTTTCCAAATTCTTACGCACTTGTGGGCACTGGGGAGGGTATTCCTTAAAACTGGGGCAACTATTGGAAAGGCCTGCTTTTAGCCCAAACTTGGGACACATATCTCATCAAAGTATTTCAAAACCAGTACAATCCACTGATCTTAACAAATGGTGGGCCTAATATCCTGCCCTGTATAAAGCCATACCCTTCAACATTTCTCTGATGAAAATAGGGACATTTAAAATAATTTGAATAATTATAATTATAAAATTATAAAATTATAAAATTATAAAATTATAAAATTATAAAATTATAAAATTATAAAATTATAAAATTATAAAATTATAAAATTATAAAATTATAAAATTATAAAATTATAAAATTATAATTATATCCCACCCATCTGATTGGGTTGCCCTAGCCACGCTGGGTGGCTTCCAACATACATAAAAACATACATGATAGAACATTAAACATTAAAAACACTCCCCTATACAGGTCTGGCTTCAGATGTCTTCTAAAGCTTGTATAGTTGCTTGTCTCCTTGGCTCGGGGATTGCAGCCATACCCTCCAACATTTCTCTGGTGAAAATAGAGATGTCTTAAGGAAAAGCAGGACTTTCCAGAATCAATTCAGAAACAGGGAAGGCTTCTGTAAATCTGGGACTGTCCCTGGTAAATAGGGACACTTGGAGGGTCTGTATGGTATAGAATCCATACTAAGCCTGACAAGCAAAGTGCATCAGTCTCTTAGCACATGACAACATTTTCATTATTTTGCCCTGCACTGACTGCTTGTCTTTATCATTTTTTAATACTTTGGGGGCACACACACACACCCCGGACCAATCACACACCACATCTGGAGGACACAACACTTGACATATTTTTCTGGGATCTGACATTTCTAAATCAACCACAGCAAACTTCTGAATGCCACCAGCTGTTCAAGGAATTGCATCTTGTTTCCAGACAGGTGTTGCTGTCTGACTCTTCCAGTTTATTAAATCCCATAATTCCCCTCCATCATGGATTCATGTAGACTCTGAGAACCTTAGGGGTGATCTTTGTGGTCATGTGTGTATCAGGTCCTTCTCTCTATACTTGTTTTTATGCCTATGAGATGTGAATGGTATATCTGCATCAAGTTACCACTTTTCTTAATATAAACATGAAGAAAGGGGGAAAAACACACGCAAGTACTCTCTCACACACCTCAATAATAACAGTTTGATAAGTGTATGGCATTCTCAATCAATGCATATGTATTTTGCATCCAGTTCTGTATCCCAGCTACAAAACAGATTACTTGGTTAGAGCATGGTGCATATTCCTGCATTGCAGGAGGTTGGATTAGATGATCCTCAGGGTCCTTTCCAACTCCGATTTTATGATTCTCTGATTCATTATTCTACTACAGCAATAATTCCTGATAATAGCTGAGGCAGTGCCCACTTCGCAAGGGAATTTAGCAAGTCCTCTGGTTAAGCTGTGCCACCATGCCTGGGAAAGAGTCCAGGTTCCCAGTATTATCCCATATATTTGGCATAGAGCCAAATTATGTGCATGTTTACTGGACTAATGTATTGTTTGGGAATCCAGCCTTGCCTTATGAAGGACATTGCAGCTCCATGTGGTACACTTGGCTCTGCTCTTTATGAGTGCTACACAGAGATAGTTGAAGAATGCTCTTCTTTCTTAGCACCAGATAAGCCCAAGGCATGGTGAGGTGCTTTTAGTAGGCCAGGTCAGCTCTAACAGGCTAAGGCTCTCAGAACTTTGAAGTCATCTGAGGATGGAGGAGGAGGAGGAGAGAAAGAAGAAGTAGTTGTTTCTTCTGAGGTGATCTCCCTTGGGGATGATGAATTGGTCGAGAAGAGGACCAGAACACGAATGGGCTGTAGCTCAGTGAGTGGTGCAGCATCTGCTTTGCATGCAGAAAGTTCCAGGTTTAATCCCTAACAGCTCCATGTAGTGCTAGGAAAGACTCATTGCCTGAAACCCTGGAGAGTCACTTGTCAGTCATTGTTAGACAGCACTGAGCTCAATAGACCAATGACTTGACTCATTAAAAGGCAACTTCTTATTATCCTATGCTAATACAAAGGAGTCTCATTTGCCTTGAACAGACTGCATTGCAGTGCTAAAGTCAGCACTGTGAGGTCTCATCTGTCAACATGTGACAGGGATGGGAAAGAAATCTGCCAAATTGTGGAAGGACCATAGCTTGGTGGTAGAACATATGCTTTGATGGAAAAGGTTCCAAGTTCATTCACTGGCCTGTCAAAGTTGGGCTGGCACAGATTCCGGCCTAAAACTCTGGACAGTTGCTGCCAGTCAGTGTAGACAATGCTGAGCTACTTATTTATTTTTAAACAACATTTGTATGTCACACAGTAGAGGCTTAAAATAACAACTAAGTGTACCGATGCTATGACTGAGTATAAATCAGCTTCCTAACCTCTGGCTGCCTTACAACCTAAGAGGAGCCTTAACAAATTAGCCAAGATTTAGAGGTTTTGAATGTATATGTGTGAGAGATTTGTAGGGCTGAGACTTATTTAGTACACATACAATGCAAACGTGCAACACACATACCCATCTGCTTAGTAAGTTGGCATGTATGTTGGGTAAGCATGTACAGAATTGTGGTTTTGCAGCAGTGCCTCTACCAAGCCTTACTTGGCAATGCAAGCAAGCAGACTTGGGGAGCTTCCCTAGCCATTCCTCTGGGCTGCCTTGCTCTCGCTGCAGCCGCTCTCTCACGCTTTCTCCTTCCATCCCTAACTCATAACAGATAGCTCTTCCTTCGTCTCCCCAGATAATCCTTCTCTGACCGCTTTGCCCAGAATCCCAAATTGAATGACTGCTCTTCAGAAATGAGGATTAGCGTGTTGATGGGATGAGTTACACATGGCCACAAAGGTCACCCCTGAAGGCCAAGTTGCTCCGAGTCTGTGTGCATATCCACAAGGGAGAGAGACGGAGGGATTTAATGAAATGGAAGAACCAGGCAGCAACACCCGTCTTGAAGCAAGGTGCAATTTATTTAATAGCTGGTGGCATTCAGCAGGCTGCCATGGCTGATTTTTTTTTAAATGTTGTATCCCAGCAAATGAATCAGAGTTGCTTTCCCCAGATGTGTCGGGTGTTTTGTACCTGTGTGTGTATGCACACATAAATGCACAGGACCCAAAGCATTAAAAACTACAAAAGGCAGTTAGAACATGCTAACCTCTTTCCATGTACAGAGTCAACAGCAATCCGAATTGGCAAGAGATATAATAGAGAAAACATTCAGGCTTGGGGAAGGAGCAGAATCATTGGCAAAGTGAATCCATCACAGAGGAGACCAAGGACAGAGAACCTCCAGGTATTGTTGGGTTTCAACTCCCATCAGCTCCTAACCCAGCATGGCCAATGGTCAGAGTTAATGAAAGTCACATTCCAACCACATCCAGAGGGCCATAGGTTAGCCACTCCTACATTAGGCAGCACTGGGCTGGATGGACCAATGATCTGAGTCTGGATTAAGTCAATTTTAACATGTACTTAGCTATACACATTTTTTTTTTATTTAATGTTTGTTCCACAGGGCTCCAAAGCAATCATTGTGAGTTAAAACAACAGAGGACAAAATAAAAAGAAGTTTTAAAACACAATCAGCAGGAAAGCTAGATGAACCCAACTGTCTGGGGAGAACAGATTAACTTAAATTTATGGTTCCTCTCTCTCTCTCTCTCTCTCTCTCTCTCTCTCTCTCTCTCTCTCTCTTTCTCTTAAATGGCAGTTTATGAATCTTTGAAAGGTTAAGAGGGAAGTGGCTAGAGGCACTTTTCAAGTCATAGTATCTGGTCCTGTGACTTAGAAGGCTCAGTCCAGAAGAATCCAATCTTTTGTTCCTCCCACTTTTCCATCTTTCCCCCACCCATTTCCCCACAGTCCATGATGGACTGTGTACCTCTGGCTGAATTTTTTTATTCCCATCCCTGGTTAATAGGCAAGAGGCAAGTTGCAGCTCACAGTTTCTAGTATCTGGGTCTGTGACTGAGAAGCATCATGTCAGAATCAAATCTCTTTTCTCCTCCCACTTTTCCCTCTATCCCCATCGCTGGAATATGGCTGCTGGAAAGTTGTCTGTGATGGAATATGGCCTTCAGGCTGGAAGGTATTCCCCACTCCTGGTTAGGAGGGAAGAGGATAGTTGCCTTACCCAAGTTCTAGTGCCTGGGTCTATGGCTGAGAAGAACACAACCCTTGGTCATGGTGGTGATAGATCTCTGTAGTCAGGCAGGCCCATGTGGGAGCAGGCGGTCTGCTGTTGACTGAAAATAACTTTAAAATAAATCCTGCACATCAGATTCTAATGCAATAGCTTCCACGCATTCTCCTGGCAATGACAAGAGTAATATAAATACCATATGAAATATTAAGGCTGTTGAAATACTAATACTGTTGAGAGATGACAGACACCCACTATTTGTAGTTTCTGAAAACAATTTAAGGCAGTTTTGCCTTCCAGCAAGCTTTTCCCCATGCATTTAATAAATAAATAAATGTTTAGGTCTCTGCTTTGGGTGTGGGTTGTAGGGTTGTAGCTGATTTACCTCTACTCAGAGCTGACCCTCTGGTTTGCTCTGAATATGACTAGCATTGGATGCGGCCCTTTGCTTCTAAATGTGTTTTAACTGTTTTAGTGTATGGTTGTAAATAGCCTTGAAGTTTAAAGGAAATGTGATGCATGAATTAACTACTACAGCCATGGAGAGACTGCCACCCAGGGACTACCCATGGGGGCTGGGGGGGGGGTCAGCATCAGAGAGCTTGTGCTGGCGTAGCCTGGTTGTTTATGGGTGCATTTAGATGTGGGAAATATTGTATTAGTTTTTCTGATTATAATGCTAACACTTTGCCATGTTTTCTAATGTTACTTTCATGCTGCAATACCTGTGGTATTATAGAACTACAGTGGTACCTCGGGTTACAGACTCCACTAACCCAGAAGTAGTATTTGGAAGGAATCCTGCTTGATCCTTATGAATTAGATTTACTAGACATCTTTTGAGTCTACTTGCCATTACCTCTGCGAAGATTTTGTAGTCGTTATTTAATAATGATATGGGCCTATAGTTTTTAATATTAAGTTTGTCCGTATCAGGTTTAGGGATCATCGTGATGTGGGCCTCTTTCCATGTCTCTGGTATCCTTCCTCCTCTCAATATATTATTCATGATGTCACATAGCACTGGTGTTAACTGATTTTCTAATACTTTATAATATTTAGCTGACAATCCATCCGGTCCCGGGGCTTTTCCTGATTTCATCTTTCTTATCGCATCCTGGACCTCTTCTACTTTTATGGGTTTATTTAATTGGGTTTTTTCTTCCTCTGTTATAGTCTTCCCGCTGCAGTCTTCTAAGTATTTTTCTGTTTGGATTATTTCTTCCTCTTCCTTTTTATACAATTTCTCATAAAATTTGAGGAAATTTTCCTGTATTTCTTTTGGGTCTTCTATCAATTGCTCCCCCATTTTTATCTTATTTATCACATTTTGTTTTTGGCTTCTTCGCAATTGCCAAGCTAATAATTTCCCTTTTTTGTTAGCTGATTCGAAGTATTTTTGTTTCATTCACTTAATTTTCCATTCAATTTCTTGACTTGTTAGCATTGAATACTGTGCTTGTAATATTTTTATTGTTTGTATATTTTGCTCATCTTTCGGATTTGCTATTAATTTTTTCTCGCATTCTCTTAACTGACTGAGAATTTCATCTTTCTTTTGTTCTCTTACTTTCCTCTTATAGCTATTTTGCTGAATAAAAAAACCTCTTAGGACCGCTTTACTAGCATCCCAGACTACATCTATACTTGTTTCTTTATTAAGATTCAAATTGAAATAATCTTTTAAAGTGGCTTTGGCCTTTTCAATAACTTCTTCATTCTCCAATAAATTTTCATTCATTCTCCATCTGAACCTGCTCTGTGATACATCTTTTATTTCCAGCATTATCGAATTGTGATCAGAGTCTTTTCTGGCACTCCTAATATTGCTGGACTATAGCTATGATCAGCTCTGGCCATTGACCACTTTGGAAGGGAGCTGAAGTCCAACAACACCTAGGGCTGGAAGTCTCCCCATCCCTGTGAAAGATGCCTATAGATGGAGCAGAGAATTTAAGCCCTGTTTGCAATTGTAAACATGCGTCCAGGGACTGGTTGCTATTCTGTATTAATTTAGAGACCTAGTGTTTTACATATACTTTATTCAGCTCATGCTACCAATAACTCTGTAGCTGCAGCCTCCTATTCGTAACTGCAGGAATGTACAGTGAAATATGTAGTTTAAGATTATCGATTTCACTGAAGGATTTGTTAGGAACAAAGGAAGCTGCCTTATATTGAGAGGTTTTGCACATGACAGTAAACCATAGTTTAGCATTCCAAGGATGAGCCAAAGTGAGCTTTAGGCTCCCCACCTCTGTTGGTGTGGCTGTGAGGAGGAGATTGAAACGTTCTGCTTGTCTTAGAGTAACTACAATTTAGCATTATGCACTGAAACGGATTAATCTTAACTGTGGTTTATGGAAATAAGTTAACTTATTTAACTAAAAATTGAATATAGTTTGAGTATTCAACATACTCTACTTAAGATGAACCACAGTTTGCTGGGTATCAACAACACAGCAAACTGATCAATTTAACACACCGTACTTAAGGCTAACCACAGTTTGTTGGGTATTAAAAATAGAAACAAAAGCTTTGGAACTCCTCTTCACAGCTCTGTTGGTGGAAGAGGAAGGGGCATGTAAGCCCAATATGCTCTTCCATTGAGTTGGGGAAGGTGGAGGCACTGTTTTAGATTAGGGAAAACTTTTAGGCCTACATCAATGTACATTTAGAATGAATGAAACTGAGAGACTAGGCATTTAAAAAAGAAGAAAGAAGAAGAAACGGTGGGATTTATTATAATTCACAATAGAAGCCATGTGCGTGTGCGTGTTTGTGTAAACCAACACAGAAAGATACAAGATAACACTGGGCGAAAATGTAGCAATAGCTCAGCTTTGCTTGTTTCTTTGTCATAAAACATGGGCATGGGTTTCTGGGAAGGTAATTTTCAGAATCCAAGCTGATACATAAGAAGACCATGATTATAGAGGATAAGGTTATTTATGGAGGATAAGGCAATCAGTCATGGCTAGCCATGATGGCTATGATCTACCTCCAATGTCAGGGGTGGATGAGCTCTTTCCCATGGCTAGTTTCTTGGCCTGATCCTTCAGATAGGATCAGAACTACTGCAGTAACAGTGCCTCCACTGCCCATCTCACAGAATTTGTCCAAAAGGGCATCATGGTCAATGATACCAAAAGCCACAGGGAGATCAAGAGGAAGGAGACGGGTCACACTATGTAAATGTCACTCATCAGGGCCACTAAGACTTCCTGTGAGTTCAGTAGGCTTTGCTACACCATGCACACAAAGAACACAAACACGCAAACACAACCCACAGAGCCTGAACATGAAAGAAAAATAAGAAATTCCTCAGCTGAAGTAAGTCAAAACGAAGGGAGCAACACAGAATCCTGCCAGTTGCAGGTGGGAAGTACATGGAAGGGTCAATCCAGAAACCACAGAAGCTGCACTATTTCCTCTAACAAGCTGTTTGGAACTGAACTGATCAGAGAAGGCCATGCCCTGGCTCCTCCTGGGATTGGCTGTCATGCCCTCTTTGGCAGCTGAAGGAATTTAATTCCTTTAAAATTTGATGGGCTTTGCCTTTTCACACTGCTCACATTCCTTTTCCTGCTGATCCAAAAGACTCAAACAAAAGGAAGAGGTCTGACACGCTGCCTCGTAGGAGAAGACCAAAGTGGATTGTCCAGCAATGTCCAGTGTCATCTTAACTTCTTTGTTTGTAAAGCTGATATGAATTTGCTTCCCAGAATTCTCTTCTGTAAATGTTGCTCCTGTATATTCATCAGATATCCTCAGAATTGTCAAATACTGGGAAATTTCCTACCCTATATTTGGTACCTCTTTTTGACATCTGTTGATATTTGAATTAATAATGTAAGAACATGAGGAGAGGCCAATGGATGAGGCCAATGGACCATCTGGTCCAGAATACTGTTCTCACACTGGCCAACCAAATGTCTGTGGGAAACCTGCAAGCAGGATCTGTGCACAAGTGCACTCTTCCCTCTAGCCGTTTCCAGCAACTGACATACAAAAGCATTTCTGCTTCCAACCATGGGAACGGAACATGGCCATTATAGCTAGTAGACATTGATAGCCTTCTCTGTGAATTTGTCCAATCCTCTTTTAAAGCCATTCAAGTTGGTGGCATCACTGCCTCCTGTGGGAGCAAGTGCCATAGCTTATGCAAAACTATCTGTCCTGAATCTAACATTTAGCTTCATTGAATGTCCCTGAGTTCTAGGGCTATGAGAGAGAGAAACAAACTTTTTTCTATCCACTTTGTCCAAGCCGTGCAGAATTCTATAAGCTACTATTGTCTTACCTCTTACTCACCTTTTCTCTAAATTAAAAAAGTCCCAGATGCTGTAACCTTTCCTCATAGGGGAACTGCTCCACGCCCTTGAGCATTTTGGTTGCCCTTTTCTCAACCTTTCCCAACTCTACAATACCCTTATTGAGTAGAAGTGACCAGAACTGTACACAGTATTCCCAATGTGGTCAAATTCAGTATTTGGTGATTGGCATGGATTGGTGGTGTGCAAGAGATCCTCTTTCTGTAATTTAGGCTGTGACTTAGTTCAGAATGAGCTTAAGTAAAAATGTGTAAATAAATAAATAAACCAGAAAGCAAATCCTTTTAATTTTGAGTTCATTCTGAAGTTCGCCTCTTCCGGTGATTATATGAGGAGTGCAGTGGGCCTCAACAGGTATAGCTAATGCGGATCACACTAGATGATGGGAGTTGAGATCAAAACAACATCTGGAAGGGTCACAGGTTTCCCATCCCTGGCCTAAGCTCTGGAGCCGTCTTCTGTCTTCTGTAAGAATACTACTTTTTTGGGTTTCACCACTCCCTTATGCAGTTCTGCTAGGGAGTTGATCAAAGCCAGCCATCCTTTCTTTCTCCTCATCCCCATTTTCCTTTGGTCCTCTCCTGACCATCTCTGGACTTCTTCCTGCTGCTCATCATTAGCTTGGTGCATGGCCATTCAGTGCTGCAGCTGAAGCTAACCAGTGGTGTGTGTGTGTGGAGTTTCTGTATGGGATAATGAGAACTTGCAGTGCATATCACTCTTCCCCACCCCCACCACCCCTGTGGTATATTTGTGCATCTGTGATCCATGGCAGGAATCCAGCTTGGTTAATTACATTCTGCTTACCTAAATTCCCTTTTCTCTACATGGACAAGTTATTCTTTGGTGGCTGTCCTGAAGTAAACTTCATTACATTCTGGCTGGTCTTCCTTCCTTCCTTCCTTCCTTCCTTCCTTCCTTCCTTCCTTCCTTCCTTCCTTCCTTCCTTCCTGTTGAGAAGGAGAAGCAGTTCCTCCTTGCAAGTGCCTGCTGTTAGAATGTTGTATTGTTTATTCAATTCTTTGTTGGGGGGGGAGATTAAACAAGCATAAAACATGAGACGAAGGCAACAGAACCTGCAATAACTGAGATCAATGGGAAAGGGGAAGGGGGTGGGGGGAAGGACGAGATCCACCGTGCTCTAGGCATCCTTTCTGCATGCTAATAAGAGCTGTTATTAATATTATGTGGTGCCTTTCATCCCAGAGGATTCCAAATCACTTGCAAATTACCCATCTAAATCACTTTGGCCCAGCACTGAACATGACCACCTCTGGGGTGCTGTATAACAAGACTTTAACTCTGTAGTTGCAGTTGGACAGAGTATTAGCTTGGAGGGAAATGAATGGTGTGGGTGGGCTGATCTGAGGCAGAATGCTGTAAACCTGGATTATGGCAATATGGAGCTTCTGTGATGTGACATCTAAAATACTGTGTTTGGGCTGAATTGGATGTGACATTATTATTCCAAATACCAGTTGTGTGAATTGTTTGTGCCCTTTACCTACCCTGCTAAATAGCCTAATCTACATACACAGCACTAGAAAGTGGAGATAAAGCAGGGGAAGTGGTAGAATAGATTGTACCAATTCATATTGCAATTGGGGAATCAAAGTTTGAAATCTTCCTTATATGTGCATGTTTGTGTGCAGCGATCTCCCTGCAAGTAGAAAACTAGCCCAGCAGAGCAATACCTGGGAGAGAGCCTGTCTCCCTGATCTGCTAGTTTGGGGCATTTTTTAAAAATTCGTAGAGTTGGCGGTCCAGCTCCAGTCTGGCTTCAGGTCCAGTCATGGCACTGAAACCACCTCATGACATTTGTAGAGAGAGAGCTGGGGATGGGGGAGTGTGACCCTGCTCATTCCCCTTGATCTTTCAGCAGCCCCCTGACAGAGAGGACAACTGGAGGACACTTTCGCCTTCAAAGAATCATAGAGTGGGAAGGGACCCAAAGGTCATCTAGTCCAACCCCCTGCAATGCAGGAATCTCAGCTAAAGAATTGGACACAGTATTCCAGGTGTGGTCTGACCAAGGCAGAACAGAGTGGTACTATTACTTATTTTGATCTGGACACTATACTTCTGTTGATGCAGCCTAGAACAGGATTAGCTTTTTTTGCTGCTGCATCACACTGTTGACTCATGTTAAGCTTGCAGTCCACCAAGACCCCTAAATCCTTTTCACATGCACTGGTAGTAAGCCAAGTGTCCCCCATCCTATATTATTCCTGCCTAAGTGCAGAACCTTACATTTGTCCCTATTTAAATTCTTTTTTTTTTAGCTTGCGCCCAGTTCTCCAATATGTTATGGTCATTTTGAATTCTGATTCTGTCTTCTGTGGCATTAGCTACCCCTTCCAGTTTGGTGTCATCTGCGAATTTGATGAGCATCCCCTCAAGTCCTTCATCCAAATCATTTATAAAGCTGTTGAACAACAACAGGCCCAGGACAGAACCCTGCGGCACACCACTTGTCACTTTTTTCCAGGATGACAAGGAACCATTAATGAGTACTCTTTGGGTTCGGTCAGCTGTTCCTCACTATCCAACTTTAATAGTATTGATTGTAGAGGGTGATTTGTTTTTCCAGTGATGCCCCTTATGGTTCTATGTGCCAAATTTAACGTAAGGGAACAAATCTTTCAAGAAGACCTGCAACAGATGGCCCTGCCAGACAGTGAGAAAAGTGAAACAAAACATGATAATATGATCATTAAAAGAGGTGAATGAATAGATTTTTGGATCCTTTCCAGCAGGTAAGCAAGCAAGATAATGTTGTATCTCCCCCCTCCCACTTTATAGTGGCCTACTGGATTTCAAACCACAACCAACAATTTGCATGGATACACTCAAATGAGGTTTCTGTTGCACAGCGGGTCGTTGCCTCCAGCAAGGGCAGTTTGAAAGCATTTAGCATTAATCTCCTGTACCAGTATTTATTACTCTTCATAACTGGTTAGTCAGATTCTTTGTTCTGGATCATCTTGTAGACTCTCTGGTGAATCATTAGCAAGGAGAACATCTTCATATATGTCTCTCAGAGAGATCATGTTGTCATCATTTGTATCTGTGCTCAGCTGGCTGGAAGAATTCCAACCACCAGCCTCCTATAACTAAGCTGGTTAAACATTCTATAGCCTTTTAAATGTGTTTGTGGAAGAGAGTTTATTGGTTATTTGGTTTTTATTATTATGCATTTTGTGTTCTTATATTCTGCTTTTATGTTGTGAACCGCCCTGTCACCTTAAGGTAAATGGCAGTATATAAATTAATTTAATAATAATAACAGTAATAATAATAATATCCCTGTGTATGAAGCTTCATTAGGAGCAGCCCTTGATGTTGTTCTGTGAACCCCAATTATGGCATGGTCTGTCTGCTCTGCCACGTAAAGGGATTGCGGTGGTGGGGATTCGCTCAGTTCTCCTTTCAATGTGAGCCTACCTAATTTGCATTTTCTGAACCATTAAGCAGACTGTGCTCTCCAACATCCACACCCCTCTTTGAGAGGTGCACAGTTAGTGAAACTAGCATGCATTGCATTAGAGGGAAATGCTTATTCTGTGCAAAACAGCAAAGAGAAGTGCATGGGATAAATACACCCCAAAATGGATAGGTATTCCCCCCCCCCCTGTGAATTTCTGAAATAAAAAATTGCAAGCTGCAAGTAAAAATGGGGAGAACTTAAGGTTGGGGGGGAATTGGGAAAGTGAAACAAACTGAAACTGTCATGTGTGCCCACCCCTAGCTGAAACTCTCAGGTGATATGATGGAGATGTGTATACCACAGCCGGTACCAGCCATCAGCATAGTTAGGCAGTTTCCTATGACACATGAAGGAGACTCCACCACAAGGAAGTACCACCACCTCCATCTTGATTTTTCCAGGCAGGCAAAGCCAAGCCATTGAGGGTGTGCCCTGGGTAGAGTCCTGAGGGGCAAATAGAGATGTTTGGAGGGCCACATATGGCCCCCAGATGCGAGGCTCTTCTCCGCCCTTGGTTTAAAATTCTCCAAAAAACATGAATTTGCTGCTGTCTCTTTTTCTTTCCCTCCTGGTCAAAAAAGGGGGAAGCAACTGAGTACTTCTTCCTTCTCCACGTAGGTTCAAAAGCCAAGGAGGGAGGGTGGGCCTTGGTTGCTGTCCAAACTGGGTGGCCCTTCTGGCCCATGGCAAAGCTGTGCCCAGATGCGTCTTTTCAAAGAATGATAAAAGAACCCTTCCACGTGGGCAACTCCACTGTGGCGTGAATTTCATGAAGCTGGCCAGATGGCCCACAATAAAACAGATTTGGATGAGGGAGAGAAGGAAGCTTCTCTAGAGGCGAATGTGAGGACAAGAGATACATTTTCCTTGACTTGGCTACTGCTAAGCCAGGTGCATCCAGGACTATAGTGCTTACGGGAAAAGAATTCTTTCCAGAAGTGGTGTCTTTGAATGGGGGTTACTCACAAACACATGCACAAACTCAACATGTGTCTTCCTTCCTTTCTCCTGTGTCTTCCTTCTGTGTCTTCCATTAGGTGGAGTGAAACTGGGAAATGGTCACTCTTATGTCTAATACCTATATCTTTTTGTTTCTCAATTCATCCACCCTGCCAGTGGAATGGTGCAAAACCTGTGTGAAACACTTTTTTTTAGTTGAATTAACAACTTACCATAAATCCCAAATCAAGTTTGCTATGGTGAATGAAACATTGGGGGGGGGGGCTAGGCAGCTTTTTTATAAGAAGCCATTTATTCTAATATTTTTATTGATTGTGTTAAGAAGTGAAAACATAACAAAAAAGGAAGTAAATGAGGAATAAAAAACGTAAACCATCAAGCATCACAAGGACAAAAGCCCAGCTACAAAGGAATAATAAAGTACTAACTCATACAAGTATTCTTGTTACAAATAACACAGATATGTAAAAATGAAAGTATTCTCCACTTCTGAGTTTCAAGATTATTGACAATAAAGGCTCTATAAAGTCTTAGATGAGCCAGACATTTGCATATACAGCTGACTGTATGCCTCAATAGTTGTATAACAAATAAAATCGTGCTATATAGCCAAAAAGGCTGGGGGAGGTCACTCAAACTTTCTCTTTTAAATATTTTTAGTTTATGAGATACCTTTTCAATGAAGGCCATTTGCTGGATACTGTTTCCTTCTTACCCAACAAGAATGGTATGAATGGTGAATGAAACATGAGGGACCCTGGGGTGCTATTTATAAGGAGCCATTTATCCATGCTTCATAATGGTGTTGAATGGCTTAATCCAGTATCACTAATTGTTCTTTATCTTCTTTTGCATTCTTAGCTGTTGCAATTTCTTTCAGTGAAACGTCCTTTAAAGCAAAAACAACAGAAACCTATTGTTTGTGGCTTTTAAATTCACTGCCCTTTTGACACAACATCAGAGATGTGGAGCCTATGGCCCTCCAGATTATTTTTGACTGCAGTGCCCATCAACTGAAACCAACATGGGCAATAGTCAGGAATGACGGGAGTTGTAGCTCAGTAATACATGGAGGTTTACACAATCCCCACATCTTAGACCAGGAGTAGCCAATGTGGTGCTCCCAATACATTGTTGGACTCTGTTGGACTCAGCCCCAGAAAGCATGGCCAATGGTCAGGGATGTTGGGGGTTGAAAAGTATCTGGAAGACACCATGTTGGCTCCCTTGGCTGTAGACTATGGCTTTCTCCCAGTGTATCCAGACAAACTATAGTTTGATGGCTATGCTGAAAATGCTCAGTTATAGATATGAACTCATTCTGTAAATCATCTTGTAAATCTATTTTACCTGTAAGCCTTTCTGGTAAGATTAGCCACAATTGCCATGTGTCATCTGAGAGAACCTACTTTTTAAAAGCTTCCTGACTTGTCTGACTAGAAACCACAGGTGACCAGGCAAATGAGTGTTTACATGCCCATACTAACAACCCCCCCAAAATAAAAAAAAGCCGATTTGCTTTGCACCTGTTCACCAAGCGTGATCCTCTCCAAGGGGACCCCTCCTGCGCTCTGGGTCATCTGCCCTTAATTCATTTCTGAAACCTCTGTTTCAATTACTATCTAGGGTGCTTATTAGGGCTGTGTTGCAATTGCCCAAAGGTGCAGCAAATGCTTTCATGCGCACGCACACATATATAAAAAAGGCAAGGTAGCAAATAAAAGTGGGGCGAGATGGTGGGGGGAATTCAAATCCTTTCTTTTGTAGAGCGAAAATTGACTTTGCCTTGAGAAATCATCCACCCCTTTTTGTTTGTGCTTATGACAGAGCAAGCAGAGTTCAGAGCTTTGGCCGAGGGAGGTTACGGTGGAATTAAATTAAAAATGCCACTCAAAAGCCGACAGGGATGCTGTGTGTCTTCCACTGCTGATGGTGGTGTGTGCCTCTGATTCAGACATGGCAATGAATGCTCCCCCCCCCTTTCTTTTTGCTCTGCCCTCCTTTTCAGTTGTACAAATTATCACAATGCGTTAACATGCGGCTGGCGTAACCACTCTGTGCTGTGACGCTTCCCGTGTGATGCTCTGTTCTTGTGTTTCTACACGCGGTGCGTTCAAGTGTTCCTCTTGTTACGCATTCCCCCTCCCTGGGCTACAATTTGTGTGTGCTTATTCTTGGCCGTGTAGCAACTGTGAGAAAAATAAAATTCTAGCTTGTTTCTCTGGCAACAGAAGGGCACAAAAGCAGGAAAACAGAACCTCCCTTCTTGCTAAACACGGCAAGGAGTCACTCTGCCTGCCTTCTTGGTTTCTTCAATATGGGGGGGGGAGTGTGTTTTCCCCCCTGGATTTTTTTGGGGTGGGGAGATGCTATGTGTCCTTCATCACAGTGGGCAATATTCTTTTAGAGAGCTGATTGGTCCCAGAACTGTTTAAAGATAAAGACTCTAAGGGAAGGAGAGAAGGAAGAGCCTTGGAGCTCCCCAGTGACAATTACTAAGAACACAAGAGCCCTGCTAAATCAGGCCAGGGTGGCCTGTCTAATCCAGCATTCTCATATAGGCCCACCTAATGCCTCTGGGAAACCAGCAAGCAGGTCCTGAGCATAACAACACTTCCTTCTCCCATGGTTTCCTGCAGCTCGCATTCAGAAGCTTGCTGCCTCCAACAGTGGATGCAGAGAAAGCCACTTCCGGCCTGCCCAGGAGGTGGGGTTGCGGGCTTCACGCCCACCCCATGTGAGCGGGGGCTGGTTTCAGCCCCCGCGAGAGCAGGGGAATCCCGGCCGCGTCGTCCACCCAGCGTCGCCCAATCGGGTGGCTGGGGGGCGTGGCCTGCCCTATTTAGGGCCGGCGCGGCCGGGGCTCGCCCTCTTTTGCTGGCTACTTAACCTTAAATTATGGTGTCTTGTGTCTTTATTTATCCTTGGTGGGGGGCGGGAACTTGCCACACAATAGCCATGATGGATAGTCACACTTTGCCTTGTCATACACCCTGCTAGGGCTAAACCAACACATGAGGAGAGTCCTAAGGGCCAGACCAAGAGGCCCAGAGAGCTGCATTTGGTTCCCAGAAGTGAGTTTCACCACCGCTGGTCTAAGGCCCTAAGTAGGTTCCTAGTAGAGGAGAGATTTGAACTGGGGTTTTCTTGATTTCCAACTTAGTCTCTGGTGTTGAGAAGCATTTCTGCCTCTGACTGTATGTGGAGGCACAAAACAGCCCTCATGCCTAATGGTCGTTGATCATCTTCTTCATAAGGTAGGACAGTAGACTGAGAAGGCACATGGATCACCTGGGGTGGTAGCCTATTAACATGTGCTGTCAGTACAAAGATTTCCATTTGTACAACTTCTCCCTGTGCATACCTACATCTTCCCTGTATCTGTTCTGGAGGGCTGGGGAAAATCTAGAACAGATGCAAGGGGTGCACAGCGGAGAACAGAAGAATCCCATTGTGCAAGCGGAAATCATTGTGCTGACAGGAGGCATCGGTTTGGATACAACTCCTGGTGTCTTTCTCTTTATAATGAGATGCATTTCTAGTTCCATTACAGTGATGGTTTCCTTATTTACATTTATACGCATAAATTAGCATATCTGAATTTTATGCTTTTTGGCCTCTTTATTGGATGATGCATTTCTGCTTTTTGGGTGATGCTGGATATCTACCCAGTTGATGCGAGTTTCTTGATGATCCAGTGACACCATTGGTCCTGTTCTTAGGTCACCTGTGGGGTCTGGCTGCCATGATTGCATGTTCAAGTGTGTCCCATGCTTTACCAGTAAAACGAAGAATGGGTTTCACACATCCAGGGTACTGATTAATGCTGTCTTCCTCAAACAAAGCAAATCCTGGTGCCAACCAGCCAAAAATGACTTTAGCATAACAAAATCAAACTATATCCATGTAAGTCATAATAAGATCTAAAAATTAATGTGCAGAATTTAATACCAATAACAGCATGATTAATATATCCCACATGAAAACTTGACTACAAAAAAATCCTAAACAATATCTCACATCAAGAGTCTGTAGGTGTCCTGAGAAGCAGGTTTTGAAAGAATAGCAGGCAAAATGGTCTCTGAGCTGTTCAGCAACCTCAGCTTTTGTAGCTTGAGCCTGTCAGTTAGTCAGCAGACAGACAGACAGACAGATAGATGAGAGTTCTGCTTTTAGTTGTTGTTGTTTTTTAAAAAATTGAGCAGAGGGAAGGTGTGGTCAACTTTTAAACTACAGGAATATTATAGCCAAAATACTTTTACATTCATCTGGCCATAGCATTCCGTATAGCCATGCCATCTGGCGTGTTAAGCATCTATCTTCTGTATTCTGCAATATGTAGCTGTTTCATACATGGTGAACCACTCTATGCCTATGTACATTGTTGGACTGTGTTTACTTTTTACATCTTGTAAAAGATATAATGTTTGGTCACAAACAGGGTGGATGTAATCCGTTATATTCTGTCCTGGCATAAGGTTCAATATAAAAACAGGAGGCTGAATTTGCCTGGTAGCTTCCAAATGTGCTGCTGCAGATTTCCGGGGCCCTGCAAACTTCATAGTTTTGATGGTGAACATTATTCAGAGATGGAGAGGACTGTGACTTCTCCACCTCCTCTTCCCCTTTCTCCCACTGAAGCATGGTTGGTTGCTCCCTGCTTACATCCCTGCACTATGAGGAACTTGTTGTACATCAACACAAGGCTTCCTCTTTTAATCTGTCACACATTATCCCCTTCAATCTCTGATGATTCCTTATCCAAGGGCTAACCCTGCTTTAGCTGTGAGATCTGACAAGCCGCCAGCCCTAGCTGGTAAGGTTGTGACTTACTTTGGAATTTATTGCAGCAATTAGTCATGAAGCCTTGGCATTGTGCAATATTTATATGTGTGGTTGGCCTGTAAAATGGTGATTATCGAAGAGAAATAATTGTTTGCAGTTGTGCGTTGAAAGCTTTCTTTCCTTTGGCTTCTGGGACTAACTCTATGTTAATCACTGTCAAGCATGCAACTTAAAAAAACAAAAGCAAAAAACCAAAACATTTATTTTTAAACCAGCCATTATCTCAGCAGGACCCCTTCAAGCATCTGGATGGCATTGAAAGGGTTTTGTCCGAACGAAAGAACTTAAATATAGCTGCATAGCTTTTCATCCCCTGCCATAGAGATCACTTTGGAGAAAGGTGAAGAGCAGCCAATTGTTGAAATGTCACCAGGGAATTTCCAGGAACCGCACTGGAAAACTCTGAAGTAGGGCTTGGATGAGGCTCCTGTCTTTGATATGGTAACAGAAAAATCCACAGTCTGATAAGGAGGCACCTTGGCAAGAGAGGTGACCATGAAAAGGCTCCCCGGGGAGCCTGCCTTGCTTCTCAAGTTCCTACCATCTTTCATCCACCCCCCTCTTTGTGACTGAAGAGGTCTCTCTGACTGTAGCTTGCTTGCCCTTGTCAGAGAGTAGAGTTTTCTAACAGAGGAAATGATTGAAAAGTCTTTTATTTTGTTCCTCGTCCCCTCTGGAATGGCTGCTAAATATATACTTCCTCTTCTTCTTCCTTAAATGTTACCTGCTGCCAACAGGCAGAGTGAAACATTTCTCTTTTTTTGGAGGGGGGTGGGTGAAGAGAGTATACATGGTACAGGACAAATTAAGTCCTGCCTGGAGCTTGGTTGATGCACAGGAGGAAAAGGGAGAAAGCCACTGCATGATGGAAGGGGGGGGGGGGCATGTCATTTTAAAGCAGCGGGACTCCAGCTGCCATCATCACTGAGCATCAGCCATTTTGGAGGGCCCCACATTCCACATCACCACATTGAAGAGGCTCACTTACAGTAAAAGTTTTGGCTAGATATTTGAAATCATTAGGTAATGCCGATGATGATATCCAACTGCACACAAGTGTCCTCTGCCCATTTTTTCCTTATCTGAGTTCATTCACCTCCTCTCTAGCCCTTCCTCTCTTCCTCTGGACCACTCCCAACACTCCTGTCCTAGCCTCCTTACTTCCTTTGGCTTCTTCTAGTCCAGTGTTTCCCAAACGTTTTTGGGCAACGGCACACCTGTTAGCCGGAAAAAAATCTCGCGGCACACCACCATTAAAGCCCCGCCCCGTGACGTCAGCGCGCAGCGTCACGCCGGGAGGGACGCACAAAAGCGAAAGTTTTTTCCCTCCCCCTTGCCGGGGTGGGAGGAGGCAGCAGAGCGAGGGCAGCTGAGGCGGCGGCGGCTGTTGTGGTGGTGGCGGCGATAGCGGGTGGAGGAGGGGGCGGCGGCGGGAGTTGCTGCTGCTGTTGTTGCTGCTGCTGCCCGGACATGCCGGCCTCCTCCTCCTCCGCTGTCTCGCGATCCTCCCTTTTGCGCGCGCTGCCCTGCCGCTCGGCACCACCACCGCGGAGCCGCCCCCGGCTCGACGCGGATCCTCGCCGCCGCCGCCGCCTCTCACCGCCCGACTCGCCCGCCTTCCTCCCACGGCACACCAGCCGATGTCTCACGGCACACTAGTGTGCCGCGGAACACCGGTTGGGAAACACTGTTCTAGTCTCCTCTTCCACCACCACCACCATTATAGGCTATATCCTTCTGAATACCCGTTGCTAGAAACAGCAGGAGGGGAGGGTTCTCAGGTCCTGCTTGTGGGTTTCCCACAGTCATCTGGGTGGCCACTGTGCGAACAGGATATTTAACTAGATAGGCTACTGGCCTGATCCAGCAGGATTTTCTTATGTTCTTATGTTTCCTGGACCAGCTGTTTAGCTTGCCCATCTCTAGACATAAATAGCTTCAGTCAACTGCTATCAGAAACTTTATTGGCCTAATCTGTTCAGCCAATGGAAAGCAATAGCTTCCCTACCCTTCCTTTGATAGTTAGACTAACTTTAGGTAAAGGTAAAGGGACCCCCGACTGTTAGGCCCAGTCGTGAATGACTCTGGGGTTGCAGCACTCATCTCGCTTTATTGGCTGAGGGAGCTGGCGTACAGCTTCCAGGTCATGTGGCCAGCATGACTAAGCCGTTTCTGGCAAACCAGAGCAGCGCACGGAAATGCCCTTTACCTTCCCGCCAGAGTGGTACCTATTTATCTACTTGCACGTTGATGTGCTTTCAAACTGCTAGGTTGGCAGGAGCAGGGACTGAGCAACGGGAGCTCACCCCGTCGTGGGGATTCGAACTGCTGACCTTCTGATCAGCAAGCCCTAGGCTCTGTGGTTTAGACCACAGTGCTAACCTTAGTGTATTACAATACCTGGGATGCATTAGTACCACTGTGTATCTTGGGGGTGATGAATGGGGAGGTCAGAGTGATGGTGCTGAGTTGAGAAGAAGAGGAGGGGGAAAGTGGCAGTACATTCACTGTAACACATTTCTCAAGGGGAGCAATTGCTTTGATTTCAAAATTCCCCCCAAACAGAAACAGATGAGAAGAAGCTCAGAAGCATGTGACGTTGTTGTGGAGGTACTCTGGGATGCTGGTTGTTAACACCATAACAGTTTGGATAACAGGTTCATTGGCTCCCTTTTCAATTCTCCTGACATGTCAGTTTTGCTCAAGGGAAGCTGGGTATTAAAAGCTCAGTGATACTCCATAAATTCTTCTGGGGAAATGTGAGGAGAATGTATATTTTCATTCCTCTGCTGGAGAATCCTGGCGGGATACATCAAGATGCATTTGGGAAGGTGCACATCTGGAGATGGGGTCATAGCCTAGCAGGAGAGAATATGCTTTGCAAGCCAAAGTCAATTCATGGTATATCCAGTCAAAAGAATCTCTGGTGGAAGATCTTAGAAACTTGAGAGGCAATGGCCTTACTCAGTGCAAGGCAATGTAATTTGTAGTGTAAGTGTCTAGTGTGGAATACCCAAGATGGTGTTCTCCAGATGATTCTGGACGGCGACTCCCAGAATCACCAACTACTAGTCATGCTGGCAGGGGCTGATGCGAATTGCAGTCCAGCAGCTCCTGAAGGCACCGGATTGGGGAAGGCTGCCTTAATGCATTGTTGTGTGGCATAGGAATTGAGTGTGACAAATAGTTAAGTCTTCCCTTCCCACGCTTCACTTTTTTGTTCTTTTCTCCTGAGATACATGCCACTGAAGAGAAAGAAGTGAACATGACAAAATGTCATTCAGGGTGGGAAAGAGGTCAGATTCTGGTGAAAGATAGTGCCAGTTATACAGAGCATGCTGTTTTGCTCTCAAGGGAATGGTCTTATCAAAAGCCTTGAGGATAATTCATTTACTTTCATGTCAGTGATGGTGGGATGGAATCCCCAGACTGTAGCAACTGGGTGAAGGAATGGGACCCTTGTTACTGGTTTCCAGGTGTATTTGAGAGAGTAACTGAATGGCAGCTTGCTGAATTGCCTCCTTTGATTAGGCCTATCCACATTAGTTTTTCTCTTTATGTCTCGCCTGCATTATTATTTTTCAGCCGATGTTGTTACCATATTGGTGCACTTTTGTGTGTGTTAGGGCTTCCAAATGTGGTGCCTGGATCTTAGGCTCTTTTAGGTTTCCTAAAAAACGTTCAACAACTTCTTGAAATTTTGCAACCCTAGTGTGTGTCAACCTCAAGGCCACAAAATCACACACACACACACACACACACACACACACACACACACACACAAACTTGCCAATATTCATAGATGGATTTTCATCATAAGATAGTCACAAAGTGTTTTACGCAACCATCAATAAAACTATCAGTCAAAATAATAAGGGATTTTAAAGCATAATAAACAGGCACAGTCCAACTTACCTGAGCTGCCGTTGGAACTACAAAGGTCTTTGTTGAGTACCTTCCCATGAAGGTGAGGACATCCAGGAGTTTTCAGGACATGTAGGCACACAGGAAGGTTGCAGAGTGCAGAACACTGGTTGTATTATTCATAAAATGAAAGAAAAGACATTCACAAACACCCCTTGGGCACCTTAAAAGTAAGGCAAGCAGAACAACACCTCTGCATCCCATCCTTGATAAATTCACACACACAAAAATCTCGTTTTCATAATTTTTGAATGCAATTTCTCATGAATTAAAGTAGATTGGTTAAAAAAATAAATCAGAATAAATGTTCACACAGCACAGCTAGGTGGCAGCTGCTTCTTGAATGTCTGCTTTGGAAACAATGTGAGTAGTAAAGTGGGCTCTTAATTTTGATGGGCCACCACAGAGCCATTTCCTGTTGGTAGCACCATATCGTAGACTCACTCACAGCTAAACTGTGGGTGCCTTCCAAGGGAACGGAGAATATCTGTGCTCACTGTGCTATCTTCCAGGGCCATTCGACAAATGTGTCTCCCTTCTGCCATCTAAGTATCTCACTGGTGGGAGAAGCAGAGCTGTGCTCAAGTAGTCTCTCAAAATTCTCCACCCTCTTTGCACACCATTGCTGTTTTTTTTTTGGGGGGGGGGCTTTTCCTCAGGGAACATTTTGCCAAGATCACCCAGGGAAAGGTGGAGTTTCCCAACTGTTTGTGCAGGGTGGGGCTCCCCATTAGCAGTGGTAACAGCAGAAGCTTTTACTTTCCCACACTCCAACAGCAGCCTGACCCCCAGTTTGCATCCACCACATGATTCAAGAGCATTGTGGAGGTGGAAGGAGGAGGGCAGCTGCCAGCAAGGGCACTGGAGAATATTTTTACAAGCCACCCCAATCTCTGCCAAGTGGTAGCAAGATTCCAGGGGTCTTGACAATTAACCAGGGTTTGTGTTTCTTCAGAATGAGGCACAGTGGAGAATGTAGTGTATTTAAGAAAAATGGTTTGTTCACACATATTTACACTTGAGTTTTATGTAATTACACCTCAAGAGGGGCTTGTCCTTCCCAGCTGTGCGGTGCTGGCTCCAGCCAGCCAGCATGGCTGCTACCCTTCAGTTCTGCCCATTTCCTTCCCAGCAACACTTGCAGAAAACAGCTCCTCCTCTTCCTCTTCCAGCATCTCCCGTCCGGTCACCCTGGCCACCTCTGTTTCCCAAGCAAAAGGCAAACGCTTTATCATGTTGCTCCCACTCTCAACCTGGGAATTGTAAGCACCAGCTATGGGTGAGAACCATTTTGAAATTCATCCCCTCATTCCACCAAAACAAACAGACGTGAGAGAGGAGTATAATTTCCTGAAAATCTCATTGTGGTGGTGGTGACAGCCATACTATCCTTGGCACTACAGTAAGCCTGTCCGTCCCCCCCGCCACCCCTTTTAAAAGAATCTCTGAGTATATAACATGCTCTATGCAGAAATGCTGGACATCCAGAAATGAAGTTCACATTCGCAAACAGAAGAGACGATTCAATTTGCCCTCAAACAGCCGCTTCATCAGTTTTCTCTGTATGGATTGGTCTGTGGCTAACCACAAGGTTAGTCTCCTTCCCCTCCGGTCTGTCAATTAATATAGTGGACTCTAGAGAAAAGGGAAGTTCATTGTAGTATGGATGGGAGCAAAATGTCCATTGTGGTGGATGGGAGGTATGAGGAGACAGGGTCTGCATATTTCAGGAGACCATGGAGGTGCTATGTGCCTCAACGTTATACATGCACTGGGACATATTGCACCTGCCAGTGGGAATTCTTGTTGGCAGATGGTAGGGCAACTAGCCTCAAGGGTAATGTGCAGGTGTGCCCCCCCCAATCCTTCACTACATCTCTGAATACCAGCTGGTAAAACTCACATGCGGTGAGAGTGCTTGGGTCCTGCTTGTGCGCTTTCCATGGGATTTGGTTGGCCACAAAACATTGGACAAGATGGTCAGTTGGCCTGGCCACTAGATCTCTCCCCCCCTTTTTTTTTTGCTGATATGTATGCAGTCAAACTCAGTGTTCTTGTTCTTTTCCTCCTGTGGCTGAATGGAAGCCATCCATTTATCTGTGCAAATATGCAGAGGTTCATTTCAGGACATCGCTGTTCCTGCCCTTGGCATCCTAAGTGCTAGAGGCAAGATGGCTGTGGAGTCATGCAGAGGCCATGGGACAGATTGGTAGGTTTCACTGGCCACCTCTGACTTGCAGACCAGTAGTTCTGTGCCTCTTCCCTGTAGTGTGACAGGATCCAAGATCCAGCTTTTAAAAACATATATCAATTTTAAATAACAACACCAACATTTTATATTAGCCTTCTGCATGGATTTATTCCTGTGCCATCTGAAAGTAAGACTTATTGAATCATTCACTTTCACACCTGGAGATCCATGGCTGACTAGACTCGAGGAGGATGGAGACCACAGTAAGGATGCTTATTCATCTTGCAGATGATTAGCAGGTATCAGTTAGCCTGGGAGATTGTGCTTCAGTCTAGATATTGATTCATATCCAATGGTAGTCCTGAACATAGTACACCCATTGACATCAATGGGCTTAAGTTACTCATGCCCACTGATTTCAGTGGGTATACTCTGGATAGTCTTTAAACTTCAGAAAGAAGAAAGCGGGGGGCAGGGGAGAGAAGAGAAGGGGGGAGAATTCTCATGCACACCCAACACAAACATCCACACCAGTGCTTACATAAACTTTGGAAAGTTAAATAAGTATTTATTTATTATTGCATTTATATCTCACCTTTCCTCCAAGGAGATCCAGGGGGTGCACACATGTTTCCACCTCCTCATTTCATCCTCACAACTGCCCAGTGAGGTAGGTTAGTCTGAGAGACTGTGACTGGCCAAGCTTTATGGCTGAGTGTAGATTTGAACACTGGGCTCCCAGGTCCTAATCCAACATTCTAACCTCTATGCTACACTGATTACAGAGCAGAAGGTACTCTATAAGATCCAAGTGCAACCTAGATGGGAAGACAAGATGAAATAAAGTGGCCAAAACAAAACAAATAACAAAAATCCCTCCAGGGTGCTGAATATTATAGTCATAGGGACCAGCGAGCTGCTGAAACAAACAGGACTAATTTGAGAGCTGTTGTATTGGAAATACACACCTTAACTAGTGGTTCAAAAGGGTTGCCAGAAATCTTGCACTGGGAGAATGAGGTACATGTACACACACACACACACACACACACACACACACACACACACACACTGCAGCCTGTAGCCTGTGGAAGCGGGACAGGAAAGAGACACTCCACTATCTTATAACTGAGGGACAGGGACATGAGCTTGCTCTCACATGCTCTTGGGGCAGAGAGCAAGCCGTTAGGCTGCATTGTAACTTGCCATCCTTTGTTCATAGAAATGGCATTAGGAACAAATGCTTTGTATGAAAGATTTCACATAGAGAAGCACATTTCTTCTTCTGTGATCTTCTAATCTTGGTTAGCATTTTGGAAAATATCACCGGGAGTTAAAAAATGTCTCTGGTTTAAAAACAAAACATTTGCAAAGTGCAAATTATGCAGTTTGTGAATTTGCATGATTTTTGCTGAGCCCGATTCTTGATTTCCACCTACAACATGCCCAGGGTTGTCCTGCATGAGAACAGGATTTGTTGCCATTGCTGTTTTGGCTGCAGCCTGCCTCTCCCCTGCCCTGACATCATCTGCACGGAAGCCACATCCAACAGCAGCAGTAGCACAAGCTTTCCCATCAGCTCCATCTAAAGAACTGCCAATCTGGGCTCATCTTGCATGTCCATTGACCCAGATATATGTGGACCTGCCTGTTTTGGATTCCTGATGCTTCCAACCCCGCTCTTCATGGATGTTCTCATCTCATTCCAAAGCGCAAGCCTCCTGCCCATAAACAAGAGTCTCAGTCTGTCACTGGGCATTCACTGGTCAGCTTCGGGTCTCATTCAGTTTGTTAAAAAAATACCTGGCACAAGCAGCTTGTGCATTATAGCAATGTCTGCATTAAGCAGACAGAAAAGTGAGCCAAGCCAACCTTCACCATCTGTGGCTTGTGCTGGGCATCTTTTCCTGATGTCTGTCTGTCTGTCTGTCTGTTTGCCTGCCTGCCTGCCTGCCTGCCTGCCTCTTTCTCTCTCTTTCTCTTTCTCTCAATCTCGTGGGTTAGCATTTTGTGACGAAAATAACCATCATAAAAGGGGAATTAAGACAAGTAGGCAAACATCAAATGAGCTGCGGCTTGAGCGCCTGTGCTTGATTTTCATCTTCCGTATCAGGGCCGTGTGATTCCACTCTAATGGCATCTCCCTCTTCTTTTTCTTGTTCTTCACCAGAGCCCTTTGTGGTGGTCATAAATAAATGCAAGCAGCTGAAAGGGGCGATAACAAAGGAAATGTGGAACGGAGGTCTTTATTGTGGTTTAGACAAAACCGTCATGACTATTAAAAAGGGAGATTGGAGGAGAGCAATAATAAAAAAAAAAGACCACCATGCTATTGTGCAGCTGCCTTGTTCATGTCAGCATAAGATCTGGCTGCAGTTGGCTGGCAGGTTGTCTGGATAAGCAGATTTGGGGGCAGGACAGATATTTTGTGATGGTGACTTCCAGTACTTCGTCCAAGCTGAGGAGTGGCAGAAGTATTGTCAAGGACATAGGAGGCTCTATAAATCAGGGCAGGGCAGGGTTCTTTGTGTGTGTGTTTGTGTGTTCTGTCTAAAAAGTCTTATCTCCCAGTTCGTCCAGGCAATTTTTGAGGCCTCTCCAGTGCATTGCCTTCCCCTTATCACAGCACTACAGCTTTGAACGCAGACAGATACCCTTTAATGGAAGCAACAGCAGGAGTCTCTCTCTCTCTCCCCCCCCCCACCGCCCTTTGTAACTGTCGGCTTATAATTTACTTGCACGCCCCCTGGCATCAACACATCTATCAGTTTGTTGTCGATGTTGTTTTAGGAAAGACTGCAGTATGTGCATGTGTGTCCCTTTTCTCAGATTCCAAGGGTCTCTTTCTTAAATCCATCTGGGATCCTTTGCAAAATTTTATGGGTGATTCTCAGATGACACACAATAGAGGACAATTTGTGTCTAAGAAGTGAGACAGTTCCTTTAGAGCAGGCATGGCCAAACTTGGCTCTCCAGATGTTTTGGGACTACAACTCCCATCATCCCTAGCTAACAGGACCAGTGGTCAGGGATGATGGGAATCGTAGTCCCAAAACATCTGGAGGGCCGAGTTTGGCCATGGCTGCTTTAGAGGGAGGGCCAAAACTTAGTGGCAGAGCATCTGCTTTGCATGTAGAACGTCCCAGGTTCAACTCCCAGTGCCATCTCCAGGTAGGGCTGGGAATGTCCCTTGCCTGAAACCTCAGAGAGCTGCTGTCAGCCAGTGTAGACGATACTGAGCTGGATGGATCAATTGGTCTAACTCAGTATAAGGCAGCTTCCTATGTTACTATCATATTCTTGGAGGGGGACTATTGTTTGACTACTGTTGTTGTTGGCATCCATCTGTCTCAGAAGACAATAGAATGCGCCTCCAAGGGTGAAGTCAAACTGCTACATTAACAGCACCGAAGTGAGCTCCCCAAGGCACAAGCCTGGACAGTGTGTATGAAGGTGCTGGGCTGCCCAGACGCTCCTCTCAGTTTCCTTGATGTGGTCTAAAGGAAAGCAGAGCAATATATTTGGCACCAGCTTGGCTGCAGGAGTTGCCAGAAGGAGATGTACACAAACCATCTTAGGGGTTTGTGTAGGGTTTACTCCTTAGCTTTTTTTCTTCTCCTGAAGATACCCCACAAGGCAGTGGAGGTTTAGGATCAGAGGCCCTGATGGTTGACAAGCCCCGCTTGCCCCTCACTTCCCCCTACAGCACATGCAGAAACTGCCTTATTGATTGTTGGACCTGCTGTTGGTCTTGTCCACTCAATCCACTGGAGCCTGTCTTCGCATGCGGGGGAAGTCCATAACTCAATGAGGGTTTGAGACCCATGGGCTACCCTCACCTGGTTTAGCTGACCAGTTGAAGCTGTTTCCTGGGATGTGGCCACTGACTCAGACTGACTACTTCTAGGAGCCACAGGTGAGAGCTGAGTGCAGGGTGGGGACAACATGTGGACAAATTATCCCAGAAGGAACACAGCGTGTCCCCCATCATAGTTACCATCCTTCCCCTAACATCCCATGCATTCCATACATAGTGCTATTGTACTGTGTAGGAATTGAGACCCATCAATTAGAGTACTGGTTGATGAATAATGTTTCGTTCTAACATATGTACACATTACATGGAATTGGGGCATGCATGTTCATTCAAGTATGCAGGCACATCCTTCTCCAAGAAATGTCACCAGGAGGATATTGTATGTTTGTTTGTTTGTTTGTTTGTTTGGATTTGACTTAAAATTTCATAGAACTTTTTGCTCAGGCTTTAAAAACTACAAAATTTATTCTGAATTTGCTCTAGGGAAAATCTGGTGTCAATTTATGGAAAAAATTTCAAAAGATGTCAGCCTTATTGGAGCTTACTTGGCTTCTCCCCAAATTCCTTACATATTTTTGCACTTATGAGTTCATTTTTGGAGAAAGCAAAGTGACAGCCTAGGATATGCAGAAATCCCCCAAGAAATTATTTTAGCTTGTCTTAGAATCCTTTGGCTGTTTCGCTGAAGGAAGAACCCACAGTTTTACTTAAAATGTTGCTTCAGGTAAAAATCAATTGCCAACTCTTGATATACAGTCATTCCTGAGCTCAAGACTGTATTTGGAATTTGGATGGAAGCATCTTTTGAAATATACTACAAAAGTCATGGAAATTGTGAAGCAAGGACTTGCATGTTATCCTTTTACAAGAATATGCCTCCTTAAATTCTGATGTGGTCCCCAAAATATGAAGGAAACACATTTCCTGGATACAGATCAACTGAATTCAAAGTGGATAAGACCACCCATTGGAGTCTTCAATATTTTACTAAAGAAACCTCACCACCACTCTCACCCTCTTGATATAATTTCACTGGCCATGATGACGATCTCAATCACCTCTGCTGTAAGTGATAACAAAGTTTTTTTAAAAGGGGGGGGGGAATAAACAATTTTCCAGCCACCTGCAATACATGAGTGCACCCTGAAACAGTGTTTTAGAAATGCACCCAATACTACCCCTATTTTCATGACATCCACCGTGTGTGTGTGTGTGTGTGTGTGTGTACGTGTATGCATGACCCTGTAGGTCTGTCTGTCTGTTGCTCTCTCTCTCTTTTCTGTTGTGGCTTCTTCTCCAAGACCTTGCATCTTTGCCTATAGTTATGTTTCACCTGACATTTGGTGACATCTTTACTTGGAGGCATACCTATGGCAGAAGCCTCATTAAGGTTTAACAAGGCTTAAGGCTGGTTAGGATAGGTAAGATCCTGCAGGATCTGGTGTCGTGTGTGCATGGCATTCATAACTTGCCAATTAAGGTGTCCAAATGCCCTGTCTACCTCTGTACCTCTGTGGCAGCCATCAAGAGCCAAGTAGCTGCCCGTCTCACTCTCTCATTCGGTTTGCCTACTTAAGGTTGCTTATCACTGTCTGTCCTTGCCTCTTTCCATCTCCTCCTCTCAGCAGTGAGTGACTCTTCAGCACCTTGGTCAGCTCCTCCCCACCAAGTTGCCACCAGCAGCCTTCCTCGGCAGATGGCTCCTTTCACCACTGCCTTCCGCCATCAGCTACTGCTTGTGCCTTCTGGCCAGAACCGCATGTTACATTGGCTGGTGAGCGGCTCTCACCTGTAAACATTCAAAGCAAGCTTAATAGCCTTCTCCTCTTTGCCTCACTGGGCTGTGACTGAAAGGGAAGAGGAGAGCTGTGTGTGCCGTTAATTGCTTCGGCCTGTAATTCCCAAATGACAAAAAAGATTAAAAGGGAAGGAAAACAGCTATTATATCTCTTTCTTGAAAAAAAGGGGGGTAGAAGGCTTGTGGTCGCGCATGGCTCATTAACATCATTAGTGTTTCATTAACCTCTAGCCAGACAAATAAGCTGGAAGTAATTTAACAGTGCAAGGAGGGTGTGTGGGGTGGAAGGAGAGGAGAGAAATTAGAAATTACCCTTCTGTAGGTGACATTCTCCTGCTCTGAGCCTCCCCCCATTTTGATTTGAAGGGAACATCCCATTCCTGCTCGGAAGAGGAGCCAAGCATTCTGATGATGGCTGAAAGGTGGTGATGAGCAGGGGAAAGCCATTGATTGTGATGAAATGAAATTCACTTTTAACACAACAACATCTGTAATCTTGAAAAGGAAACACGACGCTCGCAATGCCGCCTTGAAAAGAAAGCGTTGCCTGCTCTAAAATGACTTCCTTTGTTTGAATAATAATAAAAAAAGCTTTTCTTCCTCCGCATACAGATTTTCTCTCTCTATGCGATTTTTATCTCCCCCTCCAAAAAAACTTTTATGCACCTTCTTGCCCTACCCTCTGCACTCAAACCCTGCACACAATATCTCTTACAGCGTGACAAATTGTCAAATGTAAGTCAGCTTTTTATTCTCCTTTTTTTGCCTTAACGAGACCCTTTTCCATATGAAAAGAGACTTTGTCAACCAAAGTTTAGTCTTCAGAATGTGGACTTTATGAATGCGGAGGGAGGGGGAGGGAGATGGTAAGTCACGTATAATGGACCAAAATGACTGTGATTTTTATTATTGTAGACGATCAAAGCCTTGTTCAGCCAACAATAAGCAGTAGGGAGTTTAGCTGTTTGCTTACTTACCTGGCACTCCTCCGTGGAAGGGATGCAAGTCTAACAGTGCATGCATTATACCTGTGGAGAGCAAGCAAAGTCTTTCAAATGGAGCATCGGTTTTGTACCCAGGATTCCTGAGTTCAAAAACTAGCTCCTTAATCTGAAATGGTTTCAGGGCATCTTCTGACAACTCATGATGCAGTAACATCACTGAAACTAAGCAGTTTTGGATAGGAAAAGAATAGATTGGTCTGTTTCTCTTCTATCTCAGTGTTACGTGTGTTCATTAGTCAGTCCCTTCTATCAAATTTGTGCATTGATCTTTAAAAAAAAAGTATGAAAATTCATATTGTAATACATAGTTAATTTATTGTCAACATTTCTATCTTGCCCTTCCTTGCTAAGAAATCTCAGGGCAGGGTGCAAAATAAGACAGATGCAATAAAAACAACCGGGATAATGCTATACTGCATAAATATTGGAAATATGGCTTCCTTCCCTTTTGAGTTTTAAGATCAGCTTTTAGAGTCCCCCCAGGTAGTTCCATCACCATCAGAACCTTAAGGGTGGTAGTGGTGCGAGACAGGGCATTTTGTGTGATGGCTCCTAAGTTGAAACAAAATTTTAAAAAAATCCTTCCAGTAGCACCTTAGAGACCAACTGGGTTTGTTATTGGTATGAGCTTACCTAAGTTGTGCGTCATGGATGCTGTAGCTGAGATTCCTGCATTGCAGGGATTTGGACTAGACAACCCTTGAGTCCCTTCCAAATCTATGATTCTAAGATACTTCACTGAACAGTTTTGGTTGAATGTGGAAGGTCCACTTCTTTACCTTCGTCTTTAACACCCAAGTTGCGTATTTTTAGGACCCACCCTATTCTTGTGATTGCAATGTGTTTTAAACTATGTTTAATGTTGAATCTTAAGTTGTTAGTGCCCTGGAGTGAATGGCAGATCATTAACACATGGGAGCCAGTTTGCCATAGTGTTCTAAGTGTTGGACTGGGACCTGGGAAACCAGGGTTCAAATCCCCACTTGGCCATGAAGTTCACTTGTTGACCTTGGGCCAGTCACTGCCTCTCAGCCTTAATCTGCTTCACAGGGTTGTTGGGATGAAATGAGATGAGGGAGAACCATGCACACCACATGGAGCACATTGAGAGAAAACAACATCTACCCCAACTGGATTACTGTGTCCAGTTCTGCACACCTCAATTTAAGAAGGATACTGACAAGCTGGAACACATGCAGAGGAGAACAACCAAGTTGATCAAGTGTATGGAACCCAAGCCTTCTGAGGAATGGTTGAAGGAGCTGGGTATGTTTAGCCTGGATAAGAGGAGATATGATAGCCATCTTCAAATATCAAAAGGGTTGCTGGAGGGAAGATGGACCAAGTTTGTCTTCTCCTGTTCTGGAGGGTAGGACCTGAACCAAAGGCTTTAAGTTACAAGAAAGGAGATTCTGACTAAGCATCAGGAAAAACCTTCAGACACTAAGAGCTGTTTGACAGTGGAATGGACTCCCTTGGGAGGTGGTGGACTCTTCTTCCCTGGAGGTTTTTCAGCAGAGGCTGGCCATCTGTCAGGGATACCTTAGCTGAGATTCCTGCATTGCAGGGGGTTGGACCAGATGACCCTTGGGGTCCCTTCCAACTCTACAGTTCTAAGAGTCTAAAACAGACCATTGGACTGTGATTGGCAGCAGCTCTCCATGATTTCAGGCAGGCGTCTATCCCAACCCTACCTGGATATCCCAGGGATTGAATGTAAGACCTTCTGCTTGCAAGGCAGATGCTCTATCACTGTGCTATCCTTCTCCAAAGGAAAGGACACCACTGCATCCCTACTCAGGCTTTCATCAAGAACAGCTACATCAGACAGGAGTCACCTGAGGCACTCTATTGCACAGCAAACTTTAAGAAAATTTCAAAGGATGAAATAACTGTTAGGTCAAGTTTTCGCAACACACACACACACACACACACACACACATGCACACACCTTCCTCTACCAAACCTGGAGAAGGGGATTATCTCTCTACCCAAATGCTTTCAGAAGCTTGGGTGCTGCTTCGCTACAGACACAGCTTGCAAATAGCTTTCAATGTTTGACTGATTGCTTTGTGGGGAGAACATGTTAGCAACAGAAATCCTGCAGGTGTAAGACAGCCTCTCCTGCACTGACACGCCCGGCTGGGGATGTGATAATTGGTGTGATGACTTGCGGAATCTTTCAGTTCAGGCTTCTGCTTTGATTATGCAAAGGGTCAAAGGCTCAAGGACAGTCAATGCTGGCATTGATATCTAAGGCCATTTCACACACCCAAGGCTGGATTTGCTGCTCCTCATAGATCTCTCGCTTAATCCTGGTGTGCTGATGAGCCTCTCACCTCTATGGGGTACATGTTTGCAGATGAAGACAGTTACTTTACTTATATACTTTACTTATGTATTATTTTATAAAATCTTAAGTGCACATTTTAAAAACACAAAATCTGAAGCTACACCAGATTTATGCATTTATAAAATATTTGTACCACTTTTGTATAAAAATAAATCCCAAGGGTTAAATTTAGTTCTAGTCCTGCTCAGAGTAGACCCATTGAAGTTTACAGCAATGACTAACTTAGGTTCATTACTTTCAGTAGATCTACTCTGAGCAGATCTCAGTTGGATATATCATTTCTATAAAAATGCAACGACGAACAAATAAAACATCTTTTAAAAGTTAAATGAAAACAGTGCCAAAGTATATATCATAGACAGGAGCGGACGGTACAAAAAAAGGCTCACAAATAGGACTCAGGGTCCAGGAAAGGAATATAAAGGTCTTTAAGAAGTGTTTAAAGCTGGTTACTGCCTCTGAAGCCACCCAAAAGAGAGATGTAATACCTAGGAATCCCCCTTCTGTGTTGTCAAGAAGTGGTAATCCGCTAATCCATGCAATGACCAGCTGGGATTCCTTGGAAGATCTTAAGACTCAACTTGGTCTGTACTGGGGAAAGCAGTCTGCTAGGTACCCTAGTCCCTAGTTGTTAAGAATGTAAGAACATCAGAAGAAACTGCTGGATCAGGCCAGTGGTCTATCTTGTCCAGGATATTGTTCTCACAGTGTCCAACCAGATGCCCTTATGGGAAGCCCCAAAAGCAGGGCCTGAGTGAAACAGAATGCTACCCATTGGTGATCATCAGCAACAGGCATTAAGAAGCATGCTTCCTTTGTCAGTGGAGGTGGAACATAGCCACCTTGGCTAGCGATAGCCTTATCCTCCATAAATTTGTCTAATAAACATTTAAAGCCATCAGAGTTGGTGGCCATCTCTACTTTGGTCGAGGTAGGGCAATTGCAGTTTAACTATGCCATGTGGGTATGTTTAGGGCTTTGGATGTCAACAGTAAAACCTTGAACCTGGCTCAGTAGGTGATAGGAAGCCAGTGCAATTTTTTCAACACTGGGGTAATGTGTAGAAAGCTCGGTGTTCCACAGAGCATCCTAGCAGCTGTGTTTTGCGCTATATGCCACTTATTTTTATATATATTATTGTTTATTAAATTTGTATACCGCCCTTTGTCTGAAGATCCTAGTGTGGTTCACTTCTGAACCAGGATAGTCCCCAATACGGCACATGACAGTTATATAAACGTCAGGTGATTGATACAGGGACAATGCTATCCCTGTTCAAGGAACAGTGGTTGCTCGTGAACCTACCAAAGTTGGCAAGGGGACTTGAGTTAAAAACTACCCCCCATTACCTCTCACTGGATTGGTTCTGTCTCAAACCCAGATTAGGGATTGAAAATGTACCACTGTCAGATAAAAGGTCCCTGTGCAAAAAAACACATTTTGCCTCCACTTAAAGGATCTCTAAACAAATGCTGAATTGAAAGTGCTGAAGAGTTGTGTATGTATTTGTGTGTGTAAACAGGTGGGTGGTAATTTCAGGACAGTGTTAAAACCTGCAGGTGGCTCTGTTGAGCTGGCCTTACTACTGGCCACACACAGTGAGGATTCCTCCTCTTTTCAAAACTCAGTTTGGTTCTTTTTGAAGCTTGAACACCATGCTCTTTGTTGGTTTTTCTTTCCTTTGCTCCTCATCTGAGTGCCAGCCATGTTCTTCTCCTACAATTGGCGTCAGCAGTGGTGGCTGGTGCAGTTTGGGACTGGTAGGTTGGAAGGTTAGGAGCCCAACAGCAGGTGGCGCCAGAGCTAACAGCAGTCAGAACCACCTTGGTTGTTTGCACATAAGAAGGAATCTAGGTGGGACTGGCAGAAAGCAGACTGTGGTTGGTGGGGCAGTACCCTGTTTGCCCCAATAAACCAGCCTCCACTTGGTGTCTGGCTGTCGCTCCCATCATATCCCTGATCTCCAACAATGCTGAAAACCTGTTGCTTTATTCAGGACACTTATTTGTAGCCATGAGTATTTTCATTTCACTTTGGGAATAAAATTAAAGCACAGAGATTCATTGCAACTCCACCCTTGTTCTCTTCTGTTCTCTGCTGGTGACAAGCCATGGCCTGGATCATGTGGTTTAATCATAGTGGCCGTCAAGTTTGCTGGATTTATTGGTCTTCTTGTCTATTCTATTCATATGATTCAGAAAATTAGTTGAGAACCAGTTTTTTGGTTCTTGTTTTTTAAGACAGAGCAATATGGAGCAATGTGTAGCTTTGGAAGGTACACATCGCCCCCTTGTGGTTTCTTTAGGGTGGCGCATGTATTGCAAAACTATATTGATGGTAAGATTTGAATCTCAGTAATTTTTGACAATAGCAACATAACTTGATCTTGGTGTTATTTTATTATGTATTTTCATTATTTTGAAATAAATTGAATTGCATTTTCTGGGGATATTATGGACAGTGATAGGTGTATGTGCTTTGGCTGTGCTCTGGGGAAACCCATTGTGCCTAAAAAGAAAGCTTTTCAAAGGACATAATTATGATCCACATTACTTATGCAAAGTCATATCTTGTTGTTTCTTTATATATATATTTCTGTCCATGTTTTTTAGCTTTCTTGTTTGTCTTTGAACAGGGAACATTGTAATTTAAGATACATCAGTTACTGTGTTGAGATGTACAGTGGTACCTTGGATCTCAAACTTAATCCGTTCCTGAAGTCTGTTTCAAAACCAAAGCGTTCCAAAACCAAGGCACACTTTCCCATATAAAGTAAAGCAAAATGGATTAATCCGTTCCAGACTTTTAAAAACCCCTAAAACAGCAAGTTAACTTGAATTTTACTATCTTACAAGACCATTGATCCATAAAATGAAAGCAATAAAGAATGTGTTGTACTATAAAATAAATAAAACAGTATTTTAGATTAATAATAATAATAATAATAATAATAATAATAATAATAATAATTTCTTACCTGCACTGATAATAGTCATCGTTTAGATGGGAGGCTTTTATCCATTTCCGCAATCACACAATCAATTAGTCAATCAATCAATCAATCAACCAGGAGCTGAACTTTTTTGGGGGATTCACACAGTGACAAAAACAAATTAACTGAAAATCCCTCAAAACAAAAAAAGGCAAAATAAATAGCAAAAACAAAAGCACCAAATAAAAGTTCCAAATATCACCTCAGAACACTGCAATGGGAAGTGGAAGGCTTGAATTACAATGGAGCGGGGGGGACGCAAATTAGCAGCGCAACAGGAAACACAGGGGGACTCAAAACGGAGCATGTTCGGCTTCCGAAAAAAGTTTGAAAACCAGAACACCTACTTTTGCAGTGTTCGGGTTCCAAGTTGTTCGTGAACTAAGCTGTTTGAAAACCGAGGTACCGTTGTATTTTATTTCTCTTTAAGTGATATCCATTATTTCTAAATGTGCACCTATATATACACATACATGCATAGGGCTGCCTCTGAAGACAATTTGGTAACTTCAGCTAGTGCAGAATTCAGTGGCCAGGTTGCTCAACGGGGCAAGATGGTTTGAGCATATTACACAGAGCCTAGTCCAACTGTACTGGCTGCCAATTACATACCCTCCAACATTTCTCCAATGAAAATAGGGAAATCCCATTCAATAATGATGATTTTACTATCTATACCCTTCACATTATTATTATTATATTATTATATTATTATTCACATCTTACTGAGTTGCCCCAGCCACTCTGGGCGGCTTCCAACATGTATAAAAACATAAGAAAACATTAAACTTTTAAAAACTTCCTTATACAGGATTGCCTTCAGACAGCTCAGGGGTCGGATAATTTCATACCCTCCAACATTTTTCCAATGAAAATAGGGACGTCCTAAGGAAAAGTGGGACATTCCGGAATCAAATCAGAAACCAGGACAGTTTCTCTAAACCAAGGATGTCCCTGGAAAATAGGGACACTTGGAGGGTCTGCAATTAGCTGACAGTCCTAATTCAAAGCATTCCCCCCACTTGTGATTCCCAGAAACTGCTAATCAGAGACATATTGCTTCCGACAATGGAGATAGTATGTAGCCCTCATGCCCTTTGATGACTTCATGAAATAATTAAGATTAGTCTGATAGGTAGTAGATGCCCAAGGTGCAAGTTCTCAGCATCTCTTGTTGGCACACCATAGAGTCGGATGTTTTGATGTTACTGTTGCATGGAAGCACAGTGGCTTTTGTCCTTTGGGACTGGTAGGGCAGAAGACAAGGAACCCAACATTTGGTGGCACCAGATAGGGGCAGCACATCCCATTTTGCTACTTGAAGCAAAACAGGAAGTGCTGCTTGTTCCTACAGCTCCCTATCAGCTCCTGCTGCCATGGCCTGCTTTGTGGCCAGCACACGGCCTGCCACATCCACTGCTGGTAGAGAAGCAGTACCACCATCAGAGCCAATTTTTCAGTAAGTTCTCACGCAAAATGGATGCAGTCTTCCCCAAAATTGGCACCAATGGCGGTAGCGCTTCACTACTGGCAGAGGTGGTGGAACATGCATGGATGGATCTTCTGCCACCTGAAGCAACAGCTTCACCCTGCCTAATGGCTGGGCCGGCTGCAGCACCAGAGCCAATGAAAGGCAGAGCCAGCTAATTCTAATTTACCTCCATCCTCCTGCCTATTGCATTCTAGAAGGACAACACTGAGACTAAGGAGGAGGTCACTGACAAGCAGTACCATCCTCTGGACTGATTCTAAGTAAGAAGACAAGCACATGGAAACAGGCTAAGGTTGGTCTTGGGTTGAAGGGGCAGAAGCCCGTTCGCTGTAAGAGACCACCCTCCAAAAGAACCCAGGGCTGACTCCTGCACTGTCTGCATGTGAGTCAACATCAAAGCCTGGCCCTTAGCAATTGAAATCTGAAATGACATGGAGCCAACCTCCATGGAACTCTCTGTGGCTGAGCAGGTTTCTCTGTGTTTCTTCCTATTGCTTTCTGTTGTTTTTCAGGTCAACTTCAGGGCTTCACATTTTGCCAGCTGAGTGATGTGCTTTGCTTGGTGTACAAGCTGAGCAAGCAAACAGGGTTTGCACATGTAACAATCAACACTTCACACCAACAGGCCCAAGTTCACCTCTAACAGCCTCTCAATGTGAGATGAGAAAACACTCTGGCTATAATTTATACTGTTTTTCTGGAATGACACCCTAGCTGAGTATGCTTGTAGATTAGCAGCCTCCTTTTCCTGTCGCTGTATCCACCACCACTCCTAGCAGAAATTTTGATAGGGTGTTGAATCATACCCGGTTCTTTTCTTTTTTGCATTTCAATGAGAAGCTGCCTAATTTGCACTTCTTGATCCAATATGCATACTGAAAGACAGCTGTCCTTTGAAAATGAAACTTCTCTAAGTTTTGTGATGCAGTCCACTGTGAAAGTTAGGGAAATAACTTACAGAAATAAATTATATATGAGGGAATTGCTTGCAAAAATGCGCATATTGGTCAAAACTGCATACAAAAAATATGTTCTTTAAGTGGATGGATTTTCATGAGATTTTTTAAAAAATGAAATTGCTGCAGCAATGTGGTGAACTGAATTTCAGATTGGAAAAAGGGGAATCAGAGAAAGCAAGACTGACAGATCCAATTCTGCCCTAATGATGATGGTGCTGCTCCTAGAACTCAGCCATGGGTCAGAGGCATGTTTGAACCCAGAAGAAGTCTGTACATCCCTTACATAACTATTACTTTATAGGATTTTCATGGTTTAAAAAGTTAGCAGCCTGCAGTCAAAGCTCCAGACTTACCTGGCTGCATCCTGGAGACTCAAAGGGAGCTAGAAAGGAAGATTGGCTCCAGGTGTACTGGGCTCACCTGAATTTTACACAGGAACACGGAGGGCGCTGTGGTCTAAACCACTGAGCCTCTTGGGCTTGCCGATCTGAAGGTTGGTGGTTTGAATCCCCACAACGGGTGAGCTCCCATTGCTCTGTCCCAGCTCTTGCCAATCTAGCAGTTCAAAAGCCCACCAATGCAAGTAGATAAATAGATACCTCAGGAAGGTAAACAGTATTTCCATATGCTCTGGCTTCCATCTCGGTGTTCCATTGCACCAGAAGCGGTTTAGTCATGCTGGCCACACGACCCAGAAAGCTGTCTGTGGACAAACGCTGGCTCCCTATGCCTGAAAGTGAGATGAGTGCCACAACCCCAGAGTCGCCTTTGACTGGGCTTAACCATCCAGGGGTCCTTTACCTCCAGCTTACCTTTACAAAGCACTCATCACATCCGATAGAATAAACTGCCATGTGAATGCAGCCAGAAACATTGAAGAATACAGCCACAATACACTAGTCTGCAGGGGCCTGACGTGGATTTGTAGTGCTTTAATTTACTTCAATTGCACAAAATTACCTAAACTTCTCAGCACCTTGGAATTCTTTTTCAGCTGGATCTGCACCTTTAACCTTTCAGTGCTTTAACTGTAATAGTAAATGGGAGAGAAGCTGGATTTTTTTGATTATTTTTTTTTTTGGGGGGGGGACAATCAGAAAGATGCCACAACTTGACATTGAAAGTTGGCTTCTGAAAGGCACAACAGCCTTTGCTTGCTGCAGAGATAATTATTATGCAAATTCATGCTAATAAACTCTGCCTTGCATGTTGCTGAGAAGCTGCCTTTCCCCGTTAACATGCCAGTAATGAGAGGTAGATTTGTAATTCAGATGCTGGCGGTAATATCCTAAATTACTCTGCGCTATAACGGACTTTATTCATTCTCAGCCATTCTCTCCCTCTCTCCCCTCCCCTAAAATGTCAATGCAAATTGGCTGCAGCTTTGCATATTTATTTGAGGATGTATCTATTGTTGATAACACAATGAGGACGCCAGCTAAGCAGCTCTGCATTAGACGTTCTATTGCTGTTTAGGGGGCATTGGGTTCAGGTTGCATTAGAAGGTGGCCTGTATTCTCTTGGCAATCGCTTGATGCTGTGGTTTTTCAAACACCACAAGGGTTATTCAAGCTTCTTCTGTTTCTCTATCCCTCTAAGTGGAAAGTCAAATTAGGTTTTGGAAAGAAGAGCTTTCTGCTGATGGTAATTATTGTCACTGAGCTCTCCAAAGAATTAATCGCCTCTTTCACCTCTGCACATATTATAGCACCTGTTTCCAAGTCAGAAGGACAGCTAGAGAAACAACAACAACACAATCCCTGTCCTTTTCTTTTCTGCCTTCAAATATCCCCAGGATCAATGCAGAATATTCCATGCAGGTCCAACTCATTATTCTCTATCAAAGTGGATGGAAAGATTTCATTTGCATGGCATAGACAAGAGAGCACAATACAAAGCAAAAAGGAAATAAAAAACATGGAGGAAGAAGAAGAGTTTGGATTTGATATCCCGCTTTATCACTACCCTAAGGAGTCTCAAAGTGGCAAACAATCTCCTTTCCCTTCCTCCCCCACAACAAACACTCTGTGAAGTGAGTGAGGCTGAATGACTTCAGAGAAGTGTGACTAGCCCAAGGTCACCCAGCAGCTGCATGTGGAGGAGCGGAGACGTGAACCTGGTTCACCAGATTACGAGTCCACCACTCTTAACCACTACACCACACTGGCTCAGTGCCCCATTTTGCAGTTCCTTTCATCCTAGAACAGGCATGGGGAACCACTGGCCTGCCAGATGTCTGCTGACCTGCAACTCCCATCAGCCCCAACAAGCATGGCCAATGACTGGGGATGATGGGAGCTTGTTGTTAAGCAACTTCTGTAGGGCAAATGGTTTGCCACACATGCCCTAGAATTGTCAGAGTGGGTTTTCTAGATTCCTCCCACCTCCCCCAAGCAAAAAGTGAATCAGGATCACAACAATGAAAGCAGCTAAAATATTATCAGTGCTTCACCAGTTCCAAGACAAATTTGTGGTATTTCTAAATGCCCCACAACCTTTGCAGGCGCAAACTGTACTGAAAGCAGGATCGCATATAAACACACCAATAACATCATGAACACAAATCATCATGAATGTGCAATAAAAAGACTGCCCAGAGGTGCCAAGAGTCTCTCTCATTGATTGCAAAGCAGCCTCCAGAATGTAGACTGTATGTTCGCTTTTGAGGTAATGAAGTTTCATGTGAGGTTGTCTCATTTAAAAGGTCACAGTAGATAATTTTCAAAAGTTCATTCTGGCCTTTTTTAAAAAAGCAAGAGAGCTGTCTTTTGCTTGTGGAGTCAGGAAGAACTGTGCTGCAGGTAAATAAGGAATGGGAGACTGAATCAAGAAATTGAATCAGGTGTCCTGTTTCTTGTCTGAAAATTCAGAGCAACAAGTCCTGGAGAAGGGAAGCATGCAATATGGCCACTTTTCCACGAGGTGGTGCTGTCAGAACTCCATGACTGGACTCCTCCAAATCAATCTGAGATATTTCACTGTCTAGTTTCAGAGGTTTATTCTGAACTGATGTCACTGTGCAAGTGTTGCTTGAGCCCTGCTTGCTTCTCTCTGTGTGGGAGACAATTCCACCCTGCCCTGAAAGAGATACACCACCTCCCTTGTGCAGGATAGTTCAATTCTGACCTCACAATGAATATATGTAATTGAAATATTTACATTGCATTCTCTTGGTTGTTTGGGGGGTGGGGAGTTCTCAGGTTGTAATTTATTTAGCTTTTACATTTGAATTCTTTTTTTCTTCTTCCAGGCAGCTCAGGCTGGTGTCCATGATCCCCCCCTCTCCCCATTTACCCCCACAACAACCCTGTGAGGTAGATTAGGCTCAGCATCACCCAGTGGGCTCCATGATTAAGTGGAAAATTAAGTGGTCTCCCAGGATGACACTGGCTCACGTTTTGTGTCAGAGAAGACTTCCTCCCACACCCACAGCAGTGGAAGTGGTGACTGGTGCCATTGGGACTGATGAGCAGAAGGCAGAGAGTCCAACAGCAGGTGGACTGGGTGGAAACAAGAGGGCAAGTTCTTACCTACAAGCAAGCCAAGGGGAGAGCCAGTGTGGTGGTGTGGTTAAGAGCGGTAGACTCGTAATCTGGTGAACCGGGTTCGCGCCCCTGCTCCTCCACATGCAGCTGCTGGGTGACCTTGGGCTAGTCACACTTCTCTGAAGTCTCTCAGCCTCACTCACCTCACAGAGTGTTTGTTGTGGGGGAGGAAGGGAAAGGAGATTGTTAGCTGCTTTGATACTCCTTAAATAAGTTAGAGGACCCCTGACAGTTAAGTTCAGTCGCGAACGACTCTGGGGTTGCGGCGCTCATCTCTCTTTACTGGCCAAGGGAGCTGACGTTTGTCTGCAGACAGTTTTTCCAGGTCATGTGGGCAGCATGACTAAGCAGCTTCTGGTGAAACCAGAGCACCCCACGGAAACACCATTTACCTTCCCGCCTGAGCAGTACCTATTTATCTACTTGCACTTTGACGGGCTTTCAAACTGCTAGGTTGGCAGGAGCTGGGACCGAACAATGGAAGCTCACCCCATCGCAGGGATTCGAACTGCTGACCTTGCGATCGGCAAGTCGAAGGCTCAGTGGTTTACACCACAGCGCCACCCGCATCCCTGAGATTCCTTAGGATAGTTATAAAGCAGGATATCAAACCCAAATTACTCTTCTTCTTCTTCTTCTTCTTCTTCTTCTTCTTCTTCTTCTTCTTCTTCTTCTTCTTCTTCTTCTTTCACCTTCCTTCTCCTTAGTCTCAGTTTTGCCCCTTGTAAAACTCAGCAGGAAGGGGACAAAACTAGAATAAATTGGCTTTGGCTCCATCTACTGTTGGCCTTCCTGCCTTTCACCCCACCTGTCCCAATGGGTACCAACCACCAACAAAAACACCCTAACAACCAGGTGCTATTCTCAAGATCTCAGACACCTCCTTCGTAACACCCAAGCCCAATTTCGGTCTTCCTCCTCCTGTGATGAGAGTGGGGCATCTTGAGTAGCCCATTATTATTGTTTTGCAGAGAGCATGCAGCAATATATCTATATGCACACTCATGCATCCCTCTCTGTCCTTCACCCAGACAAGCTAGAAACATTATCAGAATTCAATAAAACATTCCAGACAGGCAACAACACTAAATGAGGGTTTAAAGTGGGGGCACGGAGGGCTGGGGCATGGGGAGAGTGCCAGGGGCCAGACAGAGGGGCCTAGGGGGCACAGGCCTGAAGTTCCCCACCCATACCCTGCACCAGTATGGTGCCCTCTAGATGTTTTGGATTCAAAGTCCTATCAGCCCCACCTATCAAACGGGCAGTGGAGAAGGTTGATGTTGTAGCCCACAACATCTAGAGGGCACCACATTGGTCCTGCACAATCAGAGTTACGGGGTGCAAGGAAAGCCTTCCTGAATACAGCTATATGTGCAAAGACTCCATCACAACAAACCATCATGGTATTTTCACAAAGGTTAGGGTGCAGGACTGATGGTCAAGCTCACATCCCCTGCTCCTCTGTTGACCAGCATGAGAGCAAGGAGTGGCTGAATAGGGCTCCTTGGAGTGAAATCGCTGATGGAGATATAATAATAATAATATAATAATAATAATTTATTATTTATACCCCGCCCATCTGGCTGGGTTTCCCCAGCCACTCTGGACGGCTTCCAAAAGAATATTAAAATACTATGATACATCAAATATTAAAAGCTTCCCTAAACAGGGCTGCCTTCAGATGTCTTCTAAAAGTCTGGTAGTTGTTGTTCTCTTTGACATCTGGTGGGAGGGCGTTCCACAGGGAGGGCGCCACTACCGAGAAGGCCCTCTGCCTGGTTCCCTGTAACTTGGCTTCTCGCAGTGAGGGAACCGCCAGAAGGCCCTCGGTGCTGGACCTCAGTGTCCGGGTAGAACGATGGAGGTGGAGACGCTCCTTCAGGTATACTGGACCGAGGCCGTTTAGGGCTTTAAAGGTCAGCACCAACACTTTGAATTGTGCTCGGAAACGTACTGGGAGCCAATGTAGGTCTTTCAAGACCGGCGTTATATGGTCTCGGCAGCCGTTCCCAGTCACCAGTCTGGCTGCTGCATTCTGGATTAGTTGTAGTTTCCGGGTCACCTTCAAAGGTAGCCCCACGTAGAGCGCATTGCAGTAGTCCAAGCGGGAGATAACCAGAGCATGCACCACTCTGGCGAGGCAGTCCGCGGGCAGATAGGGTCTCAGCCTACGTACCAGATGGAGCTGGTACACAGCTGCCCTGGACACGGATTTAACCTGTGCCTCCATGGACAGCTGTGAGTCCAAAATGACTCCCAGGCTGCGCACCTCTAGAGAACTAACATGGAAATATGTGGCCAGATCTTAAAGCTTATAGTCCTACACACCCTTTACCTTTGACGGGATTAAGAGGGATTTACTTCCAAGTAGATAGGCATAGGGTTGTAATGGAAGGCACCATGCCATACACTGTTTGCCATTTCATGCACCTGGAATGGTTCGTTTTCAACCATTGGCTGTGATTGGGTATTATAGGTCAATTGCGTTCCTCAAATAATATATCCAATTATGTGTCTCTCGTATAGCACCAGCCAAAAGTACAAACACTCTCTGTGCTTTTAAAATACCCAAAGCAGAAAATTAGGGCTATTTGAAGCATATCCCTATTGCCTGCAATTATGGATGAAACAGTTTCACCTTTCTTCCCCTCCCCCAACCGCCGCTACCCCAGTTCTCTCCCTTGCCAGTGACATGAATGAGCTAGCATTTTATCTTCAGTACCCATTCACAGGATGTTAATATTTAATTGCTGGTATAAGCCTGATAGAGATTTGAAGAACAACTATAACAGAGGGTTATAATATAGTCTTTTATTGGAATGTGTTATAGATGGCTGAGAACTTCTGTTTCTGCTATATAGATTATACAGTTTACCTTGTTCCAGCAGAGAAAAAGGAGGTGCTTATAGGTTGTGTGGATGGCTGAGCCAAACATATCATAAAGAGGATTTAATTGTTCAACATCCTGTGCAAGTTACTTGTAGCACTGTGGCATATATTTGCCTGTTTCTCAGGCTCAGGAAAGCTGAGCTGTAAAAGAGTTGTTGCTTCAACAGTGAAGCAACAGCTTATATTGGAGCTGGAACCTCCATCCTGCCCTGGCTTTCAATCCAGCCACTTAATTTACATATGGTTCTCCTACACTTTGAATACTGTCTCATGCAGCTAGCCAGCCATTTCCCCAATGGTTTGGCGATTTCCCAGATCATCTGCCCCAATCCATTTCTGAAATTCTTCTCAATCCCTAGCCATAATTGATAGAGCACCAGCATATATGACTCTCCAAGGGAGGGGTGTGTATCCCTGGGGAAATATGAGAATAAAATGACTAGAGTTTCAGCCTGAGACATGAGTGTAGGTAGAGGAAAAGATGGTGAAGATATAGCAGCTATGCCAGGTGAAGAAAGACTCACCTGAATATTTTCTTGGGTTTTTGTTTTTGTTTGTTTAGCTGGAAGTCAAAATGCAAGCTTTCTGAAAATCCAGTTGGGTTCAAGGTGAACCAACCATCCCAGGCAGCAGGTGATGGTGGTGCAGAGTGGGTTGGGGAAAGGTATTTCAGGGCAGACCTGCGTGTGCCACACAGCCTGTCCTAGACCCCCTAGGTTAGTTTGTGGCCTTCAGTTGGGGTGGAGGGTGCTGTCCTGTTGCCAGTGCTGAAGTAAGATCCCACTGACCATCTAGTTGGCGTTCGTGTATGACATAGGGAAATAGGTTACCTTGTTCTTCAGCTTAGGAAGCAAATGTTTTTGGGCCAGCTCTGTGAACCATCCCACAGACAGATCATTGGCTAGTCTACTATTTTGCTCTTCATCATCAGTAAAGTGATTCCAGCCCAATCGTGGATCACAAAGTGAGCAGGTTGATCCAGCAGAGCTCATCAAATTTGATTGTGCAATGACAATGCTTTTGGCAAATTAAAATAGTTGGGAATGAGAACCTTGTTTCTAGGACTCGTCATGTGGAGGATCCCATCCAAAAATGGATCAGCCACTGAGTGGGATGATGTCACAATGCAGATGAAGTCACCAAGGGAATGGGAATGAGAGCAGCTCAGTGCAATATAAGTTTGCAAGGAGTAACCCTCCCCCCACAAAAAATCACTGGGAACAGGAGTTTTTCCCCTATCCTTTTTAGTATGGTGGGGATGTTTCCAAAGATTTGGAACTGTTTTGCTGCCCCTCTCATTTGTATGTTTGCTAGGAAGAAGCTGAGGGGTGAGTAGACTCTGTGTACCATGTACATATTTTAACGTAGCACATTACAATAATTTATGGAAAGTTTCTCTGTCTCTCTCAACTGCAGAGGTGGTCAGATGAGAGGATAAATCTTTAAAAGAATAATGTTTTCAAAATCAGGCTCCTTGTCCTCGAACCTTTTGATATATGAGAGCAATCGTAGGTAGGACACATAGTGAAATATACATGAGATCTCCCCAGAAGAGAATAGCAGAGTGGAGAAAATATTAGTGTTTACATCAAAACTCAATTGGCGCACTCGTTTCAAGATGATAGTTTATTATGTTGAATGCAATTTAGTCCCGCAAGGATATTTCCTCCATCTGTGACAGACACTCACTTGCTTCTGCAGACACACTCATGCTTGCCTCTTCTCCTCTGGCCCCCGCCCCTGCCATCATTCTACCTGGAAGTTGACATTTCTAGTGTATAATTCATCCTCCCCCCCCCCGGCAATCTTCTGAAGGTTGGAAATAGGGGAAGGAATAGCCTGGTTTAGACAAGTTCACAATTTCTTAGAGACCACAGAGCCTGATCTTCAGCTGGCATAAGTTGACGTCGCTCTGCTGGCCTTGATGAGATGAGATTGCATTTACATCAGCTGAGGAATCTGTCTTTATGTCAAACAACTCTGCATAGGGAAGAGAGAAAGAGAGGGAGAGAGATGGCGGGTGGGGTAGGGGGGCCTGTGTGGAATTAAATATAAAAAGAAATCTCTGCATGATGGAATGGAGAGCTGATGCCTCACCAGCTGATCCCAGATTCTACCCTCTGGGCTTAAAATGAGTCAAACTTGCAACTGGTTTTTCGTGACAAAGCCAGTGATGTGAAGAGAGATGAAGATCAGATGGTGTGTAATTCTGGACCAGGGTTGGGGGACGTTTTTCAGCTTGAGGGCTGCTTTTCTATCTGGACAATGTTCTGAGGAACACATGGGTCAGAGGCAAAAGTGGGTCGAGGCAAAAGTTGGAGAGGCAATGCAGACTAATTTCTTCACACAACCCTCTGTACCCTCCATCCAGGAGAGCAAAGGTTATAATCAGAGTTCAAGGACACATTCAGGCAAAAATATTTGGGGTATGAAGAGGGCCAGTTAAGGGTGTGTTTTTTGTGTGGGGAGAGTTCTGAGGGCCAGACAGAGAGACATGGAGGACCACATTCACCCTCTGATCCTAAGGCTGTCCACTCCTGAGGAGTGATCAGTGAGCACTTAAGTCACCCTGCCTGTATGCAACACATTTTATCCTGCTAATCAAGGACATACAGTACGGTACATTCCATGTACAGAAGCAAACTGGATAAGGAAATCAACACAAGCAATGAGACAGTGACCTGCATCACACCAGGGCACCAGGCTAGCTTAAGGGGTATAAGGCAAGTGGCTTGGCACATGCCAAACCACTGGTAACTGGAAGCGGCCACTAGTACCATATAACACCAGTCCTGAAAGACCTACATCGGCTCCCAGTACATTTCCGAGCAAAATTCAAAGTGTTGGTGTTGACCTTTCAAGCCCTAAATGGCCTTGGCCCTATATACCTGAAGGAGCATCTCCACCCCCATCATTCAGCCCAGACACTGAGGGCCTTGTGGCGGTTCCCTCACTGTGAGAAATAAGGTTACAGGGAACCAAGCAGAGGGTCTTCTTGGTAGTGGTGCCCTCCCTGTGGAACACCATCCCATCAGATATCAAGGAGATAAGTAACTATACAACCCTTAGAAGACGTCTGAAGGCAGCCCTGTATAGAGAAGTTTTTAATGTTGAATGCTTTTTGATGGAAACTGCCTAGAGTGGCTTGGGCAACCCAGTCAGACAGGTGGGGTACTACTACTACTACTACTACTACTACTACTACTACTACTACTACAAATAAATAAATAAATAAATAAATAAATAAATAAATAAATAAATTCTTATTATCCATCAGAGGGGAATACCTAGCAGTCTCAGAAGGAATGGCAGAGCACTCCCACTGCCCCTCCCAATAACCCAGTGCCTGCTTTCCTCTGCCTAAGAGCAGTGCCAGTCATCCCACCCCCATCCCACTCCCTCGTTTGTTCTTTTGTATAAGTGCCACGAGCTAGCTTTATGACTTGGTGATCAATTTTGCTATTGAATGCCCTGGCATGGCCTCTGATGGGTTTATAAATTATAAGCCTGGCCAACGGAATAGATGAGCGCCCCCCCCCTTTCCTTTGCTGCAGGCCATCTCCGGCGCACACAGCCACTTGCGCCTATAGGATTAGCAGCACAGGGCAGGTTGATATTGAAGCATCTCACGTTAATAACAGGGCAAAATTGATTGGGGAGGGGGAGCGGAGGATACAGCAACCCACTTTAAAAGCAGCATCCAGTTTCTGGAAGGTGGATGAGATGGAACTTGACTGCCAACAGTTCCTTGGTTACTGTTCATATCGATTTAATTTTTCTTTTTTTTTACGTGGGAGATGGTATAGCATCGTGTCTAAGGGACTAAGCTGGAAATCAATAAAACCTCAGTTCAAATCTCTCCTCCACCAGGAACCCAGTTGCAGCCTGAAGCCAGGGCTGGTTAAACACAGCTCCCCGGGCCTCTCATTGTGGCCCTTGGATCTTCCCCTATGTGGTGTTGCAAGAGAAGGCCCAGCCAGCATGCAAGACAAAGCAAAGTGGTACTAGCCACAAAGGCTATGCTCTGCCTCAACAGTTGGAGGCAGTAATGCTTCTGAATACTGGTTGCTGGAAACCAAAGGAGGGCAAGGTGTTCTTGTGCGTGAGTCAGAAGCGGATTTAGGGAAATGTGACTGGTTTGGCCACACTGGACCTGGAGCCTGTGCTGAGGGCACTGAAACTGTGATTTAGAATGGAGCGTGAGAGGTGGAGAAACAATGGATTTTGCTGTTGCACAGGGAGCCCTTGAAATTTGAGACCCCCCAAGATCTGCCACTGCTTGCATCCTGCATTCAGGTTTCCCACTGGCATCTGGTTGGCCACTGGGAGAACAGGATGCTGAAGTAGATGGGTGACTGGCCTGATTCAGCAGGCGCTTCTTATGTTCTTAAGCTTCAGGCTCGATGGATGCAAGACAAAGCAGGGTTCAGGCTGTGCTCCGAATTTGCTCCAGCAAGGAGCAAGCTGAAACCTGGGACTGAACCCAGACCTTGCAGCTACTTCATCCAGCACACGATGGCACTCTAGCCTCAATTTCTGTTTACTTAGTGTATCCTACTTTTGCTGAAATCCCACGTACAGTGACTTTGGAGTAAGCCTCCTTGTTAATGCTGCAGCAAGGCTTCTCATGGGGTCTCTGCCATGGGAGCATATTCACCCAGTGCTTTTCCAGCTGCACTGGCTCCCGGTGGAGTACAGGGTCAGATTTAAGGTGCTGGTTTTGACCTTTAAAGCCCTTTACAGCCTAGGACCCTAGTACCTACGGGACCGCCTCTCCCAGTATGCCCCACGGAGGACTTTAAGGTCCATAAAGAGCAACACCCTAGAGGTCCCGGGCCCTAAGGAAGTCAGATTGGTCTCAACTAGGGCCAGGGCTTTTTCAGTACTGGCCCCGACTTGGTGGAACACTTTGTCTCATGAGACCAGGGCCCTGCAGGATCTGATTTCTTTCCGCAGGGCCTGTAAGACAGAGTTGTTCCACCTGGCCTTTGGCTTGGAATCAATTTGATTCCCCCCCCCTTCTTTTTTCCTTTCTCCTCTTGTGATGGAACTCCTATTTGTGGACTTCCCTGGCTTTTTTTCTGGCTCATGTAGGACCAGTCTAGATAGTTAGCCTTGGTGAAGACTTGACGTTTTCATCCCCAGAAAAGTTTTTGATTTGAGTTTCCATTGAAATGAGGCTGTATTTTAATGTTTTAATGTTGTATTTTAATCTTGTTTTTAAGTTGTATTTCAATCAATTTGTTTTTATATAGGGTGTTAGTCACTCTGAACCCGGTCTTGGCTGGGGAAGGGTATAAATAAAATTTATTATTATTATTATTGTTATTATTATTAAACACAGTAGGGGTTGATTCTAAGGAAACCTTTATGGCAGGGGCAAGGAGCCCTTTCCTCTATAATGGACTCACTTGGTTGGTAATTTTGGGTGCTGTTTGCCGGGGGGGGGGAGTCAAAACTGGGTGGAATCCTGCATTTTCTTTCATTCTTTCATTCTTTCTGCACACCTTCTCTCTCTCGTTCCTCCATTACCACCCCTTCTCAACATCTTGCTTTTTCTCTTTCCTATTTCTTCCTGTCCAGTGGGTTGCTGAAGTGGACACAGAGAGAGAGAGAGAGAGTGAAAGAGAGAGAGTTGGCTCTGTCTCCATCTACCTTCCCGCCATCCACCCTACCACCACCAGAGGGCACCAGTCCACTGACACTATTCTATTCCCGGGGCATCTGCCATGTCTGCAGTCTTCCTTTTTTAAAAAAATAAATAAATAATGAATTGATTGTTGTTTCCCAAAGCAGAGAGTACAGAAGTAGCCGACTGAGGCAACAGGGCAGTAGGGTGTATGTGCTTGTGCTCCGGGGCTCTAGATGGTCACTCAAGCAGAGGGCAACATTTGTTTTAGGAAGCCAAACCCATTTATATGGGACGGTGGAACTGTACTCTGAAATCTGGTGTGAGCAATGGTGGATGGTGCCCATTGGGACTGGTAAGACAGCAGGCAGGGAGACCAACAGCAGGGGGAGCCAGAGCGAACGTTAGGCAGAGGCAACTGATTCTAGCTTGCCCCTCTCCTCAGTTCTACAGGGCCAAATCTGAGACTAAGGAGGTGGAGGAAGCGGACAGAGGCAGTGCCACTCCTTGGACTGCTTGCAAGTAGGAAGGCAGACAGGTCGAGGCTGCTTGAGGGCAGGCTGAGGTGCCCCATTTGCTCTAATAAACCACCCTCCACTGGGTGTTCAGCAGCATTAGTGAGTGCAAGCACATGAGGCAAGAATGTTATGCCGAAGAGCACATCTGTGTGCACGGGTGAAAAAGCTGCTAGGTATGTAGCAAGCCTGTTTGATCAGCAGTCACTGTTTAGAAAGCTGTAAACATTCCCAAAACAGCAAACACCTGTGGAGAGCCTCGTCAGTTTGCCGGGAACAAGGGCTCCAACATCGGAAATTAATGTCTAAGGAAATAACTAGAGGATGATGTTAATAATTAAGTCTTTTAATGAGCACATAAATTTTTCTTCAATAGATTGATTCAGCGTTTCCTTTCCTAATATTGTTGCACACGCCAAAAGCAAACTCGTAATCTGTCTTGATCTCCTGCGGAAAATAAAATCGCTTGAGCCAGCCTGCCCTTGTCTCATGGGCTGGATGCGTCCATGGCACATGAAAGAGCAAGGGTCTGTGTATGAGAGGGAATAACGATGCGTGTGTTCGACCAAGTTTTCTGCAGAGAAGACCCACTGAAAAGAATGAGCTATATATACAGTGCTTTTTTCCCTGGGGGGTACTCAAGGGTACGTAAGCAGTACCAGCGCCTTTTACTCTAGAAGAAAAGCACCAATGGTTGCACTAGCAGAAATTCCTTACACAACAGATGACACCATCTATTGTGCAGCAAAGTTGCCAAGAAATTGCTTGTGCACTCCTGCTCAACAGTGTTCTGCTGGCTCAAAATATTTCACCATTAGCAATGTGTGTATGCCACTAAGTGACTTTAACTTAATACTACATTGGATACAGCTCATATAATTGGAAAGGACTCAGTGTGGAATCTGCAATGCATGATCCATCTGCAGGATCCCAGATAAAAGGTCAGCCAGCCTCTCTTTAATTGTCATATGTGGTTCTTAGGAGGATGATAGTACCTCTGAGCATGTTTTAGAGCAAATAGCCCTTCTATATCAGGAACTAGGTTTAAGGGCTTCTAACCCAAATGGTGTAGCATCCTGAGAGTCTTAGGCACATCTCATTTTAGAAATCCCTTTGATCTCAGTAAATCTGAGATGACTGACAGGCTAACCTGGATGTAAGTTTACTTATTCCATTTTCATCTTATTTTATTTTCTCTCCATCTCTCTGTGTGTGGCTCTCTCAGTCTCTCTCTGAATAAAGAATTGCCCATCCTGTGTCCTCAAGCACTGTCCATGCTGTCATAGCTATATGAGACTCATAATGATTCAGAATGGAAATTCTGGGTAAGGTGGCCAGTTTTGCATTGCCAAAAAAAGCAGATTTGCATTGCCAAAAAGAACGAGGACAATGGAAGGTACCAATTTGCATAATATGTGCATATTATAATAGTTACAATGATTTAAATAAAAATACAATGCACCCCTCCACAATGGGGAAGACACCAGGTGACATCTGTACCTGTTCAGGCAGCTGAGCAGTTGCTGCTAACTGTTGATGAGCAACTTCAGGACCCCTGCTCTCCCTCAATGTGAACTGGACAGCCCTCGAATAGAAGACACCATCAAAACTGTCCTGTGGACACACAGCTATCCTAATTCTGAGATTCTGGCTGCTTTGCCCCATCCCAATTCAGGTAGCAAAAGGAACAACACTTTCTTCTAACAGGCAATCAATTTCAGCTTTAAAAAGATAGTCTTTACATAATTAAAAACAAGGGCTTTCATGAAAGGATATTCATTAAGGATTTATTTGCAAGTCTGTAATGGATTTAGTGGCACAGTTTGCTTATATTGGATGTGTTTCTGTTCCATTTAAGCCTCCAGTCAATAGCACACTCTTAACAATCACTGCATCTTAGTGGCATTCCAGCTGAGGTTGACAGGCATCCTTTATTTCAAGAGAACGGCCTTTAGGGCAGAACTCTGCAATCTCACAGAACAGAGCACATACGTTCCCACGCTCTCATAATAAGTCACCTCCCATAATACTTGTATCTAGCTAGGTTCTACTCCACATAGACCCATTGAAATAAATGACCCTAATTGAGCCATGCCCATTAACTCCAAGGGCTTCTGCATAGACCTAGCATTGGCTGCAACTCCGTAACTCCAGAGCAAACTTTTAATTTGAAATTTGAGATGACCTACAATGGGTGTGGCCTGATGGGTGAGTCCCAGAGGGCAGACAGAATGACCTGCAGGCTGCATCTGCCCCACCCCCCATCCCTTGTCGGAGGTTCCCTAGCCCTACAATACTATTTAACACTGAGTGTAGAAAGGCGTTTGCAACTGCATCTGAAGTTCCAGTTGAGACCATGGCTACATTCACACCATCCATTTAGTGAACTGGTGTGTTTTTCCTGGGGGGGGGGGTGCAGGGGTACGCATACCCCTAAACATTTTGTGAATCTTTGTACTTTTGTCCATTTACTGTATTTATTTTCCCCGATTTGAACTATAAAATGGTGATTTTCTTGAGTCAACATGAGAGTACCCCTAAACATTTTATTATTATTATTTTATTTTAGAAAAAAAGCACTGGAGAGAACTATGATGCCACTTAAAAAGAATCATGGGAGCTGTGGTTTGTTAAGGATGCTGTTAGGAGACCTGTGTTCTGCTCTCAAAACGACAATTCCCAGTGTGGGTTTAACAATCAACCCATCATCTGAGAATTGGGGTCTCCTAACAACTTTCAGCACCATTAACAAGCTGCACTTCCCAGAAGAAGCCATAGCTGTTCAAAGTGGTATCATAGACCACTCTCACATCATACATTTAAAGTACTATCTCTGATCATTTAAACTATTTCTGAATTGGATGTCGAGGTGAAAGGCCGCCCCCATCCTTTCTTCAGACTTTAAAGCAGCCTCTCCCAAGCTTGAGCCCCCTGAATTTGTGGAACTCCCATTATCTCTGCCTACTCCCCATATTGTCTTGGGTGATTTGGGACTCAAGCTTGGGAAAAGCTGTTTTATAGCCTAAAAAAAAAAAAACAATTAAAAAGAAGCAAAACCATTTAAAAGTTTAAGATTTGAGAAAGTTAAGTGAAACCATTGAAACCACAACAACCCATGCCTGTTTTAGAAACCAACGTACCCCAAAAGCATTAAGCGAAAAGAGCCAATTTTAAATCCCATTCTCATTTGAAATGCTGGCCTAACTGCTCTAGGTGCCCCTTTAAAATAGGAAACAGCTGGCATTTCTAATTTGAACAATACACTGTAATTAAGCAATGAAGTGTGCAGTAAACTCTTTAGATTTAATAAACTTAAAGGTTCATGTTCTAACCTTGATTGCTTTGTGTCTCTGCCATTCATGTTCAACATACTGATGCCAATCAACGGAAGAATAAGCTCTGTAATTTGGCAATGAATGCCAGTTATTTTGAGCCCGTGTGCTAACATGAATGTCAGCAGGCAAGCAGTGCATGGGCATCATTGCTGGATCAGGCTGGGTCGCCATGTGTCCTGTTTTATAGAGGACTCTCCTCTGTTTGAAGGGTGGGCCCTCCCAAGCCCACTTTATAGAGAATGAACCTTGAGAAAGGAGACCTTGAAGCTGATCATCCACAGATAGCTCCTGGACCACAGACTAAGCAGCCACACAGTCTTCCCTGCCACAGTGAGATGTCTTGCATTTCTATTTAAATGATAGCAACTGTTATTAATTTCCATATACACATAGAAAATAGCATATATTTCTCCCCACACCCATAGTGGTTTTTATTTTATAATTTCTAACGCTTAGAAGTCCAACAGAGAAGACAAGTGGCTGTCGAGAAGGGCAGTGCCACAGCAGGAGAATATCTACATTGCACACAGAAGAAGCCAGCTTCACTCTCCTATGAGGACTGGGGCAGAACCCTGTCTAAAATCTTGGGAGAGCCACTCCCAGTCAGGGTAGACAGTACTGAGCTACTTGAACCAAAGGTCTGCATCAGTGCAAGGCATGCTGGTATGTTGCTATGTTAGTTTTGGCACTAACATGCAATTGCTTGGGTGGTACAAAGGAAAGGAAGTTCATGAACCATACTTTGCAGGGAAGCAAACATTTTCTGTGGATGGGAGGGGAAAAGGCAACTCAGTATGAATTTTCAGGGAGAAAAGCCCAGGGTGGGAGTACAAGGCAGCACACAAATAAAGGATGGCCGATAAGAAAGGAGATTCCGGTGTGGTCTATCATACTGCTTTTGCAGCTTAATTGCCTTTGAAACCAACCATCAGTCATTTCTGCAACCCGACAATGTGGACGTGCCTACTCAATCTTGGTCTGCAACACAAATCTCAGGCATAGTTTTTCATCTGCAACTTGAGGGTGACATGAAGGGCTCTAGTGGAAAGAACACTTGGGATGAGGGGACACCCGAATGTTGAGCAGAGTGTGTGGATTTGTATAACCAGTTTGAATTGTTTAGATTTTTTTTTATTCTCAGGTGGCTTCTTTTCTCGATGTTTGTCCTCAATGCAGCTTTAAAACTTCCTATATTTAAATGTATATGTGTAGGGAGAAGTCATTAATAGTGTCACTATGAGTCTCTAGCCCCCAATTCCAGTGTCTTTGGCAATGGCACTTAACCCCCACTCCCACCCCCCCAAAAAACCCTCCACCAATAAGGAAGAGACGTCTTTCCTTACCAGGTAGGGGAACCATATTTCTACCCAAGGGTCATATTCTCTCATCATAACTTTCCAGGGGACTCATGGTTAAGGCAAATATGGGAAGTGGAAGAGGTTGCCTGGATTCTATGATTTCAGGCAGGCCACAAGGGTGTGGTGCAGTGATGGTAAAGGGAATGGCCTGGGTGGTGGAGGTGTGGCCTGAGAAGAGTCCTGAGCAATGAATAGCAAGGCCTGGTGTGGGGAGACCCAGCTGACCCAAAGACTAGAGGTTTCTCACTCTGACGTAGACTGAGGTATGAGGTCTGCACCATTAACAGATTAACACCTGTGTTGAAGGAGGAATTCTAGCATGTGCATCTTCTCCTATTATATCTTCAGAGCTGCAAAAACCCATGCTTCACTCCTTTGAACTTAGCTTTTAGAGGTGCAGTAAAACTCCCACTGCTTAGTGTTTGTGGCTATCGATTGGCCACAATTATGTTGCCAGTGAAGGTGTGTGTGTGTGTGTGTGAGAGAGAGAAAGAGAGAGAGAGAGAGAGAGAGAGAGAGAGACCTGGGTTCTTCGAAGCAAAGCACAAAGACTTGCAAACAGACACCACAAGCCTAGATGCAAAGCTGATGATCAATATACCAACTGTTAAATAAGAGAGAAATCCAGTAAGGGTGATCTCAGGCTTTGACTGTGCACAGCAAATAGTGAAATTTGTCAGACTGGGCAGCTTTAGAAAGCGAGGGGGTTGGGAGAGGATTTGGCCAGAGGTTGTGTGAAAGAGGAAAACAAGAAGAGCAACAAATCCTTCTGTTTTCCACAGCATTGCTTTAACTAAAAGAAATAAAGAAAAGCAATTGGCTATAAAACGCCCCTGGTGGTAATGCGTGTTTACTTCATGCCATGACAATTCGAAGTCTGTTTGCTGCATTTTAAAGCTCAAAAACATTTATCCAGCTGCAATAAATGGACATTGAAATGAGATGATGAGTCAAGTCTTGGGCTAGAGGTTCCAGAAAATTGTATCCTGTTTTGCTTCCTATCATTCCTGCAAGGATCTCGGCAGCATTATCTTGTTTATTCTCACTCTGCTTCTCTGAAGCAGGTTAGACTGGAAACATATGACAGACCCAATATTTCTCAGTGAGCTTTGTGGCTGAGCAGGGTTTGGAACCTAGGCTTCTCCCATCCAAATCCCAGGCACTGACTGTAACAGCTTCCCCACTGTCTCTTAGTGATGAGTTGACAGCTGTCCAATGAAAGATGCTTACACAGTCACCACTGAATGATGCAAAGCAGAGTGCCATGTTGTCATAGAGGACTGGAAACCTTTGTAGATTCCCAAGAATCTCAGCTTTTTCAAAAGCACACTTCTAGGCTACATAGTGTCAATCAACATAAATGTGAATAGTGCCACTTGAAGATGTAGGAAACTGGTACAGTGGTACCTCGGGTTACACACGCTTCAGGTTACATATGCTTCAGGTTACAGACTCCGCTAACCCAGAAATAGTACCTCGGGTTAAGAACTCTGCTTCAGGATGAGAACAGAAATCGTGCTCCGGCAGCGCGGCGGCAGCGGGAGGCTCCATTAGCTAAAGTGGTGCTTCAGGTTAAGAACAGTTTCAGGTTAAGAACGGACCTCCGGAACAAATTAAGTACTTAACCCGAGGTACCACTGTATTGGGTACTTCTAGTGGTTGAGGGATGACGCAGTGTTTTCTTTCCAGTGTTCCTCACACTCATCTTCTGATATTCACTGGTTACTTCCCAATTTCCTCCCAGAAAGAAGGGTCACTTCCACACTTCCAGATGATCTGCTCATTGAGCATTCATTCTGATTTGCTTATGGGGAGGCTAGATGACATTGTGTCATGCAAGAGTTGTCCTACACTTTCCAGTGCATTTTCCCATCACCTTAGGAAAAGGTAAAGGTACCCCTGCCCGTACGGGCCAGTCGTGACCGACTCTGGGGTTGCGTGCTCATCTCGCTTAAGAGGCTGGGAGCCAGCACTGTCCGAAGACACTTCCGGGTCACGTGGCCAGCGTGACGAAGCTGCTCTGGTGAGCCAGCACCAGCGCAGCGCATGGAAACGCCGTTACCTTCCCGCTATAAATCGGTACCTATTTATCTACTTGCACTTAGGGGTGCTTTCGAACTGCTAGGTGGGCAGGAGCTGGGACCGAACGACGGGAGCTCACCCCGCCACGGGGGTTCGAACCGCCGACCATACGATCGACAAGTCCTAGGCACTGAGGTTTTACCCACAGCGCCACCCGCTTCCCTCCCATCACCTTACTTATTGCAAAAAGTGAGATCATTTAGGAAGTGGGTCTGTTGCAAAGACCTCCCAGTCAACTGGGCAGATTCTCATTAGACATTTAAAGAACATCCAACACACATTTTAAAGGACAAGTCTTCCCCCAAAGAATCCTGGGAGCTGTAAGCCCCGCCCCCTCACAGAGCTACCATTTCAGATGTGCTGGTATCAACCTACTTGCCTGTTATTATAATTGCACAATCTGGATTTGTCCATATGTGACTGAATCCCACCCTTCCAGGCATAGTTTTGAGGCACTCAGTGACTCCTCCGGGTCTTTAATGTTTCCACTGGGATCTTCAGTATGACAAGTTGGCTTCCTTCCTTTGCTTCAGCTGGCTGGAAGAGATTTGCAAGTGGATTTGTTGCAAAGGTTATTTGAATTCTCCATGCATTGCCTCTGCGATGGACACTTGGTCATCAGTTGCATTAAACATCGGGTCAGTCCTCCTCTCAGTGCCTTCACCCTTTGTCTGTAATTCTGCATCTAATGGTGGTGATTAGTCAGTGTCCAGAGAGAGGATGAGTAGGCTCCTGACTCAGCCCTGGCTGTCTGAATGATGTGCTCCACACAGGGCTGGGGGAAGTCATTAGCCATAGGGCTGGTTACTGATCAGTGAGGGGGGGGGGCATGCTCAAAGGAAGGAGTCCAGCACCTGGCATTAAATGATGTCTCCAGGAGATGAAAAATAGGTTCGGAACAGCCTCCAGGAATCCACAGAAACTTCTGCACCATGCATATATGAAGCTCTAAGGCTTATGAAATGCATAGTACCTCCTAAAAGGTAAAGGTAAAGGGACCCCTGACTATTAGGTCCAGTCGTGACCGACTCTGGGGTTGCGGCGCTCATCTCGCTTTACTGGCCAAGGGAGCCGGCGTACAGCTTCCAGGTCATGTGGCCAGCATGACTAAGCCGCTTCTGGCGAACCAGAGCAGCACACAGAAACACCGTTTACCTTCCCGCCAGAGCGGTACCTATTTATCTACTTGCACTTTGACGTGCTTTCGAACTGCTAGGTTGCCAGGAGCTGGGACAGAGTAACGGGAGCTCACCCCATCGCGGGGATTTGAACCGCTGACCTTCTGATCGGCAAGTCCTAGGCTCTGTGGTTTAACCCACAGCGCCACCTGCGTCCCTCCTACCCCTCGCCAAATATTACTGGGGCAGGCCAAGAGGCCACATTTTGTATTTAGGTGGTGGGAATCTTAGTAGGACATAAGAAGCTGCCTTATAACTGAGTCAGACCATTACTCCAGGTAGCTCAGTATTTTCTACACTGACTGGCAGTGGATTTCCAGGGGTTTTGGCAGAGCATATTCTTAGTGAAACTTGGAAATCCAAGGAATTGAACCTGAGCCCTTCTACAGTTAGCAAAATCAGCCATCTCTCTCTCTCTCTCTCCCCACCCCCAGCTTTCCCCCCCTTCAATGCCCTAAAACAGGTTGTTCCCCAAACGGCTATACTAAGGCATTTTGTAAGTTGAAGCAGAGTTCAGATGACCGCTAGCACCAATATCTTAAAACAGTCTTCCCGAAGTGATTGCTCTGCCACTGAACTACAACCCTTCGCAATAATGTATAATGCTATACAATGCGTCCAGTCTCAAATATGAGGAATAAGTGCAATGTGCCTGAGTTTTCCCCTCACTCTACATACCTCCTCCCTGCACACACAAACACACACAGCGCTGAGCAACGAATCATATGCACACTGTGCATATGGCAAAAACAGGTACTTTGGATTGCTCCTTTCCATGAGAGGAGTAACACGAATTACCTAGGAACAGGTTCAATTACTCGCTCAGCTCTTCCTTGGCATTGACTTTAATTAAGTTGTGCAGCAGATAAATTACAACCATTATAAAGTTTATCTGCCAAGGAGGGGGGCGAGCAAAAGACACAAGGGAAGGAACCAGGGAAAGAGAACAGAAAGGGAGGAAACCAGGCAAAGACTCTATCTAAGCGGGATTTGATTTTTTTTTTTTAAGGTAGGGAGGCAGGAAAGATGTTGCATCGGGCAAGATGAAAGGGCTTGTGATTTGATGGGCATTTCAGCTGTGGAGTTGCAAGGCTCTCCCACCTCTGCTGCAGAATAGGTTCTTCCTCCTGTCAGTCGCATCTTGCAGCTTGTTAAATGCCCTCTGATTGGGTATTCCATCAAGGCAGTGTCAGGAAGAAGGATGAGATTATCGATTGTGTCATCTAGGCTGATAAATAGCATCTCCTCGAATCTAGCTCCTCAGTGTGCATGCAGAGGATGCTGAGAGGAGTGTGGCAAAAACCCAGTGCCGAATGCATTTTGCCTGTTGTTTGGCTGGGGCTGATTCCATTCTTTGGAGGTATTCCAGTTTACAGTTTCCTGGGTGGTTTCCTGCTCCACCTAACATGGTCGAGGGCATGCTTTTGATAACTGTGGGTATTCTGACATATTTTGTGCAGGCAACCCACCTCTCTTCTCACCTGGGAGTCCATGGATTGTGCTTTTATCTTAGGATTTTGTACTCTTGACAGGGAATAATGAAAGACGTGCTTACCAAACCATAGTGGAGTGATGCAAGGGCTTAGCATACTTGGGGTGAAAGGCGCATTGTCTTTATGGTAGGGCTGCCAGATGCAAAAGAGAATAGGCTCGTGCACCTTGGAATTGTTGTGCAGAAGAAAGAATTCATTGTGCATGTCTACACAATTAGTAAATGTACAGGAGCCTATCCTCTTCTGCATCTGAGCACTCCACTTTACAGTGAACTTAGAAGCAGAGGTAGTTACATTTGACCCTCCAGAAATTGGTAGACTCCAACTCCCATCACCCTTGACTATGGTCTATGTTGGCTGGGGCTGATGGGAGCAGCAATCCAACAGCATTAGGTTAAGCAAGAAAGTCGTGTCGGCTCTTAAATAACAATTGTAAGTCCTATTTTGGGTGGGCTCTTCTTCTTCTGCATTTTCTTCTTTAGGGTGTCTATGTTAATGTCTCTACTGCTTTGGGGTCTAGGAACCGCCACCTAGTGCTGCTGAAAATTTTTGCCCAAAGCAAAAAAAATTCCAGCTGAAATGGAGGTCCTTGCCAAGGCAATACCTCCAAGAAATTTCAAGAGAAGAAACAAAATAAAAATAAAAAAAGGATAATGATGTTTCTCAAAAGGGGTTCTCATCACATTCCAATTCCCACCTGTTCCACAAGTCTGGTTCTCTTTTATTCTGTTACCTAGCGAAGGATATTTCTTTGGGGGTTGCCAAAGAAGCATTTCAACAGTAAAGGGCTATTTTGGAACCCTGCTGCCTGAAATAAAGAACACCAAATACATTTTGTGAGGCTTTGATGTTCCAAAACAAAGGATGGCCCTTTCAGAAAAAAAGAAGCAAGGGATATTTCTAAGAAGAAACTCAGCCTCAGAGGTTGCTTTTGTGGCAGGTCTTGTTTGAAGTCAAGGGAAGGGCTGAATTGTAAACTGGGTTAGGCAGTGGGGCCATGAATCTCATCAAGGAAAAAGGCTGGGTATAAATAAATAAATAATTATTATTAATAATAATATAGGGAGTCCTGAGACCAGCTCTGTTGGGGGGGGGGGATAATTCCTCACTGGAGGAAGAAAATAAGATGTATAAGTGTATAGGTCCACTTCATGCAATGTGGGTAGAGCAAGATTTGGCCTACTGTGTGTGGTTTCACTATTTCTAGTCCCACCAGGCATTTAAGTGCTGAACATAATATTTACACAGGGCCTGAGCATTGAAGGCCTGTTAGTCCCAAGTCCATGGTCATTTCCCAGATGAACTGCATAGTTTGTGCCTAAATGTAGCTGTATTTGTGCACAAGATACTACTGAAATACTACTGTGTGAATGCAAATATTATATACAAAGCATGGGTATCAGGAAGATTCAGTGATAAGACAGGCATGCCAGCTTCAGCAGCCAGGCTATAAGCTCTGCCAAGCTGAACTTTGCTTCATCATGTCTGCAACCACCAGACTTCAAAAGCTTATGTCATCCATAGGTGATGAACTCAACAGTGCTTTTGAAATTCACCATAGTGGAATATTTTTCTTTGAGCATGTACAAAGTGCCTTCCTCTCACCTCTGAGTAACTGCAGAGAGCCACCCTTAGGAAGGCAAGAATGAAAGGCTGAAGGCACAGCTTGCCCAAAAGGACTCAAATAGGCTAACTCCCACTAGGTCTAGCTGTTCTGCTGCTGCTGCTTGCTGCCTTTTCCTGTGTAGTTGTGCTTTGCTTCTTTTTGCTCTGAAAATGATGGAGCCATCCCCACCTTGGCAATTATCCCCTTACTTTGAATGACCTTCAGAGCCAGATGGATAGCACGGCAGGTGTGAAGAAGGAAAGCATCCAGAGCATTGTTTTCACTAAGCTTTTCGCCCTCTTGATTTATACAGAGCAGAGTGCAGTGGTGATGCTCAAGACCCGCTCATAGATTATCTTCATCCCAGCTGCAGTCAGCCAGGCAGCAGAGGTAAACGGAGAGCTCTCTGGTACCCTATCTGTCACCTTCCCTCTGGCAGCTCTGGCAGAACACAAAACAGTCTCTTGCTAGGGAAAGTTTCTCACTCCATCATGCAGCACCAAAAGTCATCTTCTGCAAACAAGTGCATGAGTCTCTGGAATGCACCTATTCTGGTAGGTGTGGGAGGAAATGAGTAAAGGTCAAGCCCACATGTTGCTAACAGCCAACCACTTGTTCTGGATAAGAGTCAGCTCTCAAGTTACGCAGCCCCGAGGGAAAGATTACTTGAGTGGACTGGAAAGAAACATGGGAAAAGCACAACCCACACAATCCTTTTAAATGAATGGACCTAACTTAGTCATGCTCATTAATGGGTCTGCATTGAGCAGAAGTTAGTTGAATGCCACCTCTATTGATCTAAGGGAGATCTCCAACACGAGAATCAATGGAGTTGAAATTATATTAAATTTGGATGCATTGTTAGTCCATACAAAGCCTGTAGGTAGGCTAAGAATGATCTAATGAAAGCTTAGCCTTATGATCCTGCCTGGTGGACAGCTGTGGTATCTTCTGTCTGCTGGACAGGGAGGGAGGACCTGTGTGGCCCTCAGTCCCAACCAGCACTGCTTGTGATCAAGGATGATGGGAGCTGCTTTCTAGCAACAACTGGGGGGGGGGGAGGAGTCCATTCCTTGATCCAACTGAAACCAAAACCTTAAGGAACTGAGCCCAGGAATCTAAAATGCCAGTGCTTCCTGCTGGTCATTGGGACTGGTATGATGATGATAAATAGTAAGGTCCCAGGGTGGTTTGCAACATTAAAACACAGCATTAAAAACCATTTAAAACAACTAACAATCACAAGATAAGGTGGGTTCTAAAAAGGTGTTGGGGTAGAAGGCAGGGAGACTGACACTACATAGAGATGGAGCCAATGACAGGTTCTTTCTCATCCCTGCTGAGTTTTATAAGGAAAACACTAAGACCAAGGAGGAGGAAGCTGACAGTTAGCTCCACCAACTTGACTTGTTGGACATAAGAAGGCAAGTAGCTGGGGGCTGGTTTGGGGCAACTGAGACCAGTAGGGCCATTCCACCTAATGAATCACTTCCCTCTGCTGATATGCACTACATGCATGAATGCATATAACAGAATGAGTTCTCAGTTCGGGGGGGATTAAGGACTGCTATGGCAATCTCCCTGCCGCAATGACCCGAAGTTCCATCCTTTGGTCAGTCATGCAGGGAACAGTGTCTGACCCACAGGGCAGGGCATCTGGTTTGAGTCCTGCCAAATCTTTTGCCAAAACGTCTGTTGCTCTTTTGTTCATCTTAAAAAATTGTAGTCTGCCCTTCAGCATTGCTGCCTCCAAGGAGGCTAACGTGTCAGATAAAATAGATAAAACAATAAAATCACATATAAAGAACAGAACTGCAGAACACTAAAAAAAAAAAAGTTAAATCATAGCAGCATTCAACACACACATGCGCACACAACTCAACTGTATTTTGAGGCTTGGGGAAAGAAAATATATTGTCAGAATGGCATGAATGTAGGTGTTAGGTATCAAGTGAGGATTTTTTAAGAGTTACCTCTGAGGATGTCAACAGGCTGCTTGGACAAGTGAAACCAACCACCTGTCTCCTTGGTTCTTGCCCACCCTGGTTCATAAAAGTGAGCCAGGAACAGCTGGCTGATTGACTCCATGGGATGGTGAATACTTCTCTCTGTGAGGGAGCCTTACTATACCCGCTGAAAGAGGCAGTTTTTAAACCAATTCTTAAAAAACCATATTTGGACCTGGCCAATATTGCCAATTAAAGGTGATTGAGTGGGTGGTTGCTGAACAACTCCAGGCATGCCTGGAGGATGCGGACCATTCGGATCCTTTCCAATTGGGATTCAGGTCTCATCATGGAACTGAAACTTCGTTGGTCGCGCTGGTCGATTATCTCGGGCCGGCTAGGGACAAAGGTGAAAGCTGTTTCCTAGTTCTGCTGGATCTCTCAGCAGCCTTTTATATCATCAACCATAACATCCTTCTGGACCGTCTAGAGGAGCTGGAAGCTGTGGGCACTGTTATACAGTGGTTCCGCTCCTTCCTTCTGGGCCGTGCCAGAAAGTGGTGTTGGGGGATGACTGTTCAGACCCCTGGGCTCTCACTTGTAGCGTGCCTCAGGGCTCTGTCCTCTCCCCCATGCTTTTCAACATCTATATGAAGCTGCTGGGAGAGATCATCAGGGGGTTTGGGCTGGGTGTTCATCAGTATGCAGGTGATACCCAGCTCTACCTTTATTTTAAATCAGAACTAGTAAAGGCGGTGAATGTCCTGTGTGAGTGTCTGGAGGCAGCTGGAGGATGGATAGTGGCTAATGGATTGAGGTTTAATCCTGACAAGTCAGAAGTACCATTTTTGGGGGATAGGAGGTAGGCAGGTGTGGGGTACTGCCTGGTCCTGAATGGGGTAACTGTGCCTCTGAAGAACCAGGTGTGCAGCCTGGTGCATGCTCTAGTTATCTCTAGTTATCTCCCACTTAAACTACTGCATTGTGCTCTCCACCTTTGAAGGTGACTCGGAAACTACAACTAATCCAGAATGAGGCAGCTATACTGGTGACTGGGAGTGGCCACCGAGACCATATAACACCAATCCTGAAAGACCTACATTGGCTCCCAGTACATTTTTTAGCACTATTCAAAGTGTTGGTTGGCCCAGTATACTTGAATGGTCTCCACCCCCATCGTTCTGTCCGGACACTGAGGTCCAGCTCCAAGGGCCTTCAGGCGGTTCCCTCACTGCGAGAAGTGAGGTTACAGAGAACCAGGCAGAGGGCTTTCTTGATAGTGGCACCCGCCCTGTGTTTTACAATTTTTTAATGTGCTGTAAGCTGCCCAGAGTAGCTGGAGAAACTCAGCCAGGTGGCAGGGGTATAAATAGTAAAATCATCAACATCATCATCAATGACTACTAATCACAATCACTGTGCTTTGGTTCCATGGTCAGATGCAGTAATGCTTCTGAATAAGAGTTTATAGAAACTGCATGAGAGGAGAATGTCATTGTGATTGATTCCTGCTTATGGGCTTGTCATGGTTATTTGGTTGGCTACTGTGAGAACAAGATAGTGGGCTGGGTTGGGTGAGTCATTGGCCTGATTTAGCAGGTGCTTCTTATGGGGGAGAGCATTATTGCATTCAGGTCCTCCTTGAGGGCTTCCTATTGGGGCATCTAGTTGGCAACTGTGAGAACAGGATGTTGGACTAGGTGTGCCATTCAGCAGCCTCTTCTCATGTTCATATGTTCTTGTGAAAGGCAAGAAAGGAGGGGCCACTTGCTGCGAGCCAGATGAGGAGGTCTCAGGGTCCACATCTACCCCCAGGCCACTGAATTTCCCACCTCCTCGCTTTACAAAATGAAAGCCATAAATTTTAATGTTGAAACTAGTCCTTGGCATTCGACCACACATGAATTGTGAGGAAGAGAACCATACTGCAAACCTCACATGTAGATGGCCTTTCTTGGTTCCTATCCTTGGCCAGCACTTGGCAGGCATTCCCATCATGCAGTTGTGCCTGTTCTGAAATATGTAAGTGAAATACGACCTTTTACCCAAGTACCATGAATATTCATGTCTCTTCTCACCTTCTGAATCACACTAATGCCTTTTCTAAAATGATTTCTAATGACATGCAGATAATTTGGCTAATGTAACTCTGTGTAGTTAATGCCTTAGCCTCTGGACCCAATTCTCTTTGCTCTTTTGAGCCTGTTTTCCATAACTTCAGTAAATATGTTTAATAATCAATTGCTGTTTTATTAAAGTACAGTAATAGTCCCCACTAAATTCAAGTTCAATCTTTATTTGAGACACTTAATGTAAATATTGATGGTTGCTTGGAATTATGGAAAGGGCTTGAGCAGTCTGTTCCATTGGGTGCTAGATCCATTTATTCCCCCCCCCAGCACTACTCTGATTTTCAGAAACTAGACTGCCTTCAGGTGTCAGTGGTTCTTCTCTTTCTCCCTCCATCCTGACAAGCCGTTGGAAGGTAATGAGCAATGTTGGCTGCTGGATTTCCAGTTCACTCATCAGTAGTGAACTGATTCAGACATAATGCTAATCCATAATTCAAAACATTACGAGTACAAGCTTAGGGCTGCATTCACATGACAGTTTGTTCCATTTCCCTAATTGTTATTTTTTGCATTGTACTTGAGCTTTCACATGATATAAAAGCCTCTTCCAGAAATATGGCAGCATGTATTGCAATTAACACTCATTTCCATGTTATTTGTGTCGGGGGGGGCATGTTTGTAAATAAGCCCCATGGGCCCAGGGATACTACATGAGGAAGAAAGATTGCTGTCTATATGACAGGGGTATCAACTTGAATAAAATATTGGGGGGGGGAGCCCCACCCCAGATAATTGATCACAAGGCACAGCACACCCACACCATTTGAATGGCAATGCCCATCAACTTTGGGTGGTGAGCTGCCCCCTTCAAATATTTTATTGGGGCCCCTGAAGGGACCTCAGCCCTAGCAGTTGGCTCCTATGTCTCATGGCCTCATAGAGGGATACATCTTTTTATTTTCTTGGAAGGGCGGCATGTCCCAGAGGCATTTGTAACCTCATTTTGATCACATGTGTGTAGCTGGCAGCTAAATTTTACATTGTCTGAAAGAAGGAAGGCAGGAAATGTACAAAGAGACAAAATTTGGTTTTGTGGTAATGAAGAGGAGTGGGAGCAGGCTGGAGATGGAGCCAGAAGCAGCTCTGAAGGGTTGGGAGGGTGGAAGAATTGGGGCAGGGGTGGAATTATGGTGCATACAGCTCTGTTTGTGCAACCATTGGGGGGGGGGAGTGTAGCACAGTTGAGAGAAAATTCCCTGGTTAATGAGAAAGACACTTGCATGAAATAACTGCATGTTGTACAGGTGTCGACAAGGTGGGGTCTAGCAACCTTCCCAAGGGATATGAAATGCTTAGATTAAAGAAGGGGTCCATTGTACAATGCATTAAGCCGATGGAAGGGGAAATTTCACCAGCTGGTAGTCAGAACCTGCACACATTTGCAGCGTGTGCCCTTATGACTGTCCCATTTAAACATCATCCCTGCCATGCAGGAGTTGCTTACAGAGAAGCAGCTTCCACCTGGTTTGAGTAACAAGGGAAAGGTCCCTGCCCTGACTGGGTGGGTGGCTAAATCATTTATGGGACAAGTGAGCTACACTAACTGATTCTTTGAGTGGGAGCCCAAGGAAACCAGTCCTGGTGAACTGCAGAAACTACGCCCCAGGGTCTCTTTGGTTTTTGAAGCTGCACCACATGTCAAATCATTTTAACTCATCTGTTCTTGAGACATTCTTTGCAAACTGGAAGTGAAGCTTTCCGGGGCCATCCTCAACTTTATTCTGCACGATTATCTATGCACATGCACTGTAGATACACTACTGTTTCTTGAAATATTGGTTGATGTCTGTAATAGAACAAATACTTGCATTTTGCCTCGTGTGTTTTAAAAAAATATTGAAAAGGACAGTAATTCCAGGGAACAGACAAGCTGTGGGATTTTTTTTTTTTTAAATCCCATTATTGCTTTTATTGGATGCGCTTTCTCTCTCACACGCACATGCACATGTGATCTGGAAACACACGCTTTACCCTCGTCTCCTTCTTCATCTTCATCTTTGCTCTTTCTCTGTTTTTATTGAAGTGCACACCCAATAACCTTCATATTGAAATCAAATACCCTTTCATTTTGGAATGCATTTAGAGCAAGGCCAAGAGAGTTTGCCCACCTTGAATTTTTATTCAGGCTTTTTTGCATTGATATGCATGCAGTGCCACTGGGGACAGGAATGCCACGGACACAGCTGTATTTTGTTAAGTGTAACAGCTAAGAGTATAATACAGCAATAACATTTAATGTATTTTGGGGTGGCGTTTAAATGTGGTTGTTGTGGAATGAAGAATATATATATTCTTGCCCTCCCCAGCCGAGGAAGTATAAAGAAAGGTAAAATGCACAAGGTCATACAAAATATACTACTTCTTTCTTTCTTTTTTTTAAAAAAGACATTTTTCAGAAATGTTTTGGGGGTTTACCCACATGTCACCTATGCAATATATGAGAGATGGTGATGTCCCCTAGCTAGGAATAGAGGATATTTTTGCTTGGCTCTTCCGAATGCAGGATGTGAAGCAAAGTGTAGCTATCCTTTAAACACACACACACACACACACACACACACACACACACACACACACACACTTAGATTCATATAATTGTAGAGTTGGAATGTACCCTGGGGTCATTTAGTCCAACCCCCTTGCAATGCTAGAATCTCAGCTAAAGCATCCATGGTAGATGGCTATATGTCAAATCATTTAAATGCATTTTCTCAAAATGTGACTTTACACACACAGAGAGATGTTCACCCACCCACCCACACACACACACAGAGAGAGAGAGAGAGATGGGAGAATTGTGCACAGAATTGCACATATTACACCAAACAATGTACAAAAATGAATAGGGTTAGGGGAAATGTCATACAAAAATGTGTGTCATAGGATAAATTTGCATTAAAATGCAAGCACGTTTTCTTACTGAGACATCAAAACTGATGCAGAAGTGTGGTGATCTGGAGTTCAGATGTGAAAAACAAGAAACAGGGAGGAACCAGAATTGACAGATTAATTCATCCCTACCTCTAACTTAGATGATTAGATAGCATCTTGGTTTTGTCAGTAGTTATTAGCCATGACAATGATATACAAGTTCCAAATTCAGATGCAATATTCTTCTGAGTATCAGATGCTGGGGCAAGAAACAGAGGTTGAGAGTTGCTCTCTTGCTTGGCTTTTGGGTTCCCAGAGCCATTTAGTTGGGTATGGCTAGAGACAGAGTGCTAAGTCAGATGGATGCTTGAACAGATCCATAACCGTGACATAGGGCAGATTCACACTACTCATTTAAAGCACATCCATTGCATATTTAAAGCACGTGACCCCCCCCCTCAAAAAAATCATGGGATTGTAGTTTCCTTCTCATAGAGCAGCCCCCTTAGCAGACTACTATGCACTGGATTATTTTAATGATGTCTGTGCATTTTAAATATGCGTTGGATGTGCTTTAAATGTATAATGTGGAAGCCCAACCAGACATAGATCATGGGGAGCTACTGTGGTACCTTCCAGATGTTGATGGACTCCAGCTCCCTTCCACTCAGACCATTGGTCATGCTGGCTGGGGCTGATGGGAACTGGAGTCCAATCATATCTGGAGGGCACCATGTTGGCTATCCTTATCTTATGTCATTAGAAGGCAGTGCCCAGTTCTATGAACCGGATTGGGAAACTTATGGTTCTTCAGATGTTGTTAACTCCCACCATCTCTGACTGTTGGTACCTGCTGGCTGAGACTGATGGGAGTTTTAGTCCAGCCACAACTACAGGGCTGAAGGTTCCCCTCCCCTGGACCTTAAAACAGTCTGGCTTCTAGGCTGTTAAACATAACCAAATCTTGCAAATTGACAAATCAAGTGTTCTAAATAACCATTAGGAAATTTGCATTGTCTACAAAAAATAAATAAAAAAAATACCTACTAATGGTGGAATGAACCTAATATTGGCAGCAAATTTGTCAAACTCCTGGGGAATTGGACCTGGGATTTCTTGAAGTTGTAGGCAACGTCTTCATGTCCTAAAAAATTATATGACTATGACTGCTGCCAGGTCTCCATGCCTTCTTTTGTAAGGCCATATTAAATGTCGGGGGGGGGGATATTTTATCTCCTCTTTCTACCCCATCCTTCAACAACTTGGATGGCAGCTGGCTGCTAGAAAGATGTCAGCCTAATTCCTTTGCCTAATTGCCGGTAAGGAGCAGAAATGGGTTTGTTTCAGCCTCAGGAGAAGGTGCTTGCCAGTTCTCATTTTCCTGCTGTCCTGCGGCTTGTCCAGGGGAGACCTGATTGGAAATGACATTCACTTATCTCCCTCCACTGCTGGACAGTGCACCCCTTGTGTCTAGCCAGGACTGACTAATCTCACAATGTCACCCAGGTGACATGCTCACAGCTCCATAGCTACCAAGTCCTTGACTTTCTGCAAAGATTGGGGAAGGGGTGTACAAAGCACCTTCCCTAAAGTCAGCTCTTCCTCTCTTTCCATGGCAGGCAACAAGGAGGGCTTTAATTACCACCTGCCATGGGAGGGCCTGCATTTTGCATGCTAATTTATCTCCATTTCTTTGCCCCCCCCACCTCCTGGTTAGGCCCATCACTGTCTGCTCGAGTATTTATGGCTGCTGGCGTAGCAATCGCCAATACCATGGGTTTCTGAACAATGTAATTTAACATGGATCACTTCACTCTAAAGATCTCTGACTTATGCTCAGTGCTTTGTCAAGATCAAAAGGGCTTCTCCTCCCCTTACATCGGTTGCACTTTTGCTTCATTCTTGCCACTTTTGCTGAAGGGAGGGAGAAATACAGTATTTTGGAACATATGTATATATGTGTGTGGTATTTATATCTCACCTTTCTGCTAGGTGTCCTCCAAACATTGATGGACTGCAGTGCCCATCATCCCTGACCATTGGCCATGCCAACTGGAGTTGGAGTCCTTGAGAAGGTGATGCATCTGTGTGTGTCCCTTGCACCCTTTGCAGAGGAGTCGGTGAACCTTGCCCTGCTGCCCAGAGCAGCAGAGTAATGCCCAGGGAGTGCACAGATGGGCAGGCTCCTAGCCACCCAAGCCAGAATGGAGAGGCACGATTTTTGTTCCCGCCTGGGCCTGCATCCTTCGCAGGGGCCAATGTGGCCACCTCTTGGGTACCATGCTGGCTGTCCCTTATCTAGGAGCTCATTGTTCTTCATTTCACCCTTTCTATCCTCACAACGACCCTGTGAGGTAGGTTAAGATGAGAGACAGTGACTGGCCCAAGCTCATCCAGTGAGCTTCTTGGCTGGGTGAGGATTACAACCCTGTTCTTACACATCCTAGTCCAACACTCTAACCACTACACTACACTGCTTTGCTTGTCCTTCTTATGGTTCTTTCACCTTATAGTGGACTGGACAGCCCTTGAAATAAGGGAGACATTCAAATAGAGGACTGTCCTCTGTAAACCTAAGGCTGCATTTTACAAAAGTGCATGATGAAACCACATAACATCCAGCAGCTGATTCCTCTGCATACAGAATGTAGGTGGCCACACTTAAGATCTACTTAGATTTTGTATAAGTTTGATGTAAGATTTCTTCATCTCTTTTTGTTAAGCACCAGGCAGCTGTCCTGAATCTCTCAACTATTCCATGCCCAGTCTTCACAATGGTGGCATTTCAAACAAGACTCAGTGAAACACAGGAATTGCAGGTATATCCTGGTATCAAGATGCTATTTTTTATTTTAGCAAAATGCTTAAAATTATGTTTTTTACAGGCACAAAGTTTGAAAGTTAGTTGATACCAGGATACTTCAAACAGCTGCACATTTGGCAGAAAAACAACAGTAAGGTAATGGGGAAAACTTCAACTATTGGATTTCTGCCTGCTGGACAGCTGCTGATAGTACTGTAGCCCAACCATCCCAAAAGGCCAGCAACTGCTACTGCAGAGGGCTTCTAGTAACTTAACATTTATAGATAATGCTTTGCATTATCTAATAAGCCTGCTCAGAGAAAGAGTCTGAAGTGGAAGAATTTGCCTTTGTCTCAAAGGTTAGAGCATCTCCTCATGCAGAGGGGAACATCGCTCCAGACATTTTCTGAGGGCACAATTAACCTGAAACACTGGTGTGCTTTATAAAGTATTTGTCATTTACTCTTCTAACTGGAGCAGAAACAAGTTGAGGGGGAAATAGGTTCCTCATTCAGCTTTTCACAGTTGCACATGAGTGCAAGACAAATCCACCACATACATCCACCATGCAAGGATTTAACGTCCACATCACAGTCTTACATCTGTCTACTTAGAAGTCAGCCCCACTGAGTTCAATGGGAGCTCTTTTCCAAGTCTGTGTGTACTCGAACCCAGCCCTTGAAAGCTAATGATCAACATTTACACTAGGGAGCAGGAACGTGAGGCCCTCCACATGTAGTTAGATTCCATTTCCCATCAGCCTTAGCCAGAATGGACAATGGTCAGGGATACCAGGAGCTGCAATCCAGTAATGTCTGGAGGGCCACAGGTTAGCTACCCCTGATTTATTTGGGGCATATTTGAAGTGCTTCATATACGTTGTTTTGTAATCTTTGTAGTGACCCTGAAGGGCATTTCTACAGTATCCAAATCCCATACTGCAGATGGTGGTGGAAACTGAGCTTGAGATATAGGGTCTTATCTGAGACTATCAGGAAAGTTTATGACTGAGGCAAGCAGCATTCACATCAAGGCTTCCTGAATCAGGATATCACTCCAGACACCAGGGCTGGTGAACCCATAACCTGCAAGCCAGATCAGTCCCATAATATTTGAAGATGCCTCTCATATCACTTTTCAGTCTTCTCTTTTCCAGGCTAAACAAAGCCACCTGCCTCAACTGTTCTGCTTAAGGCTTGGTTTTCCAGACCCTTGAGCATCTTGCTTGTTCTCCTCTTCATACTTTACAACTTGGCAATATCCTTCTTAAACTGTGATGTCCAGAACTAGACACAGTACTGGGCACACATATGCAGAAGTAGATAAAATAAATATACACATGTACATCCCTCCACATATATCTAGCATTGCCCCTGCAGACAGTTATCTGGTGGAGATACCTTAGCTCTGGATTTTCTGCAGCAAATACTTAATAGGCCCCCTCCAGCTCTACGATTCTGTGTACTTCACCAGGATTCAAGAAAGTGCATGCATGTTCTGCTACAGGAGCCCACTTAGTATTCTCTGCTAGGTTGTGCAAGTGAGTTTGAAAAGCATTTCTTAACCACATAGTATTCCTTTTGAGTCTCCAGCGAGACTCCTTTGAGCGAGCTGGAGGCACCTCTCAGACTCCTAAACCAATTCCAGGGCCCTGGGTTTTTCCATCTGTTCCCAGCCATGTGGGCCTCATTGAGATGGGGTGTCCATTGGCCTGACTCACTGTCTATGTATATTTATGTAGAACACCCCCGTGTCCCTGGAAGGTGCTGCTTCTTGTTATGTTGACTGATTATGGGAGAGTGACTTCGCCACGGTGGCAGCCTCAGCTACTCATTAGCTTTGGCAGAGTGAGGGGAAGAATCATCAGCTCATTCCGTCTGCATCCACCCCTGGAGGTGAATATTCAACAGGAATTGATTCTAGGTAATGAGAACACAGGCCTTCCTGCCACTGCGATTAGCGCTGCAGGAATTTTAAATAGTTAATTATTAGAAAGAGAGAGGAGAAGGTTTGCTTGCACCAAGTGTTGTAGGCCAGTGTTTCCCAACCACTGTTCCGCGGCACACTAGTGTGCCGTGAGATGTTGCCTGGTGTGCCGCGGGAAAAATTAAAAAATTCGAAAGATTTTTTTTTTAAAGTCAAATTTTCGATTGGGGCGCCGTCACTAGATGACCCCTGGGGTTCCCTCCCTCCCTCCCGCTCTGCGCCTCCCTCCTCCTCCTCCTCCTCCGGGGAGGCCCTTCCTGGCTCTCGGCCAAGGCTTGGCGGCTGCCACTCACTCACTCGCTCGCCCACCCGTCCCTCCATCCCTGCACCCGGCCTCTCCCCCTCTGTCCCCGGCGTGGGGGCTGCCGGGATCCGTAGTCCCCTTGCCCTTGGGCTCCACGCCCGCGCAGGGTGCGCGAACTACGTTTCCCAGCATGGCCTGGCGGGCCGGGCGTTTTGTTTGAAGCGCTCTTCTCCCGGCCATGGAATGAGCGCAGCGGCGGCGGCCGGGCGGGCAGGGGCTCTTCCGCGCAGACCCCGCGCAGCCTGCCTGCGCCCCCGCGGAGATCGGGCGGCAGGATGGAGCCCGGGGATCCCCGCGGAGGCAGAGCAGCGGAGGCGGAGGCTGCCCCCCAGGTAGGGCTGCGTCGGGGGGGGTGTGTTATTTTTGCAATGCTGCATCCGCGCCGGAGGGGACGCATCGGACCGCGGGGAGACCCCTTGGCGGGCGTGCAAGGCAATGCATGCGTGCAGGCGTTGCATGGAGTGCAGTGCAATGCAATGGCAATGCGGCGCCCTGCATGCATGCATGCAACTTCCACCGGCGCTCCGGACTTGGCAGGTGAGGGGGGTCCCCAGTGGGCAGCAGAGAGAGCCGGGAGGGCGAAGGGGAGCCGGGGGGAGCAGCGCTGCTCCCCGAGCCGAGCCCGGGGGGAAACTTCGGCGTCGTTGCGCCGGGTGTTGGAAGCGGAGGCTGGCGGGGACCCCTCACCTGCAAAACCTGGTCGCCTCTCATATATTCCGTGCATTGCATTCATCGCCCGCTTTCTCCTCCAAGGAGCTCCCAGGGGCGCGCGTGGTTCTCCCCGTGTTATCCTCGCAACAACAGCCCTGCGAGGTGGGTCAGGCGAGTGGCCCAAGGGAGCACCCAGGGATTGTCCTGGCCAGGTGGGGTGATTTGAACCCTGCTCTCTGCCCGGTCTTCGTCCTCATTTAGCCCCCACATGTGCATGACTGTGCATGACTGAGGTTTTCCCCCCTCGTCTTGGCTATGGTGTGAGTCTGTGCTGTTAATTAATGGGGTTCTGCCTTCGGAGAAGATGAGCCAGCCCTCAAGGAGGTGATTATGTAATTTGCTAGCAATTCATGTCCCTCCCGGCGTGACGCTGCGCGCTGACGTCACGGGGCTGTAATGGTGGTGTGCCTCGAGATTTTTTTCATGAAACAAGTGTGCCTTTGCCCAAAAAAGGTTGGGAAACACTGTTGTAGGCTATGTTAGGGAGCCCACCAGCCGGACCTTGTTTATATGCTTTCCGCTTCAGAACCTTGCAAGTAGCAAAGAGCTTGGAAGGGATTTCAGCAGAATTCTTGGAAGAAAAGAAGGATATACATGTGGGGAGTAGTAAAATAATGGTGGTGGTGTAGCATGCCAAAGTGGTTAGGGTGCTGGACTAGGACCTAGTAGACCAGGGTTCAAATCCCTGCTCAGCCATGAAAACCAATGGGTGAATGTGGCACATTAGTAAACAAGAGTCTATGTAGAAGAGGGAATAATACAACCACTTTTTTTTGCAGAATAGACCCACTGAACAAAATGTGAATGGCCGACAGCAGTATATGTTCAAAGTGTCAGACTAGGGAGACCCGGGTTCAAATCCCAGCTCAGCCATGAAGCCTGCTGGGTGACCTTAGGCAGGTCACTGTCTCTCAGTCTGGCCAACTTCTCAGGGTTATTGTGAGGATAAAATGGGGAGGAAGAGAACCATGCATGCTACCTTGAGCTCCTTGGAGGGAAGATGGGACATAAATGTGAAATATTGATGGTGGTGATGACGATGATGATGAAAAATCCTAAATGGGGGAACCCAAAGCAGCTGATTGAGAACTGAACATGCTCAGTAAACATGGACTTCCCCAAGAAGAGAGGGAGTGACTGGAATATCCTAAAAGGGGGTGTGACAGGTTGAGAGGAACTCCCAACAAGGACACTTGCAGCATGAAGGTACCACTGTAGCTAGTAAACAGATAATGAGGAATACGAGAGCAGTAAGAAACAACAAAGGCAGGGTTTTTTCAGGGGGAACTCTCCAGAACCCAGTTCCTGCACCTCTCAGGTGGGTTCCAGCGCCTCTCAGGTGGATGCCATTGCATGGAGGCATGGAGGGACATGGGATATGGTGTTTCTTGAAAGAAGGCATGGGTGACTGGCTGGAATATTGAATAGGAGCACTTGGGATCACACACAGGATGAAGCAATCAATTGCTACTAGGCACAATGGCTACATTCTGCTTTCACCGTTGGAGACATTAACGCTTCTGAATATCAGTTGCTAGAAATGATGGGGTAGCTGGTGCTCTTCTTCTCAAATCTTGCGTTTGGGCTACCCAAAAGAGGCATCTGGTTAGCCACTATGAGAAAAGGATGCTGGGCTGGGGGGGGGGGGCTTTGGACTGATGCAGCAGGCTCTTCTTACATTAATGATGCTACTTGTACCTGTCCCAACTTTATTAATTTAAGAAGAGGAAGAAACTCTGCAAAGCTCTGTTGTAGGATATTTTTGCCTGTGGAGCAGAAGGTTGGACAGCATAAGCTTTTGTAGCATCTCCTCTGAGTTGTGCTAAAAGTCTGTTTGGATCTGGCAAGCAGAAGGAAGCTTTGAGGCAGAGATGACTCCCTTTGGCAGGGAGCCCTCCCTCCAAGCTGCTTTGGGAATATTTGTCAGCTTGCTATTAGGAATATTTTGGCTGGCTGGTTGTTCTTGGCTGCATTGTTACCATCACCATTATGCTGGCCTTGGTATGTCGCCATGTAAGTGAGCCAGAGGCGGGGAAGGTGTCCTAGGCAGTGTGATGATTACAGAGCCGGGCAGCTTCACTCTTTTCCTGTAAACACAATAACACCACCTGAGCTGTTCACCATCCGTTTCCTTTAAATCAGAATCTCCTCCTCCCTAAGTACCAAACCATTCTCTCTATTTCCAGTGTTCAGCATTGTTGCTTAGGGTGCCAAAATGGTACCACCCACCCACAATGGAGAGGTATTAGAAGTACATAATGGTGGTTTTTGTTTCATTTTTTTGTATGCAACTAAAGCAGCGAGAGTGTTATATATCCCCAAATGGGATATTTGGTGGGAGGAAGCAGTACTTATGAAAGAGGAGTGTCAGGTGAAATAGATGGATTATGCCGAATTAGCAAGCTTAAGTAGTAAAATCAGAGAACAAGGTGAAACAAGGAGGTCTGGAAACTGTAGATTACCTGAAAAGTTATTGTAAACATGTTAAAATTCTAGCTGGTTTGCAGCAGTAAAAACTACTTGGACAATAGGGCGGAGAAAAAGAAGGAATAGATTAATCATAATATGCAGCAGCAATAGATAATTTGAGGAAACCATGGAAGGCTAGAAGGGAAGTCGATCAGTAAGGGAATGTTTATTGGAAACTATTTGATTAATTGTATTGGATTATAGTTTTGGAAAAATTATATATGAAATTTAAAAATAAATAGAAGTACACAAGGTTTACAAAAGTACGGAAAAATGTGCCCATTGGGCAAAATCATGTACAAAACATCTGTATTTTAAGGAAATGTATGATAAAATAATGATGAATTTTCATGAGGACTTAAAAAAGATCATAGGCTGATGTGGCAAACTGAAGATTGTAGTAATGAGGAACTGGGAGAAATCAGTGTTGACAGGTTTGTCCATACCTTTCTATGTTTTATGTAGAGGGAACAATCAAATCTGATAACAGTGTCTCTACAACTTGAAGTGATGCAGCATTCTCTATCGCCCCAGAACTCCACCATCACATTCTACATCCTGTACAGACTAGGCTCTAATTCCCTTGTTAAGAGAGAGTGTTGGAGACTTGAGGCAACTTTCACAGGCTGAGCAGATGGGAATTGGGCATGCATGCATGCAGTCCTGGTCCCTGAACAACATTCAGCCAACTCCCCAGTGTCCTACAAGCAACCTTTTCCAGCAAGCTCTGAACATTTTCTCTTCTACCCACATTCAGAACCGCACAGAATGTTTCTCTTACTCCTTGCTCATGGAGGTTGGGTATGCCACATGTTCTAGTGGCTTAGAGTAGCCACAAGCCGCCAGAGCTACCAATGAGAACTCAGCGGCTGGCTATCAAGAGCCACACTGTACAGCTCTTCATGCTTCTTATTTCCACACTTGATTGGGCTGCAATCTAGGAAGGATATAGCTACATAACATGCATGCAAGATAAATATCGGTAATTATGTGAATGTTTCTCCCAAAAACGTCTTTGTAAAATTTAACTGGTATTCATTCACAGAAGCAATATATTTCTCATTTCATGCATTCATAGACGTAATTATTATATTTAATTACATGAAATTAAAATTTATTATTATTGCATAGACAATTACATGAAACGAGAAATATATTTTGAATGAATACGGTTAATTTTTTTCCAAGGGATTTCAGAGGGATGCTTATGTACTATTCACACGCTGTGTGAATAATGCTGATATAGTAAAACACAGTCTTCTGGGACCTTCTCCTGCAGGAGCTCCAGTGCAATGAATGGAATTTGACATGAGTACTGCAGTGCATTCAGTGGGGGTTGTGCAGCAGAATGTCCCCAAGAATTGTGTCCATTTCTGTCAAGATATCAGCAGTTCAGGTTCCCAGCTTGATAACACAGTAAGCATAGGTAATTAAATAGGAGGATTTATTGCAAAAACAAACAGATAGCTCTGGACGGCTCTAACAAAGCCTTCAGCATCATCACTCAAGATGACCCTTCTGAAGACTCCTTCTGGTGTCGACAGAAGGTATTGAACTTACGGCTCTTACGGCTCTTGTTTTGCTTCCTATCTAGTAGCCCTCCCATTCGCCAACTCTTCGGACTTATTGGATTAGCTCCAACCTTTTCTTGTTCTGACATGCTATCTGTGTGTTTGTTCATACCTGTTTGAGCTTCCTGAGAGCTTTGACTGTGTTCTAGCCTGCTCTCAACTACTGCCTTATCAGTCTGCCCTTCAAGGTCAGGAATAGCCAAAGTCTGCAGCTGCCAGCTCTCCCCTGCCTGACTGACATCTAAGCCTCTCTGTTCTTTGCTGCTTTCTGCAGTTGGCTGCAAACCTTCGCTAGTAGCTGACTCATTCCTGACACAAGATGAAGAGTCCTCTCTGATGGGTAGTGGCCCTCCAAGGTCTCAAGCATTGTCTTTTCCAGCTGTACTATCTAAAACTATTTTAACTAGAGATGCCAGAACTGAGGGATGTATGATAGCATCATTTCCCATTTCCACCTGTATTCATAGAACCACAGAATTGTAGAGTTGGAAGGGACCCCAAGGGTCATCTAGCCTAACCCACAGGAATCACAGCTAAAGAATCCCTGACAGATGGCCACCTAAACTTAGGTTAAAGACATCAAAGTAGCCACTGCAGTTCTGTTTCAGTTTATTTTCCACGACAAACCACATAATTCTTCATGCTGTGGCAAAATTATGTAATTTAACCAATCAAAATAAATTAGGTAATTACATTGTTATTACATTATTCCACCCCATTTGTTTCATTGCAAAGGAAAAACCACACAAATGGACAGGGTGTGTATGTGTGTCATCATTTGCAGAATGAAAGCAACAACAGCTCTGAATACTGATTGTACTCATTGGATTGATTTTCATTCTGGACATGGAGCGAACAAGCGAACATCAGCAGTTTCAGTTTCCATTTCCATTTTCATTGGAATGCTCTGACACCCCCACCAGGAACCAAATCTGGGACCGTGTGAATGCAAACCATGCTCTCTGCCACTGAGCTCTTGATCTTTGTTGGGTTGTGGAGACCAGTTTCAGGTTGTAGCTCAGATGAAGACCACAATCTTGGATCACATACAGTTTAGTCCTTAAATTGGCCAATAAATATTCATCTTAGCAACTGCAGCCTTTTCCTCTCCTCACAGCTACAATTAATTAACCTTTAGTCTCAAATATCAAACTGCATCTGGATAAGAAAGCAAAAGAGCAGAGGAGAGCATGTGAGTGCTGGTATGTTCCACACAGAGACCTCCCAGCTGTAGGAATGTAATCAGACCAACCTTGTTGCCATTGGGCTCCCGATTCACCTTCTCCCCCTTGCTGTTCTTTGTCTGTTTACTAACTAGAATCACAAGTAATACTGACTGGGGTGGATGGAGTGGTCTGAGTTTGTTCTGTTCGCAGGGGCTCTGTCAGAGGTCCCACTTCTTGAGGACTTTATGAAAGAATGAATGAAAAATCCCCATGCAAATTGTACACATTTTGTATACCCCCTTCCAATGCTTTTCAGAGCATTTCCCCTCTTCCTCCGTCACTCTTACCCCCTTCCTCCGTCACTCTGTAGCATCAAATATTCCCGGTGAGTCAGGAAACAAAAACATTTTTTCCCGCTGCATTGTTGTTACAGTTGTTACAGGCGAGCAATTTCCCCAACAACTTTGAGTCCCCCCCCCTCTACAAAAGGCCCTGCACTTACTTACAAAGTGAACCCCACTGAATTCAATAGGAATTACTTTTCAGTCAATGCAGATTGCTCTGTAAATCATTAGCTGAGTTTCAACAGACATTACACAGTGGTTGAACAAAGCTGGCTGATGGATGTAAAAGACTGGAAACACATTCCAATTAATTATATATATTTTCCATGACTGAGGAGGGAGAACCACACAAAGCTGACATTTATGAATAAACTAAATCTGAACTGAAGGTTCTCTGGAACTTTCAAACCTGAAAGTTTGGGGCCGATGAAAAGAAAAGAATGCACTCCAAACTGCTGATTTTGGAACAAGGCAACTGCTGAAATCTAACAACAACAACAACAACAACAACAACAACAACAGTGTCTTGTACTGTAGAAATAACAGTGGCCCTTTAAAAAAACAAACCATTGAAGTTATATTTTGTTTCTCCAACAAGTAATTAAATACTCCAGAGATGACCAAGATAACATAATATATGCAGCTCACACCTGAGTGCTTGTTTGGCTCTGCTGGGCTATTTTCTGCAGCTGGTGCTACAGTAACATGTGAATATCTCTGGATACGGGCATGATGCTCCATGTTCCACAGCAATTATAGCCTTTCCATGGAGAATTCCTAGATATGCTTAAATCTGTATCCATTGCTTCTGGCTTGGAACCTTCCTTCGTGCCTCTTTATCCCTCATCTCCCTGTGTCTCTCTCTCTCTCTCTGTATGCATGTGGTCTTTTGAAGTGATTTCAGACTTTTTTTGTATGCGAAATCTTTTTTTGTATGCACGGCATATGAGACTTATCTGATGGAGACTGCCAGGAAATTCAGTGTCTCTTGTCTCTCACCATCCAGTGTCACACACTGCACTGACAGCAGGGGCTTGTAGGAGCACACAGTAAACAAAGCCGCATATAGGTGTGATGACAGCTTCCCTTTGTTCATAATATATTCATCCCCAAAAGTGCACCGGGGTTATGCATTTAATGTGTTGGGCAGTCAACAGCTTTTTAAATACTTAGGAAAGTCTACTAATCCCCCCCATGCATTGAAAAGGAAGCATTTTTAGGAAACTGGATGCACTGAAGAAGCCACAGAGATGAGGAAGAAAATGTTCTCACCACAAGTAGAAAATGCAGGACCTTTGCACTAGCCCTTTCTTTCATAAAACCATTGCAGTTCTTCTGCCATTTCAGCAGAAGAAACATAATTAGAATGTTGGTGTGTTATCTCTTTTACCCTATAGAATTTGTGACTTTGGCTTTAGTAAGTCTTTTTGATACTAGAAGATAGTGGAAACAGGCTATGGAAGAAGGGCAACTATTGCTGGCATTTCTGACTGTAATAAAAAGACCACCCCCCCCACACACACTTCTTTATTTGAACAAAAAGCAATTTTCCACCAATGGAAGTATATGAACCGTCCATATTGGCATCTTTTATACCAGCAGCTGTTTCTGTTCCCCAATCCCCATTCATTTTGGGGGCATAGAATACATTAATTCTAATTTAGTGGCGGCTGAAAACAATGCAATAAGTTTAAAAATAAACTATCAGCATCTGAAAAATAATAACAGACAGGAAAATGTCATGAACTGTGCTCGATTAGAGGTGGGAAAAAGAGAATTAAAGATGAGTTGAGCGAGCGCTTTGGAATTTTTGGACGCCTGCAACAAATTAATTTAAACTGCATTAGAAGCAAATTATTTGTTTCAAGTGCATGTTTCTCCTTCTGAAAACATACATATTCTGGAATGTCTCCGAAACTGTTATCAAAGTGTTAAGAAACCAATTTTTCATCAGGTTGCTACCTCTCATGCTCACAACATCCCTACTGCTTCAAATACAGCAAAAGTCTATTCACTCGATTCTTACTTTTAGGCTTTTCTCCTTCCTCCCCTGCTTCTGTCTGGCTCAACAAAAATTCTAATCCAGAAATCCCAGTGAGCCAGGAGTTTTGGGCCAGTGGAAGGATTCAATTCTGTCTCCCAGCCTTCCAAAAAGAGCAGCAAATCTGTCTGGCAGACAGGTTCATTAACAAATTAATAGAATAATCAGCAGGGCTTTGTGTGCATTTTGTAGATAAAAAACTGGTAACAGCATTCTTTGACTCTCTAATAGGCTGATAAGAGCCAAGTATCTACACTTTGCCTGGCCTAATCGGGGAGATAACAGAGGCTGAATCAATCCTGCTGCTCAGGCTGGGCCCTTCACATAGGGAGCCACTTTGGGAGGGCAGATGGGGAGCTGAGAGGGCCACATCTATTTTTTAAAAACATGATCAAAGGAAGAATGGGCAAACAGGTGGGAGAAAGTGTGTGAGGGAAGAACCAGGAAATATCTCTCTAGCTGCAAAGCTTAAGAGGTTATCTCAAGCTGCACCATCCAGGTGTTGGATGTGTATGAGAGAAATGCTGCCATGGTTACAGGGATCCATAGCTGGGGGGTCTGCTCTGCCACAGTGCTGGACTTGCTGTGAAGCAACACGAAACATTTGTTCGAGGCAGCAAATGCCGGGGGCAGAGGGTGGGTCTGTGCAATTTGTGAGGAGGATTATTCTGAACTACATCAGGACTGCCAGCTCAGGTAGTGAACAGGTGTGCTGCACAGCAGGGGGAAAGAGAGGGGCAGATGACACAGCCAAGGAGGGGAAGGGATGGAAGATGCTACTACACTGGGAGATTTAAAGGTATGGATCCAGTCTATTTCATTCTGTTTCTCACATTTCCCTACCACTGGTCTGTTCTATTCCACTTATGTGTAAAATAATTTATTTTATTATTTTTTTAAAAAAAAAAACCTGCACAGAAAATTTGCATTAAAAAGGAACTAAAAATATGTATTTTAAAACCATATTTTAATTGCATCTTATACATATTTTAATGCCCCATTGTTCAATTTCAAGCTGACAGCCACATCACAAAATCTGTAGATGTGTGATATCTGATTGATGGTTGTATCATATTCCATGCAGTGGAATGGGGAGTGAAAATTGGTTTGGCCTGCAACAAAATGCAGACATCCCTAGCTGAAAGGTGACAACCCTCCTTGTGCATTCCAGCTTGAGCCAGATGGTTTAGCAATGGCAAAAATGCAGTGATTCAAATGGAAGCTTTGCTTCCTCCTTACGTGAGAATGAGATGCTACCTTTCCATTCTGTATCATGAAGAGTTCTCTGGAATTCTGAAGTGTGCCACACTCCTACCCCACAAGCATTGACTAGGCCAGAAAGCTATTTTTTCTACATTATATCACTTTAGTGTTAGGGAGCCAGGAAACAGGGACAAGAATTGGCACAGGAAAGTGTTATGTGAAGTTACCCCCACTTCCATGTTCAATTGATACAATATTTGCTTTGTTAAAGGAAGGACACTGTCAACAGGCTTTTCAAATTGTGTGTGGAAGTAATGAGATGTTCAGGGGAAGCGTGCTAACAGGTTCAATTTGACCTCTCCAGATTCTCTTTAGATGGAGAGCCAGCAACATTGAGCCCTCTTCTGAGCTTGCATATTTCCCCTTTTTCCTTGGTATTAGCTTCCTTGAGGCTGTCATGAGTGCTCAGGAAGACACTGGTGGTTGGATAGCTGTATAACCCCTGGCTCCATTTGGAACTCATGAAAATGTTATGTGAAGTCTTAGAGTGACTGTAGCAGCTCACAGCTCAAACACCTGCCCAGAGCCCCAGTCCAGTCCTCTTTCAGCTCCACTGGTCTGTTCACCTGCCCATCGCCTGTCTGCGAGTATGCTGCTTTTTTATGGATTTGGGGAAGTGGAGGAAGTTACAGCCAACTGTTCTAAGAATATACCACTAAAGGGAGAGCAAATGAGCAACAAGGAGGGCAGCCAAAGTGGTGTCTCGAGAGTATTGGGAGGATGCTCTGTGCAGGTGGCTGTGGCAGCTGTTGGAACCAATAGCTGATACAGTCACTTGGAGCCTTCTCTTGACTACTACAGTATAGTGGCTCCATCCCCTGCATCCTCTGAACTTGACCTTCTCCTCCTGGGACAATCTTAATTGTCCTATGACCAAATCTGAATGGCTATAGTCAAATAAGCTGCTTCCAGAAAGATTGGATTTAAGAATATAAGGGTGGCAACACTGCAGCCAAACAACAGCCAAGAGGTTTCCTTGAGAGCACTGCAACCAGAGGATACTAGTCCTATCCAAATGGTACTAGGGGGCTTTGGAACTAGGGATGATTTAGAAAGAAGCAGATGCAATTTGCAGATACTTAACCCATAGTCAACTTACTTTGGGAATCAGATGCCCATACACAGGACCTCTGGACCCCAGTTGACACATACAACATGCTTCATTCCACTCTGCTCCTCTTTTCCATATATCCAGCTAGCAGCTGACTGCAGGAAGGAATACTAGCTAACTAGCATGAAGCTTTGTGCCCCAGCTGCTATTCTGAATGGTGCTGATCTTCCTGGACTCCACTTGGGCCAGCCATGATCAGCATAGAACCGATGTGACTTGCAGGTGGCAGGTGCAATGAATCAGTACACCTGACACTTGGGGAAAAAATAAAGACTTCCAATCTGGAAGCCATCAGGGATGCTCTGTCCTTGAACGTTTGCCCAAGGTCAGCAGCAGAGTTGGAAGCATAGTGTGGCAGCTCTATTCAGCTCTCCATTATCACTTTTTCTGGCCCACCTGTTAATAACCTCTTCATTTCACTTTCCCAGTTCTTTTCCTGCTGCCACGCTGTCAATCCCAAGTAACAGGCAGGACAGGGACCAACTTGAAAAGAGAACAGGACTATTAATAAAACATCATAAGCATTAGATAGAACTGGGAGATTAAAGGAGATTATATATTCCGACTCCCTTCAGTTCTGAAAGAAAATGAGGAGGGGGGAAAAGACATTCACATCCTAGGAGAGATTGGTGTGTGTGTGTGTGTGTGTGTGTGTGTGTGTTTAGATCATGAGGCTGTGTAAGCAGATTTCAGAAGTGTACAGGAATATATTGTTGAGCAGAGGTAGCCAATGCAATGCTCTCCAGATGCTGTCATTGTTGTTATTACCTGCTGTTCACCAGTAGGTCCCAGGGTGGGTTACAACTCTTTAAAATTCAGAAGTACAAACAGTTAAAAACCAAATTACAGTTTCAGGAATAGTGTGGGTCCTGAAACACACATTTTAGGCAGTAAAGATAAATAGATGCATCTTTAGCATTCAATGAAAACTGTATAATGAAATTGCCAGTGAAGTGGGAAGCTGGAGGGCACCATGTTGCCTACCTGTGATGAAGAGTAATAAAAGAGTAGTTTTCAATGAGAGCCTCTTGGGGCGATTCCCTTCCCCCCCAGGTTTAATTGATTAATGTTTATTAAGCCACTTTGCACTCCGTTAGCACCAGCATTATGACAATATATAGCCGTCAGGTGGAAAATATAATGTGTGCCACTCTTATTTTGAGCAAATCACTGTGCATTTGGCTTCCATTGTTGACTTCATACCACTTACACATAGACTGTACTCCTGACTTCTATCAGCGCATGAGAGATGGAAATGGGTCCCGTGGGACTATTCAGTTAATCTAAAACAACCTGAAAGTGTTATATTGCCGGGGAAGGGGGGGAGGGAGAGAGGGAAGCCTTTTGTGACTTTGCAGTGATCAAACAAAATAAAGAAACCCCCCAAAAGCAAGGATAATGTATTGAAGAAAAAAATGCACTTCGTTCATTTCCCTGACAAGTATAATTTAGTTTTAATTATTTATGACACTTCATAGCCTGCTAGTAAATGTGCTGTAGTATATTTTGTAAAACTAATGAAGTCTTAGTAATATGAGACCTAAATAAAGACCTCTGCTGAGCCGCAGGAAGAGATGGAATTTATTTTCTTTTTTGACAAGATGCAATGGGAACATGGTCAGAATCGCCTGTTCATTTCTTCCAGTGCCCCAGGGTAAGTAGTGCTGTTTTTCACATCAGGCTGTAGTGAAATGCCTAAGAATGTGAAACTGTGAGCCAGAAAGCCACCAGTTCAAATCTTACCTTGACCACGTTGCTTGGAAAGTTACTTAGGCAGGGCGAATATTTTAATCTCTAGCCCTGTTATGAAGACAATAAACTGACCTTTCTGGCAAGACAGTTCCGGTGATACTTAAAAGTGTGCAGTATGGATGTGCAGTACTACAAACTCTTTGAGTCCTCTGTTTTTTGCTACTATTCTGGTTTCCATCACCAGTTGTTTGTACACACTGAATATTGTTCAGGTGCAAAAAAAAGATGAATTTCTCATCCCATATGGTTTGAGATTATTCTCTCTTTCTCCCCAGCCTCCCCACATATTTTATTATTTGTTCACCAAAAGTCTTCAAGAATTTTCCCAGAGAGGTTTCCAAAGCTTTTTGGAAACAGTCTGGATGCTTATTTTGTGCAGGTTTTCCTCCCATTATTTAGGGCCAAGTAGGTGGAAAATAGGAGCATAGGAAATGGTCTTATATTGAGTCAGACCACTGGTCCATCTAGCCAAATATAGCGCTGTATATATGCAGCAGGGATGAGGATTCTGTGGTCTCTTGATTCATGCCAGAATGGCCAAAGGTTTGGGATGATGGGAATTGTCATCCAAAAACATGGAGGACCACAGGTCATAGAATTGTAGAATTGAAAGGGGCCATGAGGGCAATTTAGTCCAAATCCTGAAATGCAGGAATCTTTTGCCCATTGTAGGACTCAAACCTATGACCCTGAGATTAAGAGTCTCATACTCTACCAGCCGAGTTCTCCGCCTCTGATATGTAGTGCTGTTTGCTCCTTGGGTATCCTTATGGTTCCGTCCTTTCTGCCCATAGGAATTAGAGGCCATATTTTTGCATGGCTTCTCTGTGACACTTCAGCCAAGCCATCACAGTTAGGGCTTCACCAGGGCTTCATAGGAATTAGAGGCCATATTTTGCATGGCTTCTCTGTGACACCTCAGCCAAGCCATCGCACCTAAGGCTTCACCACTAGAAAATCCTTTTAACCAGAGGTGGGGAATCGGGTCAGCCATCAGGCCAGATCCTCATATCCTCCATCCCAGCAATACAGGTTTGACAGATGGGTTGGGTTGTGCACCTGTCAATCACCTGATGCACGTGCCTCTGTGTAAGGCCAGAGCTTTGCAAGGACATTGCTGCTGTCACCGATCACCTGACCACTCCCATCCGCATCTGCCACCCCTTTCGACACAGCTGCACCAGTGTTATCCTCTGTGATTTCAGGTGTAAGGTGGGTAGCTGTGGTTTGGCCAAAAGAGCCTCCCAGTTCAAATAGGGAAACCTGGGTGGGACATTCATTATGCCTGCAGCCTGGCAGTTCCCTATTGCTGCTTTTGAACATTACAATATAGATCCCATAAGCTTCCTCTGAGACGTGGGGAAAGACACTTCCCACGGTGCAGGGGAGTTTTAAAGGCCAGACTCATTTTCACTGTAAGTCTCCAGGTTCTTGGTGGAGGATTTGCTTGACAGCCAACCTCAGCATCAACAGGATAATATTCCCCCTCTCCTAGAAGCTGTGGAGGGATGCATTGTGTGGAGCCGCTCAGATCAGCGAGGGGTATCACACAGCAGCCGAAATTTAAATGTTAAAAAGCTTTTGTTCATTACCAGTGGCATTCCTTCTCGTTTCCCTCCCCCTCCCCATTTGTCACTTGGAGCGGAGCTGTGACTCCTTTAATATCAAACAAATAATAAGCTCCCTCTAAAGTGATTTTTCTGACAAGGAGCTCAATATATTAAACTTTATCTATATTTTAATAGCCAATTTCACACCAAACTGCCTTCTTAATAATGTATTTACCACCTGGGGATATTATTCCAACCCATCTGGAAAGAACTGGAAATTAACTGTCCCTAAACTGAGTCGGTGTGTGCTTTAGATGCAGCGGAGATAGCAGCGGCGTCATTCCTTGGGGAGATGGGAGGGGAGGCAGCGGAAGTTGAGCGACAAGGCGCACTGAGTGAAATGTCAGGCGCAAAAGGCAATCGCTGGTGGGCAATATGATGCTCCTCAGCCTCCTTAACAATTCACAGCTAAGTCTCAGGCTTGCTCATTCCTCCCTTCCCTCATTCCTCCCTTCCCCCTCCATCCTCCTTTTGTGAAATAACATGGAGGCAGGCCAAAACTCAAGAAGGTCTTTCCCCAAGGTTAAAGACTAGCTTGTTTTCCAGAGTTTGAGGCCTCCATGTCTACTGAAGGGGAACTGTTTTAAATCAGAACACAAGCACATAAGTTTGGACCAGGCCAAGGGACCATCTAACCCAGGACCCTCTTCTCACAATGGCCAACCAGATGCCCAATTGGGGAAACCCACAAACAGACCCAGGGCAGAAGAGCACTTTCTCCTTCTATAGTTTCAAGCAAATGGTATTCAGAAGCATTACCGCCTCTTGACTGTGGTGGCAGAGCATATCCATTGTGGCCAGTAGCTGTCAATACCATCAGTGGCGTAGCGTGGGTTGTCAGCACCCGGGGCAAGGCAAGTAATTTGCGCCCCCTAACCCGTGGATTTGCGCCCCCTAACCCATGGATTTGCGCCCCCTAACCCTAACCCCCAGATGTTGCGCCCGGTGCGGCCGGCCCCCCCTGCACCCCCCACGCTACGCCACTGAATACCATTATCCGGTGATGTGTACCAAGAAGATTATTGGTTGGGGGGGGGAGGAACCAAAATCAAGATCCCCTGCAAATTTTAAAGGTCTGCCTTTGCATATTATCAAGGCGACATAGGAAGCTGCCTTGTGCCATTGATCTACCTAGTTCAGTATTCTCTGCACTGACTGGCAGCGGCTAGCCAGAGTTTCAGGCAGGATATTGCCAGCCCTACCTGGAGATGGCAGGAATTGGAACATTTGCATGGAAGGCAGCTGCTCTACCACTGAGCTGTGACCCTTCTGTGGGGAACTTTTTTCAGGTTGAGGGCCACATTATCTCTGGGCAGCTTTTTTGGGGGGGAGGCACATGCCAGTGGTAGGTAGGTCCACATGCAAAATTGGGCAAAGCAACAAATGAAAAAAATACCTTCATACAGTAAATTAGTTTATACACTATGCTGTATGAGGATCGAAATTCTCTATCTGAGATCAGATTCTGAGCCATTCAGGAATGGACAATGACAAATCTTCCAATTTTGGTTTTTCTCTGCTCATTTTTCCACTCTTAAGTTAAACTCATCACATTTTTGCATCAGTTTGGGATTCTAACACACACACACACACACACACCAGCGTTTAAGTACACATTTCTCATACTATGCACATTTTTGGATACAACTTTGCCCCATATTCACTTTATTTCCTTTTGCAAACTATGCCCCCCAATGACTTGCATTATTGTATGTTATTTCTTCTAAGAATATATATGTTTTTGTACTAATATGTTAGTTGGAAATTTGCATTGCAAAATTCAGAGCAATGCAAATCTAAGGATAGTTGTGCTTCAGTTTGTATATTGTTTCAGGGAAGGTGCATTGGATGTGAACCAAATTTCTCATCCTTCCATTCCCCTTTCATACTTGCAAATGATGGTATGAACATAGGGTCACTTTTTCCATTTGCCAAATGCATGGGTGGCGGAGGTGGGGGTGTTGATGGGTGCATTGACATGGAGGACAGAACTGGCAATGCAATACCTTCCCATGTGCTTTCAAAACCTGAGGGGGCTCCTCTGATTTTTCCTATTACCACCTGTTGATTTTGGCACAGTTGCTGTTGTAAAAAGTGCAGCTGTGGTCTATGGAAGGCTCTAGACTGGGCCTAAGCATTTTGTGGATTCGCTAAGCCAAATAGAGCCTAAGAACATGTAGTGAGTGACCTGTCAGATCTTATACACACACACACACACACACCATCTTTCACTTTGGCTACCTAAGGAGGTGAGGAACATAAATTGCATACTCTCTTGTCTTTCAGCAGTTTACAAGGATATGATGTGGGGCCGGTGTTACAACCACACTTCAGTTAAAATGCCTTCTCATAGAAAAATGTCTTCAGTCGTTTCTGGAAGTTTAATAGGGTGGGAACATGTCTGTCCTCAACTGGAAGGGGATTCCAAAAACTTGGGCCCACAATATTAAGCACACATCTCCTGGTGGATCCAAGCCACAAGGAACCACCAACAGTGACTCCTCCAATGACCTCAGTGCTTTGGCAGGAATATAAAGGATTAGGCAGACCTTGTGGTACCTCTGGACCCAAATTGTTAAGGGCCTGGTAAACTGATAGAATAACCTTGAACCTGGCCCGGGCAGTTGTGCACCAAAGTTATGTTCTGGTTTATGGCTAGAATTCTGCTTCCCCTTCCCTTCTTGCCTGCCCCAGAACAGCAACAACAACTCTCTAGTTTCTCCCTCCTGGTATAGTAGAATCCTTTATATTTTATCAGATATGAATCTCCAAAGCTTATGGGGAAATAGCAAGTTATGTTTCCTTTGATATGACCCCATCCCATCATTCAATGTTGTTGTGGAATAAAAGGGGAGTTATTAAGTCGCTAGTGGTGTTCATTTGCTCCCACAGACAACTACATTTTCAGCATGTGTTTGTGTGCAGCACTTTAGAATCAAATCACTGCTTCTCTCTGTTCCTTGTCTCTCTCTCTCCCCCCCATCACTCTCCAAGCTAAATATGCTAGAGCCCCAAGGGGGTCCGCAAGGTATTATACCTTTCTTCTCTGATTAATTGGATAGCACTTTATCTTACCTAAAGTGTGTTTTCTAGTCTAATCTAATCTCTCTTGTCTCAGTCTGTTATAATCTGAATCCACCTAAGACTCTAGCACACATTGCACCCACTTATATAAGAGGGATTAGTTTGTACATGAGCATTGCCTGCCACAAACTGTTGCAGTATGGAGTGCTACTGTTCAGTGATCCAGCATACAGAAGGTCCCAGATTCAATCCCTAGCATCTCCCATTAAAAAGGACCTGGCATCGTGGACTGGGAGGGGTGGGGGTAACCAACTGTGGAACCCCCAAGGGAACCCCCAGAGGAAGAAGGCCAGGTGGTGGGATGATGCTGAGTGGTTGGAGGGAGAAGAGGGAGCAGACTGGGAGGAGGAGGTGCTGGAAGCTGAAGAAATAACAGGGTTTAGTGAGCAGGATGAGGCTGTGGCAGAGAGCAGTCCAGACTCAGACACAGGAGGCCAGGAGAGACAGATGAAGCAGGCTGCTGAAGAGTCCAGGGAGTCTTCCCCTCCTGTTGTGACCAGCTTCCCTCCCCCCTGGTCTCCCAGAAACTGAAGAGGAATGAATACATTTTAAAAATTGAAATGGCAAAATAACAGATTTAACAAAATAACAGATTTAAATTGCCTGAAATCAGGAGGCAGGGAGTTCCAAATTATAGGTCTTGCCACATTAAAAAACAAAACAAAAAACAACCCAAACATGATTTCTTACAAAGGTGGACATGTATCACATGGCACCTGCAACAAAAGTGTATAGAATAATGTGTATATCAGAAGTAATTCATACTTAAATGCTAATGAATTGTGCTGAAGACCTAAAACAAACAAACTAACCACCAACTCAGGTAGAAATGTGGAGAAAGACTGGGAAAGTGAGAAACTGAGAGAAGCCATAAATTGACAAATTCACCCATCCCTCCCAGATAACCAAATTTTCCTGTGTTCTTTTTCTACACACATTATTATTCTGTCCCAGACCATTTGGTATTACATCCCCGGCTGTATTACCAACCTTACTGTTGTACTACCAACCTTACTGTATGCTTGTGAAACGTGGACCACTTATAAACACCATCTCCAACTCCTCGAAAGATTCCATCAATGGTGTTTCCAAAAAAATGTACACATCACTTGGGAAGACAGGCAAACTAATGCCAGTGTACTAGAAGAAGCAAAGATCACCAGTGCTGAGGCAATGATTCTTCAACATCAACTTCATTGGATTGGTCATGTTGTGCTGATGCCTGAGTATCGTCTTCCAAAGCAACTGCTCTATTCCAAACTTAAAAATGGAAAGATTAATGCTGGTGGTCAACAAAAGAGGTTTAAAGACTATCTCAAGGCAAATCTTTAAAAATGTAGTATTAACACCAACAATTGGGAAACACTTGCCTGCGAGCGCTCCAATTGGAGAACAGTCTTTACCAAAGGTGTCATGGGCTTTGAAGACACTCAAAGTCAGGACGAAAGGGAGAAATGTTTTAAGAGGAAGGCACACTTGGCAAATCCACACTGTGATCAACTCCTGTCTGGAAACCAATGTCCCCACTGTGGAATAACATGTGGATCCAGAATTGGCCTCCAGGGTCACTTACGGACTCATTATTTAAACCTTGTTTATGGAAGACAACCTTACTCGGCTACGAGTGATTGCCAAAGAAAAAGACATCCCCAGCAGGCAGCAGAGGTGGGAAGTCCAACCAGATGCAGCTGATGACTTTGGTTTGTGTTGGAATCATAGAATTGTAGAGTTGGAAGGGATCCAAAGGGCCATATAGCCCAACCCCTTGCAATGTAGAATTGATGGTTTGCAAGTTATGCAGGCCAGAGATGCCCTTCCTTTGGGGCTAGCAGGTCAACCAGTCTTGCTACAGCAAAGGGAAAAGGCATCTCACCCTTAATTCTGTTCTCCTGGCCGTGCAATTTCTGATTTAGGGCTGTGCTGCTTGTGAACCTTGCTGACCACTGAAGCTCCTTTTCCTAGTGTAGGAATTTGTCTCCTTTGTGCCTGATAACTATCTCAACAGAACCCCAGGGAGTCTAAAGTCTCCAATTAATCAGCTAAGCAAGGAGACTATGTGTGACAGGTAGGTCAAAGAGGGGAGGTGTAGAAAGGCTGCTTCCATCTTGCAGGGGGGCGCGCTATGAATTCTGGCAGTTACCTGGGGACCTGGCAATACCAGAATCCCTAACTTAATCAAAGAGATAACAGGAAATACTATAGCTGAGGCAGTAGCAGGAAACGCTGAACAATAGGAGCTAACCCCAGCGGGTCCTGGTGCTGCTGTGGAGATAATAAACTATATAAAAATCTGTCACAGTGTGATAAGTGATGAATTAGAATCAATTATGCCTTTAAAATAATAGACATTCCCTTGGCAGGACGCATCCGGAAGCATGGTGGCTTCTGATCAGTACTGGCTGCCTTGAAGAAAAATAACTTGCTTGCATCAAAATGGGGCTTAGAGCTCTGAGTGTGATCATCAGGTTTGCAAGTGAAAGGAGCTGGACTGCTCTGTGAAGAGGAGGAAGCCCACATGAAACCCAGAGGAGGGTCAGTTCACTCTAGGGATAGAGGTAGAAGTGGTTTGTTGGGGGGAGCAGGGCTACTGCACTAGGTTCCTGCCAAGAGGGTCACTATTGCTTATAAGGAAGGAGAGGAGGAGGGGAATGACAGAGAACTCCATGAGGTGCAAACAAACCTTTCCTTTGAAATTCACACTTTTCTGAATTTTTGAGATCTAATGCTCAATTTTTTAAAAAAAAAAATGTATGCCAAATTTGTTTATTAGGAAATGGTGTGTATAAAAACACATTTGTTAGTGAAAACATCATGCAAAAAAAAAAATGCATCACGTCAGAGGGGAAATGCTGCAAAAATGTGTACTTTAGGAAGAATTGCATACAGAAATGTGGTTATTAGGAGAAATTCACACTGGAATGCTGATGACTTTTCATGAAGACATAAACACACACACACACACACACACACACACACACAAATTGTTGGAGAAATGATGGCAAACAAGTTAAGATGGCAAGAATTAGAAACTGGGATAAATTGAAATTGACATATTTGCCCACCCCCCATCTGTCACATAACTCCAACCCTTAAAAAGTCCAACTTAAATTGAATGAACAAAGTGGGGGGCAAATGTGGATTGCATCTGAAGTGTACACAGCAAAAGCCCTTGGAAAATCAAGTGACTGCATTACTTTGGAAAATTGGATTTAGATTATTGAGTCGCTTTAGAAAGAAATGACCACCTCTGGCTCTGCATTGGGGCCTTCCAAGTAGGCAGCCCATGCCAATTGCTGATAATAAAACCAGTGGGGAGCTGAGCACTTTCTAAATCTGAAGTCCAGCCATTAGTCGCTCTTCACATCGCCTCCTGGTTGGAAATGGAGACTAAAAATAGTCCTCTCTCCAACTTCCTGGGCCGGCTGCTGCGGCTTCTTCTTCTTCTTCTTCTTCTTCTTCTTCTTCTTCTTCTTCTTCTTCTTCTTCTTCTTCTTCTTCTTCTTCTTCTTCTTCTTCTTCTTCTGTATTAAAGCTGTAAATGCCTAGATTCTATGGTAAAAGAGCCAAGTAAATGCATAGACTGAATGATTGCAGATGCTTCTAGCAGAAAATAATGGATCTCCTCTGAAGAGGGCATCCTATTACAAATTACCATTAAGTCTATTAGGGTAATGTGTGAGAAACAGATGTGCACGGGGAAGGGGCACACTCTCAGCACCACCACCAACACAATACTTTGTAGCTTTCTTGGTGCTTTTGCTGCCTGCGGCTTCTGAATAAACTGCCCTAGCAGCCTAGAGCAGCAGTGGCCCATTAGGTTGTGGCGCAGTCTAAGAAGTAGCCCAGGGTGGGGTGGCAGATTGGGAAGCTTGAACTACACTTGGGCTTGCCTGAACTCATCAGGGATGGAGCAGAATTTTGTTCAATGTAGAGTGGACCAACCTAATTCACTCCTGCAGACTAATAAGTGGATTAGACCATAATTGCCATTGGATTTTGCACTTCTCTGAATTAAGTGCTTCTCAGCTCAGAAGCAGGCCAAAATGTGGATTTGGGGATAAAATGAATCATATCCAAAGTACAGCTAATGTGTCCTGTGAGCACAAGGATTTTTGCTTGCACAATGCTACTTCTACCTTTCCTTCCCCATGGCCCTTCACCCCATCTGCTGTAGGGGTTCTCCTAAACCTCTGGAGCAGATTCTCAGAGGATGCAGGGCACATGAAGCAGTGTGGAGGAGAGGGGGGAATTCTGATGCACAAACAGAAATCCTTGTGCTGGTGGGAAGCGTTAGCTGACTACCACCCCATATGTTTAGGAATCCATACGCTGTGATAAAACATGTATTTTACTTAAATGAGTGTGCATGTGCTTGTTATGATTAATACATAAATGGAATGGACTCAATTTATGAAAGAACACATGAGAAATGGAGGCAGACTAGAAATCAGCTGATCCATTCATCCCCTATACACAGAACCCTACACCCATGAGACAAGGTGTGGTGAACACCTCAGGTGGCAGGATCCACGGGGACAGCAGATTCCAGTGTAGATTTTTCCCCCTCTTGTTCCTGGTGCACATCTTCCCTCAACCCTTCTTTCCTGGTGGAAGGCAGGAGATGCCTTTTTTATGGTTGCCTCAGGTGCCAAAATGTCTTGGGCAGCCCTGCTTCCACACACTCATGCAGTCTCATTGAATGAACCCTTCCCAATTGAAATAACCATCTCCTTGGGCTTTGGGGAGCAGAGGAATCGAGAGCAGCAGAAAGGGAAGGCCCCAGTATTTGCAATTACAACAGATGGCCTCTCCATGTAGGTGCATGCATTATATTCTAGGGATGTACACATAAGTCAAACCCTATTCTGCTCACCTTCCACATTGGTCAATTCCATCACATTTTCATGCAGGGTTTTGTGTGTTTTTTTTGGAGAAAATATGGAAAAATTATTTTATATCCCACATGGAATATGTTTTATAACTGCTTAAGATAGGCATAGACAAAGTGGGGATTCCAGATATTTTGGGACTACAACTCCCTTCATCCCTGACCACTGATCCTGTTAGCTAGGGATGATGGGAGTTGTAGTCCCAAAACAGCTGGAGGGCCAAGTTTGCCTATGCCTGGCTTAAGATGTGGTGTGAGACCTCCCTATTTTCTTTAAAATGCTGTAGAGGTGATAATTACTTCTGTGTAAAATTCTGGCCAACAGTGAAGAACACTTGTGTGCTTTTGCTTCATGCATTCCTCCAAACCTGGTGTCCAACTGCAAAGATGGGTGCTGTTAAGCAATGATCTGCTTGCAGAGGTTAGCTCATCGGTGGATGACTTGGCAGGGCAAGGAGCAGAAGCTTGGACTGGGAAGCTTAAGATTTATACCATCTGAAGAGAAACCAGAGTATGGACAGGGAAACTTGGGCAGGTGTCACTGGCACTTCAGTAGGGTTGACTGTAAAAAAGATGGGACAGTGTATCTTCCCCCACATGCCTGCCATCACAATAGAATGACCCCATGATCAAACCGTGGAGTGGGGTAGTGGCTCTTACCTCACTTCCCAGCAGTGCAGTCACTGCTAGTTACTGGGGTGGAAGTGAGAGGGGTGAGGCAGCAGGAGGTTGCTGCTGTGTTCTGCCACTTCTGCTGGTGTGTTTCTACAGCACTGACCTCCCTACAACTTTGCCTCTTCCACCTTCTGAACTGGTAAACAGCAGTAACTCCACTGGTAGGAGGTCAGGTAAGCACCACTTGCACCCTCTGCTACTGCAATAAAAGGCTACAGATACAAAGAATGCATGGGAAATTTGATAGGCTGTCATTTAAAGCATCTGAGAAGTCTTTATGGATTGTTACTGAGTTTTGCTCACCTTGTAGCAATCCATAAAAGGTATCTCTGAATATTGCCATCAAGCAACCCCCACCACAAACAAACCTGGGGTTCAGACCGTGTGTGTGTGTGTGTGTGTGTGTGTGTGTGTGTGTGTGTGTGTGTTCCAGGCAGGTTTGTGGTCTGCACAAAGGAAGGAATGATCAGCCACTGCCTATTCCATTTCTGTCCCTCTCTGCCCTTGATCTTTGTGAATTCTGGGATCAGAGTCTACTCCTTGTGAATTTCCATCATCCAGCTTTGCAGGGCTCAACCTTGTGAGCCCGATAACTGGACACTGATCCTTTCAGGTTGTGGAAATCACTGTAGTGTGCCTTACAATCTTTAAATGAAAAGTGAATTACAGCTTTCTTCTAATCCAGATATGCAATGCTAGCCGGCCATTAATCCCCGTTACCAATCACCCATCATCCTGCCATTAAAATTCTCTCTTCTTTAGTCTTGGAAGAAGCCATAGGAAAATATTTCTCCCAGTGGTTGTGCCAAAGATAAAAACTTATGCCGTTTAAGAAGAGGGCTAAGCTGTGGAGATCTACAATTGCAGCTACTTTTCTGGAGTTTCCATTTATTTCAGTTGGTCTTACATTTAAATGTGCTTAGAAAATCCCCACATTATCCTTCCTCCCCCGGCCGTTCTTCTTGCCATAGCACATGCATACACAAGGTAGGTATTTAGGATGAATGTTAATAAAATCTAAGCAGTAGCTCACAAGCCACGGGGGCATCCTGGGAATTTCTCCCCTGAATCTTATTTACATTTCAGCTAACAATAGCTTCTAAGCTCAACTATAAATAATTTCTCAGGAAGAGTTGTCTAATTAAACATGTAGCAGCAAGGAAAGTTGTTTAAGCAAGGCTGGTGCCCTAATGAAGGTAATCACTGGATGGGGACAGCTTAGGAAACGGGACTTGAAGTTTCCCCTTAGAGGCAGAGATATGGAGGGAGGAAATCTACTTGGGGAGCATTTCCAATCAATATTTAATTGTGCAGCATATTAAAGTCATTAGTGTCCCTTTAACATCCAGAAATGAGAATCTTTGGTGGGGGGAGAGAAGCGGAGGTTGAACGAGTGCTGAATTTAGGTGGCCCTGGGAAGGAATGAGATAAAAGTAGCCACAGAAGTTGGCTGAACTGTTGCTGAGTGGATGGTATGACCGCACTCATGAGGGTAGACCCAAATGCACCTAGGGATGTGTTGGATTGAACTTGCATCGATCTTGCTTCCTACCTATGTGTGCTCGGCACAACATCAACACAGAGATACAACCTTGTAGGCATGTGAGCTCTGTATGTGCAATGAGAAAGCCACTTCCACCCTTTGGAGGAGGTGGACTTGCGGGCTTCATGGCCCCAGCCCCCGCGAGACTGGGGGGATTCCCAGCTGCGTCACCTCCCGGCCAGCCAATCGGCTGGCTCTGGGGGTGTGGCCTGCCTTATTTAAAGCAGGACGTGGCCGGGGATCTCCCTCTTTGCCGCAACGAGAACCCTGCTCTAAAAACATATAAAGTATTTATATAACGACATGTATATCCTGCAATGTTGGCAGCAATAAAATATAAAGCGCCATCATAAAAAAATACAAAACAATCCTTAAAATGACAGGCGAGTGCAAAAAAGCTTCAAATAGCTGTCATCATTTTAAAAAGTCTTCAAAAGATGCCTACAAACCAAAAGTGAAGGTGCCTCTGCCAAATCTCTGCTGGGAGAGTGTTTCACATCATGGGACCAGTGACACTGAATGCCTGACTTCCATTTGCATCCTGTTGGGCTTCTGTAATATGCAGGACAACTAGCAGCTCTCCTCTAGATGGTCTCAGTGATTGGGCTGGGGATAGGAGGACTCAGGAAATCATTATGGCACCTGCACCTTGGATCCAAGTTGTTTAGGGCTTCCTATATCAACACAGGAGCCTTGAATCTGGTCTGGTAGCTTATGGGTCAATGATTTAGACAGGGCCTTTGTTTTCATCTGGAACTCAGCAAAGCACAATTCTGGCACTTCTCAGGTGGGCACTGTTGCCATTATAAGAGAATAAGGGGGGGGGGGTGTTCCAGCACAGATAGATAAATAGATAGATAGATGATAGATAGATAGATGATATAAAGAAAAATAGCACTGGGTATAGATGTTGTGAGGTCTGCACCACCTTCCTGCACAAAAATGACTGCAATCAAAGAAATCACTTCTGTGTGAAGGTGTCCTAAGTCACTGATGGGACCGTGCTATTCAGGGATCTTAACTTATCTACTGACAATAATTAGCCCAGTGACAAAGTTATGATGAGTGATGCCATAGAATTTAGTTTGGTCTGCATTTTTAAGTGCACCACCCTTATCCATGCTTCCCAGATTAATATGTGGTTTGCAATACAGTTAACCTTCTGATTGAGCACTCACCTGAATTTTTGAGCTGAGAACATCACCACAAATGTATGAATAATGCAAAGAGAGTTGCTGTGCATGTGGCTTGTATCCACATAGTATATTTCCTGAGTTACACTGAATGTGAATAAGGGGCGAGGAAGAGGCCAGGGGGTGCAAATCTGCTGCTGTGCACTTATCCTGTCTGCACCAAAGCTCTCACCTTTGAACATGTGGAGAGGAGCATAGGACCATAGCCAGTGACCCCACTGCAAAATCTCCATGTGTGCCACAGGATGTGCAAATTTGGCTCTACATGCATAAAATTATTTGTGCAACTGGGAACCTGAATTGTGAAGGGAAACCGATTATGCGGAAGAGTCAGTATTCATATTATGCCCACTGCTGACCATATGGAGGTTGAGAGGTGAACATGAGCTGTTTGGATCCCACATGCTCAGTGAATGTGGCTTGGAGGCTAAAATGGGTCAGCAGTCTTTTTTATCACAAATGTTTCTTTTTTACAATTGATGAAAGTGTGATAAAGGATGTGGAAATGCTGCATTCTCCATGACAACAGTATATAATGAGCAAGAGGTCTATGTGGGACTCACTTCTATAATGGGAGAACAAAGTGGACCTTTAGAATTCCAAGGCCAGTCAAATCAAGCTTTTCCCAGAATGGACTACCTTTGGCAGAAGGTGGGAGAAGCCACTGTTTCCAGTGCTTCCTCATGGGGATCAAGAAACCTAAGAAGCCTTTCTGAAATGATAAGAAATAGCACAGTCTCAGTCCAGGCCTCATAATAACCAATGGTTACTAGCCATGGTGACTGTATTCTCCCTCCAGTGTCAGAGGCAGTATGTCTCTGAATACCTGTTGCTAGGGATCACAGGTGGGGAGATCTGCTGTTGTGTTCAGGTCCTGCATGGGGGCTTCCCAGTGACATCCAGTTGGCCAACAGAATGCTGAACTAGGTGGGCTTCTGGCCCAATCTGGTTGGGATCTTATGTCCATATGTTTCCTGAGATAAGAGAACCACAGCTGGTCTTATTACTGGAAAGCTAGTGAATAACATTTCTGCAACTAATATACTTGACATAACAAAACAGACTGTTGTTGTTGTTTAGTCATGTCTGGCTCTTCGTGACCCCATGGACCAGAGCACGCCAGGCACTCCTGTCTTCCACTGCCTCTCGCAGTTTGGTCAGACTCATGTTTGTAGCTTCGAGAACACTGCCCCACCATCTCGTCCTCTGTCGCCCCCTTCTCCTTGTGCCCTCAATCTTTCACAACATCAGGGTCTTTTCCAGGGAGTCTTCTCTTCTCATGAGGTGGCCAAAGTATTGGAGCCTCAGCTTCATGATCTGTCCTTCCAGTGAGCACCCAGGGCTGATTTCCTTAAGAATGGATACGTTTGATCTTCTTGCAGTCCATGGGACTCTCAAGAGTCTCCTCCAGCACCAAAATTCAAAAGCATCAATTCTTTGGCGATCAGCCTTCTTTATGGTCCAGCTCTCACTTCCATACATCACTACTGGGAAAACCATGGCTTTAACTATACGGACCTTTGTTGGCAAGGTGATGTCTCTGCTTTTTAAGATGCTGTCTAGGTTTGCCATCGCCTTTCTCCCAAGGAGCAGGCGTCTTTGAATTTTGTGACTGCTGTCACCATCTGCAGTGATCATGGAGCCCAAGAAAGTAAAATCTCAACAAAACAGGTAGTTACCCTGTTTTTCCTCCCCCTCCCTCTCTTGTCCTTCTTTTGCAAGAAACCTGGTATTGCACTGAAAGATTGCATGCATAACACCACAGAGGTGAATCTTGCCATACCAGAAGAAGGCATTCCTACATGCTTCTGATTCAGAGTACTGCTTTGGTGTGGTTCCCTGTCTAAAAGGTGGAGGACAGCATACATATTCTGCTGTAACCCCCAGAGGAAGGGAGGGAAATTTATGTGAACACCTGTGATTAATCTAGTCGGCCACTGGATGTCAATGTTGCTTCAGCCAAATGTATTTGTTTTTAAAAAGTGCATGTAGCCTATGGATGGGAGGGAAAAGAAAGAAAGAAATCCATATAGTTTGTTACTAAGATACCATGAGCTGTGGAAAGAAGTGCCATGCCCGATGCAGAGGCTGTGTGATCCAGAAGCTTAGTTTGGGCTCCGTTATGTGGGGAAGATACAAGAGAAAAGAGGCTTCCAGATGGCAGCTGCTCTATCTTTTGCAGGAAGAGGAGAGGCAGATCTTAAATCTGTTGAGTTCAGTGCAATGTGATTTGACACAGTGCAGGCTGCATCTAGGTTTTCAAAGACTGGAAAACAGCATTTGTGGATGCGGAAATATACCAACATAATTGTGTTGCCAGCTAATAGTTAGGATTGTAACTCCTCTCTGTGTTAATAGCACATCGTAACCAGGGTAGTGTCTTCTCCTTCCACTTCCTCTTCTTCTTAACATTATGGATCTGAGCTGTGGTATACTGAATCATCATCATCATCATTGTGTATTTGTATGCCATTTTCCCATGGTGAACCATGCTCAGAGTGGCTCACAACATCAAAACATTTTGGGTATTGCAATTCACTTTGATTTACAAGGCATATCAAAATTTAAATAAGCATATAAACAATATATAGCATATTAATAAATATACAATAAAATCAATCAACCCACTGAAGATTCATGGTAGTTCCCAAATAACAAAATGCAAGAATACAATCCAGCCAGCAGCAAAAATCATACATCTCCAAAACCAAATTTTAATCCCAGCCATCAATCCTTCAAGATTATCCCTCCCCACAGTGACAGAACTTGAGGGCTCAAATTGCAAGGGTACCCTGTGCAATGCCAAAATTCAGCACACTCCCACCTCTCATGCTCCAGTGACTGCAGCACTGCCACTGGGACAGCACCGATGTTCCTCCATACCCCTTCATGTGCCACAGGTGGCAGTCTCAGAACTGGTTTTCTAGAATAAATTAAACTTGGATCTGATCCAGCAGGGGCCCTTTATATGTTCTTATGCCTTTTTCAGTCTTCTCAATCAACTGCAGTAGAGTGCAGCTTGTACTTGTGTAGGGTCTTTTGGAAATTATGCTGAATGCATGTAGGAGGCAGGAGTGAATATGTTGGGGGATACAAGATCAAGGCAGAGAACTGGCACCTGAGACCAAATGGCCTATTGAAAAGGTAGTAAACATTTTGATTCCCTCCTCCATGCATGTCCATTGGGACATAGGAACATAGGAACACAGGAACATAGGACATAGGACATAGGACTTACTGATTAGATCACTGGCCCATCTAGCTCAGTATTTTTTCATACCAATTGTCAGTAAATCTACAGGGTCTCAGATAGATGGCTGAATCCATCCCCAAATCATCCCATTGTGATGTTTGAAGAGTCCCTGAAATCCATACCAAGGCCAGAAACATGCAACCCATATTACCCAGCAGAAATTACCTAATGGCAATGCATACATCTAACTGCCTTTTGCAGATAAATAGCATTCTCCAGGTTTACTTGAGCTGCAAAATTTCAGATATAAAAAAGTTCAATATTTTCAATTTATTGACAAGAAAAGGTAGTGAGGATGGCAGGCAGAAAGGAGATACATTTATGGTAGCAAGGGGATCAAAGCGTTGGTGGCTTAGGGGCAATGAGGAAATGTGAAAATACAGTCTTTGAGACCAGTTCTTTAAAGAGGCATCTCTTAGTCAAATCAGAAACTTATGAAACTGTCTCATTCCAAAACAGATCATTGGCCCATTTAGCCCAGTGTTGTCTACAGGAGCTCTCCGTGTGCTTCAGGCAAGGGACATTCTTAACCTCTACCTAATGTTGCTGGGGATTGAAGTGTAGGCATTCTGCATACAGAGTAGATGCTTTCCCTCTGAGCTAAGGCGAATCTCACAATTTGCACATTCCAAAACAACCTGGGAACCAAAACACAGTCCTCTTCTGCGATTCGGATTTACTTTGCAATGCAAACATTTTAAAAACAAAAATGCATATATTAGATAAAAGTGTGCATAGAAATGGATAAGTGTGTGAAAATAACTTACACAAATGCATTATATTAAAGAGAGATTGCTTGCAAAAATGTGTACATTCGTCAAAACTGCATGCAGAAATGTGTTTATTAGCAGAAATTCACAGTAAAATGCCACAGAATTTTTATGAGTATTTTTTAAAAAAACAACAACCCACAAGACTGAAAATTACTGCATAAATACAGAGAAGTGCATTTAAGACTGGAAAAATGAGAAACTGAGAGGACAGAAATCTTCTCATCCATCCCATCCCTAGCTGAAACTGAAACCTGTTTTGCCAAACATTAAACCTGATGTTGCACTCCCATCCACAACTTGTGAAGCTTCACTTTTTCACCTGCCTCCCTTTCCACACACAGTCCTGTAATTTCACAACACACAGCCATGGTTTGGCCTAATAATAATGGTTGCCATGTCCCACCATCTGGGTACTTCCTTGGGGCATATGGAAGCTGCTTGACAGTTTTTGCAGACCTTTCACATTCCCTCAGAAATGCCTCTAATTATTTTGCCTGAGAAGGAACCTCTGAATTCACTTCAATTTCTTCTCTTTTGGTGTCATATTGACCTACTGGATATGATGGGACCCCCTCAAGAAATCTTGCCGGTCTCATCAAAACTCTTTTAGCTTCTCTCAAAACTCCTGAGGTCCTTTACCTTGGGAGACAACTCCAAACCCATTTCAGATTTTATTTCTGGCAACGTTTGGATGGCAACTCAAGAACTCCTTGCGCTGTGTATGTGAGACTAAGCAAGAAACTGCTGCCTGAGTGCATGTGAATCAATTTTTGTCATTGTTAACACTAAGGAAGTCAAGACTGATTCAACTCCCTCAACTGAGGAAGTGAGACTGGGCTATTTGTTTACCATAGTTTTATCTCACTTTTCAGACAGTTACTGTTTTCCAAAGCAGTTCACATCTCTCTCTCTCTCTCTCTCTCTCTCTCTCTCTCTCTCTCTGTGTGTGTGTGTGTGTGTGAGAGAGAGAGAGAGAGAGAGAGAGAGAGAGAGAGAGAGAGAGAGAACTGTCCAGTCCTGTAAAGGCATTCAAGGAAAAGGAGGAAAAGGGTAGAGGAGGGGGATGAGGTCTTTGGGGCCATAATGAAATTATGAGCTATAGGTAGGGGTGGAGGAGAAATCTACAACCTACTAAGATTCCAAAGTGGATTCACCTCATCCAATCTAGGCGGTTCATGATTTGGATCATTGATTCACTTCTGAATCTACAGTCTATTTGGATTCCATTAAATTATGGTCCAAAGATTGCACACTGCTTCCACCCCCGCCAAATTCAAACTTCAAAAAGAGTGTTTCCAGCCACTCACAGCCAAAGCAGTCAGTGTGTAGGGTTTCTTGCTGCCACACATTTCTATGCATACAGAGCAAGGACCAATGAGATGTGATGATGTACCATCACTCCTAGGGTGAATTGGAGATGGAAGGGGATAATAAACAATTGAAGCCCACCTGGAAATGGAACAGGATGGACTTAGCCACATCCCCTAGGAGAAACAGGATAGACTGGACTTTAATGGGTAGAAATGAGTAGGCTTGTCTTCTCTTGCTTAAATAGCTATTTGAAAGTCTTTTAGGGGAGGGTTTTAGACCACAGCCAAGATGTATTTATTCTGAGGTTTGTAAGTGAGGGGAGAGCAGGGAACACCTCTATCACTGTCAGGGACGAAGCTACATACAGGAGGCTTGGTTCTACAATTCAGAACAGCCCCCACTTGCACCACCATCCATAGCTGTCATGCCCATTTCATCTAGAAGAGAAGGGCATTTGGATTCACCTCCACAGTCTCCTTCTTCCTGCTCCTTGGGTAGATGTAGATCAAGGACAAGCAGATGAAACTGGCTGAACTTGTACCTTGTAGGTTGTTCCCTCCAAATGATGACTGATGCATAGGGAAACAAGCTGCCCTCGTTCCGTCTCTTTCTGTGAATGCTTGGAGGATTTCTGTCCCTTGAGCCATCAATCCAAAGCCTCTCAGCAGAGCACTACAAAGGGAAGGAAATGGATCTCTGGTTTCATCCCCTTGGAATTGTGTGCCCTCCCCTTGCTGCTTCTCTACTCATTTCTGCTTGTTAATATCTTGAATTTAATGATAAGCCTTAACAGAATTTCATTTTATAAGATAAATAAGATGTTATTAGCACTTTACTGGCAGAAATGTGCAAGGACATGCGGCTAATCTAAGGTGAAAAATGCCTTATTGAGCAGAATTTAATTAGCAGATTGTGTTCTATTAGTGACTTCTGCATTGAGTTCAGGAAAATGAATACAAATATGAACTTCAGAGAGAGAGAGAGAGAGAGAGAGAGAGAGAGAGAGAGAGAGAGAGAGAGAACTAATCACTTTCAGTTCCTTTCCACAACACTTTTACATCTGATGAAGAATATAGTATTGTTCATGCCACTGAAATTTTTATCTATAGCCATTAAAGTTTTGTGATATGTAAGCAATGCATCTGACCAAATTCCTTTTTCTAAGCACTTCAGTCCAGTGAAGGCTGGTTCATTGGGGCAAATTGGGCACTGCTACACTAACACCAGCCAGTCCCCCACCTACCTGTCTTCTTACTAACAACCAGTTATGGGGTGGCAGCAGCTGTTAGCTTCTTCCTCCTATGCATCTCAGTTTTGATCCTGTAGAAGTCACCAGGAGGATGGGGCCAAAATTGGAATTAGTTGGCTCCCTGCCTATCTTTGGCTTTGGCTCTGGCTGCACCTACTGTTGGGGAAACTGCCTTCCACCCTATCAGCCCAAATGGGCACTAGCCACCATGACTAGTTTAATCTTCTGGATTAAACATAACCACCCTTTTCAATGGACTCCTCTTTGTTTTGTTGATCAGCCCCTGAAACAACCCCTCTTCCTTATTTTTCCTCTTCCTTGAGAATCACAGAATCATAAAAATGGTAGAGTTAAAAGGTACACGCAAGGGTCATGTAGTTTAACCTTCTGTAATGCAGGAATCACAGTTAAAGAATCCCTGGTAGATGGCCATCCAACCTCTGTTTAAGAATTTGCAGTAAAGGAGAGTTTTCTCAATGTTTGGTTGGAATCTCATTTCTCATCATTTAAATGAACTGGTTCTGGTCCTCCCCTCTGGAGCAGGAGAAAAAAGTTTGCTGCACTTTCCATATGACAGCCCTTCAGATATTTGACGATGGCTAGCATTTCACCTCTCAGTTCCTTTTCTCCAGGTTAAATGTACCCAACTCCTTCAACTATTCAACATCAGGCTTGGTTTCCAAAACCCCTAGGATCATCTTGGTCACCCACCTCTGCATATCTTCCAGCTTGTCAATATTCTTCTTAAACACAAGATGGTAGGTGGGATCTGAATAATGACAAATAGAGAACTGTCCTTTCCTCCACCTTTTAGCCCTGGGACCATGCTTTTCCACATAACCCATTTTTCTCTAGGTTTTGACAGCTTCTACTTCTAAGTCAGGTTCCCTTTTTGCAGTACTGCATATACGTGTGTGTGTGTGTGTGTGTGTGTGTGTGTGTGTGTGTGGATTAGCTCCCAGACTTGTTAGAAGATTTTTACATTCTTATGACACTTTCCCAAGTGACAAGGGGCACAGCAATTACCTCCAAAGCCTTTCATCTCTATCCTAGAGCCTGCATGCTGGGCTGGATTTAACCGATGGACTCAGAAGGCCATGGAAAGGACTTGCTCAGGCAGTCTAGCTACAGTGTAGGGGGGTTGGGACTTTCTCATTGTGGTGGGTGCACCTATCCATTGTGCTGTATTCACAAGGCTTCTTTTAATATATCTAAAGCTCATAACATAATGACAGTTCCTTCAGCGCAACTCAGGAGGTCACAAAGTGCATTTCCTGCTGATGGTAAATGTATGGTAGCAGTGGGCTTGGAACAATGGGAGCAAGACTCCTACTTGTAATAAAGAAAATTTGGAAGTTAAAGAAAGGTTGTGAATGGAGTAGAGAAGATACAGCGTATATAGGCAATGTGGCTCCTTCCAGACATTGTTGGATCACAACTGCCATCATCCCCAGGCAACATGGCCAATGAAGATGATGGGAGCTTTAGTCCAATAGCAAAAACAGTAAATTGAAACAACTCTGCCTTAATATATCAAATAAGACCATTGATCCATCTGGCTCTGTAGGATTGACAGTGAGTGGCAGCTGCATTCTAGAGTTTGAGAGAGGACCCTTCCAATCTTATTTGGAGGATTGAACCTGGAACCTTGTGGAAGCAAAGTATGTGTTCAACCACTGAGCTGTGGCCTTGGCATCTACTCCTCCCATCTGACCTCAGTAATCTTATACTATTACAAGAGCAAGGTGGGGGGAGGCATGCAAGTTTTCCAATTCTCCCTCAACTTATTTTCCAGAGCAAGAGCCCCAACAGTGAAGAGAGCAGACTGGGAGTCATAATTCATGCAGATGATCCTTGCAATTCAATATAACTAATTAGTCAAATGATGGAGGAAATTAGTGCTTGCTTCAGGTTTATTAATATTAATAAAACAACTCTGTGGCTTTATAAAGAAATGATTGCCTGCCCTGAGAGCACATGCTAGCAAATCTCAAGGCCTTCTGTTCACACAGCCATCCAGACATGTTTGTGGTCCTGTTCCTCCTATAAGTGACTCTAGGATTGAAGAAGAGAAAGATATATGCATGTTAACACAAGTCAAGTACTCAAAATAACCAATGCTCTAGGCCATAAAGTGAATGCCTGCAGGGGACAAGAAGGCTTATTCTGAGTTTATTTCTTGGTTGTCTTAACACTTCACAATTATGTTCAGTTCAGCGTTTCTTGAGTTTATGTAATAAAACCTCAGATTTTCTAACCCCAAAATCCAAGTTTTTGGTACTCATATGAATAATCAAGGGCTCTCCAACTCTCTCAGGACTTTCCCCCACAAGTGGCATTAAGAATGCCACCAACTCTTCAATGTGCCACATGTGAACATTGTTACTGCACAAATGGAAGAAAATTGTTACTGAATAAATGGAAGAAAACCTCAGGTGGGAATGCATGGCATCTTTCCCAATATAAGGATTTTTTTTCCTACTTGATTTAAAGCCAAATTAAATGCTACAGAGAGCGCATGACTGCTGCTGTGTCTCCATCCCATATTTTCCTCAGTCTTGTGCAATGCAATGCACAAGACTGTTGAAATGTGTCTGATGGATTCACATCTGAAACTGTGAATAGCTTCCAGGGAACATGTGTTTGTTTGTTTTTGTTTGTTTGTTTGAGTGGGTGGGTGGGATGAAATGTCTGCCTGTGATGTTTCAGCTGGCTATGTTGACCTTGCCCCCATAGAAAAAGCCTATAGTTCTTTGGTGGCACACATGCATTGCATGCAACTGCTCCCGTGTTTGATCCCCAGCATCTCCACATAAGGCTGGGATGAATCCTGAAAATCTGGCGAGCCAATGGCAACCTGGGAATAAATAACCTGTATGCTCCAGATGTTGTTGGACTGTAGTTCCCATCTTCCAGGACCATGGGTTGTATCCAACTGACTTCTACTCAGAGTAACCAATTGAAATTAATGGACATAAGTTGGCCATGCCTATTAGTTTCTGTGGGTGAGCAGCATTCAATACAACTCCATGACTCTTAGCCATGCTTGCTGAAGCTGATGGAGGGTCATGGGTTCCCCATTCTTGGTGGGCAATGCTGAGTTAGATGGAAGAGTGGTCTGACTTGACATTATGCAGCTCCCTATGTTTTATCCCTACTTGTAAGCATTCAACTGATTTATCAAGACATCTAGTGCTGAACATTTTTGCTCCAGCTCCTTGAGAAATATTGGGGCATAGTGGGTTCAGCACCCCCACCACCAAAGGATAACAATAGGCAGTGCCGGATTTATATATAAGCTAAACAAGCTATAGCTTGGGGCCCCACTCTCTTGGGGGCCCCCAAAAAATTGAAAGGAAACAAAAAACCTGGATGTACATTTCCAAAATATAAGATTAAAAACAAATTAAATAAAACCTACATACAGCAACAGTGTTTTGGGTTGTAGGCTCCTATAATGTAAGTAATGAGCCCCACCTGCTAGTCATCTCCCTAAAATATCACTGATTTGCTCATTTCTATATATAGGGTACCTACATTCTGCAGGTGAAAATGGCTTTAGATACCTATTAGGTCCATAAATTACCATATAGCATTCATTCAACACAAAAAACAGTGACAATTTGTTGTTGACAAAGGACAGCTGGACATGTAAAAGGCCCCATTACCTTCAGTAGCTTAGGGCCTCATCAAACCTAAATCCAGCCATGACAATAGGTGAACAGGAGCTCTGAGTAATCAGTAACTTGTGCAGCTCAGAACTCCTAATATTTGTGCATTTGGATTCTCAGTTGAAGCTGTCTCTTGGATAAAAGCGCAGAGAATAATTTAAGGACCTGTGCTAAAAAATGAATGTGGTGGGCTCTCATTCCGTAGCTGAGTGGCAGGTTTTTCCATGCTTTTGTACAAGCCATGTCGGTGCCCAGCCTTGCAACAGAAGTAATTTTAAATGTGGGAGAGACTATTATTTTTTAAATGTGTATGTGCGCACGTATGCGTATGAGTCCATGTGCATGCAGGCAGAGACATGCACGACAAAGGCAAATGTCTCCATTTTGGAAAGTCATATTTCTCAATGGTTTTCTCTTTGTTGCCAAAAGCTGCTTAACATGACAAATGGTGACTTTAATAAAACGGCGTGTGAGGAGATGGAGCGAGCCTGTAAAAGGAATAATGGAGCTCTCCAACCTGACATGTTTTGTGACATGTTCACCGAGTAGTGAATAGCTGCAGACTCTGTGAAAGCATTTGCTTGTGTCTCTCACAAACCCCTCAAAGTGTTCTGGGGAGAACACTGTGTGAACCAGCTTTTTCCTGCTCTTCAGAGATAGCAAACTGGGGAGTGAATTCAGGCTGGGTAGACAGAAAACTGCCCTATTCCACTCAGCCAGACCAGAAGCCCAACATAGCCAGGAACTATCAGCAGCTCTCTAGAGGAGACATTTTTAAATTTCTCTTTTTTAAAATAAAAAACATTCTAGAAATTGATGCCAGGTAAGGGGGGGGGGAGGGCTCCCAGTCAAAGTCTCCTCACTAAAATCGTTCAGGACTTCCTTCAGCTATAGAGAGAGCATAGAAGCTGCCTTAAAACTGAGGCACAGCTTGGGTCTATCTAGCTGGAAGTGGTTCTCCAGGGTTTCAGGCAGGGGTGTATCCCAGCCCTGCCAGAGATGCTGGGGATTGAACCAGGGACCAGCAGCGAAGCAAGCTGATTGGGCGCCTGGGGCGGGGCAAGCTGGGGCAGGACGCTCCACAGGGCCTCCGAGGAATCTGCCTGCCTCCTCCAACTCAGCCGCCCTACAGCTGAGGGGGAGGCGGCGGGCAGACTGTTTGGGGCAGCATGGAGCCTGCGGGTGCCTAAGCCACCGCTTCACTCCCAGAAGAGACGTGTGGCTCAGGCGTGCTGCAGGCCCCACAGTGAGTGCCTCCCAGCATTTTGTCACCCCCCTCAGTGGTGACACCCGGGGTAAACCACCCCTACCGCACCCCCCTTCCTCCATCCCTGCCTGGGACCTTCTGCATGCAAAGCAGATGCTCTGCCAATGAGCTATGCCTTGTGGAAAATTCTCTCAAGGGCTTATGTGTATGTGTACAACACCAGGATTTGTGATTTGCAGGGAGAATAAGGCCTCTAGATTGTCCAGATGTAAATACAGGGAGCCTGGCCTTTTGTCATTGGCTGATTGATAGAAAAGAGCCTTCTGCTTTTACGTTCTCCATCTTAAAATGGGAAACTTGCTCTTCTGGGTCAGGAATGGTGAACCTGCAGCCCTCTAGGTATTGTTGGACTATAATTCCTATCACCCTGACCATTGGCTGTGCTAGCTGTGGCTGACAGGGACTGCAGTCTTCCTATCCCTGCTCTAAGCTAAGGCCACCGAAGACCCATCCTGGCAAAAAGGGATGGAAGTAGAACAGCTAAAGTTACTCTCCACATTCTTGCAAGCCCCAAATCAGTTCGTGCACCTGAATCTCTTTTGTTTGGAAGCTCCTTTTGCCTTTATGCTGGGGGTTGCAAAAACTTACATTCAACCTGACAACCAATCCGTGACAGGCTGAAGGGTCCATTCTCCCCCAAGGCAATGCCAGGTTTTAAAACAGAATGAAACGTGTATGTTAACTGATTTGAGCACATAATAACGCATTTCCATTCTAGTGCTGGAGGACATGAGCTAGTTGCCTGCAGGGGCTGGGAAGGTGTTCTCTGCTGTTGTATGCCATTGTGCAATTAGCTAGCACGTAAAATGTTGACTGTTTCCTTTGCTTCTCTCTCTTGCAGAGCTCTTGCCTCTTGGTTTAGCTGCCAGAGGGTGGCATACAAGTCCACCTGAGGTCTGATCAAGGATGGGAAATTCTATTTACTCATCCTTTATGTCCTTAAATAATGGATGGGATGCAACCCTCCATTGCATCTGAAATATAGAAAAGGTGTGGGGGGAGGGGAGGTTTTCTTTTGGCAAAATAGGAAGCTTTTCACTGTTATTTTCCTTCACTTATGTGTTTAAGCACCTGTTCAGGAAACAGCTTTAAAAGTTGCAAAAGAAATGTGTGTTTATGTTTGGCAGATGCATCGTCTGACATCAGAGTTTACGTTATGACTAGGAAATGCCCTTGTGGAATGATTTCGTCCAGCTGCTTTATAATGAGTCAGACCATTGGTCCAGTATATCTCAGTATTGTCTACACTGACTGGAAGCAGCTTCCCAGGATATCAGGCAGGGGTCTCTCCCAGCCCTACCTGGGGATACTGGGGATTGAACCTGGGAACTTCTGCTTGCAAGGCAGATGCTCTACCACTGAACTGTGGCTCATCCTCAATGGCTGTTTGAATGTATTATTTGACACTGGCCATCACATCATTCTGGAATCTGCCATGGACTTTCCATAGCTAGATAACCATACATGATCTGTGGCTCTCAGTGCCAGATCCATTAGTCACATTTGATTAGGGCACAATCCTAGTCACACTTACTAAGGATTAAGCTCCAATGGGTAGGTGGTTGAACTATGTTACTCTTGGGGTCTTTTCTAACTCTACAATTCTATGACACAGCAGAACTTACTCAGGTGAACTCAATGGTAGAGCATACATTTTGTATGCAGAAAGTCCCTGGGTTCAATCCTTGGCATCCCAAGTTAAAAAGAACTGGTAGTGTTCTTTTTTGACAGCCTCAGCCATATTGGGATTTCTGACGAAGGGTACTTATGCTGGGCAAACAGAGCAAAGTGGGGTGAAGCACACAAGATCCAGGAGGAGATAAGGGTTTCAGGACTCAACAGCGTCCTGGGCAGCTCCCTGTAGGGCACAGAATGGGAACTCCATAAAAAAGTTAGATCTTGCTTAGGCAGCCATTTGCCTCAGGCTGAGCCTTAGGCAGGAGCTGCAGCTCTAGCTAAGTAGCTTAGTTCTTAATTTGAAATATGCTTATTTCTTCCAGCACCATGCCTTAGTTCACACAACATGTTTCGGTTTCAGGAAATCAAATTATTAATTTAGAACAAAAGTTGAAGGGGCAAATATTCAAATTTTTAAAATTAGTCGTGCGTGTGTGTGTGTGTGTGTGTGTGTGTGTGCATCTGCGTGTGCGTGTGCATGAGCGCATCTCCCCACACCTTTAAGTCCAATTGCAGTGAAGCAACAACAAATTGTCAAATTCAAGAACTTTGCACCTTGATCTTCCCCCTTCTCCAAGTCAATATCATAATTGTACCAAAGCTGGACTTAGCTGAGTACAACTCACTCCCCCCCTTCCCCCAGGCAGAGGAGCATTCATTTCTGATAAGCCTGAAACAGAGAATGTCAATACTGGAACTTAACTAAATAGGAACAAAAGATGCTGTAACCACTGCTACCTGGGGGATACTGGCAAACCCTTAGGAAAAGAGCTTGAGTGAAAAATTTGATCATTTGCAAGCTGCTCACTGCTAGACTGGAGCATTTCATCCCTGTCATGTGGAGTATTGATGAATATGCAGGTGCAGCAGGCCATGTCAACATAGGTTGGCCCCACCTTCCATTGTTTGCCGGTGTTGTCACCACTGTAGAAAACAGAGAAGGGAGGAAGCAACTGGGAAGGTTAGTATGCAGACAAAGAGACAATCACAGCAGAAAGCTCAAAGCCTTCCTAGCTGATGTTTCACCCAATCTTTGTGCAATATTTTATTTTATTTATTTTGTTTACTTAGTTGTAGCAGGAGATCCAGATGTCTTTCCCCAAGGTTATACTTCTGTTGCAGGAAAAACAACAACAATGTTTTATTTTTCCAGATTGCTATTTCATTCTAGTTGTTGTTATTTTTATCATGCTCTGATTATGGGCTTCTCCAGGCCATTCTTAAAGCCATTATGATTGCAACCTGGAAAGGGAATTGTTGGGGAATGGAGCAAGTGATAGAGGCACTGATGATTCTCAATGTGTTGCACTATGGGCCTGTTCAGACATAATAATATTGGTCCAATAAACTATGGTTTGTTAAACTGAAAGCAAGCCTACCCCCACCTAATCTTTTTCTCTCTCCTCCTCTCATGCACCTGTTTTTATTAAACTACAGAACCACCAGAAGCAGGAAACTACTGTACAATCTTATATAGGTTTACTCAGAAGTAAGCCTTGTTGCATTCCTACAAATATTTATCTGAAAGTAAGTCCTACTGAATTCAGTGGGCTTTGATTCTGAGTACACATGTTAACTGCCAAAACAATTCCCACTCTTCCCAGTGTTCAGACTATGAATGACATTGCATATGTAGGCAAAATGGCACCATCAGCACAGAAGAGTAAGATAGTAACAAGCTTGGAGCCAGAGCATACTAGTTTATGGGGAGGTGGAGGTGGAGGAATGGAAAACCAGGTTGGGGTGGACATGGCTGAAATTCAGAAGATCATCACTTCACATTGCAACTTTTTTGCTGCAGATTCCCCCTTGCTTTGCCTAAAGTGATTTTTAAAAACATTTTCTGGCTTGAGCAAAAACCATCAGGGGGATTTTCAAGGAAGCAAAAAGGGAGTTTTGATCAATTGAGAGACATTCCTTAGGCAGCTGGCCTCTGCTGTGCACCTCCTTACTAAGAATTGCACACACTAGAATTCCAGTCCAAAATGAAGAAGGAGGAGAGATATTACAAATGGTGTAAAAGGCCCTACAGCAGCTCAGAGCTCTGTGGCGATGATGTTCTGATCCGTCCTCACTGTTCAGAGCTGCTAAAGGTTAGTTGGCCCACCTGCAAAAGTCATCTTTTCTTGTTTCCCACCAATAACTGGTTATCCTTCCCCCTTTGCACCCAGTTGGGATAATGGTGCCTTTTCACTTGCAACAGGATCATCCTATAGGAGAGTGAGGCACTTCGTAACTGACTTGCCTTCCCCTGGGAGTCACAAAGCAGTGGGATTTCAGAATGCTCATATTCTGTTTACAAGACCTCATCAAACTGGCTGTGCCATAACCTACTTTCTGCTAAACTCCTTCTAATGGGAAGACTCTATGTGCTGTTGCTCAGCTCTGCCAGATGCTTTGAAACCTCTCTGCTCCAAACATGGAAGCTTGGGGGGGGGGGGAGAGAGAGAGAGGCTAAAGGCAAAGCTTAAAGTCTTCCTCAGCTTGGGGATGTGTTCCAGGTAGCTCTCTGGTTCAGTTGCCAGCTTTTATTTTCAGCACCTTTAAAACACATGTGAGCAACATATAGCCCATGGATAAGGATGGGGAAGAAATTTGATTCTGTTTGTGTATAAAGGCAAACCCACCTAATCCACACTTTGCAAAGCTATATGCAATGGAGAAAAAGCCATCCATTGTAAGAGGAAGAGGGGAAATGGGAAGCTACAGGAAAAAATGGTTATGTTGTATTGTAGGAAGCGATGGGGGAGAAATGTTGCACTGTTTGCATTAAAGGTGAACATACCTAATTCAGGGACGCGGGTGGCACTGTGGGTTAAACCACAGAGTCTAGGACTTGCCAATCAGAAGGTCAGCAGTTTGAATCTCTGCGATGGGGTGAGATCCCGTTGCTCGGTCCCTGCTCCTGCCAACCTAGCAGTTCGAAAGCATGTCAAAGTGCAAGTAGATAAAAAGGTACCGCTCCGGCGGAAAGGTAAACGGTGTTTCCGTGCGCTGCTCTGGTTCACCAGAAGCGGCTTAGTCATGCTGGCCACATGACCCAGAAGCTGTACACCAGCTCCCTTGGCTAATAAAGTGAGATGAGCACCGCAACCCCAGAGTCGGTCATGACTGGACCTAATGGTCAGGGGTCCCTTTATCTTTACCTTTACCTAATTCACACTTTTTGAAACAGTACATGAACTGAAACACAGCCATTCTTTGAAATTCACAATTCTCTGAATTTTGCAATTCAGTTCTCCAGCCAAGTAATGCATGCAAAAATGCATGTATACTAGGGTAAAGTGTGCATATAGTGTGTGTGTGTGTGTATTACTCATCTGAGGATTGCACATCATTTTACAGTATAAAATCAAAATACGTAATCTAATAATAAACAAAACAATGTCTTTAACTTCAGTTCTCCACATTTCTACTTTGCATCCCCCCCCCCCAAAATGCCCTTATGAACATTTATATCCAGCTATAGTGGGTTTGGAGACCCACTGAGCAGGGATGGAGAAGCCCAGGCTCTGGGGCCAAATGCAGTCCTTCAGGCCTCCCTACCTGGCCTTAGTTTGTAAGAGTACAATTAACATTTGTTATTGCTTTTTGCACTTTTGTATCTGACCCCACCCACCACTGACATGTCTTTCCTCCCATCCACCCCTATCTCCCAGTTACTCAGGAACAAATACTTGATGAAGAGTTTCTTACCGAAGGCTTTGATGCTTGGATTTCTACAGTATATAAGGAATTTGACAGGTTAAGGCATTTCAGTCAGCACACATGGTCAGTCCTAAATATAGCTACAACAAAGGCAGGTGCTGTAAGTGCCAAAGCTTTGTTGATCTGATGCTGTCACACCTCTCTGCTCTCTTACATATAAGAATAGGGAGGGGGGGTCATCTTAAGGCTGAAAGTGTTTCTGAAACCTCTTGCTATGCCTAGTAGGTGGGACTCTCTTTTGACTCCTCCTCCTTCTCTTTTGACTCCGAGAACCAGGTGATGGAGAAGGTGTCTCTGTCTCCTGCGAGGTAGCTGGGTCTGGTGAAACAGCCCCTTCTGGACAGACAGAGCTCCTCTCAGAGCTCCTATAGGGCAGACATGTAAGAGAGTAGCTCTGACAAGCTTGGAGAGGGAGATGGAACTTGCAGCTCCCATCATGGGGACAGAGGGGAGAAGAGAGCAGGTTGAGGGTGGCCCCCCTTGGGATTCTCACCAGCAGATTCCCCCACTCCTGGCAGAGGACCCCACATCCTACTTGAGCCCTCCCTAGGTCCTTGGCCAATCCTCCATCTTCATTGTCCTGACTTGGAAAGCCCATGGTTGAATGTAGAAAGGAATGCAGTCCCCAGGCTGAGGAAGGCTCCCCAGATCTTCCACAGAGCATGAGCAGATTGTGAATGCTGCCTTCTTCCATGTTGTGATGGAAGCAAAATATGGAATTATATCTATGTTTGTGTATAAGAAATAATAGGCTGCTATAATATGTCTTCTTTATTCCCTCAGTTCCTTTTCTTGATTATTATTTTCAGTTCTCTCCATCTCCATCTTGACTTCTGTCGCCCTGCATTTCTTATACTCATCGTTCCTTTCATCCAATGCTTTAAGATTTACACACAGCCCCAAACCCCCTCCATCTCCTCCTACACACAACTCCAGCTTGCCCCCGATCCCCCTTTGCAGTAAATATTATCTGGCCAAATGAGCAACCGAGAACACTTCTGACTCCCTAGAGCACGATTTCCTCTACCCTTCACTCCCCTTCCATTATTATTTTTAATTAGCTCCCATCTGTAATTACTGGTCATTTAGGAAACATTCACCGGAAAGAATTTTCAAGCTAGATCACAAAGGCATAGTGCTCTCCTCCTGCATGATCTGCAGACAAATCATGCCCCACAGATGGTACAGATATGGATTGAATTCTGTGCATTCCCAAGTTTTGCAAAAATGAAGTTTGAAATCTCTTGGGGATTTGTCAGTGGGCTATAAAAACAGCATCCCTGATGAAATGCTGCTGCATTTATTTCCAAGCCTGGCTGCAAATAGAGAAGTGGAACTCAAAAGTAATAGTGGAAGGTGGGGATGGGGCTAGAACAAATATCTAAACAGCATAAACAACAGGAGGTGTTGAGGGCGAAGTCTGCTGAGACAGGGTGTCTGAAATTCTGTCCTTTAATGACTGCTCTCATCACTTCAGTAGGAGACTGTCTAAGATACCAGGAGCAGTGATTTAGTTGCCATAATGTAAGGAAGGCAACCATTTCAAATACTGTGCTGCTTGTAATTTCTACAATTTCAGTTTGCAAACTTTTCTTTTAAAAAGTATGGTTTTTTTGGGGGGTGGTTATATTTCTCCCGATTTATACATTTTTGTAAGCATTTTTTTCCCCTTAAGGCAATGTAACTTTGCATGTCATTTTCACTAATATGCACATTTTTGTGTATGCTTTTTGATTGGAAAACTGCATCGCATAATTCAGAGAAGTGCAAATTCAGGAGGACGGCTGTCTTTCAGTTCCCTTAATGGTTCGGGAAATGCATGTTAGGTAGGCCCGTATTAAAATGTGAACTTAGTGAATTTCTCCTCCCCCTGGTCCCTACTTGTGTCTCCTCCCCAAGCCCATTTTCAGCCCTTTGCAGCCCTCCTTCACTAGCATAGTGAGCCAAGGAACTGCGGTTTCCTTTCAGGTCCACTGGAGCATATGTCCTGCATAACAGCATGTGGCCCTTCATTCCCAAACAAGGTCCTTCAAAATAGGCAAGAATTCATACACGCACACCTTGAGCAACAGGACTAAATTGTCAGTATGCTCCATATCAGCACTGGGACAAAACTCTGAGCTTCCTGCCTGTTAGGGAGCCTGGTATCTAGCCTAGCCTTGCATTGTGGCCCTGGCTGTTTGTGATCCTGCAAGTGTTCCTCCAAAGGGCATGTATCTGACCAGTCTTGGAGGCAAATTGGTACCCAACATGAGTCCTACTCACAGTAGACCCATTGGGTGGAATTCAGCTAAGTCTTACTCATAGTAGATCCACTGAATTTAGCCATATCACTTGACTTCACTGGTTCCTCTACTTTGGTGGAACTAGTGATGATTGCCACTCATTGAAGTTAAGTGCATTTCTGAGCACAATTCAAAGTGTTGGTGCTGACCTTTAAAGCCCTAAAGGGCCTCAGCCCGGTATACCTAAAGGAGGGTCTCTACCCCCAGCATTCAGCCGGGACGCTGAGGTCCTCGTCTGAGGGTCTTCTCCTGGTTCCCTCACTGAGGGGAGGGAGCCAGGCAGAGGGCCTTCTCGGTGGTGGCACCCTCCCTGTGGAATGCTTCAGATGTCAAGGAATTATACAGCTATCTGACTTTTTGAAGACATCTGACAGGCAGCCCTGTTTAGGGAAGTTTTTAATGTTTGATGTTTTATTGTGCTTTTACTATTCTGCAGAGTGGTTGGGGAAACCCAGCCAGATGGGTGGTGTATAAATGAAATAATAATGATTAGGGACATGGCTAACTCATTTGATTGGGGCTACTCTGAGTAAGAACTAGTTGAATACAACCCATGTTTGCTAAGTGTTGAGCAATTAAAAAGCAAATTCACCATCTGGCACATCCTAAATCTGCTCCATAAGAACAAAGCAAGAGCCCAGCTGGATCTGGCCTAAGGCTCAACTAGTCCTGCTCCTGTTCCCACAACAGCTAACCAGGGGCCTATGGGAAGCCCAAAATGCAGGACATGAGCACAAGAGTATTCTTCCACATATTATCCCCAGCAACTGGTATTCAGAGAGGCACAATGCATTTGATCCTGGAGACAGTAGCCATCATGGCCTGCAGCCATGCATTTGTACAAATTTTAAAGCTGTCCAAATTGGTGGCCAGTCCTATATCTTATAGTAGTGAGTTCCATGGTTTAACTCCATGCTGTGTAAAGAAATCCTCCCTTTTGTCTGTTCTGAAGCTCCTACCCCAGTGCCCATAGGGGTTTGATGCTCATGCATGCTGAGTACTCTTTCTCTCCCCCTTCCTCCAAAATCATTGATGTTCAATGTACATTGCATTATATATATAAAAAATAAAACCATGGTAGTGAGATAGTAAAATATATTAAAAGCCAAGATAGAGAAGCTACAAAGAAGCTTTAGATGCTGTTGGCTCTTGATTTACTGCGAACATAAAAGAAGATGAAGGTGTTAGAAAAATATTGGAGTAGTAAGGAAAAGTCCATTTGATGGATCTGTATGAGGGTCTTAGATTTCAGAAGAGCTGGCCGTGGAAAAACTAGAGGTGAGCATTTCTTTTCTTTCTAAACAGAGCGAGCCGTTAATGTGGAATATGGTGGGCAACAATAAATCCAACTAAATGCAAGCAGCTTTAGAGAGCCACTTTTCTTGAAAAGGACGTTTAGGTGGGGAGAAAATGTACTTGGCCAGCAACCCCCACCCCACTCCACTCCTTTTGCAGGTCTTAAAGGGTTCTGTTTGTTTGCTTGTTTTTGGGTATTGCAGTCAAAGCTCTCCCTCCCTCCCGCCAAGCTCAACTCACGAGTCATCTTGCAGGGAGTTCACACTCCACCCCATGTTTAGGCTATTATGATGGTATTTAGCAAATTTATGGTGATGGCTCTTCTAGCCAGTGATCTCAAAGTGCTTTGGGGATGATGGTGGTGATGCATGGGGTTTCTTTTAAAAAGTCTCTGTTGCAAGTACAGTAATAAAAATCTAGATCCTTGTATCCACCACAGACAGAAGGCACAACACCAGTGTGGTGTAGTGGTTAAGAGTGCTAGACTCATAATCCGGGGAACTGGGTTCGCATCTCCGCTCCTCCACATGCAGCTGCTGGGTGACCTTGGGCTAGTCACACTTCTTTGAAGTCTCTCAGCCTCACTCACCTCACAGAATGTTTGTTGTGGGGGAGGAAGGGAAAGGAGAATGTTAGCCGCTTTGAGACTCCTTCGGGTAGTGATAAAGCGGGATATCAAATCCAAACTCCTCCTCCTCCTCCTCCTCTTCTTCTTCTTCTTCTTCTTCTTCTTCTTCTTCTTCTTCTGTCGGTTGTGGTTTGCATGGACCCAATGACCAATGGCTCCATATTGTGTGGTGTGAGGGGAGATGGGACATTGCCCCACCTACATCAGTCTGCCATCAGCTATCTTCCACCTGCTGAACTTATTTCATACAACTAGTTCAGGGCATGGCAGTGCCTGTCAGCTTCTCCCCACTTCTTATTCTCAGTTTTGTCCTTGTAGGATTCAGCAGGAAGGAGGAGAATGGGACAAAACTAGAATGAGTTGGGTGTGCCTGTCATTGACTGTGGTGCCACCTCCAGTTGGGCTCCCTGTCTTCAACCCTACTGGTCCCAGTGGGCACCAGCCATGACTGATAGTGAGATTGCCCAATGGAGATGACAGGGCAAATGCTTAGGGACTTCAGGAGGTTATTCTGACAAAAGCCTAACTTTTGCAATTGAAAGAGTTCAGATTTCTGTAATGGATCTGTATGGTTTGGTTTTATTATTTATTATCAAGATGTATATCTTGCCTTTCTATATATAAAAAATATCCATGGCAATTGCAACTGAGAAATACAGGAGGCCCACAAACTGCCGTATGGCTGATCATTCCAACGCAGTAATGAACACTTCCTAATTATTATTTACCCGTGAAGCTTTTGAGCATAGTCACATATCTATACTCTGCCTGACATTTCGCAGTTCCCTTTTCTCTCTCATGCTCTTTCCATTGACCTCAATACCCTTTATGTATAATTGCAATTGCATCAATATTATTTTTATTCAGTGTTTTTACTGATGCACAGATTGGGACTGTGCCTTTTTGTGGGCCACAAGGCAGAGGTTCTCCCTTTGGTTCACACCAAAGCCCCACCTCTGGAGAGAGCAGCTGGCTCAGCTTAGTTGGTCCCCAGGCAGACCCTGCCTCCTGGGGTGGCAAATTTGCAGCCAGTTTCTGTATGGCTGTGACAATAGGCTCACTGGCTTTCCAGATGCCCAACCTGGAATGGCAGAGGAAAATCACCCTCAGGAAAGCAGCATACAAAAATAATCCTCATAGAACAGCATATGAAATCACGACGGGGCTGCTTTTTAGCAGTGTTTTATTGAAAAGCACATGCACTCTCTGGTGAGCTAGAAGGAGAAAAAAGAAGCAAAGGAACTGAACACTGGGAAACACCCCGGGCACCTTTCTGCATGCTCAGCAGAGTTGGTTTCCTTTCTCCCAGGTTGTAAGGTTCAGCCCTGGTAGCTAGATTCCATTTCTGTCCCTGACTCAAATTAAGGCTTGGTTGGGTTTGGGACTGTGATTCTTGACTGAAATCCAATAGAAGCATGGAATGCTTTCTTGACCCTTTGCAATCTACATCTTTCCCTGTAGTGTAAGACTTCATTACTCTAATTATAGTCCTGGCTGGCATTTGGGAACATGCTATTAATTGGACACCAGAGTATCCAGCTGCCAGTGCCCAGTATCTACTGAAGCCCTTTTTAATAGCAGTGAGACACATCACATTGGTGGGGGCGGGAGACAGAAAGACCGGGGTGAGGGGGAGAAATAAGAATAGTTATTGGCAAGTGGATAAATAGTCAAGCAAACAGCAAGACTGAAGAGTGTTGGAATTAATTCACACATGCACATACACACACACCAAGCTCAAAATTAGCAGCTAGGAAAATGTGAGAGAAGAAAAAAGGGGAATGGAGAAAAAAACAGATTGCAGATGGAGAGGAGGTGGGGGGAGGGGGGATAAAGAAAGAAATAATAAAGTAACAAAACAGGTTAAAAGTCCCGAGCTCCCCTTTACACAGTTGTTACCTGAACATGTAATCATAGCAGGTGTGTATACACAGTGTGTGTGTGCACGCACACGCACGTGTGTGTGTGTTTGCATGCACAGTTGAGTGTGTGTGTGTGTGTGTATGTGTGGTTGTGGCTGTGGACATGAAGCTCCCTAGCAGAGGAAGGCTGTGGATACTCAATTGTGAATGAAAGGCACTTGGCACACGTTCAGAGCTGGTTTCCTTTCTTCACAGATGCTAGGACCAGTGGCGTAGCGTGGGGGGTGAAGGGGGGGCCGGCCGCACTGGGCACAACATCTGGGGGTTAGGGTTAGGGGGCGCAAATCCACGGGTTAGGGGGCACAAATCCACGGGTTAGGGGGCGCAAATCCACGGGTTAGGGGGCGCAAATTACTTGCCTTGTCCCGGGTGCTGACAACCCACGCTACGCCACTGGCTAGGACTCTTACTTGTGTGTGTGTGTGTGTTTGTGTGTGTGTGTGTGTGTGTGCCATGCCTGTGTCCAAAGCAAATTCAGGGCAAGGTTTTTAAACGGATCCAGAAGAAGTCTTGAAACTCCGCAGAATATATGATTACTATCCTGACTTATCTAGAAATCACAGCTTCAAAATTGCACATCATCATCTGGAACTGGTCCAGTTATTTTGGGGTACAGTACTTTGAGGCAGAGTTGCATGAAGTTATATTTTCTCTTTAGCAATCAAGGTGACTTGGATTACCTGTGTGTCACATTTTGATTTTCTGGAAAATCTAGACCTTCCTTAAGTACACTGTGATCGTTTCCAGATGACCTGTTTAGTGAGCACCTATCCTGGTTTGCTTGCACAACATTTGCTTGGGGGTTGGATCAACAATACTCATTTATGGATCATTTAGTCATATTCATTTGTGGAAGGTAAAATGATGTTGCATGAAGCAAAAACACAATTTTCAGTGCATTCTCCAATCACCTTCCTTGTAGCAAAAAGTATGGGTTTTTGTGGGGAGGGGGAAGCAAGTTTGTTGCACAAGAGCAACAAATCAACTTTAATAGCAGAGCCATACTTTTGAGGGAAAGAAGCACAAACCTCTGTGTCTGGCATTTTCTAGATATCAGGGTGACTTGGATTATGCATGAAGCAAAGTTCAGGTCTCTAGGGCTGCAATCCTATGCATATTTACCTCATTGAGCATAATGGGATTCACTTCTTAGCAAACAGGCATAATATTGTCTTGCACATCGTGGAGAATTGATATTCAGAGATGCCAGTCAGCGAGCAAGGCCAAAACATCTTCACAGATATAACTCAACATTTTGAAAGCAAGGGGTGATGAGAAATGTGGGGAAACTGTGGGCAAGAGACTTATTAATGCATCAGAATCTAATGGCAAAACCTTACATTGTGCCAATGTGGTATGGATTCAGCTGACAAAATCAGCAATAACAGGGCCAGTGGCTTTAAAAGGAATGCAATGATGATTACTTTGCTTATGCCAAAGGGAGGCTGATTGGTCTGGGTGGTACATAGAATTAATGGAGAGGGCAGGGAGAGTTGATTTTAATCCCTAGTAGAACTGATTGGTGGATCAGGGATGGTCTTACTACCCAGATACCCAACTGCTCATTGCCATTTTGACTTCTGCAGACTGTCAATCAATCTGTCTCTTCCTGTGTCTGTATATCCTCAACTATTGAGTATGCAGAGCTTTGTATATTTTCGTCTCTGGAGGCTGGTTCATCTTCCTTTCCAAATCAAACATGCACCCAGGCAGGGTTTGCTTGTGTGTAAATCTCACTTTTATACATTACACACTGGTATTTCAGCAGTATTTCTGAAACAGGCTCCATGTGTCAACAGCTTCTTATCCCGAGGGGTAAACACCAATTTACCCAGCAGACCAGAAAACTCTTGCAGCAGCAGCAGCTGAGAAAGTCTGCCTACTTCTTGTGCACGGATATGGGGGGGAGTGGAGTGGCTGGCCTCTTTGTGTAATTCTGGCTTGCAGCCTGTTGGATAGCACAGTAGTCCTCAATCTTTCTACCCCTGCTGGTAAAGAACCTCAGTCTGCAAGATAGGTCCCATTCAGTAGTGTGGCTAGGCAATTTTAGGTTCTGGATTTAATGGTTAAATGTGCATTGCTTTCTTTATTTCAAAACATGGTAAGCCAGCTCTACTGCATTGGGGGCCCCCTCTTGCTCATTCTGCAGGGTGGGGCTCTGAGCTTCTGCCACAAAGTTCTTCACTGATGGTGCCACTGACCCCATTTCAAGTATTCATCACAAATGTTCATCTTTCTCTGCCTCTGTGTTTTCTCTTTCCTCCCTTAAACTCTACTGAACTGCAACATACCCTCCAACATTTATCCAATGAAAGTAGGGATGTCCCATTCCATAATGAAAACTTTACTATTTATACCCCCACACATCTTACTGGGTTGCCCCAGCCACTCTGGGGGGCTTCCAACATGTATAAAATAATTATAATAAAACATTAAACATTAAAAAAAACCACTTCCCTATAAGGATTGCCTTCAGGCGGCTTGGGGGTTGGATAACTCCATACCATCCAACATTTCTCCAGTGAAAATAGGGACATCCTAAGGGAAAGCAGGGCATTCCAGGATCAAATCAGAAACCAGGATAGCTTCTCTAAATGAGGGATGTCTTTGGAAAATAGGGACACTTGGAGGGTCTGCTGCAATACATAATTGCAAGGTCTTGGTGTGTCCCCCACCTAGCTCTGGGAATGCCTTATTAGATTAAAACCCCTGTGCAGTCTGTTGCTCCCTCTCCTTTAGTAGCCTTGAGTAAGATTATTCCCAGGAAAGAAGGTTGGGAAGCAGAGTGTCTTCATGGACAGAGTCTGGCCATGTCAGCTGAATTGTGAGGCTTTCCCCCTTTCCTGTTTGTATCCAGTGCTTCCTCCAAACAGGTTAAAGTAGCATGCATGGATGCAATTCAGTTTCGTTCTCACAACCACCTCATGTGATAGCCCAGGCAGATAAGAAAGTGATTTAACACAAGGACACTAAGTGAGATTCAGGGTATGAGCAAATATATGAATCTTGCTCTTTGTAGTCTTAAGGTCCAACCCTTAAGTAAGCCTCACTGTGTCCAGAAGATCTTACTCCCAGTGTGCATAAGTTTTATAACCATGTAGTTCAATATTCTAGGTATGTTTACTCAGGCCCCATTAAGACTTTAATATTTATTATTGTTGCAATAAAAAACATCCAGGATGAAACATCTTTTAAAGGAAAGTATGTGTTTCAAAGAAATAAATGGCAAAAAAAAAAAATCAATAGGGCTAACTTCCAAAAAGCTGTGCACAAGTCTCCATCGAAAACCATGTCTGCAGCACCAGACTGTCTTCATCTTATTGGTCAGATAATTCCCCTCCTCACCCCCTGATCAAATTGACTACTAGAAAGTTCACCTTATCCATCAGGGAGCATTTGTATTAAGATTGCTGGATCGGAATTATTTGCTCCTTGGCTCCTACTGTACACATCAGATTGGTGAGAGCATGGACTACTTTTGCATTTACTTTCCCAAAGAGCATGTAAAATATGATTCTAATCTGTACTGTTGATTGAGAGTGAGCTCAAGGTTAATTAACCCGGCCTTTCTTTTTTCCTTTTTGGAGTGGGATCTGAACAGATTAAGATAGTTTTAACATTCTATAAACCTATATTAAAATACACCCGTTAGCTGTGGCCAGCACATCCATTATGTCAAGTGTGTAGGACCCTTTTCTCAGCCCAAATGTTGCAATCCCTTGTGAGGGCAACCTTCCAGGTGCCTATATGCCATATTACCTTATCATAATGAGGACCATATACAGATAAAGTCATTTTAATATCACACTTACTTTTGCTTAACACAAGGCTACACCATGTCTGGGGTGATCAGCTGCAAATGAGGACTGTTCCTTTAATTGCTAGACAGAAGAGGAAATTCTGACATGTGCTGTTTTTCATGCAGGGAGTGAGAAAAGCTGTAACTGCTGAACTTCCCACAGAAAGCCAGAGAAATGGCCCATCTAGCTGAAGGTTTCAGGCAGGAAGCCTTACTAACCCTACCTGGAGACATCAATGTTGAACCTAGGACCTTCTGTATGCAAAGCAGATGTTCTAACACCAAGACAAGGCTCAAAATGGAATAGTGTGTGTGACCAATGTTGTGTTGCTAAGCTGGGAGCTACAACTCTCACCATGTCTCACCATTGGCCATGCAGAATGGGGCTGATGGGAATTGTAGTTCACTAACATCTGGATGGCCGCAGCTTAGCCACCCTTGCATTGGCATAAATAAGGAGGGTTTTGTTGGCACAACCATCCCTGCTTCCTCAGGTACAAGTGGAAAGTGTTTTGGGGAAGAGCAAACTTGCCTAGTCAGACCAGCAGTGACTCTCTAGTTATTCAAACAGGAGGCATTGTCCAGTTCTACCTGGAGTTGCTGGGAATTGAATTTGGGGGCGTCTGCATGCAAACCTGATACTCTTCCACCAAGTTATAAGGGTTTTGTGGCTTCCCTTCCCCCAAACAAAAAAACAGGCTCAATTAATAAGAAGCTGCCTTATACAGAGTCAGACCACTGGTTTGCCTTGCTCTGTATTGTTTACATCACTGTTTCCCAAACTTGGGTCTCTGGCTATTTTTGTACTACAATTTCCCTCATCCCTAGCTAGCAGGATCATTGGTCAGGGGTTATAGTCCAAAAACAGCTGGAGGCCCAAGTTTGGAAGCACTGGTCTACACTGACCAGCAGCAGAGGTGATTTAGGGCATCGCGACCAGTTCCCCCACACTGGGTGCTGAGCTGAAGGAGACTCTGCATCCCGTTGCAACTATGTCATAGTGAATTGAGCAGAGCGGAAGGCGAGAGGTGGGGGTCACCAAATGTTGGCCTTGCATAGGGTGCCGCTGACATTTGAAAGACCAAAATCTACCCCTGCTGGCAACATCTCTCCAGGATTTTAGCCTGGAGTTTTTCAGCCAATAAATGCCAGGGATTGGATTTAGGACTGTCTGCATGAAGAGCAGGGGCTCTCATGTTGAGCTATGGCAGAAACACACAGCTGGCCATTGCTAAGAGAAGTTTCTCTGGAATCAAGAGACTTTGCCGCAAAGTCACAAATAGTAGCCAAGGGAGCCTAGCTACCTCTCCTCTCCCTCTGCTTTGCTCCTTTTTTGTCTTTCACACATTCTCACAAATTGGGTCTCCAAGGACCCTTCCATTTTTAATGCTCCAAAGCCTCTAGCTGTGTCAGAAAGTTGTGGTAGCTGCACTTATTTTTATTTGTTTATTGCATGCTGCCACGGCAAGCCCTCCTTTGTAATGGTTTCAGGGTTTGCCATACAAAACAGATCCACAGCAGACAAATGTACCCCCCGCCTGATATGGGGAGCAGAGGAACCTTATTCTTGGAGCCATTGGTATGCATACTTAATACACCAGTTCCAATGGGGCCTTTCAACAACATACTTTAAAAATGCACTGCTCTGTGTGTGTGTTTTGAAGTTTAATGTTGAATAACCCACTCATGTGCCTTCTTTAAACTTTCCTTAGAAGCCCCATGACACTCCACAACAGAACCTTGCAGGGCTGTTGTGATTATAAAAGGGTTGAGAAGAACCATGTGCACTGCCCTGAACTCCATGAAAGGGAAAGAGAGATGTAATAAATAAGTACATACACTGGTTTACTCCCACACTACATGGATACCTATAGCTCAGTTCCCAGAATGAGATGTAAACAGGTTGCATTAAATTGGAGAGCATCAAACAAATAGGTGGGAGGAGGAACAAGGAAAGACAGAGCTCTATTTTAAAAGTTCTGCTTTTAAAATTGTATTCCCTGATTTTATTATTCTGCTGCACTGGGCAGGAAATGATCTCTGTTGTTCTTTTCAGCTGTAAAGTTGTATCCAATGTGAGTCCTATGTGGAGTAGACCTATTGAAAGGAATGGACTGAACTTAGGCATGTTTGTTAACTTCAGTGGGTCTATACTCTGAATAGAACTTAGTTGACTAGTGCCCAACTAAATTTTTATTACTTCAGTGGAATTTTAAAATTCATCATACCTTGATTCTAAAACATGGTTCTGTGATTTCAAATTCCATGATTCCATGCATCAAGATGCCAGCCATCTTGCAACAAAGCTGGGTTCCAGTTCGGTCTTCCCCAAAATGCTTCCTATTTGCTCCTAAGCAGGCAGCTCTGGTTCTTCCAGTTTGGCCCTTCTTCTTTGAACTGATGCCAGGCAGGGGTGGCTCACCTGTGGCACTCCAGATACTGCTGAACTACAAGTCCCATCAGCCCATTATCGGGACTGAAGGGAGCAATTTCTGGAGGGCCACAGGTTAGCGACCCTCTAGTGCAATGCCAGCCACACACACGCAGCATCCTGTTCTGTTCTCAGCAGTAGAGTATCTGCATTGCACGCAGAAAGACCCTGGTTCAATGCAGGAATCTCCAGCTAGGGCTGGGAATGTCCCGCATCTGAAACCCTAGGCTGTGGCCACTGCTCCATTTGGGCAAATGGGACATTGCCCCACCAAGCTCAGTTTGCCCTCAGCCAGCCCCCTGCCTGCCTTCTCCTTATTTGCAACCAGTGCAAGGGATGTCACTGCCTTTGTCAGCTTCGTCCTCCTGCATAGTCTCAGTGTTGTCCTTGCAAAATCCAGCAGAGAAGAGGAGAGAGGTGAAACTAGAATTAGTTGTCTTCATGCAGTGACAACTTGTACCTATTGGGACTGGTAGGATGGAAGACAGGAAGGCCAATTTTGCTCTGCTTTTGTCCCCATCTTCCTCCCTGCTAAGTTTTGCAAGGGGCTACACTGACTGATGCAAGGGACATGGGTGGTGCTGTGGGTTAAACCACAGAGCCTAGGGCTTGCCAGTTAGAAGGTTGGTGTTTCGAATCCCCGCAACGGGGTGAGCTCCAGTTGCTTGGTCCCTGCTCCTGCCAACCTAGCAGTTCGAAAGCACATCAAAGTGCAAGTAGATAAATAGGTACCGCTCCAGTAGGAAGGTAAATGGTGTTTCCATGTGCTGCTCTGGTTCACCAGAAGCAGCTTAGTCATGCTGGCCACATTACCTGGGAGCTGTATGCCAGCTCCCTTGGCCAATAAAGCAAGATGAGTGCCATGACCCCAGAGTCGTCCGCGACTGGACCTGATGGTCAGGGTCTCTTTACCATTACACTGACTAAGAGGAAGGAATAATAAGCTAGCCCTCTGAAAAGGCAAAGTGAGACAACCTGCTCAGATGGCAGGGTCTGCCAGGGCAGCAGATCCCAGTGCCAATCTTTCTCTCCCTCACATTCTTGATGTAAATCTTCCCAGACCACTTCTTCACTGTTGGAGATGGGGGTGCTATTTTGGGGTCTACCTTTGGTGCCAAAATGTCTTGGGCCAGTCCTGATTGTAAGAAAACAGGCAGTCAGGAGTAGTGGCAGCTGGCTGAGGTTGATGAAGCAGTGCGTCATTTGCCTTAACAGATCAGCCTCCATTGGCTCTGCCCATCCTTCACCCTTGCACCACCTTCTGTTTGGGCACCCTGCCTGCCATCCCACCAGCAGTACCAGCCAAGCCATATCTCAGTGGTAGAGCCTTGCATGCAGAAGGGTCCATGATCAATCTCTGGCACCTCCTAGTAGCGCTGGGCAAGTTCCCTGCTTCAGCCCTGGGGAACTACTGCCAGTCAGTGTAGACAATACCAGGGAAGATAGGCCAATGGCCTGGCTCAGTATAAGACGGCTTCCTATACATCTTCTGTATCCAAATGGGGCACCTGCCAGTCAGAGCAGGCAATGCTGAGCTAGATGGGCCAAGGGTCTGGCTGAGTAGAGATAACTTCCTACACCTCTCCTAATCTGAAGCAGAGTCTTGTGTGACCCCATGACTGCCTCCCTGCATTTTTGTTTTAGGCTAGCCAATCCCAATAGTGTCTCTGGGTTTCCCATTCTGCCTCCCAGCCTCCTGACTCCTGGAAGCGGTGTGTGTGTATTGCTATTGCTGCTGCTGCTGCATGTCCCAGCTTGGTGCATGTTGCCGGTGCTGCAGCACTGAGCGCGATGGCAGCAGCACAGCCGTGGGGGTGGGGGGACTCCGCTTTGCCCAAGCCTGGCTTATGCCTACTCCCCGTCCTCCGCAGCCGGACCCAGAGCTCTGGCTCCGGGAGGGTTAAGGAAAAAGCGGGGCGAGCTCCTCGCTTTCTCTATCCCCCCCCCCCTCCTCTCCGCCCAACCCCGCCAGCCCCGCGGCCGCTCCGCTGTCCTCCGCTCCGCCGCCGAGATTAATGCGCGGCTCCTGCCCCACCGTGCAGCGTGTGGCTGTGCCGGGGAGCCCCGAGTGTTGGTCAGTCGCTGCCATGACAACCCTCGGATGTCGGCGGGCGCGCGCGAGAGGGATTCAGAGGAGATGCTCCCGGCGAGGAGGGAGAGCGGAGCGGGGATGCTGAAACTGGCGGCGGCGGTGGCGAAGAAGAAGAAGAAGCAGGAGGAGGAGGAGGAGAGAAAATCGGCGGCAGCGGCGAGAGCAGGAGGAATAGCAGCTGCCAACGGTTCCCGCTCGCTACTCCTGCCAGCCCGCGTCCTTTAAAGTGCTGGAGAGAGGCAGCCGAGCCTGGTCCGAGGGGCTCCTCTCTCACTATCTGTCTCTCTGCCGCCCTACCTGGAGCTCGCTCGGGTGGGAACGGAGAGAAGCGAGCGAAAGCTTGCCCTTTGCAGAGCCTGCCACGCAGCGGGAGCGGGCTGGGTCCCCCCAAACCCTTGCCTTGCGAACCTTCCTTGGACTTTGGAGAGCTCTGTCTTGACGCAAAGGAAGTTTGGAGTGACATTCTGTGTGTGCGGATTGTAATTTATATAGGATCATTGGAGAAGGCTTTCAGCGCCCAACTTGCCCCTCTCCCTATCCTTGGGTCCCCCCCTTCTCTCGGTCCTCCCTTCCTATTTCCTGCCCAAGAGAGCGGGTGGAAGAGAGAGGGAGAGAGAGTTGCATTGCCCTCCCTTCTTGGGTTATAAACTTTTGATGCCGGATCTGCGCAGCGCCTGCCCGACGGAATCTTAAGGTGGCATCAGGGAAAAAAGAAGGAAAAACAGGCGGGGAAGAAGAGCCGTGACCTTCCTTCTTTCCTCTCTCTCTCTCTCTCTCTCTCTCTCTCTCTCTCTCTCTCTCTCTCTCTCTCTCTCTCTCGTCTCTGAGCTCAGCCCCGTGCCAGCCGCCTCCTCCTCTTCCTCCTCCTCCTCTTCTGCTCCCCTCAACCTCCTGCGCCCGGCACCCAAGAAACACTGGGGACCACTTTATAGATGCTGTTTGGGAGCTTTGGATCTCCGGTTTCGGATTGCCTCTGGGGACTTTGCTAATCCGTCCGTCAGGCGTCCCTTTCTCCGTCTCTCTTCTCTGCCTTCCACCCCCAAAGAGCCTCTTCAGTTCATCTCTTTCCCACTACCACCGTTGCCTATCTTTGCCTTGAGGAAAGCCCAAGATGGGGGTCGGTGGGTGCTTAGTCCTGCCCTGGCGGTGCCTGGTCGTCCTGTCTCTCAGGCTCCTCTTCCTTGTGCCCGCAGGAGTGCCAGTGCGCAGCGGAGATGCCACCTTCCCCAAGGCGATGGACAACGTGACCGTCAAGCAAGGAGAGAGCGCCACCCTCAGGTAGGAGCAGATGCTGGGTAGCTTTTTTGTGTGTGTGGCGTGGCTTCTTATTTATTGCCCGAGGGCATTTTGCTTCTTTTCTGATGGAGCTGGATAAGGTTCCTGGTGTCTGGGAAGAGAGCTTGGGTGATGATGCCAAGGACGGTGTTGGTGGGGAGGGAAAGGGTAGTTTCAGGATGGCACCGGCCCTTTCTTGAAGCAAGGTTGTTGTGTGATGATGTGGTGTCTGGGAATGGCGATGTGCACGGGAACCCTGAAATCCTGCTGCTTCCCCGAGCTTGGGGGCATATCAGGCTGCTGGGATAAAGGTGGAGGAGGGATGCTGGCGATGTTGTGAAAAAGCCATTCAGAGGATGGCTGGCTGGCTGGCTGGCTGGCTGGCTGTGGCGGGATCTGCAGCAGAATGTTGTGGACACGTTTGACTGCTCATTATCAGCAGTGGAATGTGGCAGGGAAGGGTGGTGGAGATGAGAAATAGATGCCCACTTCTTCTTTTTTAAGGACTTGCATGCCAAGCAGTTCAGTTAGTCGTGTTTTGTGGCTAGTGCCAGGGTGTGGGCTCGTTGGAGAATGCAGGTGCCAGACAGTTGGTGAGGTTGAAGTGTCAGACAGAGTGAGCTTTACACAGCCCTGGGGACATTGGTTTTGTTTTGAAAGTGGTTTAGTGCAAGAAGGAGCAGGTGTGGCAAGAGGAGATGTGCTGTGCATGTGTTCTGGTGTGGGGCACATTGGAGGTTTGCATTTCATGGCCCTCCCCCTCCCTATAGATCTAGCTGGTTTCCAGGGCCCTGATGTCTCTTTCCCACCCCGTGCAACCGTTTTATAGTCTCTGCACGAATCTGTTAATATCAAATCAATCTTTTACCCCTGGGGCACCTCCTATGAATTCACATGGACTGCTTTTGTTTTGTTTTTTTGTTCTACCTTGCACTGCTTAGCCCTGTGAGAAATGCAGGTGGTTTATATACAGATGGCCCACTTCTCTGCCAACCCTCTCTTTTCAGTTCCTGACTGAGTTTTACAGGTGCAAGCATTGCCTCTAGAAGCAGGGTGGTGGTGGTGAGATTTTGGATGTCTGAAGCATAGTGGAGAAAAGCAGGCAGCCTCGAGTGGTGGATATACTTGACTCACCTTTTAATTTTGAACAAAAGGAGGGGGTTGTCCAGAGATACATCATCAGCATCATGACATTTGAAGTACCCATCTCGGTTGTATGGCTTAAATGCTACCTAACTTGATTGGTCAGTGAGGCAAACCACGCCCAGGAATGCAGAACTGGGCCAAGCAGAAGATTCTGTGTATGTGTGTGTCTCCCCCAGGATTTAAATACTCTGTTTAGTCTGTAATAATAGTAATAATTTGCTTCAGCCATCTGAAACTGTTTTTACTAACCCATTATTTGAATTCTACAAGCATATGCCTGTATACATATGCCTTTTGTTTTTTTGCAATAAGCTGTGTTTATAATTGTGAAAGTAACAGAAAGGGACGTATTTTAAGGATGGTGCTTAATTTCTAAAACGATAGATGCTGTGATTCATACCTTTATAAATATCAAGCTCTCCAACCTATTGCTTGCTACAAATCAGTCACTCAGGTATCATCAGTGGGTCGGCTGCTTTACAGAGTATAAGATGACCTGGAAGCCCCTCAACGCTAATCTTGGACACATAGCTTCTGTTTGCTGTATATGCACATTGAGGGATTTGCACTCTGAGTATGCTCTGTGGCACCCTTTACCATTACTTCATGAACTCCAGGCCTGGTTTTGACAGCAGGGTCATTTGCAGTTCCACCATCAATCTCTCCATCTGCCAGAGTATTAAGTACTTGAAGCTGGAATTATGACATTTCAGGAAAGTTTTAGACAAGCCAGAAAATAGAGTTGAAACAGCATTTTACTTGTGCAGATCACATCACCCTGGGGCATCTGACTGGACTTGTGAAGAACACATGAGCATCATTCTATGATCAACTCACTGGGGAAGGAGGGAATATGTGGTCTCAAAAGTATTGCTTGACTAAAAAGCCCATCATCCCTGACCAACAGCTATGGTGGCTGGGGTTGATGGGAGATGGAGCCCAACAGCACCTAGTGGGCTACAGGTTCCCCATCACAGAGCTAAATGACCTAATAGGGTCACTCACAGAAAAGATCTGCCAGTAGTTACAATTCTATGTATGTCTGCTTGGAAGTAAGTTTAAGACCCATTGAGTACAATTGACCTTGCTCCCAGGTATATTCATATGGAATTGCATCCATAGGAGCATCTCCGCACAGCTGAATTATACTGGAATAACAGCAGCATTTTTTTCTTCTGTAAGGAACCCTGCAAACTGTAATTCCTTAAAAGAAAGGGGCTGAGAATGACTGACACTTGGCTCATCCATGCTTCCTCCATTCATTTCCCATAGGCATTCTCCTCCAGATCACCAGTTTCCCACACTTTCTCCTCCTTCAATCCATATTTTCCCATGCTCCTCTCTTTTTCAGAGTATATTTGGTATGAAAACAAAAACAAAAAACCAAGCTAGATTGAGGGAGGGAGAAGTGTGGTAAGACAGTGATTTGGAGAAGAAGAACATCTTGTGGACAATGGAGAATTAATGGAGGTTCAGGAAGTTTGTTACCCACATGAAACAACAGTATACATGAGCCCTATGTCTCTTTGGCACTTTTAGAAAACTACAGCTCCCAGGATTCTAAGAGCAGCCAAGGATGGTAAAAGTAGGATGAAGCCAGTGTAAGGGCTTCTCCAGAGAACCTGTTTATTCATCATTCAGCCTGCTTTTTTCTTGCACAAAGCTTACATGGAGGGAGGTTAGACTATGTCCAGTCTTTGCTTGAGCATTTGTTCACAGTGCAGCAATGAGCACAATTAGTTCATACTTTTCGGTACATTTCCTTATCATTTGCCTAACCAGAAAAAGTCATTTAAAAGAGCAGATTTGTTGTGCTAGGACGACAGAGCCCTTTAACCCATTTTAATTGCACACACCTGAATTTCCAACATGTGCTTGGGCCCCTTCTTCAAAACAGTGACAGCCTGAAGGCACCCTAAGTTGGCAGTGCAGAAGGCTCCCAGTGAAATTCTCCTGCTGCAGATGACATGCAGTTTGGAGAAGGCCATTTCAGGTTCTGAGAATGGATGTGAATGGGCAGAACCAAGAACAGCAGGGCTCTGCCTCGGGAAGGAACGAGTGTCGTCGGAGGCCTCCTGCACTCTCAATGGGCCATTTGTTGGCCCTCCCAGCTGCTTGGTAGTCATTTATCTCCCCATTTTGCTGGGACAGAGGAGAGACTCATTGGGGCAGGCAGACAAATCACACACAGCCATTCATGTAGGAGCCATCGTATCCTCTGACCTTTCCAAAAGTACGGTACTAAGCATTCCCTGCTCTTTGCTGCTTGGAAGAAGGCAATTAAACTGAGAATCTGGAAGAGGGAGGGAGAAAGAGAGAGAAAGAAAGAGGTGCATCACGCTCCAGATAAAGAGGGTATATGTGGATTTTAAAGCTGCCACTGGAACACAGATTCCTGGTTCTGAAATAACAGTTTTGTTCATTGATTTTGCAGTTGTGTAGCGAGCAGCCATTAACAAGCTTCCCACTTAGGCTGGAGACGGATTATATGGTGTGTGTTTTTTCTCTCTCTCCCAGAGAAAGACAGAGAGAAAGCTAAAGGGTTTTTGGAATAAATAAATAAATAAATAAATAAATAAATAAATAAGAAGGAACACTGTTTGTAATGACTGCATACACACACACACCGTTCCCCCCACTTTCAGTTTTGCAAAACAAAACATTGCGAAATGCTTTCATTTTGGTCCAAGGAAATTATGGGATAAATATACACATTAGACAACCGCATACCAGGGGCTTTAGTGGTGACCATTGGACCAGGTGGGGCAGTCAACGGACTCACTGGAAGCAGTTCTGATATGTTTTGGTTTTCTCACCATCCTTTCCCCTTGCAAATATAGGACTTGTCCACACTTCTGCTTGTCCATGCCTAGAAAGCATGGGGCCGAGCCATTTTCTGTTAGTCTCATGATTTCTAGGCACGGGTCTGAGAGGTTTTGCCATTGCATCACCACTTTCCCCCAGAAAACCCGCTCTTTAGCACAAAATCATAGCAAACATCAATCCAGAGGAATCCCAATTGATATTTGCTGTGATTCAGTGCGGGGGGAGGGGCGGGGCAAGAGGAAGTGTGGATGAACCTATATTGAAGATGCTCAAACAATGCAGTAGTACAACTGCTTGGCATCTAACTGAACTCAACCCTATAAGGTAGGTTAGGCTAAAAGACTCCTCCTCCTACCATCCCAGCTTCCTCCAGACACAGATGAAGGGTGGATTTTCTGGCCATAGTCATGCTTGTGATTGGCTGTGCTGCCTACAGCTGTGATTGACTAGCAGAGAAGAAGGGGGGGGAGCTCTAGGGAGTCTCTGAATGGTAGGGAATTAATATAACTGAAAGGGTTGATAATCCTGCTGGGCCATCAATTTGGAATTGGGGGTGAAGAGAAAATTTCAGTGGGGCTTCCCCCCACATTGCTGTTGTGATCAGCCTCCTCTGCCCACATAGGGAGAAAAGCCTCTCTCAAACCACTTTCTTGATAACTATAAATAGTCTCCAGCTTTACTCAGATGCTTATCATACTGTGTGCAGTTAACTCAGTTCCTCTGGCTTTGGTCTGCTCCTCTTTCCAGATCTCAAGGATGGCAAAAGGTCACAATATTACCCAATGTTGCATGGATTGTTTGCTTGCTTGCTTGTTTTTTCCGCTCACTTTCAATTTTCTACAGAATCAAGTTGCATTCTTGAAACAATGTTTTGGGATGTGGAAGACTCCTTTGGCCACATAGCTCAGATCACACAGCAGCTGTTTAAAGGGATTCCTTCTCAATGCATATCTATGGCAACTGCTGGCTTGCTCTTTGTGTATCTGAAGATGCTGACTCTGATAGCTGCCATACTCAGCACTGCCTGGGGTACCAAACCGCTCAACTATCTGCTCAACAGCTGGAAAAGATATATATCATACAATCAGTTCTCATGGCATGAACAAAGGCTGATTTGCAGATCCTAGCATGCAAATGTGTTGTATTAGGGCCAAACTAGATGTCAGGGTAAATACATCTTTACATTTAACTGTTGGTGTATTGTGAACAATGGGTTAAATTACACAGGGCATGATCTCATGTCTTGAGGAGCAACCCCCAGTGTCTGGATGTTCTGAGATAAGGGTGTCAGGTGCACTGGGTTGTTAAAACAATACCAGCAAGGTTGAGACTTGCTGAATCATTCACCCTCCTATTGGTCCCGGGAATATGCCTACATGTATGATAGTTTCTAGGGCATTGCATTCATTAAGTCCACATCTTGCCCTGTTGCATGTCCTGATGCTATCCTTGAAGTAGAATTGTAAATAATGGTACCATATAAGGTTTCAATTTACTGAGCATGCTCAGAAGGAATGTGGTCGGTAACTGGAGGTGAATTCTAATCCTGCAATAAAATTCTAGCAGACCATGAGGAAGCTCCCTTTGTCTAAACTGGTATCTAGTACGCACGCTTCCCACTGTAGTAACTTTAGAGCTATCACAGGGTTAAGTGCCTTATAAGGAAATTGGGTAAGAGGAATTGAGTACTTCAGTTGGATAGGAAATTTATGCAGCAGCGTTAGCTAGCATGGCCATAGTAATAACAGATCTCTTGGTACACATGTCTTTTTAGTTCAAAGGCCATAATAACTTTATATAGTAGGTAGTAGTGTTTAGTTTTGTCTTGTGTCTAGAAACAATTAACACTTTGATACTTTGAGCTGTGTGGGAGAGGAGGTTTCCTCTTAACTAGGGACTCTGAAAGATGCTAGCTGCTGGGAGCAGAAAATCTCTCAAGACTCAGCCAGGGCTCTGCATACAGTGGTACCTCGGGTTAAGTACTTAATTAGTCCCATATGTCCGTTCTTAACCTGAAACTGTTCTTAACCTGAAGCACCACTTTAGCTAATGGGGCCTCCCACTGCTGCCGCGCCACCAGAGCATGATTTCTGTTCTCATCCTGAAGCAAAGTTCATAACCCGAGGTACTATTTCTGGGTTAGCCGAGTCTGTAACCTGAAGCGTATGTAACCCAAGGTACCACTGTACTCTGTTACTTTGCTCTACGCCACACAGGCTGAGATATGTTGAACTACCAATTGGCTTCCACAAGTCATGGGTGTTAACATGCAGTTGTTTTGTTTTGTTTTGTTTTAAATGCAAGTTGTATCATCTTTCCATGGTGGTGGTAGTGGTGGTGGTGGGTACTGCAAATTCACAGCATCAGAGTAGGCATGGAAAGAGCATTTAACCCTTTAGTCCAATAATAATAATAATAATAATAATAATAATAATAATAAATAAATAAATAAATAAATAAATAAAAATATTTATTTATACCCCACCCATCTGGCTGGGTTTCCCCAGCCACTTTGGGCAGCTTCGAACAAAATATTAAAATACAATAGTCCTTCAGATATCATGATCCTGAGGAAAAATCCCTCTTCTGAAGCTGCCATTTTCAATGGAAGGTAATCCCCTATTATACTTCCATCCTGATACAACATTAAAGTTCAAAATGGGCTACAAATTCTGTCAAAAAAACCAGGCATCCCAAAGTTAAACAAATGAAAGTGAGTGCCCAGGATTCTCAGCTTCTGGTTTCAGGCCTGCCCTGTAGGCAGTCTGTAGCCACCAACAAGGACAGATTTCCTGACCTGGGAGGTTTTATAAGGGTGAGAGAGCATTGCCTTTTCTATTCTATGGTCTCTTCCTCAGCTGGTGCCCCTGCAGTTCCCCCCTTTTTACTACAGCTGAGTGGTGGCATGCAAGCAGAATCTCTTTTTCATCGAACTAACCCAGTACCTTTGAACAACAACTTGATTTTCAGACATCAGTGAGAGACATTGCTGATCTTTGCGTTCTGAGAAACTTCACTTGTTGGTTTCTGAAGGCCAAGCAAAGGCACAAAAGCAAGCCTAGCCAGTTTTTCTTCTACTCAGTTGGCAACCTTATGGCTTACAATGTTCAAGTCACCAGTTCAAGGCCTTGAGACTCTTGACAGGTGGGGATAGCTTCCAGAACATAAGAAAAGCATTTCTGGATCAGGCCAAAGGGCATCTGATCCAGCAACCTCTTCTCACCGGGTGGAGGTGGCTTCAGCTCCCCCAATATTTTTTGGTCAGGGGGCAGCACCCCTCATATTTAGGGGGAGCCACCCCCCACAGCTACCAGGTGCTCTCCATGCACCCCAGCCTCTGCCAGGCAGCCCAGGAGCCAGGCGGGGCTGGGATGAACAAGCACAGAGATTGCCCTCTGAGCATCCTGCCCCTGCCTGGCACACACCAGACGACATCACATGACACCTTACATGACATGTCACCTGATGTATCACATGACCACGCCCCCTCAGTGTGGGGGGCAAGTTGGCGTCCTGGTTCTCACCAACCGGATGCCCATAGGAATTCCTCCCACAAACAGAACCTGAATGCAAACAGCTGTCCCCCCAACTATAATTCTCAGCAAATGCTATTTAGGTGCATCTGACAATGGAGCTCGCAGCTATCCATCTCGGCTAGTTGCCATTGATAGCCTTACCCTACATGAATTTGTATTGTCCTCTTTTAAAGCCATCCAAGTTGGTGGCCATCACTACCTGTCGTTGCAGCAATTTTGATAGATGTTTGAAGAAATGCTTTCTTTTCTCTGTCCTGAATCTTCCAGAAAACTTTGTACCCTCATTTAATGTAACTGAGAGGAACCCTAGTTGCACATGCTTCGCATGTTGGAAGTCTCTGCCTCCAAATGTGGTATCTTCAGCTGAAATAAGTTCAGGACAGAGAAAGATCTCTAGCTATGCCCACTATAGGAGGATATTGCCAGACAGCATAAATGCTCCTGGGCTAGAAAGTACCATGTGCCCAATTTAGTATCAGGAAGCTTACTATTCCAATGCTGTGCATTTATAATATCTTACATTTTAAAATTATGCAATGTGGCCAGAGATTGAATTATGATCAGAAATGTGGCAAGTCTCAAGTCCTTTGGAAGCACACAGTCTGCCCTAGAAACCTTCCCCCCCCCCCTCTTCTGGAGTTGCTAGACTTCATCTCCCATTATCCATGGTCATTGGCAATTCTGATTGGAGATGATGGAAGTTGGAGCCCAACAACTACTGAAAGGCTCTGGGTTCCTCATCTCTTGTATAGGAGGCTTCAACCACAACCAATGGCAACAAAGCTTGTACTATTTTAATGAGATTCAAGCTTTCTTGCATTAAAGAACAGAAAAGATGCAGCTGTCAGGAGCACAGAGTAGCTGGTCATGGGGAATAGTGCATCTCCTTGAGTAGCTACCCATAGCTGTAGATCATGGGACCAACTGCCCATATAGATCCACTTTGAGAGTTTGCAAGTGACCAGAGGCTCTTCCCAACTCTGAATAAGTACCGACAGGCTGGCTACAGACTTGGGTTGCTGAACAAAATCTTGAAGGTCACTTTCAGATGCAATTTTTAAAAGAATTCTCTCTCTGTGTGTGTGTGTGTGTGTGTGTGTTTTAAAGGGCTAATGTGGTATGTAATGTGAAGAATAACCATAATATGAATTATCCCCGTATAATTTGAACGAAGCAATGAACATGCATTAGCCTCATACTGTGAAGATACAATCTTAAGAAGACACAAACCGTTAAGTCACCAATCATTTTCTTTAACTATAGAGAATCATAGCATCCAGACGTGTCTCTTCCTTGCACGGATGACGTCTCCCTCTCTGGAAAGAGGTGGGAGGAGGATTTCCAAGGCTGCTTCCAGATTATCTCTTTATTGAGTATTTATCCTGATTTGTTTGCACAAAGTTTGCAGGGAGGTTTATGGAACGCTGACTGTTTATTGAGCATTCATTCAGATTTGTTTGCAGAGAGTTTGTATAAAGCCATGTCAAGCAAATGTTATCCCACTCTCCAGTGCACCCCCCACAAAACTTTATTATTGATTTATTTATTAAATATAGAACCAGTGTGGTATAGTGGTTAGAGTGCTGGACTGGGACCTGGGAGACCAGAGTTCAAACCTCACTCAGCCATGAAGCTTACTGGGTGACCCGGAGCCAGTCACTCACTTTCATAGATAAAATGTGGAGGAAGAGAACCTCATTGAGCTCATTGAAGGAAAGGTGGGATATAAATGTAAATAATAATCAGTGCTTTTTTTTCTGGGAGTACTCAATGGTATGCAGTACCGGCACCTTTTTTTCTAGAAAAACCCCCCAATGATGGTGATGATGATAAATAATCTCATCTACCCTCCCGAGGGAGCCAAGAGTGGCTTACCACAAATATTTTTATTTATTTTTTGGAAGCTGGTTTGTCATACAAAAGCAGCAAATCTCCTTTAATGCCACAACCTAAATTGGCTGATGGGTGATGGAATCACACCCGCAAAATAGCAAAACTCTGAAAACACATGAAGTGGGCAGAAATGTTCCAATTCTGAAAATTGGTAGTCTGGATCAGTGCAGGAGAATCTTGCAACAAACAAGCAACCCATGAAAACCAGGTAACCACAAACAACCTACTTGTTTCTGAAAGGGATTTTAATTATCTGGGTGGGAGGAGATTAATGATTTTGCAGCTTATTTTGTGTGCTGTCAGTGGGGTTCCATGCACAACAACAACCTTCTCCTAACTCCAGCACAGCCACAAGCTGCCATATACAAAGAAAGTGTTACCTCAAACAATTTATTGCATTTGTATAGGCACATTTGATAAAGTCTGAAGGCCTTTCTAGCTAGGAGATAAGAAGAAGACATCAACCAACAAAAATCTCCCAGTGTTGGTTGGTTTTTTTTGTTTTTTTTTTTGTATTGTATTTGTTCTGCTTCTGATCAGCCACTAGAACAGAGGAAGCTGCCTTCTATTATTATATCTAGCTTAGTATTGGCTACACTGGCTCAGCAGGGTTTCAGCCCATCTTAACTGGAGTTTCTGGGAACTAGACCTGGTATCTTCACCTTCTGCGTGCAGAAGAGGTGCTCCAGCAATGAGTGATGGCCCTTCCCTACACTGGCTGTGTTTGGACATAACACTACAATAGTTGTGGTGGGGCATCTGTCCTCCACACAGTACATAGTAGACGGGTACCCCGCATGAGAGTGTGCCTCTCTGCCTGTGTTGAGTGAAGTCTTCCTCTAGGGCTACCCATTTGCTGCTTTTAAAACATCAGGGCAGAAGTGTATTTCAGCACCTAAGAGGGGAGAGTTCACAACCATTTAAGCACAAAATAAAACATAAAAAATCCTATTTTTAAACGTTTCTGAAGTGGTGGGAAATTATTCAGTATGTGTAGTTGGGGGAAGTAATGCTATCATTCATATTCTTTTTTAAAAAAGAATAGTTTGCTGCAGGAGTGTAGCAGGGGAACATGCAGCCTCTGATAAAATTGGAAAATGAAGCTAAGCCCCTTTTTAAAAAGATGATAAAGCAGAGACCACATGTGGAGGGAAGGGGTCTTATCACTCCCCCAGCCACACTACAAACAGTTACTTGCTAAATGCCCCCACTCCCATGGGCCAATTTTGGCAGGTGGATGGGAGAAACAACTCACCTGTCAATCATGTTTATGCCAGATGACTGGTGAGTGGACTGTCCCACCCAGCTGTCAAAGCACCTTGCATGGTGCTTCCCAAACACCCAACAGCCACCTGGTTGTGGCGGGCACTGCAAACAAATGCACAACCTCAAGGGCAGGATTTCACCTTCGTTGTGCAGGATCCAGGCAAGCCATGCATTATGGCCACCAAGATAGCCTGGAAAGGGCCTACAGATTTAATCCTGCACTTTCAGAAGCTTAAAAGCAGCAGTGACTCTTACCTTCTCTCCTGGATTGCACTTGGGGTTGCAGTCTCAGATTTTTGCCAGCAGATGGCCAACTCTGATTTTTATTTATTTATTATATTTTTTTGCAGACTGCCCTTTTCCACACTCTTCAACTCTAATCTTTAGCAGCCAGACTTGACGATGTACTTTTCTTCATAAACAGGGAGCAACACAGTGTTTCTCTCCTCCACCACCCCCACAGCTTTTGCAGTATTCCCATAAGAAGCATCTGTACACTCAGGCAGAATTACTCTGTGACCTTGCCACTTTTTGATCGTCTTTAAGTACTTCTTGAGTAGTGAGGTGCCTGCTCCTCTCTCCTAACCATCCCTCTCTGTCTGGCTCAGTCAATTATGCTCCTGTGTTCTTGCCTCTCCCCCCCCCATCCTCCTTCCCCCACTTTGGTAGTTTTTCTCTCTCTCCTTTTATCAGCCAGCATGCGGCCAGTAATGGCTGGTGCCCATTGGGACTGGTAGAGCGGATGGCAGAGAGATAAAAACTAAGTAGAGCTAGAGTCAATGATAGGCAGAGCCAATGCATTCTAGCTTTGCCTCCTCCTTCCTCCCTGCTGTGAGCTCCACAAGGGCAACGCTGAACCCAAGCCAGCAGCCAGTGCCACTCCCTGGACTGGTTGTAAGCAATGAGGCAGGCAAGTGAGGGCTGACTGAGGACAGGCTGAGGTTGGTGGGGCAATGCCTTGCTTGCCCCAATGGACCAGCCTCCACTGCACACACTACCTTTCTAGTCTCATCTTTTCCAGCTAGCTCTTCTGTACCACTCTCTTTGCCCTCCCCTCTTCATCTCCTCCTAGCCGCCGTATTGCTTTCACTGTGTGCTCAGCCACTATCTCTGTGCCCACCTCTCTTAATGTCCTTCCATGATAACTTGCTGCCAAATTCTCACAGCCTGTCCTCATCAAACCACTTTGCAAAGCACCCTTCATAGTGGAGTTTGCATCTTTGGATTCCAGGAAGCCTCATTCCTTGGGCAGGGATGGGGTGTGATAGCATAGGCCAAGCCAGAACAGGATATTGCAAGTCAAGAGAGCAGCTGAGATTTAGTCTAGATGGCAAAAGAAGGAACCAGGACAGAGTCTTGTGAACCAGGGCTATAACCAGAGCACAACCTGACAGAATATGGACAGAGTCTGGGTGGATCTGGAGTCTACCAGTTTTTCAGACCCACAAGTCTGGTTTCTTGATGGGAACAAAGTCTTACTTGCCACAATGCTGAATGGCTGGCAAATCCACCTCCTGGCTATTATTTTCCATTGGTGCTGCCTGGGTGCCAATCCTCACTGCAAAAAGGATTATTTAGTTCTCTGCTGGTTGTGCTAAGTCCTTGTACCTGCAACACTTTGATTAATCAGTCCATCCCCTGCTTGCCTCTTAGACAGAAGAAAGGCCAGCACAAGGCTCTGAGAAGTTATGTGCTAAGGGCAGTCTACCTCTCCACTCCTCTGTCCTCCTAACATCTAGCTTCCCTTCTTCCCAGCCAGTGAAATGCATCTCCTTCATCTGCAGGAATTGTAATTACACTGCAGAGTAAGCAGTGGTGATGTTAAGTACTAGAGCTAGCACACCAGCCTGCTCTCTTTTCTCCCTGGAACTGAGCTTCATTGCACAGTCAGAGTGATGCCAGCTGGGAGGACAGCGCTTCTGAAGGTATGCCCATAACTCCTCATTGTAGAAACCAGCTGTTTGCAGCTCAGGCCAGATGCATACATCTATGCTATCTGCCTTTTGCAGTTTCCTTGGATGCTGTGACATCTTGTTGTATTCTTAATAGCCCAAACACCCATGTTTTAGGCTGTGTGGATAAGGCACACAAAGGCTGCAGCAAATAATGCAGGAGAGCGGAAGAACCTAGAGGGCATTCCTGGAGGGGTTGTGTGTTTACATGGAGGTAGGCTGAAACTGGCTTGGCATCCTTGCAGCATTCAGTGGCAAGTTACAAACTGTGCCGTGCTGCTGCACAGATCCCTTTGAGTTTGATCCCTGTATAGGACAGCTGCATATTCCTGCATTGCAAGGCGGTTGGACTAGATGATAATCAGGGTCCCCTTCCAACTTTCTATGATTCTAAGTGTGTTGTACACAGCAGTGACCAGTATGGACCAGTGATCATTGCATGCAGTAGTTGACAACAATGTGGTGGGGTGGTGGAGCTTGCTTGACCTCCTAACAGCTGAGTAGCTGCTTCTTCCTGGAAGGGAGATGGGGAGGGAGGGAGGCAGCGATGGAAATGCAGTGGCAGAGTCAATCTGCTGTTCCTGCTGGTGTGTTTGCACCAAACCAATCTCTGCTGTGCCTTGCCTTTCTCACCCTCCCTCCTGATAAGCAGCAGGAACTCATTTATCCAGGAAACCTTCCCCTTCCTCCCCAATGGATAGGCTCAGGCTGCACATGGATAAATGCAGACTGACATAGAGAGAGAGGAAGCAACAAAGCATAAGCCATGAGTTCCTTCTCTCTAGCAGTGGCTCCACCTCAGTTGTTTGAGTTTGGAGGCTCATGGGAAGAGAAGACAGGCATTATAGTTGTGTGGCTGGCATTGTCCCTACCTACTGAGCTGAAGTAAAATGTTCATTCAAAGCCAATCTTTCAACTTGACTTGAGAAGAGGCAACATTTGCTGCTTTGGCTCAGGCAGCAAAACACATCTTGGCCTCAGGCTTCTTGGATGTATAAAAGGTTCTGCTTTTGGAAATCTTCCTTTGTTGGGATCCTTCCTTCTTAATTTATCACACTTTAATATTGCTATGAATTACTTACTCCTTGATGAGGGAAAGCTCCTTGCAGCATGCAATAGGTTTTCCAAGTGCTTGCAATGCAGAAGATGCCCACTTGAAAAGGGGGGCGGGATCTAGAATTTCTGCAGAAGTTATCAGCCAGATGTCTTTGGAAAGTGATGCCCAGGCATTCAGAGGTGTTTTGCCTCCAACAGTTGAGGCTATTTGGCCATCATGGTTAAGAGCCATTAGCAGTTTAATCTTCCACAAACGTTGTCTGGTCCTCTTTTAATGCTATCTAAACTGGTGGCTATCCACACATCTTGTAGCAGTGAATTCCATATTTTAACTGTGCACTGTGTAAAGATGTACATCATCTTGCCTAAATCTCCCAACATTCTGCTCCATTGGATAACCCCAGGTCCTAGTGTTATGAGGGGAATTTTATTTTGCTACCTCTCTCACTTCACTTTTGGAGCTCTCCTGTATGGTTTTTTTAGACTTTTTGAGTCTTGCCAGAATGCATTTCGTTACATTGTGTCTCTTTGTGTGTAGGGATGGGAAGTTCTGCAAGTTTTGAATTTCTCAGTTTCTTGTTTTCCCATTCTCAGATTAAGTTATTGAAATTACGGCAACAATTCACTTTTAAAAACTCATGAAAACTCATCAGTGTTTTAGTGTGAATTTCTCCTAAAAAAACAATTTGTGTGTGTGTGTGCTGTTTTGACTAATGTACATTTTTTAAAGCAACTTCTACTAGTGTAATGGATTTGTGTATGATATTTTCATTAATATATTGATTTTTAGGCACACTTTCTGCTACTGTATGTGGCTTTGCAAATATGGTTAGGTGGACAAATTGCAGTTCCAAATCTGGAGAACAGCAAATTTCAAAGGTGCTTGAATTTTTATTCTCATGCTGCTTCAGAAAGTGCAAATTTGATGAAAACTAAATGAATTTTTTTGTGTGTGTATGTTCACTCTGCTCTATTGCAAAAGAACACACAAAACCCTGCCAAAATCAGAGCAGAACCAAGGAGGGGAACCCCAAAACATGAATGAATGCTCTAAAGTATGTGAAGCTGTAGCAAAATCAAAAGTAAAAAGGGGTGGGGTGATTTGTGTTCCATGTGGCCATGTGTGATGCTGCCAGCAGACCAGCCATTCACTATCACCCATGTAAATAAAAGCATATAAAACAACAGCTGCTGTGACTGTCAAAGATTTATGGTTTTGTTTAAGAAATAATCAGTTCCAAGAGTTTCAAAGTGGGTTTCTTCACCTGAGCATAAATATCTGAGGACAGGAAAATGCCTCGGACCTCTTGCTGCTTCTGCCAATATGCCAGCTGCAAGATCACACACGAGTCTGCTTGTCTCCTTGGACAAAGAATTCTCAAGCAAGTGAATGCTGCCAATGTGAGGAAATCCAATTAGGATCCTTCTTTTTTCAAAGGTCATAATGTCATTCTCTTCTAGTTTTGCAGTTATTGGTTTAATTATAATCGCATACCCTGCAACATTTCACAGGAAACCAGGGACACGCTTGTAAAATGCCTACTCTTGTGCCAAGGGTCACTGCCTCAGCCCACCCATTACACATTGCTAAAGAATCTGCTTCTTCTATTGCACGCGATAGACTGTCCTCCATTGTTTCATAGGAGCAACAACAAGGAAGTGTGTGGCCCTTGGAGAAAAAGATATGCCAGAGTTGCATAATTGTCCTGTGATCTGCAATTCAAAATCAGCGGCACCAGAATGTGAAATGCCAAGTTATGTGCTACATAGCTAGGCACGCGCGTTTGGATCAGAGGTGGGGCACCTCAGGTCTGAGGGCTGAATACAACCACAGGTCTTCCATATCTAGCCCTTGGGGCTTACTGCAGGCCATGCTGCTCTCCTCAAATCACACTTTAGATGCATGTGCAATTGGTACATTGCCTGGCCCGGCCCAACTGTTAGGTAGTCTAAGGCAGCTACCTCAGGGAACTGATCTTTAGTGTCATGAAAGAATAGAAAATTGTTAGGTTTGTTTGCTTGTTTGTTTAAGTACCTTCTTCTTCTTCTTCTTCTTCTTCTTCTTCTTCTTCTTCTTCTTCTTCTTCTTCTTCTTCTTCTTCTTCTTCTCTTGGTCCCATCAACATCAGAGCCACAGTAGGTGATGAAATGCAACAGAATGTTTTCTGTGGCTCTTCCTACATTGTGGAACTCTCTCCCAAGAGAGGTTAGACTAGCTTGCTACATGTTTTCTTTCTGCTGGCAGTTTTGAGCCAGGCAGTCCATGAAGTGAGAAATGTTGAGCTTTTGGTAGCAGCTTCTGGAAAGGTATCTATGTTCATCTGCAGCAGCAAATTTACTATTGCATAAACTGCTTTGGACTGCAGTGACTTTAATCTATTAAAGCTTTTAGACTCACGGCGCTGAAAGGAACCTTAGAAGTCATCTAGGCAATCCCTGCTGCTCCAAGCAGGATCTGCAATGCAGGATGCATCTTCAGCATCCCTGCAATGTGGCTAATTGCAGTTTCCCAGCGAGATTCTGCACTAACTCCTCAAGACCCCTGGTTGTAGATTTAAGAAGCACAAATTTGCTGCCCCCATCAGACTGGTGCTAATGGCCAAACAAAAGAACCTATGCTAACAAAAGTGGTATATGTCACAATAAACAGGATGAATTATGTTAAGAGACAACTGGAGTGGTATGGGGATAATGAAACAACAAGTTGCAATGTGTAATGAGCAGTGTTAGTGATGCACAAGAAGGGAGTGTTGATAGAAGAGGAGAGCCAGGAGAACAGCTGGGAAGAACTGGATAAGCATTCCGTCCAACCAACCAGGGGGAGGTTTGCAATTTAGGGTTCACATTTTTGCACAGTGAGCCCAGACATCAGGGACAGAACACAGGTGATGCCAATGTGGTCACAATTATAATTAGGGGTGTGTGAGAGAGGATTGGGGGGTCAGTGTCATTTGAATGCACCCCAAATGCAATGTGTTGGCTCAAGTTTAAGTTCAAATAAAGTTAAGCTTGAGCCCACACAATGTATTTGGAGTACATCCAAGTGACACTGACTCTTTATCATAATCCAGCGGCGGCGGTGATGACGACGACAACAACAACAACAACTTGGCCTGACAAAGTTAACTTGGTTTGCTAAGGGTTTTTTGTTTTGTTTTTTGGATTCTTAAACAAACTGAAATCAAAGCAGCAAAATGGCACCAACAGAGCAAATTCTCTAGCCTCTGAATTTTGCCAAATAGTGGATATGTGAACAAATTTAATTAGGAGGCTTTTTTCAAAGAAAGAAAGAAAGAAAGAAAGAAAGAAAGAAAGAAAGAAAGAAAGAAGGAAAGAAGAAGCAGCATGGTTACAATGTCATTCCCTCACAGAGTCTTTTGCGGTTATTGGCTTAATTATAGTGAAGATCAGTTTTTAGTTTGTATTTTTCAGCATGTTCCATGCAAGGTTGTTTCGCTTTTTCTTAATGTTCCTCATATCGTGAAATTCGGGCAAACTCTCCCCTTAATGATTTTATGCTGATTTAACATTACCTATTCAGGTTTTTAATGATTATTCAGGTTTCCAATGGTATTGGCGGCTGTGGTTTTTATCAACTGGCTTTAATAGGTTACAGTGTTTGGTTCGGATTATATTTGTATTTTTACAACTGCATTTGGAATAGTTTCTGCAGTGCTTTTTTTCTTTAAAAATATGTTTGGGATACTCTCATTTTGACTCAAGAAAGTCACCATTTTATAGTTCAAATTGGGGGGAAATAAATACAGTAAATGGACAAAAGTACAAATATTCACAAAAAGTTTAGGGATATGTGTACCACTGCATCTTCCCCAGGGAAAAAAAAGTACTGAGTTTGTGTAAACATCTCAGAGAAGTCAGTTATGTATGAGTGCTATACAAATGTTATTTCTAATAAATAAAGGCTAAACTGAGAAGCAATGAATTGCCAAAGATCGCCCAGTGAGCTTCCTGGAATATTGGGGATTTGAACTCTGTTCACCTAAGCCCTAGTCCAGCCCTCTAACCACTACACCACACTGGTTGAACATATACCAGTACCTAGAAAACAGAGAACTGTGCTAGTAGTTGAAAATTCTGTTTTCTTAAATGTTGGAAGCTGGGTGTGTGTGTGTGTGTGTGTGTGTGTGCGTGCGTGTGCACATGTATAACTGTAGTCAAGTCAATGCTTCCTCTTTAGGGCCTCAGTGTCCCAATCTGGAAAGGGAAGATAATAATATCACCCTGCCCACTGAGCTCTTTGACTGTAAAGTGCAGAGCAGAGAGCTAACGTATTATTACTGCAGCATTTTTTTCCTGTCATTAAATCCTTGCTGATAACTTGGATGGGGGGGACGGGGGAGGGAGGGGGGCAAATCTGCTACCTATTGTATGTGAATGTTAAAAGTGTAGGGATTAGCAAAGGGCACATTAACGGGAGCCCTGCTCCTCACACCACCCTGCTTCAGCCCCCTGAAGAAGGGGGGGGGGAATCACAAAGCAGTTAAATATATACCTGCCGTTCCCAAGGTACATCTTTCTTTCCCTCTGTTGGAGGTGTAATTGGACAGTCAGTGAAATTACAGCCGCGGGTACTGGCATTTTGGATCTTCCTGGCTGGCATAATAATTTTTTTTTCCCAAGGGAGATGGTATTTAACTTGTCTTGCCTGCGCGTGATAGTTATAATTACATGCCCGCTAATTTTGCTGCAATAGTTGAGATATTGCCTAGTTCAGGAGCAAGCCTCTCTTCATCAAGCCAGTTCAAGATAATCTTATCAAGCAGGGTTCTCTATATCTTAACCTCCGACACAGCAACCCTTGAGGGGCCCCTCTATTACCCAAGAAGCACATGAGAATCTAGAAATCTACCTTCCTGTGTTGATACCGCCCTTCTCTGAATACAGCCATACAATTGTGAATATTGCAGCTCTTGAAGCTCTTGGCTTTATTTTATTTTGATTTCTAAAAGGTCTAATTTCCAAGATATCAGAGGAAAATGCTGAAAATAAAGAAGCAGTATTTGCTGGTCAAAGGCTGTAAATCTGGATTATGCTTGCCATGGCATGGCAATATATCTGCTCGTCATTTCCGCCACAACCCCAATCATTAAGTATGCATGAGATCATGTGGCAGAGAGTTCCACAGATAAAAATTATGATTTTTTATGGGAGAAGGAAACATATCCCCCCCATGAATATCATTTGTTGTAATAAGCTAAGACTGTTTCAGTTACCTTCTGAAGAATAGCTATTGCAAAAAGGTAGAAAGAGCAGCTAACTAGCTATGCTTGTTTTTGAGCCCACACTAGTGGAAGGAAAGGAAGGAATTGGGACTTATAGGAAGGAACCTAGGTGAGGTTTAACATGAGATAAATAGCACAAAAGCAAAGTAGGTGGAAAATAAAAGCCCCACATCACATTTACTGCAAGTGCTGCCAGTCAAAACCAGAAAGTCCCTATGGGAGTGGGCAGGTTTGAACGTTTGCAAGACTGCCCTGTTTGGAGGTGGAATTTCTATCAGTGGAATGTGAGCTGGATGAGCTTGAATGAACCAAGAGTTCCCTTCTCTCCAAATATTCATCCAGTTTGTATCATTGTAAGATACAAGCCTTGTTACCGTTGTGGAACCATAATTTTATGTATCTGTAAGCATAGTGGTTTCAGCCAGTATACCAGTAGCTTTCAGAAGTATTAAAAGAAAGAGTGTTGACTGATTTACAGTGGTACTTCGGTTTAAGAACAGCCCTGTTTACGAACTATTCAGTTTACAAACTCCACAAAACTGGAAGAAGTGTCCTGGTTTGTGAAATTTATATTGGTCTGTGAACGGAAGCTGAACGGTGGAAGGGCACCAGTGGCGGGAGGCCTCATTAGGGAAAGCACACCTCGATTTAAGAATGGCTTCGGTTTAAGAACGGACTTCAGGAATGGATTAAGTTCATAAACTGAGGTACCACTGTATTATTATTATTATTATTATTATTATTGTTATTATTATTATTATTATTATTATTATTAAAGATGTGCTTTCTATGCAGTCTTGATAGGTGCAAAAGGGAAAATGTTGTTGTTGTTACTGGGTCCCCATCCATCTCACCGGGTTTCCCCAGCCACTCTGGGTGGTTTACAGCATATATAAAAACATGGTAAAACATCAAACATTAAAAACATCATGCACTGGATGTGCAACCCTGGGGGTTCAGAACCCGTCAGAGGAGAACAGAAGGACCTTGTTGTGGGAAGTGCAACAGCAGGGATCATTCAGTTTGCAACTTAAGGGTTGGTTCCATTAATATCTGTAGCTAAAGAGGAAGATAGGTGGATGTATTACTGAGCAACCAGGCAGAGTGGCAGGATCCTTGTGAAGCATGAAGGAGCCCTGATAGTCTGTGTAGTCTGTGTAGTTCTGAGGGAGTTTTCATCTGTATGTTTAGCCGAATGTCTCCCTGTTATGTACAAGGCCTGAACTAAGAATCTGGTCCTTTCTGCAAGGACAAGACCTCACTCCAGCCTCACTCCTGGAAGTCTTGCAGATCAAGTTAACTTTGAAGAAGATGAAATAAATGAAAGATGGAAATCAGCAGAGGAAGGAGAGGAGTGGAGAGAAATGGAAAGGGTTTAGCAGAGACTCAATGAGTCCAAAATGAGAAGCTTGGGGAAAGTTCAGTGTTCCAAGCAGGAAGAGTTCTTAAATCAGACCCAAGTAATCAACTACCAAAACAAGCCTGGAGGAATGTGGTTGCTGCATGGAAGCCAGATTTATGGGGTTTCAGTCCAAGTTATTTTCTGAACTCTGGGTTATGGCAGGGTACTCTCCCACTCTTTCTTCTCTTTCTCAACCCGTGCATCTAATTATTTATTTTTGTATATATTATCAAAAAAAGGGGGGGGTCTAGCAAATTTCTAACCCATATAAATCCAATTACCTGTGTTTTGCCTTCAGGGAGTGAGGGAGATTAATGTGAGTATTTTGGCAGGAATATAAAAGGAAAGAGGTGGTAATAACAATAAAGGCTCGTAAAGGGGAACCGATCGCCGAGCTTGTGCCTTGAAGCCAAGCTGTAATTCTCCTGGCACTTTCTTGCCAGTTCTGGCCAAGGAGTTAAAAAAGAAAAAAAGAAAAAGAGGAGAAGGAGGAATGAAGGAAAGTAGAGCAGAACTCAAGCCCTCCTGGCACCCTGAACAGGCTAACCCAGAAAGGGTAACCATGGGTGTCATAGGTAGCAATGCAGGGGAGGGGAGAAATTCGTTTCGTTTCACATTTAAAGTTGAACCTACCTAATTTTCGCATTCTGAAACAAGATACAAACCAATGTTTAGCCTTCCTTTGAAATTTACACTTCTCCAGATTCTGCAAAGCTGTTTTCTAAACTAGTAGCATGTACAAAAATGCATACATGAGGGCAAAGTGTGCATTTAAATGCAGATATTAGTGAAAATCATACAAAAGTGCATTTTGTTCGGGGAGCTTGCTTTTTCAAAAATTCACATATTCAGCAAAATTCACATAAAAATGTGAATATTAGGAGAAATTCACACTGAAATTTGCACTGCAAGGCAACACAAACCCCCCCCCCCAAACCCATTGTGGAGATGTGGAGAACTGAATTTAACACTGAAAAAAAATGAGAAACTTGGAGAAACAGATACTAACAGATTTAGTAGTAAGGATGGGTAAATCACACACCAGAATCTGTTCATGTCTGCTTAGAAGAACTATTAAATTCAATGAAGCTTCCTCCCAGGTAAGTGAGCATAGAATTATACTACAGTGGTGCCTCGCAAGAGGAAAAGAATCCGTTCTGTGATTCTCTTCGTCTAGCGGTTTTTTTTCGTCTTGCGAAGCAAGCCCATTGAAGGATTAGCGGATTAGCGCTATTAGCGCTATTAGCGGCTTTTAGCGGCTTATCTGCTGATCGGATCAGCTGATAAGTGGCTTAGCGGCTTAGAAAAAGGGGGGGAGGAAAAAAACCCAGCAGGAACTCACAAGACATTGTCGTCTTGCGAAGCAAGCCCATAGGAGATTCGTTTTGCGAAGCACCTACAAAACGGAAAACTCTTTCGTCTAGTGAGTTTTCCGTCTTGTGAGGCATTCGTCTTGCGGGGCACCACTGTATCAGTCTATTTCTGATCTATGTCTATAAGCCCACTCTAACCTGTGACCAAACAGGATGTGAATTGGTATGGAAATTCACAGTTTTTTTGTTATCTGAATGCATTTTCTGTCAAAATATGCTGTAACCCTACACACATTTTTCTGGGAAGAAGTCCCAGTAAAATCAGTGGAACTTGCATTTGAGTACACAGGCATAGGGTTGCACTGCAAAAGTGTTCCCCCCTTCAAAAGATCAATTTCTAAAAAATATATGCTCTCAAAATATACCTAAAGCTGTACAGTCTACCTGGGCTTCCAGGAGCTCATGCCAACATTCTATGGATTTTAATGGCCATTTAGCCTTTCAAGACAGTTTACCACAAGGAGTGCAGAAACCTGCAGCAGTGTTAGAAACTGAGATAGGAAAGCTAGGAGCTAAATGGCACCTTAAACCTAGGAATGTCTAGGTGCACTTTTTAAATAACAAGAATACAGAACTGAAAATGAATGAACTGCAGCTAAAATACTATGTTCTTTTTTCACATGGTCTAGCCCATGGTTAGGCAAACTGAAGCCTGGGGGCTAGATCCAGCCCAATCACCTTCTAAATCTGGCCCACAGATGGTCCGGAAATCAGTGTGTTTTTACATGAGTAGAATGTGTCCTTTTATTTAAAATGCATCTTTGGGTTATTTGTGGGGCATAGTAATTTGTTCACTTTCTCTCTCTTTCAAAATATAGTTTGCCCCCCCCCCAAAGTCTGAGGGACAGTGGACCAGCCCCCTGCTGAAAAAGTTTGCTGACCCCTGGTCCATAGCTGTCAACTTTTCCCTTTTCTTGCAAGGAATCCTATTCGTAATAAGGGAATTTCCCTTTAAAAAAGGGAAACGTTGACAGCTATGCCCTGGTCTAGTCCTTCTCCTGCCCACCCCCTAATATTATTAAGAGAATCTCTTCTCCAGTCTTCAGAAAGTAGCTGGAAGTGGGGAGGAAGAAAAAGGATTCTCCTTTCCTTCCACTCTGCAGTTCTAATCTGAAATCTTAGGCACAGTACTGCACCCAGAGCTCAGAAACTGCTCATGCAATTCCCTATTGCAATATGCTCTTAGAACAATGGGAGTTTTGAACACTGACCTGCAGTCTGAAAATCTTTATGTAGTACCCTGCGTTGTGGGAAGGTGGGAACCCACCAAGGATAAATGCATCCCCCTTAAAAACCTCCACCTCTCTCCTCGCATTGCCCCAAATGAGTCACTCTGCCTTCATTACCGTTCCTCTGTTTATATTCCACTTTATCGGTGGCATAAAGGGGAGTGGAGAGAAAAGGATATTGTGTTGGTGGGGAGAGAGAGATAGCAACATAGGCTGTAATCAAGTCATCATATTGTAAGTAGGAAGCTAGGAAGCAGGCTGTTAGTAAAGGGAACAGGGAAGCCAGCTTTTTTAAACACCTTAAATGAAGAGGCTCCTTTATGTTGTAGTCACATTTAATTCAATCAGGGAAGCTGTAAAATCTGAGGCTTTAAAGCCATTGCACCATCGCTGCTTTGCTTTTCTGTCTGTCACAGCAGGTGAAGGAGAGCGATGGGAGTCTTTCAGAAGGAGCCTTGAAAGTTCTTCTTGAAAGCAGCTGGGCCTGAGGCTTGATACAGCTGCATTTGAAAACAGTCATGCTTCTCCTTGATTTCCACCTCCTCCTTGTTCACATATATTCCGTTAAATGAAATTGATTAGTTCGCCTTTTTCAGAAGTTTCTCCCACCTTTATTTCTTTTTTTAGTAGTTTGTTTTAATTCTTACCTGCAACTGCACAATTCTTACCTGCAGCTGTCTGAGTTCAGCTACTGCCTGGAAAAAATAATAATCTATGCTTTCCTCACACCTGTCAGAAGGACTTCAGGACTTCATTGTAGCGAAAAGGACTGGGAATTCATAAGTTCTTCCCTGGGTGTGAGTTTGCAGCCATCATGATTAAGAAAACTCTTAACAGATCAGGACAATGGCCTGTTCATTCCAGCATCCTGTTCTCACAGTGGCCAACCAGATGCCTGCAGAAAACTCACAAGCAGGATTCAAGCACCAGAGCAGTCTCCCCTCCTGTGGTTTCCAGTATTTAGAAGCATTGGTCCCTCCAACTGGCAGAGCATAGATATCGTGGCTAGTAGCCATTGATAGCCATTCCCTCCATGAATTGTTTTAATCCTCTTTCAAAGTCATCTAGGTTGGTGGCCATCACTGCTTCCTGTAGGAGCGAGTTGCAAAACTATGTACTGCATGATGAAGGGCTTTATCTGTCCTGAAACCTCCAACATTCAGCTTAATTGGATGTCCGCAAGTTCTAGTGTTATGAGAGGGGGAGGGGAAAAATATATACAGTGGTACCTCGGGTTACAGACGCTTCGGGTTATGCGTTTTCAGGTTGCAGACGGCGGGAAACCCGGAAGTACCGGAAAGGGTTACTTCTGGTTTTTGCTGCTTGCACATGCACAGAAGCGCTAAATCACGCTTTGCACATGCACAGAAGCACCAAATCGTGTCATGCACGTGCGCAGACATGGCGCTGCAGGTTACGAATGCTGCGGGTTGCGCACATGCCTCCGTCACGGATTACGTCCGCAACCCGAGGTTCCACTGTACATCTGCTTTCTTCATGGCATGCATCATTTTATGAACTTCTGTCATGTCACCTCTTACTCTCCTTTTCTTTAAACTAAAAAGTCCCAAATGCTTCAATCTTTCTTCATAGATCATTTGCACGTTATGGCTGTTGGCATATACATGGGTGTTTCAAGAGTGATAAAGACTTTATTTTCTACTTTGATCACCTGTTCTTATAACATAAGGTCTTAAACCATGATAAAGTATGACATCATTGATCCTGAGTGTTTCCTGAGATAATGTTGAAGCTAAAGATCCAGAAGTTTCTTAAAAGTTTCTACTGCGTGCTGGACAGTCAGACTGTTTTTCTGTTTAAACCAGATGTGGAGGAACATGTGGCTCTCCAGATGCCGTTGAACTACAATTGCAATCATTTATAGTCGTTGGCCATGCAGCTTGTGGCTGATGGGAACTGGAGTCCAGTTAAGCTGAACAGCTTATGTTTTAAACTGCAGATAGTTATGATAATTTTATTAATACTAGCCTAGTGTTTAACAGAGTGTTAGAAAGGAGGTTATTGGCCAAAGTAGCTTACAATACATTTTAGTGCCCCCCCTTCCATCAGCTTGAAAGATGGCAAGGACAGAAAGCACTTGGGTCCATTTGTCTGTAATTTGGCACATTTCCAACCTACAGGTATCTCTCTCATGTATGCCATTTTCATATAAATTACACACAGAACAATGGCTGAGATTAAGCAAATTCTTTTTTAGCTACTGCCAGCTATAAAAGTTGCTCTTGCAAGTGAATTGCAGCAGATATTCTTCAGAAATTTGATAGGTTCAATCTCCTGAGAAGGTACTGCCATACCTGAAAATTTCATCTGATTATGCTGAAAGGCAAAAAATAAACCTATGGACAGTTCCTTTTTGAAATAGATCTACCAAAATTTAAAAGTGCCCAGGGGAGTGGGGCAATGACCAATTTGTTCGTAATTTTGCAGACAAATTATCCAGAAGTGGCTACTATGCCTGTAAATTTCATCTATTTCTGTTGAAAAGGAAAGTTATGTTGGAAACTGAGAGGAGATATAATAGTCATCTTCAAATATCTAAAGGGCTGTCACTTTGAAGATGGAGCAAGTTTGTTTTCTCCTGCTCCAGAGGGTAGGACCTAAAAAACCTGAAGCCTTCCTGCTAGGAATTATGGGAAATGAAATCTAAACAAACAAACAACAGCAAAAACAGGAGAGTCTCTATGTATGTTACAGTTGCTGCCAGAATTCTAATTGCAAAAGGTTAGAAGAAAGAGGATACCCCCATCTAAATCAGACTGGCAAAATAAAACAAGAGAGTATGCCGAACTGGCAAGATTATCAGCAAGGCTAAGAGACATTACAGATGGTTTTTTGTGGGGGTTTTTTTCCAGAGGGTGGGAGATATACAGAGTTTACGTAAAAGAACGTTGTCAAAAGATCAATTCGTTGGCAGGTTTTGATTGAACTTTGGTGTGTAAATTGGATAATTGTATAAAATAAAATTTATAGTAAGTCAAATAATATGGAGAAAGTAAAGTTTAAGCGTGTGTTTTAGGAATTTAATTTGGGAATGCAAAGGGAAGATCGGAGGCCTTGAAAAATCTAATCACAAATGAATGTACAAAGCATGCATTAGTTTAAGAATGAAGAACTGTTTATTTTGTATTTTTCATTTTGCCTTTAATATCTATTGTACAATTCTGTTATAAAGTTTTCAGTCAATAATAAAAAAGAGATTCTTGCATTGCAGGGAGTTGGACCAGATATTCCTTTGGATACATTCCAACTCTACAAATCTATGATTCTGTGATTCTGTGTCTGTTTTTTCACTCTGCATTAAATATTGAATGAGAGTGGAATTAAGCTTTAGGGATGTGGGTGGGTGGGTGTGTTTTGCAAAGCAAGACTAAGATTTAAGATGTGGATGACTGATTTGATGACCCCTGAAGTGCATTGCACAGAATCTTGTTCTTTGCAGAAACGCCAAAGGTGTATCTAAGTGAAAACATGTGATTGGCACACACTCCTACATTCAAGAATTAAAGTTTGATGGAGCTGGAGGAGCTCATGGACAGAGATGTATTAGGGGCAAGGCAATGAAGAGTTTGGGAGGTTAAGACAAGGAACTTGAGCTGGGTCCGGAAGCACACAGGATCCCAATGCAGGGATTTAGAGTAGTAGCTACAGTATTGGACTGGATCGAGTGAACAAAGACTTGAAATCATTATTCAGTTGCATGTAAGTTGCTGGCTTTTTGCCTTGGTTTCTAGTCTAGTCTGTAACACTGCACTGATAATGGCCTAGCTTGCAGAGTTTTTGTGTGGATGAATGAGGAGAGATTTGCAAAGTCTCTTTGCATGCTCTCCTGTATATGTATTAATGATCAATAGAATTTCACTCTATTAAACTCTCCCTTCTGGTGATGGAAAGAGTGCCATCTTTTAGGAAGACATCAGGTATTGATTTTGGGATTCCAAGTGATGAAGGGATCATGGCATTCCTTTGTAAGTTGTTCCATTGATTCACTCATTCCAGTATATTTTCTACCTACTCCAACTTCGTTTCCAGCTGCCGAGTCTGTGTCATCTTTTTGTCAGTGTGGCTAAAAAGAGCTTACCTACCTGTATGAAGATCTCCTCTTTGCTTTTATTTGGTTAGATGGTAGGTAAAGGTAAAAGACCCCTAGACGGTTAAGTCCAGTCAGAGGCGATTATGGGGCATGGTGCTCATGTTGCTTTTCAGGCTGAGGGAGCCGGCGTTTGTCCACAGACAGCTTTCCAGGTCATATGGCCAACATGACTAAACTGCTTCTTAAGCAACGGGACACTGTGACAAGTGCCAGAGTGCACAGAAATGTCGTTTACCATCCCACCACAGCGGTACCTATTTATCTACTTGCACTGGTATGCTTTCAAACTTCTAGGTTTGTTAGATGGTCATGTTCATGGTCTCAGGGCCAAGCTACAGGTTACAAACAGTTTTGGTAACACTTATCTGATTCTTTGTTTCAGATGAAAAGTAAGGAGACTACAATTAGGAACACAGGAAGAAAGGTTACAGTTCATAACACCTTTCCTGCTAGCCATTCCCCCCCCCCGCTTTCAAAGTTGCCCCCCCTCTGGCTGCCTCCCCCATCCACCCACTGGGAAAAAGATAGGTGGAAATGATCAAACACTCTCTCCTCTTTCACCACTTCTGAATGCCAATGACTTTTTGTTAGGTTGTGGTGGGGATTAGAGTTGTGGAGAAGTTAATCCAGAACTTCATGTAATTTAACCCAAAGCAGCCACAATGGTGTGGTGGAAGAATCTAGAGCAACGTGCCTCTAGCAATGCATCCTTTTAAAATCCTGGCATCCATGATGCCACCACCAATCTGGTAATTACCGGGGGGGGGAGAGAGACCCAAATCACTAAGGAGCAGGCTGCATCTCTCATCCTATGGAACACATCCTACTATCTAGGCCATGCATATATTTAGTTCTTCATACACCCTTTATCATTTTCTCACGGTTAAACACCCCCCCCCCCCCACTAACTGAGCATTGACTAGAGTCAAAGTGATAGCAGAGGCAATGATCCAGCATTGACCAAAAGGAGAGAAGGAGTGGGGGAAGGGAATGAGATGGGAATGCAGGTGGTTCTTTTTCATCTCTCATTTCAGCAGTTCCTGTTTTTCAGGCTGTGCTGCCGCCAAAGTCTTAACAAGCCCCAGGAGCTGTCTGAAAAGTTATCCTGACACCAAGTGACAGACTCCCAATTGATATCCTCGGGAGGCCGTAAATGCAGTTCTGCTAGGTTTCTGGAGCAAGTTTCGTCTCCTACCTGGAGAATCCTTTATCTGTTATGACACCTCCCTTGGCTTGCTGCTCTTGATGTTTCTCTTTGTTTCCTGCTACAGCAGGCAGGTAAATGCTTTCAAAAGCTTGTGCACGTATTATGTTTTTTGCAGCGCTCACCTGCGGGTAATTGTTGCCTGAGAACTGGTGTAATGCAATGTGAGCTCACAGCCCAGTTGAAATACATAATGGATTCACTGGTTGTCCCTAAGCAAGCCATTATATTTCAGTCTCAGAATACCCATATACAAGGTAGGATAAAGGGTTATAGTGAGGATTACTAGATAATGTCTAAAAAGTTAGCTACAAATGCCAAATCATCTGCTCTTCATCCCTTCCCTTCTCCCAATATATTAGAGGTATATGCTAACTTTCGTAAACTGTCCTGGTAATTGTATTTTGAAGGGCTGTAGGAAAATATGATAAATAAATGAAATAAAAATGAATGTTATGTGCTTAGCTAGGCAGGCAGTACAATAGTGTCACCTAGTGCTTGATTAAAAGTATTACAAGACAGCTTGATTAAAACCACCAGACAAGTGAAAGAACATACCACTGTCTCTCAACCTAGACAAAAAAAACCTTTTATAAAGAAACATACCCCCTAAGTTGTTCAATTGACCTCTAAGAAAGAAAGAAGCAACATATATTGATTGAGGATTTTTTTTCCTTATGGGGGCTGAGTCTCTGAATGCTTAGTGTATCATTGTGGGACTGTTCTATTGGCATGCAGTTTGGATACGCTTATAATACAAGCTGTACTAATATGTGCATCTTTTCCGGATTGAAACACATGAAGGTTTTCCCCTGGCCGATCTGCTAAATATCCTGTGGTAGGAGATATTTTATTCCACATGCCACTGAATATAAATGAGTACTTGAAAGAAAAAGAAAGGCAGGGAAGCCAGCAGTGGAAAACTCGACCCAATAACACATTTGCTGGTGCGAAGCTGACAAGGCCCTGTTGACTCTCCTAACATCATTTGGCATTTATTGATTCCTTTTGTTTATTATTTAGCAGTAAATCACGTCAGACTTGAGCTCATGTATGCCTTTTCTGATCAACTTGGCTGCAGCTGTTAAGGTGTCCTGCAGCTGCCCCACAAGCCTCTTAGGCAGCTGTAGGAAAGACTGAGCTCTCAGCAGTAACTAAAAACTTGAGTGTCTTAAAAAAGAAGTTCAAATGCCCTGGCTGGTATTGGCCCAGTGGATTCAGACTAGGAGGAGAAGTAGAAAACAGAAGGGGGAAAACCACTGCATTTTAAGTTAGAAGCATATACATGAATTCTCTTGAATAGCCTAAAGATACTGCATATTGGATACTGCAGGAGGGTTCAGAAGAGGACCGTGTGTCCTAAAAGGGTGGCACTTGTTGTCTGTTATAACAAGCAAGTATCCTGTGTATCCTTCTTTGGTTCCTTGAAATTGAGTTCCAGGGTGAGTGAGAGTTAGGTGTTAGCCTTCAAGTGCATGAGAAGCCGATATATGGTCCAAAGCAAGTAAGAATCAAGCTTCAAGACAGAAGTTCAGCCAGTGCAGAAAAGGCTGCTTAGTCAATATCAGGTGGAAGTGGAGTTCCAGAGCAGAGGAGGAAGGAGATGCCAATGAGAAGTAAGGCCTGAGTCTATGATTTTATAGCAAGTCTCAAGAAACTCGGTCTCAGGGGCCTAACACCTCTCTATCTGACCCTCAGGACTCTCTCCATGTGAATATATCTCCTTAGGTTATGCCCTTCACTGATCCTGCTCCACATCCTCTTCACATGCTTTTGCCTGCCTGAAATTGGTCCTTGAAATGTGATATTGCCTCTTGCTTGCTTTGATGGAGGGATGTATGTAGGTGCAGGAAGCTTGGACTTCTGCGTGGCTGGAATGTAGTCTATGCAAAGGTAAGGGATGCAACTATTGCTCCATCCACCTTTGCCTCTACGCACAACCACCACCTGTGTGTTGTCCCCAGAAGGGAATGTGGGTTTTTTTTGGGGGGTGGGGGCGAGTCTGGAAATGTATCCCAACCCTGGTTTACAGGGCCAGGATTGGTACTCCAGCAGGCTGGCACAGTAACTAAGTTAGCACACTCCAAGCACAAAATGTGGTCTTCCAGGTTTGGGATAGAGACAAGAGAGTTGACCACATGAGTGGCAAACTATGGGAGCTTCACTCCTAGGAACTGGTTTGAGATGCACGCTCCAGTGCCTCATTTCACCTTATTTCAGTTGGGGGGAACCTTTCTCAGACTGAGGGCCACATTCCATGCTGGGAAACCTTCTGGGGGCCACATGCCAGTGGTGAATGGGGAGAGAGGCAAAACTGAGCAGAGCAGTGAACATTGGGATTGGCTCCAGAATATGGGTCAGGTTGGCCTTGTATCAGTCTGGGTCAGGACTTCCCTAAAGTGTTAAATTGGGACCAGATTTGGGGGGGGGGGAGAGCAGTGGCGGCAGAGGAAGCTTCTAGGGGACCTGGAGCGAACCACCCATAGGGGCGGGGCAAACCGCCCATAGGGGCGCAGCGCCCATAGGGATGGCCCGGCCTGTGCCTTCCCTATAAGTGCCGCATGCCCCGTCCCCCCCATGGGCGCCATAGGGACGGGACAAGATGGGGGCGTGGCGCCCTTAGGGACGAGGCGTGCTGCAGGGGCTCAGCCAGCCTACAACTGGGGGGAGGCAGTGGATGGACAGTGCGGAACCTGTGGGTGCCAAGACACATGGTTCGTGCATGCTGCAGGCTCAGCAGTGAGTCACGCCCGCCATTTTGTCACATCCCCTGCCAGTGTGGCACCCAGGGTGATCTGCACCCCACCCCCCCTTCCTATGCCCCTGTGTGTGTATGACATGCATACAGCCCTAATAGACAGTCATTCAAATGCCTTCCAATAAACATCTTTGGAAGAAGACAGAATTGTTTTGTGTTAAACACTGATGGAAGGAGTAATACAGGGAGTTGAGGGGAGAGAAACTGTTTGGCAATTATTATAGTTTAACAACTCTGTGTATCTGTTACACAGTTGTTAGCATTTTATAGGCCTTAAATAATCAATTGGTATTTAATTAGCATACAGTACAATTACTGCCTTCCTAAATCTATAATGATAAACCAAAGTTGCAAGTTATTGGATGCTAATTACCAGTTGATGATTAGAAACAGCTAAAGAAATTTGCCAGCCTCATTCCTGATATAATATGGCATGTCCATTGCATATTGCTGAGCAGAAAGGCATGTCTCTTTTTCCCTGTGCCTTAGCAATCAATGGCTGCTTAATGTACAATATTTGTCTAATTAACTCTAAATTATATTCTCATTGACAACATTTCGGGGTAAGACATCTGTACTGTGTATGATTGATTAGACACAGAAGGCCTGTTTTCAGTTAGCAGGATTCGTGTGTGCCACTTTCCTTTGTCTTGTCTGACGTGAAGGACATCTATCCTGCCACCACCCCAGTAATTTTAAGGACAGACGGTCAGTAGGTGGGGTCTGTGATAGGAATGGATTAAGTAGCCTTACCCATATTGTTTCAGTTTCTCCGGCACTCAGTCTGTTCTATCCCATTTTGGGGACTTTTTAAAAAACAAGACACACAAAATTTCCACATTTAATTTATATGCATGTTGTATGTAGTTTCTACATGAAATATTCACCTTTTACATAAAATGCACATTTTCAGTGCATTTCCCCCATAAAATATGTTCTTTCTTCCCACATCTTCCCCATAAAATATTTTTTTTCTGTGTGCACTTTTGTATACTGAAACTGTAAGAAAATTCAAATTATTAGCATCATAATCACCATTGATTTATTAGTTATCTTCTAAACCTTAGTTATCTTCTAAACCACCATCTCAAGAGAGGTTGCATATATGGTATTTAAAAACAATTAAAGACACAAACAAATAAATAATAATTTAAAGCAGGACCAAGACCCTAACAAGTGGACCATTGTGGTAAAGACCCATTTAACCAGCTGTTGGAAGAAAAATGTCTTTGATTGTTCTGTAAAGGGCAGATAGTGGACACCAGTTGTATCCTGAAAAGAATGTTCTTCTGAAAGGAGGTGCAGCTGCAATAAAAGCCCTGCTCCTGTGTGTTACCAAACAATGGGCATCTGAGATCAGTGGAACTTGTAAGGAGGAGAAGCTCTCCCATAGACTACAACAATCTACTGGTCTGTCAAGTAACCTGGTCCTGGGTTGTGTCAGGACTTATATGTTAGTATCAACACCTTGAACTACGTGAGTCATCTAACTGATGATTTGTTTTCTGATCTGCAAGCATCCCTAACCAAGGGTGTATTTTGACTAGTGAGTGGACTAGTGTTGGCTCCAGACTTTGCATGGACTGGGCAAGATTAATAGGTGGGTGAACAGTCCTTCAGGTAATGTCGTCCCAAACCATTTAGGTCTTTATAGTTTAAAACCAGCACTTTGAATTTCGCCCAAGTTGGGAATGAATAGGCTGCTAGTGCAGTCAACATGAAAGTCTTGTATGCCACCTTGCAGCTTTTTGAAGCAATTGAGGTTTCCAAACAATATTCAAAGGCAGCCCTAAATGGATCATGTTACAGCAATCAAGGTGGGTAGTGACTAAGACCTGGATAACCATAGCCAGATTTTCATGGGCAGCACTCAGTGTGTTGGCTTATCAAGGGAGAGCTTGCGGAATTTAGGTGTTTGAGAAGCAGGGTCCACCAGATTATAGTGTAAAAATACTAGAAAATAATTTAATTCCTTTCCTAGAGTGGGAAAAAGCCTGATTTAAGGCTGAAGTCATGTACTCACTTACCTAGGAGTAAGCCCCATTGAACTCAGTGGGACTGAGTAGACATGAAAAGGCTTGCACTAGAAGGCTGCCACCTTGTGCACACTTTTCTGGGAGTAAGCCCTATTGAATAAGGTGACTTCTGAGAGAATATGCATAGTTTTGCACTGTAGTTTAGAAAAAGACCCAACCCCAACCCCAGCAGAATAATAATAGTAATTGTATTAATAATAATAATTTGCTTGGCAGACTCTTGTAGGCAGAGTGACACAGTACCTGTTCATGAGAAACCACTCCCCACGTCAGCTGCCCAGTGAGAGAGGCTGATGATACATCTTGCAAAGGCGAAATGTGTCAATTGTATAGTATGAGTGATGGATTTGGACGCAATGCCCCCTGGCTCTGTGTGAGAATCAGCTTGTCCTTCACACTCCGAATGGATGTTAATAACTGCACCTAACGGATGTTAAAGCAGAAAATGCCAGAAAATGAGTCAGCGGGATTTTGAAGGAGAAAGTGCAGGGGAGAGAGAGAGAGAGAGAGAGGCAGTCAACTCTACAGAGCAGCTTGCCATACATTGCACAAATACGTCAGTGAATACACAAACACACACAGACACAGTGTTGAGAGGGTCAGGGTCACGGAGCTGGAGAGACATTGTTCAAGAAAAGTATACACACACTCACACACTCATATACGGCTCAGGTCTGACAATGCAAATGTTGTGTCTGCAGCAAAGACAGAGATGCATTAGCTGCTGCTCAGAATCTCCTCTTCTGGACCGTGTTATTAAGGGGATGGGAATTGGGCTTTGTCTTATTTGCTGCTGAGCAGGACATGTGGTGGTTTTGCTGATGGATGTTGTCAGAGCTGCTTCAAGATCCTAGCTCACAGAGGATCACGCTAGCCAGCGGTCATTAAGTAAAAGTCTTTATTGAATTACAGTTTCCATTCTCACGCTGCTGTCTGCAACTCTACGTCTACTAGCTAGATCGGCGAGGCTCCGTCTGAGTCTCCGCCCCGTGCGCACCAACCTAATATCCTAGCCTTGCTCCACCTTTTCCTCCTGACTGTCCTCCTCTGGGTCCCTCTACCCCCTGGGGCTTCTTCCTTCCGGGATTCTTCTGACGCTGACCCGGACCCTTCTGCCTCCTTGCGCCGGGCTTTAGGACCTGGTTCCCTTTCGGGGCTGCTCACTGCGCCGCCTTCCTCTGCATTTGAACTTGGCGCGCGCGCCCAACCTTCCACTTTCCTCTTAACCGTTTCTTCGCTCCCCGATGGAGGTGTGGCCACTCCTGACTCCTGCCCTCCCTCCTGTGGTGAGCTGCCAGCGCTTCCCCCCTGGGTCCTTTCCTCTTCCCTGCTTCCTGGCGGTGACCCTGGTCCCGATTCCCAGCTGCTTCCCCCTGAGTCTCCTCTGGCTCTATCTTCCTGGGGTGCCTCCCTAGACTCCCCCCTTGCCCTGGCCACTGGTGCTCCTTTCTGTGAATCCTCTGATTCACTGGAAAGACTGGGAGATCTCGGGTCGTCGTCATCACTCATCCTTTCCTCTGTCTCCTCCCCTTCGCTCTCTGTTTCCTCCCTTGCCCGTGCCTCTGCACCTAAACCCCTGACATCCATCCCCCCCTCGAAGCCCCCCAGTCCCCCCTCCCCTCCTTCCGGTGCTGGAGCTGGGGGCTGCTGTTGCAAAGGGACGAACGTCGGATATCGGTCGCTTCCCGTGGCAGGCCTCCATCGGAACTCTTCCGGGTCTTCCTCTCTGCTCTCGTTGACGACAGTCACCTCCTCTTCCATCTCTGTGCCGCCGTGCTCGAAACCAGGGTCGTCCCCGAAAATGTCCATGTCCGTCTCTCCCGCACTTCCTCCAGGCGGCGTTGCTCGGCCGGAACAGTCCAGCCACTTCCTGCGGAACTGCTCCTCCGGCCTATCGTCCCACCAATACGAGGGTTCTGAGACAGATCCCGAGGGTGACCCCTCCGGGGAACGGACGTCTCGTGTTGGTTCCTCGTCCGAGTCGAACCCCCTGAACGTGCTGTCCGAAAGCGTGGGCGTGAAAAGCCAGTCGTCGAAAAAGTCTGCTGGCATAGGTCTATGTGGGAAGAGGGCATGAAACTCGTCCTTGAGCAGAGGTTCGTCTAAAGCGTAGCCCGGCACCCAGCTGTTCGCACTGGCCGGGGTGCCCTCCCTGGCGAGAAAGTATTCTACTCCCTCTTCCCCCCATCTGGAGTCCAAAATCTCCGTGACTTCGTTGATGCGCTCCTCCTGTGCCACTCCCGCGTGCCCCGTTCCTTCTCTGAGCGGACTCGGCGCCGTTCCGGGTTCCTGGAACCTGTGCGGTGCCTTGTAGGGAGTGAGCACCGATCTGTGGAACACCGGATGCATTCTGGAACCCTCCGGAAGCGCCAGCCTGAAAGCCACCGGGTTGACCTGCTCTTCGACTTGGTAGGGCCCCAGTTGTTTATGCCCTAGTTTCTTCTTGGCCAACGACCTGGCCGGCACTGCGTGGGCTGCTAACCAGACCCAGTCTCCCACGTGGAGCTCTTCGCCAACCCTTCTGTGTTTGTCCGCTTGTACCTTGTATGCGTGTTTAGCCAGCTCCAGGTGGCGCCGCAGCTGATCGTGGACTTCCTGCAGCTCCGACGCGAACGCATCTGCTGACTGCGGCTCCCCTTCTCCCCTGCATTCCAGTCCCGGAATGGTTCTAGGGTGCCGCCCGTTGTTGGCGAAGAACGGCGTGACGCCCGTGGACACGTGCTTCGTGTTGTTGTAGGCAAACTCTGCAAGCGGCAGGTAATCCACCCACGTCGCAGGCTGTTGGTTTGCATAACACCTCAGGTACTGCTGCATGATGGCATTGGCTCGCTCCGCTTGCCCGTTGGTCTGCGGGTGTCTCGCCGACGCCAGATTGATCTTGACGTTTAGGAAGCCCATCAGCTTCTGCCAGAAGTTCGAGATGAACTGCCGCCCGCGGTCGGACAGAATAGACCGTGGCAGACCGTGAACCTTGAACACGTGGTCTATGAACAGTTTGGCGGTTTGCTCCGCCGTGGCCACCTTAGCACACGGAATGAAATGCGCCATCTTGGAGAACAGGTCCACCACCACCAACACTGCCGTCTTGCCCCTTGAGCTGGGCAGATCCGTGACAAAGTCCAGAGCCACCCTTTCCCAAGGTTCGACCGGAGTTTGCAGCGGCTCCAACAGTCCAGCCGGCGGTTTGTGCACCGGCTTTGCCCTCTGGCAGGTGTCACACCTCGCTACGTAGTCTGCGACCTCCCCTCTCATTCCAGGCCACCAGAAATCCCTGGCTACTAATTCCACCGTCTTCTCCTTGCCAAAGTGCCCGGCCGTGGGTGCGTCGTGCAGCTGCTGTAGCACCTTGGCTCGAAGTTCGTCACCCGGCACGTAGATGGCCCCTTTACGGATGAGCAAGCCATCTCGCAGCTGGAAACCGTCGGCCGCTGCCTTGCCCCCTCGCACCTCTGCCATCTTCGTTTGTGCGAAGGAGTCCCCCTGCAACGCTCGCCGCACCGCCTCTAGGTCCACGGTCGCCGCGGCGCACGCCCACACTGTCGGTGCAAAGATGTGCATGGCGGCCGCTGGTGTTGCGTCCTCCAGATACTGTGGCTTGCGGGAGAGAGCGTCCGCCATGATGTTGGTGTCCCCCGGGACATACTCTATTCGGAAGTCGAAGTCCGCAAAGAACTCAGCCCAACGTATCTGCCTCTGGTTCAGGAACTGTGCCGTGCGCCAGTGTTCCAGATTCTTGTGGTCCGTGCAAACCTGCACCGTGTGCTTGGCGCCGATCAGAAAGTGCCTCCACGCCTTGAACGCTGCATGAATGGCCAGCAACTCCCTGTCCCATATGGTGTAGTTCTGCTCGGACTTGCTGAGCTTCCTGGAGTAAAACGCTCCCGGCCGCCACACGCCCTGCGGGTCCTTCTGCAGCAGGACCGCCCCCACTGCTCTGTCCGAAGCGTCTGTCTCCACCCTCATCGGCATGCTGGGGTTGACATGAAGCAGCTGCTCTTCCGACGCGAAGAGACGCTTGAGGGCCTGAAAGGACTGCTCCGCCTGCTCTGTCCAGATGAACTTCTTCTTCTTGGAGCTAAGGGTGTCAGTGATGGCCGCCGTCTGCATCGCGAAGCCCTTGATAAACTTGCGATAGAAGTTCGCAAAGCCGACAAACCGTTGGACCTCCTTCCGGTTGCGTGGGCTCTTCCAATCCAACACCGCTCGAACCTTGGCGCTGTCCATGGCGAGCCCCTTGGCAGACAGCTTGTAGCCCAGAAAATCCACCTCCGGCACGTCAAATTGGCACTTCTCCAGCTTGGCGTAGAGCCTGTGTTGCTTTAGCCTGCCCAGCACTTCCTTGACGTGCTTGTCATGTTCTTGCTGCGACTCCGAAAAGATCAGGATGTCATCCAAGAAACAGACGCACGTCTTGTAGAGAAGTCCCGCCAACACGTGATGCATAAATGCTTGAAAAACGTGAGCGCCATTTTGCAGTCCAAAAGGCATAACTCTGTATTCGTAGGTACCCAGTGGCGTGAACATGGCTGTCTTCCACTCATCACCTTCCCGCATGCGAATGAGGTTGTACGCCCCCCGCAGGTCCAACTTGGTGAACACCTTTCCCTTCCGTACCTTCGCCAGGAGGTCGTCGATGCGGGGCATGGGGAAGTCCGACGGCTTGGTCACACTGTTCAAAATCCTGTAATCCACTACGAGTCTTTTTTGGGGCGTGTCTCGCTTCTTAACAAAGAATACAGGACTGCCCCCCACTGCCTTAGACTCCCGGATGAAACCGCGCTCCAAATTATGATCGATGAAGTCTTTGAGTTCCTGCAGTTCGTCCTCAGACATGGAATACAGCTTCCCTTTAGGCAGCGCCGCCCCCGGCAGCAGGTCAATTTTGCAGTCATATGGTCTGTGAGGGGGTAGCCTGTCCGCCTCCTTCTCGCAGAAAACTTCCAGAAATTCTGCGTACTTGTGGGGAATCGCTTGCAGCGTGCCTAGCAGCAGCTGTGACTCCTCTTCCTCTCCTTCCTGCCTGGGTACGATGCAGTGTTCAGCACAAAAGGAAGAGCCGAAGACCAGCTGCCTCTGGAACCAAGCCATCGTTGGGCTGTGCTTGTCCAGCCAACTCATACCCAATACAATGGGCGTGTCAGACAGTTGAGTGACGTTGAAGCTGATGACTTCCCTGTGATTCCCAAGTCGCATCACCATTGGTGGCGTCTGCTTCACCACTTGCCCCCCTAGCAGCTCCCTGCCATCCACCGTGACAACCTGCAGGGGCAGTGTGGCCGGCAGCAACTGCACAGCGTGCCTGTCGACAAATTCCTGCCCTATAAAGTCCGCGTTGCTGCCGGAGTCGATGGTGATTGGCACGTCCATGGTGATTCCATTGGGCAGCTGGAGAGATGCTGTGAGCCTCACTACTGGTTTGGGCGGGAGGGGGTTCACTGGCTGTAAAATTTCTGGGGACTGCGTCACTAACACGTCTGGCTGGGCCCCAGTGCCTCTTCCTCCAGCCAGACATCGTCGTTTCCCTGCTGTGGTCCTCTCTGCTGCGTTGCTGCAGTCACCATTGCTGAGGCTGCAGTAAGCTTGTGGGGCCTCTGGGGACACTCTTTCGCCATATGCCCTGGCTGCTCACAGACGTAACACTTCCTGGTCCCTCTAGGAGGCTTCGCCTTCACTGCTGCCGGTGCTAGGGCTCTGGTTGCTGACTGAGCCCTTGCACCTCCAACCTCCATAGGTTCGGCTCCTCCTCCTGGCGGAGGCGTGGATTGCGCTCGCGCTGCTTCTCTGGGAAAGAAGGAGGGGCCCCCGGCTGGTTCGCGCCCTCCACGTCCTTCGTCCTTGCTCCACGGACGTCCTTCCAGCCTCACCCCCACAGCCAGTGCCCTCTGAACGACCTCCTGGGTGGTTCGGGGTCTCTCCCCCCTCGCTATCTCATCTTTAATCGAGTTGTGCAGTCCCTCCCAAAAGAGGTCTCTTACAGGAGCCGAATCTCTGTCCCATTCCAGGGCGCTGACCAAGGCGAAAAAGCGTGCATGATACTGTCTGACGCTGGCCCTCCCTTGTCTCAGCCCATGCACCTCCTTCCGTGCAAGATCAATGTCAATACTTGATAAGAAACACCCATCCATCGCTTTAATAAAGGCATCCGCATTCTGGAGCGCCGGATCGTTATCTCTCCATAAATTGCGCAACCATGCTTTCGCCTCCCCATGCAGATGGGACATGATGAACCCCACTCTCTCCTGTTCATCTCTAAAATCTTTATGCAACAGTTGCAGTGCGCACAGTACGTCGGCTCTAAAGTTGGGATACTGTTGCAGGTTCCCATCGAAGTGAGAGAGCAGCCCGCCTGTCCGTCTCGCCAACCCAATTCCCTCCTGCCGGGGTGGTTGCTTTGCCAGTACGTCTAACCTGACCTGGAGATCCCTGCAGGCGGCAGCTGCCTCGTCCTCTCTCTTCCTGGATGCGAGAACCTCGGCGTTCAGTTGTGCCACTGCTTTTCTGAGGTCCTCTATCTGCTGCTCAGCCGTCATGTCTCCTGCCGTTCGTGAGCTCGCTAGTGGGCGCCTGTTTCTCTCCCCTCCTCGAGGCTGCAGATGCCCACAATGAGGAGACGGAGCCTACTGTCAGAGCTGCTTCAAGATCCTAGCTCACAGAGGATCACGCTAGCCAGCGGTCATTAAGTAAAAGTCTTTATTGAATTACAGTTTCCATTCTCACGCTGCTGTCTGCAACTCTACGTCTACTAGCTAGATCGGCGAGGCTCCGTCTGAGTCTCCGCCCCGTGCGCACCAACCTAATATCCTAGCCTTGCTCCACCTTTTCCTCCTGACTGTCCTCCTCTGGGTCCCTCTACCCCCTGGGGCTTCTTCCTTCCGGGATTCTTCTGACGCTGACCCGGACCCTTCTGCCTCCTTGCGCCGGGCTTTAGGACCTGGTTCCCTTTCGGGGCTGCTCACTGCGCCGCCTTCCTCTGCATTTGAACTTGGCGCGCGCGCCCAACCTTCCACTTTCCTCTTAACCGTTTCTTCGCTCCCCGATGGAGGTGTGGCCACTCCTGACTCCTGCCCTCCCTCCTGTGGTGAGCTGCCAGCGCTTCCCCCCTGGGTCCTTTCCTCTTCCCTGCTTCCTGGCGGTGACGCTGGTCCCGATTCCCAGCTGCTTCCCCCTGAGTCTCCTCTGGCTCTATCTTCCTGGGGTGCCTCCCTAGACTCCCCCCTTGCCCTGGCCACTGGTGCTCCTTTCTGTGAATCCTCTGATTCACTGGAAAGACTGGGAGATCTCGGGTCGTCGTCATCACTCATCCTTTCCTCTGTCTCCTCCCCTTCGCTCTCTGTTTCCTCCCTTGCCCGTGCCTCTGCACCTAAACCCCTGACAGATGTGTTTATGCCAGCTGCTGTTTCTGTGACCTGTTTTTTTAAAAAAAAACTGCTGCCTGTTATATAACCCAGGAGCATCAGGTCTAACCGAAAACAACGAAAAAGGGAAGAGAAAGGTAAGCAGGAAGCGAGAGGATCAGCGGAGGCAGTCCTTCCTTTCCACAGGGAAAGGACTTAAGAGGAGGAAAGCAATTTCTCCCCTTACAAAGCAGCTGCTTAATTCTTGGGGGAGCTGCCGCTGGTTGAAGCCTGGATTGAAAATGAAGTAGACGCAAAATAGACCAAACGAGACATGACAGCTAATTGTGTGAATGCAATTAAGATGTACATTTTTGTTATGCAAATGTAACAGCCAAGTGAAAGCCCCAGCAGGGTCTTAGCTCAGGGGCAGAGCATCTGCTTTGCATGCAGAAGGTCCCAAGGATGAATCCCTGGCATCTCCAGGGAGGGCTGGGAGGGACCCCTGCCAGAAACCCTGGGAAACTGCAACCAGTTTCCCTGCAAACAGTGTTGACCTACATGAACCAATAGCCTGAGAGCAGATTTCTGTATTCTGTATTCTGTCTTGAAGGAAGGACTGCAGCTCAGGGATTAGAACACCTGCTATGCGGGGGGCCACTAGGGGGCACATTGGAAGATGGCTGACAATAACATCTCTCTGACCCACACGAGGTAATTTGGAGGCTATGATGGGGGTAATTAGCTTCCTTAACCCCCCCCAGGATTGTGGGGGGGGGGGCGGCCCTTGCCTGCTGTGCCCTATACCACCCCCGAATTTGTGGGGGTGGGGGCACTAGGCACAAAGCCCTCCTGTGGGATTTCGGCACTCCTGGACGCCGTCCCTGATTCGCGCCACTAGATGCAGAACTTCAAAGGAAACAATTTGGATGAAAGGAATGCACATATTTCAAGAAAGAAGGGGGAGTAAAGACTGCTAACAGAAGAGATCTCTGACAAAACAAAATAAGAATAAAACATAAGAAGATACGCCAAGACAAGGTACGGCAAATGACTGATGGGGGAGGGGGGCAAAAACTCTTCCTTCTTTCCCTATGTGATTAAACAAGAATCCCCTCCCCTCACGAGTCAGAAATGTCGTTTTAAGGACTTAAGCTGTGGATTTAAGGCTGTGTGGAGATAAACTTTCGAACCAAAGCACGTTTTAAGAAGAGCATGGAATGTGTAAGAGCTCTGGAATGACGCAGTTAAAAATGCCGTCGCCATATTGGGAAGTTCTGTCGGAGGTCTTGAGTCTGGGAGGAGAAAGAGAGAAATAGAGCTGTTTATATATTGTGGGTTAAACTCCTCAGTGGGACTTAAGAGCGACAGTTTTATGAGACTATGATGGAAAGAGTGATGTTATCTATGAAGGAGATGATATATGGAAACCATCTCGATTTGAGGATTGGAAGAATGGAAAATTCATACAGGACTATTATTACTATTGGTGTTTATCAGCTTAAGGAGACTATCAGAAGAGATCATAAAGAAAAAAGAGAAAATATATGAACAAGATGTGATGTGGAAACAGCAAGATAAGATGGGATAGAATTATGAACTCTGTTTGGACTGATTGGGACTGATTGGGACATTAACGCAGCAGCAAGAAGATGATCAGAATCCCCCTTCGGATCTTGAAATATGGGTCCCCCCAACAAAATTTAAAATTCGGCTTTGTAATTCGGAATTTATGTGATATGATTTAATTTGATGTGATTGGCCAGTTAATAAAAAATATTTTTTTAAAAAAATAGAACACCTGCTATGCATGCAGAAGGTCCCAGGTTCAGTCATCTTCAGCTAGGGCTAGGAGTGTCTTGCCAGGAACTCTGAAAGGCCACTGCTAGGTGGGTTGGCTCAGTATAAGGCAGCTTCCTATGTCCCTCTTTCTATCCTTGTCACAGTCCCCAAAATAATTATATTTCAAGGGAAGTTCCTTTTGACACCTTTTTTTAATAACAGTTCTGAAGGGGGGAGATTTGTGTCAGAACTGCAGCAGGGAGGGAAGGGTTAAACTTTTCCATCCTATCCTATGATTCCAGGGCTGCTCAGGTGTCATCACAGCTGCCATTTGTGTAACAACAAACCATGCATGTTAGTACATTCACACAATCATCATCAAGCACATCTCAGCCCTAAGTCCCTATATCCAAGCAGCAGTTCCCAAGAATTGTCTAAAGGTTCCTAGACAATTCAGAACCACAATTTTCTAGGCTGGTGACAATTTCAAAGGCTAGTGTAAGCATCCGAGGGATGGGGGAAGCACAGACATGTCCCTTTCCTAGATGCTCTCAGCTGAAAAAGCACACTGTATGTGTAAGCCCTGGAAGTTTTATGTTTGATTCCTTCCCTCTCTCTTGCTCCCCAGATTCAGTCTGTCAGCAAAACAAGTTGCTTTTCTTCCTAAAACACTGTAAAAACATCTCTCCCTTCCTCTCGGTTCCATTAGTGTCAGTCTTCTTAGTGTTCCTCCTGTCCCGTTTTGTGCAGACTTTTGTTTTGAAAGAGTGCATGGAAAGTCAGCATTTATGCTGCACACATTTTGCATGCATTCTCCGCATAGGCTTTAAATAACAGATGCACTTTTAAAATGCAAAACACCCACCTTTTTCAGTGCATTCATCCATAAAACATGCAATTTGTATACATCTTTTAAATAATATATACATATATATAAACACACAAAAGTGTACCTATATATAGCACACACATTTCATAAAGGGTGTGTGTGTGTGTAAATTTTTAGTCTAGTAAGACAGCCTTGCAAGTTCTGGAGAAGTGCACAATCTCAGTGGAAGTTCCAATCCACAACCAAATTAGGGAGCATGGGATTGGGTCAACCTGCAAAAAAGCATTCTTCCTCCAGCATTGTCTGCTACTGTAAACATCTCCTTGTTTCACCTGCTTTCCATACTTCAATCCTTTCATCTCTGTCTAAAACTCCACTGTGAAAAAATTACCCCCCCTTTCCCAGTCATCTAATATCATGCCCACTGGCATCTCCACTGCCTCTTCTGTGTCTATCACAATTTAAATAAACCTTTTACCGCAACTGTTCATTACAGAATATTGAGTGGAGGAGATGGGAGCAGAATTGTGCCCAATAGCTTCAGCCCCTGACTCCCCCTCCATTATCTTCATGGTTTCCAAATGCATCTGGACTGGGAAACTAGTTTCCGGGATTGGAATGGACTAGGATTCATAACTGACATCAGATTCTGGTTTGTTCTGTTTCTAATGGCTCTGGTTTTCTTGGTTCACATGAAATGGGTGACTATGAGCCACCAGTCTCTGAAATCTTCAATGATAAGCTAATATTTGTCCACCCAAACCAGGCATAGGCAAACTTGGCCCTCCAGATGTTTTGGGACTACAACTCCCATCAACCCTGATCACTGGTCCTTTTAGGCAGGGATGATGGGAGTTGTAGTCCCAAAACATCTGACGGGCCGAGTCTGCCTATGCCTGTCCCAAACTGAGTCATTGGGATCTGTTGTTTGGCTTTAGTATGAGAAGTTGCTTGCCCCATATGGGCCTACCTGATGCTGTCATCTTTTTGACACTAAGCTAAGACATTCCTCTGCCCCCAGGTATTTGAAAGGATCTGATGATCTGAGTTATATATAAGCCTTTTGGTGATTGCTTATCTGCGATATTTTGTAATTCTGTTGGGGTGGGATAGTTTTTATTATATTATGAACATTGTCTACATTTTCTTTGAACATCTGTACATTTTTAACTGGTGCAAGATGCTTTGCAGCTCCTTTTAGAAAAAGCCACCTCTAAGAAATGTAATAAACTATTCTAAACTTATCCATCTTAGTCTTCAGCTCAGCTGAGACGAAGCAGAAGTGCACATGAACTGCTTTTTGAGCAAATCCATCCCTTGTCAGTCTTGCCTCTCTCCCTCCTTCTGTTGTCTCCCCCGCACCCTTGTCGCATTACAGAGTGACGTGTTGACTTCTTTCACATTCTCAGTGCAGAGACTTGTCTTCTTGCTTGAAATGTACACCATTGTTGCTGCATGAATAATGAAAATACAGAGCTAATGAGAGAGAGGACAGATGGGGATGTCTTTCTGGGCATTACTAGAGAGAGGTAAAGTCCCTTTCTGAATACCCAGTGGTTAAAGCACACTTAGAGCGCTCTCTCTCTCTCTCTCTCTCTCTCTCTCTCTCTCTCTCTCTCACACACACACACACACACACACACACACACACACACCACTTAATAATGTTTAACTCTGGCCAAATAGTTCCCATTCTTTGCTTTTTTCTTATCTCCCCCCCCCAATGTCTAATGTGAAGATGTTCTTTTATCAGAGAGCTGATAAAACTTAGTACTGCAGCGATTGAAACCAAGAAAGGAAATAGAATTGGGGTGGGGGGAAGCTTCTAATAAGCAATTATTATAGCAGCCTTACAAGAGTTTGCATTTCTTCTAAGGGTTGTGTAGTAACTGATAGCAATTTCTGGTAATTAAATACAAATTAATTCCCATAACTGTGGAGAGAAGTTTATTTATGGTATTGTATTTATTAGTGCTCCTTTATTTAAAAATGCCATCATTGTTTTTGTTAAGTAATTACAGTTTGCTAAATAATTTCCCTCGCGTAGGTATGAATTTTAAATAGCAAAGATATTGTTGTATCACAGAGAGGACGGGGTGTGAGTGGAGGAAGGTTGCTTAGATGTTGGATATCTCCTACATGGCAGGTTATATAGAGCTGCAGTAGGATTGTTGACTTCATGGCAAATGCAAGAGATCAGAGAGACTGGGCAATTGCCTGAACCCATGCCCATTAAGGGGCTACTGACTTGAGGGAAATCAGTGAAGTCATGACTGATTTGGGGCAGGGTCTGTATGGGTGAGAGGCACTGTGTGTCTGATTTTCAACCTTGCCATGCTGTGTGCATAGCAAGGGCCCTGAAGTCTCACATGCACACAGACGTGAAAATGTAGTGAACGGGAAATTGAGAAATTATAAACCAAAATTGCCAGATTTGTCCACCCTTGTTTGTACTGAATCAACTAAGCAAAGGAAAAATTGTTATCTGCTGGCTTTTGGGTCTAGCACCCAAAGAGAAACCAGCTGTTTTCTCTCCAGAAACCAAGCTCCAATAACCAGCTCTGCCCTCCCCTTTAATTCCACCCACAAGCCCCAGCTTAATTCTGAATGCCACTCAGTGTGCCATCTTTCCCAGCTGCCCAGCACCTCAGCTGGATTGCGCAAACTTCCGGAGGGAAACTTCTGCTTCTACCAAATAAGCACTTCACATGTCCTGGTGGTTTGAAAACATCAATTAGCTCCCAAACAATTATTATTATTTTTGAAATGTCATTTTATAGGGGCAATAGCACAACACAATAATCCCGAACAATTTAGCAGAGTGTGTTTACCGTGCAGAGAGCCATTTATTCCGCAAGCCATGCCGCTGAAGCAAACCTCTTAACGTGAAATGGCAAGTGAGGCAGAAGCGAAATGCCATTTCCCCCGCATATATTAGCGGCGTGTCGACAGGAAGCGCCTTGTTCTGCCGAATGCCATTTGCCTGGCATTTTCTCATGCTCACAGAGTTCTCATAGGAGGGAACAGCTGTCACCATTGACAGGGGCAGTGCCATCATGGGGACAGCCTGGGCACTCCCTGAAGATCAGCTGGAAGCTGGAGACTTTTACATTTTTTATATATGTTCATGTATGAAGGCAAATGAAGACAGAACAGCAGCCCTACCTATTATTATTATTATTATTATTAGTAGTAGTAGTAGTAGTAGTGATATTTTTGTTGAAAAAGAGGTGCTGGAACCAGTGGCGTAGCGTGGGTTGTCAGCACCCGGGGCAAGGCAAGTAATTTGCGCCCCCTAACCCATGGATTTGCGCCCCCTAACCCTAACCCCCATATGTTGCGCCCGGTGCAGCCGGGCCCCCCCTGCACCCCCCATGCTACGCCACTGGCTGGAACTCACCATGAACGCCTCCCTTGTTCTCTTATAATGTCTATGGAACCCACCTGAGAGATGCCAGAACTGGGTTCCAGTGAGTTCCAGCTGGGGAAAAAAGCTCTGCTATTATGGTGACCTTGTTATGCATCAGAAAACGTGACTACCATGTCACTTCTCCATTGGAAAATGGATGTCACGAACAAAAACCCCAGTCAAATACAAATGACCTCTATGGTAGTTATGGATATGGTTGCCAACTTTGCTCTGGCCACATACAGGATAGGATGGGTGGGTGAGCAGATGGCGTGTGGGTGTGTGCATTGGGGCCATTTTGTTCCACCTGATGCTGAAATGACTTCAGAGCACATGCGTGTGTGCGCGCGCGCACACACACACAAAGACACACAAATTTGTAAATCTGTCTGTATTTTGCTACCCAGAACTTAATACCTGACCTTTCACACACCCTTTCACAAACATGCAGTACTGTAGAGCACTACATGCTGGCCAGGGCAATAAATAAATAGGAAGGCATATTCTGATGGGGGGGGTGAGTTTTATTCCACATGTTAAATTTCTGAAAGAGAGAGAAAATGTTAGGGGGATGGGAACCTTGTGGGGAGCTACTTCTCCCCTCCCTCCTTTCTCAAATATCATGCATAGAACCATATTCAGAACTGGGGCTTCTGGGGTACACTGACACAAAACTGCTTGTTTCTAGAGCTTCACAACCTGTTGCCCTCTGAGGGATGGGACCTGGCACTCCCAGGCTGCACCTTGCTCTGATTTGCTCCTCATTGTGGACAGGATACAGAGAGGGAACAAGAAGGGAAAGGGAAAGGAAATAATTGAGAGGTTTCTTCAGCCAAGCCAGCAATGCCTTCCCTGTGGGACTGGTCATAGGCATTTGGAGAGGATCACTAACTTCTGCATCCCATACTGAATCAATACAGGTCATAGCATTTGAAAAATATGCAGCTTTTCTGTTCTACTGCAGTTTACCTTCCACCAAAACCTATGCTATTTGTCTCAGGGGCCACTGTGGCAAAATTACTGTCAGGATGCTGTCCTGATGGTTGCCCAGGAAAGTATAGACAAGGAAGTTTCTTACCTTCCTTTTTTTATTTCAGTTTTTACACAGAGAGGCTATAGAACCCAGTCTCTTGGATAATGGTGTTGTCTCGGGTGAATCTCCACCACACACACTTCTCTCCCATTTCTTCATTCGTCACTTCTACGGGTGCTGCTATATGCCCTCTGTCTTTGAACGCTTTGCTCTCCTACTTTTAAGGCTCACTGGGTTCTGGGAAATGGAGGGTCTGGAATGCTTTCTAATGGCACCATATCTGCCAACTGCTGCTCTTTCTCTCCCACGATTTCCCAACTTTCCCCCACATCTGCCTCTGAGCTTTGACCTCCCACAAACCACTGTTGCTAATCTATACTGTATTCCTCTTCCTCCTCCCTGGGAGGGTCAGGATGGGGAGGCGGTCTTCACCATTCCTCCTCTGCCCAGTCCCTGACAATTACACAATTTACCTAATTAACTGCAGAAGTTACATCACCATTGCATCATTTCTACCCATTGCATTGCAAAGGAAATGCAATGCAAAGGCAGGTAGTAATTAGTTATATATCATTTGTGGACAAGAAGAGCAAATGGGTATTTTTCACATCTGTTGGTTTGATTTCCATTCTGAATACGGGACGAATAAGTGAACACCAGCAATTTCTGCTCCCATTTCTTTCTTTTTTTTTTGTTCAGAATTTTCTCATATCTCTAAAGTCCTGATGTAAGGGGATACAGGCTTTTTATACAACAGCTGGGTTTCCAAAGTGTTTCTTGACACAGTTACTGAGCCATGGGCAACAGGAAGGCCACAGGCCTGTAATTTGTTTACCTCCTAGAACCCAGGGGCAATCCTGACTCTTTAAGAAGTGCATTGAAGAAGACCCAGGGATACTCCTGGGATTTATCTGGATTTAGTATTCCTTAACATGCCAAGAGTCTGCTTAAGGGCTGACCTGATTATCTACCATGGATGCACATTGTGTGTATATATTGCAGGATTATTAGTTAGGTGCAGCCATCAGGTTGCAGGCCAATGTAAAACAGGCAATTTTTCTGAGGATGAAGTGGGGCAGGGGCAGAGGATGTTGTTTTCGGGAGTATTATTAGCTGTGTGAAGGTTTGCTCCAAACATTGCACAAAAGTTATTCAACCTCATGTTAACACCCCCCCCCCCCGCACCTCCCCAGCAATGAATTCAGAAAGCTGATTCTGACCTGAAAAGAAACACATACAAAACTGGAAGCATCCAATGATGAGAACAAAAAAGGAGAGGTATATTTCAAAGATACAGAAGCCTAGCAAGCCCTTTGAAATGGATGATATCTGAGCAGTTTGTTAAGAAACAAATAAGCTCTTGAAAAAGGCACTTGAAACGAAATGTGTTAAGCTAATTTAATAATAAGGTATCGTCCTACCCAACATCTTTGAGGAAGATCTCTCTCTCTCTCTCTCTCTCTCTCTCTCTCTCTCTCTCTCTCTGATTCTGATGCAAGTCATTTCTTCCCCAGAGAATCGCTTGTGAGAAAATCTCATTTGGAAAACAAAACAAAGCAATGCAATGTCAGCCCCTGAAGCATAAGATGCGAACAGCAGTATATGCCAGCAGGTCTGCCTGCTTGCACCTTTTTTGATTGTGGTGCTCTCTATTCTTACCTTGGTGACCCAAGTGGGAATGGCATCTGCGTCAGCACTCACATGTCAGTATAAACACCTGCCTCTCTGTCTACATGTCCTCTTTATCCACTCCATTGAGCTTCTAGAACAAACCTTGACTGTGGGAAAGGCAGTTGGGTGTATCAGGGGGGGTCTGTAGGAAGGACCCCGAAAGACGCTGTATATCTCAGTTGAGTCTGTTATACGAGAAGTAGGGAACCTTTCTTGGCCCAAGGGCCACCTTCTCTCCTGGGAGGCAAAATACCGGTAAGTGGTGTGATGGATGTGAGTGTACAGCCATGCAAGAACCAGATGTTTTCTCATCCAAACATCACCTCCCTCCAGGCAAGCAAGTGGTGTCAACTGAGTCCAAAGATACCTTTTAGCCAGGCAAACATACTTGAGGGGAACTATGAGAGGGTTGAGCAGAGAGGCCTGGGGGAATGCATTTGACCCTGAGTTGCCAAGGGTTTTCTACTCCTGTGTCCTACACTGAGGGACAGGTCTTCTCTTCTCAGTAGTGTTGCTTTGTGGACCACTTTATGTGCCATCGTATGAAAGAAGAGAAACTACTAACTTGCACAGACAAAGTAAAGTTGTGTATTAAAGCAGTGGGATTGGAACTAGATTTTCCCACTGCCTCTGGTGCCCCATTTGGGAAGTGCCTTCCTCGTCTCTCTTACCAGCTGAAGCCTTAGTGCCAAAACACTGAGAATTGAACCTAATTCTCTCTCATTGTCATCTGCATAATCACTGGAGACAAACCAGTGGCATTATTTAAATTGTGTTGTGGGGTTTTTTTAAGGAAAAAATATACAGAGCACAACACAGTACAAAGATCCTACAAACAAAACACCAAAAACCAAACAAATACAGAGTCTGCAAGCCATATTATTCTACATCTTTGATGCTATCAAAGTTGTTAAATTGGAACCATCAGGACTAGAAGTAAGGCAAGAAAAATAGCTTGCGGAGACCTGAGGCCAGATGTTTCCATGGTGGGAATGAACAAGTGAAAGAAAAAGCAACTACAAATCTAAAGAAAATTATACTCTTCTTAAAGACAAAATCCCTGTGCCAAAGGATCCCCTGTTTGGAGCTCAAAATCCTACATGTTTTGCATAGTTTCTGCTCTCCTTATCTGTGGCTTTGCAGAATGTTTTTGGTTTGAACTGGGGCAGCAATCTAATCTTTCCACACTCCATGGGGTCCCTAGCCCTGAAAAGATGAACAGGACCAGAAAGTGAAGCTAACTTAAAAAGGACCTTTCACAAAAGGCTCTATTTTGCTGTTTCATCTTTCCCAGTTTCCAGGAAACTTGCCAACATATAGGCATTTACTTATTTATTACCACTCTCTTTCCAGTTGCATCACTTGAGTCTGCATGAATTCTCTGGTCAAGACAAGAGAGCAGCCACTGTGCTGAAGCTTCCCCAAGCCTCCAGGTTAAAGCATAATAGTTATATTTAAAAGATTAATTGAAGAGAGGTTTAAAAACTGGGGCTGTCCATACATTTTTAATATTGATTGATATTATTATAAAAGATTCAGCCCAGACCATTCTCGTCTAGGTCTTTCCGTCAGCCCGCAGACGCCACACTCATCTATGAGGGACATGACTTAGTTATTTATAATCTCTAAATACTGTTCTGGTGACATTTATGGGAAGATCTCTCTCTCTCTCTCTCTCTCTCTCTCTCTCTCTCTCTCTCTCTCTCTCTCTCTCTCCTCCCTCCCTCCCTCCCTCCCTCCCTCTGTGTGTGTGTGTGTGGCTCTGTCTGTCTGGATTGACACACTAAATTGTCCCATAGAAGCAACTGGTAACAAAGAGTTGGGGTGTGTCTTGATGAGCAAGGAACTGTTATACTTTTGGAATGTTTTTTTCCTGAATTAAAATTAGAGGAATGCTTCACCCTTACACTTGGAAATGTCTAGTAAATCAGATTGGTAGTTGGGTTATCATTTGGCAAGCCAACATGACAGTGATGAGGGATGGGAAATTCTGCTGCATCTCTGGTTGGATCATTCAACCACAAATAATGCAGAAACACATTCAGAACAAAGATAGGAAACTCCCTTAAGCAGGTCATTGTATTTTTTTTTTTTTCAGTCCAGTATTGCTGATTCCAGGGATGGCCAGTGTGGTCCCCTCCAGATGCTGTTGGATTACAATTCCTATCAGCCCCAGCTAGCATGGCCAGTGGTCAGGGATGATGGGAGTTGTAGTCCATAACTTTGGCAACTCCTATATCTACTTTAACACTAGGAATAACATTCTGAAAGTTAAGAGCTGTTCAACAGTGGAACAGGCTCCCTAGGGAGGTGGTGAATTCTCATTCCTGGGAGGTTTTTAAGCAGATGTTGGATGGCCACCTGTCAAGTAAGCTTTAACTGAGACTCCTCCACTGCAGGGGTTGGACTAGATGAGCCTTGGATCCCCTTCCAACAGTACAGTTCCAATCCACACAACGGGGTGAGCTCCTGTTGATCTGTCCCAGCTCCTGCCTACCTAGAAGCTCAAAAGCACACCAGTGCAAGTAGATAAATAGGTACCGCTGTGGCGGGAATGTAAAAGGCCTTTCCGTGCACTCTGGTTTCCGTCACGGTGTTCCATTGCACCAGAAGTGGTTTAGTCATGCTGGCCACATGACCCGGAAAGCTGGCTGTGGACAAACACCAGCTCCCTCGGCCTGAAAGGGAGATGAGCGCCGCAACCGTCTTTGACTGGACTTAACCTTCCAGGGGTCCTTTACCTTTTACCCTTTTTTACCTATGATTCTATAGAAGCCTTACACAACTGTATTTTGGACTAGATGCAGTTTGTAAACAATCTTCAAAGGCAACCCCAAATATGACATGTTACCCTAAATGATCTAGTAGACAATCTTTGATGGACACTTTGTGGCTCCTGCAGCTCCAACCCAGTCCTGCTGCTGGCCAGTCATTCCCAGAAGCCAACCTGTTCTTACTTTCCTCTTCATTGACCAATGTTGCTGTTGCCTTCTAGCTCTTGACAAACAGCTCCTAATATCTTCTTCTTTAATTAATTATATTTTAACTCTGGCTATTGTATTGACCCATGAGGAACATCAGTCAGACTTGGGTGCCTGGATGCTAACAGGCTGGAGCTGATTGGTGATCAGACAAAGACCATCTAGTTCCTCAGATTGCATTTATTATTATTATTATTATTATTATTATTATTATTATTATTATTATTATTATTATTTATTGAAGACGGCAAGAAAGTGAGAGGAAATGGGAGCAAAAGAAACCTATCAGGATAACATCCCTATGAAAGAATCAAGTGGAGCAAGATTATGAGAGCCAGTGGTCTTCAACATGATTGTTTCTTTATTAACTTGCATTTCTTTTCTTTCTTCTTTTCTGTTTCTAAAACTAGGAATGTGTTGTGTTGTGCAAAGCTGCTAACAGAAATTCCCGTGCTGTTTGCATCATATATTGAGCTTTTGGATATTAATGTGTTTTCCTTAGCCCTGGGTGCTGTGTCTCATTCAAAAACATATTGAAAGACTTCTGATCAGGTAACATGCCATAGGGTTGCCAACTTTCCAGGCCACCTAAACTGCACATTTCAACAGTGGTATGATCTACATACCTTATCTGCACAGGGTGAAAAACCTCATGCAATGATTTCCGCATTTTAAACGTATTACATAAATGAACTAATTTATTACATGTTTGAACCCAGACCTTCCTCCAAGGAGCTCAGGGTGAGATAAAGCTCTTCCCCAACCCCATCTTACAAAGCTGAGAGATGATGAGTCACCCATGGTCACCCAGTATATACCTGGGGTTCCCTCTGCCAACTTGACACTCTAACCCACAACTCTACACCATCACAAGTTGATTCCAGGCTGGGTTTTATCCTTGCTATATTTTCTGAGTTGCCATTGCTGCAAAATGTTTTGCTGAGCTACTGACATCATTTGGATGTATTTTGGGAGCAAGCACCAACATTTCCTTTATCACCGAATCCCAAATCCTTCAATTTTTATTATTTTTATTTTGCAGGTATATGAAATATTTAAGTTTTCACAGGGTTCAGGTACTGGGAAGCACTGCAGAAATGCGAGCTGCCTCTGCTCTGAGAGGTGATAGGAGCAGTCTCATTGATCTTCCCACTGCCTGCCTCGGTGTGACGTATGCATGGGCGGTTGTGTGTCTCTCTGTGTGTTTGCACTAGGCATCTTTTAATACACACACACAGCTAAGGAGCTACTGCAGCATCACAGCAATCTCCTGGCCAGTTGTCTTCACTCTGATGTGCTTGAATTATCCTCTGACTCTTTAGAGCATTCCCCCTCCTTTCTCTCTCTCTCTCTCACACTGTTCCCTCTGCTGTTGCGGCCTGCAGCTGTATCACTTCATCATGTCTCGCTCTCCTTCTTCACATCTTGCCAAGGCAAATATGCATTTTGTGGATCAGTGTCTGGCCGAAAGAAGTTGGTTGGTTTGGGAGGGAGGCTGGGGGCAAATAACTCCCAGAGACAGGGTAGCATTGCATTCTCTTAGATGAACTTTGAAAAAAAAGGGGGGGATTGGAAGTGGGTCCCATCTGCTCTATACATTTTAAGCAGTATGATACCACTTTTAACAGCCGTGACTTTCCCCAAAGAATCCTGAGAACTCTAATTTGTTAAGGATACTGAAAGTTATAGGAAACTCCCTACAGAGCTGCAACTCCTAGAGTGGTTTAACAATTAATTATCCTTCCCATGATATGCTGGGAATTGTAACTCGGTGAAATAAATAACAATTCTCAACACCCCTTGAACTACAGTTCCCATAATTCTTTGTGGGAAGCCATGATTGTTTAAAGTGCCATCGTAGTGCTTTAAATGTATGTTGCTGATGGAGCAGTGGAAAGTGGGTCTGTAAGCCATGACAGAACCTCTATGTTTGGAAGGGAGGCACTAATGTTGTGTGGCTTACCTCAAAAGTCAATGAGCTTCGGCAAGTGTTCTAGCTGCGAAACACTTGCACAATCTCAAGGGCTTTGTAAGCATTCCATGTGGATGCTTGTGAATGCTAGAATGCAAAGTTCACACTGTCGCCTCCCCCTCAGGGAAGATGCATGCTACAGGGTATAAATGATGTGCCCTTTCCCAGTGGAGACTAGGCTCACAAGTCCCAGAGTTTCCACTGCGAAACTGGTGCTACAGGTGTCATTTCCACCAAGGAGAAAACATTTGCCTTGGTGTCCATATGAAGCTTTTTCAAACCAAGTTCCATTCAGCTACGTACTATCTACGCCAGGACTGGGGGAAGCTGTGGCTCTCCAGATGTTCTGGGGTGCTGTTCAATTAAGTTTTATTCTGAACAGATCCACTTAAATTAATGAACATGACTAAATTTTGCCCATTGGTTTCAATGTATCCAATCTGAGTAAATCTTAGTTGAATACCACACCAGCTCCTATCAGACTTATCTAGCATCAGGCTTGATGGGATTTGCAGTCTAGTAAATGGCAACTCACAGGATATAGGCAGGCAGAAACCTGATTGTGTAGTAGTTTGATCCTGCTTGAATCTTGCAACTCCCATAGAACCCTAAGGATCAGATTCTGGGACAGGGCCTTCCAGTTGTTGCTGGACTGCAGTTCCCCTCATCCCTGACTGCTGGCTACTATGGTTGAGGTTGTTGGGAGTTGAAATCCAAAATAAATGGATTTCAATACCCTGGAATATACACCCATCCAAGAGACAAAATACTGTGTGTGGTGGTAAGGAGCTGCTGCCATCACCTTCATGCCTGGTGAGTTTTCAGAGGCATCTGACTGGTCACAGTTAGAATCCAGTGATGTGTGAACTTCTGCTCAAAACCATCTGGAGTTTGGAAGCGTTTCTACTGAATACTTGAGAAACCTCAAGCATTTAGTAAGGATGCTTGCAAAAACTCAGGTGAATGCTTGTGCCCCTGTAAGCTCCTTCCAAATTCACAAGCAAAATAATAACAGCTAAACACTTGGGGGAAAGAGAGGAATCAGCAGCTTGGAGGACTCACCAGGCTGGTTTTGCCCCTGCCATTAGAAATGGTGCCTCTAGAGAATGCTATGACCTGCTATACAGAGTAAGCTGTGAATTCCATGATCTTGTCCTGAAAGCTGCATAGTGGGCTAGTGACCAGAGTAGGGGATGAAATTCTTGTTGTGAACTAGATCGGCCCTCAAAATGGTCTTAATCCAACTCAAAATAGGGTGTCTCTTTGTGAGCTGGGGAAGCTACAGATACAAAGCTTTTCAGCCTCCCCTTCCCTGTTCAGACTTCATTAATATCATTGTTGGGAGCAGAAATCTGAACCAGTCGGGTCTTGATATGATCCAGCAAGCTAATCCGTATGCCATTTGATTGCATACAACTGATTGCATTTGATTGCTTGCAACAGAATGTGGGAATGGCATCTACTGGAAAGCATTTTGTGTGAGATAATGTCGGGTGATATAGAAGCTCTGCATTACAATTTTTCTACACAGTGAAAGCAGCTGCTGTCATCACATAATGAACATGCAAACATGGACTCAGCTGGGATGGCACCAAGCCTGTTCCTGCCAGGTCACTGAGAGTTTGCTGGCAGGCTGATGATGTGATCGATTTGTTGCAATGCTTTGTTGCAACTCATACCAACAGGGGGGAAAGGAAGATCACAGAATTATACGGATTCCAAGAGCTGTAACTGAATATTATCCTCACAAAATAGCCTACACACACATTTTAAAAATGTAAACTCACACACTCAACACTTATCCATGACTTTTCACTCTAGAAGCAACAACAACAAAGTTGTTGTTTTTCTGCTGCTGACTTTTATAGCTATGGTTGGGTTGGAAGGACTTTAGTCCCTCCAGATGTTGTTGGGCTGGGGCTGATGGGAGGTGGAGCCCAGCAACCCTTCCCTCGGATGTCAATTGATTTAAATTGTTCTGGAAAGCAGTAAATCTCCAGTGGTAGTCCATGATTGGGTTGTTTGGATGTGGCTGAATTTCTTCAATGGGCAGATCAGCATTTCCACCCTGAAGTGGCCATACTTTGGAAAGAATTTAATAATTTACCTTTCCTAAAAGACTTGAGACAGTGAGGGCACAAAGGAGAGAGATCAGGAAAGAGAAGATAAGGGCTAAAGGCGAAAAGGATGAGCGTGCTATTGATTAGCTGCTCCTCGTGTTCATTGTCTCCATTCCTTCCCATTTTTCTAAAGCACATTCACTGGCACAAAGGACAGACCCATTTCACTTGGCTCCTTTCTCCCTTTCTCGTTAACTCCCATGTACTCCCATTGCGGTTGAGACCGCAAAGTTCATCCCCACAAAAGGATTATAAGAAACAAACATCCCAAGCGCTTAGAAAGGTCAGGTCCCTTGTGTGCTCAAGCGGCAGCACAGCATCTAAGCATGTGTGTCTGGCCTCACACATTTTGTCAAGTCACATGCGGAAAGTCTCATGATACTGATTGACTTCCCTCACACCTCTTTTGTTTCTAGGGTATTACAAGCAGCCACAATCTTTTCTTCCCAAGCAAGAATTGTGTATTCATTGTCCAAGAGATGTCTCCCAAATGGCCAGCGACTTTGAGAATATGATCATCGGATCCATGTGGGGAGAGGAGAGGGAGCAATGGCTGGATGCACAAGCTGTTATACAGCTCAACCAACTGTGTATCCAATGAACATCAATTTGTTGTTATTTATATAGGCACTATAACAAGATGCTTTTCAGGGATCTCCAATCTGCATTATACGCCAGTCTGCACTCTTGAATGGTGAATGTAAAGCACAATTAAAGCCTGCTGCGGAAACAAGTTTGAATAGTTTATTCCCCCCACCCATTAAATCAATAAATAACAGCAAAGGATTCTTTCCAAATCTAGTCATACTTAAATTAACAGCCATTCCTAACTTAGATCCATTGATTTCAATGAGTCTACTCTGCATGGCTCTTAGTTGGTGACAATGACAACAACAACAACAACAACAACAACAACAACAACAACAACAACAACAAATACCTGACTGCTTGAATCAGAAACAAGGCAGGATTCTCATTCAACAAAGTTGTAGAATATTTGGATTTGGTGGTTTAGTGGATAGAGTCCTTGGCCATGAAGGTCACTGGCTGTGACTAGGAGCAGACGCTACCTCTCAGCCTAACCTACCTCACAGGGTTGTCCTGGGGATTAAATGAGGAAGGAGAGAACCATGTTTGCCACCTTGAGCTCCTTGGAGGAAAAGGTGGGGTATTATTGCAACAAACAAACAAAATTGGATTTAAGTTCTTTTGAAACAAATAAAAAATAGGGGAAAGTATATTTCAATTTCAATTCTCTCAGTTTCTGTTTTTCCCTAATCTTAAATGTAGTTGCATCAATTTTTCAATTTTTCTTTGCAAAAAGGGAAAAAAAGAATTCCTATGAAAATTCACCAGCTTTTTAGGGTTAATTTCTTCTAGCAAACACTTTTGTTGCCAATTTAACAGATGTACAGATCTTTGCAAGCATTTTCCCCTAATGCAACACATTTTTTGCATGCTATTTTCAGTAATGTCTTAATTTTTAAGGCACATTTCCCCCTAATGCATGCATTTTTGTAAACACTGCTTGGAGAACTGCATCACAAAATTCGGATAACTGTGAATTCCAAAGGAAAGCTGTGTTTTGCTTTGTGCATTGTTTTGGAAAGTGCAAATTTGTAGATTCACCATTAAATGCAAACTTGAATCAAATGCATCCCCTATCTCTACACTCCCGGCACACTCCACAGGGTGTGCCACCTGCCTTTCCTCTCTATATCCAGGCATTAGTAGAGCTATCTTCTCTCTGTGTCTCTCACCCTCTTTCATGCTTGAGTGATGAAGGCATTTATCAGCCAACAGTTTCCTGATGTCGCATGCTCCATGAAACTCTTGCCAAGCTTTCATCCCTGGAAATGAAGGAGGTGGCGATTTGTAAGGATCTTAAACATGGGAGCTCCCTCCCTCCCCACCTCGCCCCCTCATCCCTCCCTCTTCCCTGCCATCTTTTAAAAAATCTGTTCAGACATAATTCAACATCACAAAACTTGTTAACGGCAGTGCTGCTCGCTCTCTCTCTCTCTCTCTCTCTCTCTCTCTCTCTCTCTCTGTGTGTGTGTGTGTGTGTGTGTAAGCACATTTGCACGGTGCAGCACAATTGATGAATTATTTATCGAGAGCCTGAAAGGAGCAGGCAGCACTGAATTATTAAAATACACTTTGGTTTTTGAAAAGGAGGCATTTGAGATGTTTGGCTTGGCCTGTTCGGATGCCAGAGAAGGGCAGTGGTGGCAACATCAGGGAGGAGGGCAGTGCCAGCTTGGGAAACGGATCCTAAATGCTGCCATATGGCGTCCGGTTAATCTATCAGCTGGCATGCTGGGAGTTAAAAGAAATCAATTGCATAAATAAAGGCAAGGAAGCAAAAGGACAATACCAACAGCTTTCGTTATTGAAACTGGAGTTGCTCTTCCCAGAGGAGAAGAAACCCAAATGACCTTTTGTGGCCTTTCCAAAGAAATGACATTTTCTATCTTATGCTTCAGTCAAGAACAACAGCCCCAAATCAAAAGCTCAACCCTGCACATCTTCCGGAAATTTCATGACAGGTTTCAGTCATCTTATCTAAGCTTCTTTTTTTGCTCCGGGGGGGGGGGGGGAGGGACCCTGCTGTTCCAGCAGAATGGGGACCCTAAATGTGCCTTGAAATTTCCTCGTAGGCACAACAAGCTCATTGGCACAACCAAGATGCACTGAACACTTTTAGACAGGAGCATCATCTGCTGATATGAGGTTATGTTATAACTTGCGATTTTGCATTAACCTTTTCACTCGCAATGTTATTTGTGGGTGTAAGATTGCGACCTTTGGACGGACAACAGTGAGCAACTGCTGCTAATGTGCTCCCTGTGTCAGGAAGCTTCCCATTTATTTGTGAATGGCTAAGCAATGGAAGTTAAAATCTCAGGGAAAAAAATTCTCGGGGCATGTGAGTGTGTGAATTTTCCCTGGTAGGCTGCAGGTTGCTAAGTATAGCTAAGTGCCTGGAGCCTCTCTATAGCTGTTTAGTTGACTTATTTCCCAAAGAGATGCTTTCATACAAGAAGCACCGGAAGCAATTCCAATCAACTATGTGTAATTATGCTCTGATGCGGCACACAGGGGTACCATGCAGATGCCAGCATGTGGGGCTGATGCAGTCTTCATTTATTGAATATGCCCATTGGCTTGCAACCATCCTGGAGGACCATCTCTGGTTTGATGGTTTCCGCTCCTAATCTCATAACTGGTTTGATTTCTCTCCCCTGAATTGCTTTCCCGTCGCTGATATCTTTTCAGTGCGGAAGTGGCAAGAGCTCAGGATAGCACTTAGCTGGTAAGTTGCACCTGGAGTGAGATTTCCCCACTTAAAAAAAACACCAAATGATGTTAATGACAGACATTTATGAGTTCAGCATCTAAACAATGAGAGGAAGGTGGGCATGGGTCCTAGGCAGGCATGGAAGCTTGTTGATTTTCAAAGTGCCGGACTAGTTTAATGTTGTCTAAAAGTGTCAGGTACTATATAAATGGCAGAAGTTGACATTATGTTGGGAGCCCAAACATGTGGAAGACAACAGGTTATGAAAAGAAGAAGTAAAGGGGGTGGGGACTATCCTCTTGGCTGCTGATGTCACAGAGGTGGGCTCTACTCTGTGTGAAAGCATAGTGATGGATGGACTCTCAGCTTCATTCCCCATTTGGAACTGGCTTTGAAAACATAACTATTTTAGTTCCAAAATAGTTTGGTTTATTCTGAGCCCAGCTGTGAATTCTGAAATCTCATTGAGCTCTCAGCAATCATATTGAACTATGATAGGGGGTGAACCTTATGCTTCCCAAGCCTTCCAGTGACCTCCTGTTCCCTCTGAGAATTCCTAAACTCTGCCCTACCATTGTTTTCCCTTTCCCTAAATCTATTTGGGCAGGGTAGTGGCAAGATTTTTTGTAAAGCTCTGTCTCCTCCAGAGACTGTTAAGAGATACGTATACTCTGTATACACCTGAAAGAAACCATTACAGCAATATATCCAGGACTACATTTTATGCAACACTGTTTCCTAGTCTCCTACAGTTGGTTCATTAACTGCTACTCCTTTGGTGCTGTTTTACAACTAGACGCATACCCACTTTAAGGTCATCTAATCCATATTTGCCCAACAATCATTGACATTGATTGTGTGGTTTTTTTTATTGAATACTGCAATTTCTCAATACGTGACAGCTAACAAGCACCTTGGTGTAGCAACAAACTTCATTTCCTCCTCTCACTCAAGCGCTTGTGCCATATGAAGAGGAACCACTGGTTGGAGGAATGGGGAAAAATGATCATGTGAATGAATCAAAGGAGACTCATGCAAATGACTTATGGAGATAGGCTAGGAGATAGGCTTAACTCATGGGCTAGGAGGGGAACTTCTGTCTCTGCCAGTGGTGCCCTAAAAATGTAGCAGGCAGTCATCAGCATTTTGCTGAAAGCAGGAGAGTAAATATAGGGCGTTCCATCTCATGAAAACATCCAAGAAATGTGTGAGGCAACCCAAAAGAGTTTTGATAAGCCAGATACTATTTGCTGGCATTGATCCCTGACAAGATTTGATGCCTGAGGCAATGGACAAGATGGTGCCCCTCCAGAATCCACATAGAGAAACCTGACATCTAGTATCCTCCACTGAACCTGAGGCAGCTGGCAAATTGGGGGTGGGAGTGGCAAGAGCAGGTTGTGTGCATGCACAGCTCTGTCATCTAAGGGAGGGGAATAGCTCAGAAGAAACAACCAATGAATTGTCCCTGTTGCCCTTAACATTTTCTACCTGTGATGGTTGCCTAATAGTAGGGCCAGCTCTGGTCCTTCTATCACCTGAGGTTTGGCCTTCAGGTTCCCACTGTTGCAAGCGTCTTACTTCAGCTATGAAATATTCCACCTCAGGAGGTCTGACTCAGTCTTGGACCACATTTGGGAATGTGGCTAAAACCAAGCACTTTGGAAGAGCTTGGGACTGGTTTTCACTTGACTGTTCATTGACAGAGGAAAGAGTTATCATATTTATTATTTTGTGGGTTTGAATTCCTTACCCTTTTATGCCATTTTTAGTTAATTGTTATTGTTTTAACCTCTGTTTAATCTCTGACACCATGGATGTCAGAACAGAGAAGAGGGATATCAATTATATGAATGAAAAACACTGTTGATGATGGACAGATGGAGGAGGTTCTTCACACCACTCATAGCTTGTGGAATGCATTGCCAAAGGAAGCTGGCGGTTGCCCCTTGCATGGATGGCTTTGAAAAAAGATTATACAAACTCACGAAGGACAAATCTGTTTGCTGTATTTGCTGAATGAAGCCCTTCTATGTTCCGATCCTCCCCTCATTAGCACTCTGGTGATTGTTTACGTCTCATTAATGTTAGCAAATCCTATGTCCCATGAAAAGTCTGAGTGATCTACCACCTCATTGCCAGATGAGAGGTGTAAAAAAAAAGGCAGGGATCTTTCTCAATTCTTTCCAAATAATCCCAATGTTGGCACGTTGATATTAGATATTGATTTCTGTTTAATAGAATAAGCTGGGAGAGATCACACTCTTGGTTGGCATTGAAAGGATAAGCCATAAAAAGCCATTAAGAAATACTGTAAGTGGTGAAATGATTAATGGGGACTTAAGGTTCTTTCTACTGACTGTTTCCAGATAATGCCTTTGAAAGATCCCATTGCTCCTGGCTGCAGTTCAAACCTATTTATTTACAAGGTGAAATGCTGAGTAACAATGCTGCAGGACTGGACTGCCACTATTTTTTTATTTTTTTTTAAGTCAGATTGGATGCCCCTGAAGTTAGAACTCTGAATGGCTTTAAAAGAATAATAGTAATAAAAACTTCATGAAGTTGCAGAGATACTTCTGAGGTCAAGCCATGAAAGACAAGACGCGTGCCCTTATTTGTCTGTTTGGTAAGACGTTTCCCCCCAAAGGGGAAGTCAGAGTTTCAGATGTAGTGGAAGGAGGGTCCCTGTCAGGAATTATTGATTTGTTCTGCTAGGGAAGTGCTATATCTTTCCTCTGTCTCCAAAGCAGTGACATGTTGGACAGTAGTGATCAGAGATGCCTTCCAGTAGTGCCATCTTGAATTCCAAATTCTAAATGGAGGGTTTGTTTTTTTAGTGTATTCTAAGTAGTAGTAGTAGTAGTTGTTGTTGTTGTTGTGCCTCACAAGAGCGTTACACTCTGTCTGCTTCAGTGCAGTTGTATGTGGGATGAAGCAAAAGACAGAAGGGATCTATGAACTGTAGGGGTGGGGAAATCCTTTCAGTCTGAGGGCCGTGTTCTTCTTGAGCAGCCTCCCAGGGGCCATATGCCAATGGTAGGTAGGTATGAGGGGAAAAGAGAGGGTTGGGCCAGAGTCACAGGTTTACACACACACAATTCTTCTTCCTCTGTTTGGGCAAGCAAGATGTATTATCACAGTTCAAGGACATTCTAGCCAGGTGAAAGCACTGAAAGGGTCTGAATAGAAGAGAAGGTGAGGGGTAGGGTTGAGGGAAGGGTGTTCCAATGTACAGCCTTTAAGGCCTTTTTGATGGCCCTTGGCAACATTTGATGCCCCCCCCTCCAGCCCTTGCACTGCCTTCCCAGAGTTGGGTAAATGAGCCACTGGGCTTTGGGAAGGAGTTGTGAGGGCTCTGACAGATCCTCCAGCCTCTTTCCCAAAGCCCTGGAAGTGCTTTCCCAGCTTTGGGAAGGAGATGAGAGGACTCTAGGACCCTGCCAAGGCCTTGTGCCTCCTTCCTAAAGCCCGGTACCACACTTACAAGGATTGGGAGGTATCAAATTTTTCTTTGCTCCTGTTCTCCACATGTCAAGGCAGTGTGTGGATGACTTGGTATGAAAAGTTGGGCTGCCCAAGTCTAGAGAGTTGGGTATGGGCTTGTGAGAGTCTGGAGACCCAAACAGAGTAAGCTATTTGGACAGATCAACAAAGAGAATCTAGGGATGTTCACACATTGTATTCAGTGTGTGTACAATCTGTGTATCTGTACACACACAAATAGTTGAGCTGTACACTTGTACAGTTGTTCACACATAATGTTCAACTAGTGCACATTCTGTGTACCTGTGTGTACAATGGCTGAGGTATATAAAACAAAAAGTGTACTTTCGTTCAGACAAACAGTTGTATGTGTGTAGAGACAGGTTTCACCTGTGTTAAGTGCAATGTGTTAATGAGCACTCTTTAGTCTCTTACCCCAGCTTTTCCTTTCCTTTGATATTACAACGTAGATAAGTAGTTGTAGTGGTAGTTGTGCACTGCTGGCACACTGATCTCTGTCCACCACACTTCAGCCAACAGCATTTTCTGCATGAGGTTGATGCCTCCCTCTCCCTGCTGGTAGGGCTGTCTGGCCCAGCCTCTGCCGCAGAAAGAGCTCTGGTAATGTCCAGCATTAGTGGGTCACTGTGGCAGCCAAGCCTATTTCAAATCTATTTAAATACATAACGAAAAGGGGGTGCTATTCTTGATGGTCCGGATTCCATAGCACAATTTTAAAGTAAGAGTATATTAATGTCAGCTGCCTAGCTCAGCCAATTGAGAGGTCTTTCTCTCCCCCACCCCAGTCTTTCTCTTTCTCTATCCACTTGCTTCTGAGCAATGCAGCATCTTTAGGCCAGTGGGCCGAGTCCTGTTCTTTTCTTTTGGTCTAAAGGCGTTCCTTCATACCAGCTGCACTAGCACTAAGGGTTATAATCTTCATGTCAGCTGTGCTTTAAAAAAAAAATGGGGGGAGGGAGAAGGAGGAAATCACTAGACATGTCACTGGTAAAGGCAGCAGAGCTCCAGACATAAATAACACCCTGCCGTCTGTTAGTATCGTCAACTGAAGAGTGCACTGTACTTTACTGTGTGAATTTAATGGGCATCCTCCGTAAGATCTACTGTCCACACACACACACACACACACACACACACACACACGAGTGTGAATGTGTGTGAATATACACAGGCAGAAAATAACTTTTAATAACTGTTATTCTAAGTATATATACTGCAGAAGCCCAGAGTTAACTGGCTCCCATTCCCAGTCCTTATGTCCCAGTTTCTCAAATTGGAAAAGGGACATGGTGGGGGTACGAGTAATGTTCACAGGAGAAAAGGTATCCCAAGGACCTCCCCCCAAATATATGAGAAGTGGGTAGACAGAATGTTGCTGTCAAAAGGACTCTCAGTGATTCACATTAGATTTGTTGTGTGTGACTGCACTAAGTTGTATCTCGACTATATCTTGTTTTGGGTGCCATTTTTTGAGAAGAGCATTGACAAACCGGAGCTCACCCAGAGGAAGCTGACCAGGGTGGGGAGGGGTCTGGAAACCGATATATCAGCATTGGCCTTGCCCCTCATGTCATCATGCCCCACTGCCCCTATCCAAAGTCATCAAAAGAAAATCCATACACAATTAAATCCTGTGTGTGAGAGAGAGAGGGTTGTAGGGAAGGGTGTTGGGTGTACAGAGAATGGGATGTCAGAGAATTTTGATGGAAACAGGTGAGGAAATTGCTAACATCCACTTATTTATTTGTCCCATGCCCAGAATGGAAATCAACCCAGTGAATATGATTGATATTCACTGTTATTGTTGTTTGCTATCTGCAAGCGATGCAAAATTGATGATTTGTGTATTCTCCCATTTGCATTGTTCTTCCTTCGGATTGACATGAATGAAGTGGAATAACATGGCAATAACATAATTAATTACATCATTAATAATGTGATCAATTACATAAAATTCCATCACAGCAGACAGCCAGATGAATAATGTAGTTTTTATCAGAAGCCAAACTGCAGTAAAATGGAAACAGTGGGTCAGGACACAAATTTGTGCCTTTTCTTGCATCCCTACATATAACCCTACCTGAGAAATTTCATTAGTTTCATCAGACCATAAAATTTAGAAGTCTCTAAACAACCACCCAAAACCACCCTTCAACTTATTTTTCTACTGAAGTCTGACCAATAGGGTGACCATATGCCTTACCTTACAGAAGACTTTGCAAAGGACAGTCCTCTATCAGACACCAAATCTGGCATGACTGCAGTGGCTAACAATAAGGCTGGATCTATACGTATCAAAGAAGTGACTCAGTTAAATGTGTTGTAAACATCATACAGGGAAATCCCATTGGCGAAAGATGGGACTCCACAGCCTCATCTGGTGTCACAGTGTTATAACACATATAAAGCACTTTATCTTTACAAATGTAGCTGAGTCCCAAGTTCTTGGTCTCAGCTAAGAGTGACCCAGATCTTGTGATTGTCATATGATATCTTTCTCCATTTGCCAGCTCCACTGAATTTTTGGAGAGTGGCATACAAGAATAGACTTTTTTGGTATTGGCTCCTCACTTGAGGAATGTCGTGCCTAGAGAGACTTGCCTGTTGCCATCTTTATCTACTTTTAAGCAGCATGTAAAACTTTTCTGTTTCTTTGGACTGTGGGCCCTTCATATGAAGAATTTTTTTAAATTATTTGTGGCCTCTTTTAGTATGGTAGGACCTTAAGGAACTGTCCTTTATTTTTATAGATGTTATAAATGTGGGTTTTTTAAAATAAATACTTTTATTGATTGTGTTTATTACAACTGGTTTTAGTATTTCTGTTGTGTCTGTGTCTTTGAGCCATTTCTATTAGTTAGTTTTAGTTAAATAAATAAATAAATAAATAAATAAATAAATAAATAAATAAATAAATAACACTGCAAATAACACCTTTGTTTGAGGGCTGTCCAGTCCATTTTGGTTTAGAGATAAAGAACCTTACAAGGATAGAGGAGAAATGACCCATCAATGGTTAAGAACATGGTTCACCCATAAATGGTTAATTGCACAGGGACACAAGTCACCCCCACTATGCTGAGATGTAATGCATTTATATTTAAATTACAGAAATAATTTCCAAATCTGCATCTATGCATGCAAATTCTTATACATGAACTGATGTCCTCATTTTCAGTATTGCAAAACTGGCCATCCTACTGACATAAGAGGAATCACTATCCACTGGCTTAACATGTTGGTCTGGATCTCTCTGGAATTCACTTCAAAAACACTAAGCAGCAGCAGCAGTACCACAAGACATTTCAGTACTGTAGTTTCTGATTCAGTTTGCTTGAACACGTTTAGATCTTTCCATGCAAACAAACCAATACAACTTCCTCCCATACATAGAAGATGGGGAATATGGATTCTTCTCCTGCAATTCAGTTTGTATCTACAGTACTTGGATTCTACAGCACGTTCCCTCCAGTCAGGCTGCAGCTATCAGAAATCTGGTGGTGATAGGGCAGGGATTTTGCTATGCCAGGAGTTTTAGCTGTAGTGGTCTGTCATCAATAATAATAGCAACTAGCAAACAATGATTGGCAGAGCCTTCTTCAGGGAGCAAGGAAGACAGAGGCCTCCTTGAGCGAGGGATGGGCTCACTCTGCAAGGCAGGGTGCCACTTTTAATGGAATATAACTTAGAATGTATCTCGCTGCTGGTGTGAATGAGAGGCCCTGATCCAGCCTGACAATGTATTTATTTACTATCTGGCTTTAAATGTTGCAGGAGTTGCTGGAGATAAATTCTCTTTATTTAGTCCGAGGTTTTCCCCTCCTCCCTCTTAACTGAAAGATTAAAGCTTTGCAGTTAAATTTCTTTTGGGGTAGTTTTATCTCTGTCTGGCTTTCTTCCTATCCTTTATCTCTCTTGCCTTCCTCTTTCCACCCTTTTCCTGTTTTTCTTTTTCTTTTCCCCTCCTCTTCTCACTCCCCACCTCAATTCCTCCAACTCATTCTCTTTATTGTCCCCACCCCTCTGTTGGGTCTGGCTTCCCAAGTGGAAGAAACACTGGTGAACTAATCACATGAATTTGGGCTGATTAATTAATTGATTAATTGATAAAATCTGCTTACATTTGTGTATGGGTAAAAACACAATAATTCTAAAGAAAAATTACTCCATTTTAAAATTATTGTTACTGTTACAACAACTGCTACGTGGCCTTTGACTCTCTCTCTATATATACTGTATGTATGTATTAAGCCTAACCTATCCTTCTGCCTTGCTTTAAGTAGATTTTAATATTGTATTTTTAAATTGCTGTAACTTGCCCTGGGACCTTTTGGTGAAGGGCAGGTAAGAACTCAAATAAATATTGGGCTGTATTCAGTGCTAGTCCTACTCAGAGTAGTCCCGCTGAAGTTAATGGATGTGACTAACTTAGGTTCATTAATTCTAGTGGGTGGAATCTGCATAGAACTCAGCTGAATACAAATAATAATAATAATAATAAGAAGAAGAAGAAGAAGAAGAAGAAGAAGAAGAAGAAGAAGAAGAAGAAGTATCATCTTGTAGCCTGTTGTGCTTCAAAACACAACCCACCGTGGCTAATAATAATAACAAAAAAACAGTGTCAGCAATACAACATAAAACAACAACAACCCAAACTGATCAGCATAAAATACAATTACCACAATCCAAAGCAGTCAGCAGCACAATAAAATAAAGTTTATTTAATAAAGCATAATAGTGAGATGAATTGCATTGCTATTTAAATTATAGTAATCATTCCCCACATTTGCTTCTATACATCTACATTAGCATGTGCAAATTCTATGCAAATCTGTGCCCTCTTTTTATGAAGATGTATCTCTCTCTCTCTCTCTCTCTCTCTCTCTCTCTCTCTCTCTCTCTCTCTCTTTTGGTGGTGGCTGGGAAAAGGTTTTAGTGACCTCCCTAGATATACCAGAGACAGAAGAGTCTCAAAAGAGGAAAGGGCCAGCCCTGAGCTTGCAGTTGGGATGGAATCACACACAGCTGCCACTAGTGGTCTGCATTGGAATGTCCACATTCCTATAATGGTGGTGGCACTCCTTTTTATTTATACAATCCCTTGGATGTGCTGCCTGACCCACCCTGAGGGCTTTGTGGCATATAACAACAACACACTACTGTATTACTTTTTACTGTAATCATTTCCCACTCCCCCATATCCTTGGGCAGAATTTTTTTTTTTTTTAAGTATTTGGGAGACACATAGGTCTGGCCTTTGGCAAGTCTCCAGTAGAACAGAATCCTTGTTTCCATTGCACTAATACTGAGTGTTTGGGGTGTCAACAAAGCAAGGGGTTAGGCATTATTTCTATTCTATTCTATTCTATTCTATTCTATTCTATTCTATTCTATTCTATTCTATTCTATTCTAGTCTATTCTAGTCTATTCTAGTCTATTCTAAATATAAACATTCTGATCACACAAATGTTTCTACATAAACTTCCCCAGCCTTCATCCAGGCCAGCAGCAGGCTTTCTCACAGTTCCAAGGACACATTTCAGCCATGCAAAAGCATTTGAGGAGGGGGTCAGGGTTGGTGATGGGTGTGGCTTGAGGGGCAGAGAGGGACATCTATAAGAAAGTACTTCTTCACACCATAAATAGTTTCAATACGGAACTTGCTCCCATAGGTTGAAGTGATGGCCACCAACTTGAATTGTTTTAAAAGAGCTAATTCATGGAAGTAAAGGCTATCAATGACTACTAGCCATGATGGCAATTCTCTCCCTCCATGGTTGGAGGCAGTAATGATTCTGAATACAGTGGTACCTTGGGTTACAGATGCTTCAGGTTACATATGCTTCAGGTTACAGACTCTACTAACCCAGAAATATTACCTTGGGTTAAGAACTTTGCTTCAGGGTGAGAACAGAAATTGTGCAGTGGCGGCGCAGTGCCAGCAGGAGGCCCCATTAGCTAAAATGGTGCCTCAGGTTAAGAACAGTTTCATGTTAAGAACAGACCTCCAGAACGAATTAAGTTCTTAACCTGAGGTACCACCGTACCAGTTGCTAGAAGCCACAGGAGAGGAGAATGATATTGTGCTTTAATTCTGCTTGTGGGTTTCCCAGGAGAGCATCTGGTTGGCCTGAGAGCAGGATGCTGAACTAGATTGGCCTGATCCAGCAGGCTTATCATATGTTTTTATGGTAGGGGACCCCCCCCCCCCCGGGTGGGGACTGCATTCAGCCCTGGACCTAAGACTTCCCATTCTAGATATAGGCAAACCACACATACAGTGCCTCCCTTTATGCAATAACGCCACACATTGCTAAGACCCTTATATAATGTATGCTATATATCTGAACTGAGGTCCACAATATTCTTTTCCCCATCTCTTCTTTTCTCTCTTGCCTCCTGCTTTGCCTTTTCCTTCTTTCCTTTCATGCCACTCTCTTTGGTACTCCTTCTCGCTCACACAGTCATGCCACCTCCTGCCACCTCCCCAGCCTGAATTTTAATCAGCACACCCCCCCCCCCGCCACCCCACTTCCACCTCTGCTAGCAAACACATGCAGGAGAACACATTAATTGCAACGGAGCAAATCTGTCTCGTTAGCCGTTGCTGGGGCTGATTTATTGCTCCTTCTGGCTCGCTTGAGGAAATTCATTGATGTCTTTGGCTTCTCTGAGCTGATAGTGGCAGAGCAGAGGATGGAAACCCTGCCTCATGGACCCTGAGAGAAAAGCATTATCTCTGTGTCAAGTAAAAAAAAAATATATAATTGGTATGTTTGTGTTTTAGGCCACATTCACACCATACATTTAAATCACTATGATACCACTTTAAACAATCATGGGTCCACACCCACCATGCAGCCTGCAGGACTAAATCCTCCATTCACCATTATGTAGAATACACTGGTTAATACGCTGGTGAAAAAGACCCCTGCAGCCAACAGATTGCCTCTGTCACTTTCCAGGTGATGAGCAGAAGATTCAGTCCTGCTCAGTTTGACTGTGCATGTGTGTGTTCCCTTGCTGGAAACAGGGCTGTGCAGCCAAAGCTGCTCCTTCACACCTGATGCCCTACCCACTGATAGCCCCAGTTTGTTCCTGGAAGCCCAACCTGGGGCAATCTGGTGCTATCTTGGCCTGAATCAGTCAAAGCCTGGATCCCCACTGAATTAGCCCATTTCGGTTTGGGATTTGGCCAAATCCAGTGTGCATCCCTAGCAGTGATTGAAGTGTTAGTAGCCCTAGGAATTATAATTGTCCAGTATTCCTGTACACATCAGTGGAAGAAGACTTCAGTGGCTTATGATGGGGTAGGAAGGAGATGACCTCAGCCTCAGAGTGTGTGTGTGTGTGTGTGTGTGTGTGTGTGTGTGTGTGTGTAGCAAGCTAGAGGACACCTCTGCAAGTCATAATGCTTGCCTCATATCTTGGCAAGCTTTGGAGCCACCAAAGTCCACATTCCAAGCCAAGGAAGCAAATACTTTGACAATATCTCTAATTCTTATTCTAATGGCATCAATGATGGTTTGGGGCCAAGAAATACATTATCCTAGTGGAAACTGGTTGGGGACCATATTCTAGTACCAGCAGGATTGGGATCAACACGCAATCACACACCCTTACCATAGGCACATACTCAGCGAGAGTTGCACATATACACAAAGCTATTTTCCATGGAAACAGAGACATATATATTATTAGCAACTCCACTCAAGTATTGTCTTCTGTGGTTGCTGAAGGGGTGGGCTATATTGCATCAGCCTGAGGCATCCTGGATAGCAGCAGAAAGGAGACTGTGAGGTACCAACTCAGCCTCATTTCCCTTCCCAAGAGAAACTGCAAGCTGGATTTGAATGCAATCAATTTTTTACGCTTCACTTTGTGCATGCAGGGGTTAATTGCCTTGTGTTTCTGCCAGCTGCAGGGCTTCCCAGCCAACACAGCTCTTCCAGGAACAGGAGCGTTGGGTTTCTAACACTCCGTCATAAATCAAGCCTAAAGAATGTTGGGGAGAAAAATAAAAATGGCCCCATCTGTGAACTTCAGAGAGGTCTTGAGCCGCCCAATAGATCAATGCAGCCTAAAGAGGAAAGAGGGTTTCATTGGTATCCTTTCAAGATGGTGAAAGGGAAATAGAGATGATGGATTGAGAGAGGAGGAATGGAGAGAGGAGCAGGGCAGCAGGGAGATCAGGCAAAAGCTACAGCATCAGGATACCCAGATAGCATCAGTTCTCTTTTCTTTTTCACTGTGCATCTTCTGGCATGCAGTGACTGAAATGTGCAGGAAGACACCCACTCTAATGGGCTTTTGGTGATGGCAAAAGATCTAAAACATGACCAGCTATCTTAGGTGACTCCAAGAAGAGATGGCACCGTAGAAATGCCTGGATCTGCCATTTCCTTATTCTGTCCATTTCTCATTTTCCTTGATTTCAGTTCTTCACATTTGTGCATTAGTCTGCATTTCCTTTTTAAAGAAAGAGTCCTCATAAAAATTCACCAGCTTTTAAGTGCAAATTTATCCTAATATACACATTGTCCTGTACACTTTTGTGCATATATATGCAAGCAATTTCCCTCACTATAAAGCATTTTCATGTTATTTTAACTAACGTATGCATTTTTAACCCACCATTCTGTTCTGTTTCTGCATTAATCCCCAACTCGTTAAATATAATCCGAAAACACATATATTTCAGTGCATATTTTATTCTTCAAATATTTGTTTAGATATATATTTTCTCTCCAATCATGAGTTAATTAAAATGTATATTTTAATTGGTTTAAACTGATGTGTTACAACACTTGAAGAAGTGCAAAATCTGAATGGATGACTATTTTCTGATCAGCACATTGGTCTGATGGATGCAGTTCCCATCCTGGAATTTTCAAATCCATCAAGCACCCCTGTCAGTACCACCTCTTAACATTTCCCTTCTCTGAGCAGTGAACGGTGGAGCTTATGCAAGCGCCACCCCCATGCAGTCATAATCTCTTACAGTTTTACCATACCTCTTTGCCGCGATAGACCTTGATTTAGCACAGCCTATAACTTTTTGCATTACTACATTGAATTTCTATTTAATTCAAGGAGCTTAAAAGCATACTTAAAATTAAGCGTGCACCGCACTGCAGTTTCTTGCTTGTCTCAGGCCCACGTGGGTTACACACATATTTTTCCTTTATCCTTTAATCTTGCTTTGTAGAACAGTTCTCCACTCCCAGAAGCCTGTGGACTACACATTATGAGGGAGACGCATGGAACGATCAACATCAGATCTGCGGCAGGAGATATAAAATTCTATGTCTGCTTCTAGGTCATTTTCCGAAGATGCTATTTACCTTGGTAGCAAAAGTATGCAGGACACTAGGTTAGGACAACTGGCCTTCAGTGGGTGGGTGATGACTCAGAAGAGTCTCATAAGCTGAACAGCTAAACTGGGCCACACCAGCCTTCCTGAATTATGAGCACCATTTTTGATGTTGTTTGTATTTAAAAGAAGAATGAAATAGATATGGAAAGCAAAGGCAAGCAAATATGAGAGTGAGACAAAGACATGAGAAGATAGAGTTCCATTACTTTTAACTGGTACATAGAAACTGAGATTTCAACAGGAACACCATGGCATAGCAACTACACCTACTCAATCTTCCTCTATTCTTTATGAATCACCTGGAAGGCCAGATCTGATTAGGGGTGCCAGCTCTTGGGGACTGAAGCCTTTTGGGCCCCCTCAATATTTTCGAGGTGGGTGCTGGGCTCCCCAATGTCCAAAAGTCACAGAGGCAAAGTGCAGAGCTGAGTTGAGTGTAGCTTTCCTGGCTAGTTCGTTCTCCTCCTCCTGCCGCAGAGGGGAAGGAGGATCAAAGCAGTCTTCTCCCAGTGGTGGCACCAGGAGGAAGCAGAGGAGGAGCTGCTGGCCACCATGTTTGGCTCCACCCCTGGCTCCTCCCAATGTCCTGACTTCATGTGCACAACATTACCCTTGCAAGCTGGCACCTCTGTATCTAATATATATTGATAGAGAGATGGATAGATGTACATAGATAACAACACAGTTAAGAGTGGGTCCCAGTTTGCAACTTGGGGTCACCAGTGGTTCCTGGATCTGAAAACGTTGGTGACTGCTGGGCTAGATGGGCATTTCTGCTGATCATTGTGTGCAAGCAAATGTCTGTCTCTATTTATCTGTCACCAGAGGGTAGCTACGTTTGTTGTCGTTTAGTCGTTTAGTCGTGTCCGACTCTTCATGACCCCATGGACCAGAGCACGCCAGGCACTCCTGTCTTCCACTTCCTCCCGCAGTTTGGTCAAATTCATGCTGGTAGCTTCGAGAACACTGTCCAACCATCTCGTCCTCTGTCGTCCCCTTCTCCTTGTGCCCTCCATCTTTCCCAACATCAGGGTCTTTTCCAGGGAGTCTTCTCTTCTCATGAGGTGGCCAAAGTATTGGAGCCTCAGCTTCACGATCTGTCCTTCCAGTGAACACTCAGGGCTGATTTCCTTAAGAATGGATAGGTTTGTTCTTCTTGCAATCCATGGGACTCTCAAGAGTCTCCTCCAGCACCATAATTGAAAAGCATCAATTCTTCAGCGATCAGCCTTCTTTATGGTCCAGCTCTCACTTCCATACATCATCAGTAGCTATGTTAGTCTGCCGCAAAAATCCCAGCAAAGAATCTTGTAAGTTTGTGCCATGATACAGTGCATAATTCTTTAGGTGCCACAAGACTCTAAGGTTGTTTCTATATCAGCCTGTCTGTCTCACTATCTCATAGAAGGTGCATCTTATACATTCCAGTGACTTGCAAAATTTCCCTTTCCCTCCCCTTTCACCCCTCTTCCCCACTTGCAGTGAGCCTCGCCTCTGCATCAGCATATCACATCAGCTTCCCATGGATTCATTCCCAGCAATGCTTGGCCTCCCTTTAAACCGGGTGAACTCTTGGTTGTCCTCAGGAGGCTTGACCGGGGGAATATTCTAGCTGTGGGGCTATTTATCTCCCTTGATTTTTAATTGCAATGATCCACGAGAGCATTGTTATATTTGTTAATGTGCCCCAGTGGCCCATTGACACTGCTTGCTGTTGCTTTGGCTAAACGGCCTCCCTTGAGGGGGGCGTGTATCAAAGGGCTTCCTGACATCTAAACAAGCAACGTGCACAGTTTTCTTTTTCTCTGCAGATCTTGCTCGTGTGTTTTTTCCTCTCTTTAACTTAAATTAAATGTGCTGTGAATCATGAGACCTAGGATGAGACGTTTAGAGCATTGGGCTCTTATTGCCACATCCCTCTCCATGCTTCCAATAAAAAACCCCCAACCAGGGCTGTTTGCTCCCTTCGAATGACATTTTCCTCCTTTCTTTTCTCAATAGGTGTTAGAATGGTGGCAGGAGAAGAATGGAGGGGGCAGGGGAGGTTGCTCCCCTTAGAGATTTCAGAGAGTGGCAAAACACCAAGGAAGGGTCCCATGTAGGGATGGGTGAAAAAATAAAATGATTCCGTTTGCATCAAGAGGAGACCCTAGCTAATTTGCACCTCCCAAAATGTGCGAGAACCAAAACACAGTCATCTTTCAAAATGCACGCTGCACCAAACATTGCAATGCACTTCTCCATCCACACAATGTCTTCAAAATGCATATACTCCTAGGGGAAAGAGTACATAAAAATGCATACGCTGGGGAATATTGTATACAAAAATGCACCATGTAAGGAAAAATGCTTTGCAGAAATGTGTTCGTTAGGCGAAAACTGCATGCAAAGATGCATGCATTCACATTCAATTTTCATGAGGAATTTATTTGTTTATTTGTTTGAAATGCAAACTGATGCAGAAATGTAGATAACTAAATTTAAGTGTGGAAAAATAAGAAACCAAAACTGACAGATTTGCAAGAATGGAGACAAGATCCCAGCATGGGCTGTGGTTCCTGGGAAGTTCATAGGACTGCAGAACCTTGCATACTCAGGTGATCTTTCCAGTAAACCCCCTTGAGCTAAAATCTTATTTGCAAAGAGCCATGCACCTCTTCCTGTGCTTGCAGGGCTTTTCCTAAAGTGTTGCAGATAAACAGAAGGCGCCCTCAGGCACCTCATACAGTTCCTAAGGTAAGCATGTACACCTTAGTCTCTCAGTCTATGGATTTTTTTAAATAAATAAATAAAATAAAATAGAAAAGATAAAGTTCTTACTCCTTTTTGTCTTTTTTTGAAAGCAACTTTCATCCTCTTTGAATGGTTGAAATAATGGGGTGCAAACAGTCAAAATAAAGACCATTCAGAGGTTTGCCACAACCCTAAAATAACAGAGCAACTCTGTTCTCTCACCTTCTTTTCTCTCTTATTATAACACAGCCCTTGAGTTTTCAAAGTGCCCCATATATGTTATGATAACCATTTTAGATTATTATTGCTTTTACTGTCATGGATGCTGAAAAAAATATGGGAAAGGGGGAAACAGTACAGGAAATTGTGTCTGTTCAAGTGTCCAGCTGCAAGCAGGAACGGAAATGACACAAATGTATATATGTGTCTGGGAACTGCCATCGGAGCCAAGAGTGGAGGTAAGGCTCCCCAACGATGCGGGAGAAGGGACCAGCAGAGGGAGAGAGAACACTTCCTTTGGGGAAGGAAATCAGAGTGACACCTGGGAGAAGGGGGAGCAGGGAAGGACCTCGGAGAGAGGGCTCCAGGACTCTTCCACAGAGACCAGCGGGGAGAGTCCAGGACCTCCGCTGGCCATGCCCACTCTGCGCAGAAGACTTCCGCGCAGGGAGTCTAGGCGGAGACTTGGTGTCAAGGAGTTTTTATGTTGGAAGAAGTTCAGGAAATGCCCACTGACGGATTCTGCCAGCGACTGACACAGCCACGGAGAAAGGGCTGTCCAGCCAGGGAAAGGTTTAGCCAGGGAACGTTGCCTAGAGCATCAGCACCCTCTACGCACAAGCAACCCCCAATTCCCTTTACAATATGATTAGTATTTGCTATATTCATTTTTCCCCAGCCTGCAATTTGTTTCGTTATTTTCTTCAGTATGTATTATTGATGACATCCCCTCTCCCCATTTAAATGGAACCACCTAACAATAGAGTAATTAATGACATGATTAAATTTGGCAATAACAAAGAGCAAGCCAAACAATGTCATTGTTGTTTTGCTGAACCTGCCGTGCAGCGGAATGGAAACAGTGCTGTATGTGATGGAGTAGGAAATGGTACCTTTTTACATCCTTACATCAGGGCTTCATTGCCTAGGCAGGCTGCTGCTGATACTGTCTGCCTTTCTCTCTCCCTGCATTGGAAGGCTGGCAAATATGAACAACCATTCCAGATTTCTCAGAATGTCCCAGAACCAAGTCTTCATTGGCTTCTCCGGGGCACTGTGAGATATGGAACTGGCAGCTCATAGCTTTCACTCTCTCCTTCTTTCTTGCAAAGGTTTATCGTATTGCTGTTGTCTACAGCAACCCTTGTGTTGAAGCAACACACTGCTGTTGCTTGCATCACTCCAAAGTACTGTGTGTATGCATGTCCATCAGTGTGCAAGCACACCAAAGCTTCTCTTCGCCTGTAGTCAGAAATTCAGTAGGTACATCTTCTCTCGTTGCTGCAGCATTGGAGAAACAAAAGTGGCACTTTCTAGACTTCTCCTGGATACTCTGCTACCAGACGTACAGGAGTCCTCTCTGGGTCAGAAGCTGGCGGCCCCAGAAAAATGCAATCTGCTTTCAACCAGCTGAGGCAGACGGTCTGAAAAATGAACAGCTGTGTCCCAAGGCAGTGAAGCGGAAAAGGCAGAGTATTATATTTAGCTTTTGTGCTAACAATAAAAGTTCTCCTAATCGCTACTGGCTGGAGAGTTCTTAGGAACAGAAGATTCTGAAGGTACCACATCTGCTTATCAAAGGAAAGGAGGAACCCTGGCCAGTGGTGGGAGGGGCCAAGGCAAAAGTAGGTGGGGCAACAAGTGTGAATTCTACCTTTGTGTTGTAGAGTGGTTCCTACATTCACTCACACACCCTTCTCTGTCCTGCATCCGCTAACAGAAAGTGTTATCAGAGTTCAAGGGCACATTCCATCTAGGCAAAAATAGCCAAGGTTGATGGAAAACCAGGTTGCTGAGAGGTGTGCTCTAGGAGCAGAGGGTGTGGACTATGGAGAGTCCCCAGGGCCAGATAGAGAGGACTGGTGGGCCACCTTTAGGCCCTGGGTCTGAGGTTACCCATTCCTGGTTTTTGGTATTAGCACTGCCCACCTTTCCCATCACTGTCCGGCTCTTCCCTGCCCAAACAGAAACTGCATCTTGGCACAAAAATCTTCCATCCCTACTTGGAGTCTCTTCCATGGATGTTGTTAACACCATAGCCAGGAACTTCCCAGTTCCTTTTAATCAGGCTTGTACGCCGCTCTTATTCTCTGGGTGTGCATTCTCATGCAGCCAACCAGCCAGCATCATCCATGCACAGAAAGGAAATGACAGCAGAAGTGGGAGACATTTTCAGAAGTAAAAGAATACAAAGAAAAGATTTCAGCTTAAAAAAAAAAAATGAAGGAAGGGGAATCCAAACAGCCCAATGTAAACTGACTGTGTCCAGTGGCCACTGAATGCTAGCTGACTGTTGGAGTGAAGGAAATGGAGAAACAGGGCTTGAGGAGAAGAACATGGAAAGGGGTGGAGTGGAGTATCCTGGAAGAGGGCGCAGTTGGTTGGCTTTTCGAAAGTGCACTCCACATTTCCATTCAGGTCTTCCTTGCTTTTCCTGCAGCAAAACTTTTTGGAAATTTGAGGGTCCCTCCCCTCCCATTAGATAAAGCACCTGAGGAATTTTAAGGGTAGCCAAGAGAGTTTGGATAAAACTACTGGAAATTGTCGTGATTGGTGCTATGCATGCATAGGTTGTCAATTGATTTTGCCTGAAGTCAAATTCAAGGCGAATTTGGAGTTGCCTCTTCAGGCAAACATAGAAAGTTTCCTTATATCAGTCCATTGGCCCATCTAGCTCAATGCATCCTTTCCAGAGTTTTGGGCAAGGATTGATCACAGCCCTTCCTGGAGACTGAATAAATTGAATTTGGGAGCTTCTGCATGTGAAGCCTGTGCTCTGCCACTGAGCTATGGCCCTTCCCTGCCTCTAGCATAATTCTGTAAGAAGCCAAAAGAGGTTTTCAGCAATACCATTTCTCAGCAGGGCTTCTGCATATCCCTATCACACAGGCAATTTCTCTGGAAGATGGAGAGCACCTATAGTCTCTTTGCAGGTCAGTGCTTGCCTGGGAAAATCTCTCTCTTTGTCCTCTTCAAACCAGGTGGGCTCATCCATTTGCATCATTCCTTGCCATTGCATCCCTGCTATCACATTTTCATCTAGGACAGTGCTATTGCTTCTTCACCTGCTATCTTGCCCTGCCACTTGGAGCCCACAAAGGTGACAGGTATACAGGAAGAGGCAACAAAGACCATCAGATTGCCCAGGTGACAGATGGCATCTCCAGCACAAACGGTTTTGTAGGAGCTTTCTCTGCCCCCTCCCTTTCCAAAGGTGAAGTTGCCATTCAAACTGACTGACAGCCGTTTCTATAAGGCATGTGCACCACTTGTTTGCTCATCATCACTTGATGGCTCCCATTTGATTGCATGAATAGAAGACACCCCCCAAAGGTCATATAGTCCAAACCCCTGCAATGCATGAACCAATCACACTACAAAACCATGGCAGACATTTGTACATACTGCCGTCATTCAGTATGAATGCCCAGCTCCTGGCAGCCATCGATGAGATCGCACCTAAGCGCCCTCTGCGACCCCGCAGAAACCGGGCTCCCTGGTTTACCGAGGAGCTCCGGAAAATGAAGCGGGACCTCAGACGGCTAGAGCGAGTATGGCGGGGTGCCCGTGACGGAGCCTCAAGAACATCTTATAGGGCTTTTATGAAAACCTACGAGATGGCGGTGAAGGCTGCTAAGAAGTCATACTTCTCGGCCTCCATTGCATCCGCTAGCTCTCGCCCAGCGCAATTATTTAGTATAATCAGGTCTTTAACGTCCCTTGAGGGACAGCCAAATTTAAATAACAAATTGACACACGGCTGTGAGGCATTTGCGAGCTTTTTTGCGGAGAAGGTCTTGTCGCTCCGCCATGACCTCCCTGCCAATTTGGATACAATAAAGGAACTGGAGGCCCCTCGACTGTCCTCGGGTCCAGTATTGGACCACTTCGACCAGATATCCCCAGCCGATGTGGACAGACTCCTCCGAGCTGGAAAGCCCACCACCTGTCCTCTCGACCCGTGCCCGTCTTGGCTGATTAGAGCGTGTCCAGACGAGGTGCGGGCCCTCCTGGGGGATATCATCAATTTGTCCCTTGGCACGGGGACATTCCCAGGGGAACTGAAGGAGGCAGTGGTGCGCCCGCTCTTAAAGAAAACATCATTAGATCCTTTAGATCTATCCAATTACCGCCCGGTTTCGAATCTTCCGTTCCTGGGTAAGGTGATTGAGAGAGCGGTTGCTGAACAGCTTGGTGGGTTTCTGGATGAAACATCGGCTCTGGATCCATTCCAGTCCGGCTTCCGCGCTGGTCATGGGACCGAGACGGCTCTGGTCGCCCTAACAGATGACCTTCGTAGACAGCTGGATCGAGGCGGGTCGGGGCTGCTGATTCTTCTAGATCTATCAGCAGCTTTCGACATGGTCGATCACGAACTTCTGGACCACCGCCTTGCCGACGTGGGGATCCAGGGCACAGTCCTTCAATGGCTGCGCTCGTTTCTCTCTGGTCGGGGACAGAGGGTGGCGCTTGGGGGGGAATTGTCATCGCGCCACTCCTTGGTGTGTGGAGTACCTCAGGGTGCGATACTCTCCCCGATGCTTTTCAACATCTTTATGCGCCCCCTCGCCCAGCTTGTTCGGAGTTTTGGGCTGGGTTGTCATCAGTATGCCGATGACACCCAACTCTATCTGTTGATGGATGGCCATCCTGACTCGGCCCCAGACACACTGACCAGATGTTTGGCAGCTGTGGCTGGATGGTTACGTGGGAGCCGGTTGAAGCTAAATCCTTCGAAGACAGAGGTCCTGTGGCTGGGACGGGGCGATATGGGATTGGGGGGGCAACTCCCATCTCTTGCGGGGGCGCAATTAGTGCCAGCACCGTCCGTTAAGAGTTTGGGTGTAATCTTCGACACCTCCCTTTCCATGGAGGCGCAGATTGCAGCTATAACAAAGGCGGCATTTTTCCATCTCCGCCAAGCTAAGCAGTTGGCTCCTTACCTCTCTCGCCCTGACCTAGCCACTGTGATCCACACGACGGTCACCTCCAGACTGGATTATTGTAACTCGCTCTACGTGGGGCTGCCCTTGAGACTGACCCAGAAACTCCAGCGGGTGCAGAATGCTGCAGCAAGACTCCTTACGAGGTCTTCGCTGCGAGATCACATTCACCCGGTGCTATACCAGCTGCACTGGCTCCCGGTGGAGTACAGGATCAGGTTTAAGGTGCTGGTTTTAACCTTTAAAGCCCTATATGGCCTAGGACCCTCGTACCTACGGGACCGCCTCTCCTGGTATGCCCCACAGAGAAACCTACGGTCTTCAAATAAAAACATCTTGAAGGTCCCAGGCCTCAGAGAGGTTAGGCTGGCCTCAACTAGAGCCAGGGCTTTTTCGGCTGTGGCTCCGATCTGGTGGAACGCTCTGTCACAAGAGACCAGGGCCTTGCGGGACTTGACATCTTTCCGCAGGGCCTGCAAGACAGAGCTGTTCCACCAGGCCTTTGGCCAGGGCACAGCCTGACTCCCTCCCTCGGCAATCTTCGCAGAGCTCTGGCCCAATGGTTGCCAGTGGCTTGAATTAATTAATTTTTATAATGAATGATTTTAGAATGTTGTTTATGTTGTACTTTTGTACCGTTTTATTGTTGTTAGCCGCCCTGAGCCCGGCTTCGGCTGGGGAGGGCGGGATATAAATAAAATTTATTATTATTATTATTATTATTATTATTATTATTATTATTATACTGCCGTCATTCAGGCATGAGCATAAATGTATGAGGCAAGGATAGATGAAGCTATTGGTTTCCGTTTCTCTCAGTTTCAAATTCCCCCTACCCCATTCTTAAGTTTTCCACATTTCTGTTTGTTTGTTTTTAATAAAATTTTTATTGGTTTTTCACAATTTTTATAAACACAAACATTACACAATACAAACAAACAAACAAACACACAAACAAACATGTATAATTTCAAATCTTTTTTTCTTAAACCTTACTTCGCCGACTTCCCCATACCTCCCCTTTCTGCATCCCAATTTCCAAATTTGTTTCAGCAAATCCTACCCATTGATTTTATCAAATTTTCCCTTATTTTTTCTTTTACTTAATTTTTACAGCTATAATCCCATTTTTTCTAAAACCTCAACATTTTAGCATTCATTAATTTTGCAATATTTCTTAAGATACATTTTAAATTTCATCCAGTCTTCATCCGCTGTCTCTTTCCCCTGGTCACGGATTCTGCCGGTCATTTCAGCCAGTCCCATGTAGTCTATGACCTTCATCTGCCATTCTTCCAAAGTGGGTAGATCCTGTGTCTTCCAATACTTTGCAATGAGTATTCTTGCTGCTGTTGTGGCATACATAAAAAACGTTCTATCTTTCTTTGACACCAATTGGCTGACAATGCCCAAGAGAAAGGCCTCTGGTTTCTTAGGGAAAGTACATTTAAGTACCTTTTTCATTTCATTATATATCATTTCCCAGAAAGTCTTAATCCTCGGGCACGTCCACCAAAGGTGATAGAAAGTACCTTCAGTTTCTTTACATTTCCAACACCTATTATCAGGCAAATGGTAGATTTTTGCAAGCTTGACTGGGGTCATGTACCACCTATAGATCATTTTCATAATATTTTCCTTTAAGACATTACATGCCGTAAATTTCAAACCGGTGGTCCACAACAAGTTTTCCACATTTCTGAATCAGTTTGCAAAACAAACAAACAAATGAAAAAGGCCCCCCGTGAAAATTTCTTCAACCTTTTACAGCAAATTTCTGATATACACAATTTTGCAAAAGCAATTTCCCCCAATATAATTCATCTTTATGCCATTTCCACCAATACATGCAATTTTATGCACACTTACCCCTAGTATACACATTTTTTTCATGCCTTACCTGGAGAAGTGCATCACAAAATTTGGAGAAGTTCATGTTTCAAAGGAAAGCTGTGTTTCGGTTCATACATTGTTTTGGGATGTGTAGATGAGGTCATTTCACATTAAAATTCAATACTGAAGCAATTTTCTCTCCCCTCTCCAGCAGGAAGTAAGTGCAGCTGAAGGTGTGAAGTGCCCCCTGCTCAAAAGCATGCCCAAGGCAAAGGGAGATTACATCATCATCATCATCATCATCATCATCATCATCATCATTTTTTATTTGTATGCCGCCTTTCCACAGTTAAAAAAACAATGCTCAAGGTGGCTTACAGCATAACAAGATTTACATAATTACAAAGGTCATAAACAATAAATAAACCACATCAAAAAAATACACAACCAAATGGGAAACAATTTCCACATAAATCAAAATCTAAAACTAAGAATACACCCATTCATATCAGAGTTTAAAATGACATAAGTAAAAAACAAAAACAAAACAAAACAAAGCCCTCTCTGCCCAGCAGCAGCAGCGGCAGCAGTCCTTTATAGAGCCCATCAGGCCCCGCCCTGGGCAGGACTGTGAGTGGCAGGACCGCGGCCCTCAGGCGCTGGGCAGGGGAGTCCTCCTGGGTGGTAGCCGCAGCAGCAGTTCTTATAGGCCTGGCAGGCCCCGCCTTGGGCCAGGTGGTAAGTGGCAGGACTGAGGCCCTCAGGCACTGAGCAGGGGAGTCCTCCTGGGTGGTAGCCGCAGCAGCAGTTCTTATAGGCCTGGCAGGCCCCGCCCTGGACCAGTCACATCAACAATGCCCTGTTTAAAAGGGGGAGCAGACAGCTGCAATTCTCTCACTCTCAATGAAGTTTTTCAATGGTTTAGCAGAAACTGGCCAGTCAAACCCTCCAACTTCTCTGCATTTCAGATGTGCCCCCATCACATTCATGCCATGTCATCTGTAATCTCTCTCTCTCTCTCTCTCTCTCTCCCCCCAGCACTCATGGGGAAACCACAGATGGTAGATATTCTTTCCCCTAAAATACACCAAACCCTTTCATATTCCAGGGGTGTCAAGTGCTTGTTTCCCACTTCTGGGAGGACTACCATGCCCTACTTCTGCTGAAGCCAAGCTATCCAGCATGGGCAGGAAAACACATGCCATTGGGTTTTCCTCTTTCAGTGGAGGTCCATCTCCATTGGATGCCTGGTAGCACCTTTGATCAGCACTGGGAGCTGGAAGCAGTTCACTCACTCCATCCTTTCTGACTCCCTAGGGCAGTGCCCCACTGAAGGTGGCAATGGGTAAGCAGAGAAGAGAGCAGAAGTCAGAGGAATTTGGGGTAGGGAGAAGTGAAACTTCTATATCTAGGGTTTGTTTTGCTGTGACTCATTCACACACACAATTAGCCATTAAGTATGGAATATGAATGTGTGATATATTTTAGTAACTGGTGGGTTTAAAAGAAAGAAAACTGGGGTGGGGGGGAGGACACAAGTGCACCTTACTTCTATATGAGGAATGGATTTATCGAGAATGGGAACTTAACAAGCCGTGCTGACAAATCTCAGCGCTTCCGATTCTGCAAAACCTTTTATTAGGGCTTTTCGTTTATTCATTAACAAAGCAGCTTTGGAATAAAGAGAGATTGACTCCCTTGGAAGAAATAAAAGGCTTAGAAATTACTGAGACCTAAACAAACCAGCTCTTGCAAAATCTATAAAGATTTAGAAAATGCAAGCGGAAAGATTAAACCTTTTAGGGTGCAATACTAGGCGGAAGATCTGTTGGCGGGGGCGGCAGCGGGGGGGGGGCATTTACAGAATTTGGAAGAAGCCCCACTACATGAACAGAAAGGAAGATATACCAGGGTGAAACCTAATATATACTGTCAGGGCACTCAACTGGCAGAGCTGTTGCACCAGGAAAAAAAAAAATGTTGGTGAAATGGCTGAAACCGGATGGTTTTGTGGGGGCAAAGTTGATAACAAGGGGAGTGGATTCTATCTGTACCACATCTTCTACCTTGGCAACAGGGATCATGTGGCTCTCCAGGCATGGTTTGAACTTGACACCCAAGAGCCTCAGCCAGCATGGCTAGTGGTCAGGAGTATGTTGCATGTGTGGTGATGTACTGGTGTGTGCTTGGGTCAATTCCCCATCCCTGAGAGTCCACCGTCTCCCTTTGTGGGTGGCATGTGGGCACCACAGCCAGCACTCTCCCTGATTAGTAGGCATTGGAGGGTTTCCAGGGATAAGAACGTAAGAAGAGCCTGCTGGATTGGGTTAGTGGGCCATCAAGCTCAGCATCCTGTTCTCATGGGGCCAACCAGATACCTCTTCCGGGAAACCTGAATGCAGGATTTCAACACAGGAGCGCTCTCTCCCCTTCTGTGCTTTCCGGCAACTGTTACTCAGAAGCATTACTGCCACTGGCTGTGGAGGCAGAGCATGGTCATCATAGCTAGGCATCATGGATAGCCCTCTCCTCTGTGAATTGCTTTGGATGTGTCTGTCCCAAGCAGAGTATGCATTGACTAAGACACCTGTTTCACCAGCATTGCAAGTGTGTGTGTGTGTGTGTGTGTGTGTGTGTGTGTGTGTGTGTGCATGTATGTGGTCTTGCAGTAACGAATGTCTAGGATTGCTGTGCTTGAAACCTCTGAAGCAAAGGAAGCTTCAAAAGAAATTTAACAGACTTTAAAAAAAAAATGTCAACAAGTTAGACAGTCTGTTAGCCAGGTTCTTAAAATGGTCTGTGAAAAATAACAGTTCCATCTTTAGGGAGAAGAAAAGCTGGAGGTGACTTTAATTATGCAACAATGAATAAAGAGGTAGCAGGTACTGTGAACATTTGCATTCTTCTAATAAACCTTCTAACATTGGAGAATGCTTTATTTATATCCCTGTCATATTTTCTGCCTTACCCTTCTGATAAGGACAACATTCCAAAGTTCATACCATTATACAACACATCTATGAAGTAGTTTACACCGAGAGATGGTGACTTGCTCAAGCCCACAATAGGAGCTTCATGGGCAGGAAATGACTTAGATCATGCCTCTAGTCAGTCCAATAATTTATGCACCAATCCATATTGTTATTTTCTCAACAACCTCTGCATACCACTGGAGGTGCTGGGATGTAACTCAGCTTGCACTGCAGGCTGGTGAATGTGTATGAGAAAAAGAGACACACAGAGAGAGGAGCAACCAAGTTTCCTAGACTGTTAACCTGCGTTAACCTTCCCTTCAGAGCTAGACTGATACTTGCAGGGTTGCTGAACTCATCTCCTCCCTTCTTCTTCATCCTAAACTTGGGAGTGGATACATCTTTGTGTGGCTGCTGCTGAGAACAAAAAGCAGGCTTGGCTCTTTGTATCTGCATCTGAGCTAGATAGGAACTAGGATCTTTCCTATCAAGCATGTATTTCCTTTAATAAATATCACTTCCTTATTTTCCCCCAAACTCAGAGTTTTGATGTGTGCACCTCCAGCAGTGATTCAGTGTTGAGGTCAAGCTTCTGCCAATGCATTTAAACTCTAAACACAAACAATTCTTTAGGTAGGTAGCATTCTTTTGATCAGCCAGGAACCCAGAGAATTCCCAGGTGCTAAGGTTGCAAATGATTTAACAGCAGCAACCACAGCATTATTGGACAAAGATGATAAGGGATAAGTTGATCAACAGCTACCAAAGTCGCCATTGCATGATCAAAGTACCCAAATGCAACAAGGTAGAGCTCATTTTTTAGATGGGGTGGTGAATATTTTTCAGCCACATCCGCTTCCAGACTATGTTCTGGGACACACATGCCAGCTGTGGGTGGGGCTAGAGGAAAAAGTGGGTGGAGCAATGGATGCAAATTTTACCTTTTCATAGTAGGCTAGTTTCTACACACACTCACACCACCCCTCTCTCTTCTCCACGCAGAGAGTGGGGAACGACAACCAAGGTTTCATGCAAGAAGCTTCATGGAAAGGGAGGGCTTTGAATAGGGCTGTCAAGGAAGGAAGACAGGTGGTATTATGTGATACAGTTTTGCTGGGAAGCAGTTCCAGGTTTGAGGAGGAAGAAGGAAGGGAAAGAGGGAGGGAGGGATGGCTAGATAAGATTTGGTCTCTACTTAAGTTCCTTGCTTTTTGAACTCATTCCAAGGATAAATATACAATTTATATCAAGAATAATGTTGTTAAAATAAAATTAAGTGAAGCAGTTTTAAACTGTTAACATTGCATTTCAATTGCTGTAGCCTGCCCGTAAAGTGTAAAATACCACCACCATCAACAATAATAATAATGAAATGGCAGCAAACAATTAAAAATATCACACTGAAAAAAGCTTGCGTAAATAACTAAGACTGAGAGACAGAGAGAGGGAGAGGGAGAGGGAGAGGGACAGAGAGACCCTTTTCTTTCCTGGGCCCCCAAATAATTCACCCTCAGAGTCCACCCAATCCTTTTAAACCATTCTTATGGACATGCAAAGTTTTATGGGGGTGTGTGTTTTATCTCTCTTAAAGAAGAAAAACAAACAATTTCTCTTATACTGTTTCCAGAAGGAGGGGGCAAAAAAACCAAACAAACTGTACTTGGTGTTGACAAAGCTTTAAAAAAATGGAAAAAAGGAATAACCACCAGAAACAAGATACTGAACCATTCCCCAAAACAAACTGTGTTTGATATTTACGAATGTGTGATTTACTCCTTATCGGATTTTGTATGAAGTCACATTTAATGCAGCTCTCCTATCACTGAGAGATTTGCCTCCCCAGGAGATGCTCAGCTAAATCCTAGGGAAAACAGTGAGCTTAGTGCTCAAAGGAAACTGTGTGCGCGCACACGCATGTGTATGCAGATATGCACATGCCAGTTTGTATCCTGCTGTTTCCTTGCGTGGCCCTTTAACCTCAACAATAAACCTATGAACTATGTCAGCTTGAGAGGTTGTGATGGAACCACCTTTTATTATTTATTAAATTTATTATTTATTACGTTTGTTGCTTTGTGTTGTGCAAGGCAACCCAAAGCAACTGACAACCGACAACCGACCTCCCCAACATAAATACATTAAAACCAGGGTGGGGGTACATTAAAAACATCCCACCCAGTCCTAAAAGGTCACAGATGGTTGGAGGCCAAAGGCCTGGTTATAGAGGATAGAATTTAACCTGGTGCCTAAAGATATAAAAACATGGCGCCATGCGAGCCTCCCTGGGGAGCTCAAGACCATCGCTTTGAATTGGGCCCAGAAACTAATTGGTAACCAGTGCAGTCTTTGCTTATGGCAAACATCTGAAGGACAATCTCCTCCCACATGAAACTATTTGCTATTTAGGATAGAGGAGCTGTTATACCTTGGCCACCTTGTTTGTTGTTTAGTCGCTTAGTCGTGTCCGACTCTTCGTGACCCCATGGACCAGAGCACACCAGGCACTCCTGTCTTCCACTGCCTCCCGCAGTTTGGTCAAACTCATGCTGGTAGCTTCGAGAACACTATCCAGCCATATCGTCCTCTGTCGTCCCCTTCTCCTTGTGCCCTCCAGCTTTCCCAACATCAGGGTCTTTTACAGGGAGTCTTCTCTTCTCATGAGGTGGCCAAAGTATTGGAGCCTCAGCTTCAGGATCTGTCCTTCCAGTGAGCACTCAGGGCTGATTTCCTTAAGAATGGGGAGGTTTGATCTTCTTGCAGTCCATGGGACTCTCAAGAGTCTCCTCCAACACCATAATTCAAAAGCATCAATTATTCGGCGATCAGCCTTCTTTGTGGTCCAGCTCTCACCATCTTACCATCTTGGCCATCTTAGGTATGAGTTATTCTACATATTCTAGAGCAGGGCTAGCCAACAGAAGTGCTATGGAAACTTCCTGCTCTTCTGTACATGCACTGGCAGAGAAAGGGGGGTGTGGTAGGTGCATCAGGTGTCATCCATGGGAGGGGGGGTAACATCATCACCCCAGCCCCCTGGGACGCTCACCACGGGTGGGTATCCCCACCCCTGCGGGCGGCTAGCTCCGCCTCGGGTGCGCTGCATGTGTGCCGCTCTGGGTGCTGGAGTAGCTAGCTCCACCTCTGTATCCATGGGGACTGTTCTGCAACTGGTCACAGAGTAATGTGAGGGGGTGTTTTCCTTATCCTGTCCTAAACATAATTTCTGTGTGAAGTGTTGAGCAACCCTTGGTTTTGTAGCTTGGTAAGAATTTGAAACTGGATTTTTGATTTCTGTACGTAGTGCTCTCTGCCATTGCACACACACACACACACACACACACACACAGAGAGAGAGAGAGACAGAGACAGAGACAGAGACTCAGACTTTCTCTTATTAAACTTTGATGTGAACAGTGGAATCACAAACTAAGATCACACTCTATGAAATGCTATTTTGCCTTCTTTGCCATCAACCTTACAAGGGTACTAACTGAATCAGGGCAGTTGTTGTTTCTTCTTTAGCTCCCAGTATACAACATCTCCAGTAAGCAACCAGGAAGTATTGATTTAAGAATTGTCAGAAACAACTCAAAGCTCAGACACAGTGATACTATCTAATGGCATGTCTGCAGCAGAACAAATTCAGGAGTTGGATGAGCACGGAAGAAGTAACTGCCTTGTCAACACACAGTTTGTCCCACATTCTCTTCAGCCCCATCTCTGCTGAAGTTATGGGGAATCTCTTAACTCCCCCCTAACACTGTTGCATCTTTTGTACTTGACATTGTATGGTCTGTTGCAGCTCTCCCCAGTCCGGTGCCTTCCAGCTGTTTCGGAACTATGACTTCCATCATCCTCAGCCAGCAAGGCTGTATTGGATGGGACTGATGGGAGTCATACTGCAATACAGCCAGAGGGCACCAGGTGAAGGAAGGCTGCTTTAGCTTGGTAAATCATTGGGCATAGAAACAGAGGACGGACCCTTTCAGACCAGAGTCCTAGCAAAGCAGATAGCACCCTGGATAGCTCACTGGAAAATTGGAACATAGGAAGATGCCTTATACTGAGTCAGACCACTGATCTATCTTGTTCAGTATTGTCTGCACTGACTGGAAGCAGCTCTCTGGGGTTTCAGAAAGGAGGATTTCCCTATCTGGAGATGCCAGGGATTGAACCTAGGACCTTCATCACACAAAGCAGATGCTGCTCTGCCACTGAGCTATGGCCCAGGCACAGCAGCAGTCATGGTCCAGCGTCCTGCTAACTGCAGCAGCCTCCCAGATACCTTTGGGTAGCCCAGAAGTAGGGCATGAAGCTAATAGCCCTTTCCTCTTGCTACTCCCCAGCAACTTGTATTCAGAGGAACACACACAACAAACAAAACAAATGAACACTGACTTTTCTATATCCTCCATCCAGACAAGCAAAAGGCATTATCAGCATTCCAGAATACATTTGAGCCTGTCAGAAACACTCATGATGTGATGCAGTGAAAGGCCAGTGACTGGTGCGACTTGGGGAGACTTCCAAGGGCCCGGTGGAGAGGTCTGAGACTTTTCCACTGCTGCTGTAAGTGATAGACCTGTCAGCCATGAATCTGTCTACTACTTTTTAATTGCTAGTACTGGCAATTGCTGCATCCTGTGGCAGCGAATCCCACGCATTCACTTTGGGGTCTAGCATGATGATGCAGTCTAATATCCAGCTTGAGACAATGACTGCACCACCATCTGCATTGAAACACAGATGAAAATGTTCACTGTGATCGGTATGCACACAGTGGGACTGAGGGACGTATTGGATACTTTGGGTCCAAATGTGTCTTGCAGTACAGATGCACAGAGCCTGTGGCTGTGCACTGACGTTACTTGCTAAATGGGCCATATGCCTGCACTTATTTGTTCTATAATTCAGTCCATGGATGTGCACATTGCTGGTGCAAAGCATGTTTGCTGCCTGAAGCAGTACCCAAATGGTGTCTCACCCATGCCTGATAGGTCCAAGAATTTGACAAGTCTCACCACAACATGATGACCCCATTATCAGATGCCTTCATTTGTCTCATGTTCCTGATGCAGATCGCTTCACTCAGTGGCAAGACAGAGCTGTCTATATAAAGCTGAGTCCAAAGGACTACAAGTATTGGCTATGTTATTTGATGACGCTGATCATGATGATGATGACAGGAATAATAGTAACAAAAAAAGAAGAAGCAATGAATAGGACTTACTTTAAAAATTTCCCACACATCCTTCCAAAGCATGACTGCTGCTAGACCTTGCCTTTTGGAAATGCATGCAGTGTATTAAAGGTTTTTATTTAACCTTTTCTCTACTCTCAAAGGGCTGCATTAGCCTACGCATGCAGGTGGAAAATTGAATAGGGTCATTTCTATCCGTTCTATCTAACATGATGACTCAGGAACCCCTTAAAGAGCCTGTGCTGGGCTCGATTTCCCTTACAAAGCACTGGGTGGCAAGAGACGGCACAAGGCGGTAATTGGAAAAGTAGCCAGGTTTGAGATTAAAGTTGTTCCTTCAGCTGAAACGTTTTGCACAAAGCCTCCCTGCGAGATGATTTGCATAATGCTCTTTAGTGTAGGGGTGAGGTGGGGAGGGGGGAGAGGATTTGGAAATCCCATAATGCAAATAACTCTCATGCTTTTATAATCAAACGCCTTCACCCGATCTAAAAGATGAGTGTGAGGAAGAAATTTACCACATGTTTTACCCTGCTCAGCCACGTTCTCCTTTGCAGGCAGAATTGCTAACAATATTCCGACCTGGTGGAGCACAACGTCGGAACATATAGAAACAAGACCTGCAGCAACTTTCTGCAATTCAATCTTGTTTTTATTGCAGCAATAGAGGTGCAAAGCATATTAGTGAGCACTTTCCCTTGCCTTCCCACCCCTCGACTAACCTTTCACAAGTCCCATTCCCAGATCCTGGGTCTATCGAGAACGACTTTCTGAGAGGTTTTGTTCTACTGGTTTTTGAAGGTGACCAGCTCCCTAGCCGGGATGGAGAATGAAAAGGCTATAAACTGAAGTTATGAATGCTGTGATGCTGCACTAAACTGAGCATCCTTATTTCCTCTGAAGAGGCTCTGGAAACTTTGCATGGCCCTCTGGTATGCGGCAACAAAGGGTGCTCACCCACAGCAGCATATTTCAACCATTTTGCAATGTCTGCAGCAGGCAGCCAATTTTGGGGTCACTGTTAAAAGAGTTGTCTTCTGGTGCCCTGAATGGCTCAGACCCAGGATACTTTTAACAGGCCCAACATCCCTGGTAACAGCCTGACCACACTCCTAAGTTCTGCTGTTGTAGCAGAAGCTGAGAATATCATCCCAATATTAGCACTTCTGCTGCTGAAAGGATTGTACCGGCTGTCAATTAGTTACAGGACTAAGTTCAAGGAGCTGGTTCTAGTGGGGTCCTCCTGCAGATACTACTGTATCTTATCAAGAGCTCCATATTAGATATTTATAGATCCTCCTAGTGTCCCTGATTTCCAGTGACAGTCCCAGATTTACCAAAGCCATCCCAGATTCTGATTTGAGGGACTAGTTACTGGGGTCCCCTCATAGAGGTATCTGGCAGAGCAGTATTTTGTCAGGGTTCAATCTGAGGGTGATTCTTGCATCCAGCCTTCCTCCTCCTTGGAATCTCAGGCCTTGCTCCTGGCCTCAGAGGGGTCAATAACCAGAGGCCCTGATTCTTACTAAGGTAATGGTTTGACCACAGATTCAGACCATTAAGTCAAATCTGTGGAGTCTTTGGCACAAAAGAGAAGAATGAGGGGAGTTTAAAGACTCATAGAATAATAGAATTGTAGAGTTGGAAGGGACCCTGAGGGTCATCTAGTCTAACCTCCTGCAATGCAGGAATAATCAGCTATCCATTATGAGGATTGAGCCTGCAACCTTGGTGTTATCAGCACCACGCTCTAACCAACTGAGCTATCCAAGAAGGGTGTATCATTGCTATGGTAATGGACCCAGTCAGATACTTGCAATGAACTGAATCCAACATGTATGTACCCTAAATCCAACATGTGTGTAACTATGTTGATTTACACCAGATGAGAAACTGGTCATTAGCAACTTATGCTCTCAAAAAAGAGAGCACAGTGTAAATTGTGCCTTGTAGACACTTTGCTCCTTTGTTCTCTGGGTCGAATTATACAAGAGCTGCACACACTTGAATGGCTTTGAATCTAAATGAAAATATAGAAAAGGCCTTCTTTGCCCTAGCATGGAGTCCCTACAATATTGCAAATTGTTGTTTAACTCTCTCACACACTGGGCCCTAATTGATTCTTTGAAACCCAACTGCAATTTCGAATGCGTCCCAGTCGGAGAAATCTACCAGCACTAATTCAACATCGTGAGCACTGATATGGCATTTAATGTGTGAATGAGATCAATTTCCCTTTCTCAGTTAGATCATGAGTTTAAGTGTAACCCTGGCAGGGGTTGATTAGGCAGCAGGAATGAGACCAGTGAGTTGTAAATATAATAGGAATGAGGTCAGATGGTTACCAGCAACTTCTCTGTAGGTTTGGAAATGATTTATTTTCCCCATCCATCCTTCACCATTTCCCCCTTCCTTCCTCTGTCACCTGTCCCATCCCCATGGGTGGTGGTGTCTTGATGATAGCACATAGGCATAACTCCTTATGTGTTTAGGTGTTAACAATCGGAGTGACAAACTTATGATCCTGCAGATGTTGCCAAACTACAACTCTCATCATGGCTGGTGCTGATGGGTGTCCATCAACATCTGGAGGTTCATTGACTGGTGCCTCTCCCTTCATTACATCATGACTGATATCATTGGTCATTAACCTTAGGGCAACAGTGTGTTCTAATGAAGCTTACTTTTGCTTTTCTTTACACTGCTCTGATATTTTATTCATGCAATAAATTTATAGAATCATATCATTGTGGAGTTGGAAGAGATACCAAGGGCCATCTAGTCCAACTCCCTGCAATGCAGGAATCTCAACTAAAACATTCATGACAAATGGCCATCCAAACTCTGCTTAAAAACCTCCAAAGAAGGAGAATTCACCTTCTTCCAAGGGAGTCCATTCCATCGTCAAACAGCTCCTACTGTTTCCTGATATTTAGTCAGAATCTCCTTTCTTTTAACTTGAAGCCATTGGTTCAGGTCCTACTCTCTGGAGCAGGTGAAAACAAGCTTGCTCCATCTTCATGTGACAGGCCTTTAAATTGTTGAAGATGGCTCTCATATCTCCTCTCAGTCTCCTCTTATCCAAGCTAAACACACCCAACTCCTTCAACCATTCCTCATAATGCTTGGTTTCCAGACCCTTGATCATATTGGTCACCCTCCTCTGCACACGTTCCAGCTTGTCAATATCCTTCTTAAATTGTGGTGCCCAGAACTGGACACAGGACTCCAGGTGTGGTTTGACCAAGACAGAATGGAGCGGTACTACTACTTCCTTTCTTCTGGACTCTATACTTCTGTTGATACAGGCTAGAATAGCATTAGCTTTTTTGTTGCTGCATCACACTGTTGACTCATGTTAAGCTTGTAGTTTACTAAGACCCCTAGATCCTTTTCACATGTACTTCGGACAACCTTCTTGTAAATCTTTTGAAAATAAAATAAATAAACATAACCGTATTCCTTCTGATTTGTAAGCCTCTGTTCAAACAAGCAGTCCTCAAAACGATACCTGCCAATTTCTAACCAAAGCTGACCACTCCCTTTCGGCAATACAATTTGATGTGACTGGCAGATAAAAGACGGATTTGTGCCAATGACCAGTGAGCAGCCAAGCTTTCTGAATAAAAGCTGAGAAGCCCAACTAGGAACAATGAAGCCCAGTGCTGCTGTACCATTGTCATGGAGACACTTTTGAGAAATTCAGGCCAGATGGGAGAAAGTTCAGTCCCATTTATCTGACCTCCAATGTTTACCTAGCCAAAAAGTTTTGAACCCCCTAGTCTGTTGTGACAAGGGTGGGTTACCTCGGGCCCAGAGGCCAAATGTGGCCCTCTGAGCCACACACTCTGGCCCTGTGATTTCCTATCATGTAATGCATTTTCACCAAAATATGTATTTTTACGCACATCTAGTGTATGCATTTTTGTACACTTAACTTTGCTGGACAACTGCTTTGCATAATTCAGATAAATGTGAATTTTGAAGTGTGTCTGTGTTTTAATTTGTGCATTGTTTCAGAAAGTGTTGATTGTGTCATTTTAACTTTAAATGTGAACTGAATTGATTATCTCCCCCATTCCTACTGCTAAGTGACTTTAACTTACCACAACTGATGCCCTGACACTGAGAAGTGTCTTCCTCTTCTGATTATTCCCTTCTGTCCTTCTTCCTGTTATATTTACACACACTCTTTCTCTAGGCCCCTCCCAAATTCAATGTCAAGAACTCTATTGGCATGACAAGATCTACAAGAACTGCTGGAGTTAATGCAGTCTCAAGTACAAGTGTCTGGGATACTTTCATAGCAGTAATTGGCTTTTATATAGTGTGTCCATTCCTTGATTTGGTTTGCGCAGATGGATGCCATTTCTGTTATCTCTTTACCCCAGTTCTTCTGCTTCTTATTCTTTAATTCCCCCCCCCCCGGTTGCAGTGGGTTCGCCTGCCTCCCTCCCCTTTTCACTATTTTTATGTGCTTTGGAAGCACAGGGAGAAAAAACATTCCTCTCTCAGCCCGTCAACCTGCTTGTTTATTGATTATATGACGCTTCCTCCTTGGGTGTTCATTTGGCTCTGCAGACTGGTTCAGACATGCATCGTGGACCTTGCAGCTCGAGGTGCCAAATCACATAAGGTGTGTGTTGCATGACAAGTACTGCTGTGTCAGCCAAAGACCTTTCTTGGTCATTTGGTTGGTGGTTTCTCCAGAAAATATAGATTTCTTCTCTGAGGAGTCACAAGCAAAGCCTTCCCCAAAACATGTGACAATGCTAGATGTATATTTATAGAACCCATGTCAAATGTTGTTGCAGGTGGGCAGCTGCTTTGGGACCACTTCCAAGAAATGGGCACACTGACAAAAGCCCCTGTACCTGCTATAATGAGGTGGTAGAGTCACTGTGAGTGGGGGCCCATGGAAGGTCTCTTGCCTCCGAAAACTGAATCCAGCAGAGGTGCAGTTGTGCTCATTACTAAGGCGTTTGCCTGGATCTAACCACAATAATGAGCAAGACAATGTCAATAATGTTGGAGGGAAGACACTTTCTTATAGGTACTGTATATGACAACCCTGAACTACTGTAGATGGACCAGTGGCATGACTTGGTACAGCACTGGAGCAATGGAATGACTTGGTATAAGGCAGCTTCTCATGTTCCACTTTGAGGGAAATATCTGACAAATTCTGCGGAAAGCCAAAAGTGTTAAAAGACATCTGAGCTTTCTTGGCATAGGTGGGGCTCTGCCACATCCCTGTGTGCCAGGAGCTTGTGTCTGGATCAAAATAGTCCTCCATGTACCATTAGTGTGGCCAACTGACTTCTCCTCATGAGCATATTGGCATCATTTTTAGTGGGAGGTTTAAGGGCTTGTATTTGAGCATCTTAGTGATGTCTAAAAGAGTGTCTGCACCTCTTTCACTCCCCTCCTTGCTTGGCATACATATCCTATCTGCACGTTATTTATTTCACTTCAGAGCTGAGAGACATTAACTGTGTCATTTGCAGTCCCCTCCCTTCTCCCCTCTTTAATTCATTCACCTTATTCTCCATTTACCCATTTCTGCTCCCTGTGACCTCTTCCTTCTGTTTCTTCTATGCCCATCTCCCAATTAGGGCTGTGCAATAAATCACCATACCTTTGAATACCGGTATTGAAATAACATTGTGATAAGTGTTTCAACAAGGCAATATACTGGTGAACAAAAGGTGGACACTTAACAACTTCCCAGGGGGTAGCTCAGCTGAACCCATACTTTAGTTACTTTGCAGATAATTTGCAGGCAAGGTGTTTCCAGCTTTGTTTGCTCTCTTCCTCCTCCCTCCTAACGGATAAGAAATGAAGATAAGCCCTCACACAAACCAGCAAACTCTTTCAGCTTCACTGGTATCTTTCCATGTAGAGCTCAGCTAATTATGCAGAGAGAGCCTGCTAACAATCTAGGAGGAAACCCCACCCCCCATGACTGGACAAGAAACAAAGTAAACAGAGAACTGGAAAACACTTCTTTCTCTTTTTTCTTTTAGAAAAAGAGGGGGAAGAGTTTTTGTTTTTATTTTCAGGTGGTGCTTATGTTGTTGTTTCCTCCTAAATAGCTTTCCTCCATATAAAAAGGGAAGGTTTTTTATTATTTAAAGAAGACTATATTTTTGTTTGCTTGCCCTCCCTCCCTTTGATAAAAAGGTAGAGATTGGTGAGATAAGGGCTTTTTGGAGTGGGTGGGGATGGAGGGGAGAAGGTTTAGCTGGCTGCCCTATACTGAATTGGGAGATTGGGTACCATGCAAGAATGATGGGGAGGGTGCTTTTCCGGTAAGCAGTGCAAGCAAATGCATGTCTACTCACAAGCAAGCCCTACCAAATTCAATGCCACCACAGGGAGGCCTGGCAAGGCCCTCCACTGGCATAGATATATATTGTGATATATCGAGATACCATGATATTTAGCTGGTGATATATTGTGATGTTGAAAATCAGGTATTACTCAGCCCTATTCCCAATTCCCTATTCCATATGCATCCCTTATAAGTATAATTTGCAGTAAGAATAGTGCTACTGCTTAGTGTTCAAAGCATTCCACTACAGTAATACCTCGTGTTGTGTCTGCTTCATGTTGCATCTTTTCGTGTCGTGTCCCAGGGCAACCCAGAAGTACCGGAATGGGTTACTTCGGGGTTTCACCACTTGCACATGCACAGAAGCGTTAAATTGCACTGCACACATGCGCAGAAGCACCAAATTGTGCTGCGCGCCTGTGCAGGTGCAGGCACTTTGGTTTGTGGGCATTTCACGTTACAGACGGGCCTCCGGAACGGATCCTAACCGTAACACGTGGTACCATTGTATTAAGATAGCCCATGTCCCCTGAAAAGCATGGAATGTCTACCTGCTCATTCCACACCCAACTTTGCCCCATTGCAGAGGACATCTGTAGCAAGAAAATAAAATAAAAATCAAACAATGTGTTTCTTGCCACTTAGTAACTTTGCAGTTGGCTTTTGGATGCACTGAGACATGGGGAATATTGTATCACATTCCTGATGCAATATTACTTTCCTCTAGCACTTCTGTCCCATTTGTTAAAGTGCCTTTAATATTTCAGTATCTGTTGTGTGATTGAACTGTAGTGGTTTTTTTAAAAAAAATATTATTATACCAGTCTACTGTCATGTCACGCTAAATCCAGTTCAAACCAATGGGTGTGGAATGACACAGCAATGAACATCATTGGACAATAGCACCACTCCCCTACCCTTTCTGACCACATGTGCTTCAATTCCACCTTGATTCCCCTATGAAAACAGCAAGAGAGTTCTGTTTGGTGGTATATTGCCCCCAGTTCCATCACTTTACTGCATATTAACAGAGTTCAAAGCAGATTATTTCTGGAACAGATTCACATGGAGTGAAATGAGTGTTAAACTTCTACTATGTTTCCAGAAGTGGCTTTTACGTTGTATGGAAACTCAAATATAATACAAAAATTAACAGCTGGGGAAACATCAGGGAAATGGGATAAATTGTTTTGTGAATGCAGCCTTAGAATGACATTCCCACAGTCAGGATGGCATCCCCCTCAGGTGGCAGATGCTGGGGTGCAGGTGGGGCAGTCCCAAACAATTCCCATTGAATCCCCTAAGTTAGGCTGCCCCACGCCCCCTGAACATCAGGTGAGGTGGTGGAACCAAGCTTCGTTCTAGCTTTGCTTTTGCACCAACGAACCATTCTATAGCTCAATCAGTAGAACATGAGATTTCAGGGTCATGGGTTTGAGCCCCATGTTAGGCAAAAAGTTTCCTTCCAGCTCTACGATTCTATTATTTTGCCCCTTTACGGTGTGGTACAGAGCATTGATTGCTGAAGTTAGACTGAGGTTCCTGTGCTCTACTCAGCCACAGAGCTTACTGGATGACCTTGAGCCAATTACTATTCTCTTTTTCACAGATTAAAGAGGTGTGTGTGTGTTAGACACACACACACAGAGAGAGAGAGAGAGAGAGAGAGAGAGAGAGAGAGAGAGAGAGAGAGAGCGCTCCTTGGAAGACATATGTGATTAAACTGTAATAGACTAAGCAGCATCACTTTCTTTTTTCCTCTCTCTCTCTCTCCTTCTTCCCCTCTGGATTATCAGCAGTTCTTTCTGTCTCTCATTCTCCAATTCTGCCCACCACCTCCCAAAATTCCCCTTGTCCGGAATCCATCTCAACCTCATTCAAAATGCCCCTAGGCATTTTTCTCTCAATGGGAGCAAGTGAAGGAGAATAGTCTGTTTACAAAATAGAAGAACAAATGTGATTGAAGTGTGGCAGTTAGCGTGGCAAGGATGCAAGGAGCTCCTTAACTCTGAGAAGTGATGAAAGGAGATGGGATTGGGAATGATTTTATTTCAATTAGATTTTAATTATCTGCCATCTCCCATCTATTGGATCAGTTGCCGAATAATTGAAATGCAACATTATGCGTGTGCTGTGGAGTGGCTAAGATACCATGCCTCCCGTTCTTTAGGGTGGGGAACAGAGGATTCCAAAGGCCTTTTTTATGTTCCTCATTGGCAGATCAACTGGGGCATGTTCCTTGCAACTAACTCACCATTGCCTTGCACTAATTTTACAGTAAATTAATGCCAAGCCGGCGTTTGCATGGATTTAATTAGCAGGCAACACAAACTTTTATAAACCCTTTGCAATGGCAATTTAAACCTGATTGCAAAGTTATTAACGCAAACGTGGCAGGCTGCTTCTATTAGTCTACAGGGAACAAGCTCCCTCTGCCCCCGGTTTTGTTTTTGCTACAAAAGCCCTCTGCTATGGGGCCAAATCCAGATATGGAGTAAAGATATGGAAATCTCTTCACTTGCAACAGAGCTGAGCCACTGTAAGATGGCACCTGACTGTGTGCCTTCTCTTTATTGTACTCCTGTAAAAACCGCTCTTAATGTGCAGCCATTTAAGACTTTGGCTAAGACCAAGAAGAGGATGAGTTTTAATATCTGCATTCTCTCTCCTCCATTTGCAAGGGGATTCATTCCGTGGTCTTAATGGAGCCTCTCTGTCTATAAATTATATGATCTGTGAAACATGGCCCGCTCTACCCTTGAACGGCACTTTCTTTGGCTGGGAAAATAGCCAGGTTTTTTTGTGTATCCTAGTTGCTCACATCTCTCTAGGTAAATAGATATCCCAAGGAAAATGTAGGTGGCTGTGGGCATGGCTATGTGATACAGCCACTATGCATATACTAATAGATATTTCGACTTTGCTGGAGGGCTTTAAAGTTTCATTGAGGTTTGTAGATAGCTGAGTTTCCTTCAAAGGTAGTATCCTCAATGTAACATCATCAACAACATTAATTCACATGTATGGAATACAGTGCAGATATACAAGTATATATGATTGTTGTTTTTTAGTCATTTAGTCGTGTCCGACTCTTCGTGACCCCATGGACCAGAGCACACCAGGCACTCCTGTCTTCCACTGCCTCCCGTAGTTTGGTCAGACTCATGTTGGTAGCTTTGAGAACACTGTCCAACCATCTTGTCCTCTGTCATCCCCTTCTCCTTGTGCCCTCAATCTTTCCCAACATCAGGGTCTTTTCCAGGGACTCTTCTCATGAGGTGGCCAAAGTATTGGAGCCTCAGCTTCAGGATCTGTCCTTCCAGTGAGCACTCAGGGCTGATTTCCTTAATAATGTTGCTCTTCTTGCAGTCCATGGGACTCTCAAGAGTCTCCTCCAGCACCATAATTCAAAAGCATCAATTCTTCGGCAATCAGCCTTCTTTATGGTCCAGCTCTCATTTCCATACATCACTACTGGGAAAACCATAGCTTTAACTGTACGGACCTTTGTCAGCAAGGTGATGTTGATCCCACAATGTCCCTATTTTCCCTGGCTGCTGCCAGGTTCAGGGAGGAAGATGAGCCGCCACTTGCCTTGAGTGATGGTGGCTGCGGGAGCTGCAGTTGCAAGGGAGCTCCCTGCAGCCTCTCCATGGCTTCTCCATGGCCTCTACTGCTGGCCTCCTCCCTTGGGCAGCTCATAGAAGCTGCTGGAGAGTGGGTGAGGATGAGGAGAGGCTGCTGCCGCTGAGGCCCAGCCCTGTGTGATGCACTGGCTGTGAGGGGCAGGCAGAGCTGCCCTGGGTGGGAAGAAATGGGGAGCGGAGTGCAAGGAGTCTTAATTTGGGGGGGCACCCAAAAAGGGGGGCTGAGGAGGGTCAGTTGTGGGTGGAAGTGAGAAATGTCCCTATTTTCATCTGAGGAACATTTGAGGGTATGCAGTTGTGGACAGTGGTCCCATCCTTGTGGTGCTTGTCCTACCAGGAACTGACACTCCACCTTCACTACTGTTTGTCATTCCGTTTGATGAGAAAAGCAAGTTATGAGCCAAATAAAATTGGGAAAGTGATCTCTAACTGTGACATTCGTTTTTGCAAAGCCAGCAAGGTGATAAACCGTTTGTTGCTTTGAATTCTGCCACTAAAACACTGAAGCAGCCAATCGATGACATATTAGAGGAAAGGTATCATTCTCTGCCTCACATCATATTTTTGCTTTTTAATGTATTGGGCAAATAATATGCCAGGTTCACTTTTACCTATGAAACCCCTGGGCTTGGAGGAAGGACAGGTACCAAGAAAAGAAAAGAAAAGAAAAGAAAAGAAAAGAAAAGAAAAGAAAAGAAAAGAAAAGAAAAGAAAAGAAAAGAAAGAACTTTAGGCAGTGGTGGACCTTGGTGTCTCAAGTTTCAGTGGTGCCAAAATCTGAGCCCCATCTCTCACTTTACACTGGAGTAATAGTGGCAGAGCCTGATACAGCAACCCAGAAGATCCATACCTAGTGCAGCTGCACTGCTCGCAGACCCCTAGAGCCGCCTCTGCTTTGGGAAGGATATGCCTTGTGTGAAAAAGTTCCTGGGTCTAATTCTTGGCATCTTATGATAGGGCTGGAGTGGAGGGCAGGGAAAGTACCTTGTCTTAAATTCTGAAGTGCTTCTGGAAATCAGGTAGACAATTATGAGATGGATGCACTCGGTTTATGGCCAATTCCTATATTTTTCCTATAGAAAAAAAGAAGGTGAACTGCAGCAGAACAGTAACAACACTGACTTATAAATAAATGACAAACAAAGTGGCTCCGGAAAAGCGCTTCCTTTACCCCCCCTGATTTTCTCAGGACAGGGAAAGCTGAGGTGGGATGTAATGGCTATTTATGGCATGCAAATAGAATAAATCTGAGCACCAGTGAGGATGGCACTGTGGTGTCTGTTGATGAGTCTGATGGAGCAGAGCAGATTCGGGGAAAGACTGACACAGCTGCGTTAATGTGACTGAAAATAGCCGAGCTTGTCTGTCAGCGATTGAAACCACGGCAGAGGTGCAGCTTGTCACCTGTGGGTTTAAAAATGCAGATGCTTCCCCTTTTGACTACAGATCATTTCTACCTGGATTCCCATACGTGCTTTAGACGCTTAATTCCTCTTGCTGGTTGTTCTTCCTTTTTTTAAAGAAAAAGGGTGGGAAAGAAAGAGCTTTTTGCTTTGGATTGTTTCTTTGGCTGCAGTTGATAGCCAAGCCCATTAACCTCTGGCTTTTTAAATTTCCCACTCACATCCCCCGCCCTTGCAAAGACGAAGAATGGAAATGGAAAAAAAGATAAAAAGAAGTGGGGGTGGGGGGGAGCCAGCAATGCCAAGCATAATTGCAGTTATTTGCCCAATTGCTCTCATATACATGTACCCAGACAGCTTTATGGCTCCGGAGACATGCATGAAACGCTGCGCAAAATTAAGGTTTCATTATCCGAGACGACGTCTGCGGCTTTAGTAAGGAAATGGGGGAAAACAACCACAGGTGGGCTCTGTGAACTTCAGATGCCCCCACCACAATCAGGCAAAAGTGTAATAATAACCCAGGCAAGGCCAGGCTCCCACTGTTCTGAATTATATTGTGGGTTTCTCAGCAGTCTCAGCCGGGATTATTTGGATCCCACCAGCATAGCTGTGTATAAATAGCAGCTCCCAACTGTGTTGTTGGGTCTTGCTTTGACATCGTGGCTGTGTGCCTTTGTAGCTGCGAACCCCGAGGATACAGAAGCGGAAGTTTGGGTGGGATGGCTGAATGAATCATCAGAACATGGGAAGCTGCCTTTTGCCAAGTCAGGCTACTGATCCATGTAGCTCTGCAAAGTCAGCACTAACCGGCGGCGACTCTCCAGAGTTTCAGATGGGGTCTTTCTCAGCCCAACCTGGAGATACTAGGGATTGAACCGGGGACCTTCTGTATGCAAAGCAGATGCTCTGCCACTGATCTAAAGCCTTCATTCGAATCACCTGTTCTTCGGTGTGGGAAATAGCCCTGGCACCTGGAATGCATAACTGATGCACAGATAGACACAATGCTCAAGTGGCTTTCACAGGTTATATGTGTGCATGTCCAATTCTTTGATAGAATCAATCTCAGGGCCAAACTAGACATGACATTACAGTTATACCTCGGGTTACATACGCTTCAGGTTACATACGCTTCAGGTTACAGACTCCGCTAACCCAGAAATAGTGCTTTAGTTTAAGAACTTTGCTTCAGGATGAGAACAGAAATCATGCTCCGGTGGTGTGGCGGCAGCAGGAGGCCCCATAGGCTAAAGTGGTGCTTCAGGTTAAGAACAGTTTCAGGTTAAGTACGGACCTCCGGAACGAATTAAGTACTTAACCTGAGGTACCACTGTAGATGCAGCTGTGCATCAGCTTTAAGGGTTGGGTTTGGAGAGTCCTGAGCAGTGGCGTAGCGTGGGGGGTGCCAGGGGTGCTAGCCGCACCGGGCGCGACATCTGGGGGGGCACGAGTCCAGAGGGCCCAGCCCCATCGTGCCCTCGGCCCGCCCCTATTGTCAGAGCGGCCGGCCAGCCTCTGCCCACCCGAGGACTGCGGCATCGCCCGCCCCCGTGGCCACCTACCCCCGCCTCGCCCATTGGCTTGCCTCCCTCGGCCCCGCCTCTCTCCAATGGCCGCGGGGGTGTCCTGCTCGGCGCCGGCGCCTTTTTTCAGGAGGTAGGGAGGCTGGACGGGGAGGTGGGGTCGGAAGTGGGCAGAGAAGGAGGGGAGCTCGTAGCCAAAAGGGCTGCACCGGCCGGCAAAGGGCTGGGGAAAGTTTGGAGAGGAGAAATGCACCGTCATGATTTCCCGGTGGAAGCGGCAGGATTAGGGATGGCGAAGCGTAATTACGCACGAATTTCGCTGGGTGAGAGCTTCGGGGATCGATCGGTGGAAATGGGAATCAATTGGAATATGAGAAAGAGAGAGAGCGGGACCATCATTCATAGGCATAGATTTGTAGGGTTAGGGGGCGCAAATCCACGGGTTAGGGGGCGCAAATTACTTGCCTTGCCCCGGGTGCTGACAACCCATGCTACGCTGCTGGTCCTGAGCATTTCCCTCCTCAAAGTTAATACCAGTTTCAGAAGATGTGTTTTCCTTAGGACCCTGCAGAGGTGGAAAATGTTTAAATCCCGCCCCCCATTCCTGTTGCAATCACAATTAATAACCATCAGCACTTTTCCATCCCTAACTGATGCTATTTACATTGCGTGTGAGTGTGTGCATATTAAATGCAGATTTGGATACCTAATAAAATATCTAGTTCAGCTCTTAGACTACAACTCCCACCACCACTCATTTCTGGGCCTGGTGACTGGGCCTGATGGGATTTTGAGTCCTATAGCATCAGGAGGGCCACAGGTTCCCCACACTTATTCTAGAGAGCAGTTACATTTCCAGTGTCTACAGCTTAGATCTCTGTGTGACATAAATAAAATGTCTAAGGCTGGCACTGAGTCTCATTTTCTTTCTCGTGGATCTACAGACATAAGGCAGCATTCCATCACAGCTGGATCCCTGACGGGTGCTGACCTGGTTACATCCCTGTTCCTAGATGTTGTTGTCCTTTTTTCCATTAATCAAGTCTCTCCTCCCACAAGTGGGAACTAGCAGAAGATCCCTTAAGTGTGCCAGGAAACAGCTCATCCTCCTCAGTGATGCTTGGAGAATTACATGTATGCTTTTTCTCTGTGGTCTTTTACTGAGTAAAAAAAAAAAAAAGGAGGAAAAAAACGCTAATTCTCCACAGTAATCAGAGAAAGGATAAAATGTGCAGCTGGGGAGAGAGAGAGAACCTAATGGGCAGGTAATTAAGGAACGTGTCAGGTGGATACATAGATAGATGGATGAATAGAAGGGAGGAGAAAGAACTACATTGATACATATCTGGGGAGGAGCGTGGCATGGAAAACAGAATTGGAAATGTTATTTTAAAATGGAATCTCAGCATGTCTGAAGACCCTCCAGACTTTCAGTTCCACCGTCTGAAATGGAAGGGAGAGAGAGAAATTTGTAAAGACCTGGTGAGAAAAGAGGGAAGAGGTCAGGGACTGGGGTTGTAAAAGGCTGATTGCTGGTAACTGATTCAAACTGGCTTGCAAATGTCACACACACACACACACCCACACACACCCAAGCCCAAATGCAACCAAAAGGTCAATTTCAGCATTTAATTTAATATTTATCAGCAACAATAGGAATACATGCCAGAACCAGTTGCTAACATTCTCACAAGAGCATAAGAAGAGAATGCAAGGACATAAGAAGAGATTTGTCAGTGGCACATTTAATCCCGCATGCTGTTCTCACAGTGGCCGCTGTGGGGAAAATCCCCCCTGGGGGTTCAAGTACAGAGGCTTACATAAAATTCCCAATTGGTCAGACTTCATTCAGCAATGTGATACAAAACAGAGTTCAAAGAGTCTGAAAGAGCTTTTCCTGCTATATAGGCAAAATATACATCACCTTAGCAGTTCATCCTTTACCCAACCTTCTTCTACCACCCAAGCACCTCACCACATCCAACCATATCCAATTTACTCAACCCATTTTTACTGTATGATATAAGAATCCTCCTTGTACTTTATATGGAGCTGTTTTTCACTTTAACATTCAGCCATTAGGCTTTATGTTCTGCAAGACTGCATACATAGTTATGTACATTAGGAGTAAGTCACACTAAAACACCAAAGAATGTTCAGAAGGACTTTTGTTTGAAAATCACCAACTGATGTGGAAATGTGTAGGGTTGCCATATTTTGAAGTTCAAAATATGCCATATTTTGAAGTGCAAAAGAGGACACATTTGCCAGTGCCTGGTGAGAGGAGAGGGTGCAGAAGTGGGCGCAAGTAATCCAGAATGTGGCAGCTAGACTGGTGACTTGGAGTGGCCAACAAGACCATACAACACTGCACTGGCTCCCAGTACATTTCCGAGCACAATTCAAAGTGTTGATACTGACATTTAAAGCCCTAAATGGCCTTGGCCCAGTATACATGAACGGCCTCCACCCCCATCATTCTGCCAGGAAACAGAGGTCCAGCGCTGAGGGCCTTCTGGTGGTTCCCTCACTGTGAGAAATGAGGTTACAGGGAACAAGGCAGAGGGCCTTCTTGGTAGTGGTGCCTGCCCTGTGGAACACCCTCCCATCAGATGTCAAGAATAAGCAACTATCTTACTTTTAAAGACATCTGAAGGAAGCCCTGTTTAGGGAAGTTTTTAATGTTTAATGCTGTATTGTGTTTTTAATATTCGGTTGGTAGCCACCCAGGATCAGAGCCAGCAGGGAAGCAGTTGAAGAAGGAGCAAAAAGGGTTTTCTCTTGTGTGTTTGTGTTTCTTTGTGGCTGATTAGCTGTTCTCCCTGTGCAAAGGTCAGAGGGGGCAGGGTTTCTGTTGAGGAAGGTGATTAGCTGTGGGAGGAGCTTATCAGAGCCAGCAGGGTAGCGGCGCGCGCCTAGCGGCGCGCGCAGTTTGATCCATCTTTTAGATTTAGGAGAGCTAGTCTCAAACGTTTGTTGGGGGAGACCTAGGTTTTTTTGTGTGTGTGTGTGTGGGGAGTTATTTGTCCTGTCTTCACGCTTTTTATGATGGAGGACCGCTGTAGCCACCCCCAACGACACATTCTCAAGATGGAGGAGGAGGGAACAGCTGCTGTCGCCTGCGGTTCCTGCGCAATGTTTGCCATCTTGCCAAAGGTTGCAGGCAGCTTTACCTGCAGCAATTGCATGTTGATTGCACTCTTAAAAGACAAAGTCCAGCAACTGGAGGAACGTGTAGCTACGCTTCAAAGAATTAGAGAGCTGGAGCTCTTCTTGGAAGCAACAGACCACACCGTCTCCATCAAAGAGGAGACAGGGGACTCCCCTGAGAAGGAGGCTAGTTCACCAACACAGGAGCCAGATATATGGAGAAACGTGACTCAAAGAAGTAGGAGGCCCAGGGTTCGTTCTGATTGTTTAGAAATACACAATCGCTTTGAGGTCCTCTCCCCTAGCATGGAAGACGAAGAGCAGACTCCATTTGAGGATCTCTCCCTCATTTCAGTCGATCAGGTAAATGAAGACGAGCAGCAAAGTCAGTCCTCAGGGAATGTGCAGGCGACCTTGGAATGGACAGCTCATGGAAGAACCCCAACCAAACCTAAGAGGAGGCGTGTAGTGGTGATAGGGGATTCCCTACTGAGGGGAACAGAAGCAGTGATTTGTGGGCCTGACAAGATGTCTCGGGAAGTGTGCTGTCTCCCCGGGGCTAAGATCCAAGATGTAACTGAACGACTGCAAGGAATCATAAAACCCACTGACAAATACCCCTTCCTCTTGGTTCATGTGGGAACCAATGACACTGCAAGCAATAGCCTCCAGAAGATCAAAAGAGACTACGAGGCTCTCAGCAGGAAATTGAAGCAACTAAATGCACAAATTGTCATCTCATCTCTCCTCCCAGTTGAACGACGTGGCCCAGGGAGAGAGGGAAAAATAGTGGAAGTGAACAGCTGGCTTCGCAGATGGTGTAAACAGGAACGGTTTGGATTCTTAGATCACGGACTGCAGTTTCTTGAAGATGGACTTCTGGCAAGCGATGGGCTGCACCTCACAACAGTTGGGAGAAATGTTTTTGCCAAAAATCTCAGAAACCTCATCAGGAGGGCTTTAAACTGACTAATGTGGGGGAGGGAGACAGTGCTCCTGAAGGTAGGAGCCTATCAATTGATGAAGATGATCATCCAAATGTCATAGACCAAATGGAGCAAACAGCACGCAGACCTAGTGGTGGGAGGAAAAAATCCTTAAATAAGAGACACGGGGGTATGATTAATGGACTTCAATGTCTGTACACTAATGCGCAAAGCATGGGAAATAAACAAGATGAGCTTGAGCTCTTGGTACAGCAAACTAAATATGACATAATAGGCATCACTGAAACCTGGTGGGATAAGTCCCATGATTGGAATGTAATAATGGGGGGATACAATCTATTTCAGAGAAACAGACCAGACAAGAAAGGAGGAGGAGTGGCGTTATATGTCAGGGATGTGTATACCTGTGAAGAGATCCAAGATTCAGAACCTCAAAGCCAAAGTGAGAGCATTTGGGTCAAAATTAAGGGAGAGAAGAATAACAGGGACCTCATTGTGGGAGTTTACTATAGATCCCCAAACCAAACGGAGGACATAGATGATGCCTTCCTGGAACAGATGGCCAAGCATGCAAAAGGAAGGGAGATAGTAGTAATGGGGGACTTCAATTACCCGGATATTTGTTGGATGTCAAACTCAGCCAAGAGCATAAGGTCAAACAGATTCCTCACTGGCCTTGCAGACAACTTCATTGTCCAGAAAGTGGGAGAAGCAACAAGAGGAACAGCCATTTTAGATCTGGTCCTAACCAATGTTGATGATCTGGTTAGTGGGGTAGAAGTGGAAGGATCATTAGGCGCGAGTGATCATGCTCTTCTGAAGTTTACTATACAGCGGAAAGGAGCAGCCAAGCATACTAGGACTCAATTTCTTGACTTTAAGAAAGCTGACTTCATAAAACTTAGGGAAGTGCTGGGTGGGATCCCATGGACAGTAATACTAAAAGGAAAGGGAGTTCATGATGGCTGGGAGTTTGTTAAGAGGGAGATACTAAAAGCACAACATCAGGCAATACCAATGAGACGGAAACATGGAAGGTGCCTAAAGAAGCCAGGGTGGCTATCTAAAGAACTTTTAACTGAGTTAAGATTAAAAAAGGATGTGTACAAAAAATGGAAAAGGGGGGAAACCACCAAAGAGGAATTCAAACAAATAGCCAGCACGTGTAGACACAAAGTCAGAAAAGCTAAAGCACAGAATGAACTCAGGCTTGCTAGAGAGGTTAAAAGCAACAAAAAAGGCTTCTATGGGTATGTTCGTAGCAAAAGGAAGAACAAAGAAACAGTGGGGTCACTCAGAGGAGAAGATGGTGAAATGCAAACAGGGGACACAGAAAGGGCTGAACTTCTCAATGCCTTCTTTGCCTCAGTCTTCTCCGATAAGGAAAACAATGCCCGACCTGAAGAATTTGGAGCAAATGATTCAGCAAAGGAAACACAGCCCAGAATAACTAAGGAGATAGTACAAGAATACTTGGCCAGTTTAGATGTATTCAAGTCTCCAGGGCCAGATGAACTGCATCCAAGAGTATTAAAAGAACTGGCAGATGTGATCTCAGAACCACTGGCAGTCATCTTTGAGAATTCCTGGAGAACAGGCGAAGTCCCGGCAGACTGGAGGAGGGCAAATGTTGTCCCTATTTTCAAAAAGGGGAAAAGAGAGGACCCAAATAATTACCGCCCAGTCAGTCTGACATCAATACCAGGGAAGATTCTGGAGCAGATCATTAAGCAAACAGTCTGTGCGCACCTAGAAAGGAATGCTGTGATCACCAATAGTCAGCATGGATTTCTGAAAAATAAGTCATGTCAGACTAACCTGATCTCGTTTTTTGACAGAATTACAAGCCTGGTAGATGAAGGGAATGCAGTGGATGTAGCCTACCTTGATTTCAGCAAGGCATTTGACAAGGTGCCCCATGATATTCTTGTAAAGAAACTGGTAAAATGCGGTCTTGACTATGCTACCACTCAGTGGATTTGTAACTGGCTGACTGACCGATCCCAAAGAGTGCTCATCAATGGTTCCTCTTCATCATGGAGAAGAGTGACTAGTGGGGTGCCACAGGGTTCTGTCTTGGGCCCGGTCTTATTCAACATCTTTATCAACGACTTGGATGATGGACTCAAGGGCATCCTGATCAAATTTGCAGATGACACCAAACTGGGAGGGGTGGCTAACACCCCAGAGGACAGGATCACACTTCAAAACGACCTTGACAGATTAGAGAACTGGGCCAAAACAAACAAGATGAATTTTAACAGGGAGAAATGTAAAGTATTGCACTTGGGCAAAAAAAATGAGAGGCACAAATACAAGATGGGGGACACCTGGCTTGAGAGCAGTACATGTGAAAAGGATCTAGGAGTCTTGGTTGACCACAAACTTGACATGAGCCAACAGTGTGATGCGGCAGCTAAAAAAGCCAATGCAATTCTGGGCTGCATCAATAGGAGTATAGCATCTAGATCAAGGGAAGTAATAGTGCCACTGTATTCTGCTCTGGTCAGACCTCACCTGGAGTACTGTGTCCAGTTCTGGGCACCACAGTTCAAGAAGGACACTGACAAACTGGAACGTGTCCAGAGGAGGGCAACCAAAATGGTCAAAGGCCTGGAAACGATGCCTTATGAGGAACGGCTAAGGGAGCTGGGCATGTTTAGCCTGGAGAAGAGGAGGTTAAGGGGTGATATGATAGCCATGTTCAAATATATAAAAGGATGTCACATAGAGGAGGGAGAAAGGTTGTTTTCTGCTGCTCAAGAGAAGCGGACACGGAGCAATGGATTCAAACTACAAGAAAGAAGATTTCACCTAAACATTCGGAAGAACTTCCTGACAGTAAGAGCTGTTCGACAGTGGAATTTGCTGCCAAGGAGTGTGGTGGAGTCTCCAACTTTGGAGGTCTTTAAGCAGAGGCTTGACAACCATATGTCAGGAGTGCTCTGATGGTGTTTCCTGCTTGGCAGGGGGTTGGACTCGATGGCCCTTGTGGTCTCTTCCAACTCTATGATTCTATGATTCTATGATTCTAGGATGGTTGGGGAAACCCAGCCAGATGGGCAAGGTATAAATAAAATATTATTACAGTGGTACCTCAGGTTAAGTACTTAATTCGTTCCGGAGGTCCGTTCTTAACCTGAAACTGTTCTTAACCTGAAGCACCACATTAGCTATTGGGGCCTCCTGCTGCTGCTGCACCACCAGAGCACAATTTCTGTTCTCATCCTGAAGCAAAGTTCTTAACCTGAGGTACTATTTCTGGGTTAGCGGAGTCTGTAATCTGAAGTGTATATAACCTGAAGTGTATGTAACCCGAGGTACCACTGTATTATTATTATTATTATTATTATTATTATTATTATTATTATTATTATTATTATTATTATTATTATTATTCCCTTCAAAATATACAGAAACAAGGACCTGGTCCTTTCCTGCACCATGCAAAAACTTGCACTCGATTGTCTAGTACTGCGTATGCAACATAAAAGGTATCCCACTCCCACACCTTGGGATGTTTTGGCAAATTAAAAAAAATCCTCCTGGACAGAAATTTTACCCCTGAAAAAGAGGACATGTCCTAGAAAAAGCGGATGTATGGCAACCCCAGAAATGTGGAGAACTGAACTTAAGAAGGGTAAAGTGGGAAACAGAGAGAAACTGTAATTGGCAGTTGCAGCCCATCCTTATGCCCAAGTAAATGCATCGGCTTGCACTGCTATTGAGAGCATTGGGGGTCTACCAGAGGTATAAATGGCTGCATTGACTGGATATATCACAAATTGTGCAGGCCTGCTTTAAAAGCATAGACAGGACCTCTCAGTTGACATCTGCCTGTGACACACAGGCTCCTCCCAGACAGTCTCCTGCCACTCTGTGCCACCTTGCTGGCTCCTGATATCGGTGGGACGGCACATGCAGAAAACCCGCCAGAAACAAGTGTCAAGGGCAAGCAAAGTATGTCGCCTTGTTTATTCTCTGCTTTTATAATTGGCTGATTAAGTTCCATTTTTATTTGGTTTTTACTGGCAATCAGATTGAGAGCTGTAATATCCACTTGCACCTTGTAATTACCATTAATTTCTTCCCCTCTCCTTTTGCGCCAGCCGGGCTGAGGTTGGCATAGGAAGCCAGGGAACGGGGAGGATGGAGGGAAGGTGACTGTGGGGAATGAGAGCATGTAGGAATTCAGAATGGATCACAATCCATATTCATGAAGCAAAAAGCTGGCACAGAGGTGGAGAGTTGGAGGGGGGAGCTGAGGACGGGGGCGGGTTAGGCTTTCAGTGGAGAGCAGGCAGCTAGGGAATTGTGGTGGGGGGACCACCTTAAATCCAATACAAAGGCAAGTATCGCGGAAAGTGTCGGTGTCAGCACAACAGCCTTGCGAGCCTAATTACCATAATGATGTGAAATAGTCCAATCAGCAATCTGGGGCTAATCTTTCATGTATTACAGGTCTCTCTTTCGTAGGGCTCCAGAGCTAAATGCATTTTTAATGAAGATATTCCTAGACTTGCAGATAATTTCCCTCTTTTTAAACAGGGAGGGCATTAGAGCTCTTGGGTCGTTCCTCTGTAACTCAGACGCCTATAAACCAGCAGATGTTCTGGGCCCTGGGAGACAGGGCTTGAAAGTGGAGTTGGGCAGCTCAGGAGTTGGGGGGGGGGGCAAACGTCACACACACACTCTCCAGAGTCCCTGCCACAGGTGACAGAACCTGTCCCAAGCCCCATCCCACTTCTTCATGCAGGGGTGCCAACTTGAATAAATATGGGGGCAGTTAAGCCCCACCCCACATAATTGATCACACCCACCATTTGAATAAAAATACCTATTAACTTTGGGGAACTGAAGGGACCTCAGCCCCTCGGAATTAGTTGCTATGTCTTCATGTCCTGGGACTACTTTAGGGCCTCTTCTTTTAGGAATTCCTTTTGTCTCATGGCATAGCCAGGGACGCGGGTGGCACTGTGGGTTAAATCACAGAGCCTAGGACTAGCCGATCAGAAAGTCAGCGGTTCGAATCCCTGCGACGGAGTGCGCTCTCGTTGCTCAGTCCCTGTTCCTGCCAACCTAGCAGTTTGAAAGCACATCAAAGTGCAAGTAGATAAATATTTACTGCTCCGGTGGGAAGGTAAATGGCATTTCCGTGCGCTGCTCTGGTTCGCCAGAAGCTGCTTAGTCATGCTGGCCACATGACCCGGAAGCTGTACACCGGCTCCCTCAGCCAATAAAGCGAGATGAGCACCACAACCCCAGAGTCGGTCACGACTGGATCTAATGGTCAGGGGTCCCTTTACCTTTACATGGCATAGCCATCCCAAGGCATTGCAGAGCCATGAGAAAAGTCCTGCTGGATCAGGCCAAAGGCCCATCTCATCCAGTATCCTAACCTCACATTGCCCAAGCAGATGCATTTGGTGGCCATCACCCCCTGTGGTGGCAGTGAATCCCATAGTGTAGGGATGTATGAAGAAGTTCTTTTGTCTGCCCCAAATCTTCCAGCTTTCAGCTTCATTGGATGATTCCCACCTGCTTTCTACACACCATGCAGAGTTCTCTGGACCTCATTTTGCTTCCTGAGGCAAAGGACAATGCCTGCAACCCCATCACTCCTTTCATTTCATTCCTGGTGGCTGAAGCTCATTTCAGTACTGGCAATCAGCTAGTGTCCTCCACTGCATCTGAGGGCAACAGACTAGTTTTTTGGGGTGGCCACATGAGATACACAGCTCTGCCATCCAACAGAAGGAAATCAGGAGGAAGACCCAGAATGCTCCTGTCACAGTCCCCCACCAACTGCCACCTGAGGCAGTCATCTCCTCCTGCCTAATGGCAGGGCTGCATTGCAACAAAGAATTGCTTCCAGCTGAGCATGCAAGCTGCCACCCAACATAGAGACTGTGATCTATGAGAGTAGAAAATTCAGCTGCATTCAGCATAGATATGCAGCCCTCCATCCAGCACCCTGCTGACTAGCAATTTTGGGGGTGGGGTGGGGTTGGGGGGGCTTAGTTACAAAGTGGATTTCCTCAGCTGGGATCCAGTGACAGCTATCTCAGGATTTGCATTTAAAAAATAATAATCCTTATCAGATTGCAGGAGTTTTTCAGCCACCTGCACCCCCCACGATTGTGTGCTTGGTCATTACCTCTGCAGAGCCACACATTATGTCTGCAAAGCCAGACTGCTCCGATGGCAGACGGCTACCCTGTAAGATTATAGACACTCACAACTCATCAGGATATATGATATGAAGCTGTCTCAGACCATTGGCCCATCTAGTTCAGCACTGTCTACTCTGATTGGCAGTTCTCCTCCAAGATATGAAGGCAGAGGAAACCCCCCCCCCCACTCCCACCAGTCCTGCTTCAATCCTCTTAAGTGGAGGCGGCAGAGAGCAGAGCTGGGAATGTGTACATGCAAACCATAGCAGTCTCCTACTGAGGGATGGAGCCTCCCCAAAAATGTTTCTGAGCAACTATTATTCAGGACAGATAAAAGGAAAGATGTCTTCTTTGTGCAGCACATAGTTAAATTGGGAAACTTGCTCCCACTGGAGGCAATGACGGCCACCAACTTGAATGGCTTTAGAAGAGGATTAGACAAATTCATGAAGGAGATTAAGGCTATCGGTGGCTACTGCTCACGATGGCTGTGTTCTCTCAGCACTGCTGGAGGCAGTAATGCTTCTCAGTACCAGTACAAGCCACAGGAGGGGAGAGTTGGTCTTATGCATGAGTCTTGTTTTGCTTATGGGTTTCCCACAGGCATCTAGTAGGCCACTGTGAGAACAGGATGCTGGGCTAGATGAGTCATTAGTTCGAAAAATCTCTTGGCTTCTAAAGCTTGTTTTCCTCTCCCTGTGAGAAATAATAATAATGCTCTACACCATGATCATCTCTAAATGCGACTAACTCTAAATATTTAAGTAATGTCCCCTTGAGACTCAGCTGTGTTTGGATTCATGGTGGTATTTTTTTATTGGGGGAACTCTGCACATGCTCAATGACTTTCTGTTTGTTGTCATTCTGGAACTCAGCACTGAATGTAATTAAACTTTGTCTCAGAGGGAGGGTGTGGGATAAATTCTATGGACTAGCATGCCCATTCAGAAACAGCATTGGGTTCAGCTGTCCCAGAATAGCATAACAGATGTGGATGCAGATGTGGAAACTGAAGATTGAAGCCTACCTCATGTAAATGAAAAGAAAAACCCACCTTGCTAGCTATCCTGTTATTGGAAGGTGTTTCAGCCTGCCTTCTCCCCAACATGTCTTTCTTTCTTTCTTTCTTTCTTTCTTTCTTTCTTTCTTTCTTTCTTTCTTTCTTTCTTTCTTTCTTTCTTTCTTTCGTTGGAAACATTCAAACTTGCAGCCCACCCAAACATGTATTCTGAACAATATAAGTTTCAGAGGACTATCATGTGCTTCCACCCCCTCACTCACACATCTGACTACAGTCGTATCTCGGGTTACAGATGCTTTGCATTACAGACATGTTTTTTCTTTTTTTCTTTTTTTGCAAATATTTTTTATTACATTTTCTATAAAAACTTCCATCTTTCCATTTTCCACATCACGTATTTTAGTTTGTTGAACCTCCCTCCACTCCTCTGACAGTCATCCATAATAATTCTCCTATTTACACATTTCTTAATATATAGTATCACCTTTAAGTAATTTCTTTATATCCTTATTTATATTTTTGCGATATTCCTCACTTTTCACAAAGCCTCTTTAAAATACACTAGCGTTGTATTCTCCTCACATATAGTTTTCAAATACTCTCTAAATTTTCCCCAATCCTCCAAAAACTTATGGTCTCTTTGAAGTCTAATTTTCCCCGTTAGTTTGTCTAATTCCGCATAATCAATTACCGTATTTTTCGCTCTATTGGACGCACCGGACCACAGGACGCACCTAGTTTTTAGAGGGGGAAATCAAGGAAAAAAATATTATCCTCCCCCAGCCCCAAAGAGCAACGGACAGGCTGCATGCAACCTGTCCACTTCTCCCAGAGCTTCTCCCAGAGCTTCTTCCCCCGGGTTCCCCCCCCAGCCCCAAAGAGCAAAGAAGCCAAGACAGCGCGCGGGATCCATAGCCGCGCAACCTCTCCAGCCAGGAGCTAAACCTCTCCAGTGCAGCTAAAGAAGACAAGGCAGCAAGCGCGATCCATCCCGCTCACTGCCTTGGCTTCTTCTTTAGCCTTGCGCAGCATCTTTAGTCTTGCACAACGGGATGGACTGCGCCCGCTGTCCACTGGGGCTGGACTAGATGACTCCTGGGGTTCCCTTTCAACCCTGCAATTCTATGACCTCGGAAGGTGTTTGGGGTCTCCACCACTGGAGGCTTTTAAGCAGCGGTTGGGGGACCATCTGCCTGGCGTTCTTTAGCTGTGATTCCTACATTGTGAGGGGGCTGGGCTAGATGACCCTTGGGTGGCCCTCCCAACTCTATACAGTCCTACAGTTCTGCGGCAGGCTTCAAAGCAATCACGGAGGAAGGAATCCGCTGAAGCCTCCAGCAGCGAAGAGGATCCATGGTCCCCTTCCGTCCCTCCTCCGTGGTTGCTTTGAAGAAGGAAAGTGGGAGAGGAGCTGCTTACACGAGTGTAAGCTGCTCCCCTCCCACATTGCCGCTTCAAAGCAATCACGGAGGAGGGAATCCGCTGAAGCCTCCAGCAGCGAAGAGGATCCATGGTCCCCTTCCTTCCCTCCTCCGTGGTTGCTTTGAAGAAGGAAAGTGGGAGAAGAGCTGCTTACACGAGTGTAAGCTGCTCCCCTCCCACATTGCCGCTTCAAAGCAATCACGGAGGAGGGAATCCGCTGAAGCCTCCAGCAGCGAAGAGGATCCATGGTCCCCTTCCTTCCCTCCTCCGTGGTTGCTTTGAAGAAGGAATGTGGGAGAGGAGCTGCTTACACGAGTGTAAGCTGCTCCCCTCCCACATTGCCGCTTCAAAGCAATCACGGAGGAAGGAATCCGCTGAAGCCTCCAGCAGCGAAGAGGATCCATGGTCCCCTTCCTTCCCTCCTCCGTGGTTGCTTTGAAGAAGGAAAGTGGGAGAAGAGCTGCTTACACGAGTGTAAGCTGCTCCCCTCCCACATTGCCGCTTCAAAGCAATCACGGAGGAGGGAATCCGCTGAAGCCTCCAGCAGCGAAGAGGATCCATGGTCCCCTTCCTTCCCTCCTCCGTGGTTGCTTTGAAGAAGGAAAGTGGGAGAGGAGCTGCTTACACGAGTGTAAGCTGCTCCCCTCCCACATTGCCGCTTCAAAGCAATCACGGAGGAAGGAATCCGCTGAAGCCTCCAGCAGCGAAGAGGATCCATGGTCCCCTTCCTTCCCTCCTCCGTGGTTGCTTTGAAGAAGGAAAGTGGGAGAAGAGCTGCTTACACGAGTGTAAGCTGCTCCCCTCCCACATTGCCGCTTCAAAGGGAGCCCGGGAGGAGGGAATCCGCTGAAGCCTCGAGCAGCGAAGAGGATCCATGGTCCCCTTCCTTCCCTCCTCCGTGGTTGCTTTGAAGAAGGAAAGTGGGAGAAGAGCTGCTTACACGAGTGTAAGCTGCTCCCCTCCCACATTGCCGCTTCAAAGCAATCACGGAGGAGGGAATCCGCTGAAGCCTCGAGCAGCGAAGAGGATCCATGGTCCCCTTCCTTCCCTCCTCCGTGGTTGCTTTGAAGAAGGAAAGTGGGAGAAGAGCTGCTTACACGAGTGTAAGCTGCTCCCCTCCCACATTGCCGCTTCAAAGGGAGCCCGGGAGTCCCCCACCTCCCGCAGAAGCCGTGCGCTCTTTAAAGGGGCTGTGCGACTTCTCCTGGCTTTTCTGGGAGGTGGGGGGATTCCCCCACCTCGTAGAAAAGCCCGTAGGAGCCGCGCAGCCTTTAAAGAGGGTGCCGCTCTTGGGGGCTTTTTCCCCAGGAGGGAGAAGGGACTGCTGCAGCCAGTCAGTCCCTTCTCCCTCCTGGAGAAAAGCCCGCAAGAGCGCACAAAGCTTCTGTGCGGCTCTTGAGGGCTTTTCCCGCCTGCCTCCCCCCTGCATTCGCTCCATAGGACGCACACACATTTTCCCTTGCTTTTTAGGAGGGAAAAAGTGCGTCCTATGGTGCGAAAAATACGGTAGTTTATTTCTCCATTCGTCCAGAGTCGGTACTTGTTCTTGTTTCCACCTTTGAGCTATCAGCGTCCTCGTGGCAGTTATTGCATATTGGAAAAGTTTGAAATCCTTCCTTTTAATTTCCCTTCTGGTTATCCCTAGTAGAAAGGTCTCTGGTTTCTTAACAAAGCTATATTGTAGCATTTCCCTTACTTCATCATATATTTTTCCCCAGAAACCCTTCACTTTCTCGCATTCCCACCACATATGCATAAACGTGCCCTCTTTCTCTCTACACCTCCAGCATTTATTACAGATCTTATACATTTTGGCCAATTTAACCGGTGTTAAGTACCATCTATATTACAGACATGTTTTTTCAAGTTTCGGACCCGCTGAAACCCAGAAGTACCAGAATGGGCTACTTCCAGGTTTCAGGGGTCGCGCATGTGCAGAAGCGCTGAATTGCAGCCTGCGTGCGTGTAGATGCACCACTACGGGTTGCGAACGCTGCAGGTTGCTAACGTGCATACCACATGGATCTCATTCACAACCCGAGCGTCCACTGTATATAGAAGGGCTCTAATAACTGAGCTAGGTTGCAAGCTCATCCCTAGACGTGCCATTGTCAATTCTGATAAAAACCAACCCTATCTGTACTCCCAGCCCACTACTGGGCTACTGTGTGGACCAAAACATAGGTTTCTACTGAATTTCAAGGTTCCTTAAAAATTGCAGTGCAGACTTTGGTACCCAAAACAGTATCAAAATATCTTTAAAATATGTAATTTTTTTGGAATGGCCTACTGTACAAATGTAAAATTTACACTCATTACTCTACTCACTTTGCTCTGGTCACATCTAGCCCTGGCTAATGGTTGGTCTGTGAGATGCAAAAAGACTTCGCACCACACCTATAAATCCAGCAACCCTAATTGTGACTGACCTTAAATATCTAAGAGTTGTCCTGCCTGTAATGACCTCTACATACATTTAGAAATCCAAGTTTTGAGGGGAAAATGTACTAAAAAATATGTATCAGAGGGAAAGAGATTGAAACTGAAACAATATGTTTTTATGAATGTTAATGTGCAGAAGTGGCAGAGAAGTGCAGAAGAGGAACAATGTTGTAGAGTTCTTAGACTATGGCCTGGGAGACCGGGGTTCAAATTCCCATTCAGCCATGAAGCTCGGTGGATGCTCTTGGAAGCCAGTCACTGCCTCTCAGCCTAACCTACCTTACAGGGTTCTTATGGGGATTAAATGAAGATGGGAAGAACTCCAAACACAACTTTGATCTCCTTGGAGGAAAATAGGTAAAGGTAAAGGGACCCCTGACCATTAGGTCCAGTCGTCACCGACTCTGGGGTTGAAGCGCTCATCTCGCTTTATTCACTGAGGGAGCCGGCGTACAGCTGTCGGGTCATGTGGCCAGCATGACTAAGCAGCTTCTGGAGAACCAGAGCAGCGCACAGAAATGCCATTTACCTTCCCGCCAGAGTGGTACCTATTTATCTACTTGCACTTTGACATGCTTTCGAACTGCTAGGTTGGTAGGAGCACGGACCGAGCAATGGGAGCTCACCCCGTCGCGGGGATTTGAACCACCGACCTTCTGATTGGCAAGTCCTAAGCTCTGTGGTTTAACCCACAGCACCACCCGCATCCCAATTTGGAGGAAAATAAAGGTAAAGGTACCCCTGCCCATACGGGCCAGTCGTGTCCGACTCTGGGGTTGCGTGCTCATCTCGCTTACGAGGCCGGGAGCCAGCGCTGTCCGAAGACACTTCCGGGTCACGTGGCCAGCATGACGAAGCTGCTCTGGCGAGCCAGCACCAGCGCAGTGCATGGAAATGCCATTACCTTCCTGCTATAAAGCAGTACCTATTTATCTACTTGCACTTGGGGGTGCTTTCGAACTGCTGGTGGGCAGGAAATGGGACCGAACGATGGGAGCTCACCCCGCCGCGGGGATTCGAACCGCCGACCATGCGATTGGCAAGTCCTAGGCACTGAGGTTTTACCCACAGCGCCACCTGAGTCCCTATTTTGGAGGAAAATAGGTGGCATATAAATGTAATAAATGCAAAAAAATGCAAATGGGAAAGAAATGAACCAGTTCATGCCCTCTCAGTCCCGCGCATACGGTGCATGCTTACAGCCCCTTCTCCTGCACCTGGACATTAATGTCTTTGCAGGCAGAAGCAATGCTCACCCCCACGAAACCTCCAACAGCAATTTGGAAAGAAGCCCAACTTCTTCCGTGCTTGTCCTTCCCTCTTCCCCATCTGCCACCCCTGTCCCTGAAGTGAGCTGTGTGCTTCATCTGTTCTGGAACTAGCCTGTGCTCTCGGCTGAGGTGAAGTGCAATGAGGCAGCCTCACCTCTTCATGCACCTATTACTGTCAAGCAGCCCAGTGGTTCAAGGCAAAGCGACGAAATGCCTTGTCAGTCAGGAGGTCAACGGGGTGCGTCTGCCTCCCCTTTGCTAGGATTGCTGGAGAGGGATTTGGCAGTGGCAAAGGGCGAGGGCAGAAACTGCAGCTTGAGGGGCCCGTGGAATTTGCAGCAGGTGTAATTATTAGATTTCCCTTTTACTGCTGCCGAGAGGCCTTAATTGTATTTATTATAGTGATGATTATGATACACGTCCCCCAAAAGAGCTCTCGGCAAAAACCTTACTCTGAATATTAAGGGAGTTTAAGCATTAAGCTTGGAGAAGAAGTTCTGCATTTCTTCCCTCAATTGCCCTTGGTGATCATCTCGCCTGTATCTCCTAGGAGCCTCTGGAGATATTTGCGGAGCTGGGTGGGGTGGGAAGAAGGTTTCTGAAACACAGCAGATGGCTGATTCCTTCGAAGAGTATGATTTGGTGAGCAGGAATGTTCCTAGCTGCCGCCGCCGATGCTAGATGCTCATTGATAGCGAGACCAAATTCTATCCCAAGTGTTTACTGGTGAATCAAACTAAAATTTAAGGATCGTGATTTTTTAAAATGTCACCTTCTACAAGGGAGAAGAGGGTCTTACTCCCCATGAGAACTTTTCTCCCAACAAGTCCTTGTCTGCAGTTGGGCATTTCTCCAGATTAGCTGGGTTTCAGGTGCCACCTTTCCCTTTGGCTTGGGACCTGTTCAGCCACAATGTCCGAGGCTGAACTCAGCCTCTTTGTGGGATCCTGGCTCATTGTCCCCAGATGGGGCCTGACTCAGGGCTTGGTCCTGCTCTTATGAGGCAGAGCCTTGACAGCCAGCTCCAGATTCTGGTTTCAAGTAGGAGCTTGGACTGGATGAACACTAGGACCCCTTCTAACTCTATGATTCTGTGCTTCTTACTGATTTTGGATTCCAGATTGCAATCCCTTCACAGTGTGAAGGTCACTCTTGGGCCACAATCCTGTTGACACTTACATAAGGACAGTGGTGGAGCTTCATGCTCCGGCAACGGGGGGTGGAGAGCAGGCAGGGATGGAGCACGTCCCAGGGGTGTGGCATGCCTCCTGCAGGGGCATGGCACCGAGTGCGGGTGGGGGGCAGCCACAATGGCACCCCACCAGGATCGCGCCGCTGGGGGTGGTGCGCTCCCCCCGCACTCCTCTTCCTCCACCAGTGCATAAGGAGCTTATCCTGCAAACCTAGCACAAATATGACATTATTTCACCAGAACACCACTGAGGCCACATTCACACCATACATTTAAAGCACTATGATGCTACTTTAAACAGGCATCCCTTCCCCTAAGTAATCATGGGAGCTGTAGTTCATTAAGGGTTCTCAGAGTTATTGGGCAACCCCTATTCCCCTCCCAGGGCTGCAGTTCCTAGAGTTAACAATCAACCCTTCTTCCCAGGGAATTCTGGGAATTGTAACTCTAGGAGAGGCTCCCAGCATACTTAACAAACTACAGCTCCCAGAATTCTATAGAGGAAGACAGTGATGTTGCAATAGTGTCTCAAATGTTTGAATGTGCCCTGATTCAGTTATTATGTTGTGTATGATTTCTTATGATGGAGGGTCAGAGGGGAATGTCAGAACAAACAAACTTGTAGAAGGTTAGACAGACCAATGAAGGCAGAACATTTGATGACAATCAACTCTGCCCCCCCCCCCCATTTTTCCCCCTGGCACAACAGGAGCCAAGTCTCTCAATTTGTTTCCCCGTTCATTAAACATCCCCTGTAGCTTCTTAGCTTGATAGCTTAAAAACCTGATATGATATGATTCCATTGCCTTCTCTGTTTGGGAAGCTATAGACAGTGCTGACCTTTCAAGTCTCTCAATGATTAAAGTTCTTATTAATTTCTAGGAGGCCACAGACATTGCAGAGCAGCAAAGTGCAGGGGGTTCATTAACATGTGAGGATTTAATTAGCCAGCAAGAAATCCATCTCTGTCCTGATTTTACCTAAAACAGGCAGGTGGAAGGAAGAATGATGTTGGAACAGAAGCGAATGGTAGAAAATTGACATTGTACAAAGTATTTTGCCTCGTTATTAGGGATATAACTTTCCTGTAATGTGTTCAGAAGTGTTTTTGGACTTTCTCATGATATGAGGCACTCCAAGAATGCTCCCGGTGCCCTATCTGCATCAGGAGCGAAAATGAATTTGCTTCCAAAAATTATCTCCTGTGACATTTGATGACAAACACCCACTGTATCTGCCTCAAATATTCAAATATTTCCTGAATATTCAGGGAGTATTTGTATTTGATATCCAATAGCATATGAATCCAGTATTTGATAGCTAAAATACAATGATGTGTAGTATTTGACAAAGATTGATAGAGGGTAGCATACGACAACTTATGCCCTGATGCATAAGAAGCACCGGGGGTGGGATATGAAGGAGAGTACAGAAGGAGCAAAGTATATTTTTAGGTGGGTGAGTTGTATTCATAGAATCATAGAATCATAGAATCATAGAATCATAGAATCATAGAATCATAGAATCATAGAGTTGGAAGAGACCACAAGGGCCATCGAGTCCAACCCCCTGCCAAGCAGGAAACACCATCAGAGCACTCCTGACATATGGTTGTCAAGCCTCTGCTTAAAGACCTCCAAAGTTGGAGACTCCACCACACTCCTTGGCAGCAAATTTCACTGTCGAACAGCTCTTACTGTCAGGAAGTTCTTCCTAATGTTTAGGTGGAATCTTCTTTCTTGTAGCTTGGATCCATTGCTCCGTGTCCGCTTCTCTGGAGCAGCAGAAAACAACCTTTCTCCCTCCTCTATGTGACATCCTTTTATATATTTGAACATGGCTATCATATCACCCCTTAACCTCCTCTTCTCCAGGCTAAACATGCCCAGCTCCCTTAGCCGTTCCTCATAAGGCATCGTTTCCAGGCCTTTGACCATTTTGGTTGCCCTCCTCTGGACACGTTCCAGTTTGTCAGTGTCCTTCTTGAATTGTGGTGCCCAGAACTGGACACAGTACTCCAGGTGAGGTCTGACCAGAGCAGAATACAGTGGCACTATTACTTCCCTTGATCTAGATGCTATACTCCTATTGATGCAGCCCAGAATTGCATTGGCTTTTTTAGCTGCCGTGTCACACTGTTGGCTCATGTCAAGTTTGTGGTCAACCAAGACTCCTAGATCCTTTTCACATGTACTGCTCTCAAGCCAGGTGTCCCCCATCTTGTATTTGTGCCTCTCATTTTTTTTGCCCAAGTGCAATACTTTACATTTCTCCCTGTTAAAGTTCATCTTGTTTGTTTTGGCCCAGTTCTCTAATCTGTCAAGGTCGTTTTGAAGTGTGATCCTGTCCTCTGGGGTGTTAGCCACCCCTCCCAGTTTGGTGTCATCTGCAAATTTGATCAGGATGCCCTTGAGTCCATCATCCAAGTCGTTGATAAAGATGTTGAATAAAACCGGGCCCAAGACAGAACCCTGTGGCACCCCACTAGTCACTCTTCTCCAGGATGAAGAGGAACCATTGATGAGCACCCTTTGGGTTTGGTCAGTCAGCCAGTTACAAATCCACTGAGTGGTAGCATAGTCAAGACCGCATTTTACCAGCTTCTTTACAAGAATATCATGGGGCACCTTGTCAAATGCCTTGCTGAAATCAAGGTAGGCTACATCCACTGCATTCCCTTCATCTACCAGGCTTGTAATTCTGTCAAAAAACGAGATCAGGTTAGTCTGACATGACTTATTTTTCAGAAATCCATGGTGACTATTGGTGATCACAGCATTCCTTTCTAGGTGCTCACAGACTGTTTGCTTAATGATCTGCTCCAGAATCTTCCCTGGTATTGATGTCAGACTGACTGGGCGGTAATTATTTGGGTCCTCTCTTTCCCCCTTTTTGAAAATAGGGACAACATTTGCCCTCCTCCTCTAGATGGGTGAGTTGTTAAGATCTCTGGAATTACCGGTAAATTAAAATAAAATTAGATCTTTTGACAGGAGTCCAGCAATTGGGGAAAGGCAACTGGGAGCGAGCTTCTTGTAGGGTGGTATTCTTACCTCCACCCTGCCCTTCCTCCCCATGGATGCCTGTCCAAATCAAAACAATTAAGAGTTACTTAAACCATCTTCCTTTCCAGTAAGAGAAGCCAACAAGTCTAATGCTTTTGAGTTTTTAAGAATCAAAATTCAAATTTGAATTTTCACATTCAAAATTTGACTGGTTAAATTTGAAGGGTGTGTGTGTGTTTACATGCCCTGCCATGGCTCACTTTGCTCACACACCCTGCCCATCCAACTCCCTCGCTCAACCACCTACCCCTTAGGACTCACCTAAGAAACTGCTCTGAGTAGGACTAGCATTGGGGGTAACCCTGAGTGGTTGAGTCCTGAGAGCCTTTTGTGCACCTCACTAGAGATCAGCCAAACTTTTACATTTCTTGTGACCAAAGGGGGGAAAAATCTCTATTCCCCAGGAGGCTTTCTGCATCTTCTTACAACTGAGCTGACATTTGTGTGTGTGAGAGGGTGGGGGTGTCTTTTTTCACTTTAAAAAATTGAAATTTCCAGTGACATCAAATCTTTTGTTGGCTAAGTGGGGTGGCTTTGTGTCCTACTTTACAGAGGACAGCCCTCTTTTTTGAAGGGCTGTCAGTGGCCAGTCCCCAGTTGAAATGTGACCCCTATTGGAGGGCTGCCCAGTCTAAGTCTGGTTTAAAGATAAAAGGAGAGAGGAGAAATTGCCCATCAACAATTAGCAGCAGCTGGTCAGCAGTCAGCAGACTGAGTGGAAACACAAGGGTGTCTTCCCTGGTGTGCATTGTATTTTTATTGAAATCACAGCATACAGTAATTATTTCCAAATGCATGTTTATAGATATAAATTAATATATGCAAATTTGTTTCCCCTTTCTTCTGTGTTGCAGATCCTCTCTTTTGGCAATGCGTAATAGGCCACCCTCTGGCCAGTATGCAAATTGCTCAGGCAGCCAGAGTCTTTTTTGATTTACTCTCTTTCCTTTCCCTTTTCTCCTCTGCCCCTGCAAGTCATTGACAGCCAAGCACTGAACGGAAGGAAGCTGGTGTGAAAAACGAAACCAAAACTAAATAGATAGTTTGGGGCACTGCTCAGTGCCTGACCCACATGAATCTACCTGTGCTAATGCTGTCTGGATGTGGGAGAATGCAAGGTGCCATAATGACCACAAAGATGTGCGTTTTTATTTATCGAAACCCCTGGGCAAAACAATCTGTGTTAGATTGCCCAGTTGATCTATTTGTGACAAGTGCTGAAACACATGTGCATTGATTTTCTTAGAGGGACATATTTCTAAGAGTAATTTAATAGTGGTATTGAGCCCAGCCTTTTTACTAACAGGGGAGAGAAGAAGGTGGGAGAGAGAGACGCAGGGGGTGGGTGGGGAGAACTCGACGAGGAGGAGAAAGACACTAATGGTGTTTTCGTAATGCAATTGCTTAGGTCAGTGAAAAGCTGTCACAGTTTAATGCACTCAGTTGTCGGATATGTTATCACATGCAGGATTAAGCTATTGCAAAGCATGAAAACAAGCATAGTTTGTTTGTGAGTGAAACCATTAAATAGATTCTGCTGTTGGCTTATGGTTATTTTGAGGAGGAGGTTGAATTCCTAAGTTCTGCCTTTCTCCCTGCAGTGAAAGCACCTTGCCGGAAAGCCAGTGTGGCATAGTGGTTAAGGTATCGGACTAAGACCTGGGAGACCAGGGTTCAAATCCTCACTTGGCCATCAAGTTCACAGGGGTTACCTTGGTTTACTGTTTGCGTTCTGATGATGGATAGGACTACATATGAGTGAATCGGACACCTCTGAAAAGTTCTGCTAGTCTTATGATAACTGTTTTGGTCTCCCTTGACCAACAAGGAACCTCCAAGTTTGCTCTGAATTTCTCTTTTGGAGAAAGGTTGGTACTAACTTCCGGAGTGCTCCAAAGCAGTGCTTCTCAAGCTATCTGATGTGGTGGACCAGCAATCCCCACAGCCATTGTACCAGGGACTGGGACCATTTTTGGTCCCCGAAGCATCCCAACCAAGCTGGGCTTGTGATGGAGCCTCTGGGACCTGGCAGCCTGTGGCTTGTTGACCAGCACCGGCTCACAGACCACTACTTTGAGCAGCACTGCCCCACAGGAAAGGGGACCCCCAAATGCCAGGGGCCAGTGTGAATTACCTGATATTCTGAGATCAATGAGAGCAAGCTGTTGATAGCACACTGCATCACATCTCTTTTTTGAGCTTGATTCCAATATCTAGAATGAAAGTGGTTCATGCCAGGATCGAGTTCTAAGTTCCCTTTAATTTTATTGCCCATCTTGCCACTTTATTGGCATCGGATCAGCTCAGCTAAACTCCTCTATTACTTCCTTGAATGAGCTACCCAGCTTGGGGGGGGGGAGGGAGATAATATAAAACATGCCTGCTTGATGCACCTTGCTGCTTAATTGCTACAAGCAATTAATCTTCATTGCTGCAGTTGATATTTGCAGGAATGTTTGGTGATCATAATGAAAAGCCAAAAGGCCAATTCATTCACCGGATCAGAAAAAACGTGGCTGGCTTTGTTTCCTTGCCATAGCCTCCCTAGTGTTCTGACCCTACCTGTGTGTGGGCCAAATGGCTGAAGTTTGCTCTGCTCCTGGATTCTAGATTGATCCTTTTGTGCAGAGCAGCTGTGCACAATCCTCCCTGTATCTCGACAATCTAAATTCACAGCACCTGCCTTGTGTAAATGGTGCTTTATCCTCCGGAAATGTGCCTCCTGTCACCAGGGCTGGCTCCATCATGCTTATCAGAAACACATTATCGGGTGGGGGATTAGACTCTACCCTCTGCCGGTGCTGCTGTCCACACCATACGAATAATGAATAATGAAAATTCCAGGGAGCAAGAGACAAGCGCAATTGACAGGCAAGGAAGCACCCCATGGCTGCCATTCATTCACTGTCATTAAAGTGACAAGCGTGGATGCTTCAGAAAGCTTTGTACTTCATTCCGTATGTCGCATTAGCTGTATTTTTCTCTCGCTGTCTTTGCATCTTCCTCTGACACCGGCTCCTCATCTCTTTATGCTCCAGGCTAAGTCTCCCTCAAGCAGCACATGAAAGACAGAGCACCCGCTTAGGTAGAGGGGGCACCTGACACAGCCTAAACAGCCCTCTGCTTTGCAGTCAGCTCACTGTGAGCAGAGATGAAGCATGATTGGGGACATTAGCTCTCTACGAAGGTGCCTGCTCCTCCTTTGTCTGCGTCGAGGTAACCAACATGGTGTCTCCCAGTGGACCCCAACTCCCATCAGTCCCAGCCAACATGGCCAATATCCACAGGTGGTGGGTGTTGTAGTCTAACAGTACTTGCAGTGCACTATAGCATTTACCTCAGATCTGCATGTTTAAGGGCCAACAGTTGGGAGCATTGTCAGCAGAAACTGAAAGAGTTATGAAATGAAATAAATTCCTTGGATTCTGGGCCCCTTGGGATTTTTTTTTTATTTTTTGATTTTTTTTTATTTATTTTTTTTGCTGTTTGGGAATTGTTGCCTCTGAATAGAAAGGTAAGGCCCAGGCCAGCCATGACTGCATATATAATGGCAAAGCAAAAACAGATGGGGATGTAGGAAGTTTTTTGTTTTTTTTTTTATTGGATCACACAGCAAGTCCTTCTTGCTCAGTATTGTCCTCACTGGCTGGTAGCTGCTCTTCATGGTTTTCTCTCACCACCACCTGGAGATACCAGGGATTGAACCTCAGACCTTCTTAATGCATTTAAGTTGTTCTACCATTGAGCTACAGCTGAGACTAAGGCACAAGTGTGGTGCCTGGACCAAAAGCCAAGGAGGTACCAGTACCAGCTCCAATGCAGAAAAAGGTCAAGACTGATGTCAAGAATGTGCCATTGTTAGGCACCCACCGAGGCCTGTACTCTGCCAGGAGAACCACTGAGAACCCCAAAACCTCCTTGCCCTGCTGCCCTTTTTTCATTCACCAGCTGCTCAGCTGCCCTCTCAAGCTGAATGAGCAGGGACAAGAGAAAGGAGAAGGAAGAGGAGGAACAACTACAGTTCCCTCCCTCCTGCTGGATGTTTGTGTGGATTGAGCCCAAATCACTTGGGCTTGAGTCAGAGTATGAGCAGAAGTCAGAGTATGGAGCACAGCAGGCCAAGAGATTCTTAACCAATCAGGAGCATAGGGACTGGTTTGTGGAGAGCCAGTGTGGTGTAGTGGTTAAGAGTGGTAGACTCGTAAACTGGTGAACCGGGTTCGCATCTCCGCTCCTCCACATGCAGCTGCTGGGTGACCTTGGGCTAGTCACACTTCTCTGAAGTCTCTCAGCCCCACTCACCTCACAGAGTGTTTGTTGTGGGGGAGGAAGGGAAAGGAGAATGTTGGCCGCTTTGAGACTCCTTCGGGTAGTGATAAAGCAGGATATCAAATCCAAACTCTTCTTTATATGCTAGGCTTAGCAAATCCAGACACTGCATTGTGGAGGATCTAAGGCCTGGGAGCCATAGGTGCCCCTCCCAGACTCTTCATCTGGCCCTTGGGACTCTCCTCAGCCTTTACTTTTTGCCCACCCGGCTTCATGCTTTTGCCTGGCTGGAATGTGTCCTTGATCTGTGGTGATGCTACTTGTTTGCCTGCATGGAGGATAGAAAGGGGAGTGTGTGTATAAACTAGCCTTCTGTACAAAAGTATTTATTTGTTTTTTGCATTCTTTGCCTCACTCATTTTTGCCTTCATCCACTACAAGCATGTGGGCTCCAGTAGTTTGCTTATATAGTAATGTGGCCCTTGGTCTGGAAAAGTTTCCCAAACCCTGCTGACGTGTCTGCCAAGATCAGGGAGCAGTGTTGCACATTCCTGTATCCATCTGCTTCTCACAAGGGCTTTGAGGCGTCCAGATATTGTCCCAACCCAAAAAGGTTGCAGGTTGAGGCTTCAAAGCTTAGAGCGGTCTGTTGACAGGATTCTAATTCTGTCTGTTCACTCCTGCAAGAGGTAGTGGTGTCCATCTACTTGGATGACTTAAAATAGAGAGAATGAGAAAACATTGTGGAGAATGAAGTTATCAGTGCCTACTAGCTTTTGATTAGCTGTAGCCAGTGGCCATTGTTTTGGTTCTACAAGTGGGTAGGGTGATGTTGTGCTCAGGCCCTGCTTGTGAGCTTCTAACAGGCATCTAGCTGGCCACCATGAGAACAGGATGCTGGACTAGATGGGTCTTTGGCCTGACCCAGTAGATGGGCTCTTCTTACCTTGTTATGGTGAGTTGCAAGACATGCCCACAACCGTCCATTGCATGGCCGCCAAGTGACCCCCCAAAAGGTGCAGGAACTGTTTGAAATAAGCCCCATTTATGGTGTGCATGAGAAGCTTCCAGCTACTTCTGACAATGAAAGTATGAAAGTGATTGTCAGTTTTCACACAGCCACAATGGCAATGCTGCTGTGCCGCAGAACATCCGGCTCTTCCTGGATCCTTCACAGCAGGAAGAGAAGGAACCGAGAGACAACGGTGCATCTGCTTCACAGTGGGAGATTTTACCAGTGTGAATCCTGCTAATTAATGTCAAATTTACTTTGGCAAATAATACATATTATCTCCTTCCATGGAAGATATTGGTGCCAGTGCCTCAGATAACCACCTCTCGAAGCGAAGATTCTGAAGAGCTTTTTTTATGTCTTAGAAATGTACTTAGTAACACTTGGAGATAGGGCATCACTCAAGTATCTGGAGCCAGCTCTCATCGCCTTATAAATGGAAGCCATATTAATAGACTTTATTGAGAGCTTACAGAATCAGAGATAAATGCGCAGAAAAGTGTCAGGACACTTTGGGGTCATGTGATGGATGGTTGTGTAGGGTTGATTGGAAAATCAACTCACTTTCTAATTGCAACAGTCCGTCCCCGTCCCCCCACATTAAAATGGGAAAAAAGGCATCTGTTTCAGTTATGTGGCCATTCCATCTCAAAGCATTTTATTTTTTATTTTCTAAAATACTCCCCCCCCCCACAGTATAAGGATTGAATCCAATGCTAATTCTACTCCATAGAATTTAATGGACTAATTCTATTTCCATTGAAGTTAGTGGACATTACTCCCTTAGATTCATTAATTTCAGTGGGTCAACTCTTCAGTGGAATGTAGTTGGAACACAACTCTAAATGTTTTAATGATGTTTTCTTGCAAAAAAAAATAAAATAAAAGCATGCTGTCTTACTTTTTTAGAAAACCTATCATTTTAAAGCATTGTTTTATTTATCTTGTTTATTCAAAAGCATTTATAAACCAGCTTAATATTTTAAAAACGTCTGCTCAGTATACAACATAAAAAACAACCAAATAATATTGATAACACAAAAATAGAACCTGAGAAAGAGAAAAGAGCATTGAAATGTGTAAGCTTATAAAAGTAAATAAACAAAAATTCAAGGGAATGTGAAGAAAGGCCAGCAATGTGTAGAATGCTTACCAGATATTTTGTTATCCAGCATCCTTACAACAGGAGCACCCAATCTGGTACCCATTGGTGGATGCCAACTCCCATCCACCTAGGCAGCACAGTCAATGATTATCAGAGCAGATAGGAGTTGGAGGGCACCACATTGGCAACTCCTGCTGCACATCCATTTGGCTGAACCTTTTTTTAACGGCAACAAAATGCACTATTGAGAAAAGGAGATACACCACCTGAAGGTAGTTTTCACCGCTGGCAGCAGTTTCCTCATCAGTTCCATGTCATCGCTATAACTTCTCTCTATTAAAGCATTTTCTCTCTCGATTTTCCATCGTTAATGCTCAAAGCAAGTTGCTGTGTTGAAGAGAAGTGCATTAATCCAATTCCATATGTTGACATGTAATATTTGTGCTTACGGAAGTTCAATGGCATCATGCTGTGCACCACAATGTCACCTTATCCAGTTTGCTGCATGGTATTTGATTGGTTATATAGATCCATGTAATCGTATTCATTGGGCATTGTTGTAGCACATTGTATTCCCTGCTGATTGTGAGGCACCTGACAAAAGCAGTATTATGCACCCCCTTCAACAGCTTTTTTAAAGGGTGGGTGAGTGCTGCCTACCTGCCAACTTTTGTCTGTATACTGCTGTGGACCAGGTTATAATGTGCTGTGGCTGTTGAGTTTTCTGTGGATTTTTCTTCTTTTGTGTTCCTTGTAATAACTTTTCCTTCAAAAACAAAAAAACCCTGAGAAATTTTGTTAAACTGAAAGGCAGAATGTAAATACAGTGGTACCTCGGGTTACAGGTGCTTTAGGTTACAGACGCTTCAGGTTACAGACTCCGCTAACCCAGAAATGGTACCTCAGGTTAAGAACTTTGCTTCAGAATGAGAACAGAAATCACACAGCAGCGGCGCGGCAGCAGTGGGCGGCCCCATTAGCTAAAGTGGTACCTCAGGTTAAGAACAGTTTCAGGTTAAGAACGGACCTCCAGAATGAATTAAGTTCTTAATCCGATGTACCCCTGTATTGCCTTAAAATCATCAACACAGACAAATACTATTGCTCCATTTTTAAAGTTTCAAAGACCGCTTTTCCATCAGATGATTCCCCAGGCAGCTTGCATGAGACAGAAACACTTCCATACAAATCAAGTAACTCATTTATTCATGGGGGCCAAGAGAGAAGGTTTTGTGATATAGGGATGGACAGATCTGTCAGTGTTGGTGATCTCAGTTTCTCATTTTCCCAATCTTAAATTCATTTCTTCGCACTCAGCAGCAATTTGATGTTAGTTTGGTTTGTTGGTTTGTTTTTTAAAAAACCTCATTAAAATTTGCAATATTTTAGTATGACTATCTCCTAATACAGTGGTACCTCGGGTTACATACGCTTCAGATTACAGACTCCGCTAACCCAGAAATATTGCCTCAGGTTAAGAACTTTGCTTCAGGATGAGAACAGAAATTGTGCTCCGGTGGTGCGGCAGCAGCAGGAGGCTCCATTAGCTAAAGTGGTGCTTCAGGTTAAGAACAGTTTCAGGTTAAGTACAGACCTCCGGAACGAATTAAGTACTTAACCCGAGTACTCCGGAACGAATTAAGTACTTAACCCGAGGTACCACTGTAAATACATTTTGATATGAAGTTTTGAACTAATGTATTTTTTTGGAAGGTTGCCTCCCCCCACCCCCACATTATACATTTTTAAATGATCGTTTCACTGAGACATTCACTTTCCTGCACACTTTTCCCCAATATATATGCAGTTTTGTAAACATTATTTGGTTGGAGGATTGTGGCCACAAAAATTCGGAGAAGTGCAATTTTTGGAAGATGGTTGAGTTTCAGTCCATGCAATGGTTTGAGAAGTGCAAACCAGGTAGCTTTCTGTTAAAATGCAAAGAGAATTGAATTTCTCTTCCACCCGTGCTGCAGAACAAGGTGCACAGATCTCCGTGATTTATCAAGTGAGCAGTTGCAGGGTAATTAATGTTGCCTAAAACACTTTAAATTTCCAGGTATTGTTACCTTTATTTTCTCTCCCTGTCTCTCTTTTTCTCCAGGCTGGCTTTCTTTTAATTCCACAGCTGGGTTTTTTTCATGCCTAACTTTTATGTTATCACTTTAATTATGCAGGCTTTGGAGCTTTTAGTACGGTTAATGAAAGTTATTTACTTTCATTAATGACAATTTCCTCCATTCCTCAGAAAGAAACCACATTGTGGGAGTTTGCAAGGCTTGCTGGGAATCCAAAAAGGAGAAGGAGCCTTTGGAGGGTGGTAGAGAGGGAGCAAAGGAGAGGGAACATCAGGTATTCCAGGCAGACTTAAAGAGAGATCCTTTTAGTTGAAAGACAACATTGCGACCAGATTTCATTTAAGGAATTGGGGGGGGGGGGCAATTGATAGGTGTGTGGGCATGGGAAGTACTGGTAGTCAACTTAAAAAAAATTAAGGGAACAGTGCATTTGTGGGGGAACAAGCTTTTATCCTACTTGCTAAAAGAAGCAATGCCGTAGTTTATATTCATGCTCTTATTCTATAACTAATATTATTAACTTTAATTTATTAATCACCTTCTAAAGCACCCCCTCAAGGTGATTTACATATAACATAATTAAAATGAGTTAAAATTCTAAACATATTTTCTATTCTAAATGTATTTTCTCTGAAGCAAGTCCTATTAATCGAGCTAACTAGTAAGCAAGCAAGCATTGCAACCATATTTTAATTTTCAGTTTAGGATTCACTTCTCATTTGTATGTGGTTGGTTCCTCCCAACCCCCATCCCACTCAAAAATAAAATAAAATCCAGTGCAAAGGGCGGGAGGGGCTCCTTGCACTTCCCTGCCTTTGAAGAACGTATTGTGCTAAAGCAACACTTTCAGGCAATTTTGTCAATTGAGGGAAACAGCTGAGGAACTGTGATGGAGCAAAAGAAAAAAGTGTTGATCCTTACGTAGCCAAAATGACCCCATCCATGTTCAAGGGGGAAAGATCAGCAACCGTTAAAGGAAATGGGGGGAAATTGCTTTGGAAATTACCAGTGAGAGATCACCTTACACATTAAGTAAGAAGAGCAAGCTCTGTGGACATGGACATGGTGTGATTGTTTTTTTGGGGGGAACAGAAATCTGGACAGGAGGGAATTGGAATAGGGATACTGGAAAAGGTTGTCTGGCTGAAATCCTGAACAAGAACACACACTTCAACTTTAGGATTCATGTCCCACTTGTTTTAATAATTCTAGTGCCCTCCCATCCTTTTCTTTCCTGCATGGTCCATGCTTCTCTGGTGAGGAATTCTCAGTGCATTTGAAATCCTGCGGGACTTAGTTTATGCAATGAATTGCTTCATTGCTCATATATGACAGAGGTGAGAGTTGAACTGAAGACTTTCCAGCTCTGTCTCTTAGCCTACTGCATTACATCAGTCCCCAGGTATGAGTCATACATAGGGGTTGGTAGCTATGCAGCATATTGAAATTCTGTCCCTTGACCAATCAAAATCTTACTGGTTTTGTGTCATGGGCTGCATCCAGTGTAGCATTAAGTTAAAGCCCCTGAGCTGTATACTTGTTCTGCTGCCAAAATGTTTTGCACCAGTGGAATGTTGCTGCTCAAGAGAATGCATAAGCAGCTTGCTGGTAACTTTGTAGAATGTACAATCTGTTGTGCAACTACCGGTAATTTATGTTACGTAACCGCTGCGTTAGATTCCTTAGTGGTGCAGCATTAAAAGTCACCCATCCACTAGTGGAAGAACCTTTGTGCTGGAGGACAGAGGATGCTGGATACAGCCCATTGTAGTTAATAATTTTTATTAAAAGATCAACAACACCCTGCCCTTCATTTATTAAAGCACAGTGCAAAATGGTGTGTGTGTGTGTGGGTGGGTGGGTGGGTGGGTGGGTGGGTGTGTACACAAACTGGAACCTTGTGCAACCATTTCTTTTTCATGGTATTTTAATTAAAACTTTCATGTGTTTGTGCATTTTAATAAGTAGATGACATGAACTGAAAATCTCTATAAATTGTGAATGTGAAATGGTCTGAATGAAGTCTTCCCCCGACCAAAAACAACCAAAAAAGGGAAGAATGGTAGATCATCAAATAGCTGCATATTGGAATTTAATATTTTAAAATAAAAATTCTACAACAAGTCAGATGGTGCTTCTTACTTTACAATTAGTGGTACTTAATGTACAGAAGGGGATGCAATGAGAAATTGGTACGTAAAATGTTGACATTGCAAAAACCTGGAAGTTGGCAGTTGAGTTTTGAGCAATGGCTCCAAAGACATTGCACTTGAAGAAGAAGAAATGACATTCAGATAAAAATTGGCAGAAGGAAATGCAAAAACCTATTAATGTTTTTTTGCTACCTGGAGTTCATGTATGTAATGTCTTCAAGGTCTTCATCTTCCATCTGCCTTCTTGAGACTGTGGAATATAAGATGAAGTGGCCTCTGTATTCTGCACAGCTCACATCAACATCCATGAAGACATTCGAACAGGGGGAATTTCAGAAGCATTCACGATGAAACATGAGCTGTTCCCTACCTGCCAGCTTTCCGTAAGAGGACTAGATCTCTAAATGAATTGCAATACAAGTGACCTCATGTAAATAGCAATATTGCATGTATCATCGTTATCTAGTCATGGCATCTTGCCACTGAGCTGTCTCTTTATATATACTTTGCAAAGCATCAGGGGACTGTTGTCTTAAAGGGGGGGGGAGCTCTGAGAGATTAGTCTTAAGCGGAGGCCATGAATGAACATACCAAGTCTTTTAAACTTAGCTGTCAATATTTTTCACTTGCTGTAATGGAGACCAGGGTGGAGGGGGAGAGAGACCAAGAGTCAAAGCCGCAGCCTCGTGTAAGTGATACACCATCATGAGAAAATTAAATGCTTCTTAGTCTTTATCGGCCTGCCGGTATAACAACTTAGAGAGCTTCATTGCTGCTGATGATCACTGTCCTGTCCTGCTGAGTTTTCATTTTTCAAGGTCTGGGCTGTGCAACTGGGAATCAAGATATATGAATGTTGGAATGCCGAGTGTTCCGCTCATTAGCATAGGTGATTCCCATTGATCAGTGATGCCATGTTGCTTTCACGGTCTGAGTGCTTGCAACACAGTTCCTCTTTTGGGTAGCCTGAGTGACAAATGGGACCTGCAACAAAATGGTGCAGCATGGATTGTTTTTGCTCAGGATTCCAGCCACTTCTTGAAATGCTCTTTCTTGTGCTTTTCTTATGGTTAACTATGTATCAATTTATTTATCATAACTGTTTATACCCTGCCTTTCAGGAAGCAAATTCTTCCATGGTGGCTTACAAGGAACATTAAAACTGAAGTCATGTCTGCACCATGCATTTAAAGCACTGTTGCATCAACAAGGGATGCAGGTGGCGCTGTGGGTAAAACCTCAGTGCCTAGGACTTGCTGATCGTATGGTCGGCGGTTCGAATCCCCGCGGCGGGGTGAGCTCCCGTCGTTCGGTCCCAGCTCCTGCCCACCTAGCAGTTCGAAAGAACTCTTAAGTGCAAGTAGATAAATAGGTACAGCTTTGTAGCGGGAAAGTAAACGGCGTTTCCGTGTGCTGCGCTGGTGCTGGCTCGCCAGCTGCAGCTTCGTCACGCTGGCCACGTGACCCGGAAGTGTCTTCGTATGGCGCCGGCTCACGGCCTCTAGAGCAAGATGAGCATGCAACCCCAGAGTCGGACACGACTGGCCCGTACGGGCAGGGGTACCTTTACCTTTTTACCTGCATCATTTTAGCAGTAATGCCTTCTCAAAAAGAACTTGGAGAACTGTAGTTTGTTAGGGGTGCTGATAGTTTTTAGGACACCCCTATTCCCCTCCCAGAGCTACACTTCGCAGGACAGTTTAACAACCAATCCTTGTTCACAGGGAACCCAGGAAATTGCAGCCAGGCAATATGCTGAAGCTCTCCTCTGTGTGCTTCCATATCACCTCGTCCACCATCTTTTGAGCACCAGTCTGAACCTTGGCTGTTAATGTTTCTGAACCCTGTGGAACCCCACATTGAAGGCTTCACAGAGCTGAAAAACACTCCCCAAGCAACACACTCTGGGGAACAACCATCCAAGTAGGACTGGAACCACTGCAAAGCAGTGCTACTCCAGAAGGATACCATAGTTGATGGTATTGAAAGCGTCTGACAAGACCAGAGAACACTGTAGTGAGCTTAGCTGTGTCTGAGCCACAGCCTTCAGAACAATGGCAGCTCCTGCTTGTTAGCTCATAAATAATTTGGCCCAATGGTGTATGGTACTAATTAATTTTGTGAACTCAACCGGGTGAATGGGGTAATTGCCCGTGCCATGCAGGTGAGTTCCTCTTCCTTCCCTGCTTCCCTTTGCTTACTGTCTCCCCCTTGTTTATTTTAAGCATTCAGACACTTTGTGCATAAAGGGGAAAGTGGGGAGAAAGCTGAGAAGGGGGGGGGGGAGAGAGAAGTGAACGACGCAATTCGCCCCAGATATGAAGCAGCAGGAATGGAATATTAAATCAAAACACATCCTTGCTCACAGACAGGGGAGAGAGAAAAACACACCAGGCGGGAAAGGTTAAGAGCTAAAACAGATTCTTAGATCAGGCTTTATCTATTTGCAATGCATTAATCAGGCCATTAAGCAAATCTTTTAATCTAAAGTATCCCTTTCATTTCAATACTTTGTGAAACAAAGTAATTGGAGTGTTGATAGAAGACTTTATTGTTGCCTTGCTTGAGTTGGGCTGCAGAGATTTGGATTGCAGAGACTTTGAACAGAATCCCCCTGCTACTCTAGGAACAGGTGTGGGGAATCTATGACACCCACCCACCCCGATGTCTCTGGACTGCAACTCTCATTAACCCTGACCATTGAGCATGCTGGCTGGCATAGATGGAAGATACAGAGAGCCCCATGTTCCCCATCTCTGGTGTGGCAAGCACGTCCACACTTCCAGTTTCCTACTGGTTTGCCAATTAGCCTGATACTGAAAAGGTTTGTTACTGTATGTTACTGTAGCATGAGGTTACTTCTTGAAGAAATGGCAACAGCACCAAGTATCCCAAGAGGGAATACCACTAAAGAGCTGGAATTTATATGAAGTGGTCCTGGATAGAAATTGCATGTTTGGGTTGGGGAGGGTATTACTGGGATTGTGCAAATTTCTCTTTTCTTCCCTTGACATTTCTCAGCTGTTTAGCCTGGAATGTAACCTCCAAATCCACACCCATTTCCCCTGCTAGGTGAAATCTGGTAGAAACATCAGCAACATTTTCCGAAAGAGAGTTTCCCATACCCTTTTATCTGATGCAAGAGAAAATGGGGGCAGCTGCTATTGTCTCAGCGGGAGCCCTATAGCAGGGAGGAACAGCAGCAGTAGGCAAATCCCCACTGAGGACAGCAGGAAGCACCAATCAGCAGGGAGGCTCAGACTAAGCTTTTGGCTTCAAAGCACAGCAGAAACACAGGGATGTGCATCTTGCTATCTGTCAAGCTCTCGTTTTCAGCTTGGGAAATAGTCCTGGCATCAGTCTCCTAAGGCCTAAACTACTGGACTTTGATTGTTTGAGGTTGGATACAGAGTTTCCTATGGAGCCCCTGCCACCACCACTTGCAGAAGAGTCCATGTTCAGTTGAATGGGATTCATACTGATATATGAATCCAGTTGCAACAGCTCCACGAGGGAGTCTGTGTATTCTTTTGACTAGTAGTTTTGCATTCATTCATTTTTTCCCCCAGTCGTTTATTGCATTTATGCCCCACCTCTTCCCCAAGAAGCTCAAGGTGGCATATATGGTTCTCCCCATCAAAAACACTTGCACATGGGTAGAGACAGCTTGTACCTTTGTTTCAGCATAACATGAACAAGAGTAACAAGTGAACTGGAATGGAATGTCCCAGGTAGCTAGATTAACCACAGGGTCATGAGTCTGTAGTTCTCTCATCTGAATGTTCACACATGATGAACGCAATGCAGAGATTACTCTGTTGCAAGTTGCTACTATAGGGAGTAGCCACAAATATCACTTTCCACAAATCGTACTGACCCCAGCTGGTGAAATTCCTAGGAGTCTTCAGACACTGCAATAAAAACTCCCTTTCTTTTTTGCTTTTCTTGTATCTGCAATGAGAAAGTCTATCCGTGCTGGAATGTATATTCATTTACTTTTGAAAATAACAGTTCCCTATATCCACAAATGTCACAGGAGTGACCTAAATGCGATTTTAGTGCCATGCGAGGAAACACCCACCATCTCTCAGTTTTCCTCCTCTTGCTGCTTCTCCTTTTACAGAAAGGGGGCTACGTTATGGCCATATTCATTACTTTTGTCGTAAGAGACTTTCGATTATCTCTGATAGAAATGTATTTATTTCTTGGTCTGCTTCAGTCCAGGAAAGAGGAAGGGGAGGAGGAATCAATATTTACCAATAGAAATCTAATCCTTCCACTTCTGAGGTTAAATTGTTTACTTCTTTTTTCCCTTTCCCTGACACAGTGGCTGGCCTGTATATTACCAAAACACACTAAGATTTCTAAAACGCACAAACAGCTGACGTAAACTGGAGTGGAGAAATGCCCTGGTTGTGTTGAAAAGCAAAATAACAACCGAGAGCTGCTGTGGTGCAGTGGTTAGAGCATTGGACTAGGACCAGGGAGTCCCATGTTCAACTCTCCACTCAACTATGGAGCTCACTAAGTGACCTTGGGCCCGTCATGTCTCTTGACTTAACCCTACCTCAGGAAGTTGTTGAGAGGATAAAGTGGGGAAGAGAGGGGATACGATAACAATTAATTGCACATTCATTCAAAATCCAATTGAAAAAAATTAGTTTAATTAATTCAATTAAATTGATTAACTTGATCCAGTGATACCAGCTGTTCAAAGTCTGAGAGTCATAGATACCTCTAGCGCCCCCTGCCACTCCCTTGCGTCTTAGCGCCCCATAGGTAATCCAAGCAATGACTTCCCTTCTTCTCTTTCCATGGTTCATTTTACCTATCATAAATCCCTGCACATTTTACAAAAGTATACCATTCAGTATTCCATTCTTGCATCCATCAAAACTTATTTACACTGTTGAATTTATCTTAATAAAGCATTTTCAGCTGTACACAATTATTCCCAGTATATTCAATAAACGTTTTCCAATTTTCTTTAAATGTATGTTCTTCTGGTTCTCTTATTCTATATATTAAGTCTGCAAGTTGTGCATATACTGTCAACTTAGGTTGTCGTTCTTCTTTGGCTGGGACATCACTTGTTTTCCACGTACCACCTACTTTGGGGACAACTGATCCACACTGTAGGCTGTACCTTGATTTGGTAGTATTTTCACTGAATATCAGGGGTCCTCCAGGATTTCAGACAGGAATGTTTTTCCAGCCCTACCTGTACGTGCCAAGGATTGAACTAGTGACCTTCTGCATGCAAGAAAGATGCTTCACCAGCAAGCTATGGCTCTTCTCCATGTACCCCTTGTACTGCATTTCAATATCCCAGAGCTCCCCCCACTCTCTTTGCAGTAATGCAACTACAACTCCTTGAATATATATATATATATATATATATATATATATATATATATATATCCCCAAAGTTAAAAGGGAGAGGAGGTACGCAGGGGAAATCGATGCAGGTAAAAGGCAACTTTCACTCCCTTACTTTTTTTTCTGTTCAAAAGCCAAATGTGTCCTCCTTTTTTGTTTTTTAGGGAAAGAAAAATACACTCCTCAAAGCTGGTTAAGATTAAGTGTGCAATTTATCTTTGCAAAAGTTTGCATTTTAAAAGGAACAGCCAACTGTGTGATCGTGTTATTAATATTTATACCTCGTCACAGAATGTTGACAGATTAATTATGCAACATGGTATGAAAATCAGCAGGCAGCGTGGGAGGGCGGTGGCAAAGTTCATGTATTAATAACACAGCGGGACAGCTTGCCTGCTCCTGGGGTGGCTCTGTGCTATCAGATACTGTGTTTCCTGGCTTACCTGAGGTGCCTTCAGCCTGGCTACAGTCTAGCTCCTTGCTTCATTATTAGGATAGATAAAATGACCTGCATGAGAGGGAGAAGACAAGACTAGGCTCTCTGATTTCTTGTTTACCTAGATTCTTACACTCTGAACACAAGGCTAATGTGGGCTAATGCTGTGGTTTCCTTTTCATAATAACACAATATGGCAGAACTTGGTCTAGTTCAGTTGGCAAGGCAAGGATTGCCTGTCCAAAATGATGACACTCTCAGCTCGTATTAACCTAGTGGTTTTTTTTTTATTAGTCTCCAATGCTTTAGGCTCCCCACCCCCCATGACTGTCTTGTTGAGGCTTGGCCAGGCAGGGCTATTTGACTCCGATGGTGGTGGTGATAATTTTAAGACAGTGACTTTAGGTAGAGCATAAGTAAGGCTCACTCCAGGTTGAGGAAGGGCCATAGCTCAGTCATAGAGCATCAACATTGCGAACAGAAGGTGCCAGTTTGCAGGGGTCCCTTTACCTTTACCTTTAGGAAAGCAGGAAGGGAAGTCCATTTTTCATTTCTAGGAACTCCCAGTCCATTTTTTTAAAAGGGACATTCCCAGTTAAAAAGAAATCAGAGATATACTATAACAATTATTATTTGCCAAAGATGTGCAGCCTTCACTCCCCCCCCCCACAAAAAAACGAAAACAAGCAAACAATCAACTTTCTCTTAGATTTCCTCCAGATTCTAACCATGAGTCACAAGTCGTACACCAGTCCCTCCCAATTCACCCTGGATTTCACTTCTGGCAATACTCAGTGGCAACTAAGAGCCAGCCAAGCGACACATCATTCTGTTATTCTTATGGCAAGAAGCACAGTTCTACTTGCAAAGAAAACCAAAGGGCTCTCTTCTGGGGAGGGGGAGGCTGCATCCGACTTGCCTTCTGCTCAGCAGCATGTTGATAGAGAGAAGGAGGTGTTGACTGGGTTTCGCACTCCTTTCATTGTTATGTCTAGCGGCTTCCCCCTCCAAACTTCTAGTGGAAATTAGCTGCTAACTAGAAGATGTTTGGCCAAGTTTGAGTCATCTTCCCAAGAACTGACATTTGACCTGACCCAGTAAAACTCCTCTTAAGTTCTTTTGCTTAATGTGTAGACTCAATGCTAGAAATGTGCATGTACTTGTCCAACAAAATTGGCTAATCTTGTCATTGTTTATTTAATTTGTGTCAAATTTCCTACAGATGTATTGGTCAATGATGACCCTACAAATGCCTCCCTCCCTTCTTTCCTTTATCTTTTTGCTATAGTAAAATTCAGTCGTAACTTTATAAATAATGAAGATAGTATAACCTGCTGAGAAGTTTTCCCACTCTCCATTCCTCCACCTCCCAACATTCAAGCACCTGCTGTCACTTGGCAATAGTGGTGGTGACCCCTGCCCAATTCACATTGAAAGAAGGGGGAGTCTAAGGACCCAGAATACAGGTGGCCAGACTCTATCATGGCATTGGTTGCTAGAGGAGGAAGCTGCAGTAGTCTATTGGCTGCTCTTCAGCGCCACTGCTGAAGATGTCCAGAGGGTGCTACTGCATCCATTAGATTAGCAGAGGTCAAGTGTTGGTGCTGACCTTTAAAGCCCTAAATGGCCTCAGTCCAGTATACCTAAAGGAGTGTCTCCACCCCCATCGTTCTGCCCGGACACTGAGGTCCAGCGCTGAGTGCCTTCTGGTGGTTCCCTTTATGCGGGAAGCCAAGTTACAGGAAACCAGGCAGAGGGCCTTCTCAGTAGTGACACCCGCCCTGTGGAATGCCCTCCCACCAGATGTCAAAGAGAAAAACAACTACATGTTTAGAAGACATCTGAAAGTAGCCCTGTTTAGGGAAGCTTTTAATGTTTAATAGATTATTGTATTTTAATATTCTGTTGGAAGCTGCCTAGAGTGCCTGGGGAAACCCAGCTGATGGGCGGGGTATAAATAATAAGTTAATATTAAAAAAAATAAATCCGAATAGGATATTTTCTCTCACACACCTTGATGTATTTCTCTTCCCCTTAGTTCTCCTCCTGCTAGTTTGGCTACTCTTATTGCTTGCTAAATCACTTGTGTGTTGAGCTCATTTGCCTGCCTTGTGCTTCCTCCTTAAGACCTCAAAGCCTGATCGGTTGTTTCATTCTCCAAGTGCAAGCTATTCCTGAAGCTCAGGCAACTGCGGCATGAGCAACAGTGGGAAACATTTGTTTCTTGGACTCATGGACACCTTGGGCTCAGATGCAACAGTTCTGTGTGTGCCCCATAGGGATGAGGAAGAAAATCAGTTTTGTTTACATTTTAATGTGGACCTTCCTAATTTACACTGCCTGAAATGCAGCTATCCTTCAAAATTTGTACTTCTCAGAATTTGTGAGATAGGTATCCAACCCAAAAAAGTGTACAAAATGAATATTGTTAAGGGGAAAATAGGCATAAAAATTCACATATGAGTGATGCATTGTGTGCAAATCAGTATATATACAGAAACGTGCCCTAAAATGTTGGTGGATATTCATGAGGACTTTTTAAAAAATGCAGACTGATGTAGAAATGTGGCAAAGTGAACTTCAGACTGGAAATATTGAGAACTGAAGAAAAACAAAACATCACAGATTAGTTACCACATGTTTCCAATGTCACCCAAAGATAAAGTCACTTAAAAGGTAAAGGGACCCCTGACCATTAGGTCCAGTCGTGACCAACTCAGGGGTTGCGGCGATCATCTCACTTTATTGGCCGAGGGAGCTGGCGTATAGCTTCCGGGTCATGTGGCCAGCATGACCAAGCCGCTTCTGGCGAACCAGAGAAGCACAGGAAAATGCCGTTTACCTTTCCAACGGAGCAGTACCTATTTATCTACTTGCACTTTGACATGCTTTCGAACTGCTAGGTTGGCAGGAGCAGGGACCAAGCAACGGGAGCTCACCCCATTGCGGGGATTCGAACCACTGACTTTCTGATCGGCGAGTCCTAGGCTCTGTGGTTTAACCCACAGCGCCACCCGTGGTATACTTATTCCAGTGGCAAAATGTTTTGCACCAGCAGAATGAACAAGCAGGTTGCTGGTAAGTTTGTGGGTTGCACAATCTGTTGTGCTCCAAGTTTCCACAAGAGTAACAGAATTCCTCTTAGTCAGTGGACAGAAAGCATTGGCTAGACTGCCCCCCTCTGAAGTACCCACTGCTATTTGGCCAGATTGCTTCCCCTAGCCATTGCATGCCCCCCAACTAAACATCTTGTCATCACAAAACATGGCTGTGTGTTTTCTTTGGGGTTGTTTTTTTTTAATATAGTGTGAAGTTATATCATTCAGGTTTCTTTACTGCTAAACATTTGGCTGGAATGAATGCCAGCTCAGCCTGATAACAAAATAAATAGAACTTTTTACACTGCCACAACCGTACCAAATTGAAGTGCAGAGAATACACTGGTCCGCCTTGCATGCCCCTTTCCACTCAACCGCTGAAAATCGAGAATAATGTCACTGGAAAACAATGGCACACAACTTTGTATCACAACACTTTCAAGAGGCAAATAAGAAACATTGATTTCTCGCTGTGGAATAGGTGTGGAGGTGTTGATTGTTGTCAAACAGCAAATGCAGAGATACATTATTTATCTGAGGGCAGCATTGTTGGCCTGCTCCCCCCCCCAACAACAACCTCCTTCTCTTGCTATGATTGCTCACAAGGACCACATCAGATAACAAAAAAGGTGTCATTGTGATCGCAAGATATTAAATCAATCCAGCAGATGCTACCTCTTATAATCATGCAATGCAAATAATGAAGCCCAATAACAAATGTCGGTGCAGAATGTCAACAAGTGGTTCTCTCAAACAGAATCTCCTCTGATGGTGGCCTCCAATCATTGCTTTCACTGTTCTGGTCCTGCTGGATGTAACAAGAGAATTCAGTGGGGGGCCACTGCCTTGTCCTTCCTGATGTGGCTGGTGATAATTAGAAGGGTTTGCACTGGGCACTTTACCTGATTTAAATGAGCTCATTTCTTCTCTCAGAGGAGACTGATCAGATGTGCCATCCCTTTCCAGGCCAATTATGCACTGGTGTTTTCTTAGTCCATTGGGAGTGTATTGAGGGTGAATAAGTGCAGTGGCTGTTCTGAGACCTCATTTCCATAAAGGATGCCTCCCTCCCCTCCAAATCAAAGGTCTTGTGATCTTTTAGGCTGGAGGCTGACGTAGTTTTACAAAGGCACTGGAGATGTCACACTGGGTATAACCTCTTCCCTCGATCGCGCACTTCCTCTGATTCTTCATGCATAACTTCAGAAGACTTTCTAGGCTCTCAAGGCAGATCCACATTTTTAGGATTAGGGGTTCTCGGGAATGCTCTGGTGATGACAGTTCTGTCACTGTTGTTAGCAGGGAGGGTTTTGACCGCCGCTATATTCAATACTATGTGCTTCCTCCAAGGAAATGATGGTGGGGTGCATCTCACAAACAATCCTGTGAGGTGGGTTAAACTTTGATGGTGATGTGCATCTTGCAAAATCCCTCTGAAGTAGGTTAAGTTGAGAGATGGGAACTGGACTGAGAAGGGTTGGCGCTGTGGTCGAAACCACTGAGCCTCTTGGGCTTGCCAATCAGAAGGTTGGTGGTTCGAATCCCCACAACAGGGTGAGCTCCCATTGCTCTGTCTCAGCTCCTGCCAACCTAGCAGTTCGAAAGCACTCCAGTGCAAGTAGATAAATAGGTACCACTGCAGCGGTAAGGTCAACAGTGTTTCCGTGCGCTCTGGCACTTGTCACAGTGTCAAGTGGTGCCAGAAGTGGTTTAGTCATGCTGGCCACATGACCTGGAAAGCTGTCTGTGAACATACGCCAGTTCCCTTGGCCTCAAAGCGAGATGAGTGCTGCCACCCCATAGTCGCCTCTGACTGGACTTAACCGTCCAGGGGTCCTTGACCTTTATCTTTTTTTTTTTTTTTACTGAGATCATTAAGTAAGTATATTTGTGGCCAAGTGTACATTCGAACCCAGGCACCCCCAATCCAAGACCTGAACTGTAACTACTACAAAATTTGGCTCTCACCCATATGCTGCTGTGTGTGTGTGCACTTTCTGTTGATTTTCAGGTGCCTGATAATGCCACCAGATGCAGCATGCCTTTCAATACCACTTGCTGGGAATCCCAAGCGAAGAGAGCTATGTTGCACTCAGGTCCTGCCTGGGGGCTTCCGATGGACATCTGGTTGGCCACTGCGATGCTGGTTCCTGGGACCAAGGTTCCCAATCCCTAGTCTGGTGGGGGAAACTGCGTTCAGATCTTCACCCAGCCGTGAAGTGCTTTGGTTGACCTTGGTACAGCCTTCACTCCACCACCACCACCATCCTCTATGCCTAAACTATTGTGAAGATAAAGGCAGCATATGCCTCTGTGGAAGGGAGATGGATAGGATGTTTCAAATGGGAATTACGGATTCCAAAGAAGAGCAGCATTGGGAGATTCTCAAAATTCTCCCACATTTTAGGTGTGGTACTTAAGTCTAGCTGGATTTAGGCTGTTTTATCTTTTGGCCAGGTCATTCTTTGTATCTTTGTAATAAGTGAATGGGGCACAGACTGCACACACACACACACACACACACACACAGAGAGAGAGAGAGAGAGAGAGAGAGAGAGAGAGAGAGAGAGAGAGAGAGAGAGAGAGATCAGGGGATATTATTTGCTGCTGAGCTATCTTTATCTGATAGCTCATTTTCCCCATTATTACCAGGTTCCATTACATCGGTAATAATGCATAACTAAATTTTTTACACTAGAAGGAACATTTTGAAAATTAGACCCCCCCTTTTTTTTTTTGCCTTAACAGTTTTGTTTCTGAGATGAATCATTTTGTAGAGAGGCTAAGAGAGAAGTTGAGACATATATTTGTCTCTGTCAACTACATTTCTAGAAAGATTTAAAGAGAGTTACACTTTGCCTCTGGACAAGGCAGTGGTTAAAAGGTTGCATTAAGATCTAGCAAGGATGCAATTTGTGTGAAAGAGCCTGGATGAAAGAGAAAAGGGTCTGCATGGCCTGGAATAAATCCTTCCACCTGAGCACTGTGGTATTTATCAGCAGGAGAACAGTGCGGTTAAAGCTGTGCTCTGCAGTCCTGCTTTGCAGGATGAAAGCATCTCATCCCAACTCCTTTCTGAGGTTTCTTTCGACCAAGGTCTGCCTCCACTCCCTTGAACTCCCTTTCTTTTCCCCTTGAAACGCTTCTGCCTTTGAAAGATATACTTATAATTGTGTCTCCAATGGAAGCTCCATGTGTAATGGCTTCTGCTGATGATAACAGAGGTTCCTAAACTACGGGACAAGGTGGCAGGTGGTGAAAAAGAGACTTTGCACAAATAACAACTGCTACCCAGCAGCCTTTCTGTAAAATGGGAATGACGTTGACTTCTGAATATGGACTAAATCTACAGTCCTATGAGATGGATTGGCTATTTCCCCTTCATGCCCATTAGAGAAGCAAAGGCTGTAAATCAGGGAAGACGTAGCTGTTGTGAGCCAATTTAGATAAGGCCTCAACCCACCAGTTGAAGGCCAAGGCTTTGGTTTACCCTGAAGATGGAGATTCAAATTCCTGTTTGTAGTGCAGGGTGGATACAAGGGTGGACTTTGGTCTTTAAAGTTTCAGTGGTGCCCTCTGCAAGGCCAAAATTTGGTGCTCTCTCACCTCTTGCCTTCTGTTCTGCTCAATTCACAGCATCATAGTTGTGATGCCCTGCAGTGCCCACTAGGCTTGACAGCCAGTGTGGTGGACCTGGTCATGCTGCCCTATCTGGTGGATAGATGGGCTCTTCTTCACCTACTCTCTCCAGCAGGGATGTGTGGGGTCTACACACACCCCTCACACACAAAGGCCACCTAAGAGAAACAGTGTTACTCGCATCAAAACTCATAGCTTCTCTAAAAAACAAGCAACAACAAAACTATTGGTTGTTTTGAGCAAGCACACACATTTGTGTAAACATTATGTTTTAGGTGAAATTTAGTAGCACTTCTAGCTTCAAGCCTTAGATATTTCAACCCCCCCTCCAAAAAAAACACCTTTCAGCAGTCTGAAATTAACCAATGAGGCTCTGCTTGCAACCAAAGTATGATAAAAGTATTCTGTTGCTCATGACTGTCTCGGGAATGGGCAAACAATATAAAACAGCAGTACCTTTTCTAGATTTCTTTTTGGGGTGGAGGCACTGGGCAAGATTTTCTCAGTGGGCTCCTTCCCTGGTCATGCCTACCTCTTCTCCTGCCTAACCACAACTCTTGGCAGTGCCCATTCATTTGACTCTCCCTTTGGACCCAGTCTGCACCGCCGCCTGGAGAAAGAAAGAAAGAGGGAGGACTCAACCATGCAGGAAGTCTTTGCTTCTCCTGCTCTGACTGCCCCCTAGAGCAGACAAGTCACACAAACAAGCAACAAGAGCTAGGAGGAGGTGCTACGCAGTGGCCCCCCCAACTGGAATGGGGGCCTGGCAGGTGCCTACTAGTGCTGCCTGCTGATACCAGCCTCATAAATCATTTTGCGAATCAAATGTGCAGTGCACATGGCAGCAAATTTCTGTTTCAACTGCTTTTCCTGTGTAGTTGGCATTTGGGTAACCATCTACAAAGGAACATGTGTATTTTGTGTGTGTGTGTGTGTGTGTGTGTGTGTGTGTGTGTGAGAGAGAGAGAGAGAGAGAGAGAGAGAGAGAGAGAGAGAGAGAGAGAGATGGAAGCAGTGGGGAAGGGAGCTATTTTCCACTAATTTATTTTCCCCTTTAAGGAGCCCTTCCCAATTTTGCAGACGAACATTTCCCATGCAAAGCTCGCAGCTTGTTTACCAAGGTGAAGGTTAATTGCAAGGCACAGAAATGCCACCACGGTGCTTTGCCTCTATTCTCCCCCGCCCCACCCCAAGCCGCTCTTTTGTCTCAGCCACCCAAATCGAGGGAGTGTGGAATTGGCCCCTTTGATAGCTACCTTGGCAGGGCCACATCCCTGGCTGTGAGCAAGCAGGTTAACACGCTGCTGCCAGCTCTGTAGTCAGAAGCAATCAGAATCTCGGCTTGAGAGAAATCAAATGAATAGAGGAATTTTTTATTTTTATTTTTGGAGAGGGGGGGGGGACGAAACAGCTAAATCATTGGGCTGCCAGTTCATTTATCAGAGGCAGACTCCTTCTCCAGTGGGAAGGCTGGAGTTTGGAGGGACACTGAAAGAGGGCCTGTGATGCATAGATTAATCCCCATTTTCCTTCTATACATTTCCTTTCTTTTCTTAGAGGATGCTGCTGGGCAGAAACATTTTATCTCGCAACTCTTGTCTGTTCTGAATGGACTGTCGACCTTTGCAAATCAGAGTCTCTGTCACACTATTATTTCTGGCTAGCTTCCACTGTCAGTTTAACTCGTGTCAGTCCAAAGTGATGTATGGGTGTTTTTCACAATAGATACTTCTGAAAATGAGATCAAAACATAGGTGATAGTTTTACAGGCTTAAGAGGCAAACTTTCTCCCGTTTCTTTGTGACTTTCTCCTTTCTGTATTGCAAACATGCGCCAATTTGCTGTTTTCTTCAATGTGCATTCTGTGTCTCTTATTTGCAACAGGACTTTGCTGAAGAACTATCAGCTGTGAAATCTGAAAATATATAAGCTTCTGCCAGTAGCTTTTTCCTCCTACCCTTCTATTAACTTGGAGTAGGGTCCATAACTCAGTGTCAGATCATCTGCTTTGCATGCAGAAGGTCCCATGTTCAATCCCCAGGTAGGGCTGACAGAAAAACCTGCCTGAAACATTGGAGAGCAGCTGCCTGTCAGTGTAGACAATAGATGGGCCAATGGTCTGACTCTGTGTAATGTAGCTGTCTGTAATCTATCAGGGGAAATTAATAGAATCATAGAACTGTAGAGTTGGAAGGAGCCACGAGGATCATCTAGCCCATCCCCCTGCAATGCAAGTATCTTTCACCCACAACCCTGAGATTATGTGTTCCTATCCCTCCTTGTATGCCTGTCCTATTTATTCCCTAATTTGGTGCCCTTCAAATGTTTTTGACTCCCATCGGCCACAGCTTGCATGGCATCCTATTTGGAGAATTGAGATATACATGTACAGTCATACCTCGGGTTACAGACGCTTCAGGTTGTGTTTTTTCGGGTCACAGACCCGAAAAAACCTGGAAGTACTGGAATGGGTTACTTCTGGGTTTGGGGGGTCGCGCATGTGCAGAAGCGCTAAATCACAACTTGCGCGTGCGCAGACATGCCACTGCGGGTTGCGAACACTGCGGGTTGCAAACATGCATCACACACAGATCATGTTCACAACCCGAGCATCCACTGTACTAATAATAAACGATTTCCCTGCAGTGGGGTGGGGTAGAATCCCTGCCCATAAATGGGACAGGACATGTGCAATTGTCAGCATATGCAAAAGAGAAGCAACTTGGCGCTGTCCACTTTGACCCAAAACACATTGTAATTTTGCATCACCGGGCATGATGCAGGAACCTTGTATGTTTTGGCTGATCAGTTAGGCTCTTCATTTCTCTGTAGTCCTAGCAGGATATTATCACAGTTATGGCACTGAAGGATCTAGTATTCTGAAGGCTGACTTATGGCAGGTTTGGCCTCCTTTCCTCTCTCCTTCCCAGGATGAGAGTTGCCAATTGCCTGGCTCTGCATTACGTCTTCCCCACTGTTGAAAGTCCAGGTAAGTTGACAGGAAGCAGATGGAACTTCCCTGCTGTAAATGCCAAGCATCAGTGCCTAAACATTTTTCCCTTCAGAGGCTGATTGCTCCCAAGGAGACCCTGGTGTTTTCAGCAGAGAATTTGTCTCCTCCCTGATTTTTATAGGATCTCCCTGGGATGTGAGCTTCTGCCAGTAGAAACACACACACACACACACACACACACACACACACACACCATACTCCTCAAGGTTAAAGTTGGATGCTCTTTCCAGATGGTCTCCATCTGATGCTTTTCATTATTGAGGTCAAACATCCCTGTGTACTGCATCTCCCAGTGCCAAGAAAAAACAAGATGAGGGTGGAGAACACTGCTGGTGGAAAGGGGATAAGAAAGTAGAAAGGGCAAAAGTAGAGACATATGGCTTACTGAGTCCATGTAGCAATAGCCCTAAGAAATTTGCAAAAAATGCAGGTCTTCCCAGATTGTTCTGTAACCTATTTCTTCTAAACGTTAGGAGATAGAGCTGGAGGGACTCCCCCTCCACCCCACCAGATTGTGCCTTCAGCAATGGTGGGTATGTCAGCTCCAGGGCCCAAATTATTTTCATCCAGAAACAGCCTGCTGAAGATAGCTCTTTTCTCTCTCTCTCTCTCTCTCTCTCTCTCTCTCTCTCTCTCTCCCCCCCCCCCAATCTTCCTTCTCCCCTTGAGGCATTGCTCCTCGCCCCCATTTTATGGACTGACTTGGAGAGTGGGGTGGGGATAGCTTATTTGGACCTGTGTGACTCCATGCCAGGCAGGAGGTAAAGGAAAAGTGTGCCAGACTCACAGCATAGAGATCCACACCAGATTTCTGTACCCTCACTGCACTCACCTGAGTCAATTATGTATCCTAAAAATATTAGTGCTGATGTTTGATGTTTCTGCCATCACTACATCAATTTCCTACTTACAAGCTTCTATAAACCGGATCCAGTGAAAGTTGGGCTCTATGGGGAACTATGTCTCGGACATGGAGAATCAGCATACAGAAACACCTTCTTATCTCAATATGCTGAGGGTTGAAAATGCCTCCTTACAAGCTATCTTCCCTGGAATTGAAAGGACACAGAGCTGCTGTGACCGATTGTACTTACATCTACAATGCTCCTATGGGCTCTCACTTTCCCCATACTAATTGTCCCACCTACAAAAATTAAATGAAAAGCATATTGTTGCATGCCACCCCAATAATTGAAAGGGGCTTGGGGCATTATCCAGACTGAGTCCCATACCCCAAATGCATAACTCTATATCATCAGGATATATTACCAATGGTGGGAATAACAGAAGGAGACAAAGGAAAATTATAACTCCTGACCATGAACTCTTATTTTAAATCCTTGCTGGTTGGTATTGTTCACTCAACGTTTTGATGTATCTGTCCTTTTCCATTGTATTTCCCAATCTGTATAGGTCATGTCCATTTTATTTTCTGCTGGAATGTCCAGCTCTTAGGCCTCTAGGTCATTTGAGGTTTCATGGCTGGCTGCAGCTTTCCTTTCCTTTGATTAATCTGAGATGTGATGGAAGGAAATCTCCAGAAATGCTACTTGCTATCAAGTCTCCTATCTCCCATTGTATTTTATACCAGGTGCAGAAGGAAGCATTGAGCTAGGGAAGTCTCGCATGAGTGACTCACTAGATTTCACTGGTGCATCTCGCAATTTCACATAGTTTGGAGGAAGTTTCAGCTCTGACATGTTCAGATATTGCTCTGAAATCTTGCTCACATATTGGATTTACAGTTATTCATCTCAATAGCATATGGAGAAATTCGGCTCTGGTCCTTGGGGATCTATGGAAGCGATTTGTTGACTGCCAAGGCTCTCAGATGTGAGGGAGGATAGGACTCTGGTTCCCTTTAATAATTGTTTGAGATGTCTCAAACCTGATGCTTCATTCCAGTGGGTATTTCTGCTTTCTAGCACACTGGCATCCAGGGACGGCACATCCCTTTTCACCACTTGAGGAGAAACAAGAAGTTCAGCCCTGCCCTGCTGCTGCCACTCCCACCACTACTTACCTGATCCTGCCATCGCCACCTGCTCTGACACTGCAGTGCACATGCACACCTGGGGGAGAAGCACCACCACCAGCAGCACTGATTTCAGGCAAGATCACACTGGTTTGGGGTGAGATCTTGACCAAATCGTGTTAGATCTTGCACGATGCACAAGTTCTCACATGATTTTGGCTGAGATTTTGCCCAAAATAGACCCAATCTTGCCTGAAACCATCGCTGGTGTCTGTGATGCCTCTCTGCCACTGAGCTTGCCATCTGGGGGTGGGCTTCTGCCAACTGAGGCATTGGCCTCACCCTGCCTAATGGCAGGGCCAGTTCTGCTGGACTCACATCTACAAGACACTTATTTGTTAAAGCAAATGTGAAACTTTGGTCATGCCGATCTGATTTATAGGCTGTGTACATTTTATTGGCTTGAATTGCAGCTAGGTCATGTTTTTCTCAATTCAGGTGGGGAAAACCACATCAAAATTCAGTACAGTAGTACCTCGGTTTACGAACTTAATCCGTTCTGGAAGTCTGTTCTTAAACCAAAGTGTTCTTCATCCAAGGCATGCTTTCCCATAGAAAGAATGGAAAATGGATTAATCCGTTCCAGACGATGAAAAACAACCCCTAAAACAGCAATTTAACATGAATTTTACTCAGTGGCATAGCGTGGGGGTGCAGGGGGGGCTGGCCACACCGGGCGCAACACCTGGGGGTTAGGGTTAGGGGGCGCAAATCCACGGGTTAGGGGGAGCAAATTACTTGCCTTGCCCCGGGTGCTGACAATCCATGCTATGCCACTGGTTTTACTATCTAATGAGACCATTGATCCATAAAATGAAAGCAATAATCAATGTACTGTACTATAAAATAAATAAGACAGTACTGATGATTTAAAAAAAATAAATGAAAATGTTATTTTTTTTTTTACCTGCACTAATGATAGTCATTGTTCGGCTGGGGGGGGGGTCAGGCTTCTCTTCCAGATTTACAATCTGTCCTCCTCCCAGCAGTGGAGGCCAAATCACCGCTGCATAAGGAGTGGGGCCAAGCTCTGGGCTGCGGCGAGGCCTACTGAGGCCTCCCATGGCCAGAGCCCTCCGGCAGCAGAGCATGTTCGGCTTCTGAGGCAACGTTCGCTAACTAGAACACCTACTTCCAGTTTTGTGGAGTTTGTTGTCCGAAGTGTTCGTTAATAGGACTGTTCATAGACTGAGGTACCACTGTATTTCATAAGAAACAACAGGATAGATTCATGATAGATGTGGGTGGTAGCTAACATTGTGTGTATACCATTTGCTCAATCATCAGCTAGAGCAGCCTTTATCAACCTGTGGGTCCCCAGATGTTGTTGAACTACAAATCCCATCACCCCTAGCTAGCAAGCCCAGAGCTCAGGGATGATGGGAGTTGTAGTCCAACAACATCTGGTGACCCACAGGTTGAGAACCGCTGCGCTAAACTGGATGGTGAGTAAACAGGAGTGGTTTCATAGTTATGTATTGCATGTGTTTTTATGCTTTAGCTGGTTTAATTATGCATCCAGCCCTGCTTTCTTTTCCATAGATCTAATGGTCATAGTTTCAAACCTGTGACCTGTTTAGGACACTTACCTGCAAGATGGAATTGTGTTTCCCTCCAGAAAACAGTTAATCGCAAATGTTAGTGGAGTCGCCTATTAGTTGTACTGTGTTCCCTATAATCTTATATATTATGTTGCATTCCAACACAACAAATTAACCATGCACTGTCCTCATAAGATTCCCCCGCCCCTGGACCACCACTCCCTTTCTTCTCTTGGCCTAGGAAAGAACCTACTGCAAGCATGCATTGAGAGCCCTGCCGGGAAGCAGTTTAGAACCCTGAGAATAAAAATTTTATTACCAACACCAGCGTGGAGCCTGAATTCCACAGTCAAGGTTCAACAGACTGCAGAGAGTATAAGAGGTCTCTGTGCCCTTCACAGTGGAGTTTCTCACTAAACAAAGGTTAGGGAAGCCTAACAGCTCCCTCTCTAGGCTTGCCACGCTGCACTTTCCAGAGGAGTCCAGTCGCCAGAGGGAACACTTACAGTTCTGACCTTAAAGAGCAATTTCAAGCAGGAACAGAGTGGCTCAATTGTTCATAAACCTGACATTTATGTCTGGCAGACTCTTTCACTGCAGGATGTGTAGCTCTTTACTGTTCCATCAGATGGAATGAAATGCCCGCTCACTAACTGTCCTGCCTCACACTTCCCTCCTAACATCTTTGAGTTAATTCAACTCAATTGCAGAGCTATCAAGCCAGTCTGTCTTAGGAACACAGGGGCACCATATACTGGTCCGTCTAGCTTTGCATTGTCCAAACTGACTGGCAGAGTTTTAGGCAGGGGTCTTTTCCCAGGTGTGTTGGATTGAAACTTGGACCTTCTGCATGCAAAGCCCCATCTCTGCCCTGTGCTTCAGTTCTGAGTAGGTGAGAGGCGCTTTAGGTCAGAATCACCATCCCGAGACTTATTGCACTGCCAAGTCTGAGTGTTGCACCTCAGAATCACTTGTGATGCTCCAGGAGATACTTGAGAGCATCTAGATTGTGTCAGGCAACATATTGTTTGAGAGTTGTGGTCCAGCATCATCTCTGCAAGTGTAAGGGATCTTGGAGTGTGTGGAAGGGATGACCAGCCATCCTCCATTCTGTTCCTTTATTGCATCAGGGGCTTGGAAGCTGATTTATTGCAAGTCAAAACATTGATTCATCTCACTCAGCATTGCCTATTCTGTCAGGCAATGTCTTTCCCAGGTTTCTTTCCCAAAGGAGGCAATGGTAGCCACCAACCTGAATGTCTTTAAAATAGGATTGGACAAATTCATAGAGAACAAGGCTATCAATAGTTACTAGCCACAATGGTTATTTTCTGCCTCCACAGCCAGAGGCATTAATGCTTTTGAAAGGAATGGTGTGTAGAGTGCTCTTGTGTTTGGGTCCTGGATGAGGGTTTCTCACAGGCATCTGTGTGACTGCTCTGAGAACAGGATGCTGGACTTGATGAGCCATTGGCCTCATCCAGCAGACTGTTCTTATTTTCTTACTACAATGTGAATTCTCTTCCATCCCCTTCAGAAATGCCATTAGAGCCATCCTTCTAATGTAGCTTACAATAAATAAATAACAGCACACACACATACACACACATACACACATCACCTATTTTTTTCCCCTGGCAACAAGCACCCCAACTTTATGTGCCAACCCTGGCCTTCCATGGTGTAAAGACAAAGACTGGAGAAACCTGCTTTCTGCTTCCCTTAATCTACTAGTTTTGGCTCTAGAGGAGAAAGTGTTCCCTTGAAAGTGTTAATTAGAGTCCGGACCAGGAGATCCATACACCTGCTAATAGCAACTGTGGCTGAACTTGAGGGAGCCTTTGCATTTTAATTCTTTTCTAACACCTCTGCTAATCAACACTCCCTGCCCTCAAGTGAGGAGCAGAGCAAGCTGGGGAGAAAATGGTATGAGCTCAGATTCCATGTTTTGTCCTTCTGAGGTCTTGTAAGAGAATGCAGAGGCAGCTTGGTGACTGAGAGGGTGATGGAAATGTCCTTGAAGGCTTCAGAAGACCAAAGTATAAAGGAAAGTAAGAAAAATGGATAACACTGCCTTCAGATTGCCAGCAACTGCACAGAAGCTTACTGAATGGTGTTTCCAACTGCATGGAGAGCAGGAATTCTCAAGGATTACTCCAAGACTAATGCCAGGGCTCAGAACTTAGGCTGCAAACCTATTCTCTGGCAGAGGCAGGGCTTGATGGAGCAACAGCACCAGCACTGCAGCCACAGTCCTGCTCTTGCATCAACTGTGTGGGGATGCCCCTTTCTTGTGGGCAATTTCCAGAGCAGTTTAAGAGTCAATGCTTTTCCCCAATGAACTCTCAGAATTGCAGGTATATGAGGAGAATAAGGGTCTCAAAACAACTCCCAGATACCTTAATGAACTGCAGTTCCCATTACTCTTTGGGGGAAGCCATCGCTGTTTAAAGTGCATAGGGCAGATGAAGCTTCTAAATTATATGGGGATTCTCCAGTCATAGTGAAGGCTCCTTGCTGCAGATATTTTGCTAAAAGCAATGGTGTCAACAGTGTGGGCAGAATGATTTTGGGGGGCAAGCTAAATACACGTGAGCAGCAAGGGAAGAGGGCTCATGGGAGCAGGGAACTAGGAATGTGTAAGAGGTGCACCAACTTTTTATGGGTGCATGCAGTTATGCATTACTCTATTGGTAGGTAAAAGATTCTCAATGTGTTTTAAACTCAGATGAGATCTTATTCGGATGGGGTGTGGGTTTGGGTGTACAGAACAGTTCAGTATGATAAAACTCTATCGACATTACTTTTGTTCAGAGATGTTTTCTTCCCCAAATTTCTGAATCATTGTGGAACTATGGTAACTAATGTTGTGTGCAAACTATGTTTATTTTTGCAGAAATTTTGGCCTTCCCATTTACTTACATCATATATTCAGGATACAACTACTGTACATACAAACATAGATATACAAGTAATTGAATGAATAGTAGTATTTGCAATATGCTTACACTATTGTCTTCTCTGTTTGAAAACACAGACAGTAGTCTGATGTGCCTGTGAGTCATCCACATGCATTACATGCAGAATTCCCTGAATTTCCAGCCAAATTTCCTTAACTGCACATCATTATCTTCACATACTCATATATATGATACATACTGACCCCCACCCCCACCAAACATACCACAGTAGAACTATACAGATCAGAATCATTGGGAGTGAAGGGGGTTGCCTGATTCCAGATCAGAATATTTGCCCCTCTAGCTACCTTTCTGGGTTCTCAAGCAGGGAAGCTTGAACCAAATAAAGCCTTCCTTGAAAATTCACACATTTCTGATTTTTGCAATGCCATTCTCAAGGCAAGTAATATGCACAAAAGTGCATGTACTAGGGTAGTGTGGACATCATGTCAGGGGAAATTGATTTGCAAAAATGTGTGCATTAGGAGAAATTTGTACTAAAATTCTGATATATTTCCATGAGAACTTTTCTTTAAAATAAAATAAAATTGCAGCCTGATATGGAAATGTGGAGAACCAAACATGAGATGAGAAACAGAGAGAAACTGAAATTCACATGTTTGCTCATCTCTAGTTAGGGCACATGTATGCTGTAACTGAGCATAGACATATGCATTTTAAAAACAGAGAGAACATAAACTTGGCCCTTCCTTTAAAAAACACAAAAATATGTTAGCTATCTGCCAAGCAAACAACTGGGTGGGGAAAATCAAGCAAACAGCTGGTTGTCTGATTTCTTGTTGACTGACATTAAATGTTCTTCTTGTCTCCTTTTCTGATCAAGTTTCTACCCAGCTCCTTGGTGGTCCATGAATATGATGCTTTTGTAAGTTATTTGGCATTCCAAAGCAATTGTGATCTAGTTACGTGCCTCAATGCTGAGGCCTGTGTGGATAATTGGAAATGAATGCTAATGATTTTCTTTGCCAAATCCAGAAGACAAAAACAAAATAAAAAAGTTCTATAAGGAGGCTGCTTAATAAAACAAACACATTTTTTCTTCTTCTACCCAAGCTCAATAGCAATGAATTGCATATTTCTCTGAGGCTTTTCAACAAACAATTTACAGTGTAAATATATTTGTTGGCATGCAAATCACTGCACATTATGAGTCTTGATTAATATTATAATGTGTTGATGAAAGCCAGTAAGTGGCTCTCAGAGCCAAGGATCCAGATTGTCTCTTCTGGGTGCTGTGTATCCACTGTGTATTAGATTAGATGTGGATGTCAGTCTTGTTCTGCTTGTGTTACACTTTGATTTTTCTTTTTCTTTTGAGTACTTTATTTACGAGTGGCTGCAAGTAAAACGGCATTGATACAATCCATTACACCATTAACATAATTGGGAGCCCCCTTCAGATATTCAAAAGGAATGCATGAGGGTTCAAACTGGGGAGAAGGGTGTATGGCAACCTTGCCCCCGTTAGGCAGGTATGCCCTCCTTCCTTCCTCCATCAAGCAGGGAGCTGAAGAAGGCTTCTAAGCGCATTCAGCTGAATACGCTTAGAAGCCCCCCAAGCAATCAGGAACCCTGCATTATGTGCTTAGAAGCTCCACAGAAATTGGGAAGTGTAACCCCATGCCCCTCACAGAGCTGCAATTCCCAGATTTCCCTGGAAAGAGAGATTGATGGTCAAACTACCCAGAGAACTGCAGCCTTGTGAAAGGAATAGCGATTTCCTAACAACTCTCAGAACCCTAAAAAGCACACAACACCCCCCCCCCATTTCCTGGGATTCTTTGAGGGAAGCCATGACTCTTTAAAGTGGGATGATACTGTTTATATGTATAGTGCAGATGGGTCCCTAGTTTTTTCAGCTGTAGAACCAGAGAACAAGCCTTTCCATCTTTATGTTGTTGTTGTTTTGATAGCCTTTTTGAAATGTGGAGAGGGCTGTGGCATCTCACCCCTTCATACTTCTCTTCTCCAAACCAAACATACCCAGTTCCTTCAGGGTGACCAGAAGAAAGTGAGGAGGGGATTCCAGCAGTTGCAACTAACCATGTCCTGGGGCTTCAGAAAAGGCAGCAAGATACCTCCTCAGAATTTCCCCCTTGTTTTCCATCTTGCAGTTTTCACATGGTTGGGCACCTGGATTACTGGTACTTGATATCACTGTGACAAAACCCAGTCATTCAGCTCTGACCTTTCCAGTCTGTTGATCTGCCTCCCCAAATAATCCATTGCGACTAGAGTGGCTTACCTCACCCAGTGTCCCTGAGCCTGTCTAATTCTTCTTGTTCCGAAAGGTATTTTTTATTTATTTCTTTTTTTGCTTTGGGAGAAATGAGTTGTTTCTGACAATAACTCTCTCATCTGTGACTCAAGTGGAAAGACTGAAGTAATACTTTGCCAACCATGGCTCAATTGTTATAGACAATGAGTGACGCCCACTGCTATGTTTCCACTGTCTGAGGAGTAGCAAGATGGGATGAAGCAGCAGTATGCAGTAGATGTGATAGACCTCTAGTGCTCTCGGTTGCTTTCCAAGGCTGGTCCAATACATTTTGCTGCCTGAAACCATGGACAAGATGGCGCCCCTCTCCATTCCATGTACAAAAAGCTGACCCAACTGACAGTTGAGTCTTACTTCAATATCCTCCACTGCACCTGAGCTTTGCTTAGAGGGTGCAGGATATGCTGCATAGTGTTTGCATGCATAACTCTTTCCATTCACCACCCTTCAGTATCTGCAGCTGTCTCACTTTGCCTCATGGTAGGGCTGGCCCTGTTGCTTTTTGTGGCCCTTTTGGAAGGGCCATAGCTCAGAGGTGGTGAAGCATTTGCTTTGCACAGAGAAGGTCCCAGGTTTAATCCCTGGCATATCCAGTTAGGTCTGGGAAAGACCCCTGTCTGAATCTCTAGAGAACTACTTCCAGTCAGCATTGAGAATCCTGAGCCAGATACTGATTCAATATAAGGCAGCTTCCTGTGTTCCTAATTAAACCATCCCTTTATTCAGACCAAGAGGAGTGAAACTAAATTTATCAAGGAAAGGGATGTTCATGCAGAAGGTCCCAGGCTCAATCCTGGGAGGATGACCCAGGTGAGTAAGTGTAAATAACACCTAGCTAAGGGGAAGGGGCCATGGCTCCGTGGCCATCTGTTTTGCATACAGAAATTTCCAGCTTCAACCGCAGGATCTTTAGTTAGAAATGAGGATGATCTGTGCCTGAAATTGTGGACAGCTACTGGCAGTCAGTGCAGACAGTACTGAGCTAGATGGACCAATGGTCTGACTCAGAATAAGGCTCCTATAGACAGGACTGAGCCAAATACATTCCCTACCTGCTTATCCTGGGATGGACAATATTGTGCTTTCCCTCAATTTATGCACAAAAGCTGACCAGATTGCCTGCTGAATTTTAAGTTACACACTTCATCCACTGCATCTCAGGATGTCAGAGGGGTGCATGGTAGGCATTGTCCACTCCCAGGCCTCTGCATTTGCCACCTGGGGTATCTGTCTTGCTCTGTCTCATGATAGGACTGGTCTTGGGCCACAGCTCAGTGGCAGAGCATCAGCTTTGCAATGCTAAAATTCCCAGCTTCAGTCTCCATGTAGGGCTGGCAGAGACTCAGCTAACACCTGGAGAGGCACTGTCAGTCAATGCTAGCAGTACTGAGTTAGATGAACCAATGACCTGACTCAATATAAGGCAACTTACTGTGTTCCTAATTAAATCACCCTTTTTCAGACCATGAGGAATGGAAACTTAATTTATTGGGGAAGCTTGTAGCTCACTGGTAGAGCTTTGCCTCCAGGTTCTCCAGGTAGGAATGGGAATATTCCCTGCCTAAATCCCTAGAGAGCCACTGCCAGTCAGTGATACTAAGCCAGATAAAACAATGGCCTGACTCAGTATATAGCAGCTTCCTGTGTTCCTGACTAGACAGACAATAAGGCAGCTCCTTCATTCCTATGCTATCTAGGAACCCAACTTCTAAAAATGACCAACTTGGCCAATTAGAATTAGACCTCCTATGGATGGGCAGGAGAAGTTTGGCAGGTAACCAAGAAGCAGAATGAGCAACAGGGCCAGGTCAGAACAGAGGAAAGTGAGAGGGAATTGCTCCGCTTTTATGAGCCAGTGAAGATGGTTTAATGACAGCCTCAAGTTCTGACCTTTGTTAACCGCTGGTAGAGTGACAAGGAATACTGTAAATACCAAGTTCTTAGCATGTTGTGTTTCACAGAGTGGCACAACTCCGAGAAAGGCTGTACAACGGGCCTCTTGTCTGTTAACACACTGAAACCTGAAATGCCAGCAGGTTCGAAGTGCCAAGTCATCAACACTGAGATAGGCTAACAAAACTCTCCTGGCATTTGGCATCCTGGGTGGCTGCATGGCAGAGACAGTCAGTGTTACAAACACTGACCTCTGTTCAGTGATTAAAAACTCAGTGCCTGCCTTTGAAGCAGCAGCGGAGCAAGCCGATCGGGTGCTTGGGGTGATGCGTGTGCCCTGCACCTAGGGTTGGGGCCAGCCACTCGTGGAGCCAGCTGGGGCAGGATGCTCCACAGGCCTCCAAGGAGTCTGCTTGCCTCCTCCCACTCAGCCGCCCTACAGCTGAGGGGGAGGCAGCAGGCGGACCGTTTGGGACAGCGCAGAGCCTGCGGGTGCCCAAGCCAACATGTCACTCCCAGGAGAGATGCGTGGCTCAGGCATGCTGCAGGCTCTGCAGTGAGTGCTGCCCACCATTTTGACACCCCCCTCCGTGGTGACACCCAGGGCGGCCTGCCCCCACCGCCCCCTTCCTCTGCCCCTGCTTTGAAGTGATGGCTCAGTGAGTCCAGCAATGGCCAACATTTTCAGCTTGTCCCACATGACCTTGAGATGCTTCTCATCTTCCGACCACCCTTCCTGCTGGAAAACAAGTCTCCCAAATCCTCACAGAGCAGAAACACAGTTTTCTATAATGGGGGGGGGGGAGGAAGTTGGGAAAATGTAGCCTGGTGGCTGCCCCTGTAGTTCAGGCATAGAGAACCTCTTCCAGTCTGAGGGCCACCTTCCTTTCTGAGCAACCTTCCAAGGGCCACATGCCAGTGGTGGGTGGGACCTGAGGCAAAAGTGAACAAGCAATGAGTGCTAATATTACTTTTGCACAGTAGCCTAGTTTTAAAACAGAGCTATATACCCCCTCTCTATCATCCATCCAGACAAGCAACCATATCAAAATTCAAAGGCACATTCCAGCCGGGCAGAACCATTTAGGGTGTGAAGAAGGGCTGGTGAGGGATGTGAACTGGGAGAGGTGGGTGTGGCTTGGGGAGAGTTCCATGGGTGATATAGAGAGGGCTGGAGGGCTACATTGAACCCCTGGGCCTGGAGCTCCTGACTCATGGAAACAAAAGCCACTGTTAGAAGGAAATACTATCTAATAGGTGATTATTGTCCTTTCTATATAAAATGATGACCAGATCCCCATACTGCCTTGAGTCAGCTCCATTGTCAAACATCTCTTACTGTCAGAAAGTTCTTGGTGTTTAGTCGGAATCTCTTTTCTTGCTTATTGAATCCATTGGTTTGGGTCCTACCCTTTAGAGCAGGTTCAAACAAGCTTGCTCCATCTTCATATGACAGGCCTTTACATTGTTGAAGATGGTTATCATATATTCTCTCAGTCTCCTCTTATCCAGACTAAACATACCCAGTTCCTTCAACTGTTCCCCATAAGGCTAGGTTACCAGACCATTACTCATCTTGGTCACCACCCTCTGCAAATGTTCCAGCTTGTCAATATCCTAAGAACTGGGCACAGTATTCCAGGTGTGACCAAGACAGAATAGAGCAGTACTATTATTTATTTTGAGCGGGACACTACTTTTGTTGATGCAGCCTAGAATAGTATTAGCTTTTTTACTGCTGCATCACACTGTTGACTCATGTGAAGCTCATGGTCCATGAAGACTCCTAGATCCTGTCTATCCCACATCTTATTTTGTTGCAGCTGGTTATTCCTACCAAAGTGTAGAACCTTACATTTGAAATTCATTTGAGTCCCAATTCTGTCTTTTGCGACATTAGCTACCCCACCCAGTTTGGTGTCATCTGCAAATTTGCTGAGCATCCCCTGAATTCCTTCACCCAAGTCAATGTAGACAGTACTGAGCTAGATGGGCTAATATTCTGACTCAATATAAAACAACTTCCTATGTTGTTTTATAATATTCCCAGCAAATTAAAGATCTGTGTGTCAATGAAAGCACACACTCAGAGAGAAAGACCCTAGGACCTTCTCTGGCACAAGATTGAACTGAGTTCTCATATGCTGTGGCTGGACCACCAATTTATTCCCCCTTGTGCACCTTGCTCTGACAAGCTGTGCTACGCACTCTGCACCATGTGGCATCCCTTTATTGGCTCCCAAACTTTAACAGTGGATTGGCCATCTTGCTTCCTGGCAACTCCCACCTAATTATCCTCTTAATTTGCTGCACACTCAAGGTGAGATTTTACAGGCTCTAAAGGTCTGGAGCTTGTGGGATGGAAAGACACCTATAAAGAGAGAGACTCTTGAAAGAATACATTGCCAGTCTCTCTCTCCTTCTCTATCCCTCTTGCTTTTCCTTTCCTTTTTTTTCTTTTTTAAGAGGCAGCTGTGCCTTTTTCCAGGACTTTTACATGGTTACCAAGGAAACAGAGCAACGGAGAGTGGAAAGGTTAGATGGATATTGGATGAGACTAGGGCACTTGTTTCAAACAAGAATTGACAGGCGCTTAGGACACTGGAGGTCCGGGCAAGCTATTTTTCATGCAGCTTCTTCCTGGCTTCCCAAGAGCCTACCCAAGGCAGCTAATTCCCCCTTAATCCCTTGTCAATTAATTCATCTCCATCAGGGGGATTTTAAGTGCCTGAGTTTATGACATGCAACCTCTTATTCCTGACCCTCTTGGGATGTTTAAGAAGGAAATATCCAATTCATTGATATCCACAGGGATGGAAGGGATGACCTGAAAGGAGGTCAACAGACTCGACACCAGGGGAATGGGCCCAAAGGAACAGCAGGGAGTGAGATTTACCAGCTCCAATGTGTTCTGACAGCTTTCGCTCAGGAAAATGAAGTGATAAATTCCCCAAATATTTTTAAGTGTGACTCACTGGCAATATTTGTTTATCTGCATGCCTTAAGGGATTGATATGAAGGTAGTCTAAATCAGTTATTGGTGACTGTGGCCCATGAGACCAGATTATGGATGGGGCAGATGTTTGGCTCAATTCACCTAATTTGCACTTTCTGAAACAATACATGAACTGAAACTCAACCATCCTTTGAAATCCACACTTCTCTGAATTTTGGGATGCAGCTCTTCAACCAAGCAATGTGTATAGAAATATGGATATTAGGGAAGTGGGCATAGAAATGCATTTATCTGTTGCAAATAACACTGAACAATGCTACTTTTGCTTGCAAAAGTGAAAACCTGCACTGAAAAGGTTGGTGGATTTTCATGAGCTTTTAATAAATAAATAAATAAATATTGCAGTCTGATACAGAAATGTGGACAGCTGAACTTAAGATTGTAAAGAAATAGGAAATGGTGAGAAACTGAAATTGACAGATAGAGTGAAGAGGAGAATAATTTCTGAAGGTCAGAGAGTGATTCTTCTCCACTTCACAGTTCTGCATTGGGAGGAGAGAATGGAAGACAACAGATGTAGAATCGCTTGTTGGGCTTGATTTGGAACAAAGGATGCAGCTTCAGCACTTATCATCATCATCATCCCCCACCCATCTGACTGGTTGCCCCAGCCACTCTGGGCAGCTTCCAATGTAATAAAAACACAGCAAAACATCAAGCATTTAATACCCCTATACAGGACTGCCTTCATATGTCTTCTAAAAGTCTTATAGTTGTTTATCCCCTTGACATCTATTGGGAAGGTGTTCCACAAGGTGGGCGCCACTACTGAGAAGGCTCTCTGCCTGGTTCCCTGTAACTTCACTTCTCACACTGAGAAGGCCCTCAGAGCTGAACCTCAATGGTTGACCAAGGTTGTTGAGGGCTTTTAAGGTCAGTACCAACACTTTGATCTTGTAGATCTAATAGGACCAGTGTTATATAGTCCCAGCAAGCACTCCTAGTCAACAGTCTATCTGTCACATTCTGGATTAGTTAAAGTTTTCTGAGTCATCTACACACATTACACAGTCCACACTTCCCAGAACTTGATATTCAGTCAGCAATTCATGCACTTCCATTGTGAACCTTGCCATAATGCCATCCTGCTGTATATTCGCCTCCATTTTCTCTCTTTTTTCAAATCAGCCTTCTTCCTAGCAACAGTGACACCATCACATTAGTTAATCAGATTTTGCTAGGGCAAACAAAACTAGTTTTGTGAGTGAGGGCAAGTCTTCTTGTATAAGTACATTTTTGGCTGTGAAGGGGATCTTCCAAGTCACCTCAACATTGCATTGTGGGCAAAAATTAACACCAGCTCCATTGAACTAGTTATCAAATTAAAATGAACTACACAAGTAGAAGTCAAGTGAGTGTGTAAAAGAGAAGGAGCAACTGCTTATTTAATTCAAACTTGGTAACTCCAACAGTGGAATAACCAAGAAGCCTGTATGAAGCCAGCCGCTCCTGTCCATTGCATTGAGTGTTTCCAGCCCAAGAACAATAAATACATGCAGTGTCATAATCTGGCGTCTGGGGGATGTGAAGAGTCTATTTCTTCTCATTTCCTTGTCCCTGTCTATTATTATGATATGAAGATTGTTCCCCAAAATAGAAACTAATAGCAAATCAAGCAGTGGAGAGGTTGGAGACTGTCTCTGACCATTGCCTGCTGGGCTGCTGTTGCTATGCCCGGCTTGCATGCATTGATCTCCTTAAAATGATGACATGCTTGACTGTACTGCCTTCCTCCTGCCAAGCTCACATACCATTCAGGAAACAAAGGGAAGAGAACCATCTGGACGTCTGGGAGAGCACCCCAAACACAAGGAAATGTGTTTTCCAGGCCTTTGAACGCATCACACAAACAATGAATTCTAATGTTGTCTGATGGTGCCAAACAAAAACAAGTGACCTTGTGTTTATGTTACATTTTACTTATACAGTAGTACCTCAGGTTACATACGCTTCAGGTTACAGACTCCGCTAAACCAGAAATAGTGCTTCAGGTTAAGAACTTTGCTTCAGGATGAGAACAGAAATCGTGCTCCAGCGGCACGGCAGCAGCAGGAGGCCCCATTAGCTAAAGTGGTGCTTCAGGTTAAGAACAGTTTCAGGTTAAGAACAGACCTCTGGAACTAATTAAGTACTTAACCCGAGGTACCACTGTATACCTTTTTTTTTTGTCCCAAAGTGGCGAAAAGCATATTGTTGCAAAAGGAATATACATGAAAAAGGGAAATTGTGATCTATCCACCAACCACACAGGTTATGTGTTCATGAGCTGCATTCTTACTCTAATCACAAATGCAGTATAATTTATGAAGGGGCTGTTAATGTTTTGCTACACTGTGGTGTGTGTGTGAGAGAGAGAATATAGATTAGCTTGAGTTTGCAAACTGAGTTGAAATGAAAGTTATCTAGCTAGCCTCATGCTTGCTTGACTCCAAGGTAAACAATATTTAGAAATAGCTGACCTGAAACAACATTTTTGTACAAATAAAGCTGTTTTCTGGTGGCAGCACAGAATATGACAGAAGTTTATAAAATTATGCACAACAGGGAGAAAGTGGGTAGACAAAAGTTTTTCTCCTTCTCTAATGATTCTAGAACTCATGGACTTCCATGAAGCTAAATGTCAGAATATTTAGGACAGGGGGAAAAGGAAGGACTTCTTCACACAGTGCATAGGTCAACTATGGAATTCACTCCCATGAGAGATAATGATGGCCACCAACTTGGATGGCTTTAAAAGAGGACTAGTCAGATTCGTGGAGAAGAGGGCTATCAATGGCTAGTAGTCATAATGGCTATGTTGTGCCTCCACAGTTGGAGGCAGCAATGCTTCTGAATACCATTTGCTGGAAACCACAGGAGGGGAGAGCAGACCCTCCAAGTGTCCCTATTTTCCAGGGACACCCCTGATTTAGAGAAGCCGTCCTGGTTTCTGATTTTATCCCAGATTGTTCCGCTTTTCCTTAGGACGTCCCTATTTTCACTGGAGAAATGTTGGAGGATATGGAGTTATCCACCCACCCACCCAAGTCATCTAAAGGCAGTCCTGGATAGGGAAGGTTTTTTTAATGCTTAATGTGTGTGTGTGTGTGTGTGTGTGTGTGTGTGTGTGTGTGTCATAGCTGTCAACTTTTCCCTTTTCTTACGAGGAATCCTATTCAGAATAAGGGGATTTCCCTTAAAAAAAGGGGAAAGTTGACGGCGTGTGTGTGTGTGTGTGTGTGTGTGTGTGTGTGTGTGTGTGTGTGTAAGCTGCCCAGAGTGGCTGGGACAACTCAGTAAGATGAGTGGGGTATAAATAGCAAAATTATCATTATGGAATGGGACATCCCTATTTTCATCGGAGAAATGTTGGAGTGTATGGGAGAGTGCCTTTGTGCTCAAATACTGCATGCTGGTTTCCAACAGGATTCTGGACTAGATGGGCCATTTGCCTGATCCAGTGCGTTCTTAGTTTCCCACTTAGAGAGCTCCTCTGCCCTTATTCATGTTCTGCCAGCTAGAGATGGCCTGGTCACTGGGTAAGGGGAACAAACAGTCTTTCATCCCTCACCCCTTGGAACTGCACATGCCAGTACCCATCCACAGGCTCATTTGGGTGCAGGAGGAGCTGAGCAAAATTGCAGAGTTGTACCTCTGGTGATTTCTGACTGTTCAGAGTTTTGTTTTGTTTTGCTTCTTTTAATCACAGCCTTAGTGGGAGGGAAGCACTCTGCTTACAACTGCTGACGGAAAGAAAGAAAGAAAGAAAGAAAGTCCTTTTCCTTTTATAACCTGTTTCCTGAGCCTGCTGTCTGCCCATCAACCCAAGTGTCAGGATGGCATTGAGATGTTCACTCCTTGTGCACCCCCCTCCCCGTTATGACATCTCAGGTGTCAAGGCTGAGGATCTGACAGGCTCGCGGGAAGAAGGGAACAGCATGAAAAAATATTAAAAGGTGACTTCCTGGGCATCAAACTGAATTGCTTTTATCCCCCAGATGGATGTGGGCTGCACAGATCTTTTTTTTAATTCTCTATATAAATCATTTTCTTTGTGTGGATGTGTGTGAGCTGTTGAAAAAGGCCAGCTTTGAAGATCGGTCGTTGTATACACAAATCTGTAAATCCAAGTCTCTGATGTAATATCCCCACCACACACACCCTGCCAAAATCATTTGCACTACAGTGGGGATGTTTAGTCCCTATAAACTGTACATATTTTGAATTGTTTCTATTTGTTTGTCTTTTTATTTGCTGCATTTATATCCCACCTTTTTTCTGCTAGGAGATAAAGGCGCACACATGATTTCCTCCCTCCTCATTTAATCCCAGCAACAACCCTGAGAGACAAGTTAGAGCTAGTGGAAGTGACAGGCACAGGTCACCCAGTGAGCTTCATGGCCGAGTGAGGATTTGATTTTCTAATACACATGGAAATCCTGGGGATCAATCCTGGGGATGGCAGTCAGCATACATGGCTTGCTCCCAGAGGACGGCAGGGCTGGGTGTCAGTGTGGGTGTCCATTTCAGAAAGCTGCAGTGTGTTCTATCGAGCCCAGCCCCAACTGAATTGTGCCTGAGGCCAAATTCAAGGCAGGTGTGAGTGGTTTAGGAGTTCCGAAGAAGTGTTGGAAGAATTTTGACAAGATCAGCAAAAGTCCCCAGGGATTTTTTATTTTATTTTTTTGCACATCTCTGAAGTTGCTGCCATATTCTGCCTAAAGCAGAACTGAACATGAATGTGGAGGACTCACATCTGTAGGAATTTCAGCAGAAGCTGAAAGAATGTTAATAAGCAGAAACATGATGCAGCGCTACGTGGATCCTCTCAGATGTAAATGCCATTAATTTCAGTAGTGGTTTCATGACAAATGCTGTTTTTTGATGTGCTCTTCCTGCATCAAAGCTGTTTCAACCTGGTTAGAAAACTGGATGCAGAACAAGCAGTAGTGTGAACATACTCTGCCAGCGATCACACAAGCACAGATGAGATTGTGAGCGCATAGGGCAGTTTAATGAATAGAAGTTCCAGGAGGGTTACAAAGGTGGAGCAAGATGGCCATGTGCTTTCAGTAGAGACACATCTGCCTCCTCTGATATGAATAACTGCATGCAACTTGAGGCTTCAAACACAGTGTGTGGTGTGGATGTGTGACAGGGGTGCTGAGTTTTGCATGCCATTGGGGGGGTCTTGTTGCGAGCACATGACGTCACACATGTGACACATGAATGTGATGTCACATGTGTTGGGAGAAGGCCGCGAGGCCCAGAGAGACCTGCTGCTACCGCAGGTAGGTGTGATGGGGCCTGCTGCCACTGCAGGGAGGCCTGGTGAGGTCCCCCACCATTGCAGGGTGACTTGGTGGGGCCTAGCCCCTCAAGATTGGGGGGAACTCAATCCTGTCCCCACATATGTCAGGGTGTGTGTGTGAGCCATCCTCAGCCCCATAGAGTCGGCACGTATGATGTGTGACCTTGCTGCATTTTATGACAGTAACGTGAACATACAAATTCATGGCTATTGTTAATTATTAGCCATGATGGCTATGTTCTGCCTCCAGCATCGAAGGCACCAATGCATCTGAATGTCAGTTGCTGGGCATCACAGAATGAAAGAATTATGGTTGTGCTTGGGTCCTGCTTGTGAGTTTCCTAGAGGCCACTGTGAGAACGGGGATGCTGGCCTAGATGGACTACTGCCTCGATCCAGCAGGGCTCTTTCTAGGTTCTTAATTCTGGCAGGATAATTAAGGGACCTGCCATCCTAGCCCTCCAGATCACTTTGTTTAAGGGGAAGGAATAAACAGCATTGCCATTTCTGCGTGTGTTGTTGTACTCCAACTCCCATCAGTCCCAGCCAGTGTGGCAAATGGCCGAGGATAATGGAAGTTGGAGTCTTGCAACGTCTGCCATCAGGGCTACCACCTTGTTTATTAGTAAGCTGTGCAAGCAAATGTGTGTCTTTTCACAAGTAAACCCTACTAAATTCAATGGGGGTCACTCCTAGGAAAGTAGAAGTAATGACAGGAGTGAGCCAGCAGTAAATTGCACCAAACAAGTGGGAGTTAACTCTTTATTCAGAAAAAGGATATCATAGAATCATAGAGTTGGAAGAGACCACAAGAGCCATCGAGTCCAACCCCCTGCCAAGCAGGAAACACCATCAGAGCACTCCTGACATATGCCCAGAAGTGGCAGGCCTAATGAGCACAGCAACTTGTCTCCAGCAGGTCTTGCTGCCCCCATGAAGCAGTTGCTAAGGCTGAAGGTTCCCACCTCCCCACAGCTGCCTAAGCCCCTTCCTCTTCAGGGCGTTCCCCAAGCAATCTGAGACTGTGTCTGTGTGAAGCTAACTTCTCCCCGCCCTCTTCATGCCTCTCCTGATTCTGGGAGAGCAGCGGTGGAGGCGAGCTTGTCACAGCAGGATAGGGAAACACTTGTGCCTCTTTACCAGCCAGAATCATATCTACCTCTTGATCTTCCTCCTCTCCTGCTCTACTTTCTGTCACAGACTCCCCCTAACCACTAAGCCCTGTTACCTCTTCAGACACCTCCTCCCAGTCTTCTCCCTCTGACCACTCATTGTCATCCTGCCACCAATCCTCTGGCTCTGAGCCTTCTTCCCTTGGGGGTTTCCCAGCTGCTTCCTCCCACAGTTCTTCTGTATCCCACCCCTCTGTGACAAGTATGTTCATTTGAACTCAGCGGGGCTTCCTTCTTGGTCCTCTGAGTGGGGGAACAGACACAGCTTGACCCTAGTATACATATTAATTGTGTATATTCAATAATATCAACTACAATATACAATATGGAAATTTAATTCAGTGTGTGGCCCACGGGTTCTGTGTCAAAGTACTCTTGCGGCCCGCTTATTCTGAGAGGTTGGACCAGCATGCCCTAAGGCAACAGAAAGCTATGTATATTTACGTGTCAGTTCCTTACAGAGCCTCTTTAATAAGTTAATTTGTAATTCCTGTCTCTGCAACTGTCCTCTTTTTCCTAGCCCAACCCCTTTCCCACGATTCTTCCCCTTCCTCCCCTCACATTCTGCATCATTTCCCACTCCCCCCCCCCCTCATCTCCATTCTGCACACCCTCAAGTATGTTCGTCTAAGTGCAGGGCACCAACCTCCCCAGTGAGCTGACAAGAGAAATCAGGTGTAGGAAAAAGAATGATTTATGAGGCATCAGTTGCTCAAGCAGGACATTCTCAGCATATTCCAAAATAATTTAACATCATCTATTCCTCCTGCAGTGAGCATTTGTTAAGGGAAAAGAACAGATTTTAAAAAAAAAAGTCTTAGAGCTGCTGGATGGATGAAGCCTGAAGTTCAAGCTCTTGTAAGGTCAACACTCCCTTATTCTCTATACCCTTCACACTTTGATATCTGCATCAGAATACAGGGTGCTTTCCCTGCTGAATACAAGTGGGGAACATTATTTTAGCCCAAGGATCACATTCTCTTTGAGGCAATCTTCCAAGGGCCACATGCCAGTTGTGGGTGGGGTCAGATGTTGATGTGGGTGGTACGACAGGTTTAAATGCTGCCTTTGTATTGTACAGGCATAGGCAGACTCAGCCCTCCGGATGTTTTGAACTACAATTCCCATTATCCCTGACCACTGGTCCTCTTAGGGATGATGGGAGTTGTAGTCCCAAAACATCTGGAGGGCCGAGTTTGCCTATGCCAGGTATAGGCCAGAAGTCGGTTTCACCTGCTGAGCAGCAGCCTGAAGGAGCAGAAAGTGAAGTGACTCCACCTGCTGCTGATCAGCCTTCTTGCTCCTGATGAGAACCAGCTGGGTCCAGGGTTCCCAGTGTCAGTCAGTTGCTGGAAACAACATTTGTTGTTCTTGGCCAGAACTTGCTGCTTCTTGCTTCCTGTGACCTTGGACCCTCGGCTTTCTTGACCTCTGGATCGCCTGATTACATGAACTGAGATACTCCTGAACATAGGACTGGATTGGACCATGTATATGGACTCTGCCTCCAGGCAAGTACCCCCCTGAGAATTGGCTGGTTGGCTGGCTTCTCCCTCCACTGAGCTCCACCATGGCTGGCAGCACAGGACTACAACATAGTAGGCTGCTTTCTGCACATACCCCTCTTTAGCCTGCATCCAGGCAAGAGAAGAGGCATTGTCAGAGCTCAAGGACACCATTCCAGCTGGGCAAAAACACTCAAGCAGAGCCAGTGAAGGGGTGTGGCCTTGGGAGAGTGGGTGTGGCCCCTGGAAAACATTGAGGGCCAGATAGAGAAGCCCAGAGGGATGCATTTGGCTGCATCTGGGCTGAGCTTTCCCCACTCCTGCCCTTAGGAATGGACAAAATGGGCTTTTATCTTCCCTGTCCAAAGATCAGCCACACCCCTACACCCTCCTTGAGTGATTTTTCCTGTGTGGAATTTGTCCTTCAACTCCGATAACGACCTTAAACTGCATGGCTAGAAAATAGTGACTGTGTGCACACCTGTTGTTCCACCCACTTTTGCATCAGGTCCCACCCACCAGCGGCAAGGTCATTGGAGCAGATGGGCCTTTGCCATTGCAATTCCTTCCCAGAGCTTGCTGTGATCATTTTCAGTAATCCCTCTTAGTTCCACTTCAGTAGCTGTTTATTGTTTTCCAGTGTCTCTTCCACTCCGGGCTCAAGAACCTTTTCTGACCTTGTTGTTTCAGTGGCCAGCCCGGAAGCGACATTTTGCTCTTTCCCCCTCTTACGATGACTCCAGATTGCATCCATTGATCCTTTCCTTTTCTTGGTCTGTGAGAAAGGGCCATAAAGCATTACAGGAAGCCATTTCTTGAACGATGCAGATTGCATCCCCCATTGTCCTGCCTGGTTCCTGCAGAAGAAACGGTCTCTTGCACAGAGACACCGCTGCCTCTCCCTGCCCTGACAAATAACATCCCAGAGCCCCTTTTAGCAAAGGCTATGCTTATCATAGGTTGTGACTTGCTCTAACAACCCCTCTATAAATAAGCTGCAGGTACATGGATAGAGACGAATTATAAAAAGGCAGGTGCATAAATTAAAGCTGATGTTATAATAAAATAGACAAGTCCTTCATTGAGGGATTTTATGTTTTTCCTTGAGTTGGCAGCTTTGCTGGAGAAAATGATTTCTTCCTTTTCCTTCTCTCTCTCTCTCTCTCCACCCCCCCCCCGCCTTTTAAAATTATATTTTGGTTTTAATTGGGACCTTCCCTCCTAGCTTTCCATCTCTAGCTTCGTTGCTGAATTTACTAGTAGACGGAATCCGGCTAGACAGTAGTTCCTGGAAGCTTCTCCCCAACGTTTCCCCGCAAAGTACTTAAAGACGATGCTGGAAATTAACTGCCCTCTATGTGTGGCTTTGCTTCCCAGAGCTTAACATAATTGAACAGTGTTCAAAGTTATTGCAGGTCTAGGGGCTGTTGTGCTTTGGAGCCTTGCTTCTTCCTTAAATTTCAGGTATGCCTTGCATCGTGATGGAAGGAGGAAGAGCAGTGGCGTAGCGTGGGTTGTCAGCACCCGGGGCAAGGCAAGTAATTTGCGCCCCCTAACCCGTGGATTTGTGCCCCCTAACCCTAACCCCCAGGTGTTGCGCCCGGTGTGGCCAGCCCCCCCCTGCACCCCCCAGGCTATGCCACTGAGGAAGAGGAGCATTTAATATCTTAGCGCGGGAGAAATGTGTTCTTTGAAAGATCTTCCCCACTCTCTGCAACAGAGATACTGAAAGAAACTAAAGTCACCTCCATGTGATACTTTGTAAGCACTTTTATACCACTTTAACAGTCATGGCTTCCTCCTACCCAAAGAATCCTGAGACCTGAAGTCTATTAAGAGCAGTGGGAACTGTAGTTCTGTGAGGAACCTCTTAAAACAACATTAGCCAACTACAGTTCCCATTATTATTTGGAGGGAACTATGGCTGTTAATGTGAAACCAGAGTCCTTTAAATGTATGGTAGGGGTGAGATCTATGACTGAACGCATCTGTCGATTTCAGTTTCTCTCATATTCTCATATCCCCCCTCCACAATCTTAAATTCAGTTCTCAGCATTTCTGTATGAATTTTTGATTTATTTGTTTTTTAAGACTTCATAAGAACTTGTCGATATTTTAGTGAAAATTGGTTTGCCTCCTAACCAACTTATACTCGGGGTAAACCCATAATGGCACAATTCCATTTTAGCCCAGAAGAGGGCACAGGTTTGGCACAGGTTGGGCATAGACTCCTGACTATAGCTGGAGGAAGGGGCTTCATCTGAAATAATGGTAACTGAACTGTGTTAAGCTAGTTTAAACTGATGTACTTGTTTGGAGCACAAATTATTCTGTGTCTACCATTCCTGCTGTTGAACAGATTTTAGAAGCAGTTGTGTGCAGTCCCCATGAGGGTTTTGACCGAAGTGCCAAAGCAGGGTTTTCCTGTTTCAGCATATAGTCTTACATACTGGTCCTTTAGAGGATGTGCAATATCTCCTTGGTGGTTTTGATTGAGTTGTGCTGTCATCGTCCCCCGCCGCCACCACCGCCTGATCAATTATCTTTGGTAAGAGTCTGACTAGGTTTTGCACATTTCACTGTACTGGGACAGCTGCCTGCCAGGACAATGATTCTGTAAATGATTCTCCACTAAAGCAGAGGTAGCCAGCAAGGTACTCTCCAGCTGAAGCTGGCGTCCCCAAATTCCTGCCTACTGACCACGTGATCCGGGGGTGATGGGAACCGGAGTCCAACAACAACTGCAGGGTACCAAAGTTTTGAAAAGGCCAGTGAGACTTATCAAAGGAACTGTTGTACTAGAGTTGCCATATTTCAAAAAGTAGATGTTGTGACCTGGCCTGGGCTCTCCAAACTCCGTTATTTCCGATAGTCATTCAGGGATGGCTGCTTGCATATGCCTCCAGCCAACTGCCTTGTGAGCTGCCACTGGTGGGCTCTGGAGAAGATGCAGAAGTTGAGAAGGGAGTGTGTGGCATCACCATCTTGTGCATCGTAAATCTCTGGCTCGTTTTGCTGCCTGAAGTGATGCATTAGACGCTGATGCTGCCTCTGCTAGGACCAGTGCTTTAAAAAGCCTCGCTGCGCTGCTGCTCAGATATCAGTGCCTGCCTTCATCAATCCGTCTAAATTCCACTGCCTAAAACAATCTGCTTCACCTCACTGCACGCGGAAGGTCTGCAGCTCAGTAGCAGAGCATATGCTTTGCATGCCAAGGGTTCCTGGTTCAATCCCTGGCTCTCATCCAAAATCCTTGAGTGGCTGCTGCAAGCCACAGCTAGATTGACCAATGGTCTTATTTGGTAAAAGACATATTCCTGCATTTCTAGTTAAAGAACAGATGCTGTCCAGAATTCTACTTATTTTTTATGTATTGCATTTGTATTCCACTTTTCCTCCAAGGAGCTCAAGGTGGTACTTGACCCCTCCACTCCATTTTATCCTTGCACCAGCCCTGTAAAGTAGGCTAGAATGAGAGCAGTGGGTTTTTCTTCCCCCCCCCCCAAAAAAAGCTGCTGGAACTCACCATGAAGTTGCTACATTAAGTCGCCGAGTGACTTTGGGGCAGCCCTGAACAGATGCTGGTTTGACAACAGCTGCGTTCACTGCCTGCAGAGGTAAAAAAAAAAACTATGGCAAGCTGTCTCCCTAGCTGGTTTGGGGGTCCCCCCTGGTTCTGGTTCAGGTCAAATGAATGTGCCATCACCTTCCTCATTCTCATACATTCAGGCAGCTAACTAGGGCAGCTCAGAAGGGTTCACAAACAGATGCATCTGTGAGCCATGGTAGGGGCCTAGCTAGAAAGCTTAAAGCCTGCTGCCACTACATGTGAGATGGATTGAAGAAAAGGAAATACGAATTGGCCCTGCCCCCTAGCTTGACCAGTCGAGGATAGGAGCAGCTAGGAGCTAGGTCGAGTCATAGATCTAAAAAAAGTGCAGACTCAAACATGCTGGCCAGCTTCTGTTTTGACTTGAAATATTTATTTTGGGCTTCTCAGAAGGCAAGAAGTAGGAAGGGGGGAGCACCCACCTGCAGTTTGCGCCCACCTGAGAAGTGCTGGAGCTGTACTCCAGTGGGGGGGGGGACTGGCTGAGAGGCAGTGACCAGCTCAAGGTCACCCAGTGAGATTAATGGGTGAGATGGGGATTGAACTCTGGTCTCCCAGGTCTCAGTTCGACACTCTGGTACACCCCACTGGACAAACAAAGAAGGTATGAAGTGGCCTGCTGGATCAGATGGCAGACTCTGTAAGTCTAGCCCACTGTTGCCAACCAGATACTTCTGGGAAACCCACAACCAGGACAGGAGGGCAATCACGTGTTCTCACTGTTGTTGTTCCCCAGTAACTGAAACCCTGGAAGCGAGTTAATTGGAAATACTCTGCCAGAGATCCCCCATCTCCATAGCATTAATATCATTTGCCAGGCCCTGTTGGTGGGGAGCCATGACAATTAATCAAGTTCCATGCTGTGAAACTTGTGTAGGGTAGGCGATAAGCTCTGGGACACCTGCTCCATTGCAAATTGAGCTGGCTGGTTAGGGAGGCAGGCAAGGTGGAAAGGTGATGTTCAGGTTTATACCTTCCTCCAGAATTGATGCTCATCAAATACCAACCTCTGGCAGCAATTGAAAGAAAGAATTCAGATGTTCCCATCTCCTGGTGCAGATCATACTTAAATCCAGTGGGCTATTTTCTGGGGGTACTCAAGGGTATGCAGTCCCAGCAGCTTCCCTGCCACCCAAAAAGTTAAAAGTGTGTCACTTACTGTAAAAACTCCATGCTGAGTACTGACACTCCCCCCCCCCACTTTTTTTTTTTAAGCACTACTTAAATCTTCTGCAAACTCTGGTCCTCCTCGTGGGTTTTCTGTTGTCTGGCACAAGCTGCTTCTTCCTTTCTCATCACCATAATTTATTGCTTTCCCTCCCTTCCTCTCCCACACACTCATCAGGTTGTTTCCTGCTCCGTTCTCCCCACCCAGAACATTCAAAACACCCAAGAGTTCCCTGGTATCTCTGCTCCCATCCCAGCTAGAATAAAAATATGGCCATAGCAGTGAGGCACAGAAATCAACACTCCCCTTGGGGACTCTTTCCCAAATCACCTTTCTACTTGAGAGTCCTCCCGTCCTTTGCAAAAAAAACACACACATATATATATGTATTTCAGGCTGCCAGGGTGCTAATTTGCAAGGCCCATTACTCAAAGGAAACATTAAAATGGCTGCCCATGAGCTAGGTCCTTTCTCTCTGCCTCCTCCTCTGACCGAACTCCCCTCACCAGCTATAGGCTTCCTGTCAAGCCTTGGAACCAAAGGCAAAGATTTATCGATAGGTGCCCTGACTCCAACGTGCATTTTAATTATGTTGCCGTCTGGATGTGATGGGAATAAACGTGGCACCTGTTTATTATCCTTACTCCATCCTCCCTGGCTCGATGCAGTTGGTGCTGAGTGGAGAGCCTCTGTGGCACACTCTGCTTTCTTCAGATGCACCTGCTTTCTGGATTTTAGCTGTGCATCCAGGAGAGGGCAAAGAAGCTGAAGTTACACAGGTGATGCTTCACCCCTCACAGTGGCAGGGAAGGGGATGGGAGGTAATTTTAGTTGGCCTGCAGTTTTTAAATGGGTCAACCTAACTGACACCTCTCAGGCTCTAACCTGGATTGGATTTTATCCATTGGATTTTGCGCTTCCCTGAATCCCCGATCTCAATTCAAGAAATATGCTAAAATGCATTTTAAATGGGTATTTTTTTAAAAAAGGACATAATATGTTTAAAGATGCATACATTGAGATAAAAATATTTATTTAAAGAAATAATTTGTGATGGGATGCTATTTAAATAAATATTTATATATGGAAAGTTGTGCCTAATGCTAGTCCTATTCAGAGCAAAATCTACTGAAATCAGTTGGCATCAGTAACTTGTCCATTGATTTTGATGGGTCTGCTCTGAGCAAGATGAGCATTGGATGCAATTCAGATTTTGTAGAGTTTGTGGGTTTTTTTAAAGGAAAAGGAATTGACTTATGAATTAACCACGTTCATAATCGAGAGGGAACAGAAATGGACTGATCTGTACATCCCTAGACAGAAGTACAGCTACTGAATGTTGCTCATAAATATACCACAACACGAGTGAAAGCAGAACTCTGTGTTTCATTGTTATATGTTTATTTGATTATGTGTTTATTTATTGCATTTCTATCCCACCTTTTCCCCCAAGGAGCTCAAGGTGGCATACATGGTTTTCTCCCCTTATTAAATGCCCACAACAACCCTGTGAAGTAGGTTAGGCTGAGAGGCAGCAACTTGCCCAAGGTGAGTTTCATGGCCAAGTGGAGATTTGAACCCTGGTCTCCCAAGCCCTAGTCTAACACTGACCATTACACCACATTATGCTGCCTTTTACGTATGGCAGCTGCAGCCCAGTGGCAGATCACATGTGCTTTGTATGCATAAATCCCAGGTTCTGTTGCAGGTTTCTGCTGCTAAAGAATCTCAAGTAGTAGAGCTGGGCAAGAACCCACAGCAGAACCCCTGAGGAGACCCAGCTGGCCACCGTCAGAAGGGCTGACAACCTGACTCAGTGCCAGGATAAGGCAGCTTCCTAGATTCAAAGAGTAGCTCAGGGAATTGATGATAGCGTATGTGTGAAATCTTTCATCCTATTTCTGCAGACAGGATATTTCTGCCTTGTTGAGGAGTGGCAATGCTTGTTCAGGAAACTGACTTGCAAAAGCCAGATATATAATTTTTGCAAGGGCAAGGGTTTTCTTTTTTTTCTTTTTTTCATGGAATGACAGCATAACTGCGCTTTCCCACCCTGCCCACATTCAAAGTGCCAACCAGTTTGCAATATGTAGCACTTTGATGTTATGCTGGTGCATATCTTTATTCCCTGCCCAAAACTGCCTTGTCCATGGTACTGAACTGTTGCTCAAAAGACCATGCCATTGTGCAGGCTTCTCTGTTCTGCGCTACTAGCTACATGAACATTTTGTGCAAATAGGCACCACTGTTGGTTTTGGATTTCATGATACAGAGGCAAGGGTCCACTGTTGTTCAACATCTTTATAAATGACTTGCATGAAGGACTTGAGGGGTTGCTCATAAAATCTGCAGGTGACTCCAAGCTGGGAGTAGTAGCTAATGCCACAGAAGACAGAATCAGGACTCAAGATGACCTTAACTGATTGGAAAACTGGGCCAAAACTAACAAAATGAATTTCAGTAGGGACAAACGCAATTAGGCAAGAAGAACCAGTTGCACAAATATAGGATGAGGGAAATCTGGCTTGCCAGTAGTACACATGAAAAGGTTCTATGAGTCTTCATAGATCACAAGTTTAACATGAGTCAACAGTGTGTTGCAGCAGCAAAGAAAAAACAGCTAATGCTATTCTACGCTGCGTCAACAAAAGTATACTGCCCTGATCAGGGGAAGCAATAGTACCATTCTATTCTTCCTTGGCCAGACCACACCTGGAATACTGTGTCCATTTCTGAGCACCATAGTTTAAGAAGGATATTGACCAGCTGCAACATGTGCAAAGGAGGGCGACCAAGATGATATAATCTGAAAACCAAGCCTAATGAGGAATAGTTGAGGGAGTTGGGTATGTTTAGCCTGGATAAGATAAGACTGAGAGCAATTATGATAGTCATTTTCAAATACAGTGGTACCTCGGGTTACAGACGCTTCAGGTTACAGACTCCGCTATCCCAGAAATAGTACCTTGGTTTAAGAACTTTGCTTCAGGATGAGAACAGAAATTGTGTGCTTGTGGCGTGGTGGCAATGGGAGGCCCCATTAGCTAAAGTGGTACCTCGGGTTAAGAACAGTTTCAGGTTAAGAACGGACCTCCAGAACAAATTTAGTTCTTAACCCGAGGTAAAGGACTGTCACATGGAAGAAGGAACAAGCTTATTTTTTTCTCCTGTTCTAGAGGGTTGGACCCAAATGGGTTCAAGGTACAAGAAAGAATAATCCAACTGAACACCAGGAAGAACTTCCTGATGGTAAGAACTGTTCAACAATGGAATAGACTCCTTCGGGAGGTGGTAGATTCCCTTTCCTTGGAGGTTTATAAGCAGAGGTTGGGTGGCAATCTGTCATAAATGCTTTATTTGGACTAGATGATCCTTAGGGTCCCTTCCAACTTTGGAATTCTATGACTTTTGGTCATAGTAGCTCTATAGAGTGTCCAGGTTCAGAGGCAGCATATTCTCTGAATAGCAGTGAGTTGTGGAAAGGAATGTTGCTTTCAATCCCTATTCAAAAAGTTATTATCTTCTAGAATAAATTTGTTTTAAAACTTTCCTCTTTACGCAGACATTTCTGGTGTGCCCCTGGAAACCCTGAAATTGTTAGTTTGAGAACATGTGGTTGCTTTCAAGAGTTCTTAACTGTTTTTTTTAAAAGAAGGTTGGCTTTTTTGTTTTTTTCTAAGTATTCATTAGATTGCTTTAGCACTTACCTGTTTGCTGCCATGCACTCCTTTGGAGGAACATGGTAAATATAAATTCAACAAAAAAATTAGAAAAATGACCCATGGGCTTTATATAAGTGTTGGGTTGGCTACTGCGGCAAGCAGAATATTGGACCAGATAGGCCTTTTAGTCTGTTCCAGTCAGTGCCAGATTTACGTATAAGCTAAACAAGTTATAGCTTAGGGCTCCACTCTATTGCCACCCCCCCCCCAAAAAAAAAAATAAAGGGGAAAAAACACACCCTGGATGTACATTTCCAACATATAAGATAAAAAACAAATAAAATAAAACCTACATACAGCAACAGTGGCAAATGGCTTTAGATATCTGATAGGTCCATAAATTACCATATAGCATATATTCAACACAAAAAATACCAGCAGCAATTTGTTGTTGACAAAGGACAACTGGATATATAAACGGCCCCATTACCTTCACTAGCTTTGGGCCTCATGAGACCTAAATCCCGCCCTGGTTCCAGTCATGCTTTAACATTCTTATTGACCATGATGCCTTGAGCACCAGTGCAATATCCTGAGAATACCCATGTGTCAGAGTCATGGGTCGTGGATGGTCTTTGTGCTGGTGCTGCTAGGATCAGGTTCTTGGAGAGGGCAGAGGGCAAGCTGAGAAAAAGAGGAAAGAGAATGAAAGCCTCTGAATTCACTTTTTTTTTTTCCATGAAAGGGATGGCAGGGAGGATGAGGCGCTGTACAGCCGATCTGAACTTTTGTTGAAATGTTACGCACTGTCAGGGGCAGATGAGTATCTCATTCAGCGATAATAAATAGCAGATGTGGTTGACGCTGATTTGGCTGAGTGAGGATTCACGGGCTGTACGCTATTTCCCCCACTGTGTCTCGCGGTCGACAGGCCTCCCGGTTTTCGCTTCACATCAAAACTGGGAAGAACTGCAAGGTGCCCGAGTTGAAATTGCTTTTTGGCGATCCAGATTTCATGCTGTGAGGGAAGCAGCATCTCAGAGATGAATTGGAAAGCCACGCTTGTCAGGAATGAAATGTGATGAACTTCAGAAATGTGCGTGCGCTGGGGTGTGTGTGTGTGTGAGTTTTATTATTGACACGCAATAGCCAACATCGGCTCCTTCATCTTCTTTTTAATACTGTGTTCTTGAGTAGGCGAAGGTTCAACTTGGCACATTCTTTCTGGTGAAATGATACATATTTATACAGCTGGGGTGAGGGAAGTGGGATAATAACCCACTTGGTGCATGAAACACTGTCTCAGCGAAAGGAAGGATTTGTTATTATAAACAAAGCAAAGACACTTTTTCTATTGCTGGTTCTGTAATGCTAACTTTATTAAGGTGTGACCTTTGCCTTCTAAGGGAGATGATAAACCTCTTCGACCCTGGATTCCATTCTTAAAAATAAATCCTAGGCCACAACTTTTATAACAAGAGCACTGGGTGCAATCATGAGGATCACAAGTCCCACACAAACTGGTACATGCCAGCCTTTATGACTTACAGATCTAGCTTATACTCAGAGGGAAGGATTTTATCAGGGTTCTCCAGTCACAAGGCACTTCCAGATTGTTGCTGCTTTCAGGTGGGATTCAAAGTTATATCAGCAAATCCAAGTTGCACAATTAATTTTTGTTTGGTGCTCTTACACAACAAACTTGTCCTGAAAATTCACAGTAAAGTGTGAGAACTTTTTTAACAAACTTTTTTATTGATTTAATGCAAAACAAGGTGATAAGGGAACATCAAGAAACAAACCAACACAAATCAAACCCAACCTTGCATTAGTCATTGTACACCAATACATTTTAGGAATAGCAACAAGTGGTTAGGATAGCAAAATATGAAAAGGAGTGTTTCCCCTGACCCAAGTTGAGTACTTAAGTATGATAAAAAGTTTAAAACAGGGATCACATTGTAGCAAACACATCGAATTTGGCTTGACCTTTAGCCTTTCCATAAAAGCTAAGTGCAAAACACACCTATATCAAGTTATTTCATTTCATAAAAAATATATACCGCTTTATTGTGATAAGACCTAAAAATGAGGTTTTGTAAGCAAGAAATCAGACAATGTTTTTCAGCCCCCTGCTCTAGTTGACTGAGCTGCCACTAAAAGGAAAATAATGTCCTTATAGAGCAATTTAAAGGTAAAGGTAAAGGGACCCCTGACCATTAGGTCCTCACGTGGCTGACTCTGGGGGTTGCGGTGCTCATCTTGCTTTATTGGCTGAGAGAGCCGGCATACAGCTTCCGGGTCATGTGGCCAGCATGACTAAGCCACTTCTGGCAAACCAGAGCAGCGCACAGAAACACCCTTTTCCTTCCTGCCGGAGTAGTACCTATTGATCTACTTGCACTTTGATGTGCTTTTGAACTGCTAGGTTGGCAGGAGCAGGGACTGAGCAACAGGAGCTATGAAAAGAGAGATTAGACTTAGAAGAGCACTGTTTGATTCGTTTTTTAGAAATACAATAATACCTGCATATATGGTGGTTCTGCCCATATGTTGTAATATTTTGGGATAACATTTGTATGATGCCACATCATATAATGTCCCTACAAACAAATCAGAATCAATGCTTTAAAAAAAAAATAGCTGGCAGCATCTAACCTCCCCACAAATTTGTGCACAGATGTTGCAATGAATGCTTAATATACTGGTCATCTGGATGCAACCACAGTGCTTTGCGGGGAGGGATGTTCATGAAGTAAATAGCTTGGCTCTCCAGTCCTTCTTGCTGTTTTGTGAGTTCAGTCTCTTAAGCTTTCTGGTGAAGTAATTATTATGCCCTGATTTCCAGTCCATACATTCAGTCACTTGTTAGACCTGTCCAGGGATGCTTGCATTTTTATGAAAAAAAACAATACCTAATTGTCACTTTGCAAAGCAACATGCGTACCAAAACACACTCAGCCTTCGAGTTCAGTGTGACGTGTGTGTGTACTGGACACGTCTAAAATGGCCACTGCTTGTATTTGTAAAGCTGACTTGATAATGAACATGTCATCTTTAATTACACCCAGGAAATACACTCCTTATGCTAACAGTTTAATAAATGTGTTTTGAAAAAAATAAAAAATGGTCTGAAAATTACAAAATGGTTTTGGTTAAGAGTAAAATGTATTGATTAAAAATGCTCTTGAATTTTCAGCCAATCGTATCTTTTTCTCCACAATTGTGAGCTCTGATGATTGTGGGAGGGGTGGGGGAAAGCCAGAAAGGCAGTACTTAAATTTATTAATTCGTGTAAAGTGCTTTTTATATCCTCGGACAGAAGTGCCAAGTGATATTACGACATTACCGTAGCTCAGTTGACTTCTCTTTCTTTCTCAAATTCCTTTTACCTGTGGAAATAGCTATCTGGCCATATTTTATCATGTGAATATTTCAATTCAATTAGATTTTTTTTAAAAAAATAAAATAAAAAGCATACAGTGAGGTTCAAAATGATCACTATATCACTCCAACTTTCTTCCATTCCCAGAAGGTTAATTGAAAGGCGGCCATCTTAGTGACGTTTAGACAAATGAGGATAATTATGTGTTCTCTGGCTCTTTGAGAGGTTAATTGCTTAGATGTACGAAGTCTTGAAGAACAAAGAAAGAATAAATCAGAAGCAGGACTATGATCTGATAATGTAATTTGGTATATTCATGTACAACTCAAACAAATAAACCCCCTAATTAGATGAACTTGTTCATTTATGTGGACACACATCCAGTTTGCCCATTGCTAGATATCCGGAAAATTCACAGATTTGGTTTTACAAATTGAATGAATAATTCTTCCAGTATATCCTGGAACGATAAGGCACTAAATTCAGTAGAATGGGAGAAATATAGTTGTTTTCAGAAGAGAATGGGAAAGCATAAAAGCTACCTCACAAAGACTTTCCCCTTTGCCTTAACTGTGGTTCTCAAAAGTGTTGCATAGATATCATTAAAGTTGCATGGAAGATTATAGAAAGACCCTTTCCGAACCACAGTCCTGGACCTGCATTTTGGTTCAGAGTTGTTGTTTCCTAAACTGATATTTCAAGATGATTTGGGAGGTTACCTTCCCAGAGAAAACACTGGGAGATTTTTGAGGGAACCATTCTTCCCCACCCTCACCCCGGTAAGAGGAGTGAGTGATCATGTACTATACATTTGTGTAGTGAATGCCTCAGCCAGAGACCCAGCAAAAACTTTAATGCTTCACAGAACTGCATTGCCTGGGCTTTCCTCCCACCCACAGTGAGTGCCCTGTTTGATATCTAGGGCTGGTAATGAAACTCCCCACACAGTGGGCAAAACTAAGACTTTGGTCTAGCAGTACCACCAGATTATTGCCTGAAGTGAAAATAATGGGGTGAATTTGGAGGTTCCTCATTCATAGAAATTTTACCTGAAGATTTTCAGGAGAAATAAAAAAATATCAAATAAAGCTGGTAAAAAAAAAACCTGCAAAACAGACAAGGGTTCTTCTAATATCTAGGAAGATTCTATGTGGCACCATTCACATCTCACTTTATTCCACTTCCCCAACTGCTAATTTCCACATTATATTTGAGCTTTCACATGGCCTAAAAGCCACTTTTGGAAGCAAAGTAGAATTTAGTACAATTTTAGTACTCATTTCTATATTATTTGCAAACAGATTGTTTCTAGAAGCAAATAACACAGAAATGAGCACTAAACTTGCACTATATTCCTTTATAGTTCTAGAAGTGGCTTTTGGTTGTGTGAAAGCTCAAATACAATGTGGAACTAACAGTGAGTTGTGAAAATGGAACACTGTCATGTGAACACAGCCAGGCACTGTGTGCATGTATCTTTTTATTGTTGGTTCCATGCCTTTTGAAGCCATCCTCTTTCAACAAATCTTCTAAGTTGAGAACTTTATTCCAGCTGCTATCTTTCATTTGGGTTTGAATTTATTTTATGTATATGCTGATGTTGCTTTAAATTGTTTCTTTGAAAATAATAATAATAATAAATTGTTTTTTGAGTTGTTTTTAAATATGCAAAGGTTTTAACTGTTTTTATATATAAAAGGTAAAGGACCCCTGACAGTTAAGTCCAGTTGTGAATGACTCTGGGGTTGCGCCGCTCATCTCGCTTTACAGGCCGAGGGAGCCAGCATTTATCCACAGACAGTTTTTCTGGGTCATGTGGCCAGTATGACTATGCTGCTTCTGGTGAAACCAGAGCAGCACACGGAAACGCCGTTTACCTTCCCCCGGAGCGGTACCTATTTATCTACTTGCAGTTTGATGTACTTTTGAACTGCTAGGTTGGCAGGAGCAGGGACTGAGCAACAGGAGCTCACCCCGTCATGGGGATTTGAACCGCCGACCTTTTGATCAGCAAGCCCAAGAGGCTCAGTGGTTTAGACCACAGCACCACCTGCATCCCTAGGGTTTTTATATACATATGATATTGTAAATTGCTTTGTGGCATCTTATGGGAAGCGATTCGTCACAGAAATATATATAAATGAATTGTATCCAGTGCTAGATGTACTCTGTACATTGAGTAGACCTGTTGGCATTGCCTAGCCAGTGGAAGAGGATTCAGCCAATGGATCTCCTAACCCATCCATCAGTTTATGAGCTGCTTCACTCACTCTCCTCCTCTTCCAGGTTTGGGATAAACAAGAAACCCCAAACACTTAAAGATTTGCTTACTAAGCAAATGGTTGAGGTGGGTGACAAGTGAGTCAGTGAAGGAATGGGGCAGTGGGCACAGTGGCTGTATCCTCTTCAACTCCCAGTTGTTTAATGTTTTAGGCATATACTCCAATTGGGATGTGCCAGGGTGATACTCGGTGGAGCCATCACCCACACTCCCCCCACCCCACCGCCGCCTTAAAACAGAAATCTGCTGAGGTGGCCACTACTTCTTTTACTGTCTTGTGAATGAAAAATTTGTCTTTAATTGCACCAGGAGAAATAAAATATGTGTGCTGAATCTAGGCGAGTTGGGGGAGGTGCCGAAATGTCAGGCATTAAATTTCCTCTGGTGGGTTATTTTATTTTGCTTAATTGTTGGTGAAATTTTTGCAAATTGGCAATTATAATCTTGGGCTGATTGCTTACCCAGGTAATTTACAGATTTCTCATTTGGCAGGGATGCTTCATAACACTTCCCATAAAATATGGCTTCATCATCCTGCGACAGAGTTCCCTTCTTCTTTATAGGTTATTGCTTCTGCCTGCGGGAAGCTTGGATAGTAATTCCATTGCTCTGCCTTCTTAAGAAAATTGAATCAAGTGCCTTTCCTCTTCCCTGTGTATTGGAATGACGTGTTTACCCCCGTTTTCAATAAACATAGGGACTTTCTTTGATTTTCTCTTGCATAACCAAAAATAGGAAGTGCTAAGAACAAATCTTCCATCCCCCTGGAGCCCTGTTCATGAGAACTACTCACAAGAGTGGGGAGCAGCAGCCATTCTCACTAGCCCTGCCATTGGTGTCATGCAATCCAGCTAGGGCAGTGCAACTGATTTGTCAAAATCCCAAAGTTAATTAGGCAGATTTGTACCAAATTTGGATCAGGCAGCTACAAATTATTACAGAATGGGTCTGGTGGACTCGAATTGAATTCTGTCAATTTGTGCCAATCTGGAACTAGGAAAAAAAAATCTGTTTAGCCAGAGAGGATGTCTACAAAGTGTTGCAATGATCAATTACAGCACCATGTAAGGAGAGCACAAGAGTGGGGAATGGGGAGGGGCTCTGCATTTTACTCATTGAGAGCATCCAATCAAGGGCTAGAATCCAGCCATCTTCAACCAGAGTGCCTGAGAGACAGGGTTGGATAATCTTCAACTGCTACAAGTTCACACTGCCTTCACTCTTTTGTAAGTTCTGGCTTTTATAAAGGGCCACATTAATATCACTCTGCAATCAGTTAGCCCCTCCTTCCCTCCTTCCTCCCTACCTGCCTTCTTTCTTAAAACCTATGGGGCTGGCACTGCCTGTCAGCTTCCTTAGTGTTGCCCTTGTAAAGCTCAGCAGGGAGGGAGATGGTGCTCTGGCACCACCTACTATGAATCTCCCTGTCTTCTGCCCTGTGACTCCCAATGTTGGATCTACTCTACATTAACAAGGGGAAGATGTGTGCAGGCACAACATTTTATATGTTGGTGAAAACCCTTATTTCCAGAGTCCATTTTATTTATTTATAAACTGAACTTTCATAGAACTACACCAAGGTGTAGTACATCGTACAAAAATACAATAAGAACATTTATATATATATAAATAATAATCTGTAAAAACAGTGATAAATATTGCTTGTTAAAAAGAAATTCACACTGCACTAACTGCATCTTCCACACCAGATACAAGAGTAGCCACACGCAGAGCATGTTATAGTAATCAAGTATATCTCTCTGAATCCAACCTGATTTAATTTTGGGCTTACCTGTTCTTATCTTGGTCTTTTGGTGTTCGCTTACTAAAGAAGCTAGACTGGCTCCCTTCTTCTTCACCTTTGTGCTAACAGGTGAAGACTTTTGGGAACAGGCTTTTGGGAACTGGCTGCTTTTAATGTAAGCGCTGGGGCTATGTTGTTTTTATTGTAATTGTTGGTATGGTTTTAACAGATATATGAGAGAGAGAAAGAGTTTTGATTCTATCCATGTTTAATTGTCCCTCCCCATGTTTTAAGTGGTTCTTTTTATCTATAAAGGTAAAGGTAAAGGGAGCCCTGCCCATTAGGTCCAGTCATGACCGACACTGGGGTTACGGTGCTCATCTCTCTTTTTTGGCCGAGGGAGCCGGCGTACAGCTTCCGGTCATGTGGCCAGCATGACCAAGCCGCTTCTGGCAAACCAGAGCAGTGCACGGAAACGCTGTTTACCTTCCTGCCTGAGTGGTGCCTATTTATCTACTTGCATTTTGAAGTGCTTTCGAAATGCTAGGTTGGCAGGAGCTGGAACTGAGCAACGGGAGCTCACCCCGTCACGGGGATTCGAACCACCGACCTTCAGCCACTTTAAATCCCATCAGGGGAAAGATGGGATATACTGTAAACATATTATGACAGCAACAACAACAGCTATCAGGGATGGCAGCAATGGGAAGCTGCTAGCAGGCACCAGAACTCCAACAGGACCCAACATTGATGCTTACTTGAAAGCCCCAGATTTTATGGTTCTTCAGTCAGCAATATGGTGGTTGAGTTCTGCCTTTTTAGTTTCCCACAATGCCCTGGAGTGATGCTACATCTGGGGAATTGTGATAAAATAGTAATTTCCAGGTTCCCATATTGCTGATCAAAGAATGAAATAACACAACACAACATCCTTGCTAAAACTACAGGGTCTAGGATGTGCCTGAATAGGAGACTGCCTGGGAATCCCAAGTGCATTGAGAGCCAGTGTAGTGTAGTAGTTAGAGAGTTGGACTAGGACATGAGAGACCAGAGTTCAAATCCCCTTCTCAGTCATGAAGCTCTGAGTGAGCTTGAGCCAATCACCACCTCTCATCCTAAGATGCCTCATAAGGTGGTTGTGGAGATTTAATGAGGAAGGGGAAAGGTAGGCTATAAATGCAATAAATAAAAATAAAATAAGTGGGAACATATGTAGGAAGCTGCTTTGTGCAGAGTCAAAACACTGGTCCATCTAATCCACTATTGTCTAGTCTGACTAATAGCAGCTCTTCAGGGTCCAGACTTGGAGCCTTTCCTAGATGTGCCTAGAGATACAGGGCTGGAATTTCCGTCCTTTGGCTTGCAATGCATGAGGTATAAAACTGGACTGCAACCGCTGTCTGTCCTGACTCCCATCATGGAAGGAAGGCAAGATGTAAATGCAATTAATAATGTGAATTGGAATACCCTTTATCCTGGCTTCTCTTGGCCACCAACAACCATATGCCTCATGGCAAACAGCTCTAAAAATGCTTCCGTTTATCTGGCTTTAATTAAAAACTCAAACTTTGTGTTATGCAAACCTGCAAATCTTACAGATGAGCCAGGCGGAGGCGGGAAGACCAAGTAAACATTTGCCTTCTGCTGTTTTGTCATCATGCTGGCATCACACTGCACATCTCTGAACACAAATTGTAGGAATGCTGGGCTTGGTGAAGTAATAGTAGTAGGAAATGCCAATGCTCAGACTTTGGATTCATGAGTCCAGTTTAGACATGCTTTGGAAATGTAGTTCTTTAGCTCTGCTCAGCCATTGACCCTTTCTCTTTGGATTATAGAGCTTTGTAGCTCACAAAGAAAAAATAAATAAATAGCTACTAGGATTACAGGTGGGGAGAGAACAGTTGTGCTTGGGCCCTTCTGGTGGGCATCCTATGGGCATCTTTGACATCTGATAACTATGTCTTTAGAGCTTACCCTACTCCTGTCACTGTAATACTGGATTTCAGATTGCTATAACCTGCCCTGGGACCTGATGGTATAGTGCCGGGAGGTTATAAATTGAATTGATCATCACTATCATGCTAGCCACTGTGAGAACATGCTGCTTGTCTCAATGGGCCTTTGTCATGATAGAGCAGGATCGTCTTGTGATTCAGACCACCAAATCACAGAAACGAAGATATGTACATATTTGAATGTTGAAGGTCTTCATTTGTGGCAGGCAATAAACATATGGGGCAATAAAGGGAGAAGCAGAAAGTGCAGAGGGGGGGGGAAGTACAGCGTGGAGTTTCAGGGTGTTTTCAATGGATCTAGAAGCGGGATGCTCCCAGCTACTCATAAGTTTGAAGCTTAGGGAAACTTCTATCTATGCTTCTACTTCTGCCTATCTGCCCAGACAATCTACAATTGCAGTTTAATTCTCCATGGCTGTTCTTGCATCATCTATTAAGATACAGAGAGTTTATCCAACTAGTCCAGCTGTTTGGGAGATAATTACTACAGAACCCAACCTGCTGTATAATAATCCTTCTGGGCACGCTGCCAAGACCCTGAGACTCATTCCCCCGATGGCTGAAACTTCTCCATTTCATTTAAGAGCTGCAGAGATTGGAACTTGGGATCCTTGTATGAAATACATCTTTGGCAATAATTGGAGATGGGTAGGAAGGGGAAGTATGAGCTGGACCCTATTAAGAGCCAAACTGTGTGGTACATATAAATGTGATGTGAAGCCACATCTTGTAGGGAAAGCAGCTTCGAGGAGGGGAATTTGCAGGAGAGAAGCAGTAGAGAAGAAGGTGCTGAACCCTTCCCCCACACATTGTTTTTCCACATCCATTCACCCAACCCAAGTCACTTTCCCTAATCCATTGACACACATACCATGACACCAACACCATGTTGGTGTTTGCATACTAAAACAAAATTCCACATTATTCAATACAAATGAGAATGTGATGCTTTTGTAACAATTGGGCACTGTCTGACCAAAGCTGAACATTATTAAGTGCTGGTTATTTCAGTGAGAGAGAAAACAATTAACTAGATGAAATCAGTGGTGAGTGCTTAACTGTGGCAGGGTCAAGCTGTTCAACTGCAGAGGAATTCTCTTCCAGTGGTGTATGGGGGGGGGAGTATATGGAAGAGTAAACATTTGCAACTTCTACCTACGATGAAAAAGATTTCGGCCTTCTCTTCTACTCAAGTCGAGTTCAGCTCTTGAAGGCAATCACAGGTGTATGTATACAAGTTTCAAACATTGATCAAAGGAACACAGTTGACTAGGAATGGTAGCAAAGGGATCAGAATAGTTTGAAGTGGCCCTAACAGTGCAGTCTTATACACGTTTATTTGAAAGTAAGTTCTACTTTGTTCAGTGGAGCCTACTCACTTGTTGTCCTGGCCCCAGCTGCCACTGACGGATGGGGGATAAATTCAGTGAGGTTCAGCTTTTAATGCATGCCTGCATAATTTGCACTTTACACTGAAAGTCTAGTCAGAATCTGTATGCCAGGGGTGGGCTGAGGACTGTGTTCCCTTGGTGTAAGTGCTCAGGGGCTATGGGTGACTCTAAAGCAAAAAGTGGGTAGGACACCCCTTCTGTTTCTCTTATTATTCACACACATACATTCACAGACACATGTGCAAATATGCATGCACAAGCACCAACTCTCCAACCCCTTCATTCATCCACCATCCATTCTCCTCCATTCATTCTTCCTCCTTTGGCCACATTGAAGGAAGTGGGCAGTTTCACACAGCCCCTTAGGCCGCAGATTCTCTACCTGTGCTGTGTGTGGAATGTGGGCGTGTTGCAGTGACCTGTGTTTCCTAGGACATTTTGAACTGGAAAATACCTTGCAGCAATTTCCTGAACAAAGTAGTGTATTTTGTGACCTCAGTTTGCATTGGAAACTTCTCTGATGCCCTAGAGTGTGATCTAAATTACCGTGTTTATTCTACTTGCAGTTAGCAAAGAAAGCTAAAAACTTTTAAACTCCCAAGCTTGCCTGATACTTTATTTGTAATGGCTATCCATTCATTGTGACTAATGAACTGATGAAATGGAAGATTTTCTGCGGAAATATAAAGGCGCTGGTAAAATGTTGTTCGTCTCCAGCACCCATGTGCCATGGGCTGTGCTCGCTTTGGTGAGTTTGAGCCAGCATTTCTGTCTAACAGGGGAAGGAAAAACACATTTTGTGGTGAGATGCCTGATTCATTGTGGCCATAGCCTACTATTAACACATGTTAATTACTGGCACTTAATTACAGAGCGAGTTGCAACAGCACTGAATCTTCTCTCTCCATCTTCTTATTTCTTTCTTCCCGCTCCCTCCCTGCTTCAAAGACTGAAGACAATTTATATATATAAAAAAACAACACAAAGACTAGAGGGCTCTAGGTTCTTGAATTTCAGGTCTGCTAACACTGCTGGCAATAAACTCTTTACTTGCCTCCCCCCTCCCCTCCTTTTGATTGAAGAACACTAGAAATCAGCTGGGGAGCAGGTGGTGCATTGTGTTAGATTAGCACTGATTGAATTCTTACATAGGCAGCTGATTGAGGCTGCTGTTCAGCAAGCACACGACTCTACAAACAGTGGGCTGCAATGAAGAGGGCATTTTGCTGGATCATGTCCCTTAATCAGCCTCCTTGATTCTGTCGATACTGTCTGTGGGTGTCGTTCACTTGCTTCCTCCCCGGCTCCTTTCTCTGGGCCACAGAATAGAAATTCAGACCATGCTAGAACTGGCCAGCTACTTTTTTGCCAGTTCAAAGGAGGAAGCCAAATTCCCAAGCAAAGAAATTCTTGGTGCACCCTCATTCACCAATAGTTACTAAAAAAATAATAATAATAATAAAAAAATCAGACTAGAGTCTGCAGACACTTTGTCATGTGTTCACAGTAGTGGCTGGAGCCTGTTGGGACTGGAAGAGTGGAAGAAAGTTGGGGAAGCCAGCAGTAGATGGCGCCAGAACCTTTGATAGGTGGAGCCAACTCATTCTAATTGTCTCCCCATCCTCTCCTTTCTTGCTGGGGTCTACAAGGGCCACCCTGAGGTTGAGGAAGAAGAAGGTGGCATGCAGTACCACCCCCTGGCCTGGCTGTAAGTAAGAAAGCAGGCAGGTAGAGGCTGGATTAGGGTGGACAGAGGTGGATAGGGTACAGTTTAAGGAGCCAGCCTCCACTGTTTGTTTGTTCATTATTATATTAAGTCAAGCACAACATGCCCAGGTTAACTGTTTTGGCTGGTGCATAAGTTGTAAAATTCAAGGTGCAAGGACCCAGCCCTGCCTTGGAAATCTTAAGCTGTGCTTGTTAATGGCCCTCTTTGGCAGGGCTCAACCCATGATCCTGCAGCAGGGCTTGTTTTAGGGTAAAGGGAGAGAGAGAGATGGATATGGATGGGTGATGTGGAAACTGGGTTGCACTTAAGAGAATGTTGCACAGTTAGTTAACTGTCCCTAAACACAACATGCAGGTTGCCTGGACAATCCCATCCCTTGACAGTAGAAGCATGTGAAGGTTGATGGTGTGGTTAATTGGTGATGAAGAAAAGGCATTCTGTACGTGCACAAAATGACTTCCATTTTAAAAATTTAAATCCATGTATTCTGAGATTGTGTCCTGGCACCAAAGAGAGGTTCAGGAGGTTCAGTCGTGTTCTCTGTTCTGTGCAGCAAGAAATGGGTACCAGCAGTGAGAAGCAGGCATTACCCAGAGCACCATGCACACAGCAATTGTGCCCAGCGAACGCTTCCTGCCAAGGGCTAGGAGATTGAGCAGCATGCTGGGTAGGTTTGCTTATTATCCCTTTGGCATCAGGAGATGAACAACACAATCTTCTGTGTGTCGACTCAGAAGTAAGTCCCACTATGTTTAATAGATCCTGCACAAGTCAAGATCTTCATTGCACATTGTATCTAAAGTAGTGTGCATGCAACCGAAAGCTCATACCAATAACAAACTTACTTGGTCTCTAAGGTGCTACTGGAAGGAATTTTTATTTTATTTTGTTTCGACTACGGCAGACCTATCTGTAACTAAATTGCATAGACTGTAAGTCATGGTAAATACTTGACAGCATATGTGTGGACATAAAATGTCCATTCCAATTATTAACATTAAAACAATAAATACATGCTCTGGGCTGAATTTATGAGACGCCACTTTTGCTTTTGCAGAAGCAAAATTGGCTATATAATTAGTAATATTTTAATCTTTTCCCTGAAAACGAATTACAGTTTTTCCATGGAGAAGACCTCTCCTGAACCTCAGAGACAGGTGGAATAACCATTAGGGCCTCCCCTCTTGATCCTAATACCCGACAAAGTCTGTAGGCAAGGAACAGAGGGATCTTTTAGATATCTGGGACCTACGTTCCATAGGGCTTTGAACACTAGAATGAGCATCTTAACTCAGGCCCATAAATGAACTGGCAGCCTGTCCTTCTTGTAAGGCTTCCCATACAGGCATCTGGTTGGTCACTATGAGAACAGATTGCTGGATTATATGGATCTTTGGCCTGATCCACCCAGACTCTTCTTGTGCACTTAAGCAGCTACCCAGAAGAGCCTGACCCACCTCCAGCACTTCCCATGGTTTGAATAAATGACTTTCTTACTCTCTGAAAACTCTGAGCCTTCATGTGGCTGATAAGAAAAGTGCCAAGAAACTTGGAGAAGGAACTTGAATGGAAGTTTTCCAATAAATGGAAGGATAAACCTGTGGCTGCATTAGCAGCAACTGTGCCAGCAGAAGGGATTGGGAGTTAAGGCTAAGAGCCTTCTGTCCTCATTACCATGAATAAATATCACTGGTGACAAAGCGGAAGCTGGATAGGCCCCATCCTTCCCTCTAGGACCTATTGTATTAAACCTGGCACTACATGCCACAAATGTCATTGTACTGGAGGCTAATTTGACGATTTGTGTTGTTGAGCAAGGATTAGCGCAACCTCATGTTTTGATGGCCTGTTTCTAATTTGCATCTTTAACGAGTTGGGAACCCAGCCAGGTCCTATTCTTTTGTGTTTACTTCTGAGGAACAGTGTTTATTTCTGATGATGGCAAATAAATCTTCCCTTTCTCCCTCTGCCCCCCACTCCAAGAACAGAATGCCATTGGGTCTCATCCACTCTGTGACCAGAGGGGCTGCAAGATGGAAAGAAACAATACATCAGTGATGAACCCTTTGCATGGAGGGGGGTCATTAAAATCTTCTCCCCCCCCAAAAAAAAACCCTAAGGGCCCCACTCCTGTAGTGATTTGTCCTAAGATTCCCGGAAATCTTGACAGCAAAATATGGAGACCTGGTCATTTATTTGTATAAGAAACATGCTGTGGAAGTGGACAATTTTAGAACCAACTCTGCAAAGAATTGTGTTAGCTGTTCTGTTTAATTGAAAATAAATAAATAACATTACGGCAACACCTTTAATAAGTCATCTAAAATGCTACAGAATATTGTGCAAGCTTTTCATCTCATCAGGCTTGAATGCAGGGGCCATATTCCCTTCCAGGCAATGTTCTGGGGGCCACATGCCAGTGGTGGGTAGAGGCAAAGGGGTCAGAGCAAAACATGCCAATTTCACCTGTTGGTAGAGTAGGCTGGTTTCTACATACGCCACACAGGAGTTATCAGAATTTGTGGACACATTCCAACCCATTGTTATTCCACCCTGACTGCTGAAGAAAATGTATCCTCTGAGAATAAAGTCCCATCTTCAGGTAGTAAACATTCCTCTTCCTTCAATTTAAGATCTCACAGCTGAATGTCTAAGTTTAGTCTTAAAGTTACACAAAAAACAAAGGTGGTTGTGTTGGCCATTAAGGGGAGAAATTCAAAGTCCACATTAGGGCAAGACCTTTATTTAGTCCAGCAACTAAATGTGCCAACTACAGAGTGTAAGTTTCTGAGTTCCCTAGAGTTCTTTATCAGGCAATGTCGCTCCTCATCCCTGCAAAACTAGGTGATCTGTACTGATCTGGTTGCTCAATGGTACGAGTTACAGAGATCATATTTCACCAACCATGTCTGCAGACATTTCAAGGTCTTGTGGGTGTCAAGAATTCCAGTAGTGAGTTGCAAAACAACCCACTGCTGCAGAATTCCCCCCCCCCCCCAATGAATTGTTTGAAGCACTGAAGAGGTTTTATAAAGCAGAAGCAGCTGGTGAGTTGGTTGCACCACTGTTGACCTGGCCTTCTGGCAGCACAGCTGATACCACTTACTAGAACTTATGGAGGAGAACGGCCAAGGAGATCAGTGCTGTGCAGGCACACCAATGGAGCCAACTCAGTGCTCCTGCCAATGCTCCCCACAGCACTGACCTCCCTGACACATTGCTTCCCCTTCACACCCTGAGGCCAGGTGTGCTAACCTCTCCTCCTCACGGACTACTCCTGCCGTCAAGGAAGTTATTTTAGTCTCTGCACAGAATGAATGACTTAGACCCCAACAACCTTATTGACTTTGGCCCTAAATAGATGGGAAACTGCCTCCTTCCACACAGACCCTGTTAGGTGCTAAGATCCTCAGAGGAGACCCTCTTGCTATTTCCTACACCTTCAGAGGCTCAAGTGCATGTGGGGGCAGGGCCTTCTCTGTGGTAGCCCTTAGGTCGTGGAACTCCCCACAGGGGTATGTCTGGCACCTTCATCATACAGCTTCCAAAGAATGCTGAAGACATATCTCTTTACCATAGCTTTTGCACACCCCACAACATTTCTCCAGTGAAAATAGGGACACCCTGAGGAAAAGCAAGACATTCCAGGATCAAATCAGAAGCTGGGACGGCTTCTGTAAATCCGGGACTGTCCCTGGAAAATAGGGACACTAGTAGGACCTGCTTTCAACCCTTGCAATGTATATTTTAAAATGATGTCTGTGATTTTAAGTTGTTTCAGTTTATAAACCTGTGTTTTAACATTGTTACCCACCCTGGGACCTTAGGATGAAGGCCGTGTAAACAACAATAACAAATCCTAGCAGCACCCGGGCTATTTCCATTCCCTTGGGAACTCTGGAGTTTGATCTCTCTTCTCTTTTTGTGTATTTTACAGTAGTATGGTTATTTTGGAGATGGACTGGAAACCTCCAAGAGAACGTTAATGTGAGGTTTGCATTTGCTTTAATTGGATCCTCTCTAGGGGAAACCTCCTGACTTGATTCAGTGTCGAGCTTTGTTGGAGCTTGTCTGTTGAATCTAAAGACTTTGAAGGTATCTCTTTAGGCCCTCATTGAGTGGGGGCTTTGTCTTAATCCTGGTCAATTGGGGAAAGGTTAGAAAGAGGGATGAAGAGGAAACACCATAGGCTTAAGTAAGCTAAGTGGCAGTAGTTTCTGAGCAAGAATTATAGTGGCACTTGGTAGAATTATTTAGCACCTGCTTTTTTATTTTTATACCTCCACTTTGGGCAGACAAACTTGTTTAAGAGTAGGAATGCATTTGAATGCAAATAAACTAAGCTTGCTATCCGCCCACCTGCACTTTCTGAAAAAAAAGAAAAATGTGGTTCAAATACAAAATAATGACATTTGGTTCCTTGCTTGAGGTCGGTGAACACCTCAATTTCAGTTTCTCTTGCTTTCTCATACCCCCTCCTCACAAAAAAAAAAAAAAAATATTAAGTTCATTTCTCTGTATCTGAAATCAGTTTGTGATTTCTTTTCTTCATTTTAAAGTCCTCAGCAATCAATTTTCTCCCCCATCTTTACAAAAAGTATAGGCAATGCATGCTGAAATCTAAAAAAAGCCAGAGAAATTATTGAATAAGATTTTTCAGTGGTAGAAGGTGAGGCCTAGCTATGGTGTCTTTGCTGCTCTTATGACTATCATAACTTCCATAGTGTCTGCAGAATAGAGTCAGTGTGGCATAGTGGCTAGAGTGTCAGACTTGGGAAACCAGGGTTCAAATTCCTACTTGGCCATGAAACTCACTGGGTGACTCAAGGCCTGTCACTGCCTCTCAGCCCTACCTACCTCACAGGGTTGTTGTGGGGATCTGTTTGGAGGGGGGTGGAAAGTAGGATGCAAATGCAATAAATAAGTAAAAGCCCCGTTCTGTGCCCAATAATCATGGGACACCTTTGCCCGGTGGCACTGTGGCCCATGGATTACAGCAAAATACTGGACAAGGTATCTTCTCTGTGTGATGGGTTCATGGGAAAAATCTGTCCCATGACCCCTTGCTGAAGAGGAGAGGGAAAAGCCTATACAGTGGTACCTCCATTTATGAACTTAATTCGTTCCAGAGGTCCGTTCTTAACCCAAAACTGTTCTTAACCTGAGGTGCGCTTTCACTAATGGGGCCTCCCGCCACCGCCATGAAACTTCCACTCACATCCCAGGGCAAAGTTTGCTATCCGGAACAACTTCTTCCGGGTTAGCGGAGCTCGTTACCCGAAGCGTTCGTAAGAAGGACGGTACGTAACCCGAAGTTTCACTGTATGAGGCTGATTCCCCTGATGCTCTCAACAATTTGGCTTTGAGAGCTTCCCGCCCACTCACCCTCCTAGAGCCTTCTGAGCAATTTTGGGTCACTGGTTGACAGGGCCGGAAATGATTTTTTCTCTCTCTCTCAACGTGATTGGCACATAGTTGCCATTTTTCTGCCTTTCCGTCAGTAAAATTATGACTTTCTGTTGTTAGGCAGAAGAATATTGTTTGTATGAGGGCAGAAATGGCATTGGGCAGGGTCAACATATTATGGGGGGGGGGCATAAGGCGCCTGAGGGGAGGACTGACCACAGCAAACTCAAGCATGTGTTCAGTATCTGTCTGATTGGAATCTGCACCCTGCTCCCTCAGGGAGACCTTGCTTGTTCGGCTTACACCATGGCAAGGTTCAACACTGGTAGACTCCCGTCATACAGGTTTGGAGCGATCCAAACCCAGCAGATCCATCCCATCAACATGGGGCTTGTGGAATGATGAACTGATCCTGGGATCCAATGCCACGCCAACCCTTGCCCTGCCTGCTGCTGTCAATAAAGATTTGTCCTAATTTTATTCCATCACAGTTGTACACTCTGGTCAATTTGCTGCTCTCATGGGTCACATTATTTGCCTGCCTGGGCAAATAAAACAAGTCACAAACTGAAAAACATCCTAAGCTGCTTCTAGGAAGACGTAATCTTCATATTACTTTGAAGCATAAAAAGAGTGGGATATAAATGCAGTCAATAAATAAAGAATAACCACTGTGGAATAAATTATGCCGGGGGGGGGGAACATGACACAAATGTTCTCTGTGCAGAAAAGTCACATAATCTGACTGGGAGGGCAGCAGATTTTGGATTGGATTTTTTATTTTATTTTTTTGTCTTCTGTGAAAAAGGGCTCACAGCCCTGTTTGTAGCAGTTGAATCTATACATAAATACCAAATAAATAAATAAGTAAAGGCTCAGAATGAGGGGAGAAAGGAAGAAAGAGAAAACCATTTGGCCTTGCACAAAGTCAGAATTTACACATCAGAGTTTCCTTTTCCCCCCCTTTCCACCCACTGCACAAAGACAGCATGAAGGCATCCTGATTGTCTCTTCAAACCGTGATCCTTGTACTTCATCTTTAATGAGGAGACCGCCGAGTTCCTTGAAGGGCTTTATGCTAGATATTTATATGAACACAGACATGCAAGTTGTCTGTTTTACATATTACTGCCCTGATTTTTTCCAGTCCATGCAATGAATAATTTACCAAAAACGTGTGTAAGTATCTCTTTATTATTCATTATAATGAACTGAGACAGGAGTAATAGTCCACTAGACTGCAATCCCCTTAGGGCCCAACTTAACTAGGCTGCGCTTAGCTCTCCCACAGTTAATTTGAATAAAGGGAGGGCTCCAGCGTCAGAACAGCAGGGCTGCTGCAGTCGCAAGTCACGATGAAGATGGATAGGAAGTGGGCTGCCAGAGAGTGGAACGAGCAGTACCGAAAACTCTGCACGGTGGAACAGAGGAAGAAATTGCCAAGTGGAAAGTGAGCGGCTGGGCCTACAATGGGGAGAGGGAAGCAATGATGGACTGTCCTGTTTCCTTTGCAGGGAGTTGCTGTGGGGTTTAGCCAGGGCCGGCTCAAGGCAAATGCCCGTCTCATTGTAGGGCCGGGCCTGAGTTTAGCTGGCTCTATGTCGCTCAGAACTTCTTAGACCTCTAAGAAGCTGGTGAGCCGCTTGTGGCCATGGGAATGGTGATGCCGGCCCATAGAGGAACTGAGCACACCTGTCAACTGAACCACTTGCTTATTACAGATGTATATACCCAGTAGATTGCTGTGGTCTTCAGGAGAGTCTGTTGTGTGAATGCCAAAGATCTCAGGAACCTAACCTGGAGGAATTCAGAGCAGGGCTTTTAGTGTAGCTGCTCCTGTCCTGTGGAATAGCTAGCAGCCCTGCAGAGATACGACAGGCACCCACAATCTGTACTTTCTGGAAACAATTCAAGATGTTTTTGTTCTGATAGGCTTTCCCAGGTGGATAAATGGGTCTTTACCTCAGGAGTCCACTTGTTAGGTTTTTAGTGTTGTTTTAATTGTGTTTTCTGCTTTTGTGCTTTTAAATATCTTACATGTGAATTGCCTTGAGGCAGTGGTTTAGAAGGCGATTCACAAATTAATAAACTGATGATGATGATGATGATGATGATACAGGAAAGGGTTGATTAAATGCTGTAGTATTTTGACCAAACTGCGGGAGGCAGTGGAAGACAGAAGTGCCTGGCATACTCTGGTCCATGGGGTCACGAAGAGTTGGACATGACTAAACGACTAAACAACAACAACAACAACAAATGACATCATAGCTAGTAAAAGATTGAGTCAGTTGGAAGCCATTACTCTGTTTTGGACTTGCTTATACGAAGGCTGGTAGCAACCTATTCACTGTGTCTGGAACTGTTTGTGAGGTTGCCTTGAAAGAAGTTTTCTTTTGGTGTGTGCGTGCAAAATGTTTAAGTTGAATGTGCAGCTGAGACTGAAATATAACTGTCTATTAAAACAACACCAACACAGTTTTAGCCAAGATATCTGCTTTTACGTGTAGGATATTTATTCCACTGCTATATAATACCATGCATATATTTATATTTCCTTCACACCACTTATCCATCTCAATGTGCTCTATATCTGATGTTCTGTTGTACAGCCATGGCAAATGCCACAACCCATTGAGGGTGCTTCTCCTCCCTGTCTTCCTCATTTGACTTTCCTTAGCTGGAATGCATTCTTCAGCTGTGATTATGTCTCTAGCTTTCCTGAATGGAGGGTGGGCAAATGTGGGTTTATAGAAACCTCTGATTTTGAAAGGCTGGAATATAGCCTATTGTGCAAAGACCCCATCCATCTTGTGCAGGCATAGGCAAACTTGGCCCTCCAGATGTTTTGGGACTACAATTCCCATCATGCCTGATCTTGTGCCTTTGGCCCCACCCACAATTCAGAAAGTTGACTGTGAAGGCCTTTGGCCCTTATGCTGAAAATTGTTTCCTATTACTGCTGTAGTGTGACATCATATCCAGCACTGGATTGAGCCCATCAGAAGTTTTTGCTTGAAGTTTTCCTGTTAACAGTAGAATTACTAATAAAAAGATTTGTCTCTGTAACTGTTTACAGAGTTGTCCAGAAGAAAATGGAGGGGTTTTTTTGGGGGGGGGAGTAGTGGGGCAAAAGAAGTGCATCATTGAATACTGGGCCTGGAAGCCATAAGGCTACATCCAGAGCACTCATTCCGTTAGTGCAAGTATTTTTTGCTTGTGACACAAACTCCCCCTGCTCTCACCCTCCTATGCACGCCTCACACCCTCTCCAAATCTGTACTGGGGGGTTGTGGGAACCCCACAACAGACTTGGAGAATGCTGCAGAGTTCCATTGCACTATCATAAATCCTTGCACCAATGAAGTGAGCAGAGATATCACCTTGCCAATAAAGGTCCGTATAGTTAAAACTATGGTTTTCCCAGTAGTGATGTATGGAAGTGAGAGCTGGACCATAAAGAAGGCTGATCGCTGAAGAATTGATGCTTTTGAATCATGGTGCTGGAGGAGACTCTTGAGAGTCCCATGGACTGCAAGAAGATTGAACCTATCCATTCTGAAGGAAATCAGCCCTGAGTGCTCTCTGGAAGGACAGATCCTGAAGCTGAGGCTCCAATACTTTGGCCACCTCATGAGAAGAGAAGACTCCCTGGAAAAGACCCTGATGTTGGGAAAGATGGAGGGCACAAGGAGTAGGGGACGACAGAGGACGAGATGGTTGGATAGTGTTCTTGAAGTGACCAACATGAGTTTGACCAAACTGCGGGAGGCAGTGGAAGACAGGAGTGCCTGGCGTGCTCTGGTCCATGGGGTCACGAAGAGTCAGACATGACTAAACAACTAAACAACAACATATTGGGGAACAACCCATAGCTTGGGGGGTTGGGTTATGATGCAGTATTGGCATATTGGGGTATACATTTTTATGTGCAGGAAAATTATACCATTGCAATATAATATTGCAATAGTGCATATTATTTTACATCTTCTCCACGCCGCTTCTCTATCTCAGCATAGCTTTGTAGCGGACGCTGCACTGCACACAACCCTTGGCAGATGTTAGCAGGCCATTGAGATGCCTTTTATTCTACCTAATGGACAGGGAATTTGCTGTGGCTGTTGCCGTCATTCTTTTTCTGTGGGTGCTGCTGCCAAGCTTACGGGTAAATAAACCCGGCATTTCTATCAAATGGAATTAAAGCGGTATGTGTGCTTGAGGAACATTCTAAATCCTCACCCTCTCCTTTCCTTTCTTGTCTTTTTCCTCCGCCCCCCTCCTTTTTTGGCTTTGTTCTTTGCCAAGTGTAACTAACCGCTCTGAAAATGTACTTCTTAAAGCTCTGCAATATTAAGTGGTGGGGGAGCAGCAAAGTGGAGAGCATGACGGCAATGAATAGTCAAAATGGTCCTCTATGGTTGTCCAAAGTCTTTTGTGGAGCAGCGAACACCTGCTCTCCCATACGTCTTCTTCCCTGCATGGATTCAGACGGTGGCTAGCCATGCGGTCTCCAATTACAAGGAGGTGGCTTTGATCACACAGTAATGTTATTGTCTGTAGCCCCTTAACTGTGTTTAAACCACCATTTCTCCTCAGCAGAAGTAATCCTGGGCTTAGAGTGAGAGTGAATGGTGGTTACAATGGATGACCAAGAAGCTATATGAAGGGCTGCACAATATGCAGCTGATAATACCTGATTAATGGTCAGACGCATCCACCTTCTGTCTAGCCATTGCTGTTACGAAAGCCTGTGAGTGTGCTTTTATTGGTGCTGCAGCATGGTTTGGTGGTGCAATAGTTTCACACAGCGGCTTGGTTCAAGTGTTCACCCGTCTCCCATATGGTTAGAATCACATGAGGTAGAGAATGGTGAACTTGCTCGTTGACCTGTCCCTTTTCTGTATTTTCCATCACTCAGCTCCATCACACTCTACACATTTGGAACATAAGGGATCAGATAATGGTCCCATTTAGTTCACCACCCTGTTCTCACAGTGGCTGGCCATATACCTATGCGAAGCCTATAAGCTGGACATGAGCAAAACAGCACTCTGCCCACCTTTGTTTCCCAGCAGATGATATTCAGAGGCATAAAGCCTCTGACAGTTGAAGTGGCACATAGTCTAGGGTTGCCCTACGTCCGGGAAAACCCAGACATGTCCTCTTTTGGGGGGCCAACATGCCCATCTGGGTGAATTTTTACATTTTAAAGGAAATGTCCAGGTTTGGGGGGCTCAGCTCAGGCTGCTTTGCATGCCACAGCCGCTGCCAGCCCGGACTGGGCTGGAGAAAGAGGCATGTGGGCGCGGTGGAAGCCCTGCACGCCCACGCCCCTCTTTCCCTGACTCAGGCTGGCAGCGGCTCGGACTGTCCTCTTTTTTTTGCACTTCAAGATACGGCAACCCTAACATAGCCATTGTGGCTTCTAGCGATCAATAGCCTTCTCCATGAATTTTCCCAGTCCTCTTTTAAAGCCAACCAAGTTCATGGCCATCACTGCCTCCTATTGGAATGAGTTACGTAGTTGAACTATATGGTGTGTGAAGAATTATTTTTATTTCTCTGTCCTGAATCTTCCAACACTCAATGTCATTGGTTGTCCACAAGTTCTAGTGTAGTGAGAGAGGGAGAAAAACTATTTCCTATCCACTTTCTCCATGCCAGGTAAAATTTCATATATAATGGAACAGTAACTTATACGGTGGACAGCCTGCTCCACTAGCATAGACTTCCCATGCAACTTAGAACCTTTGCATGATCTAGATTGTAAACTGTGCAGGAAAGGTAACCATTGGATGCTGATTCATGAGAATGGTCCTGAGTGCATTTTCTCTTTCCATGGACCTGCCAGGTGGTTGGAACTCCATCCCTCTCCAGGTCAGACAAGCTCTGGGCATCACCTGATTGCTCAGGGCTTTGAAGAATGTGGGAGAAATTAATTCAGGTCCCATTTTAGTGTGAAATCCACACTTCCAAAACAAATTCACAAACTGAAAGCCTGATCTTCTTCAGCATTCACACTTCTCCGAATTTTGTGATGCAGTTTTCCATGTATAGAATGTGAACAGAAATGTATATAATAGCAAAGAGTGCATGAAAATACATATATCTGTAAAGATAACAAAAATGCAAACTTGCATATACAAGGCAAACTTTCATTTTAAAATTGTATGTGCATGGAAGTGTATACAAATTTCATACAAAGCTGCTTAGCAAAATCACAATTCTGCATAAATGGGGTGAACCAAACCTCAGACTGGAAAAAAAAAATGAGAGAAATAGGAATGGACAGATCCACCCATCCCTACTCTCAGGGATGCTCTTAACTTGGTGATAGCAATGGCCTTCTCATTCCTTTTACCTCTTCCTCCCTTTCCAGGTGTACCGTGGATGACAGGGTGACGCGAGTAGCTTGGTTGAACCGCAGCACTATCCTTTATGCTGGAAATGATAAGTGGTCAATAGATGATCGGGTGGTTATCCTCACGAACACCAAAACCCAGTACAGTATCAAGATCCATAACGTGGACATATATGACGAAGGACCTTACACCTGCTCTGTACAAACAGACAATCATCCAAAGACATCACGAGTCCATCTTATTGTGCAAGGTAAGATTTGGCAAAGATGCCTAAGAAGAAAGACGTTTTTATGTGGGCAGTTTCCTAGGCTTCAAATGGATGCTGTTGCTGATGCTTGGGGAGTTAGGAAACTCAGAGCTTGTTCTGATTGTCTTGTTGCTCAGTAGCTGAGCTTCTGGATCTCATCTTGTACTTTGTCATTTGGAAATGAATGATGTCTGCTGTCTTGGGGTGCATTCAGATGTGGGGAATATTGCATTAATTTTCCTGATCATAATGCTAGGGCTTCTGCCCGGTTTTCTGATGTTCCTTTCACACTGCAGTACCTGTTGTGCAACTGTAGGTTTCTGCACAATAACAAACGTCATTGGACAGTGTCTCTATTTCCCCACCCTTTTTGCACACGTGTGCTTCTGTTCCCCCATGAAAATGACAGGAAAGAACTGTATGCTGGTATACCACCCCAAATATCATCAGTTTACCTTCACGGTTTCCCAAACAATACAGAAATGAGTGCTAAACATGCATTATATTCCATTGCTTTTCCAGAAGGGGCTGTTACATCATGTGAAAGCCCAAATATAATGTGAACAATATTTGTCTGGAAATTGAATCAATTGCCATTGAATGCAGCTTAGGTTAGATCTATTAATTTCCATGAATAAGAGTTGAATTCCAGGAGTGAACAAAGGAGCATGATAGCCATAGCTGATGCAGTGCAAACATCCCAGCAAGCATGCTGGACCAGCTCTATCTGTGCATTTGCACCACATCCACATTGCCCCTGCCTTGCCCCTCTACCTCCTGGTAAGCAGCAGTGGTGGAACTAACCAGAGGTCAAGTGAGCAGCAGCCCCAACTCTCCAAACCTCCTACTACTGTTGAAGTCTAATAGCATGTTCCTGAATGTACAGTTTCATTGAAAGAACCCAGATGTGTCATTGGTGGCCCAGCTCTAAATATTTGCATTGGCTTGCCCAGTGGAGGCTGGTCCAGCAGGGCACTGCCCCACCAACTTTGGTCTGGATTCTTCCAAGCTCACCTGCCTCTGCTTTCGTTTCCTTAGTTTCAGGGTTGTCCTTGTAGAACTCAGCAGGGAGAAAGATAGGGATGGATGCAAAATGGCTTCACTCTGTCATTGGCTCTGCCTGTCATTGCCTCTGGTGCCACCTACTGTTGACCTCCCTGCCTTACACCTTAGCTGTCCCGATGGGCATCAGATGTCACTGGGTATGTCAATATATGAGTCACATTGCTGTATTCCAGAATAATATAATTTTTATTTTTTTTAACAATGTTGTAGCATAACAGTTGTGTGGGGGTGGGAGAAGAGGGAATATGCCAACACGTTTCTGAAACACAGATGAAATCTACTGTGTGCTTTGGGTAGCACTAATATAATATTTTGTTCTTTTATTCTTGCTTGCCACTTTAGGCGAGTAATTGTGGGAAGTTGGGTAAAAATAAACATGTTATTGAAAAGGCTGCAGTCCTAGCCTCACTTGCCTTGGAATAAGCACTATTGAACTCAGTTGGGGCTTACTCCCGAGTAGACATGGTTAGGATTGCAAAGTAAGATTTTCTTGCGGCAGGAAGCACTCCAGCAACATAAGGAAATATGCTGTAGCACCCCCCACTTCTTTAATAACCCTAGGAATGTAAGGGACAATATCTCCAGTGGGAGCTAAGAATACAGCTATGCTTGCATTTCACAAGCTGTCTTTTCTAGTGTCTGTCTATATTTTATTGTGTTGTGAATAGAGACACGTTTTCTCCCTTTCTCCTGACTGAGATGTAGATAGATCCTTTAAAAAAAATTAAAATCTGCCAGGACACCTTTTCCTTCTTCCCTAGAGTCTTTGTCTGAGCCAGTACTGTGACAGTCAAACCTCAAGCACATGTGCTTAAGCAAATTAGTTTAAGATACATATTTCTCTCTCTCCTCCCCTCCCACCATACTGAAAACATCTCTTAAAATCATGTTGCAATGAGACTGTAGGGGTTAGCTGGTGCATATTTTGGAAAAACTTTGGGTGCTGGAAATGTGTGTTTTTATATATATATAGTCTTCCTTTCCTGCCTGGTATAAGAGCGGAACAGAGAGATCTTTAAATATGGAGAGGGATGCCTCAGAGCCACCTTAGTGGCCTTGACAGTGGAATTATCTTCTTTGGGGAAAATACAGTGCCAAAATAAAAGAACTGTCAGGTACTGTAGAGGAAGACTCAAACAGAACAAGGCTATCACTTTCTGGAGGAGAGAAGACAGATTGTGTAAGTATGTCAAAGTCATTGCAGGCCATAAAGGGCTTTTGGCAGAGAACTTCAAGGGGGAATTGCTGCGAGTGAGCTGCCTTTGCGTAACGCGAGCTGTTGAGGAGAGAAAGAGGGAGTACCCAGGCCTTTCCCGACAGAAGCATCTCGGAGCTTCTACATCAAGTGGCACATCAACAGGAGGAGGAAGCCCAGAGCATGTCCCCGTTTTTTGAGGAAGTTCCACTGAAAGAGAATGTTTGATCCCACAAGGAAGGCTGAGAATGGCTTTTGCTGCTGTTCCTATGGGATGATGACAGCAATGATATGGAATATGTTCAACGGTTCTGAGTTTTACCCCCAAAACAGAAGAAGCTGCTCACATTCCACATCATTTAAAAACAACAACAACAACAACAACTGGGTTTAAGCAGTCTAAATTCCGTGCTGAGAAAAATCCTGCAACTTGCATAGATTGAATTCTGCTGCCTGCATAAATTATGTGAACTTAGTAGGCATGCATATTTTTCTCTTGTTCTCGCAGTGCCTTAGTTTGGAAATTCCACCCATTAGTCTGAATTTTAGGAAGGGTTTGAAAGAGATAAAACAAACACACTTTGGAGGAGGGAAATAATGGCATTGTGGTTTCAGGTTCCGCTCTAACCTCCATCCATTTATTTAAACATCTGAAGAGAGACCTCACATATGTGTACAATTGTGTGTGCACCAGGAGCTCTCCATGTTATTGCCTTTCCTTTGCAGGGTTTCCAAGTCTGCAAACATACCTCCATGTACACACATGTGCATAGGGTTGTCAAGTCAAAAGCATCCCAGACCCTGATATTCCAGGGCCTGAACCTGAGACCCAGGGGTGGCCCCAGTGATGTCATTAAGCATGACACATTAAGCATGACAGCAGAGTTGCTGAAAAGCATGTCCTTCAAATAAAAACAACAACAAGTGAGCAAAGAGGTCGTTAGCTGGAAATTAAGCTAGTAACCTAAGCTAAAGGCAGTGTTCACAGTTCCCAGCGGAAGTAAGGGGGTATTTCTTTCTCACCTGCGTTCTTGCCCTCTGGGAGATTCAAGGGTGCAGGTGAGAAGGAAAGTGGGGGGCAAGGAGGCAAAGATTTCAGGTCAACCCTTGCAGTCTGGCAACCTAGCAGTATGTACGCCAGCTGTCCACATGCTGTCCACAACCAGGGTATAGGTTGGAGGCGGAGCCTGCCACTTTACCGCCCCTCCCCATGCACCTGTTTTTACCCATATTGCATCTCTCTGTTAAGAGGCCCCTAAATGGAACTGGAGAAATCCTTACCTCGTGTTTCCTCCTTACAAGGGAGAAGCTGTGCTTGGATATCTTTAGTTATTCGTATCCAAATGGTTTTCTGGCGGTGGGGGGGGGGAGTGCTGCTTTTGGGAGCCTGCTATTGGGTAGATAGACCTGTGCTTCCCCCATGCTTAGAGTTGCATAAATAATTGGCACCCGGGGAACGGAGGGTGAACTTTTTTTCTCCCTCACAAATAAATGATTCATAGAGAAAAAATATGCCCAAAGCCGATGGATAAATTATTCACAAGGAATAATGTGACCTGCTCAGCTCATGAGGAGGTCTTGTTTCTCTTTCTCCTTCCCCTGCCCCCCCCCTCAACTCCCAGCCCCCACAGTCTCCAACTGCTAAACAGAGTTAGGCGTTAAAGTCCCTCCACCCACTTCATTTAGAAAGTAACTCCAGAGGCCCCGGCTTCTTAGCAACAGCTATCGGCTTTTGTCCAGTCTATAGATTAATTTTTCAGAGTTAGTGTTAGTTCAGGTTAGATAAAGATAATGAAAGTTTCCTAATCCTCTTAAAGAAGATTTATCTGGCTGAGTAGAAAGCTCTCGCAATACAATAACGCATGTATAAAACTGGGGCCTAACCCTCTTCTTTAATTTCAAACAGCTGATGGATATTGATTTTGCAATGAGTAAATCTGAAGGGGGGAGAAATTCTGTGCTTCAACTTTTTTTCTCCCCCTTTTAAAGAGAGGAAGGGGGGGGAATTCCACCACACACAGCGCGACAAAAAGAAACATTAAAATAATTTGTTTTCTCTTTATCTGCATTCCTTTTAGGAGAAAGCAGAAAAATATATTGTCTGTCTGGATTTTTTATTTTTATTCTTTTTACCAGTAATCTACCATAGTTATCGGAGAAAAATATCCCCACCCATAATGGTCATTTATCTAGTTAATTGAGCGTAGATCTAGCAGGGGACTATGGGCAACTACCAATTCATGTTTAGGATTTTGTGAAGGTTTGAAAACTGCCTCTTGTATATATGCTTTGTGTTTACTGTATATATGCTTATTCAGAGACTATGTTGTTTCACACACCACTCTGGTTGATCCACAGTCCAAACAGGTTAGGCAAGAGCTCCCAGTTCTTTGACCACCTTAGCAAGGCAAGGCAACACCACTACCTTGTCCTTCTCACTAGCCATGGAGAATGGGGTTGGTTTAAGTATTGTGAGATGAAATCCTCACCATTGCGACTCTTAACAATCCCCCGCAGCTTTGGACTCGTGAAGCTAGTCTGAGAAATTTACAGAGACATCAGATGCTCAAACATCTTACAAAAGCCAGAAAGTGTTACTATGAGCGCAGTGATCAGTGGAGTCTGCCTTTTCTACAATACAAAAATAAAATAAAATGGTACACTGCACATAGACTGAGAAAAAAGAATGATACAGAGGAGTTTAGTTTAGCCACCATTGGAACATAGGCATCTGCCTAATGCTGAGTCAGTCTATTTATCCCTATGGCTCAGTATTGTCTGCACTGACTGGCAGTGGCTCTTTCCCATTTGGGAGGGGGGGATATTTCCTAGTCCTGTCTGGGGATGCCAAGGATTGAACCGGGGACCTTCTGCACATGAGACATGTGCTCAGCCACTGAGCTACAGCTTAGATAAGGATAAGGGCTGCTTTTCCCCAGGGTAACACACAGTTTAGTGCTGAATTGGAGCAAATGCTAGTCAGGTTTTCTGCAGATTGACATTTGTTCCAATTTATCAGTAAAGAGAGGGTTTTCTGGGGGAAAGCATTGGGGCATTGGGGCAAAGGCAAAACATGTGACAAGAAGAAAACCTTTAGGACCCATGCTGTCTAGGCACAGAACAAGCTGAAGTGTGGACAAGCCCTAACAATCTGTCTTTTCCCAGGGCCAGGAGTGCCAGCTTGGTCCTGTGACCATGGGTGCCCAGGACTGTGGGTGCCATTCAGCGTGCATGGTCCTAGCACCAAAATTTGTGGGTGCCTGGCCCCTTCATGAGGAATTTTGTGGGTGCTTGGGCACCCAGGGCCCCAGGGTGTTGGCACCTATGCTCAGGGCAGACCATTGGTCCATATAGTTCAGTGATACCAAAGCTGATTGGCAATACAGTGGTACCTCGGGTTACATATGCTTCAGGTTACAGACTCTGCTAACCCAGAAATAATACCTCAGGTTAAGAACTTTGCTTCAGGATGAGAACAGAAATCGTGCTTCGGCGGTGCGGCGGCAGCAGGAGGCCCCATTAGCTAAAGTGGTGCTTCAGGTTAAGAACAGTTTCAGGTTAAGAACGGACCTCCAGAATGAATTAAGTACTTAACCCGAGGTACCACTGTAGTTCAAAGGGGGTTCAGGCACTTATCATATGCATGCTAAGCTGTGACCATTCTCAAAATTAAGACATAGCAAGCTGCCTTATTCTGTTAGACCTTTGGACCATCTAGCTCAGCATTGTCTGACTACCAGCTGTTTTGGGAACATGAGTGGGGAGAGTGAAGCTGCACCCATTTCCTGCTAGGCATCTGTTGGCCACTGTGGGAAGAGGCAGCTAGAATTGAAGGGGTTTTGGACTGATCCTTCACAGGCTGTTTTTGTGCCCTTTTGATCCAACTCTCTGTGAATTGCATAGCTGTGTTGGAAGATCACATAACAGTTGGGGTTTGTGGTGCACTCCAGCCAATAAATCACTTTGACTTTATCTATTTATTACAGTGAATGCTGATCTTGTAGTCTTTTTTGCCTCAAGGGACCAGTATCCTCCTGGCTACAACCCTGAAGCTTCATGAAGTGCAGGAACAATAACACAGGGGCAGCCCTCTTCCTTGCTGATGTGCATTTCTTCCACCCGGGCTTGAAATCCATCTCCTGACAACAGTAGTGGTTCTCTTGAGAGTTTTCGCTTGCATGTGAACTATCTGCTTGGAAACTCTTGATGTGATTATCTTTTCTCTTTAAAAGGGTCCGTTTCCAATCCTTTGAGTTAGCATTTCTATTAAGTGCTCTGCCCAATTAGAACTTACCTGGCAAAAACCTGGAGGCGATAAGATTCCTCGGGAGCATTCAGCAACTTGGAGGCTGGGTTTTAACTCCTTCTGTACAGTACCTAGTATTTTTTTAGGCATGATGGTGATAAGGCTTCTTCCCCGCCCAAAGATATTCAGATGGGATCATGCTGCTCTTTGTAGCATCACTTAGGACTTGTTCTCCTGTTTCAACCTGGATAGAACTACTTCCATGCACAGGGAAATTTAGGGGAGCATGACCAGTTCAGCATGGAGCCTTGGGGGTGCCACAAAGGTTTCCTCAACTACAATGGTACCTCAGGTTACAGATGCTTCAGGTTACAGACTCCACTAACCCAGAAATAGTACCTCGGGTTAAGAACTTTGCTGCAGGATGAGAACAGGAATCGTGTGGCGGTGGCAGCAGGAGGCCCCATTAGCTAAAGTGGCACCTCAGATTAAGAACAGTTTCATTTTAAGAATGGACCTCCGGAATGAATTAAGGTCTTAACCCGAGGTACCACTGTATTATGTAGAACACAGGCACCACTGAAATTTGAGACCCCAAGGCCCTTCACAGTTCCATGTCAGATCTGGAACAGGAAAGTAGTTAAACGCTGACCATGCCAAGACTTGCTATTTATGCTCTCTCTCTCTCACCTCCATGTTCAACTTTATTGGATGAACCCATTGGGTTTTCCTATTCTGAGAGGAAGAGGGAAGTGTTCCCTCTTTATTTTTTCTGAACTAAATAACTTTTCTCATGGAGGTATTGTTCCAGGTCCTTTATGGCACTGACTCCCTAGAGTTTCAGGCAGGAATAAATACCTTCCTAATAAGATACAAGAAGCTGCCTTATTCTGCCATAATCTTGGTCCACCTATCTCAGCATTGTCTACTCTGACTGTCAGTGAGCTTCCCACATGATTCTCTTTCAGCCCTACCTGGAGAGGCTGGGGATTGAACCTGGGACCTTCTGCATGCAAGGCAAGAGCTCTACCACTGAGCTATGACCCTTCCCTACATGGACTGACTGCTGTATATTCATTTTGATCTGCTGATGCTGCTCTTCTTGGTCCTGTTACTTTTTGATGTTATTTGTTTTGGATGGCTTTTACTGAAAGATAATGGTTTTAATATTTTAATGAGTTTCATGTATTACACTCGATAGATGGAATTTGTTGGCTGCTTCGTATAGAAAAACGAGTAAGCACTTAAATAAATAAAACCAGATGGATAAGAAATGGCAGGCGCACTTCAGCGTTAGTTACAAATTACGGCGTTAGGTACATCTTGTGCTGGGGATTATGATCATTTAAATGAATACATGCTGAAGATCATGTTGGTCAAAATGAGTGGTTCCTCCGCTCCCCACCTCCTTCACTGTTAAATATCCAGGCTGGAACATGCTGTCCAATGTGCATAACTCCAGGAGGCATTGCTTTTGGTGGAAAAACCAACAAACATGACTTAAAGCCACGCTTAGTGGTAACTTAGGCTAATGAAGCTAATGGGACACATTTTGCACTCCGACTGGCTGGCAAGCGAGGCATTAATGACCTGTTAGCAGCCGTGTTCATGTCAATTAATTTATATTTGTATTTTGCAAAACTTAAAAGTTGCCCGGTTAGATTATTGATTCTTTGTCCCTGTATCCAATTTGTTTTTAATTGCACCACTGCAGGGCCCAGCCTTCCCTGGTAGAAACCCTGTGATAAATCTGCCAGGGACTCAACAATCAACAATAAATGAGTCTCTTCATGTCATTATTAATATGTCTCCTGGATTGGTTCATTACAGCAGTTAACAACGGTTTATAAGAGCTAGGATGGCAGAGTGCCAGGGTGGAGGCTGTTCTTTTTTTGCTTTTTTTAATCCAGCGGCTATTTTGTCATGATACGATTGATGGCTTCAGGTCTCCTCTTCTGTATGTGTGTGGATGTGCGCACAAGAGAGAAGATGAGAAAGAGGGATGGGGGGGAACCCAATAATTTAATTTAATAAAAGTAGAATATAAGTCACCTAATCCTCTTCTTATTGGGGGGGGGGGAGTTTTCTTTATAAAGGATTAGTTGACCTAAGATTTTGCCTCTCTTCCCACCTCCCTACTTCTCTCATTTCTCACGTATCTCAGCATCCAGTCCCTGCAGAAATTAAACTGGAACAGCTACTGCAGATCTGGAAAAGGTGCGGACATGGCACTGAGTGCCTTCAGCAGCTCTAATGATTCCAAAGCAGCTGTAATCTCACAATCAGCCCAATTAGAATGAAGTGGCCCTTTTGCCTATCACAGGGTGTTGATTTAGCAAGGCGTGTGGCAGAGCCACGAATGGAATTCAGAGGCAGCAATGCTTCTAAATACCTGTCCCTGGAAGCCGTAGGAGGGGAGAGCACTCAGGTCCTGCTCACTGGTTTCCCACAGGCATCTGGTAGGCTCAGGGGTGTAGGAAGAGTAGGCAGAGAGGGCAGGTTGCCCCAGGAACCATTTGGGGGGGTGACAAGATGGCCCGCTGCCTCCCCCCAGCTGTAGAGTGGCTGAGGGTGCACACACAGTTAGTATGGGCATCGCTCATGTGGCATCTGTACGGGCTGCAGTGCATGCGCCACAGTTCGCCCTGCCCCTTGGCCTCCCATCCCGGGTGCCGGAGAGGGTTCCTCCGCCACTGGGTAGGCTACTCTGAGAACAGGATGCTCGACTAGATGGGACATTGGCTTTTCCAGAGCTGGGTTTGCCAGCTTAGGGTAAGGGTGGGCAGAGGGACTTCAAGGTCTTTCTGCCTGCCTCCTTGTCCCCCTTCAGAGTGTGACACCCAGCTCTCCCTCTCTCCCGGTAGGCAATGTGAGTCTAAACTGGTTGCCATGCCAGCTTTGGGACCGAATACAGTTTGTTTCCTTTTGCAATTGGCATGCGGTGGGGAATCTTTTTGTGAATGGGTGTCAGCTAAATAAGTAGATTGGTTTCCTTGGTTTTGTAACTTGGCAGGTGTGTGTGTGAAGAGGTGGACTCAGATGGTGAGGCCCTTTCAGGTGACTAGTGATTCCAGACATGTGCACACTGGGCTGTGTGATCTATGGGGCAGGGTGTGGATCATTTTTATGGTTAGCCTGTGCCCCTCACTTGGAGTTGTGCAGCCATGAGAGGGCATGAACCAGGAAGACCTTCCTCCTCCATGGCCAGGGTTGGGTTTAATGCCAACTCTTCCTCCCTGTAGTATAGATTACCCAATTGGCAGGTATAGGAGCCTGATAGTTTTGTATTTTCCTGCACAGAATTGGTTCCCCCTTATGCAGCTGTTGAAATTTGTAATTGCTTAGGTTATACTTTAAACAAAGTGGCTGTAGTTTACCCCACCTATGGGGCTTTTCCTCTTTATTTCCCATCTCCCAGTGTAATACTTGGCTGGAGAACTTCATTGCAAGACTCAGAGCAGTGCAAATTTTGAGAGGTGTCTCTGTTTCGGTTTGCATATTGTTTTGGGAATTGTGAATTAGCTAAGTTTGCTTTGAGAAGTGAACTGAATTGAATTCCTCTTCCATCCCTATTCCTGACAGTTGACCACTGACTAGGACTGATGGCAACTGGGGGGCAACAAGTTCCCCATCCCTGGTTAAAAAATAAAACTTCTTAAAGATTCATTGACAGGTGATGCTGTCCCTGCTTACTTTTTGGAGGGTACTTCAGTCATAAAACCAGAACCATATCTGTTTAAAAGCAGTGAAATGTGAGGCGCGATCATGTCCCCCTATCCCTGATAAATCTTGCTAACCTTATCTAAATAAAGGTTACCTTGCCTTGAAATCCCTTGCAGATGTTTCACCTGAGAATGACCTTCTGGCTAAGCTTTGCATTTTACTATATCCATTGGTGATTCTTGCTCCAGTAAACCACCCTTTGAGAATACCTAGCTTAGCCTAAGACTGGTTGCCATCTGGATTAGTAAAGGAAGACGAGAGTAAGGGGGCGGGAGGAATCAAAAAGCTTTTAAAAGAAAAAAAAATGCTTACACGAGCAAAAAACAAAAACCCTCTCCATGGCACTAAATAAAGTACCAAACACACAATGCCAACTGCTTTTTTTTTAATGTTCTAAAGTTGTCTGCTCCTTAGATGTTTGTGCAAGTGGTAGCAGGAGGGAAATGGGTTTGGGGAGCATCAGAATGTTTTATTAAACTGCACTCTGACTGCTGTGCAGCACGCAAAGTGGAGGGGCGGGGAGAATTAAAAATAAACAGGAAAAAAATCAATTAAAGTTGGCACCATTAAAATGAAGCCTGGGGAAGCGGCATAGGGACCTTTCAAAGGAAAAGTTCTACAGAAAATTACCTCCTACGAAGGCGAGAGAGGCTGGCGACAAGATTGATTCTGAATCCCAGCTCTGAGTTAGTGCCTAGACCAAGCTGGAAAAGTAAGACAAGTAATAATGGAGAAATGTCTCTACAGAATGTAAGAATTGCTTTACTGGATAATACTCTGCTCCATCTAGTTCAGCATTTTGTTTTCAGTAGCAACCACCCAAATGCCTCTAGGATTAGTAAAGTTAATTATTTAAACAGCCTCTAATTGGAAGGGCATAAAATCAGTTATGTGGTGTAAAAATAATGGACGTTGAGATTGTGAGAATTATTATTTTTAATAGATCTTCTTCTATCTTGATATCTGCATTGGGTCCAACATCCAACCATGTTTGGTTGCCAACCTTACATCAAAGCAGAAGCTCAGGTAGGATGGTAGGAGACACGCCATGCCAAATTTGTAACTTGGGATTTCAATGGGGAAGCAGAGCATTTTCAGACTTCAGATCCTGTGCTTGTGCAATGTCAGCAATATACGTTTGAGGTTCAGTCATACCAAAGGTCCATCTAGGCCGGGTTGCTCAGCCATTGGCCTCCTATTTTGACCTAAAGAATCCTTGCACCTTTAGTTTGGGAAGGGTCCTGAGAGCTGTTAGGAGACCCATAGCAAGCTGCAGTTTCCAGGGTCCTCTGGGGGAAAGCCATGACTCTTAAAGTGGCATGAGAGCTTTAAATGTAAGGTGTGGATGTGAGCTTCCTCTGCCATATGACCCAGGCTGTTTCTTACAATCCTGTATCCTGGATATATTCTGTTTGGAAGCCGCTTTTGGGTTTTGCACCTCTTTGGTGGGGTGACGTTGGGGACTGAGTCTGGGCTCGTCAACATGCAAAGCATGCACTGCAACACTGAACTATTGCCTCCCCCGCTTTCCCGGCTGCCGCACAAGGATACAAAGGAGTCCTTGTACCGGTAATGAAGCTCATCCTTCAACTCAAGTGCCAGAGGCTCGTGGTCTGCAACAGAAGGGCCTGGCTGTACCTGAGAAGCACTGGCAGCCATTGTGTCGCATTTTGCTTTGGGATGCCGTCAGTCACACTCCTCTTGAAAAGCAACCAGCCTCCATGGGATATTGTTTGTCTGCTGTGCATGGAGGGCATCATAAATTCAGCGGAAGAGAAAGGAGAGAGAACCCCAACATACCTGATTAATTACTATGAAGGCTAAATTAAATAAAAGAAGAAGAAGGGGGTTTGGAATGAGAGAGTTGTTTTCCCATTATATTTTCAAACAAAATGAGTATTTTATAGCACATGCAAATCACTCCCTGGGAAGCACTTTCACTTCCTTAATTGTTCATAAATTTAGTGACAGGTGGTTACACAGTAGGTGCAACACCATTATTTTCATTTTTATTGCATTCATTCACTTAACGAGAAAATCTGGCACAAGAGGGGGGTCTCTGGGATGGCATGTCACGGTGACCTGCAGGAAAGCTGGGTCAAGGAGGTGAGCTAGCTCTCCAGAAACCATCCTTGCCCTCAGATGCTCTATGGTGACATCACTAAAGAAAAACAAACACTTTGACTCTGAGCTTTAGATACAAGAGACCACCCAAACACTGTCAGACCAAAGACCTTGCCAAATATCTAAGAAGGATGGATACAGTTCTGTATAGATTCACACCATATCTTTAAAGCAGTCATGGCTTTCTCCAGAGAATCCTGTGAGCTGCAATTCGTTAAGGTTGCTAAGAGTTGTTAGGAGACCCTTATTACCATTCCCAGAGGATTGGTGATTGTAGCTCTGGGAGCGGAATATAAGGGTCTCCTATTCACTGTCAGCACACTTACCATACTACAGCTTCCAGAATCATTTTAGGGAAGCCATGCCTGTGGTGGTAAAGGTAAAGGTAAAGGTACCCCTGACCATTAGGTCCAGTCGCAGATGACTCTGGGGTTGCGCGCTCATCTCGCTCTGTAGGCCGAGGGAGCCGGCGTTTGTCTGCAGACAGCTTCTGGGTCATGTGGCTAGCATGACTAAGCTGCTTCTGGTGAACCAGAGCAGCACACCGAAACAGCGTTTACCTTCCTGCCGGAGCAGTACCTCTTTATCTACTTGCACTTTGATGTGCTTTCAAACTGCTAGGTGGGCAGGAGCTGGGACCGAACAACGGGAGCTCACCCTGTCGCGGTCGAACCACCGACCTTCTGATTGGCAAGCCCTAGGCTCTGTGGTTTAGACCACAGCACCACCCACGTCCCGCCTGTGGTGGTATCTGTGCTATAAAAGTATGGTGCAGATTTGGTCTTCATCACAGTTCATAATCACTTCATTTAACTCATAACTATATCCACTGATTTGATGGGTGTCCAAAGTCAGAGATTTCTTATCAAATTGATTTAATGGTCACTCTGTCCCTGGGTGCTGGGAATTGTAGTTCAGTGAGAGGGGCAAGGAATCTAGCACAGAAATCTGAGAGCATCTCAGCAAACCACAATCGCTAGAATTTGTGGGGGGGGGGTATTGCATTGCAGTATTAGATTGTAGCTGTACCCTTCAATCAGAGATAGGGAATCTGTGGCTCTCCAGATGTACATGGACAGCAGCAGGAGGACCAGAAGAAGATCAGAGCAGCCACCATCTACTCTCTAGGAACCTTCTGTCTCACACTTCCATGCTAAGCCATAGTTTGGCTTGGTGTAAGGTGTGAACTGAGTCACTGAGAAGCGTGTGTTCCTGAGAGAAAGTGCATTTAGATATTTGTACTTTGTGAGAAAATCCATTCAAAAATAGAAGTGTAAGTATATTTTTAATTTGAATATGTTCATGCTTTAATAATAATTATACTGATACTATCAGAGTAATGGCATTAACTTCTGAATGAACACATGCAAAACTGATGCAGAAATAGACCGATCCAGTCATCCCTAATTTGAGGGTAGTTCAGTGATTCTGATATGCAATTAATTTTAAGACTACTCTAAGCCTTCAAGCTTGTAACATGGGGGATGCTCTTTAGAATGCAATACAGTGGCTAGTTCCTGATTAAACAAGATGCTTTAGGCATGGTATATATTTAAGCCTTGGTTTCTAGTGAGGTAAGATGCTTAGTTAATGGTTAAGTTAATGTCTGAGCACATTAACTTTTGAGCATATAATTCGCATGCATTGATGAATCTGAGTCTGTGATAGTTCAGTGTGTGTGTGTGTGTGTGTGTGTGTGTGTGTGTGTTTTCACACATATCATTTGTAATTATGATACAGGAGTACATTCAAAAGTCATTGTGGAAAATGAAATAGCTCTTTATTAGTTTTATTCTTTGTCCCTCATGCATGAAGCCTTGGTTGAAAGATAACATGTTATGTAAGGTGGTACACAGTGCGGAAATGCTGTTATGGAGGCTCCATTAGGGCTGGGTCTGCCATTTGGCACAATGAGCTGTGTGTCAGAATAGGGAAGAAATTCAACTCAGCTTATATTTAAAGTCAAGCCTACCTAATTTGTCCTTTCTGAAATACACAAGCTGAAACACAGCCACCCTTTGAAATTTGCACTTTTTCTGAATTTTGCACTGCAATTCTCTAGCCAAGTGACATATAGAAAAATGTACATTAAATTCAGTAATATCAGTGCAAATAACATACTAAAATGCATTGTATTAGGGGAAACTGCTTTGTAAAAAATGGTATTTTAGCAAAATAGCTTACACACGTGTGTATATTAGGAGTTCACCCTAAAATGCTTGTGAACTTCCATGGGGCCTTAAATACACACACACACACACACACACACACACACACACACACACACCCTCAAATTGATTTTGAAATGTGGAGAACTGATTGCAAAACGAGAAAGTGAGAGAAACTGCAAGTGGCAGAAATTTGCCCATCTCTAGCTGTGTGTTTCACACAGTATGCACACCTTAAGTCAGCCTCCCTCTCTCAGGTGCAGTGGAAGATGCTGTCCAAATGCCAGTGCTGAAATAAGATCCAGTCAAGCCAGTGTTTGTATGAGGGAACGGAGCACCATCTAGTTATTTACTTCAACAGTAGAGTGACTGGGACCAGCCTCTATGTCTTAAGAACAACATAGGAAACTTCCCTGCAGGAAGGAAGGCCTTGCTCCATCTAACTCAGTATTGTCTACACTGACTGACAGCAGCTCTCCAGAGTTTTAGGCAGAGACCATTCCCAGCCCTACCTGGTATGTATGCATCTGTTTATAAGCTGATTACTTTAAGCAAGCTGGAGCGCTTTTGTGTAAATTATATGGCTAATAACACAGAAGTGTGGTTGTTTTTAGTGGAACCAGGGGGAGGGGAATTTGCTTCTCACCAAGAGACAAAAGTAAGACTGGAATGGGGGGGGGATTCTGTGCAGGTAAGCTCAATGTTTATATCCATTCCTTTTCAGGGAAAGGTGCAAGGTGTGACTGAAGAAAAGATCAGACCCTTGCCCGCCCACCCCCACTCCCCAATAAAATGAAATATAACTGTTAGGAGTGATGGTGGACTAAGCTCTATTCTTGAGTACCTGAGAAATTTGACAAAAATCATTTTGTTGACCAATCTGCAGTTGTCAGAAGCACTTAATCTGTTATCTTGATAAAATCAACTCTGACTGCCTTCATAGATTGTGCTGTCATCAAAACTGATTTTATCAAACAAGATAACCTTTAGTGTCAATAGGCAAAGGGGTCATTAAAACATATAGAGAACTGCATTGGATGTGGAACATGTCTGAGTCCTGTAACTTGGATTCTCCTTCTCTCCCTTCCTTTTAACCCCATCTCACCCTGCCAATAAGCCCCTAAACCAGGTAATATTCTCAAATACAAAGTGTGGACCCAGGGCTGGGAAGATAGCAGGATCAGGGGACAGTTTACAGAGGAAATGGTGGAATCTATCCACCACCAACACACTCCCAGTCTGGATCCTCTTCCCACAGAAATAAATATGAGCATCCCAATCACACAATTCAAGGGGACACTTTTTAGGCAGTTCGAACATTAGGCAGGGTAATGTAATATTGTTTACTGGGACAGGATAACAGAGAATGGATCTCTTGTACCTGTAATTGAGCGCCTGTTGCTCAGTCCCAGCTCCTGCCAACCTAGCAGTTCGAAAGCACGTCAAAGTGCAAGTAGATAAATAGGTACCACTCCAGCAGGAAGGTACACGGCGTTTCCGTGCGCTGCTCTGGTTCGCCAGAAGCGGCTTAGTCATGCTGGCCACATGACTCAGAAACTGTACGCCGGCTCCCTCGGCCAATAAAGCAAGATGAGCGCCGCAACCCCAGAGTCAGCCACGACTGGACCTAATGGTCAGGAGTCCCTTTACCTTTTTACATTTAATTAAGGGCTATGCATGCAAGGGAATTTCAACAGATTCAAGTTTTCTCATATCTGCATGAAAAGCTGAACCTGCTGTAATTTGCCCTCTTGTGCAATATTTAAAGGCGCACATGGCACTTTTCCTCCTCTTCCTTGGCTGCCTTCTTTCCAGCATCCAGTTCTTAATGGAATGGCCCTCCATGAGGATGGAAATTGCCCGACATTGAGCCTGAGCTTAGGGCATGCCACGGCCAATCTTTTATTTTACTTATTTATAACAATATTTATATACTGCTGAATTATATATACAGTGGTACCTTGGGTTACAGACACTTCAGGTTACAGATGCTTCAGGTTACAGACTCTGCTAAGCAAGAAATAGTACCTCGGTTTAAGAACTTTGCTTCAGGATGAGAACAGAAATCGCATGGTGGTGCGGCGGCAGCAGGAAGCCCCATTAGCTAAAGTGGTGCTTCACATTAAGAACAGTTTCAGGTTAAGAACGGACCTCCAGAATGAATTAAGTTCTTAACCTGAGGCACCACTGTATGTATGTATGGTTGTATGTATGTGCGCACACACACACACACACACACACACACACACATATATATATGTCACCATCCATACCTCTCATGAGATCACACAGGACAGCAACACCTGCCAAAATCACACAAGACACAAGAAGACAACAGAGATTCCTGCGCACCTTTTCCACTGCTCGCCAGGCACCCACCATTGGGCAAAGTCACCCCACCACCGCATGCCTGGCACCCCAATGCCAAGGTTTGATCCAACCGCAAAACAGCCCTGCCTGAACTGCAGTGGCAGCCACTGCTGGTTCCTTCTATGGTGAGAACTGGCCATTTATCCACAACCTCTGTTCCTTGTGCTCTAATGAGATACCAATCCATAAGTAAGAAATTCACAAAGGGGGGCAGGGAGCATTTAGCTCTGTGTGGGGATGGGTGAATATCTTAGAACAAATTAGATCAACCAGTAGCTTTGGAAGCCTCACAAAAAGCTTTAACGACACTGCACCTGAACCTTGGAAAAAAAACAAAAAAACAACAAAGCAAGTAATAGCTTGAGGAATTGATGGAACCAGCATCATTCTCTCCCTGTTGAAAGCAGCACTCAGGCTTATGTGGAAGGGGGAGCAATCCTTCAAGAGAACAGGGAAGTCAAGCAGACACCTCAAGATATCTGAAAGACTATTGAATGAAGATAAAAGGAGCTGTGGAATCCAGCTTCTTTCTCTAGCATGCTGCCCTGCGCCTAATAAGGAATGTCTCCATAGTGAGTGAGATAATGAACTCAATACAAAGTAAGCAAGTGGATATGTAATGATAAAAGCCATTACTATTCCTCCTTCCCGCCCCCAATCCAAATATTCTTGTGGACTCAACCGACTTGATTTTGATGGTTCCTAACAAGACAAATGGTAGGGCTGTGACCATCCTTTGTATTTGAGAAGTAATTAAGCATTTGCAAAATGACAGTTTTCAAATGGAATGTCTGACTGGAGCCTCTTCCAGAAATAATGATGCTGTTGTTTTAGTAGCTCTCCAAGACAAACGCTTCCTTCTTTAAAAAAAAGAAAGGAAGCAGAAAGTTTTTGACTGTGTTCTGTGGGTGCCAGAGTCCAGCACAGTTGCTGCAAGTGACAATTAGTAATTTCCCTCCATCTCCTATGTATCTTCCCACTTGCTCGGCTATTATTTTTAACTCCATGGAAAAGCCTAATGGAATACTGGCTGTGAAGGTCCAGCAACAGTTACTGCAGCTATCATTTCTTTTGGGTTTTGTTTGTGTCTGCTGTGTTTTTATTGATGAGAAATTCAGTGGAGCCAGGGCACAAAAAAACCAGTCAGATGCATTGGGCATAGTAGGGAGTAAATTAACAGTATGCTCTTTGTCACCCCTTCATTTTAGCCTTCAGTTGAAATACAGTGACTCCAAAACATGTTGTATCAAAACAAGTGGCTTGCAGATGTTTAGCTGAAGAAATCTCTTGCAAGGATGGAGTAATGTGGTAGGAACTCTGAGACGAAACTGAGAAGCTTATGGTTTAAGATTTGGACTTAGGGTAGTGTTTTGCCAATTAATTATACAGGTTCTTTAAAGGATCTTTGGTAGTCAACATAGGAGGGGAAATATATTTTTATTTGAACAGAATAGCAAAACCCCCTTAAACAGTAACAAAAACAAAACCCCTCAAACAGTAAACCTCAATAAACTTCCTTACACAGTAATACAAAACCCTGTACCACCAAGAAATAACACCAAAGGAACAATTTCAAAGTAACAATTCCGCCCCCCCCCAGACCTTCACCCATATACAACACCAGATCCAACCATGGGAAACCTCAGCAGTGTTTGGTCCATCATATTCTCCCTCCTGGCCACATTGCCCCGCGCTGTTTGTACCTGCCTCAACCAGGTGGGGCTGGATATCTCCACAGCCACCACTGGTGGCAATTAAAGCTTCTAATCAGGGCACTCAAGCCCCATTTGGCCACCCTTGAAGGCAGGAGTGCTCCTGCAAGGACTCACAGGAAGGGTTGGCTGCGTAAAGCCAAACTTACACCTCCTCAGTTTTTTCTTCTGCATTTTCCACTACAGGTGGTGAGCTCCCATGAACCTTGGGCTCTAGCACCCTTTTAGGGTAAAGAAAGGGACAGGGGTGGTGGTCCTGGGATTCCCAGTGGTCCCTAGTACACATTTAGCTGCTTGGAATGCCATGTAAATAGCAGCAGGAAATGCAGAAGAGACAAGGGTTTCCTTGAAATTTCCATGTGCTGAAGAGGCAAGCCACTTTTCAGCAAAGATATCATTAAACTCAATGGAGGCTTGCCTCTTTTTTGCTGTAACAAGAAGTTTCAAAGAAACTCAGCTGTATGTATTGTTCTCCCCTTCTGATTAAAGAAGCATGTAAAGACATGCCCCAGACTTCTCTAGACATCAGTAATGCAGCATTTTTTTTAATTAAGGTACAGAATCAAACTTAAGAGAATCTGACTAAAGCATTTGCATCTCCCCTCCTCATCAGGGTTGTCTCCTCCCAATAAGTACCTGTGATTGCCCAGTTATCTGTGTTCCGTATATTATGGGCAGGGAGTCAAGACTCTCTGTAATCACAGAAAACTCAGATTGGCCTCACTTGATTATAAGCTGCTTTGAAACATGTGTTATTATATTCTTAGATTTTCTGGTATGTAAAGGTTAGCTAGTTAATTCTCTGCGTTTGTTTTCTTTGAAAAGCAATTTTCCATTTCTGAACCTCTCTCGGCCTTTATCCTTAAATTAATGTACTCAGTTGGACTCTGGAGGTGATCCAGTTATTGGCTTCACCTAGACCTGTTGGTGTTCACACAAGTGTACTGTTTAAAGGAATTCCTGTACAAGCACCTGCCCTAGAAACACAAACCATAATAAGCCTAGATTGTTTGTGTGTTCAAGGCAAAGGGTTAACAGTAAAACACCAAGGTTGCCTGTCCTGCCTAGCAGGGATGGATAGTGCTTAAACTTATCTGTCATATTCCTAGGTATGCTCATAGATTGTTCAGATTACGGCTGCAAATGATAAATGCAGGATGCTGATCAGGAAAAATTGGTGGTCCATAAAGATCACGTCAGTATAACTGCTGAGCAGAAGTGCCTCAACTCCCAATTAGGCTATCCCAGTTTCTTCTCAAAATTACATTTAATAAACATATAGGTGCATATAGAGAAATGTCAGTGCCAGCCAGTTGGTGCATGAACTCCTCCAGTAGCTGATGGAAGCTGTTTCTCTAATATTTTTTTAGCAGTTCTTTTGTCAGCCATCCCCACCCCACCCCACCCCATTGGACTACACAAATGAATGATCCCACTGGCAGAATCTTTGTTTATATTGCTTCATACTAACCCCGTCAGGCATGCAGCGTTGGCACACAAGGGCAAGAGTGTGTATACATGAGGGCACATAAACCAGTCCTTCCTCAGTGTTTCTGTGCATGCTGGTCATGCCTGCTCTGTTGCTGAGCTTTGTGGGCTGAGAACAATGATCCAAAGGAGGTCTGTGCTTGCCTGGTCACACTTTCAAGTCTTCTCATGATCAAGAACACTAACGAGGCAGGGTTCCAAATAATAATAATAATAATAATAATAATAATAATAATAATAATAATAATTTATTTATACCCCACCCATCTTGCTGAGTTTCCCCAGCCACTCTGAGTGGCTCCCAATCAAGTGTTAAAAACAGTACAGCATTAAATATTAAAAACTTCCCTAAACAGGGCTGCCTTCAGATGTCTTTTAAAGATAGGATAGCTGCTTATTTCCTTCACATCTGAAGGAAGGGTGTCCCACAGGGTGGGCGCCACTACTGAGAAGGCCCTCTGTCTGGTTCCCTGTAACCTCACTTCTCGCAATGAGGGAACCGCCAGAAGGCCCTCGGCGCTGGATCTCAGTGTCTGGGCTGAACGATGGGGGTGGAGACACTCCTCCAGGTATACAGGACCGAGGCCGTTTAGGGCTTTAAAGGTCAGCACCAAGAAGGCTTGTAAGCACATCCTGCCCCCCTTCATACCTTCACGCTAAGCACATGAACTATGGGAGTTGAGGAGGTGCACCCAAGAACATTGATGCATGGCAGATGCATGAACATATGCCCCTGTACATATATTTGCCTTTTCATGTCTAGGAGGAATGCCTAGAAAAGGCTACTAGACAGTGATATCAGGGGCTTATTGGGACTGGTGGGATGAAAGGCAGGGAGGACAACAGGAGGTGGCAGCAGAGTCAATGACAAACAGAGCCCCATCCTCCTCCTCCTCCTTCCTGCTGAGCTCTGCAATGACAACACTTAACAGTAGGGAGAAGAAAGCTGCCTGGCAGTGCCACTCTCTGGGTGGGTGTAAGCAAGAACACAAGGAAGCGGGTTTGGTGGGGCAGTGTTTAATTTGCTCAGGTGGATGAGCCTCCTCTGCTTTTAATGTTGCCGCATATGAAATAATGCATGTGAAGACATAATTAGCAACTGTCCAGAAGACTTGTTTTCAAACTATGTTCAAGGGAGGTCTGATATTCCTTGGAAGTTTAGCCAGAGGTTTCTGTGTGGAAGCTAAATAATGGGGAGGGGGGAGTTGTTTTGCTGAAAAGCAGCTTGTTCACGACAACTGATCTTGGTCTATAATGCATTTTGTTTGTTTTAGGTAATTATAGCCCACATTTTAGGACACTTCCTCCCAAGGTGGTTTACCAAATCAACATGAAAACCACCATGCAATTAAAGCATCAACATTAATATGTACAAGTAAATAAAGCAGGTAGAGGAGAAATATCAGTTAAAACAAGGTGAACCAGCATGTTTCGTTTAAAGAAAAACCTGATAGAATGACAACATCTTCAGGTTCTCAGATTCTTTGGAAGATGGGAGCAGGAAGCCAAATCTTCCCTAATGGCCTGGCCTGTTTGGCACATAAATTGAGTATATTGACTACTCCAGAACACATGAGTAAGGTGAGATTAGCTGTTTTGTCCAGGTATGAAACACACTAGATTTAGTGGCACCTGTACATTGCCTTGATTTTAACTGTCTAAGAAATGAGTGAGATAATCAGGTGTTAAGAGTACCAAGGATGAGTGGAATGCCATGGTGTTTAATGCTAGCGTACTGCTAGGTCATTGGCATCCTTACACAGGTGAGACCAGGGACTTTCTGCATTCAAAGCCTTGCCCATTCCCACTGACCGCTTTATCGCCCTTTCTCAAGAATTATCCTAGTCTGCTTCACATTTAACATTTAGATGTATAGTGTATATCTAAAAGCCCTTAATGGTGGATGTAGCAAATACATATTTGCAAACAGATGTGTCATAATACCAGGAAGTCATTGAAGAGCCTGGCTGGTTGGTTTCTGGGTCTAATGCACGTTTGCTATTGAATACTGTCTGAAATGGCTTTCATTGTGCATGGTTTTGTGCTGATGATTAGGATGATATATCTACCATGCTTCCTTTTACTGTTTCCTGTTTATGAAGCTGGTGTGTGTATGTTCAGGATGTAAGCTCTATCATACTGCCAATGAGCAGATCTTGGCACTATGGCTTATTGTCTTCAGCTAGGGCTTTGATGCTTGAGTGGAATTCAAGTAATTAGAAGGGATTTTAAGGGAGGGGGGAAGAGGTATCAAATGACAGGTCTATGTCTGTGATTGCTGTCTCCTTTGCCCTCACCTCCACCACTGCCAAATTTGCAAAGGAAATAAATACATCAAGACTGATTAGTTCCCTCCCTAGTCTGCTCTGTCACCCAGCTGGTGCTTTATTTAGGAACTTTCACCTCTTCTTGCAGAGTTTAACTCCAGCTTATATCTATATATTTCTTGTATGTCTTGCTGACTTTGTGCGCAGTCTTCTAATTAGTTCCTGGATGGTGACATCTCTGACAGCGCCATCGTTCCACCTCCAGCAAAAAGGAGAAGGGGTTTGAGATCCGCACAGCGACATAAATGGCTAAATCTGCCTTTCTATCTCTGCCTGTCTGCCTTTGCCCGTCTCTCTGTCTGTCTTTTCTTAGGCAGAGGTGAAGGAAGTAGGAGAAGGGCAGTCGATAGCGGTGGTCTGTGCCCAACCTTCGTTGGGGTTACAGTCAGGTTTCCTGACAGTGGCAGTGGGACCAGAGGAAGGGCACGGCTGCACATCTCAGGCAGCAAATTATAAGAACAATCGCTGACAATCTATTTATCAGACATGTGAGGAGTCTAAAAGAAGGAGTGATGAAAGGGCAGGAGGCAGCCTGAGGGAGAGGGAGCAGGAAAAGTCAGAGAGTTTCCAGTAAGACTTTGAAGAAATCTGCAAATAAGGATGTTGGAGAATTCTAATGGTAACAAGAGCAGAAATTACCAACTTTGGCTTATTCATCCCATGTCCAGAATGGAAATCAATTCAGCGAATACAATTGGAATTCACTATGGTTGCTTTTAGTCTGCAATTGATATGAAATTGATTCCCCCCCCAAAAAAAAGCAGCGTGTTTCCTTTGCATTGAAATGAATGGTGTGGAATAGTACAGTAATAACATAATTAATTACGTCACAATGGACAGTGAGATGAATGATGTAGTTTTTGTTAGAAGCTGAAGTGCAGCAGAATGGAAACTATGCTGCACACAACTAACATGGGTCAGAATGGAAACTGATGCTTCCTTCCTTCCTTATCTTCAAGCCCATCTTGGATTAGATACTAGACCACTTTAAAAGGGGGCTGCTGTGTGTTCACCAGATCCACCACCTTCTGATGATAAGCAATGAAAACTTGAGCTACATAGTCTGTCTCAGGGAGCAGATTTTTAGTAGTTGTGCTATGAAACTGCAACTGTTTGAAAACTGTTTTCTGTCTGAGGTATTACTGCAATCAAAAACCTATATGAGGTTGTGGGGGCAGATTGTTGGTTGTGGACAGGGAAAAAAAATCAGGCTTTGAGTCCTTGGTCAGCTATACATTTTTTGGGTTGTTGCAGTGTCTAGGTTCTGAAATCTGAGTAGTTCTGCTCCATCAGGACTTCAAATCCCATAATGTATTCTTATTTAGTTATTGATTGGGAAGTGCGGGGGACTGTCTTGCAATTGTACAGTGGTGGAATTGTGCAAATATCTTTCCCTCTGGCATGTGGGGTCCTGCCGTATTTTGAGGAGGGGCAGTGGGGAGTCTTTGTTGTCTTTGACTTTTTCATAAAGTGCTAAATACAAGTAATTTTGAAAGGACTTGTTTTTTCATTTCTATCACCCCCTTTTTACATGATGACTTATTCTGCAGACTTGTACAGTGTTAAAACTGTACCATTTCTTTTTTAAAAAATGGAAATAAAATAACTAACATTTCAGTTTCTCCCTGAAATAATTCCAATATACCGTTCCAGAATCCAATCCTATTCTGTCCTGCCAAGTTCTGATCTGGAAAGCATTTCAAAAATATAACACCACAAAATCTGGAGTGGAATACAGTTGAGGCTGATTCTGTGAACATCCTTAACTGGTTGAATCTGAAGGCCAGTTGCCTGTCTCCAGCCTAACCAACCTTGTAGCAATGTGAAGATCAAGCAAGATGACCCGTTGTATATTTCATTCTGAGGAATGTGGCACATATGTGATAAAACAAAATAGGGAATAAAATTAAATATGCAGTAATTAGTAATTTTCGCGATAAACATTGTCTCCAGTTATTATGGGTTGGCACTAAGACTCCATCCTTCTTCTTGTGGTTATTTTCACTTTCCTGTGTAGTTGCATAAACAACCTTTTCTTTGGACTCTACTGAGTATCCATATTAAATAAAAGAGAATATGATAGTAATAGCCTGCCCATCTGACAGTGCAGCATACCTCATTTTTAAAAATTGTGGCCAGAGGGTGGGTGTGTTATGGTTGTTTCACTATCTCAAGAGGCATTAATATAGAGGTACTGATACTGCACACATTTAGTTACATTTCATCAAAGAGAGTGATTTAACTGAAATATGTTAACTGGATTACAGCTCTTCAGTTCACAGCATTAATCTTTTGCACAGTCCAGCACCCTAGCCCATAATGTTCCCCCAATGCCTGATGTCTGTTCACAGCACAGACCACAAGCAGTTTAGGTATAGTAGTGTGCATGGATTAAAAGATACTTAGTGCAGTCCTATGTGCACTTTTCTGGAGATAAGCCCCTTTCGCTTCCCTGAGATTTCACTATGTGTAGGGACTTCCGGGTTGGTGCGACGAGCTAATGGCGGATTCCCTCCGAGCTCCGGAGGGAATTGGCTCGGTGGAGGAGGGGTCCTGCCGCCGCGGCGACGCGGGGACCCTTAGAAACCACAGGCGTGGATGCCTGTGGACTTGGTGACTCAGCGGGCACCATTTGCGCCCCCCCGACCCACAAAGAAGCCTTTTTAAAGGCTTTGGAGAGGGTGCGGGGAGTGGCGTGGTGCTGTGAGTAGACCGCTTCTTCCACGGAGTGAAGCCGCAAGCCATGGCTGGATAGCGCTGACTTCTTTCCTTGAACATTTGGACTCAAAATGCAACAACCCGTGAGTAATACGGAACTTGGAATTTGGAATTAAAAATTCTTTTTAATCGAATTCGGTACGACCGGGGGAGGTGTCAAAAGGAAGTCCGCCTCCCCCCCCCCTTGCAGGCAATCTAAAGCAAGAATTAAACAACTAAGATCGAGAGACTGTCTTTCTCCTTTTGAGATAAAATTCTTAATTTCACGATTTGGACCTATAAGTTTATCGCTGGAGGATTTGAACTGATCTTTAGAGTTGAAGTGTAAACCCCCCTCCCCCCCCCCCGGATCCGGGAGTGACCCGCGAGGGAGCCTGTGAAGATATTTACAGAGTTTGACAGCTGTCAACTGAGCTGTCAAAGTCAAGAAATTATGTTTTTGTTACTTGTGTCGGTTATTTTTGTTACATTGGACTGTAAGCTTTTAAAAGTAGAGTGGCAGTAATAACAAAATATCCAGATTGTTGGGAAAAGAACACTTAGTAACCAAAATCCCTCTAGAGGGGATTTGGGACACTACAATGGCTGCAGATGGAAAATTACAAGCAGAGTTGGATAGGGTCTTTGAACTTCTGGGAAAGCTGCAAGAGCAGAGTTTTGTTATGGCTACGAATCTGACAACCTTGAATTCTAAAACAAACAACTCTGCTGAAGTGGTGGACTTGACTCAAGAAGAATCTACAGCTGGGAAGCAAGATATATGTGCTGTTTTGGAGGAATGTGAAGAAGGAGCAGAAATGATGCAAGTGAAAAAGGACAACCAGAGGCCTCTAAGGTCAGGATATATGGAAGATAAAGTTCTGATGTCAAAAATTTGGTTTGAAATTGAGAATGAAGAGTGGGGATTTTTTCCCATGGGGAGTTCGGAAGACTTATGGATTACAAATTTGACTAAGGTGAAAATTGGAACGTCTGAGACATTTGGGATATTTGGACTTGGAAAGAACAAAAAGCAAGATCTAGACTCTTCCTTTGAATATGGAGGACTGGTTGGAAAAAATTTGGACCCTTTTGGGTCAAAGATGCTCCGAGATCGGATGTTCAACATAAAGGTCAGTCAACAAAACCGGCTGAAAGGGACTGAAAGAGATTTAAAGGCCTCGGATGTGATAGATCCAGGCTGAGAACTGTTAGATAGAAGGACAATTTTTTTTAGGGATCAAAACCGGGGGGGGGGGAAGAGCCTTAGAATCCAAAGGGTTACAAGTATATGCTCTTATTTGTTAAGATTTTTTGTAAATATTTTAATAATTGGGAATTCCGTGAAAGGGAATGTGGATCGATCTTAGAAAAAGGGGTTGATGTGGGTATTAAAATGAGGTATAGAAGTTTGAAATTGGTTAATTAAGCTGATTTAAGTAAAATATTAATAAGGGATTAATTTGGCTACAAAGAACTTGCTGGGCTAAATTTTGAATGGGGACGCAAGAAGGGGAGGTGGGGGAAGTCCGTGAAAGTGGTTAAGAAAATAAGATTTTGAAATTATATGTGTTATTTGTGTGTAATGTTGATGTTTATGTTTTTTTGTGTGTGTTTGTCTTAAAAAATGAGAAAATCCTAATAAAAATTTTATATATATATAAAAAAGAGATTTCACTATGTGTAGACATGTGTAGACTTTGCTTTCAAATATACACAGTGTGAATGGAAAACAAATATCTATTGAGATAAACTTTATAGAGACTCCAATTGAAGTCCCCAATATGGCACCCATGGGCACTAGGGTGTCCTTGGACACACTCTCTGGGCACCCACCAAGGATGTGCCATTTATCTGTCTATCTTTGGCTCTGGAAGGGTGCATCATCATCATCATCATCATTATTATTATTATTTTGGTAACTTCAGAGATGGAAGTCCCATTCAGTATCTGGGGAACTGTTGCCATCAATGTGGTCAGGGCAGACCTGTTCCCTCTTCCATTGCACTGAGCTCCCTCAGGCCCAGTCATGAGTAGAACAGCCAGTGTTGTGCAGTGGTTAGAGTGCTGGACTAGGACCTGGAAGACCACAGATCACTTGGCCATGAAGCTTATTGGGCGACCTTGGGCCAGTCACTGCCTCTTTCAGCCTAGCCTACCTCATAATGTAGTTGTGGGGATTAAATGAGGAGTGGGGAAATCATGTACTCCACATTGAGCTCCTTGGAGGAAAGGTGGCATATAAATGTAAATTAATCAATGCATACAATTAAATAAATTAAAATAAACTGAAAGGCAGAAGAAAGTGCACATTTTTTTGTCCCCCAAGCCCATAAAATCCATTCTGTCCTCGGGCTTTAAATTCTGTGGCCATCAGTCAGCGAAGCAAAAGGTTTTTCTATAGCCCTCATGAGATAATGAATCCCAAATTCCTTGGCTGACCTACCACAGCTGTGGAGGGGGGGGGGGGAAGGAACGTTGATATTAGTCAGCTTGTAAAGCTGATGCACCAAAACTCCTCACTGGAGGCTTTCAGCTGGAGGAATCCAAGAAGCATGCCTAATTTGCCCATGCATTTACATAGATTATGGTTTTTTGATGACAGAAGCAATTACCTTCCTGTGTAGATTGGATGGGCACTGCTGGCTGGTCAAGTTCCACAGTGCATCGTCAGTAACAGGTGTAAATGTGCTGGGTTGTTATTCAAAATGCTTGCTAAGAAGAAAGCAGCAGATAGCTCCATCCATCGATTTATCATCCCCTCGTTCAACCGTCTGCTTGGTTAATCACCCATACCTCTGCACCTCTCCACCATCCTGTATTATGAGAGGCATAAACACAAGCATGATATGAAAGCAATTTAAGACAACAGCAGAAACTTGCCTGTAGGGAGGCAAAGGCATAGATCTGTGTTTTACAGCCTTTACCGAGCCCCTCTGTGCTCTTTGGGATGCAGCGTTAATGGGCTCTGCTAAATTTAGTTCACTGTGAGATGTTGCCGCCACTGCCGCCACATCACCAGGTTTTTTTTGCAAAAAGCAAACAAACCCCAAACCCAACGAATCCATGATGGCGAGATGAGTCAGCCTTCGCGTCGCTCATGTGCTTCAGCTTTGCATTCGGTAAATAATTGGAATGTAATGACTAAAGGGCTGTCGCTCGCACAAAAGGCTTTGGTGACAGCCAGGAAAAGAGCTGTCTGTCAGAGCAAGACAGACTCAGAACTCCACAAAGTGCAGCACATTCCTCCAAGAGACAACTCATCAATAGTAATAGTTCTGGGGCTGTTTTGTTTTCATCAAGTGGGACTTGGGGCTTCCGATATCCTCAACCGCTTCGCAAAGTGTGCTTACACCTGCTGCTATGTGTGTATATATATATCTTTTGATACAGGGATGGATTCACTTCAGTCCTGTGCGATGTACATTACCATAAATACCGTCATTGGGATGTTTCCAATATAGCAATAAGCTAAAGTCACTTAGTAGTGCATCTGATCTGCTGGTGAAATATTTTGCAGGAGTGGAACGTCACTACGCAAGAGAATGTATAAGAGAAAGTCTGTAGTGACCAATGTAACATTTGTAAGGTTCTTTATATCATATTTTGAGTTTTAGCTAATATTTAAATCTAATTAGCATTCAACTATCTGTTTGTTAACTGCCTTGATCTTCCCTACAAAAATTATCAAGAAGTGTGACACTGGTAGTTTAGATGCTTTTTTATTTTGTTATTGGGTTTTGAAAGCTGTGAACCGTGAAAGAGTTGTGCAACCTCAATAATTTATCTGTAATTGGATACATGTTTTCTCTTAAAGTATGAATCAGCCCCCCCCCCAATCTATGGCAATAAACATAAAAAGCTAACGTTTCATGGGCAAGGGTCAAACCTATGGTAATGTTTTTCGGAACTGCGTAGAAAACATTTTCTGGCAAATGAGCCAATGTAATGTGACCAATTTAACATGTGAAAATGCACTGATGGACAGCCATAAATAAACACCACCAAAACATGCCCCTGTGCACTTGACAGTTCACTATGCATTCACAAGTGGCTGGTCATCATCAAGTCAATGTGGGAAGTTGCAATGCCCGCAGGAATTTACATTTAGCTATGGGAACAATTTGTTTCTTTTCAACCCAATGTTTGTCATTGCATCTATAATGTCACAGATGTCTCCTTTTTTCCTTTTTTCTTTAATGCTGATTAATATCATATTGTATCATCACCTGGCTAACAGATTTTCTTTTCAATCTCCCGGTCTCAAACTCAACAATAACAAAATTGCCAGCTGACACCTGCCACCTTCAGTGGCTGCTTCTGCACTTTATTTCAGCATAATCAAATATTCCATAGGGACATTATTCCCTGTGTTTGTGGTGTTTATTTTAAATTATCTTAAAACTCACTTTACACTTTCTGTTCAAGACTGCCTTCAACCTTCAGCAGGGTTGTGTTGTTCCCCGAGGCAAGACAGCTCCTGGGGTGAATTTTTGTATCACTAGATCAGGGACAGAGGCTCTCTAGTAAATGGGTCAGATTTCCCAGCTTTGCCCATGAGGCCACTATGGGAAAGCAATAGCCACACCCCCTACACCTGTTGTCATGCAGGTTAGGGCTGGGCTTGAGTGAGCAATGACTAAGACATTAAGCTGCCTTACATTGAGACAGACTATTGGTCTCTCTAGCTCAGTATTATCTACAGTGGTTTCCCACACTTGGGTCTCCAGCTGTTTTTGGACTACAACTCCTATCAACCCTAGCTAGCAGGACCAGTGGCCCAGGGATTATGAGAAATGTGGTCCTAAAACAGCTGGAGACCCAAGTTTGGGAAACCCTGGTCTACACTCACTTGCAGCAGCTTCCCAGGCTTACAGGCCAGAGGTTAATCCCAGTCCTCGCCTAAAAATGCCAGGGACCTTGTGCATGAACAGCATGTGTTGGACTTATGTGCTAAGGATGCTTTGCTGAACCAAGATTATAGGTGTCTGCTAAAGTAGTGCTAATAAGGGACGCGGGTGGCGCTGTGGGTAAAACCTCAGTGCCTAGGACTTGCCGATCGTAAGGTCAGCGGTTTGAATCCCCGCGGCGGGGTGAGCTCCAGTCGTTTGGTACCAGCTCCTGTCAACCTAGCAGTTCAAAAGCACTCCTAAGTGCAAGCAGATAAATAGGGACCGCTTTATAGCGGGAAGGTAAACGGCATTTCCGTGTGCGGCGCTGCCTCTGGCTCGCCAGATGCAGCTTCGTCACGCTGGCCACGTGATCCGGAAGTGTCTTCGGACAGCGCCGGCTCCCGGCCTCTTGAGCGAGATGAGCGCACAACCCTAGAGTCGGTCACGACTGGCCTTTGGGCAGGGGTACCTTTACCTTTACCTAAAGTAGTGCTGGGATTAAGTTACCGCTGTGTGAGCGCTGGTGGCAAGAAAAACAACAGGTTGCCTGCCACATTGCATTGTGGCTGGTACCTGGCTGCACAAGATGGTGATTTTGTTTATTTACTTATTTTAGTTCAAGATGGCATCCATGGCTCTCCTTCTCTCCATAATAGTTTCACAGTCGTGCTGTGAGGAAGGTTAAGATGGAAGATCGTGACTAGCCCAAGCTCGCCCAGTGAGCTTAATGGCTGATCCTAGTCCAGATCCTAGTCCAACACCCTAAATGCTAAAACCTTTGTATAAGCAACTTTAGCATCAAACGTTTGAAATTCTGAACTTGTTGCATCCCACAAGTATTTTGTGACTTGAAAATAATGATTGTTGCTGTTGTTGTTACGAACTTTGTTCATCGCATTATTCCAAGCACAACCAGACATTTTTTAAAATAAAAAATTGCAAAATCCCATCCTGCCTCATTACTGGAGAAAGCAGTTTGGTTGGTGCTTGCCAAAATTTAGGTGTGAAGAAGTATTAATTAGAACATAAGGTGAACTGAGTTTAAAACTGTAGAAGAAAAAGATAAATCTGCCCTTTATTGTTATTGAATTTGGTGGCATCACTTTCACATTCAATTTCTCCATGTGGCTTTCTGAGCAAGCAAGAAATTGCAGTGCAAATGTGATTTTGGGTTATTTTTTTGGCCCAACAAGCATCCTGTATTAGCTTACCCTTGATTAATATTGCACTGGGTTGATGGAATCCTCTGAGGGCTGCTTGGCGCTGAAATGAGATTGTTAACCAACAGAATGTGTTGATACTTGCTTCCTGTGCCGCTCCCCCCTTTTCCATTTGTATTCAATTTAGTCTTAATAGAAGTGCCTTAAATGGAAACAAGTCTATTAATAACATGAAAAAATAAAGCTGAAATAGTCGTCGTCATCCTTCAGCTCTTATAGGGGAAGCTTTTCATCCATCAATCTAAAAGCTGCTTATGATGATGTTTTGCTTGCATTCGGTTCCATTTTACAAAGGGGGGGGGGGACTTGGGTATAAGAAGAACCAAGAAGCTTGTAATTTATTTGGGGTGGGGGGAGGGAATGAGTATCCCAAATGATCCTGAATGCAAGTGAATCCAGATAACAGTTTATCAAATTATTAAGAGGGTGGGGGAGCCCTTAAAGAAACTCACGAGCTTATCTCCTCCAGATTCTAATTGAATCATATACACCAGGCATCCCCAAACTCGGCCCTCCAGCTGTTTTGGGACTACAACTCCCATCATCCTTAGCTAACAGGACCAGTGGTCATGGATGATGGGAACTGTAGTCCCAAAACAGCTGGAGGGCAGAGTTTGGGGAGGCCTGATATACACCCAGTGGTTTTTTAAAAGCACTACTGCAAGTGTCGTGAATCTTTGGCTCTCCAGATGTTGCTGAACTACAACTCTCATAATCCCCAGCAACTGTAGTCAATGACCAGGTGTTGTAATTCAGTAACATCTGAAGGTTCTAGGGAAAGGGGCTGCCACAAAAGAGAAGGGAGCCAGGACCCCTTCGCCCCTCCTGTAATTTGAGCACTGAGCACTCCACACCTGGGATAGCTCAGCTGGTAAAAGCACAACACTCTTAAAACTCAGGATTGTGGGTTCGAGCCCGCACTGAGCAACAATATTCACGCATTGCAGGGGTTGGACTAGATGACTCTTGTGGTACCTTCCAACTCTAACAATTTTATGATAGTGAACAACATTTTTAAGCATCACTACCTGGTATCCCTGGGCAGCAGCCAGTACCCCAGTACCTCATAGGGCTCACTGCAGATGCCAGGGTTGGGTTAGGACCCTCTTCTTTCCCCATCCCCACCACTAATACAGCACTTTTGTGATGCTGGTTTTTTTTATAAAAAAAAACAATGACAACAATCCACAATCCAAAATGGGTATGGTGAAGAACTGAACTTTAGATTGGAAAAATGAGAAAGTGAGCGGAACCGGCATTTAGAGATTCATCCATTTCTAGTTCAGCCTTGCACATCCCCAACCAAGTGCATGGGGGCAAATGTATGATATTGCCCTGCATTATGGCGAACCCCACATTGTCAATATAAAGAGGCCAATAAGAGAGGAATGTGGGAAAATGTGTGGCTGTTCCTGGTTTTAATGTAGCAATAATCATTTCTGATTATTGGCCATGGTGGCTCGCCATGAGGGGAGCTGCAGTTCAGCCACATATGGAGGGCACAGGTTGAGGAAAGCTGCTCCAGTTCCTTTGTTGCCGCCGCCTGCGTTCATCCCTCCATTGTGATTGACTCCAGTGTTTTTTTAGCTGAGCATCCCTTGATACTGTCATCTCTTAATGCCTTATTTCCCGCGAAACAATGAAAGGGTGCAGGCCCCATTTTCTTAAATATTGTATTATTCGACATGTTGTGAAGTGCATTTGGAAAAGCACCTCGTGCACTGACGAGGCTGTGGCAAGCTGTTATAAAGCATATTATGCCTTGGAGGAGATGTTAACACAATGGGGTGAAAAAAGCAGGTAGTAGTATTATATATGTTCCCCTTCCCACTTTAAGTGACACTCCTGTTCTCTCCCTTCCCCCTTGCTATTGAACGTTAACAAACGTGCTCGGTGATCACTATATCAGCTCTATATTTAGCATGGAAGATAGCATGCCATAAATATTGAATCTTATCTCCCCCTGCTGAGTTTTTGGAACTCTTCCCTTGTTTTGCTTTCTCCTTCTTTAACTATTTTTTTAAAAAGCAGTCCAACCTGATTGCTGACACTTATGGGTATAATTGAGTAGCATATTCAGCTGTCTTCATCAGGCTATCTTTTTCTCTTTACACACACACACACACACACACACACACACACACGGCTCCAGTCCTCATGATTTAAGAGACTGGTGCTGTGACATACACAGCTAGTACGATGCCTTCCAATTGTTGTCTGACTCCAGTCTCATCAGCCCCAGCCAGAGTAGACAACGGTAAGGATTGGCAGGAGTTCTAATCCTGCCACATCTGGAGGACACCACATGGGCTACCCCTGTGGAACCCTGTGGGAGAACATATCCTCCTATATGAGCCCTCCTGTCGGGATAATTCAATCCCTCCTTTGAAGCTTTGTCATTTTTTAAAAAAGAAGCAAAATGGTGGCAATAGGAAACTCAGCTTTTTGTTCTGTAAGCTGGACTGTTTGTGAGATGGTCTCCTCCAACTAGCAAGGTGGTACCACATAAGGACCAACTTGCTCCATTGAGGTAGCAGCAGAGGACTGTGCTGTGCTCTGATCTTGCTTGCAAGCTCCCCATCTGGTTGGTCACTGTGAGAACAGGATGCTGGACTATTCCTGCATTGCAGGGGGTCAGACAAGATGACCCCTGGGTTCCTTCGATTCTATGACTAGATTGGCCTCTGACCTGATCTAGCATGATTTTCCTTATGTTCTTATGCAGTTCACACAGCAGCAAAGCCATTGCACTGCCATCTTTGTTAGTCTTTAAAACCTTTACCTTATATTGGAAGAGTGTGATTTCCTAAAGAAATTCCCCACTCCAAGCTCCCTAGTGGAAGAAGTGAGGCCATCTATCTTTGTTGAAGCTCTTTCCTTTTAGATCATTAACCCCCCACCCACCCACCCACATGCCCTACAACCAATATGGCTAGTCTACCTTCATATTGCTTAATAAGCCTTTGAAATCACTTGCATCCGAGGCTCTAAATGTCACAGGAGATCATTTCCATTCCATTTGCAAGGCTCACATCTCAAAAATGGGGAGGAAAGAACACCATTTCAGGTATTGCCTCTGAGGCACAGCTGTTGAACAGGCAATATGTTTCCATCCTTGCCTTCCAAAAATGGAGGGTGGGGGAAGAGAAGGCTGCTAATTCAGGTTCATTCCCCCCCCTTTAGGTAGTCAGATGGTTTCATTAATGAAACCATATGATTCAGCAAGAAGAAAAGAGAGAGAAATAGGGAAGGGAGGGCTGTAGCAGTGCAGGTGTTAGTGGGACCATCTGTTTATAAAGAATTTGCCCCCAGATTCTTCCACACCAAGATTAGGGTTCCATGTGCGTTGTGGTTGCACCTCTTTCATCTCATTCGGAGATAATAAATTCAGGATTATTTTTACCACTGCAATCATCTCACTCATTTTAGGGTGAAAAACATACACAAAATCTGTTTCTTTTCTGATCCATTTTTTAACAAGTCTCCATGAATCCACCCTTTCCAATGGAGTTCATAGATGGAATTTGGAAACTGCCAAGCTGTTTGTCCTTGTGGAAAGTGTGGGGGGTGGGGCATCCACAGATTTGACATGAATAAAAGCAATCAAGGGTTCTTTTTAAAAAATCTATTCACATACTTTAGGGAGGAAATGTTCAAAAGATACAGGAATTTCTTGTCACTCTTACTTTTTGTTAAACAAAGCAGGCTATCAGATTTTATACCAGACCGCTGCTGTTAACTGATGTTCTAAATAATGGCTCCTCTTTTAATTCAAGAGAGTTTTCCCACCTAATTAACACATTATGACTATTTCAGGAATGATGTTATGAGGAGCTAAGAATTGGTCCACACATTTGGTAAAGTTGCACAGTACGTTTATTTCTGGACTGAATCGTTTCAGGCTGCAAATGAGGGAGGGGCCAGTTTCACTGTCGAAAAATATTTTGTGCATTTAGAATCCGAGCACACCAAGCAAATGACCAGCTGAAAACATCCCCATCCCCTGTAATTCTTCATTTGGGGCGCTTTTTATATGTTGGGTATTGTTTGTAACATGTAGCCCACAAGCTGAAGTCAGGCAACTCATCTTGTTCTACCCTATGAACCATAGGGCTACATCCAGAGGGCACTTGCATCCAGAGGGATGGGTGGGTTTAAATGCTGTTTGACACAGGAATCCAATGCAGGCCTCTGCTTCAATGCTTCAGTGTAGGAGAAGCCACACCTCTCCCAAGGTAGTCTATCCCACTAGCAGTTACTATTACAAAGATTTTCATAATGTTGAACTGAAATTTCCTTCCATGCCATTTCCACTTAATGGCACTAGTTCTGCCTTCTAGAGCAACAAAGGCTTGGGCTTTATCTTCCGTGTAGCAGGTCCTTCAGGTATTTGAAGGCAGCTGTCAACAATCCATCTCCATCCTGGTCTCCCTTTTCTGGAAGGGCTCTAGCTGTACAAATAACAGGTGCTAGTGTTTCTTATTTAAAGCTGCTGTGCCTTGCAAAGGATGCAATAAATGTCAAAGATGTCACTGCAAAGCAAACTAAGTAATCTATGCTTGATGCACAATTGCCCTTCTCACCTATTCAGGAAAAGCCCCGGAGATTAATTTGGCCAGGGGCCAAATGCATGAATGGTATTTGCTGCTCTTCAAGGAATCCTTTTCCATAGTTTTGCTGTTTCGTCTTTTGCAAACCACTTTTGAGTTTTCTTACCATCAAATGGTGTACAAATTTTATGAAATAAATAAAACAATAAACCTTCCCTTCAGTAACCAATTGCTCTGCAGAACGTGGCCCTCTGGGCCTCTCTGTCTGGCCCCCAGAATTCTCCCCAGGCCACACACACACTCCCCTGGCCTGGAGATGGTGGGAACTGAACCTGGGATCAGCGGCGTAGCGTGGGTTGTCAGCACCCGGGGCAAGGCAAGTAATTTGCGCCCCCTAACCCGGGGCAAGGCAAGTAATTTGCGCCCCCTAACCCCTAACCTGCCGCCGCTGCCAGCTTCTTCTTGCTGCTGCCTGGTCTGGTCTGGTGTGGTTCTCTCCCGCGCTCAGCGCTGCGCTGGACGGCCGCTGCACTGTCCCTCCCCCAGATAGTCCCTCGCTCTCTCTCTGCACCGCACGCCTGGCACCCACCCCCTCCACAGTGGGCGGTGACCCAGCAGCTCGGATCGGATTCGCACAGCCAGCACTGCAGTGAAAGAGAGTGAGCCAGGTAGGGGAAGAGAGCTGCGAGTGCGAGCATGCCCCCCCCCCCGATGTTGTGCCCGGTGCGGCCGGGCCCCCCTGCACCCCCCACGCTACGCCACTGCCTGGGATCATTGCATGCACTGTTCTTCCAGTGAGCTATGGCCTTTCCAATGCAGCCAGTTGTGGGGATCACTTGCCATAGGAAGGCTATTTTCAGTGGCATCCCCATTGCAAACAAATGCTGTGATTCAGCCTTTTGCTTTTAAGCCCTCTATTATCCCAAACCAATGTTGTTTTCTTTGCAGAAGCACAGCATTCATAACTGTTGTGTCACTTCCCATCAACTATGATTTCCTAGACCTTTTTCTGTGTACTGCCGCATGCTACAAACACATTCCCCCTAAAAGTAATTGTGGTTTTGGCTGCTTTGACCCAAGTACAAAATGCTAGTCATGCTCATTAAAGTTCAAGTCATTTATTACTGCCCATTTTTCCAATCTGTTTATATCATTTCAGGTCAGCATCTATTCCTGTAGAATGTGCCCCCTCCAGCCCCAATTTAGTATCATTTTGCATAGACTGTTTTGGTCTCTTATTTTCTGTTATTCTCAAGCCATTTATGAATTATATAGAGTTATATAACTATTAATTTATGGACTTCTCTCTCTCTCTCTCTCTCTCTCTCTCTCTCTCTCTCTCTCTCTGTGTGTGTGTGTGTGTGTGTGTGTAAGAACACACACTTTCATACACCCTCGTCTCCCCCCACCCAATTTAGCCTCATGACAACCCTTTGAGGTGGTTTGTTTGTTTGTTGAATTTATACACCACCCTATACCCCCAGGTCAGAGGGCGGTTCACAGAATAAAATCAAAATATAAAACCACAAAATACATAATTAAAATAAAACAGCAACCCAATACCCCCCCCCCAAAAAAAGAACATTTTAAAAGGGCATAGGATGTCAATCAAATCAACCAAAGGCCTGGTTAAAAAGGAACATTTTTGTCTGGTGCCTAAAAGTGTATAATGAAGGCACCAGACAGACTTCCCAGGGGAGAACATTCCACAGATGGGGAGCCACTGCCTCGCTCCAGGTGTACCGGAAGCTGCCACCCTGGATATGCCAAGGTAGTTCAAGAAGGAGAGCCAGTTTGCTGCTACTCTTGTGTTCCATGTGCGAAAGGGACAATCTCCACTCAGGAAGGTGGGTGATTCCAAGGGCAGGGTGACGAGGGTGACGCTGTGGTCTAAACCACTGACAAGGATCCTGAGATGACGTCAAGGGTAGCCAACTTCTGTGCGCTTGCCATAAAACTTAGGGAACAAGCTGTGCTATCATAATGATTCAGGTTTTAAATGATAATTTTAGATTATATGTTAGTGACTAAGTTTTAATTTATTTTGCCACCCATCAGACCTCTTGAGGAGGCGGCACACGAAGGAGGGCCTCAGAAGATGATCTCAGGGTCCAGATAGGTTCATATGAAAAGAGGCGGTCCTTGTGGTACTGCGGTCCTGAGACATTTAAGGCCTTATAGGTCCAAACCAGGACTTTGAATTGGGCTTGTAGTCCAGTGCAGCCGGACCAGTGCTTTAGGTTGGCTCAAGATCAGTCAGGGAGCTTCATGGATGAGTGGGAGATTGGTACCTGGGGTCTCCCTAGTTCTAGATTCTAGCCGCTACACCACTGCCTTCTTGATGTGAAACCAAAGTTGAGTTCAAACATCGTAAAAAATGAGTTTTTAAAAAATAAAATTAATAAATGAAACAGTTACATTTCTGTAAGAGTTAAGGTAATAGCTTTGAAGTTCAAGGCATACTTTCCTTGTTTTTAGGATGATGGATCTGGTGTGCTGTAGATAGAACCGTGAGCAAATGGTGTTTTGAAATTCTCCGCCCTATCGTGAACAAAGAATTTACAGGGACCATTTTGCCATTTTGGGTGGGTGGGTGTGACAGTTTGAAGCTCGTCGTTGGCGCCGGCAGTAGCACAGATTCCCTACCCCCTGCACCAGTATTCCCACCACCACCACTGGAAGTGTTATCATCAGCAAATGTGTTGGCAGCCTGTGCACCATTTTGCATCTTCCACAATGCCCCAGGCCTAGCATTTTCCCAGGGCAATGTGGGGCAAAGTGGCAGCCATCACACACAGTAAAAGTGCACAGAGGAATAGAATCATTGGGTTTGAAAGGACTCAAAGGATCATCTAGTCCAACCTCCTGCACTGCGTGAATCATAGCTAAGAATAATACTCAGATAGCATTCTGCAGAGTGACATCTTTTGGGGAGGAAGAAGGTGTGGTAAAAGAGGAAAAAACATATGCAGTCATACCTCTTGTTATGTTCGGTTCAGGTTACATCTTTTCAGGTTGTGTCTCCCGGCGACCCGGAAGTACCGGAAAGGGTTTCTTCCGGGTTTTGCCGCTCGTGCATGTGCATACACTCAAAATGACGTCACGTGCATGTGCAGAAGTAGTGAATTGCCACCTGCGCACGCACAGACGTGGGTTGCATTCTGCTCATGTTGCAAACGGGGCTCCGGAACTGATCCCGTTCACAACCAGAGATACCACTATATTGTCTTAGAAAGATTCCTTCCGGCATCATCTTAGAAGAGACAATCCTATTAATTGGGGGGGGGGGGATGCAACAAAAAACCATTTTTAAGAGAAGAGAAGGAAGCCACATGTATGGTGTGATTATGATGGAGGAAGAAGAAACATTCCCTCCTGTTTGAAAGGGGGGAAAGGAGACTGCTGCTTTTAAGATGGCATTTTCCACCTGTAATTTTAAAATCAATGCATTTAAATATGAAAGGCACCTTTTTAGAAACTCAAAAGGTGGTGTTTTGTGTGTGTTTTTTTTTGTGTGTTTTTTTTGGTATGTTTGTTTTAATCGAGTAACCTAACCAGTTTAACTGATTATATGTTGCAAGCCTAAAATATATGTATCAAAGTGAACTTTGACTCAAAACAGTACCTCATGCCAACCCTCCTGAGAGATGGTAGAGCATTTCAGAAGATCTAGGTGTCAGGAGTACATGAGTCAAGGCTCCTCTTGTTGGGGGTAGGTAAACTGTACTGTGAATTTATTAAAGATACGGAATACCTTATAGGAGCACTACCCTATCATAAGAACTCAACAAAGAATGTGGGTCCCCTTCTTGGTTGTTAATGATCTCAAAGCACTTCATACTTATATCCAGCATTGTAAAGTACTTTGAGATGAAAGGTGATATAAATATTAGAGCTATACGCATGATTCACTCTGAATAATTTACTAGGCTAATTTAGCCTTTTCTTCTGCTTACGGAATACGTGCCAGGAGATTTCAATTTCCTTGATTTTATTTGATGGATTTTATTGTTCCCAGCCCTCCAAACCTTTTATTCTGTTTCACTTTTTAGTTTTCAGATGGAGCATGAATGGCAATAAGTGCACTTGGAGTGGCAGAATCTTAGAACCTGAGAGTTGCAGAGGGGTGGGCATCTCATGGAGGAGAGAGGAATTTGGGTCACTATTAGCCATGATGACTCTGCTCTGCTTCCAAAGTTGGAGGCAGCAATGCTTCGGAATACCAGTTACTGCAAACCACAGTAGGAGTGAGGTCTCTTGTGTTTAGGTCCTGCTTATGAGTTTCCCACAAGCATCTGGTCGGCCACTGTGAAATCAGGATACTGGACTAGATGAACCGTTGGCCTGATTCAGCTGAAGGCTTTTCTTACGTTCTGTTGTTTTTAGTATGTTTTGTTCCTGGCTTCTTCACAACAAATTAATTTGCTGCTTCACCCCTAGCATCATGCCTTTGAATGACAGTTGCTGGGAATTTCAGGTGGGGAGAGCTCTGTTCAACCCATGTTTGGCTTACAGGCTTCCCAGAGGCATCTTCTCAGTCACTGTGAGAACAGGGATGCTAAAGTCGGATACGCAACCCTGCAGACTTTTCTTACATTCCTAAAACCCTACATGATGGTGTAGGTAAAGGCACAAAGTGTTTTTGGAATCATTAACAACCAACAAAACCTTGTCGTTGCCCACTTTTGTTATCTCTGCTGTGTTCCCACAATCCCCACTGACAGCAGAGAAGGGGGGTAAATTCAGTTCACATTTAAATTGGCACTTTCTGGAAGCAAAACACAGCCAGCATTTGAAATTTTTTTCTCCTCTGAATCTTGCAATGCAGTTCTGCAACTGAGCAATGCATGGAAAAATGTACAAGGGCAAAGTATGCCTAGAATTAAATGTTTGAATTGAATTTATTTATTTATTATGCATTAAATTTGGGGCAAATGCTTTGTAAAAGAAATCGTATATAAGGCAAAATGGCATACAAAAAGGCTGTATTAAGAGAAAATAGCATGAAAATGGGTGATTAATTTTCATGAGGACTTAAAAAAAATCACAAACTGATGTAGAAATGTAGAGAATTAAACTTAAGAAAAATAAGGAACTGGGAGAAACAGAAATTGGCAAGCTCTGCTCATCTCTAACCGAGAGTGACTTTACAGAAGGGAACAACCATGTCTCTTACCTCCTAGAGCACTTAGAGCACTGGCTTCAATCCTGTACACCATCATCCTAGGGGCATATGTACTCAGGAGTAGATCTCACTTATTTCAATGGAGCTTACTCCTAAGTAAGGCTGTAAAGGCTCGTCCACATACCTGCTTGTCCTGCTACTTTCCCCTGGGAAAACCTGCCATCTACCGCTGAATTGGAAGAATCCTCAATAATGTTTTCAGCAGATTTATGTTTGTTCCTTTTCAGTGGTAAACAGTGGGTTTTCCTGGGTAAAGCGTGGGACAAATGGAAAACCATTAGAAAGCACAGGACAAGCAGAAAACCTTTCAGTCCTATGCTTCCTAGGCACAGCACAAACAGAAGTATAGACTAGCCCTGACTAGTGACACTGATTGCAGGATTTGCCATGTGTATGTAGGACTTCTCTTGAATGGTGCCATGCATGCATAGTAGGATGTACAAAATCCCTGGAGTTGATATAGTAGGTAGGAGTGCCCAGCATGATAGAATGGTGCTGTGAAGCTACCCTCCCAACAGCAGCATCATGATGTTTACCTGGAAGTTGCGAGGGGAGGAAGGAGCTGTGCAGGTGTACCAATGAAGTGAACCTGGTGCTCCTGCTGGCGTGTTTGTGCAGTCCTTATCTCACTGCCACTCTGCCCTCTACAGGTAAACAACAGTGATGCCACTGGCAGGAGAGCAATTCTGCAGCACTGCCCTACCATGCCAGCTACTTCTGATTAGAAGGTGGCATCTCATGGTCCACCCTTCTGGGTTCTGCCTCCCCCCTCCCTCATATCCCTGTTTATCACCTAGTCCTGCCTTTTGAGAGTATCGCATTCCTCTTTCAGACTCCAAAGCTATTGAGAACTCATTTGGGGTGTACAGCTGTTTGCTATCATGTTGGTATTTATTTAATGCATGCTGAAAGCCAGGGAAGATGAAGTGGAGGAAAGAAAGAGGATGGGAACTGGAAGAAAGAATAGGAGACATTCAAAGATAGCCTTCGTCTTCCTTTGTAACAATGACAATCTTTAATTCCCCCCCCTTACATAACGTCTCAAGTATGTTCATTTATACTTGGCGGGGACCATCTATTAAAGCTCTGAATAAGCAGGTCATGTCTGAGCGGTGTCCTGCCCTTCTCTCTGCAGTTTGCGTTGTCAATGGCCTCTTAGTCTGAAAGAGAGAAGAAGCAGTAGAAAGGACATCTGACGGGGAGGGAGGGGGGAGAAGAAAAAGCAGGGATCCTAGCTGTATGAGTTTTGCAACTGATTCCATTTGCTATTTTCCTCGTAGCCCGCATTCTCTGTTCATTATTAAGGACACTTGCTGGAGAAGCTGAAATTTCGTCTCATCTCACAGACCCTGCCTGTCCCCCATGGTCTCATTGTTCACCTTGATGTATCACAATTGGTTGCTGTGGAAATGATTATGATATTGCAAATAAAAGATTGTATGATTTCCCAGGTGGGAAAGAGATGGTGGGAAGAGAGGATATCTCCCCCTTTGTATTTAAGAACATCTGTCTTTGAGCATTTGTAAGAACAAACAAGTACAAGGCAGGAGGAGCAACAGATAAAAGACAAAACCTCTGCCACAAAGCCAAAGTAAGGTTTGATTTTATGTTTATTGTGGAGATTCGAGGAGCATGGGAGAAATTCAGTTCAATTACCCTGAATCTAACTTCACCGAACAATACACAAAGAATACACAAACAGGAATCTTATGAACTCTGCAAAACTAACGTTGCTAATTTTGGCAGTTTAAAATGTAATATTATTATTATTATTATTATTATTATTATTATCTATTTACTTATACTGCTCTTCATCTGAAAAGGCAGTTCACAACAAAAAAATGCAAAAGGAGAACACAAAACACATAATAAAACAAAAACAAATAACTCCCCTCCCACAAACACATTTAAAAGGCTATAGAATGTTAATTAACCAAAGGGATAGTTATAGAGAAACATTTTTGCTTGGCACATAAAGATATGTAATGAAGGTGCCAGATGAGCCTCCCTGGGGAGAGCATTCCCCAAATAAGGAGCCACTGCAGAAAAGGCCTCTTCATGTGTTGCCACAAAGGGGGGGGGCACACGAAGAAGGGCCTCAGATGATGATTGCAGGTTCCAGGTCAGTTCATATGGGGAGAGGCTATCTAAGAGGTATTGCAGTCAATGCTCCTCTGTGCATCATTAACATATGAGAAGGATGCTAATGATCTGAGGGGACTGGAAATGTTCCTACCTATCCTAGGATTGACACAACTTTGATGGCAGAAAGTGAGGAGGAATTAAAGAACCTCTTAATGAGGGTGAAAGAGCACAAAATATGGTCTGAAGCTCAACATAAAAAAAACAAACCAAAGCCTAAGATCATGGCCACTGGGCCCATCACCTCCTGGCAAATAGAAAGGGAAGAAATGGAGGCAGTGAGAGATTTTATTTTCTTGGGCTCCATGATCACTGCAGATGATGACAGCAGTCATGAAATTAAAAGACACCTCCTTCTTGGGAGAAAAGTGATGACAAACCTAGACAGCATCTTAAAAAGCAGAGACATCACCTTGCCAGCAAAGGTCCATATAGTTAAAGCTATGGTTTTCCCAGTAGTGATGTATGGAAGTGAGAACTTGACTATAAAGAAGGCTGATCATAATTCAAAAGAATTTATGCTTTTGAATTATGGTGCTGAAGGAGACTCTTGAGAGTCCCATGGACTGCAAGAAGATCAAACCTATCCATTCTTAAGGAAATCAGCCCTGAGTGCTCACTGGAAGGACAGATCGTGAAGCTGAGGCTCCAATACTTTGTCCACCTGATGAGAAGAGAAGACTCCCTGGAAAAGACCCTGATGTTGGGAAAGATGGAGGGCACAAGGAGAAGGGGACGACAGAGGACGAGATGGTTGGACAGTGTTCTCGAAGCTACTAACATGAGTTTGACCAAACTGCGGAAGGCAGTGGAATACAGGAGTGTCTGGTGTGCTCTGGTCCATGGGGTCATGAAGAGTCAGACACGACTAAATGACTAAACAACAACAACAGCCTAGGATTTAGAATGAGTGGGAAGCAGGGCATAGCAATCCAAAGGAGCATCTGCTTTGCATGCAGAAGGTCTCAAGTTCAGTCCCCAGCATCTCCAGGCAGGATTGTGAGCGACTGCTGCCTGAAACCTTGGCGCGCTACTGCCAGTCAGTATAAGGCAGTTTCCAATGATCCTGTATTCTAGAGAGATGACAAAGATACAGGACAAGGGAATTCTTTTCAACTGCAATGCCTGTGTGTTCCAGCGCCATTAGCAGGCATGCACCAGCCCTGGCAAAGGTGTTTTGAAATGGAGTTAGGCAGTGAAACATGGTCCTTCCAAGATTTTCCATCAACTGCATTTTCCATTAGTTTCCAGTCTATACTCTTTGCTTTTGGATTGCTAGGGATTCCCCCTCGCCCATAACTATGGACCAATTTCCTTTCAATATAACAGACTGTACTTCTGTATGAATGTGTCAAGTTGCTGTGAAATTTACTGCCTCACTGGGCCCATTAGAGTGTTGTGATTCAGCTCGGTTTCCAGTGCATCTCAGTCAAATGAAACTTCATCATCTCTCCTGGAACAGCCTGTATCCAAATATGCTGCTCAACCAAAGAAGTAAGTTGATGAAAGGAATGCAAAGAGTTCCTGGAAATAAAAAAGGGTACCTGAATGGAAGATGCTCTCCCATTGAAACCTAGTTGAAAAGTGTATCCAGGGTATCACTGTTTTGCGGGTGAAAATCAAGTGGAACTTCAGGTTTGCACAATTAAAAGTACTGTGTTGCCATAGCACAACAAATCCACTTAAAAGCAACCAACCAGACTTTTTGCAGATAGAAAAGTGATGGAGAATGTAGTGAAAAGTGTGGGATGAATGGCTACATTATGGAAATATCCGTAAACACCCCACAAGCAAATCAAGATGAATGCTCATTTGCCATACAAATCAGTAGAAATACACAGTAAAGACTGAACATAGCCTGACCACAATGTAAGCTTGAATGCTCAATAGGCAGGTTATCTGGAGGAGCCCTTAGAGAATCTGCCTGCCTCTCTTTTACTGCTGTTACTCTTTAAAATCCACAGGCAGTTTATAATTCATCCTTAGAGGGAAATGCCTTTGACATATAACATATGAAGAGTGGATGTTTTTCAGTCTCTAGGAATCCTGATTTTTACTGCCTGATTTGCACATCCCAGTTAGAGTGCAAATAGGAATTTAGTTATATTCTGCTTTTGCGGTTCCCAAATTCTCCAATGCAGTTCATTGTTGTTGTTGTTGTTTAAAAAGGGAATAAAAATGCATTTAAGAAACACATTCTGAAAGAAAGTATGTTTTAAAATACAAATTCAAATGTGAATTTCCATGCAGACAGACCCATGCAACTTAACAATTGAGCATGAAGTGATATGGGTCAGAAATCGATTAGTCCAGCCTTAGTGCAAAGCATCTCTTACAGCCATTATATCTATTATGCAGAATGAATTGGTAGGGATGTCCCATCTTATATTATGCACGCAGGAGTCTTGTGTGCTATAAATGAGTAGGACAGATTAATCCACTCTGTGATGTGTTAGTTGTCTACATGTGAGGTACTCTGTTGTCAAAACATAGAGAAGTATTCATAATAGACCCATGCCACTGGAAGCCTGATTTAGTACTGCCCAGAATTCTAACGCCTCGCACCGTATCATGGATAGAACAACTTTCAGACACCCCTCATCCCAGCAAAGCCACATCTTGTTTCAAAACCCTAATTAGGGATGCATATTACCCTTGTATCTCCATGGCTATTTCATCTTTGCATGCTGGCATTGCACTGCTAACTCATTAAAGCAGACACAATGGCTTTTGCAATGAGGATCCTTCTTGCACATCTGAGGCATATTATTTCCTACCATGGGCTTAAGTTTATATCATGTTCTTCATTCAAGAGCACAGACATTTATCAAAGTGGTGTAATGCAGGTCTGAGTCGTTGTGCACCGCATACAAAGTTGGCTTAATTGCACATCGTTTTGCACATCTACACACAGTTTTGTTGTCAATGAACTGGTGCCAGGATTCTCAACTCTGCTGTCTGTTTGGGCTACTTCTTTGCAACAGAGAATATGTGGTTTTTGTTTGCTTGGTTGCATTATCATCGCATGCTGTCTGCTCTGTATTCTGCTAATTTCCTTTTGTTGTTCATCTCTCCCTCTCATGTTTTTCCTTTAATTATAGCCACTTTGGAAAGTAAACCTGTCATCATGCTGTTGTTCTATAAACTAGTTTGCAGAGAGCTGGTACACCACAGTGCCTTGCAGCTTCATCCTGTACTTGTTGGCTCAGAAACAAGTTCCACCAAGTTCAGTGGGACGTACTTAGTTTGAAGACTAAGGGTGGGTGAGCTAAGCCCTGAATTCAGTTATCAACTTAGCCTCTAATTCACTAGCAAGGATGTACCACCTTAGATTACAGCTGGAAGACCCTTGCATGCAATACAATCCCATTCTAGTTAATGGGAATAAATTTGTTTTTTTTTTTATAAAATTTTTATTGGTTTTACAGCATTTTTAATAAAAACAAACAAACACAAAAAGTGACAAACATACACGAATAGTTTCAAACATATTTTCATAAACCTCTTTTCTTGGACTTCCCCATACCCCCCCTCTCTACATCCCAATGTCCATATTTCAACTAGCAACTCCCAATTGTTACTTTCTAATCTCTGTCATCTTAGTCCTCTTTTATAGTCTAGCCTTGTATCCCTGTACCCTTTTGCTTCTGGAAACCACAACATTTTAGCATTCATTAAGTTTATAGTAGTCCTTAAGATAGCTTTTAAATTTTCTCCATTCTTCTTCCACCGTCTCTTTTCGTTGATCACGGATTCTGCCTGTCATCTCAGCCAGTGTCATATAGTCCATCACTTTCATCTGCCATTCTTCCAAAGTGGGTAAATCTTGTGTCTTCCAATACTTTGCGATGAGTATTCTTGCTGCTGTTGTAGCATACATAAAGAAAGTTCTATCTTTCTTTGTCACCAATTGACCGACAATGCCCAAGAGAAAGGCCTCTGGTTTTTTAGGAAAGGTACATTTGAGTACCTTTTTCATTTCATTATAGATCATTTCCCAGAAGGCCTTTATCTTCGGGCATGTCCACCAAAGGTGATAGAAAGTACCTTCAGTCTCTTTACACTTCCAACATTTATTATCGGGCAAATGATAAATTTTTGCCAGTTTGACTGGGGTCATGTACCACCTGTAAACCATTTTCATAATGTTTTCCTTTAAGGCATTGCATGCCGTAAATTTAATACCGGTGTTCCATAACCATTCCCAGTCAGCTGACATAATGTTATGTCCAACATCCTGAGCCCACTTAATCATAGCCGATTTGACTGTTTCATCCTGTGTGTTCCATTTCAGCAACAAGTTATACATTCTAGATAAATTCTTAGTATTGGGTTCTAACAATTCGGTCTCTAGTTTTGATTTTTCCACCTGGAAACCGATTTTCCTATCCTGTTTAAAAAATTCCATTATTTGGCGATATTGAAACCAATTTTCTACTTTGTGCTTCAATTTCTCCTGACTTTGTAGTTTGAACTTGTCTCCATCCTGTTCCAAGATTTCCCAATACTTCGGCCATCCGACCTCCATATTGAGTTTCTTCACTGCTTTAGCCTCCACTGGTGACACCCATCTAGGGGTTTTATTTTCCAATAGGTCTTTGTATCTTATCCAAACATTAAATAATGCTTTTCTAACAATGTGATTTTTAAAAGTAGGAAAATAGCAAGATGGCTCTGCAATTCCTTAGCTGGAATTGTAATGGGCTCAATGGGCCTTTGAAGAGAAGACAAGTATTTCATATATTGAATAGAGAACAATTGGACTTGATATGTCTACAAGAAACTCATATAACCAGAGCCCACAGGAGATTACTTACAAATAAAAGGCTAGGACAAGAATTTATTTCATCAGACAAAGTTAAGAAGAGAGGAGTGGTAATATATGTGAAGGAGAAATGGGCTCCAAAAATGATATTCAAAGATGAACAAGGGAGATACCTGGCTGTGGAGATACAAGTACAAGGAGAAAAATTCCTAGTTGTGGGAATTTATGCACCAAATGAAGGCAAATCTGACTTCTTTAAGAGACTTCATGAAATTTTGATGGACTATCTGGATTACAATATGATAATCATGGGAGACATGAATGGCGTGGTCTCCACTAATATGGACAAGGCACAAAGACTAACAGTTACCAAAGAAGGGAGACTCCCTAAGACTTTTTTCGAAATGACTGAAAATATGGATTTGATAGACATTTGGAGAACAAGGAACCCTCTGGAGAGAGAGGGAACCTTTTTCTCCCAAGCAATGATGACCTGGACCAGAATTGATCAAATCTGGGTTACTAGTGGAATGGCTCCAAAGATTAAGAAAGTGGAAATCTGCCCAAAAACTTGCTCCGACCATAACGCCGTGAAGATGGAGATGAAACTCACAATAACTGGTCAATTTAGATGGAGAATGAATGACACCCTCTTTCGAGATAAGGAGATTCTCACGAAGGCCCAAAAGACCCTAAAAGACTATTTTGAAATAAATTTGAGGACCGACGTGGAGAAAAGAGTGATCTGGGACGCAAGTAAAGCGGTTATGAGAGGACTTTTGATTCAACAAAATTCAATAAAGAGGAAAAAACAAAATGAGAAAAAAGAGAAGATTTTGGAAATGATAAAGGAAGGAGAGAGGAAATTAAGAACAAAACCAAAGTCTCAGGACATTTTAAGAGAGATCAAGTTATATCAAACACAATATATGGAATTGATGAACCAAGAGATTGAATGGAAGATAAAGCAAATGAAGCAAAAGACTTTTGAATCAGCAAATAAATGTGGTAAACTTTTGGCATGGCAACTGAAGAAAAGGCAGAAACTAAATACAGTTACAAGCCTAGAGGTGGATGGAAAGAACATATCTAAACCCAATGAAATTAGAAATTGCTTTTTAAGTTATTTCAAAAAACTCTACACTCAAGGCCCGCAAAATGAAGAAGATATAGACAAATTCCTTGGAAGATACGGACTACAAAACATCTCTCATCAAAGCAAGATGGACTTGAACCAGAGAATCTCAGAACAAGAGATAGAGGCTGCCATTCAGAATATGCAACTGGGCAAATCTCCGGGACCAGATGGACTGACTTCCAGATACTACAAATCGCTGAAGGAATGGCTGATTCAACCACTAAGAGAAGTTTGTAATGAGATTCTTGAGGGAAAAAGGGCACCTGAATCGTGGAAAGAGGCATATATTTCACTCATACCAAAGTCAGAGACTGAAAAGACCCAACTCAAGAACTACCGCCCAATATCACTGCTTAATGTGGATTACAAAATTTTTGCAGACATTTTGGCAAAAAGATTTAAAAGAGTCTTGATGGAGAAGATTCATAAAGACCAAGCAGGCTTTCTCCCTAAAAGACACCTAGCAGATAATGTAAGGAATGTAATAGACATTTTGGAAAAGCTGGAGGTGAATATAAACACTAAAGCAGTATTGATCTTTGTGGATGCGGAGAAAGCCTTTGATAATATTTCTTGGAGTTTTATGAGGAAGAATCTTCATGGGATGGGGGTAGGCCAGGGTTTTGAGAATGGTATGGCTGCAATATATTCTGAACAAAAAGCTAAACTGATTGTAAATAATGTTGTGACTGAGGAACTTAAGATAGAAAAAGGAACACGACAGGGGTGCCCAATTTCCCCATTACTTTTCATTTCAGTTCTGGAGGTGTTGCTGAATATGATAAGAAATGACCAGCAGGTCAAAGGTGTGCAGGTCGGAGCTAAACATTATAAGTTAAGAGCGTATGCAGATGACCTAGTATTGACTTTGCAAGAGCCAAACACTAGTACGAAAAAGGTCCTAGAAATAATACAACAATTTGGCCAGGTAGCTGGATTTAAGTTGAATAAGCAAAAAACTAAAGTGTTAGGGAAAAACCTAACAGATATGGAAAAGGAGAAATTTCAAGAGGAAACAGGTTTGACTGTGGTCAAGAAGGTGAAATACCTAGGGGTTTACTTAACATCTAAGAATGTGAATTTGTATAAGGACAACTATGAAAAATGTTGGTCAGAAATTAAAAAAGATTTAGAAATATGGTCAAATTTGAACCTGTCAATGTTAGGCCGAATTGCAGTAATTAAAATGAATGTACTGCCTAGAATGTTATTTTTGTTTCAGACCTTGCAGATTCTTGACAAGATGGAATGTTTTAAGAGGTGGCACAAAGACATTTCGAAATTTGTCTGGCAGGGCAAAAAGCCCCGAATTAAATTTAAAATACTGACTGACGCTAAAGAAAGAGGGGGTTTTGCCCTGCCGGACCTAAAATTGTATTATGAGGCAGCAGCTTTTTGCTGGCTGAAAGAATGGATGCTCCTCGAGAACACGGACATTTTGGATCTGGAAGGTTTCAATAATGCTTTCGGTTGGCATGCATATCTTTGGTATGACAAAGTTAACAGTACTTTTAATGGGAATAAATTTGTTCCCACAAGAGGCAGAGATGGCCGCCAACTTTAATTGATTTAAAAGAAGATTAGACAAATTCCTGGAGGTTAACATGAGCCATGCCTCCTAACCCTTATGGATATGCAATTCCTCCACTGTTGGGGGCAGTAATGCTTCTGAATACTAGTCTCAGGGAATTACAGTTGGACAAAGTACTGCTGTGCTCAGGTCCTGCTTGTGGACTTTGCATGGGCATCTTGTTGGCTACTGTGGGAGCATAATGCTGGACTAGATGACCCACTGGCCTGATGCAGCAGGCTTTTCTTATGATCATATGATGGGAGAGAAATTTGTTGGGTCTGCTTTTCACAGTGGGCTGACCTGATCTGACCCTTGCAAACTTGCTTGCAAATTGGAAAACAACTCCCAGTTGGACTACACACTTTTTCCAGTTTTTGCAATGTGATGCATTTTTGGTGTGCATAGAGTATGCACAAAAATGTGTATTTAATGTAAAACGTGCATGCTAAATGCATATTATACAGCAGAATGCACTGAAAAGCATTGGAAAGTGTGTGTTTTACAAAAAAAGGTGTATATTGTTGACTCAGTCCCAATTCTAAATAGCCCTTCCTGTCTAGTTGGGCTGCATGACTGGGTTAGGTGGGCTGGACCAATCCAGGGCTTAAAACTACTTAATTGCTGGGAACATGGGGACATAGAAAACTGACTTAGATGGAGTCAGACCATTGGTCCATCTAGTTCAGTGCTGTCTACACTGAATGGCTCTCCAGGGTCTATAGGACTGGCCATTCCCAGTCCTATCTAGAGACATCAAGGATCAAACTTGGGACCTTCTGCGTGCAAGCAGGTCGTCCCTTCTGCTCTACCAATGCAAGGCCTGAGGGCCACATGTGGTCCTTGAGGCCTTTGTGGGTGGACCTTGGCAACATTTGATGCCCACTCCAGCCTTTGCACTGCATTTCCAAAGCCAGGTAAGTGGGGCACAGGGCTTTGGGAAGAGGGCATGAGGGCTCTGACTGAGTCCTAGAGACCTCCTTCCTAAAGCCTAATTAGTGCTTTTTCAGCTTTGGGAAGGAGGTGGCAGGGCACTAGGACCCTACCAGAGCCTTGTGCATCCTTCCCAATGTCCAGCTCTTCGCCTAGCTGGCTTTGTGAAGGCAGCTCAAGGGCTGCTGGGGGCATCACATTTTGGCCTTGGTCCCCACAGACAACAAAGCAGATTCTATGTCCAAGTACTCTTGGTATGAAAAGTTGGGCTGCCCTGTTCTAGGTGGTGCAGAAATGATAGCTCTCTACATGGGACAGCTTCACACAAAACTGAATGTCTCTTGTTCTGGCTCTGGCAGAGACTAATGGAGAGGCAGGATGCACATGAGTCAGAAGGTCTAGAATGCTGATGTCCGTGTATTGATTAGGAACAACCAGCCCAGTCTTCAGCTACAGTAATTACGCTGGAAAGGGACATTAATTCTGCATGTTGTGTTCCTCTTGGTTTAAATGCCCGCATTCTTTGCACCGAGCAAGGCTTTGTCAAGGCTATAATTGTACTTTTAAGAAGCAGTAATGCCATTTAAGACTGCTAGATGCTGATGCTGATGGGGGCCTAAGTTTTCTCCCTTTGTATTTATGGAAATGCATCTTCTCACTGAGGAGATGAACACCTCTGTTTTCAGGCCAAGGATTGTGCCACTGATTGGTGGAGACATCTGATTGGTGGGTCACTTGAGCAACTGCATTAAAACTCGGCAGGTTAAGTTGAAGCTCAAGATGGCTCGTTTGGCTGAGTAAAGGCCCTGCATTGAGTGCAGTGCCAGGTCTGGTGCATGGTAATGGCGGTGGAGTGATGATAATGTGGCCTAATGAGGGCTCCTGGGGGCAGCTGGCCTATTAGGCCGTCGCCGGTAATGTTTGGTGGCAATGCGAGTTCCAGCAGAGGAAATGGTTCCTTTCGTTCGAGAAATGCCTGCCTCATGCGCTCACCATGCAGCTGCTTCAATTTTATTTTTAACATTCTTGGACTGTTGTAAACCTAGTGAACTGTTTAATACATTACATTCAGCAAGCCTGGCTTATTCAGTGCGGAGCCTTTGAAACTGTCATACCTTAAAATGAATACAAGTTACGGACAAAAGGGGGGGGGGATACCGTTTTTGTTATAATGGTCCGTAAATGTGGAATCAGTTACCATTACAACTTGGGGATGACTGGAAGGTTGTTGCTTCTGCCAGCTTCGCTTTTCTTTCTTTTTATTCCGTTCCCTTTTCTCTTCTGTTCTCTCCTTGGAGGACAGGAAGAAGAGCTGCTTCACCCTGCAAGTGGGTGCTGCTGGTGCTGCCTGGATTCAATAGCTGCTCTCACAATGATGGGGGATTATAGTTCAGCTCTATTTTGTGAACTCATAATGGGGATTGTTGGGGGAGAGCGCCCTTCATTCATTGGCATTACCTTTTTCTGCCAAGGTTGATCTAATCAGAATCTGGAATGGCTCTGTTGTGGCTTTGAAACTGAAATGCGGCACTTATGGGTATGCATCCACTGAGCTCATGGGTCCCTACCTTCTTTTGGAGCTTAGGATCAAAGTCATGCATTATCAGAAGCCCCAAGTGCAGCTTTAATGCAAGAGTTCAATGATGTGAGGTTCCGATAAATTCCAGGTCATATCTAACTAGTTTCTGCTCCAAGTAGACCCAATGAAATTAATGAACCTCTAACAAGAAACACAAAATGTGTGGATGGCATAATCCATTATTAGTGCTTGCTATATCTAGACAAGGTGTATCTAGGTTACAAATATAGTGATTAATGGCATCATTACTATCCAGTATAAGGTTTTAAAGAATTCCATATTTCCAAGGAGGCTGATGGCAATTTTTTGTTGCAGGTGACGATTATTTATATATAAAATAAACAGTGTGGAAAGCATCAGCATTAATAGCTCTGAGGTGGTAGGTGATTTTATTGTTCTTGTTGTTGCTCTAATAAAGCAAAATTCCAAACACTATACAACTAAAAAGAGACATTAAGACTGTTAGCATATGGCATGTGCCAAATGTGTGCAGCTCGCCATGCGTGTAGGCTCGTGGCAGTGCAGTTATGTGCTGGGAGAAATTCAGTCAGACTCCAACTCCTCAGTCAGTTCAGTCCTTTACTGACAGATTCAAAGAATTAAGGCATTTTCACTATATGCACTATATACAGGCTTCCACTAGATCCCTAGTAGAAGGTGCAGGCTTCAAATGCCAAACAAGTACAGTAAAACTCACAGAATACATACAGCACAGAGTTCTGTATCAATCTGGCAGAGCTTCCTTGCAGTGAAGCAAAGAGGCAATGTACAGCCCCATCTTAATATACCCAAGAACAGGCATAGGCAAACTTGGCCCTCCAGATGTTTTCAGAGTACAACTCCCATCATCCCTAGCTAAGAGGACCAGTGGTCAGGGATGATGTCCCAAAACATTTGGAGGGCCGAGTTTGCCTACGCCTGCCCAAGAATAACCACACCCTTGGCTGGTTGTCAGATCACAGGGACCTACTTGGTGGGCTGCCAGGTCAGTAACCTTCAAATTACAAGACCTGCAGGTGAAGGTAAGGTGTACCAGATTTTCCTTAACAACAATTAAAGGAATCTCAACAAAGGTTGCACAATTGCTATTACTTTCAATGGGCCTATGAGTCGGACTAGTATTGGATGCAACCCTCTATCTCAGAACAACAGGATAGAGGTGAACAGCCACTCATTTGTCCTTGGCATCTGATATTATGGAGTGCATCACCATTTTACATGGATGTTCTTTAGTTACCATGACAAGCAGCAAGTGGCAGACCTATCCTCCGTAACAAGTGTGTGGGGCTTTTGGCCCTCCAGATGCTGCTGAAATGCAGCTCCTATCAAGGACTAAGGACGGTGAGAATTGTGTTCCAGCAACAATGTGGAGGGCCAGTGGTTCTCCACATCTACTGTATGAGTTTTACTAGAGCACCTTCTTTAAAACTTCAAAGCTAGTGGTCATCTTTGGTAGTGCATTCCGTCCCTCAACCCACCCCCCCATGTGTTTCTTGCACACGGGTATATGATAGCTAAGGTGCTGAACTCCAAATGTTGGTGTTATTTGAACTCCTGCAGTTTGACCCGTAATGGTCCAATGACATCAGGAGCAAAACCAGGCGTGCCCTTGCAGCAGCAGAGGCCACGCTACTGTCTGTGTCTGGAATGAGAATAGTGTGTGCAGACAAAGTCTGAAAGGCACTAAGATCTAAGGCAACACAGACAAGCCAAAAATATGACAAGACAGCACAGCAGCAAATTCAAGTAGAAAATACAGACAAGTGTGGTGCTCTGGGGTCTCCGCTGCACAGTGGTGTAGCAAGAAAGCTCCTCTAATAAGGCCAGGAGCCCAAATGATGCCTACACTGTGGTTCACTTAGGGAAATGTGCTGTGTAAGAGAGCCTGTCACATACATTAGAGGACACCTGGGCCTGATGAAGAGAACTGGCAGTCAATTCCCAAGCATTCTGTTTAAGATAAAGTAGCTGCTGTTTTCAGTAGAAGAGGGCTTGGATTAATCAGAAGCACAGAAGTAGACTACAGAGGGCATTTGCAGCAAGATATTCTTGGGGTCAAGCTAGAGGTGACTTTCAGTCCTGTCCTTGGGACCAGGCACATCTCTTTGGGGTGGGGTGGGGTGGGGGAAGCAGCCACAACTGTACAGATCAGGATGTTGGTGCAAGGGGAAGAAGGGCTAACTCTTTCCTCACCTTTTAACCCTTTCTATGGCTGGTTTACAAAGGGGATGCCAATTTATTTGGAGTCTGCCATTGACAGCAGGTTGTCAATGTATGAAAAGGGTGAGGACATCCCCCCCCCCCATGCTGCTAGGTAGATTGAAGCAGCTGGTTTGTATGTAAAAGAGAGAGAAAATAGAGGTAATGTGGCTTCCATGTGAGAGGTGAAATACTGGGTAACTATGTAAGTGCTGAGAACATGAATGCAGCTCACTAATGTGTTTGGTGGGTATTTGGTGATTTTGTATTGTTTTGACTTATTGTATTTGTTGTATCTTTACTAGTTTTTAATTATTATTACGTGATATGCAGTTCACTGCTTGGGGTTTTTTGGACTGAAAAGTGGTATATTAATAAATCAGAACATAACACTCTTATGTTTCTGCTGGAAATCATCCTACAAAGCTCATATTTGCTTTGATTTTTTTTTTAAAAAAAATGCATTTGGAGGAGGCAAAAGAAATCACATGTGATCAGACACCCTCCTCCATGCTACTGCTGTGAATACATGAAGTTTCATACCAGCTACCCATCTGACTGTTCAACTCAGAACATCTGCTTTGTATGAAGAAGGTCCCAGGTTTTATCCCTGGCATCTCCAGATATGACTCAGAGAGACCCTCGTCTGAAATCCTAGAGAGGCATTGCCAGTCAGAGTGGACAATACTGAGACAGAAGAATTATCTGGTTTGGTATAAAGCAGCTTTCTTTGCTCCCAGGTCCCTAGAGAATCCTGGCTCTAGGGATTTGTTTGGATGATTATGGCAATGACAATAGTTCCTTCTCTCAACCATCTTTCTTATCCGCTATATGAGTCTATTTTACAAATGGGCAGGCAGATACAAACCCCCCCCCCAAAAAAAAAAACGTTTCCCCCCTCCCCCCATTTATTAATTTGTTGTTTTAATTTCTCAGGTGAGCTCTGTAAGACAAAAAAGAAACATCAGTTGCCCACCCAGCTGGGTGCTTTGGGAAATCTAAAGGTCACAAATAATGGATTAGCTTTTTTTTTTACCTATCGCCATGGCGACCGCTCACTTGCTCTTAAATGCAACTATAAAAGCTTCCCACTAATGTGTCTTGTGACCCTGAAAACTTTAGCCCACCCTCCTGACTTCTCTCACTTTCTTTTTTAACAAAGTGCCATTGTCTGGAGGAATCTGTGTTCTCAAAATATACAAAAGACACATGCAGAGGGGAACAAGAGGACTACAGAGAAGTCAAGAATTATGATTGACAGCCTCCTTTCTTAGACACCAAAGACCTATCTGAGCATTAAAGGGATGTGTGTGTGCTCATGGGGCGTAGTGTGTGTTTAGGGCAGGCCGGGGCATATGCGCCACTCCCAGTGACTATGTCCCTATTCAGTGCAGGAAGTTCTGAAGGTGGCTTCAAAATGCATCCATGTGAATGTGCTTAGAAACTGCCACCCAAGGGATAACCCTCACCTCTTTCTTCCTCCTTCCCTGCTTTGCACGAATGCATGCAAACAAGCACACAAGCACACTTGCCCTCCAATATATTCCACTTGGATCAATATATTCCAACGTAGGGAGGAATGCAACATAGCATTAAGAAGTTTGCTCCACCGCGCAAGCATTTCCTCGCACTGTGCATGGGATTTCCTGACCTCCTCAGAGCGAGTTTGGGGGTGTGTGCATCAAGGGGTGAGGATAGAGAGGGAAAGCCCTGTTACACTAGTGGAAGTCCTTGCACAGGGTTCCATTGGCAGACTTCATTAGTTGAATCCTACCCATATCCTGTAGCTCAGTTTCGCTTTGCCTATAGAATGTCCCTGGTTTGTTCCCTGGCAGCATTTCTGGGTAGCACTGGGAAAGGGCCCTGCCCCCAATACTGGAGAGCTGCTGCCTGTCAGTGTTGACATTACTAAGCTAGGTGGACCAATAGTCTGACTCTATATAAGGCAACTTCCTACATTCCTGTTCCCCTTGACTTTATTATTATTATTTTTGATAATTTGGTGGAAAATGTCACTTACTACAATCTTCTCTCTCTCTCTCTCTCTCTCTCTCTCTCTCTCTCTCTCTCTCTCTCTCTCTTATGGCACAATTCCCCCCAATCTTCCTCACAGCATCTTTCTAAGCATTTGGAAGTCAGTATCACATGCACCTCTTGATCTTTCTTTGTCTAGGCCAAAACTGACCAAACTCTTGCCATCTCTGGTTAAATGTTTTCCCAATGGTCGCCGTAATACCCCCTGCCCTTCATTAAAAGATGCACAACTCCTTAAACAACAACAATAATGGTTTCTTTTTTTAAAAAAAAAGGTATCACCTGTTTCTTGGTAAAATTTGCATATGTCACAACATGTTGTTCAAAACCCAGAAATTTCTTGACTGAATATAAAATATTCAAGTAGTGAAAATAGCCTTGAGGTGTTGGGTTGATTTCATACTGTTGCTATGGAGACGGTTGATAAGTATGGCTTCCAGTTTCTCACCCTTACATATTCCTGCCTTGGGTTTTAGGTATATACTGCATAATCAAAATAGGGAAGAGTGGGCTATAATTTGAACCAGGAATCGCCAGGCCTGTTATTTGTTTCTATTACCAGAATAATTCACATAGCTAGCAGAATTAGCACAACCAGGTATTTTCCCTTCTCTGCTTGCCAAGTGGATGAATATGTTTGATCTGCAGAATCTCTCTCTTTATGTATCAGTAACAAAGATCAAGGATCTTTGATCAAGGATCTAGTGGGATTTGCAGGGGCTTGGACTACATGCCCCTTGGTATCCATTCCAACTCCACAATTCTGTGATTCTATGAATGGTAGAGATGTGTAAGATGAGTTTTAGGTATATAAAATCTAAAATGGGGCACTCCTCCTTACAGCAGTTGCACTGGCTGCTGGTTTGTTTCTGGGCACAATTCAAAGTGTTGGTTATGACCTACTGTCAGTCTTCAAGGAATTGACTCCCCCCCCCCTTAGTCATAGATTAGCAGAACAAAGGAAAAGGAGTCTTCTTACCAGTTAGAAACTTTAATACTCACAGCGAGAAAACAAAGAACCCCTCTCCTAGGAATGGCAGTGCTCTCAATGAAGAATTCCACCCCCTTACATCCCTAGTCACCCACATCACTCCTACGTCTTGTAACCTGAGCTTATACCCTCTGTGCTTTCTGTTCTGCCACTTTCTCAGCCCTTCTTGACCTTGGGGAGAGTGGATGAATGCTTTCCAGAGACAGTGACTCTGTTAACTCCTTCCCTCCCAGTGTTTCTTCTCCTACTGCTCCCCATCCAGTATTTCCCAGCTTCTGCCTTCTGAACTATGTCCCTCTGCAAGCCACTGTTCCAAATCTATACTGTCCTCCTGCTCCTGGGAAGATTCAGGATCCTGATCAGGGGCAGGGGGAGGGGGAGGCTCCCACCATTACTCCTCAGTCCAGCCATCCTCAGCATGGTCCCTTACACCTACAGAGCTTGGGTTCAGGCTATCAGAAGGACAATTATCTCCCTAGATGAGTCTGCTCAGACTTTGAGAACTTTTGGGGAAGCCTCTCTCTTGCCCTCACCACCTTTATAGGCAACTTTTGTGAGGAGTCAAGAGAGGACCTTATTGGTGGCTTTTCCCAGATTGTGGAACTCCCTCCTATGGGATGTTCAGCTGGCCCCTTCTCTGCTTTCCTGTTGCCAGCAGGTGAAGAAGACCTGTTTGTTCCAACAGTAATTGACTGTCATGGCAGGAAGACTGTCATGGTCTTCTCAGGGTGAGTGTTGTGTTCTCTCTCTCTCTCTCTCTCTCTCTCTCTCTGTGTGTGTGTGTGTGTGTGTGTGTGTGAAATGGTTTTAAGTATTTTCAGTGCCATATTTAATAGGGTTACTGATTTAATTGTGCATACATGTGTAGTTAGATAGTGTTTTCAGTTTTATCTGTTTTAATTTATGCTGTGAGCCCTATTGGGTGCTGCACTGGAGAAAAGGGCAGGATATAAATTAAGTAAAAAATATAAATGAGCTTTCAGTAGCACACCTTGCACACACTTGAAAAGTACCCCCAGGTATCTTCCCCCTCCCCCCCCCATAGAGGTTTTGGGAAATTCACCTCCCTATTTCTCCATATCTTTCTGCATGGCACAATACAGGCTAATGGAACAGTGTTGTTCCTTTACTTTAGATGGGTAAACTGCAAGGAGGAAGGATATGGCCCACCCTTGTTCAGCACCAGGATGTCTTCTCTCAATCTGCCATTTCACCCTTGCTCTGCTCTCATGCAAGCTAATGAAGCAAAATTCTTCTATTAGTTTGGACCTGCGGGAGTAGGGTACCTTTCATGAGTGAAGTTAGTGATTCTTCTCCAACTCCAATGTAACTGGGGGGGGTGTGAAGAGAGGGGTTGAAATGCTTGCCTCTCTTTTAGCAAGTCTCCAAAGTTCTTTTATGAGCCTGGTTTGGAAGACGTTTGCTGGCATCTCTAGTAAATGGGGCACCTGGATGTGTGCATGGGAAGGGTCAATTGAAACCTTGGGCCAGTCAATATCTTTCAGCATGAACTAATAATGTACAGCCTTCTTAAACCTGTTGCCCTCTAGATGTCCTGGACAACAACTCCCATCAGCCCCAGCCAGCACATCCCTAGCTTCCTTTAACAGGCACCTCTGGGTCCTCTGAAAAACAGTTCGACAACCACAGCAGCACAGCAAAGTCTGGCCTTTCTTGTTCTGCTGGAACCCAGTTCCATTCCATTCAGAATGTAGATTGGTCCCTTCAGACCTGGCAGGTTTTGGTTAGCTTTCATCGTGAATAAGCTGTCTGCAGTTCCACGCTGAGCTGCTGGCTCTTTTTTACATGAGACTCGAGGACTGTCTTATGCACCCCAATGCACATTTTTAAATGTCTGCTGGGACGTATTGAAAAGCTGTTGTCTGGCAATGGACTAAATTTCTCACCTTGTCTGGAATAAAGCCAACAGGGATTAATTTCTTTAGAAGATTCCCCCCTCCCTTTTTTAAGCAGGAGAAAATTATGGATTATTGTCTGGATTGTTGAGAGGACTTGGGCACCAGGAGGAACTACTGTTATAATTAAAAAGAGAGAGAAAGAGACTGAAATCCATAAACTGAGCTAGATGGGTGGGAGACAGCTGTTTGAGTTGGAACAGTGGGAATGGGAAATTGGTCCCTCTTTGGCACCTGAGAAGCAGTAATCTATGACTTTTTTCTCCTCTGGGGTTTCAAATCATAAATGTTGGAGAGTGTGGAATTATGCTATCCCCAAGCCAAGGAGATAAGTAACTATACCAGGGGTTGGCATACCTCGCCTGGGCCGGTTCACTCCAGCAGAGATCCCTCCGTGGGCCGGATTGCGCGCCCTTGATTTCTGACATTTGCGTGGATGCGATTTTCGGCATCTGCGTATGCGCAGATGCAGTTTCCGACACCACGGAAGTGAGTCTCCACACAGCTCTGTGCCGGTTTAGCTGCTTGTGGCCCATGGGCCTTAGGTTGCCTACGCCTGAACTATACAATCTTTAGAATACATCTGAAGGCAGCCCTGTATGGGGAAGCTTTTTAATGTTTTACTATGTTTTTATATATTGGACGCGGGTGGCGCTGTGGGTTAAACCACAGAGCCTAGGACTTGCTGATCAGAAGGTCAGCGGTTCGAATCCCCGCGACAGGGTGAGCTCCCGTTGCTCAGTCCCAGCTCCTGCCAACCTAGCAGTTCGAAAGCACGAAGTGCAAGTAGATAAATAGGTACTTGCTCCAGCGGGAAGGTAAACGGCGTTTCCATGTGCTGCTCTGGTTCGCCAGAAGCGGCTTAGTCATGCTGGCCACATGACCTGGAAGCTGTACGCCGGCTCCCTCGGCCAATAAAGCGAGATGAGTGCTGCAACCCCAGAGTCGGTCACGACTGGACCTAATGGTCAGGGGTCCCTTTACCTTTTTATGTTTTTATATAGGGACGCGGGTGGCTCTGTGGGCTAAATCACAGAGCCTAGGACTTGCCGATCTGAAGGTCGGTGGTTTGAATCCCCATGATGGGGTGAGCTCCCGTTGCTAGGTCCCTGCTCCTGCCAACCTAGCAGTTCAAAAGCATGTCAAAGTGCAAATAGATGAATAGGTACCGCTCCGGCGGGAAGGTAAACGGTGTTTCCATGTGCTGCTCTGGTTCACCAGAAGCAGTTTAGTCATGCTGGCCACATGACCCGGAAGCTGTACGCCGGCTCCCTTGGCCAATAAAGCGAGATGAGTGCCGCAATCCCAGAGTCGGCCACGACTGGACCTAATGGTCAGGGGTCCCTTTACCTTTACCTTTTTATGTTTTTATATATGTTGGAAACTGCTCCGAGTAAGTGGGGCAACCCACTCAGATGTGCGGGCTATAAATATTGTTGTTGTAATTAAATAGGACGTCCCTATTTTCATCAGAGAAATGTGGAAGGGTATGTCAGTGATGCTGCAGTGCTAGATATCTTGGCCTGCCCCCTTCCCCTCCTAAGATAATTTAGAGGCAGTGGTGGCTGATGCCTTTTAGGGAATGGTGGGCAGAAGGCAGGGAGTCTACTGACAGGTGGAGCCGGAGCCCATGAGAGGCAAAGCCAATTAATTCTTGTTTTGGCCTCATCCTTTCCCCTGAATGAAGGCATCACATCATTTGCTTCTTCACACAGGAGGCAGTGAGGTCCACCAACTTGGGTGGCTTTAAAAAGGATTAGACAAATTCATGGAGGAGGAGAGAGCTACAAGTGGCTACCAGCCATGATGGTTACTGTCTGCCTTCATAGTCAGAGGCACTGATGCTTCTGAAGACCAGTTGCTGGAAACCACAGGAGGGGAGAGAGCTCGTGCTTGGATCCTGCTTGTGGGTTTCCCTTTGTGGCATCTGATTGGCTACTGTGAGGGCAGGATCCTGGACTAGATGGGCCATGGGCCTGATCCAGCAGTCTCACCTTATGTTCTTATCAAGTTAAGGAGGAGGAGGCCAACAGCCAGTGCCTCCCCTTAAAGGATGAGCTGATAAGATGGCCTTCTTCCCAGGCTGCTTAGGACTTCCAATAGCCAGCCCATGAATCATACTTGAAAAAGCACATGATACAATAAGGCAGCCTTCACCAATCTGGTATCCTCCAGGTGTTCTGAACTACAACTCCCATCAGCCTCAGCCAGCACAGTCAGGCTGTGGGGCTAATGGTAGTTGCAGCCCAGGATGTCTGAAAAGTGATAGGTTGGTGAAAGCTAGAGCAAGGGAGCCATGTACCATTTGAAGCTTTAGCACCAGCATTCTGCACCCACTGGAAGTTTTTGAGTGGTCTTCAAGGGCAACCCCACTCAGATCATGCTATAGGAGTCCAATCAAGATACAATATAACATAAGCATGTAAGACCAAGGTCTGCACTGAATAGTGCACTTCTCCTTTGAAGCTCCACTGCAGCTATAAGGGTAAAAATTATATATCAAGTTTCTAGTTAAGAGGGAAATCATTTTCTGGAGGCTTTTCTGCTTTATGACCCTGGACTTCAACCCACCCCTCCATTTTCATCTCCTGCCCCCACCCACCACCCATAAAATAAAACTGTCCTTTACTCGGCACGGAAGGGAACCTTATTAACCTGAAATATATTCTGGACGGGCAACCTGGGAGCCTTTAATAACATTTTAGTCTGCTGTCTCAGTGCTTAACGCCACAGCATTTTAAACATGTTTTTTTGGCTCAGGCTCCTTCCTGAAGTGCTTTTTAACAATATTTTAGCAGCCTAAGCTGTCTCAGGCGGCCAACGAACACTTGTTGCTGGAAATAACGTTTTCCTTGGTAACATCTCTGCATCATTGTGACATGTTTAACTTTTAAAAAATTGTTTTGTATGTGGCTTGTTTTTTAAATTGGAACCAGAAGATAAATTTTCAGATAAGGGGGCGTTGCTGGAACCCGTTTCCCTCCTCCCTCCCTTTCCCTCATTCCATCCCAGAATAAGCAGTGTGAAATAATCTGAGTGGAGCAACCAATGAGTGTTGGGAAGCAGCTTTTTTATATTTTTTTAACCTGCTTTAATTGCTTTTTGCCAGGGCTGGGGATATTTATGGGTTCGGAGATTGCCAAGTTATTTATTAGATGGAGGATCTGGGGATAGACTAATATAAATCACTTAGGCCTGTATTGAATATACCAGACACTCAGTAATTTAAAAAGCTTTAATAAAAATGCTAAAATATGAGACTTGTCTTTGGCTGTAATGAGACTCAGTTATCATGTTTTTATCAGCGATTTTAGGCCGTATTATTTTATATTTTGCACAAAGCAACGGGAATGTGGGCAGGGCCTTCTAAAGCAACCCAGCCATAACCTTGATTCTTCATCAGCAAAGGAAGACATAAGTTCTGGCTTGTGAGCATTGGAGGATTTTGACACATGCCTAAGTGCGCATACACGCGCACACACCAGTAGCATTAACAAATGCATATTTTCCAGCATGTCACAGAAGAAAACCGAGGCATACTTACAAAATGCAGGGATCAGTCTTTTTCTCTAGTCAGTGTCACTGTTGCCTATGATCCTTCCTAAGTCCTTTCCATCTTGTTACTGCATTATTCTCTATGTGTGCATTTTTACAAAAACAGCAATACATATATAAACACATGTTGCGGGCATGTTTTCCCACTAAAAATCCACATTTGTGAATTTGCCCCCCCCCCCAAATGCACACTTTAAAACACATGTAATCTCAAAACATGCATTTTTAATATGTAGGTGTCTTTGAGCCAAGAACTGCAGAAATTGGAGAAGTACAAAATACAAAAGGTAATTACTTTCTGCTTTGTGCTTTAGTCCAGCAGGTGCAAACCAGCTCAGTTCAAACTGGAATTTGCAAATAACATTCCTGCATAAAGCCACTCCCGACCTAAGGAGGGGGGGGTTGTGGGCTCATGCCCCCGTCTACATTCTCGCGGGGCTGGCTTCCACCCCGCGGGACTCAGGGATTCCCCACTCCAATTATTATTCATTACCGGGTGGTCATCCAATTGGGCAAGAATGACCTGGCTTACAGAAAGGGTGTGGACTTAATGTGGAATATTTTCAATGACCTGGAGGAGTTGCGGGCCTCTTATTTGAATCTGACAATTATCTGGTCATCTCTGCTTGAGAGGCGCTGTTGGTGGGACGCCACAAATCCTGTGGCTGTGAATAAGGCCAGGAGGATCCTGGAGCGCTCGGTGGCGCGTAGAGTGGCTGCGATGGGTGGGCGGGTCATTGAGCACCCATGCATCCAGTTTAGCAAGGAAGCACTCTACCGCGGGGATGGCGTGCATCTATCCGATGCTGGTAACGATATTTGGCTGGCTGACATTTTTCAGGGGATCAGGGATTGGTTACAGGTCTGAGGGTATTGGCTGCGAGCTTGGCTCGTGTGGCGGTAGGCATTGGCAGGGGTATTGTTATGCAAATGAAGTCGGGGGGGAGGAGCGCCATCACCTCCCCCAAATCTTGAAGGGTAGTTCGTTAAAGGACTCCGGGGGGCGTCGTCTCGTCCGAAACCTACGGAGGCTAGGGCCTAAAGCGCGCTCCCGAGCGGTAACCCCTTGGGGAGCGCCTAGGGATGTGCATCTCGGGGGCTCCTCCTGTTGGTGCTTAACCCTTCCCGGTTAGACTGGATAGTCTGTTAGGGCCAATGCCTAAATCCAATACCACTCTTACCTGTAATCAATAAAGCTGTGGCCATTTTCGCCCATTCACCTAAATTCTGGTGTCCGGTGTCTTTATTTACTCCGTCTGTGGGAGGGGGCGGGAATTGTCACACAACCGCTACTTACCAATGACCTTGGCTCACTCCATCTCTGTGCATAGTGGGAGACTCTTGTGTGTTTGCTTTGCAATGTGTTCATGGACTATCCTCCACTAATTTTAAAACCAAGAGTTGGATTGTTTGATGGGTTAAAGATATAATTCAGAGGTAGGGGACCTCAGACATGGGGGCTGAATGTGGGCTTCCAGGCCTCTCTGTATGGCCCCTGGGTCTGCCCCCCACCCCCATGCAAAACCCCACTCAGGCCTTGTTTTGCATCCTCCTTGAGTGCTTTTGCTTGGCTACAATGCACTTTTGAATTCTAGCAATGCTTTTTGATTGCCTGGGTGTTAGATAGAGAGTGAAGTGTGAATGTGGTATGTAGCCTTCATAAAGCTGTTCAGTATGGAATGTGCCGCCATAGCTGAAAAATACCCCACCCCAGTATAAAGCAAGCATCCGAACTTGTGGCCTGGCTTTTCTCAGGCATCCTTTTGTACAGATCTAAAGCACATAGTAAGAATCTGAGACTTTGATCATGTTCACACCATATGTTCAAAGCACAGTGTTATCACTTTAGATTGTTATGGCTTTCCTCCAAAGAGTTATGGGATCTGTAGTTTTTTTCAGGCTGCTAAGAGGGGCTAGGAGACACTTAGCTGCTTCCAGAAGTGTAGTCCCAGAGTCGTTTAATTGTCAACCTCTCTTCACAGGGAACTCTGGGAAATGTAGTTCAGCAAAGAGAATGGGGTATTTGTGTGTGTGTCCTAATCTAAGATTACCAGATGTCCCTGTTTCCTGGGGACAGCCCCCAGATTTACAAATCAGTCCCCATACAAAATCCATTGAAGTTGAAAAGTGTCCCTGGATTCATTGAAAAAAAATCTGGTAACCTTATCCCAGGCATAGGCAAACTTGGCCCTCCCGATGTTTTGGGACTAAAACTCTCATGATCCCTAGCTAACAGGACCCGTGGTCAGGGATGATGGGAACTGTAGTCCCAAAACATCTGGAAGGCTGAGTTTGCCTATGCCTGCCTTATCCTAATCCCTCTCAGCACACTTGACAAACTACAACTCCCAGAATCCTTTGGAGGAAGTCATGTTTAAAGTGGAATCATAGGGCTTTCAATGAAAGTGGCCTTTAAGCCTTTCTTTAAAAAAAACAAAAAACTGTTCCAACCATCAACCATATTATATAATGAATAATGCAACGTCAGAAAAGCAAAGTGGAATGTGGAGGTGCAATTGTGACAGATGCTCCTTCTCCAGCCCATCTCTCCTGACCCAGCAGGCCAAACTCCTACTGAGCAAGGGTTGCTGACACACAGAGATGCTCAGATGGTACTCAGGGCTCGCCTCCACCTTGCCTTGCTTTGCCTCGCCTCTCCCTCTCCTCACCTCCTAATCAGCGGGAGGCCTGTTCTAGGGAAGAGCAGGACTATGTGGGAGAAGGAAGAGGATGTGCATGGGTGGTTGCCAGGCAACAACCCATACATGTTTTCATCAATTTCTTCCCTCCCTCCCCTAGCACTGGGTCATCATCACTGTGCCTGGACTGTGGATGGGACCAGGATGTCCAGATTCAGAGGGACGTGGCGGGGGGGGGGGCTTTGACACTCCCGCAGGGGAGGGGAATAGTGGCATGTTCACCTTGTAGCACAGGAATAGCACCCGGTACCTTCCCCAGCATTTCACATAGAAATGTAAGGAGGCCATGCTTGCTAGCAGCACTATTTCAGTGGTGATTATCTCAGCTTCCGTCCTGTTATTCTACGCTGCTGAAGGCTCTGTTTGTTATTCGGAGTATTTTTAGCTCACCCTTCAGTTTTGTTCAACAGCTGGGGTAGCTCAGTTGGTAGACCGTGAGACGCTCAATCTTGGTTGTGGGGTTGAGGCCCATGCTGGGCAAAAGATTCCTGCATCACAGGGGGTTGGACTAGATGATCCTCGTAGTCCCTTTCAACTCTACAGTTCTATGATTTCCAGGGCAGTTTATAATCCACCCCCTACACACACACACACACACACACACACACACAAAATGAATAAAATAACATGTAAATATGATAAGCTAACATAAAAGCAGCAAAGAACAGTCAGGAAGATTAAAACTGCACGTAAAAAACTTAATGAAGTATAAAGTTATCTTCCCCTAGTGCTCAAAAGGCAATAAATAGGGTAAGCAGCAGGGAAGACTCTTTGGTGATGGCCCCTGCTGGAGCCACACAAACCGATTTAAGATCTTAATGTATCTGTAGGAATGTGAAGTTAACTCTGCCTATATTTTGCTTCCCTTCTCAACTTAATTATTTTCTTTATTTATTACATTTGTGTCCTGCTTTTCCTCCAAGGAGCTCAAGGTGACATGAATGGTTCTCCCTGTTTTATCCTCACAACAACCCTGTGAGATGGGTTAGGTTGAGAGGCAGAGACTGGCGAAGGTCACCCAGTGAGTTTCATGGCTGGGTGGGGATTTGAACCCAAGCCTCCCAGGCCTTGAACTAATGTGAGAAGACATTGTGGTTTTGTCTCCCCACCCCACTTCCCTGTACTCCACTCTGCAGGTTATCATGATTAGATGGATTTAAACACCATGCAGTGATGTGATCATATTTGCACCATGATTTTGTTCTTTGATTTAATCTATGTGCATATGCACTCATGCATATCTGTAACTAGCAATGTTTTTTTTTTAAAGAGATGTGCCACATTGCACATGTGTAGTGGTCTGAACACAGGGAATTAAAATTAAATAAAATAAATATAGAAAAAAGAGCTATTTGTTAACCCTTTGGAGCTGATCTGCAAACAGATCCAGCCCATTCAGAACCCCCAAATTTGGGCCAGAGATTCAGATGAGAGTTTTGTGAGCAACCCTGTGTGAAACCCGTGCACCTCGTGTGCATTAAATATGGGGAAAGCTGCGAACAAAGCTATGAATACGCATGCTGAGAGATGCTCGGGAAACAATCATTATAAACCACCGGAGCACAGCTTGAGTGGTTTGTGATGTCACTAGAATCATGGCGTGTATTTATATCCTTGCAATTCACAATAATTTGTTCTCATTCCCTATCATCTCCTTTCACAAAATACAACATAGGGGAGAAAAGCAATCATAAATAGAATGGGATCTGATCTGACATGACATGATATAATGTATTATCTAAGTGGGGGCATTCAGAAGGGGAATTCAAGAGCTGCGGCCCATCAGCACAGGTACAGCTTGATGTGCTACAATACAAAGATGTTGCCTGCGATTTGCATTTTTTCCGAGCCTTTGTCTCTATGTTATTATTTTGCTCACTGTAAAGAGCCAGATATTGGGCACTACCCAGCTTAACAGATATGCTAGGGTAAATTTCTCTGCTTGCATATTAGAACTTCCCCTGCCTCTCTTTTCTCCATGTGCTCCCTTGCCCCCTCCTTCCCCACTCAGATCCACTCAGGAGGGTTGGGGGGGGGACCCAGAACAAATGTAAGTGGGGGGGGATCTTACTATGTGCTTTAAAGGTAAAGGTAAAGGGACCCCTGACCATTAGGTCCAGTCATGGCCGACTATGGGGTTGCGGCACTCATCTTGCTATATTGGCCGAGAGAGCCAGCGTACAGCTTCTGGGTCATGTGGCCAGCATGACTAAGCTGCTTCTGGCGAACCAGAGCAGTGCACGCCATTTACCTTCCTGCCGGAGCAGTACCTATTTATCTACTTGCACTTTGATGTGCTTTCGAACTGCTAGGTTGGCAGGAGCAGGGACTGAGCAACGGGAGCTCACCCCATTACGGGGATTCGAACCGCCAACCTTCTGATCGGCAAGTCCTAAGCTCTGTGGTTTAACCCACAGCGCCACCCGCATCCCACTATATGCTGTAGGCCTATATAAAAGTTATCTTCAGAGTACCTGTGATAAGCTGGGGACACAGACGGGGACGTTTGATTTAAACAATGGTTGGGGAACCTTTTTCCATCTAGAGGGCCACATTTCCTCCATAGCAACCTTCTGGGGGCCACATGCACATGCACTCAACACTTACACATCCCTCTTTGTCCACCAGGCAAGCGAGAAGCGAGAAGAGTTCAAGAGCACATTCTAGCCAGTACAAAGAAGGAGGTTGCAAAGCAAGGCTGGTGTGGGTTGTGGTCTGGGGAGGCTCCCAACGGCCAGGTAGAAGCCAGGAAGTCTGCCCCAAGTGTCAGGTTTCCCATTGCTGAATTTTATCTGTAACCTAATGATTTGGGGAGGGACGTGGGTGGCGCTGTGGGTAAAACCTCAGCACCTAGGACTTGCTGATCGCATGGTCGGCGGTTCGAATCCCCGCGGCGGGGTGAGCTCCCACCGTTCGGTCCCAGCTCCTGCCCACCTAGCAGTTTGAAAGCACAATTAAGTGCAAGTAGACAAATAGGTACCGCTTTCTAGCGGGAAGGTAAACGGCGTTTCGTGTGCTGCTCTGGTGCCGGTTCGCCGGAGCAGCTTCGTCACGCTGGCCACGTGACCCGGAAGTGTCTGTGGACAGCGCTGGCTCCCGGCCTATAGAGTGAGATGAGCACACAACCCTAGAGTCTGTCAAGACTGGCCCGTACGGGCAGGGGTACCTTTACCTTTACCTAATGATTTGGGGGTGGGAGAGGAGTTTCATCTGCAGCCAAAATTCCTTCTACTAGCAGGTTTATTTAGCTGCATAGCTCTTCTACCATAGATCTTCTACCAAAATCATAGTGACAGAAGGGCACATATCTAACCCACCATCTTTCCTTTTTGATTCTGGGGCTGATGCAATATTCAATACATCATCATAGAATTGCTGGGGGCCTAGCGAACCATTGTGTCCAGCTTCCTCTTTGCTGCAGGCAACCCAGACTCAGAGCACCCCCAGCAGACATCTGTCCAGCTTCTTGCTTTGACTCCAAGACCCATCATCCCCAACATCAAGAGAGAAGCATGTCGGCTACTACTGACCCAAACAAGAAACATGATTTAATTAATGGAGGAAACAAGCACGAAACATTTGGCTTCCCTTGACTCTTTTGAGTTAGAAAACCATCCAAAATCAACCCCTGATTTTTAAACTAAAGGCTGTCATGTGTCTCTTTGCTGCTGTTCTCTCAGGAACCTGTGTGTTTTGTTTAAGTTTTGGACAGATCTGTCTTGCAGTCCATACTTGAATTCCTTAGACATGGGGAGCATTAATTGTGTCTTTATTCCAGAATCAGTGCTCTGAGTCTGCATAAGGTAGTGTTTATGGTTTCTACTCTCTGTGTCATAGTCCTGATCCCTACATTGCTATATACAGGGTCGGCCCACCCATGAGGCAAGGTGGGGTTGCTGCCTCAGCTGGCAGGATTCACTGGGGTAGCAGATCCCAATGCCAATCTTTCTTTCCCTCTTTGTTCCTGATGTAGATCTTCCCTCACCCCTTCTTCCCTGGCGGGGAGGGCAGCACAAGTTTGGGGTCCATCTTAGATGTCAAAATGTCTTGGGCCAGCCCAGCTTACATAGCACAAGGGAGGGACTAACTCAGCCTACAACTCCTTCTTGGAACTTTGTCTACATTGAAATACTTTATTGTCACTTGTACAACTTGTATACAGTGAGATTACACGAGCACCCCCCCACTCACCTCTCTTAGTCTTAATTCCCCTCGTTTACTCACGCACACCCACCAACCCAAAAGTCAGTTGCCCTGACTCTACATAAAGACCTCATGGCTACAACACAAGCCTAGTTTGTGTGCCCACATCTGTGTTTGTTTAATATATTTCCTTGTTCCTCTCACCAACTGTTTTCTGTAACATCTCCCCTAGCAAAGAGGTCTGGAGGACTTGAAAGCTGACCACGCTTTGGTGTTATTTGGGCTGATTCCAAGAAATGCATTGCTTAACTGTGAACTTTGATATTTTCTTGTTCTTGTGGACCAACATAGCCAACTTTGCATGCAATGTACAGCCAATTAGCATCCTGGCTTCATTTGGAATTGTACACTGAATCTATTCTCCTCTCTTCTGAGTACAGGCAGTAGAATTAAGTGCAAAAAGTTGTTGAGTCATGCACCAGACCATTAGGTCTGCATGAGGACTGAGAGGTTGTTTACTTTTCTCTCTCTTTTTAGAAAACAGATACTATTTTCACTAATGTACAGTGGTACCTCTGGTTATGAACTTAATTCATTCCGGAGGTCCATTCTTTTCCTGAGACGTGCTTCCGCTAATGGGGTCTCCTGCTGCTCACGCGCCTCTGGCATGCGATTTCCTGGGGCAAAAGTTTGCAACCAGGAGCAGCTACTTCTGGGTTAGCAGAGTTCGTAACCCAAAGCGTTTGTAACCAGAAGCGTTCGTAACCAGAGGTACCACTGTATGCATTGGGGGGCATGCTGTAGTTGCTAGGGGAAGTGCATCACAAAATTTGGCATTCTGCGGATTTTGAAGGACCATTGTCCTTTGGTTTGCATCTTGGCTCAGGACATGTGAATTAGGTTGTTTCACTGTGAACTGAGTGAATTTCTCCCCTGTCCCTCGGGGTACCTAACGTGGTGTCCTCCAGATGTTGTGGCCTCAACCAGCACAAGATGATGGGAATTACAGTCCTGTGGCATCATGTTCGCTACCCTTGCTCTGCGGAGTTGTGATACTCCTGTACGAAGGTGAAATCCAATAACTTGCATCTCTTAAAAAAGGGTCACACCTGAGATCCCCTCCCTAATCTTCCGCGCCAGGAGGTGGCTGCTATCGAGTGCTTTTGTCTGTGTCCCCTATCAGAGCTGGCTTGCTCTTCACCTTGCCTGTGGTGATGCTGGACTTTATCTTCCATGTCTGAACTTGTAATCCTGGATTATCTCCTTCATTTAAATATACACCTCAAACTTGTTCAGTCGTGCGGAGTTCTTGATGCGGCTCTATCCATGGACTTTGGTTTCAGCCCGGAGGGGGAACCAACCTTCCCCCTCAACAAGATTCTTATTCCTTTCTACGGCCGTCATGATGTGAATGTGAGATACCAAGGACATAATAACTTCCATAGCAACCAACTGTGAAGACACAAACAAGAGATTATGATTCAGGTGGGGAATAAACAGCGGAGACGCAGATGAATCCTTGAAGAACATGTTTTCGCGCCAGTGTCCTTTGTAATAAAGAACCAGTGAACAGAAATATAGGGGAAATGTAGATTCAAAAGGGCTGAATCATTTCTCTCCATAGGTTGTTTTTCAGCTTTCCACAAGACATCAGCTGTCCTTTAAATATGCTGTGCGCTATATTGCCAGGAGCAGACTAACAGATTGAAAGCTAAAGTCTCTCTCCCCCTTCCTTCCTTCCTTCCCTCCCCCAAATCTTTCGAGATATTTTAAAATGCTTTTAATTCCTTCCCTCAAAAGGCAAGGTGTATGGTTGGGGTGGAGGGGATACTGTAAAAGGAAAAGGGTGAAAAGGAACTCAACTTTTAGAAGACATTCACATTGACAGCTGTGTGCTATTTTGTAGAACTGTATCACTGAATCTGTATAGAGTCTAGATTGGGGGTGGAATCTGTCCCCCCCAGAAGCTCAGCCCCGGCTGTAAGCTTGGAGTGGATAGAAGCAATGTTCACAGTTCTATGGACTGAGGATTGCAGAAGCCCCCAAAATATCACATATCCATGTGTTCCTGATTCTTTGCAGCACATTTTCAGGCCTCTGGTGTTCATTGCCAACATCAAATAGACAGAGGGAGGGTTGGAATCTTAAATACAGAGGGAATGTTGGATATCAGACACTTTGAGTTTGTTTCTACCCAAAGGTCCAGTTAGACTCTCCACTGTGTAGTTACCTGGTTGCTGGTGTGTCATGACAGGGCCTCCTGCATAGTGGCTCCCATTTGTAGAATGCCCTCCCTAGTGAAGTGTGTTTGTTTCCCGTGCTATTAATCTTTAGGGAGAATCCAAACACAATCCTGTTTGACTGGGTTTCTGGTAGCTCAATGATTTGTTCCTGGCAATCGTGAAATTATTTGCTGTGAGAGCAGGTGATAGCTTTTTAAGAAGTTTTTAGATGATTGCTTTTAATCTGTTCTCAGAAGTTGTAATTGTTTTGTGTTATTGCCCTTTTGGATGCCCTCAAAGGTGCCTGTACTGTGCATTTGCTATTCCAGCATAATATTGTAAAGTAGTAAGCTGGAGTCCTGAAAGCTTTAATCATATTCTGCTAGGGTCAGCACTAGTGCAGGAATGCAAAAGAGAAAGCTCCTAACCTATGACTGACAAGTGGTTGTCTTCTTGACCCCAGTTGGTTAAGTCAAATGCTTTGACTTTGACAGGCAGGGTCACAAGACTACAGCTGCACCTGCAGTCTCATAACTCATCCCTCTGACCCTTAGGGGAGGTCCTTGGGGACCTCTGAAGTGTGGTTCACAAGGGAACGAGTAATGCACCAATTATCTTCCTCAGCAGGATACAGACTATGAACATGAGAGCTGGAAGCACTGTGAGGGGAACCCAGAGGAGATAAAGAGACCCAGGGGGGGAGAGAAGGGTCCCAGGATGGTGCAATGTGTCAACCAACTACAGCTCCCAGAGGTTCCTGCTGCTGTCATTCCTAGGAAGGAATTCTTAGCAATCAAATTGGCAAACGAATAATCATTGGTAGCTTTATGCTTTATTCTTGCTGTGCATTAATATGATCTTGTAGCTTTACATCTAATTCTTGTTGTGACTGTCAACTTCACCCATAAATGTGCTTGTTGCCCCTGAATTAAAAAAAAAAAAAAGCAGCTGCCCTTGGCAGAACAGGGTTTGGGCAAGATAGTCTAATTTCCCCAAATTCAGCCTGGGATTGGAAGGGCTTACCCATAAGTAGCATCAGAATTCGTTTACAACAGGTATTCATTCCTTCCCACCTTTCTTCTTGCAGTTCCTCCACAGATTATAAACATCACGTCAGACATCACCGTCAACGAAGGCAGCAGCGTCACCCTTTTGTGCTTGGCCTTTGGGAGACCAGAACCAACAGTCACATGGAAGCACCTGTCTGGCAGCAAAGGTAAGGTCTTGCCCAAATTTGGAGATGGGGAATTCCTACCTGAGAAACCAAGGCTGAATACAGAACGTGGTGGAAGCGACCACTGTTGAGTTGTGAGGGGTTGGAGGGCAAGAGTAAAAAAAAAAAAGGCTTGACGAGTGCTTTTTGTGTGAACAGCCTGGGTGCGTGTGTGGGTGACCTTTTCTAGAATAGAGTGTTTTCCACCTTTTAGCTGGTGTACGGCGTTGCAGCCAGTCAGCCAAGCCTCAACAGTTTTCTGGAGTAAGGGAGAGGTACGCTGCCTCACCCCTCCTCCCCGCACATCACAGCCGGTCATGTCATCTGTGCTGGGGACAGCCCCAGCCAATCTGTGACCAGGGTGGGTGTGGCCGTGGACCATTTAATTTCTGGTCGGCCGGCCGGCTCCCTCTTCCTTGCTTCTTCGTCAGATCACCCTACCCACCCACCCTCTTTTCATGCTTCGCTCTGATATGACCTTGCTATGGCAGTTGTCGGTTGCCATGTTGTTAGCGCTGGGTAGGATTTTCTTCCACTTGGCAAATTGGCACTGGCCATTTGGTTTTCGCCTACCTAGTAGAAATTGTCACAACTTTTGTACAGTTAGGCATTGGGTAAGCCTTTGTCAGGTTGGAGGGGAGGTTGTTGCCTCGCCTGCCCCTCCTCAGTAAGGGTATCCTGTTAAAGGGTGTGAATACTGTCTGAATCCTGGACGTGGGCTAGGGCCATGTCACAGCCCCTACGGGGACCCCTCGGGCTGCCACTATCTGATGTAAGTTATAGGGAACCTCCTATTGGTGGCTTACCTTTCCGGGGACTCCCTGCAGACAGGCAGGAGTCAAGATATAGCCTGGATTCACCCCAATGCCTAAGCCAGAACCACTCACATCTGTAACCAATAAAGTTGTGGCTTATTTGAACCCATAAACCAAATATTCCATTTCTGTGTGATTTATTTTTCTCCTGGGAACTTTGTGGCTTGGGTGCCTTGGCATGTATGTCACAAAGAGGGAACCAGGGTTAAGCTGTCAAGCATTAGGTGGAATCTGCAAAGTCAAGAGCCAGTGGCAAATTCCTTTGGTGACATGAGCATGTCTCTGGTTTTGCTCTCCTTTGGTCTGAAAGCGTGTTGTGCCTGTACGATGAACAGTTCACCAGGGGTCAGTAAACCTTTTCAGCAAAGGGCCAGTCCACTGTCCCTCAGACCTTGTGGGGGGCCAGACTATATTTTGAAAAAAGAAGAATGAATTCCTAGGCCCCACAAATAACCCAGAGATGCATTTTAAATTAAAGGACACATTCTACTCATGTAAAAACACACTGATTCCCGGACCGTCCGCAGGCTGGATTTAGAGGGTGATTGGGCCGCATCCGGCCCCCGGGCCTTAGTTTGCCTACCCATGGGTTATGTAAACTGGCCACTGCCGCCAGTAAAAAGTAGATCTTCTTTCTTTGCTATCCCAAACAATCATCAGGATAGATGTGCATTGTGACAAAATGGCAGCGGACTGCAAACCCTGTTTCCAAGATTCTTAGTGCAGTTACTGTTGTGTGCAGGACAGGGCTTAAGATGCTCTGAAGCAATATGGAAGCACTCCTTGGGGTTTATTTTCTCTTCAAGGCTCATGGTTAGGCTCATGGTTGTGAGAGTCATGAGGCAGATCTGGAGAGGAAGGCAGGGGAAACCTGATAGGACAAACACAGGATAGTGGAACCTTTTGCAACTCAGGGGTGACATTCTGTTGTGCAAATCCTATTGGATGGGGTGCATGCCTGTGATGGTGGGAGAGAGAAGTGGCAAAAGTGGCTGTAGCAACATATGTGAGACCCTTTGTGAGGCCCTTCTTTGTGCGCCTCCTCCACATGAGGTCTGGGGAGTGGCAACATGAGAATGTGCCTTTTCTGTAGTGGCTGTTTGTGGAATGCTCTCCACAGGGAGATTTGCCTGTCGCCTTCTATATATATATATATATATATATATATATATATATATATATATATATATATATATATATATATATTAGGCACCTCGCAAAAACATTCTTCTCCAACCAGGCCATTGTCTGATCAATATTCTACAGCCTTTTAAATGCATCTGTAAGAGGGAGGGGGTTGTTTTGGTTTAATTATTAACTGTGTTTTATCATGTATTTTATTTTGTGAAGCACCCTCTAATCTTTTGATGAAGGGCAGTATATAAATTTAACTAACTATTTATTTAATTAATAAATAATAATAAGCCTTTGTACAGTAGGATACATTCCTGCCACATGAAAGCCACAGGCTTTGATACCACACACACCTCCATCCAGCTTGTAAGAGGCATCATCATAGTTTCGGCTAAGCAAAATCACTTGAGGAAAGGATAGCAGCCCTGATATTTTATTTATTTCAATGTTATTTACATGTTGTTGTTGTTGTTGTTGTTGTTGTTGTTGTTGTTGTTGTTACTACTACAGTCATGCCTCAAGATAAATACGCTTCAGGATAAGTATTTTTGGGTAGCGCTCTGCGGTGACCCGGAAGTAACAGAGCGCATTATTCCAGGTTTCGCCACTCGCGCATGCGCAGACAGTCAAAATGACGTCACGCGCATTTGAGGAAGCGGCGAAACACGACCCGCGCACACGCAGATGCGCTGTCGCGTCTTACGTTCTGTTCAGGATGCGAATGGGGCTGCGGAATGGATCCTGTTCGCATCCCAAGGTACCACTGTATTCTGGAAGCAAGTAACACAGAAATTAGCACTGAGCGTTTGCTATATTCTGCTGACTTTCCCAAACTGTGTTGTGTGAAAGCACAAATTTAATGTGGAGTTAAGCAGTTAGGGAAGCACTGCAAAAAAGGGGAATAAACTGTGGTGTGCATGCAGCCATTAAACAAGTCTAGAACACAAACAAAAAACTCCTGGCTGCATCCAGATACAGTTAAGTCCAGTGCCACCTAGTGACTAAACTATATAACTACACTATCCATATACCCGTGGATATGGCTCTGGCCATTTGCCAGAAGCTTCCTTTTTTAAAAAAAAAGAAGAAAAAGTGCATGTTGTTTAGGCATGGAAAGTCACGGTTCGCTCCAGCACTTTCCCAGCTTCCGAGGGTTATTGTTCAGTGTCACGATTGCAAAGGAGCTTTACAAAGTCTTTGCATAAAAAGTGCTTAAGTAAACAAAAGCGACAGCTACCTTGAAGAGGAAAAAACCTGCTTTCGGGAAAGAGCTCCTTGTTTCTTCGATAGACAGAGAAAGAAATGGATTATCTTTGGAAACATGCTCAAAGCCAGGAGCTCGCTTTTATAACAACAACAATGCATCATGTCTGTGTCTCTGGCTCCTTCTGTCCCAAGGCACTCTGTGGAGAGACACTGAAGATTAGAGACTCTTAGCCTTCTGCAAATTGGGTCAAAGGCACCCCCGCCTCACCCCCTTGCTCTCCCCACCCACCCCTGTGCAGTGCTGCAGTGTTTTCGAAATCTTTGTCTGGGTTCAATTTTTCTTGGTATATAATCCTACTTGATACATTTAACCCTTTGTCAGTAATTGGAACAGAAGAGGCATATTTCATTCCTGACACGTGACTGATCCTTCTTGTGAGGTTAGCCACCATCGTCATTCTGGGTAGCAAACAGAGGCAGGCAGATCTGTCCATTTCGTTTTCACTCCGTTTCTCATTTTTCTAACCTCTCCACATTTCCACATCATTTTTTGATTTATTTATTTTTAAAGTCCTTGTGAAAATTCATCAGCATTCTGGCACACACTTCTCCTAACTATACACATGTGTGTATACAATTCTGCCCAATATACACATTTTTGCAAAGCAACTTTCCTTAACATAATGTGTTGTTTGCATGTTGTTTGCACCAACTCATACATTTTTATGTACACTTTTCCCCCTCCCCCATACATGCACTTTTCTGCATATTACTTGGCTAGAGGATTGTATTGCAAAATTCAGAGAACAGCAAATTTTTGAATGACAAATGCGTTTCTACTCTTGTATTGTATCAGAAACTGTGGCTGAGATATATTTGCTTTTAAAGACAAACTGAAATTGAATTTCTCCCTTCCCAGTAGCAATGTCTTGCCCCCATGGAATTATCAGTAATGCCATACAAGCTGCCTGAAAAGGCTGTTTCTTTGCTTACCACCACGTTCTCTGCAATGCACAGCTGCAGAAAAGGATGTGGGATGCTCCCTCATTTCATATGGGATGGTGATGAGATCAAACAGTCTTGCCCAGCACCCTCTTGAATTCCATATGGAGCCAGAGAACAGGCCTGAGCTGACATCAGGCTAGCAGGATCTACACACAAATGATGAAACATTTAAAAGCAATTCCACTGCAGTTGCAGACTGGTAAAGATCTTTTCCTAAAAGGCTTGTTGGAAAAGGAAGGTCTTAAGTAGGTCTTAAATAGATGGTGCCTGCTGAAGAGTAGCTCCAAAGGGCAGAATGGAAGTAATAATAATGATGATGATGATGATGATGATGATGATGATGATGATAATAATAATAATAATAATAATAATAATAATAATAATAATAATAATAATAATAATTTTATTTGTACCCCGCCCTCCCCCTCCCCAGCTGGAGCTGGACTCAGAGCGGCTAACATCATATGAATAACACATGATACATAAAAACAGGCATCAATTAATTAAAATACATCTTAAAATTAATTCAGACAAATTAAAATCTGGACAAATGGCGGTTATCAGGTTAAGATTGGGAGCAGTTAATACTTGCCAGGTCCAACTGTTTTCACTGATCATATAAGGACCTGTGAACAGGCTGGGAGGCCTCCTTCATGCTTGTTCTTATACAAAGGAAAATAGGTCAGACAGCACCCTGGCCAAAGATAGTACCTGCAGGAGGACCACAGCTACAAAGCACAGTGTCTATAAGGCATATAATTAGGTGTCAATTAGGTATATCAGACATTGAAAGATGATGTCCCAAGCTCCATAGGGCTTTCTACATGAAAACTAGCCCCTTCAACTTAGGCCAGTAGCAAACCAACAGCTAATTTTGTTTCACTTAAAGTCCAAGGTCCACCAACCAGAGGCACACACAAAACTGTGGCAAGGCAGTGGTTTTTCCAAAACCAGGGAAAGATATATCCACCTTTGAATCAAGGATGGAGAACCTGCAAACCTCTCAGTGTTGTTGGATTCCAGCTCCCATCAGCCAGTGGTCAGGTATGATAGGGACTGTAGTCCAACAGCGTCATATTACCCAACCTTGCTTTCAGTCTTAACACATCAATATATTTACTGATTACAAGATTTCCAAACCGAATTTTGCATCATGTCCAAATGCCTTAATACAATTTTATAGTCATCATTCAAGACTACCACCCACAATTAATAGGCATTGTAACAATAGCATTGGGAAGATGCTTGACTTAACATGAACATGAGGGCTGTGGAATCTCTGTTGGTGATGTTAGACCAAACATACATGTTTATATGCACTTTCAGACTTTGTTGATGGTATGAACATGATCTCACCTCTCCCTTTGGTGAAAATGGTTTTAACACTGAGAGCAGGGCTAATGTGGAAAAGGCTTTCAAAATCACTATGGCTGCCCGTCAGTCAGCAGGCTTTAACAAAATATTGGAATTATTACCTTGCTGCTCCAATGCTAATCTTTCTTTCAAAGTACAATTGTGATAAACCCTTTTGTATTCCTTTCTGCTTCAGTGATATCTCTTAATACACCCTTTTCAAAAGTATGACTGTTGGGATTTTAAGTTATTGGATAAAATGATTTGAATCTAAATTACCCAAATCATGATATTGAGACTTACTAAAGGATTTTAGAAAATAATCAGAGATCAAAGTCAGGTCATTGGCCTACTTACCCCACTGTGGCCTCTCAGAGTTATTCATCTGATTGATGGGCAGAGAAAGGCTGCACTCACAGAGCAGTTTATTCTGTTTTCAGGACTTTTCCCTGTTAAGTTCAACTTTACATTTGAGCTTCCACACAACACAAAAGCCACTTCTGAAACTATAGTAGAATAGAGTGCGAGTTTAGTGCTCATTTCTGTGAGTTCTCTGCTTCCAGGGGAAAAAATTGCAAATAATATGGAAATGCCTGATAAAAATTACTCTGTATTCTGCTATAGTTCCACATTTTGTATTGTGTGACAGCTCAAGTATAACACAAAAATTATTAGGGAAAAGGCATGAAAACAGAATAAACTGCTAAGCGAGTGCAGACAAGATAGTGCTTCTGCAGATACGTGTTTGTTTCACTGCTGCCACAAGGGGCAGTAGCAGCAAAAACTGTGTTGGCAGTTTGGTCACCATCTTGCATCTTACACATTCAGCCTGAGGGTCTTGTTCCTTTCTGGGCAATCTTCAGAGCTCACATTTTAGCCAGGTAAAACCAGTCAAAGAAGGATGTGAAGCAAGGTTTATAAGGGGGGTGGCCTAGGGAGATTCCTGAGGGCCAGAGAGACAGGACTGTACAGCCACATTTGGACCCCCAACCTGAGGTTCCCCAACCCTGTTCTTGAGGTTTGAGAAAAAGAAAAGAAAAATACCATAAATATTTGGGGGAGGGAGAGTAATCTGATACATTGTGGCTCAGCTTCCAACCCGGAGTCACCAGGGTCCTGTTCTCGGACCATTGTTGTTCAACACCTTTATAAAAGGCTTGGGTGGAGGAATTGATAGGAAGCTCATCAGATTTGCAAATGACACCAAACTGGGAGGGGTAGCTAATGCCAAAGAAGACAGAATCGGGATTCAAGATGACCTGAACTGATTGGAGAACTGGGCCCAAACTAACAAAATGAATTTCAAACAGTGGCGTAGCGGGTGCAGGGGGGGCCGGCCACACCGGGCGCAACATCTGGGGGTTAGGGTTAGGGGGCGCAAATCCACGGGTTAGGGGGCACAAATTACTTGCCTTGCCCCGGGTGCTGACAACCCACACTACGCCACTGATTTCAAAAGAGACATATGTCAGGTTCTGCACTTAGGTAGGAATAACCATCTGCACCAATTCAAGATTGGGGGCACCTGGATTGCCTTTTGTACATGTGGAAAGGATCTAGGGGTTTTTAAAGATTACAAGCTTACCATAAGCTCTGGCCCAATGGTTGCCAGTGGCTTGAATTAATTAATTTTATAATGAATGATTTTAGAGTGTTGTTTATGCTGTACTTTTGTACTGTTTTATTGTTGTTAGCCGTCCTGAGCCCTGCTCCGGCTGGGGAGGGCGGGATATAAATAAAATTTATTTATTATTATTATTATGAGTCAACAGTGTGATGCAGCAGCAGCAAAAAAAGTTCATGCTATTCTAGGCTGCATCAACAGAAGTATAGTGTCCAGCTCAAGGGACATAACAGTATTGCTTCATTTTGCCTTGGTCAGGCCACACTTGGGATACTGTGTCCACTTCTGGGCACCATCATTTAAGAAGGCTATTGACATGTGTGGAGAAGGGCAACCAAGATTTTCAAGGATCTGGAAACCAAGGAACAGTTGAGGGAGCTGGGTATATTTAGCATGGCAAAAAGGAGACAGAGATTAAATATAATAGTCATTTTCAAATACCTTGGGTTAAGTACCTCGGGTACCTGGTACCTCGGGTTAAGTACTTAATTCGTTCCGGAGGTCCGTTCTTAACCTGAAACTGTTCTTAACCTGAGGTACCACTTTAGTTAATGGGGCCTCCCACTGCCACTGTGCCCCCACCACACAATTTCTGTTCTCATCCTGAAGCAAAGTTCTTAATGTGAGGTACTATTTCTGAGTTAGCGGAGTCTGTAACCTGAAGCTTCTGTAACCTGAAGCTTCTGTAACCCAAGGTACCGCTGTATTTAAGGGGCTGTCACATGGAGGTTAGAACCAAAGCCAATGGATTCAAATAACAAGAAAGGGGATTGCAACTAAACAACAGGCATAACTTTTTCACAGTAAGAGCTGTTTGGCAATGAAATGGACTCCCTTGGGATGTGGTGAACTCTCCTTCAGTTTGTAAGAAGATGTTGGATAGCTATCTGTAAGGGATGCTTTAGTTGAGATTTCTGCATTACAGGAAGTTGGACTAGATGACCCTTGGGATCCTTTCTAGTTCTACGGTTTATATTATTATACAATTTATTATACAATTTCTATTATTGTACTCTGGGAATAGCCAACTTCTGAATGTTAGAGGGCTGCTCTGTTCTGCTGGCAGTAATCCTGTAGCCAACAGTATATCCAGCCTTACAAATGGACTCCTTCACGAGTGGGTAGACTCTGAAGTCAAGTTGCCACCATCTCACAGGACTATGCACATGAGTAGTGTTTCCATTAAAAAATCTGTACATGTAAACACTTGTTACACCCAAAATGGGTGAGGGAAGGGAGAAGTGTGGAATATCAAGTGGAGTCAGATTTGTTTTTGTACTTGTTTTGTTTCGCAACTACTGAACGCAACTGCTATAAATGCAGCAGCATTCAATATCAATCAAGTACATTTCCGAAATGAACAAATAGTCAAAACTGACATTCACAGAACAAACAATGGCAAACATCAATGCAATACACAGCTCCTAGTAATTCAACACACTACCGATAAAAAAGCTGACTATTGTAGCAGCATTAGAATTGCAAGCTACAATTCATTTGCACATAATCATCAGCAGAACTCAGCAGCCACAAAACGTTTATAAAAATAAAATTATAATGCCCATTCCTAACATCTTGAAACATTTTTTTTTAAAAAAAATCCTTGCTAGTGCACCTCTCTGGGCAAATATTTTCCTGCACCCTGATTAAAATTTGGTAGGACCATTGAGAAGACAAATAAATTTGATCTGGGAAAGTGAATCCGTCTGTGGGCTGCCACTTGAAGCCATCCTTCGCTTGCACTGTAAAAGCACATAGCACATGCTCAGCACTTAGACAAATACGAGTCGGAAAGCATAATACATCAGAAATATGTATAACAGCCGTCTCCTTTTTTTACCTCTGCAGTCACTGAAGCGAGACATCTTTCAGATAGTAGAAATCCCTGGTATGTATTTAGTTGATCCTAAATACATATTTATATAAGCCTAAAGATTTTTTCAAAGGCATCTTGGCTTCTGGTAAATGTTTTAAAGAATATATATATATGAATATAACCCCAGGCCAACCACAGCAACTGCTTCCATACCTTGTGTTATATTCATGGCAGAAAAACACAGGAAAATGGGGGAAGCCCTTCTTCCTGACTGTTCCTTAACTCAGCTAATCTCTCATAGGTGGTTTTTTTCATTGTTTGGGGTGGGGGGGGGGAGGTTGCTAATAAAACTGACTCCACCCCCCATCTAATCTTTATTGATTCCAAAGCTATTGTACCACAAAGGAGGTTGAAATGTGCCTTGGGGGAAATTGCCACCACACTGCAGGGATCTTTGGAGCCAGTGTGATTGTAGTAGTTAGAATGCTGGATTAGAAACAGAGAGACCTGGGTTCAGGATCCCCACTTAGACTCACAGGCTGATTCTGGTCACAGTACACACACAACATGCACACTCTCCTCTCCCTCTCAATTTGTCTGTCTGTTTTTCTCTGTGTTAGCCTAACCTAACTCCGAGGGTCATTATGAGGATAAAATGCCGAAGCAGAACTATGTACACGATCCTAAACTTTCTGGAGGAAGGGCGATATAAATTGTGATCAGTAACAATCATTTTGATGTGGTTTGAAGAAAGTTATGCTCTGGCTTCTTTTCCTTCCTTCCTTCCTTCCTTCCTTCCTTCCTTCCTTCCTTCCTTCCTTCCTCCCTTCCTCCCTCCTTCCTCCTGTCTCCCTCCCTCCCTCCCTCCCTCCCTTCCTTTCTCCTTTCTCCTTCCTCCTGTCTCCCTTTCTTCCTCCTGTCTCCCTTCCTTCCTTCCTTCCTTCCTTCCTTCCTTCCTTCCTTCCTTCCTTCCTCACCCCACTCCCTTTTCTATCTTTTTTATTTTTTTGCATTTCCACTTAGGCTCCCTGCTGGGACTGGAAATTGCACAACCTCTCTAAAAGGATACTTTATTGAGTCTTAATAAACCCAAGTCATCTTGACAAACATTAGCAAATTCAGGTTTGCAGCCTCTCCAGGGAGATCGGAAAATATTATTGTCTGCATTTAGCAGATGGAGAAACAAGGCTCCGTGGAGAGAAGTGACTAATTCAGAGCTGCACAGTAAGCAGCTGCTTGGGAGCTGAGGCATGGGAATTCCTGGTAGGGTGACTTCTCTCTCTACACACACACATCTAGAATGAAGCTGCAGGGCTTCGGGTGTGTGTGTGTGTTTGTTTGTTTGTTTGTGTGCGTGGCATTTGATAGCCCCAAATCTTTTGCTCCAAGTATCACTCCCACTTAATGCAAACAACAGCCTTGTGCAGTTGGATGGACTGAGAGAAAGTTGTTTCATGTATGGACGGGCAACATCTTGTCAATCTCTCAGGTTCTCATACCCCCTCCTGCCCAATCCACATTTCCACATCAGTTTGTGGGTATTTTTTTAAAGTGCTCTTGAAAATCCATCAACATTTTGGTGCAAATTTCCCTAATGTGTGCATTTTTGTGTACAGTGCTATCTAATGTACTCTTTTTTTCTCCTTTCCTGCAAAGTTACGTCCTCCAACATAATGCATTTCTGTATGTTGCTTCACTCACCTGTGCCTCCCTAGGCATCCTCTACTGCAATATATGCATTTTTGTACCCATTACTTGGTTAGCAACGTGTTTTTTGAAAACTAGAGAAGTGTTGAGTTTTGACGATGGCTGTTCTATCCTTTCAGAAAGCATGGATTTGTCAGATGTGCCTTTAAATGCAAATTTAATTGTTTGCTCTCCCATCCCTATTAGCACTGCCCAGTTGGGATTTGAACCCAGGTTTCAGTCTAGATCCAACACCTTCCCCACCGTACTACCCTGGCTTGTGGCTGCTGACATGGATTCTCATGGATTCTCTTTTTCCTCTTGGAGCAAACTGTTGTGCTATAATGGAGCTTAAACACTGCGTAGATTTCAACATAGTGTAGAAAACAGCTTCCTATGTTGCTTTGATAGGTAGCTGTAAGACCAGGTCCACATTCACACCATACAGAAGGCTGGAGGACCCATACAGTGCTACCTTGGTTCTCAAACGCCTTGGTTCTCAAGCGCTGAAAACCCGGAAATAAGTGTTCCGGTTTTCAAACGTTTTTCAGTAACCGAACGTCCAGTGTGGCTGTTGGCTATTGTTTCTGGGGCACATGCACCAATCAGAAGCTGCACCTTGGTTTTCAAACATTTTGAAAGTCAGAGACTTCCGGAATGGATTAAGTGTGGCACTTTTGTTTTTGCTATTTATTTTGCATTTTTGTTTTTGAGGCTTTTTCCAGTTAATTTGTTTTTGTGACTGTGTGGAACCCAGTTCAACTACTGATTGATTGATTGATTGATTGTGTGACTGCAGAAATGGATTGAAGCCCCCCCCCCAACAATGACTATTGTTAACGCAGGTAAGAGAAAAAAAATTTAGATTTTTATCATCTACAATTTTGTATTATTTATTTTATAGTACAGTACATTGATTATTGCTTTCATTTTATGGACCAATGGTCTCGTTAGATAGTAAAATTCATGTTAAATTGCTGTTTTAGGGATTGTTTTTAAAAGTCTGGAACGGATTAATCCATTTTGCCTTGCTTTCTATGGGAAAACATGCCTTGGCTCTGGAACGCTTTGGTTTTGGAACAGACTTCTGGAACAAATTAAGTTTGAGAACCAAGATACCACGGTATTCCCCAGCCAGAGCTACAATTCCCAGAGTTGTTTAGCAATCACTCCCTCTTGCTAGGGAACTGTGCCGCTCTGTGAAGGGAATAGGGGATCTCTTGACAGCTCTCGGTACCCTAGGCAAACTCTTTGAAATGGTATCATAGTGCTTTAAATGTATGGTGTGCATTGCTCAAGGGTCTGAATTTGGCTCAGGGTCCACCAATTGATGAACCTTACGTAAACCACTGGCTATTCTTAATTGAAGAAGAACTTTGACAAGTTAAACCTAATTGGATAGAAAGTCCCCCCCCCCCTCTCTCTGTGTCCTGTTTCTTCTTCCAGATCTTACTCATCAGCCTTTACCAAAAGATATTTTGGGTTGTGCAGCTGCATCACACCTTCTCCAATTTATTCTCTGCTGTATCACTCCCTGAATTTAAGATGTTCTGAAAAAGATTTTTTTTCCTTCTTTTTCCTCCCATTCATTCTTAAGGGGGAGGCAGGGGGGACATGATTGAAGCAATTAGTTTTTGCAGCCGATTCTAAAGGTAGCAGATGCACCAGGAAAGCTCTTCAGCCCCTGAGTGCCTGCTTCAAAGCAGTGGTGCTTGTTTGGGCGTGTGTGTGTGTGGAATTGCTCAGGTTTAGGAACAGTTTCTTCCAGGACTTCCGGGTTAGCGCTTCCAGGACTTCCGGGTTAGTTGCCGGAGAGCGCTGACTTTTTCCTGTGGACAACTGGACTCTAAACAACTACCCGTGAGTAGGACGGAAAATTGGATCTCTAAACTTCTTAATTTGGCATTGAAACAGGAAGGTTTCAAACAGGAAGTCTGCCTTCCTCTTTTGTAAATAGATTGAAGCAAAGACGTTGCAAGCTAAAGCCTGGAAAGTCTTTTGTAAAGGATTAAATCTCCATCGGTTAAAATTACTAAACCCCCCTTGGAAGTAGGAGAAGAGGGGGGAAATTCTAGATCGTTTAAGCCTGCAGGAGAGAGAGTGAAGAAAGATAAATCACCACCATTTCGAACCTGGGAACGGGCTGCCAGTAAGATTGACGTTTTGGGAAAGTTCATTGACTGTGAATAAAACGTATGTTGACAGATAGTTAAATAAGAGAAATATATTGTTTCCATTGTTTCCTTCTGCACTTAAAAAGGAGCAAAAAAAAGTAACTGAAAATCGAAACTAACTCTGTTGCTGGATCTGCGTTTAAAAGGATGGATACAAATAGAAATTGTTTCCCCTAGAGGGAGCTTTTGAAACTGTTGCAGGAGTGGAGCTGGGGAATTTTCCAGCTGCAGAGATTAAAGAGCGTGAGAATCAGAGTCTGACCTTGGACAAGAATGTTGACAGAAGAAGCCTTAGTGATTGTATTTTGCAAGACAAGTGCTTTATTGGAACAGCTTCATGAGAAGATGGATGTGATGATTATTAAAATTGACAGTTTGGGACAAAAATTACTCAGGAATTGACCCAGGAATCTGTTTTGACATGGCAAGCTGTGGAGAAGATGAAGGAGAAAGTTGTTGTTGAACCTCAAGTAATTCAAGCAGAGAGAGCCCCGGCCTCACAGAGGCAATTTGATGAACATAAGCTGTTGCCCTTTATGATCGAATCTAGAGAAAGCTAGATTTGGTGGGATGGAGCCCTGCTTGGATTGGATAAGGAAAGTTGGATAGATCCTCCTATGCAGGGATGCTTTGGACTTTGGGATCTGGATTTGGGTCAGGGGGAGAGTGGCGCTCTGAAATATCTTTTGGACTTTAGTTCTGACTATGGAGAATGGGCTGACCTGTCGAGAAGGAATAAAGACATTGTTATGTTGGAGTTTTCCCGAGATCTACTCCTCAGTGCCAAAGGAAGGAAATTAAGAATAAGATCAGCAGAAGATAAAGTAAAGTGCACGTATAAATATGAAGATCTGCAGAAGGGACATGGAAGAGAGTTAAGAGCCTCGGACAGAAGGTCACCAGGTTGATGGACTATATGGTATTGATAGAAAGGACTGACAGAATCCGGGACTAGGGAGAAGAGACGGTGGAAGAAGATTGGAGATTTTTTTTTTTTTTAAAAAAAATTATTTAGAGAAATGTTGCAAAATTAATGAGTGTTAGAAAAATGTTGGAATGAAATTATATGGCTTTAGTAGAAATGTTATAAGGAGCTAAGTATAAATAAGTTTTAGGGTTTTAATGGTAAGATAAGGTTAAAATAAATTAAGATAATTAAATGACAGAAAACAGTGAAAGATGGAAAGGATTTGCTGAAATAATTAATAACTAGAACACAAAAAGGGAGGTGTGAGGAGGTCGATGAAACAAGTTAATGAAAGATAAAGATATGGAAATATTGAATGTGTTTTTAACTGTTTTTGCTTTTGTTTTTGTTTTGATGTATTCTGTCTTTTGCTTTTTTATATGTATTGTAATGTATTGATTTGTACTGTGTATTTTTTCTCTTTCTTTTTTACTTTTTTCTTTAATTCTTAAACTTTTAATAAATATTATTATTATTATTTAAAAAGGAACAGTTTCTTCCAATGGACCACTCCTCCATTATTTCTGATCAGGGATTTTAAAAATTAAGGGTGGGTTTCATTTATTTTTGCAATTAGGCTACACTAATTAAAATCAGGCAAGGTCTTAGACTGGGCCAAACACCCCCCCCCCCATATATCAACCCATTTCTCTCCCTCATCTAAAAAAATTGAGAACCATTAATTTTTAAAACATTTTTCATTCTACCTTTCAATATGAGGTTACGAAGCACTTTAATTTTACAACGCCTCCTACAGAATAATGCCAGTCTGGACTCTGCAGGTGACTATAGACCCACCTTCCGTACTTTAGCCACCCTTCTACTTTAAAAAATAATAATAATAATAATTGTACAGTTCCCATGGACATTGTGCCCCAAAAATATAACCAGGATGCTGAAGCATATTTAAGAACACAATAATTATAATTTCCTTGATCGTCCACCAATCTTTGTGTAACCCAATCTTCACACCCACCACTGCAAAAAATGGAAGAAAACTCTGTGCTAAATACTTCTATCCAAACAAATGAAGTTTGAGCTCTTCCATTGATTCCCATTCCTCACCTCTCCACCCTGCACTTAATCATTAGCCCGCTGGATCAGTGGTGGATCTTCCATCTATTGCTGTACTCCAACTCCCATAATCCCTGGCTACTGGTCATGCCGCCGTGGCTGATGGGAGCTGGAGTCCAACAATATCTGAAGGGCCACAGGTTCCCCACCCATGCTGTGGATTGCTCTGCTCCTCCTAGAGATGCAATGCACAGAGCTGTTTATAAGTATTTCCCAAATATGACAACAGGTGGCTGAACCATTATGGTGGACCTGCAAACAAACAAGGTAAAGGTAAAGGGACCCTTGACCATTAGGTCCAGTCATGGCTGATTCTGGGGTTCGGCGCTCATCTCGCTTTATTGGCCGAGGGAGCCGGGGTACAGCTTCCGGGTCACGTGGCCAGCATGACTAAGCCACTTCTGGCGAACCAGAGCAGCGCACGGAAACACCGTTTACATTCCCGCCGGAGCAGTACCTATTTATCTACTTGCACTTTGTGCTTTCAAACTGCTAGGTTGGCAGGAGCAGGGACTGAGCAACGGGAGCTCACCCCATCATGGGGATTCGAACCGCTGACCTTCTGATCAGCAAGTCCTAGGCTCTGTGATTTAACCCACAGTGCCACCCACGTCCTGCAAACAAACAATTAAAGAAATCAATTAAAGAAATTAAACAAGTAAGTTATAGTGGGAGGTCACAACTGAAGGTGTGGCAGAAAATAGTGAACACCATTGTCTGTTGCAGGGGTGGAGGCCAAAGTGTTTAAGGAGGGGGCTGAGCCCTCTCAACATCACGCAGGACACGCAACATCAGCCCCCTCAATCGCGGTTGCAATCCAGCACCAATGGTTTGTGCACCTTGTTGGCAAACAGCAAACCAGCCAGTGCTTTGCTTGGGGGTTTCTAGATGAGCAGGACCCCAAAGCTCTGTGCCATATCAGGCTGCACTTCTGCCATCAAGAGCCCTGCACAGTTAAACTGGAACTCTGTACTTTCCAGTCAGAATCGGGCTCCACAATAGTCCTCTCTCTCTCTCTCTCTCTCTCTCTCTCTCTCTCTCTCTCTCTCCCCCCAGCCACCTCTCCCCCCTCCCCCTGCAGCATTTGGAGTGTGGACGTATACAATGAAAAATGCTTGTTTGCTTAGAGGTCTGCCCCACTCCTACCATTCCCTGCCTTATTCAGGGACTTTTTGTTGATGCTGCAGTGCCATTCAACCAGCTCTTTTCCTGCCCATTCTAACGCCTAATCACAGTGTTAGGGATGACCTAAGCCAAGAAGAAACAGCAACAAGCCAAGTGACTAACAAGAGGCACCCAGTACAGCCACTTGTCACATCAGCTAGGTTTTTCTCGCAGCCTCTTCTTCTATATATATATATATATATATATATATATATATATATATATATATATATATATATATTGTCTCCAAAGCTACCAGACTCTGTTTCTTGTCTGAGGACCTGTTTAGGGGCTAATTAAATCCTCCGAGAGCAGGAGCGAGGTGCCATAGATGAGAAATCAAGGTTATTCATCTCTTGCTTTGTAAAACAGTTGTGGACAAGCAAGCTGTTCCTCGCAGGTTTTGTGGGAAAGTTGTTGAGGTGTTTTTGGTTTTTTTTTGGTGTTTTTTTTTTTGCAAAGAAATGTCTGCTCACCAACACGGCTGCTGCTACCGCTGCTGCTTCCTGGATACGTGAAATGTAGGCAAGGTCTAGCTGTATGCTTTTTGCCAGATGGGCACCCATATGTTTTGCCTCTCTCCATGCATCCATTTCAGCTTTGGCAGGCGCATATGCCAGGCTTTTTGTGTGCATGCATGCCTGTCTTCGTGGGGGGATTTTGCCGTGCTTAACGATATTAAAACTAATTTCATTTATGCTCCATTCGGGGCTGCTTGATTCAGTTCCGAACTCTTGAGAGCACATTTCTTTGGAGATTTCCTGCTACTTCCAGAGTTGCACAGCCCATTTGCACCTCTTTAATAGCCTTTTGCTGTCTAAGTTCAGAACGTTTCGTCCGTTTCCCATCTCAAGAGTCCTAGCACAACATCAGGCAGAAATCAGACCAGTTAGATTAATGTTCTGCCCATTTGATCTCAAGAGACCGTATCTGTTTCATCCGCCTGCCATGAAACTCTCTGGCTGACCTTGAACCTTAGCCTAACCTACCACGCAGGGGACTCAGCTTTACAGCTGCTAATAAAACATTTTAAGTGTGTTTTAAGTGCAATATACAATTTGACACTAGATGGCGATGGCAAGCCATATGGAAAATTCAATGTATTTAAAAAAAAAAAATGCTTAAAAACCCCCAAAGCTTTATATATATATTTGTGTGTAGATTCCACCACAGTTGTTTTGAGGTTAACATTGGGAAGGGGGAGAACTGAGCTCCTTGGAGAAAAAGAGGGATATGAATACAAACATACTACTGTATGACAATACATTTTGTTAGCGGGTTAAGTTTACACTGGGGATGGGGCAGAAATTTGATTCAGTTTGCATTTAAACACACTTCATCTGAGCAGTTGCATCTGATCCCATTGATGAAGGTGGTGCCTGGTTCTCGGTGCCAAGATTGCTGTCACCTCCCTTAGCAGGTCAAAGTCGCCCCTGCTCTGCAATGAGGCTCTGCACTTCACAGGAGGGGCAGTGGAGGGAGCCAAGAGACCGGCTTCACCCTCCCTGATGCTTGGGGTGAAAAGGAGAGAACCTCCATCCTCCATCCTGGGGTGTCAGCCTTCAACCCTGCTTCATCTCCTCCCTCTGCATCCTCAACCACATGGAGCTGCCAAACCAAGCCAGAAGTCAATGGGCTCATGACAATTGCCACCATTCCCTTCCCTTTAGCAGCTGCCACCTGAAGCAGCTTCCTTGCTCTGCCTAATGGTAGGACCGGCTCTGGCATTTGACTTTTCCATCACCCCATGGTGGCCACATATTCCTCTCCCACTTGGAAGAGGTCTTACTTTTGCAAAGCTCTTCCTCTTCACAGTGGCATCTATGCAGCCACACCAAGCTAATTCCCTTCTCATGCTGAGATGTGAAGCCAGAAGGATATAGGAAAAGGAAGTGACGGGTGGGTTGTTGTTTTTTTTAAAAGCTCTTGGTGGAAAGGATTTTAATTGGAAGAGAATATTCATATTGGCTAATTGTGCATTGTAGACTCTAAGGAGCGTGCTCCAGTCTGGGATCAAGGCTGTGTCTTAGGGTGAGGGTGGGACATGAGGGTGGAGGAAAAAGAGCCCCATTCATTGGAAGAACTTTGAGAGTTGTTTTGTGTCTTGCAGCCTTTTGCAGCCAAAGGGGCTCCTTGGGATCTTCCTCACACAAGGAAGAGCAGGCAGGTTGGCAGGTGGATGGGTAGATTTACTCTGCTGAATCCAGTGCAGGCAGCAGCAGTCTCAAGGTCCCTCCTTGGTGCTTGCAATTTGCTCCTTGCTAGCCAACGGGTTGTCATTAGTCAAATGAAGAGTGATTATTAAGGGTCCTCTTGCGCTCTTAGGTGGCAGCAGCCCAGCTCCGCCATGACTTATTAGCGAGCGGCAGACCTCCTGGAGGGCCTGGACGGCTGAGTGTTTCTCTTAATGAATCTCTGGGTTGTTTTGCTTCTTAAGTGAAGCGTTTGGATAATGAAATAGCCAATATCTCCTTAATCCATCTCCCTCTTCCACCTCTCTGCTGCCTCACTCCCCTCCTTTTCCGCCATCAGCTCCCGCAAAGCAAAGACTCCTTTCTTCATCCCTTGAGCAGGCATTGTACACACAGCTGGGTGCATGTTTATCACTGGGCAAAACATGGCTCAGGCAGATGTCGGTAGCCACCAGTAAAATCGACCTTCCCTTACCCCACCGCTGCATGGCTTGGTGGAAAGGTTAAGGAGAAATATAAGCCGGCTGTCTATTCATGTTATAAAAGCAGCTTGTTAATGGACACTGCCATTGAGCTGCCTGGAAGTACCATTTGCTGATATGTTTCCTGAACAATATTGGTAAACTCTGGGGGAAATGGTCTTTGGTTTTTTTAGGCAGCAGATTGCCATGGCAGCGCAGGAGTGGGGGAATTGTGCCTGTACACTCCTAGGCAACGTGATGCATGGGATTTTTCAAGCCCTGGTTAGTAACAGCAGCTCCAGCGGTATAGTGACTTCATCAAGTGAAGGAGATAGATGATCTTCCAACTTCCCTGAAAACACCAAGAACACCAGCCAAACAAGGACACAAGTAAATTTTTTAGCCTATTTCAGTTTGTTTTGATCCACTTCTGTACAGGGTAAATTGCTTTTTTTGTCCTGGTGTACTCATGCAGCATAATGAACTGGTGAAGTCCTGAGTGGACTGTACCAGATTGCAAGTGGGGTGTGTGTGCACTTTGTTGTATCCTCCCCAATTTGAAAAAATAAATAAATAAGCAAAGCTCCCTGCCAGCCTGTGGACTGCTCTGCTAGTTTACTACTTGCAGGGAATTCTGTGTTACCAACCACCCTCCCACCCACATGGATCCGAAATATAAGGGGGTGTTGTTCTGAAGGGACAAACAGATATCTAATCATGCAGGCATATTTGCTGTCTGTTGGGTGGCTTCCCACCTGAAAGGGGGGGGTGGATGGAGAATTGCACCTGCTGTATAAACTAGAAATGGACACGGGTGGCGCTGTGGGTTAAACCACAGAGCCTAGGACTTGCTGATCAGAAGGTCAGTGGTTCGAATCCCCGCGACGGAGTGAGCTCCCGTTGCTCGGTCCCTGCTCCTGCCAACCTAGCAGTTTGAAAACATGTCAAAGTGCAAGTAGATAAATAGGTACCGCTCCGGCGGGAAGGTAAACGGCGTTTCCGTGCACTGCTGTGGTTCACCAGAAGCAGCTCAGTCATTCTGGCCACATGAACTGGAAGCTGTATGCTGGCTCCCTCGGCCAATAAAGCGAGATGAGTGCCGCAACCCCAGAGTCTGCCACGACTAGACCTAATGGTCAGGGGTCCCTTTACCTTTACTTTATAAACTAGAAGTCTCCTCTGAATTCATAAAGACAAGGAACAAAAAGGAGATGGATCCCTTGCATATGTCATTACTGCTGTTTCTCTGTCTTTCTATTCTGCCGCCTGCTTAGCTGCCCATTACGGGGGGTGGACAGTTAGCATACTATCCTAATTTCCCCCTTGCATTTGCATGCTACAATTGACCCTCCAGAACAGCTTGCTTGCCTGCATATGGAGCAAGGGTGTGTGTTATGCAGCTAAGAACCCTCTCCTAGGGCCCCCACCCCATTTAAAGAAATCTCTTGCCTTGCTTAACCCAGCTCCTAGATGTAATTTGAACTGCCTGCATATTTTATTATTTTTTGCTCCCCTCCTTCTGTCCCCTATTCATGCCTGCTTGCCTCACCCCACACTCCAAACAACGGCTGACATTACTGGGATGGTGTCCCCATTCTGTCACAGGGATCAGGAGAGTGGGCAGGCAGGAGAGCAGCAGTGCTCAAGGAAAAGGTGGAGTCGGGAGAGGACGTGGACAAGTCTGAATTTCCCCGGTGCCTTCCCAGCTCTAGAATAAGAGAGCCCCTTATCCTGGAAGCACCTGTGTCAATCCCAAACTGTGGGCCCCCTGCTAATGCGCTGTGAGAAGTGAAGATTAAAGGCTCTCGTGAGCCCCATGTGCTCACCCCCAGAGGGAAGGTTCCTGCTGCCTCCCTGCATGATGGATTGCTTTCCCCTTGCTCCTTCCAATTAGCTGGCACTGTGGACAGGCAATTCAGCTTGTCCCTGTGTTAGATATAATTAGAGTATTCCATCACTTCTGGTTTAGAAATCTTGCAGAATCACCATCTTCCCCTCAGGGGACTCTGCCTATCACGTCTCTGCATGAGTTACTGTTCTGGGTTTCCCGCCCTCCAACCAGCTTGCATAAAAGAGGATGGGATGTGTAACCTTGGCTGCTTCTCTGGGATCATCCGTTCGCTTTCCGTTCAGAGAGCGTCACAACGGAATGAATGTCCCCACTGTGTACCTCTAAGTATCACCTCTTTGGGGTGCCTCCTTCCAGTGAAGAGGTGTACCCACATTGTGGTGCAGTGGTTAGAGTGTTGCTTCACACAAATGATAAAAACAACAAACTTATCAGTAAGAAGAATTAACAATAAAAATAAGACGCTTGAGCATTTTCAATAGCAATAAACTAAAAAAAACAGATTAAAACTTGCGCAAATTTTCTAAACATCTAGCTAGGCTTGTCTAAACCAGAATGTTTTTAGCAATCACCAGAAAGAGTACAATGAAGAAGCCTGCCTGATATCAACAGGCAAGGAGTTCCAAAGTGTAGGGGCTGCCACACTAAAAGGTCAAGTTATTACCAATATGAAACGGCTATTATGTGGCACCTATAACAGTGCCAGGTCCACTGATTGAAGTGGTTGAGGGGGCATGTATGGGGTAAGGGCATCTTCTGCCATTTCCCCTGTGCTGTAGATTGCCCTTCCTCCTGCCATACATGGAGCAGAAACCACCAGTTCATTGGGGTGTCTTTTAAAAACTTTGCCTTTTCACCAGGTTTTCCTCATCCCAAAAAATTAGACCCTGTTTTATGTGTTTGAATCCCCCCAGATTTCTGTATTTCAAGGGTTTGGATTAGATGACCCTTGGGGTCCCTTCCCAGTCTACAATTCTATGAAATTCCTGTTTCAATATGCTTTCATACCACTGTTTCGTGTTGCTTTCTGCTTTAAAGTTGGTTTAACAGTGAGCACCAACTGGAGATTTGTAAAATATTAAGCAGTTCATAAATGTGGTTTGTTTGTTTGTTTGTTTGTTTGTTTGTTTGTTTGTTTGTTTGTTTTTTAATACATAAATAAAGACACAGTTTTGCTAGGACATAAATTACTCCTAAAACAGGGACTCTTTTAGGCCCAACTTCCTTTTGGCCATCTGGGCTGCTGCACCTGAAATGTGCTGTTTTCCATCTAGAGCTGTACCGTTTCACAGACAACTTCATTACCGTCTTTTGCAGGTGAAGGGGAAGTAGAACGACAGGGAAGGAGAGAGAGAGAGAAAAATAAGCTGCCTGCCTACATCACACAACAAGCACCCCAATTACCCACCATGCACTTCTTCCCTTGCCTGCCATCCCCCACTCTTTTGTCAGATGCTCTCCCCTAATGCTTCTCCGTTTGAAGCACCTGCTCCTCTTGCCTGGGTGGGTTTATTTGTACTCAGGTGTGCCCTGTAGCAGGCTATAGTGCTTCAACTTCAAAGGGAATCCTCAGGAACGGTTTTGTTAACTTCAGGAGCCTTGACAATAACAAGGTATTTTGCACCTCGTTAGAGCTTCCCTGGAACAATGGATATGGAATTAATTAAAACCGTCCACCTAAAGTTTTATTTTATTTTTTATTCTTTCCACCCTGTTCCTCCAGCACAAGACACCCATCTCTGACTGGAAAGAGCCAGTCATTTGTGGAGATAATGCACAGTGGATAGAAGTACTGCAATGTGCTACAAGGAGAGAAATGGTCTCTCTCTTTTTACACCACCATCACTGCAAAAAAGCATTGTTTGGGAGGGCAAGGAGCACCTGAAATCCATTTGTAGATTTGGACTGGGGAAGAAAACCAAACCACACGTGCTAACTAATTATACTCAGAATAGATCCAGGGAAGTTAATTTATCTAAGTTAGTCAAGTCCAACTAAGTTTTCAGTGGGTCTAGAATCACATTGGGTTATTCTTAAACTCTTAATGACCTGAACTATCATAAAATTAGTGTTTCTTCTCCTTTTTCTTTCATCAGAAGGAAACTCTTTGTAGGGTAACCTGTGGTCTCCAGATAGCATCATACTATGACCCCTATCAGCTCCAGACAGCATGTCCAATGGTCAGAAATGATGGGAGTTGTAGTTCAAAACATCTGGAGAGAGTGCCAGCTGTGGAAAGGCTGGCCTAAACACAGGTCCCCCCTCTGTCATTGTGATGGGCACTTTGCAGGTTTTTTTTCAGTACTCTGGTCTAGTATTGCCACTTCATCCATAAACCTGAAATGCTCTGCTTTTCTCTAGACCCCATCAATATTCAATTCCCAGCAAGTATTGAAGCCAATAAAGGGCATAGATAGCATTTCTTTATCAAATGCGTATTGTTGTCAGAGGCTTTTACTTAGCAGTGCTGAATGCAGAGCATTTGCCATTAAGGCATATGTCGAAGGGGTCTTTCTCTGACAATGTAGTGTCTCATCTGAATTTGACCACAGCTCCAAGCTGAATTGTTTTCTATCCTCTTTACATCTTAGTTTGGCCTTGACTGTTTGAAACTATTCAGTATTTCAGTTTTTTGGGGTTTTATTTTTTTTTTGGTGGGGGTAATAGCATGAGATTATGAGCAAGGTTCAAACATCCTTTTCTTGGGTGAATTCAACCTTAAATTACAAAAAAAAAGTGCATTTGAAGAGAATTTGTTATGGTTGCTTTGTTGCACATTCATAATAACGAGATTAGCCTCTCTAGAATCTGGCTAATGTCACTTATGCATAATAGTCATCATGGAAATACCATCATGGAAATACCCATAATAGTCATCATGGGTAGAATTCAATATATTGTTAAGTGGGTTATATGTGGGATGAACAAGGTAACCATATAATCTTTATAAAACATCTGAAGGCAGCCGTATATAGGGAAGCTTTTTAAGGTTTAAGGTTTGGTTATCTTTTCATATATGTTGGAAGCCACACAAGGATAGCTGGGACAACCCAGTCAGAAAAGCAGAGTACAAATAAATTTTTATTATTATTATTATTATTATTATTATTATTATTATTATTATTATTATTATTATTCAGTGGGACTTCCCCCGCTCCTCCTTCCACACAAACACCCTAAACCTGTTTTGGGAGAGGGAGGGGAGTCCTCTTGTGTGAGCAGATTATGCTACTCACACAACAGCTTAGTTGAAACCAGCCCACTGTGTTGAGCACTCAATAATATAGACTTCTCACATTTATCGGGCCAAAAGGCATTTCTCACACAATTTTGCACATTGTAGCAACAGTACCTCTCATTTGATCCCATACAACTCATATTTTCTGTGGCTTTAGTGCAGTTCAACATACCAGCTGCCATTTTGCTCTTGCTCTCTCGTTGTGTGTGTTTTTAATAACTCCGCTCTGGCAAGGATCTGAGTCCCCCATCCTCAAAATTTGCAAATTTGTAACCTAATGGTGTGGGAGATTGACACCACCCCCATGTAACATGGTGTTGTGTGTTGCTATCATGCTTAAAATAAGAAGTAAATATCACTTGTGCCATTAGCATGCATAGGCAGCATAGCAGCCAACTCCTAGGGGCCGAGGTCCCTTCGCCACCCCAAAAAATAATATTTGCAGAGGCCAGCCCCCCCAAAAGTGTATGGGCATTGCCATTCAAATTGTGTGCATGTGCTGCATCATGTGATTGACTATGCTTACCTCCCCCCCCCAATATTTTATTCAAGTTGGCACCCTTGTTCTCTTCTCTCTGTGTGTATGTGTATTTGTCACTTAATGAGTGGAAACCAGTAAGTTGGCTAGACATACAGGTGCTCCTGATAGGAGTGATGGTTGGAGCCATTGGGACAGGTAGGGCAAAAAGAAGCGTGGTGGACATTAGGTGGAGCCAGAGTCAAGGAACAGGCAGAGCTGTAGTTTGGCACATAGTCTATGGAGGAGGTACCTGATAGCCAGCGACACCCCCTGGACTGGGTGAAAGGAAGAAGGCAGGCACATGGGGGGGGTGGCTGAGGTGAGTGTGGCAGTGGCCCATTGACCCTAACAGATGAGTCTCAACTATACAATCAGAAATGTAGGAGAGGAGCAATACCAATTTTCCCTCCCTAAATGGTGTCCCTGGATTGGGCAAAATCAGCAGCAAAACGCAGGTACTTTCCAAAGGAGCCATGGGTGTAGATGCTACGGACATGGTATGGTATGCTGACTCTGACATTTTTGTGGGTCTGCAATCCAGGGATTCATACAAGCATAATCTGGACGTTACGTGAATAGATGCATCAATAAGATCTGACCCATTTGCTCCAGCTTACATCTCCTCTGCACACAGTGAAATAAAATCAAAGAACCCTTTCCTGAGGTGGGAATTAGCTTGCTATGAGCTCGGTGGTGGTTTAGTCTGCAAACAACGGGTTGCCTACAGTTGCTCTCGCACCAATTAACAACTCTGATTTGACACCATACCAAGAACAGTTTGGAGCAACTTAGCTTCACTCTGGCGTCTTGGTAACCTTCCTCAGCTCCCCACAGATGCAGCATATTCCATCTTCAGCGGGATAGGAAGCGCTTTCCAAAACAACAGCATCCGTAAAAACAGCAGCTTTTGGCATTCCTGGGCAGGATCCCCTATCTGAATGGCAGAATCCCCAGTGGTGAATTTCAATCCCACGTGTTGTGAAGTTGCTTTTCAGAGAGGAGAATGGAAAACTTCAGGCCACATAGCTGAGAGAGCTGCTGACCCTCTCGATAGCTGCAGAACACAATACCTAGACCTTCGCTTTTAGGGAAAATGAACCTTGCAGGAATTGTGTGGCTTTCTGTCATTAAAGGTAAAGGGACCCCTGACCATTAGGTCCAGTCGTGACCGACTCTGGGGTTTGTGCGCTCATCTCGCTTTATTGGCTGAGGGAGCCGGCGTACAGCTTCCGGGTCATGTGGCCAGCATGACTAAGCCACTTCTGTTGAACCAGAACAGCACACGGAAATGCCATTTACCTTCCCGCCAGAGCAGTACCTATTTATCTACTTGCACTTTGACATGCTTTCGAACTGCTAGGTTGGCAGGAGCAGGGACCGAGCAACGGGAGCTCACCCTGTTGTGGGGATTCGAACCACCGACCTTCTGATCGGCAAGTCCTAGGCTCTGTGGTTTAACCCACAGCGCTACCCGCATCTGTCATTACACAGCCACAAAAACCATTATAGGGCTTCACAATGGCCACAAGAGCCTTTTGTAACTTCACAGTAACTTCACAGACTGAGATAACAACCACAGTTTCCCCTGCTGCTTGTTGTTGGTAGTGCTCAATGATAACAACTAAATATGATGTAGTGTGTGTGATCTTAGGATCTCTGGGAGGGTATCCCAAGATCCATAGGATTTAAATGGATCTCCTACAGAGACAAAGGTCCATGAGTGATAGGTATGAGGGCCAAATCTGATGAAGCTACATGTAAAAGGGCAAACTGATCTAATCTGCACTTTCCAAAATAATATGCGAACCAAAACATAACCATCTTTTGACATCCACACTTGTCCAGATTTTACATTGCAGTTCTCCAGGCAAGTGATCTGTGCAAAAAAGCATATATGAAAATGTGCTTATAAATGTGTATATTAGTGAAAGTAATTAGAGGAAACTGGTTTGCAAAAATGTGTATTATGGAAAGGTTTCACATAAAGGATATAGTAGGATAAATTTTCACCAAAATGCTGAGAAATTTCCATGAGATTTTTTTTATTATTTTAAAAATGCAAACTGGTGAAGAAAACTGAACACAATACTAGAAATATGAGGAAACAAGGGGGACACAAACACAGCTTTATTGTGGTCCATAGACCCAAAATACACAGTACAACAATAGTATATATCAACAATTATTAAGGTGTAAGATCGGCTTGAAACTGAAATTGGCAGATTTGCCCATCTTTTGTGGATGGAGGTGGATCCCTCTCCAATACAGATATGAAAACTTCTACCACTCAGACTATGGAGGGTTCTCATCATGTCATCTCTCTATTAGATGTTGCTCAGTTGTCTCTCTTCTTCCTCTAATAGGAACATGAGTGCATGTGACAATCTATAGAGTAACATCCTCTATTTGTCTGTATGTTTGTCTATCTTTCTACACACACACACACTTAACATATAGTACCATATGGGAGTGAGGAACCAAACCAAGGTACAGGGTCAACAGCTCCCATCACAGGCCGTAAAAGTGTAAGTTTATTTATTTTGATTTTTTGGCAATTTTGGTTGAGTGAAGTGAGTTGTGCAATTATTGAACTTTCTTGACTCTGAGCAGGAATCATCTGCCTAAATTAGCTATTGGAACTCTTTTCCACTCAAAATTCCCACTGAAACCTAGGCAGTAGCAGCTCTTTACAATTTTGTCACAGACTAAAGCACATCTAGGGCTAAGAGAATGTGATCTTAACAGGGTTCATATTTTCTGGGTGTCTTTTTTATGGTAATATTTCCAATATTCTCTTCAACCCAACAGCTCCCAGAATCTCTCAAATTATGATTCTGTGTTGTCGTTTCCTGGGGAGGATAACACTCTCAGAATTCTCCATTGCCCTGTGTTTGTTATTAACTTTTTACAGAGCAGGATGCATGCATGTTTCCTGGAACTTTCGGTTCCTTCATGCCCACCCTCCCTGCGCACACTGCTAAAATACATGCTCACATTAATAAAGCATGCAAGAAAGTGTTATTGACTATAGAATCATATAGCTGGGAGGAACCTCAAAGGGTACGTCCTGTCTAGATGTTCTTGGACTAGGATCTCGGTCAACTCCGGCAATTTGCTAGGTGGGCTAGGGCTAATGAGTGCTGTAGTCCAACAACATCTGGAGGGCAACATGACTACCCCAGATCTAATTCAATCTCCTGACAATGCAGGATATCTGCTGTTTACAGTATCCCTGATACGTGGTCATGGTGTGTACCTGATAGGTCTCCATAAGTCATCAATATTTGCTTGGGGTGATGTGTATGTGTGTGTCCCAACTTTTTATTGAATTTTAATGAATGTGTTTTGTTGACGTGCATGTTCATTTGAATACTTCAGTAAAACACTGCACAAAAATAATTCTCATGCAATTATATAGTCCCAACTTTTTTTGTAGGTCCTTTATAAAGACATCAGACACATACCCTCCAACACTTCTCTAATGAAAAACAGGAGGTCCTATTCCATACCCTTCAAGGATTCTCTTATGGAAATAGGGACATCCTACCATACCCTCCAACATTTCTCTGATGGAATTGGGGACGTCCTAAGGGATCACATCAGAAACTGGGATGGCTTCTATGAATTTGGGACTGTCCCTGGAAAATAGGGACACTTGGAGGGCCTGCAGACATTTTATGAAGACATGTGCATCAACAACAGGGTAGGGTGTGTGTGTGAACAAATGAAAGAACTAGAAGCAGCACCGAACTGCATGCTCCATTTCCAGAAGTAATTTCAGAGATAGTTCTGGTTTAATTGGAAGTCAGTTAAAGGAGTGGAGCACAGGACTGAGGAACAATAAAGCAACAGAAGCAGTGGAGGAGGCATCCTTTAATAAATCCCTATTATTTTACAAACTGCCCCCCACCATGCAAGCTGGCTGCACCTAGGGCAAAAGATGGCAGATGAAAGGCAGAGCCCGGATGACTCTGGTGGGTTATTGGTAGCAAGTGACAGTTAAATCCTGACTGACAGCAACCAAGGTAATTCGGAGGAACTCAGGCCTGGGCCTCTGTCCAGGCTGAAAACAAGCTACAGGGTGGCTGTGAAATAACACCACCACAAATGCAAGCTTCTCCCTAAATAGCATGAACGGAGCTATTTTAGCAGAGGTAATTGTTCCATCCACATTTATTATTAGCAGTGGCAGGTTTGGAGGCGGTATGATTCATGACTGTACAGTATGTGGGAAATATTAGCTTGTAACCTGGCATTTTTCTTCCCCTGCCTCCAGCTAATTATTGATAAGGACAGGCAGCTGATTAGGACTAAAACCAGATAGCAGCTGAGATGCTCAAGCCCTAATTGGCAGTGGCAAGGTGTTGCTCCCTCCACTGCCCGAGCCGTAGTTGTTCCTGACAGGCCACTGTTGGGAGGCATCTCACTAAGGTGGAAGCCGCCGTGGCTGGAGGTGACAGGGGACGGCTGGATGGGAAGCCTTGCCGAGTTGGTATGGCACAGGAGCTTCTATGTGACACTTTGCACCCTGGTTAGCAAGAAAGGTTCAAGGTAGGGTTGCCATATTCCCAAAAGTGAAAATCCCACTTCTCCTCTGACATGGCTTGAGGTGTTGTTGGGGCCGTAGCTGCTGGGTGGGGAAGGCCCAGGCAGGACTGGAAAGGCAGTGGAGCTGCCACTGCAGCTATTACATCAGCTCCATGACCTCTCCATCCTGCCTTTATGGAGCTGCCACCACCACTGCAAGGGAAGGCCCAGGCAAAAGCAACAAAAAACAAAACTGTGAAAACCCCCTGGAAAAACCTAAAACGGCCAGGTTTGCAGCAGCAGCAGCTCCAGTTGCACCACTGCTGTGTCGCCTTCCTCCCTCTTTACCCCTCCCCAGCCAAGGGAAGTGACAGAGTCCCCCGGTTTAAAAAACAAAACAAATAACACCTCTGAAAAAAGTTCTGCCCCCCCCCCCCGAAAACTTGGGGGGGGGACGTGAGTTGCCCTATGTTCTGTAAATTCTGGATATCTCTTAAAATTCAAAAATTCCACCCAGGTGCCATTTAGGCGTCCGATTTCCCAGCATGTCCAGAATTTTCCAAAAGTATGGCAAGCCTAGTTAAAGGGCTCTGTATTGGTACTATATAAATCCTGGGAGATTTGTAGCTTGTGCAGATAATGATCATTTGAGACAATTTGTCTTAGAGTCCAGATGGACAGATCTGTCAGTTTTGGTTTCTCTCAGTTTCTCCTTTTCCCAGTCTACAGTTCTCTGCATTTCCATTTGTGTGTGTGTTTTAAAGCCCTCATTCCAGCATTTAGTGAAATGTTCTCCTGCGCCACACTTCTTTTTTTCTTTTGCATTTGTGCCTGACACACACATTGTTGCAAGCATTTTCCCCAATATGTCGTTTTTGCTAATAAATGCATTTTTTATGTACACTTTTGAAACACATCCCTTTACACATTATTTTTCTGGACAGCTGCACCAGAAAAACCCTCTGAACTGGTCCTGCTTGCAGATAAGTAAATGAAAGGTTACAGGCATATATAAAATGATATTAATTAATATATCAGTTAGTCTGGCTAGTCCACAAATATAAATGAGGAAGGAGTTGTTTTTGAAAAGGGGAGCTAAAACATGAGAGATGCCCCACCCTGAAGACAGAGAGAAAAGCATGACAAGGCATTTCACATTGGTCCAAAACCATATCTAAGTCATTCCATACAGTGGGTTACAAATGCAGAGATTCTTCCCATGCAACAAAGCAAAATAATGCAAAGCTTGCAAATGCAAAGAGGGAGAAAGCATTGCCAAGAATCAGGAAAACAGTGTATGCAAATTCTTGCTAGTGACTATTTCAAACTGAGATAGTTCTTCAGATCTTGCTTGGAATTGTTAATTCTACTTCCAGTGCTGTGCAAGGCAGAGTGGATATGTTACAGCCTAGCAACTAGTGGTGGAAAGGTTTGTCAATGTCAATTTTCTCGGTTTTTCACTTTTCCAATCTTAAAATCAATTTTCCACATTTCTGCAGCAATTTGCAAATTTGTTTCACAAAATATCCTCATGAAAATTTGTCAGTATTTCTAATAAACACATTTTGTATGTTTAAAAAAAAAGTTTTCTACTAATGTACACATTTTTACAAGCAATTTCTCCAAATATAACCCATTTGTGGATCTTATTGTCATGGTTCTATTCATTTTAATGTACACTTTCCTCCGGTGTATGCATTTTTTTCAAATAAAAAATAAAAAAGATAGTTGGAGCAATGTAGTACAAAATTCAGATGAGTGTGAATTTTGAAAGATGCCTGTGTTTTGGTTCTCATGTTATTTCAAAATGTGTGCAATCCATAGATTCACCTTTAAATGTGAACTGAATTGAAATTCTCTCCCAACCCTCCTAGTGAAACAGGTTCCCCTCTTTTGCTGGTTACCCTACTCTTGCAAGTTATGGTAAGGGTTTTACACCCCTCCCCAACTCTATGCTATAGTTACTATATTTCTGGATTTAGAGGGAGCATTATCTCTGAATACTGGTGAAAGTCCTCAAAGTTTTGGGTACAGTCAATGATAATGTTTGCAAAAGCCAGGCAGGTTTTGAGGCAAGGGGATGGATATTCATCCGTGCATCCTTTGCATCTATTTTTGTCCTTGTTTTGAACTTTAAGGTATAAGGTTTTATTGAAAGTGTTGTGTTTTCTGAATGTTGTGAGTTGCTTTCAATATTATGGTAAAAACAGAACAAAGCTTGCATACCTAAAAAAAAAAAAAAAAAGATACAGCCTTTCCTCAATGTGATTGAACACCAACAATTGTCCATTTGCAAGAAGTTGGTCCATTTTGCTGTGAAAACACTTCAATTTCTGGGGGAAAAAGAAAGAAAGAAATGTCATACAGATTAAGTGCATAATGTGTAACCTAGACCATTTGCTGAACAACAATAATAATATAAATAGGCTCTGTGGTTGCATCTGCAAAGGTTTGTGTGTATAGAAATTGTGCCTGGCAACATAGAAGGTTAACAGTCGCTGGCTAAAATACCCAAGATGAGTTGCTACAATCAAAAGCCAAGTGGCATAGATGAGTCCAAGCAAGCATCATCAGCGACAGGAGGGGGCAAGATGTTCAAAAGAGGAGCAAAGTACCAAACAACCTGTAAGAAGCAAAGTTTGGGATAAACAATTCCCCCTCACCCACTTGAATACCAACCTGTATTTGGATCAGGGGAAAAACTGAAAGCGAACAAACCAAGCCATGTATTATTAATGGCAGCATTTTCTTTTTTAAAGATTTGGTACAGGCAGGTGGAAAACAAAGCAAGGGAAAAAAGGGAGAAGAAAGCTTTTAGAAAACAGCCTTAGAAATTGACAGATCTTTGTCTACAGTCTCCTCCCAGCGGGATGTGATACACATCTTTCTTTGACCAGAGGATAGGGAAGGAGGGGAAGGGAAAGGAAAGGAATTCTTGGTAGAAAAGAGAAAAAGAAGAGGAGGGGCAGGGGAGAGGTGAACCACTGATGTACCCATTTCCTCAAATGCATTACCCAAACTTGATGGTTTCCTGTAGCCCTTAACCCTTTCCTTTCAGATGGTTTTCCAGTGGTGTGTGCACCAGTGCAAACTTAGGTGTTGGTGCATGAGTTGGTTGTAACTATTGACAAATCTGTCAATTTTGGTTTATCTCAGCTTTTCAGCTTTCCCTTCCGTCAGGATGCTGTCAGCAGCTCCCGACTGGTTGCCTATGAAAGTGTAAGACAAGGAAAAGTTTCTTAGTCCCTTTTTATTTCAAACTTTACACAGAGAGGCTATAGAACCTAGCCTCTTAGATAATGGCATTGTGCCGAGTGCATTTGTGAAATATTAGACTTTGTAAACTGAATCATGACAACAACATTTTCTTAAGAATTCAGAGCACATGATTCATTGTCATAAACACCTAGGGTATTTAAATGAAACAAGCTATTGACAATGTTGAAGGGATGACAGAACATACAAAATGATGAAGAGCTGTGTGTGTGTGTGTGTGTGTGTGTGTGTGTGTGAGAGAGAGAGAGAGAGAGGGAGAGAGAGAGAGAGAGAGAGAGTGTTTGTGTGGGATATGGAACATGATTTTAGAATTCCAAAATGAAACTTGTTTGCCATTCCCCTGAAATGTTGTCCTTAGCAGAGTGAAAGTATTCCCCCCACCAGACCTTTGGACTGTGTTCAGCCTTATTACTGGTAAAGTTAACTTGTAAATGTTGTTATGATGAAGATTTTAATGTCAGCTTTTTTCCATAGACCTTGCTTTCTGTACCTCCTGTTTTGCATCAAATTGCGGATACGGGAAAGTTGAAACCTCCTTTGTGGAGTGATTCAGGTATCCCTTGTTTTCTCCTTTCATGTACAAAGCAAGGTGCCTCCTGGGAACTCTGGAGTTCTTCACTTATCTCATCTACAAGTTCCAGGGGAAAGCCCCATTACAGTAGAAGCAGGGACTTTGAAAAGCAAATCACTCCGTATTCTGTTTTGCAAATATCTCATATGATCAACAAAAATCACTCAATGAATCTCTTGGAGAATTTGGATAGCAAGCGGGTGTTTGATGACCAGTGCCGGGAAAAAGCAGTGCCTTGCATATGGAAATTCAACACCTTGGGGAAAAGGAGCAGCTAATATACAGGGAATTGCTGACAGTGAGATGCTTTCTAACGTACAGTCTTTCACTTTCAGCAGTACATCCCATCAGGAACTGCATTTCATGGTCCTTGAGATCATGTAGCTCAGCTCCAAGCCTCTGTGACTGTTTTGCTGCTCAGTCTTAAGACTCATTCCTGATCCATTCAATCATATTTTCCATCTCCCCCTCTCATTAGCCAGCCTGTGCTAGACCAAGGCAGTGTGTGCTTTCTACGGAGGAATAAATGCTGGAATCACTTTGTGTGCTTCAGCTTTTTGAGTGCCTGCTGTGTGTGCCTGTCCTGCCCTTGCCTCCTGGATAAGGACTACAAAGCCCCCCCTGATGCGTTCTGAGAATCAGTTGGTATCAAGAGGAGAAATCCAAAATACAGCAATGCAGTCTGCTTCATAAAGAAGATTTTATATAATCTGGGTCAAAAGCAGATGGGCCTGAACAATTTGGAGGTTGGGAGGAGCAGAGTCATGGTCAAATACTGAACCTTTTTTTCTTTTTTTCTTTTAAAAAAGAGGACTGTTTCCTTTCACAATTGAGAAGGAAAGTGCTTTTCTTTTATTTTCTTTTTTTTTACAAGACTGCTACTGTGTTTTTTATGAACTCCCGGTGCAGAGGTCAATTGAGGGAGTGTGTATATAAATACGAATCTAGTTTAATAGCAGCCATTCTGCAATAGGAAGGCTGCATAGCTTACAGATGGAGTCTTCAGGTTCTCAAAAGGCCGCTTCTCAGTAATACGCAACCCATATACAGAGGGCCGTAAGAAGCTGAAAGAATTGTTGTCAGGTCAGGTCATAGCAGAATTTTCTGAACGTTAACCTCAGACAGGATGTTTATGCATTAGGCAGCATGTTCAGGACAAGCAAAAGAAAAAAGCTTCTGCACACAGTAGTTGTAATAAGAGTTTGGGAAAGGGGAGTGAGCTCCCATCTGGCTGTCTCTGCAAGTTCCCTCTTCTAGAAGGAACTCCATTTCACAGGAGCTAGCTGCGTGGGGCAGAGTTGCTATTCCAGCTTCCTAGCAGGTGGGCCACTGTTGCTTACTTACAGGGGGAGGAGAGCGGGGAGGTCAGCGTGGTGCAAACACACCAGCAGAGTCTGTCTAACTGGTGCATGTGCACCATGCTGACCTCCTGCCACCTTCCTCTTCTTGGTAAGCAACCGCGGCACACTTGCTGGGAAGCTCATGTAGTGGCTTCTGCCACCCCAAAAGCCCAGCAGCAAAGAAAACAAGGGAGTGCGCTAAGGCAGCAGCTAGCAATGTTTCTCTGCACAGCTGCCCATGGGGTTCAGGGAGCAGGAGGGAGCCATTTCCTTTTACTTGGAGGTACTTGATGAAGGCCACATAAGGAAAGAAAATATTTGCATTTCCTTCCTGTGCTTCGAAATTAGTATATTTACTTGCTTTGAACTTAGGACCTTTAGGATTCAAGGCAGAGGCTCTGCCCTTGAGCTATAGCCCTTCCCAAATCCCTACATTGCTTCTGTGGGACTTCCAGGTTGTCTGTAGAAATCAATTTTCTCAAGAATCTTTGGTGAAAACAACTCTCCAAAGCCTTACTTTGGACCTGCTGCCTGAAAGCTTCCCTACTACCTATAATAGGAGGTGCCAATGATAGAAACTAACACCTTCTGCATGAACAACATCTACCACCAAGCAATGGCTCCTTTCCTGACATGCATGGTTTTTTTGTAAGAAGGTGTATGTGAATGCCTCTGTGTGTTTCTGTTTCACATGTAGGCAGCATGTGGCTTCCAACCCCATTTTATGCAGCCTTCGATGCCTTTGGAAGCTGCCCCATTCTTCCATTCCATCAGTGTTTCTTCCTTTCTGTTCATTTCCTAATTACTTTTTTCTGCAGACCTTTGAAAAGTATTTTCCCCTCTTTCTATGTGCTCTCAGAACATTTGGAAACTAAAAATAAATGTTGAGGGGGGACTTTGTTTCTGGTTGCATGGCTAGGGAAACTGAGTAGCCTCCCCCCTCCCCAGATGTCTGAGAATAAATTGGCAGGAATCTGCCAAATATATTATACTGTGTGTGACAGAAGTGGAGAGGAAGAGGGAGAGGGAGAGAGAAGGGGACTGAGAGAATGCCAGAAAGAAATAACTTTCTCTTGCTTCCCAGAACAGTTGCTGCATTGGTCTCTTGTAATGTGTGTGTGTGTGTGTGTGTGTGTGTGTGTGTGTGTGTGTGTGTGTGGTTTGTGTGCTTCTTTATACTTGTTTGAAAGTAATCCCATCAAAAACATTTCCACATTAGGGTCTGAAACAGCCATCAAGCATGAGGGTCTTTATTCTGGATTAGGATGTATCTACACAACAATTTAAGGGACATGGGTGGCGCTGTGGGTTAAACCACAGAGCCTAGGACTTGCCGATCAGAAGGTCAGTATGAATCCCCGCGACGGGGTGAGCTCCCATTGCTTGGTCCCTGCTCCTGCCAACCTAGCAGTTCAAAAGCATGTCAAAGTGCAAGTAGATAAATAGGTACCGCTCTGGCGGGAAGGTAAATGGCATTTCCATGCGCTGTTCTGGCTCGCCAGAAGTGGCTTAGTCATGCTGGCCACATGACCCGGAAGCTATACGCCAGCTCCCTCGTCCAATAAAGCAAGATGAGCACCGCAACCTCAGAGTTGGTCACGACTGGACCTAATGGTCAGGGGTCCCTTTACCTTTACCTTTTTACACAACAATTTAAGCAGTAAAATACCACTTTAAACAGTCACAGGTTCCCTGAAGAATCCTGGGAATTGTAGTTTGTTAGGGGGGCTGAGAGTTGTTAGGGGTTGGGTTAACAATGACCACATCCACACCAAACATTTAAAGCCATGCCAAACTGTTATGCCACTTTAACAGTCATGGCTCTTCCCTCGCCTCTGTCCCTGCCAATCATCAGCTCTTACTGTGCCCATGGCTGGCATGCAATCTTTGAAAGATGTTGCCCTCAAGAATGACAAGAGGAGACCCAACAAGAGGAGGAGGTGGATGCATATCTCTAATGACTTGAGACCCAGCACACATTGGGCCTGCATTAAGGTCTGCAGTCCAGCGAATGTACTTTATTTGTCTCACCCGAATACCCTCACCCAAGAATGCAATAGTAGTATATATAGTTATGGGAGGCATTTGGAGATGTTCATCCTCTGAAATTAATGAACATAACTGAGTTAGGGCCATGAATCTCAATATGTCTACTCTGAGTGAAATTCAGTTGAATACTAGCCAGTGTCTGAACATCCCCCCTACTAAAATATCCGTGAGCAGATAGCACTCAGTAGGCTATCTTCATAGGTGTTACTGACTCTTTGACTTGACTTGGTTGGAGCTCAGCCTCAGATCTTGGCTTTGACAGAGCACTTTGGCAAGTCGAAAGATGTGTCATGTTCGGGAGTACATTCTGCCTAATTGTAGTTGAACTCTACCTGGTAGGTTGCAGGCAGACTCGTGCTAATTAATTGGGATTACTCAGGGTCACGTCCTAACATGGTCAGTTGTGAAGACCTTGGAATTGTTGGCTTTCCCTCAGTCAAGCGAAAAACAAAACAGCAAGAGATTAGTTTCCAACATCCCTTGACATCCTTTACAGCAGATTTCCTCTATTCAGCCATGAGTTTATTAATATTCTATGGCCTTTTAAATGTGTGGTTGTTGTTTTTTGTGTGGGAAGGGGGGTTATTATTTTGTTTAAACTATTTATTTTGTGCTTTTATCCTGTATTTTTATCTTGTGAACTGCCCTGAGGTCTTCAGATGAAGGGTGGTATATTAAACAAGCAAGCAAACAAACAAAATGTAGCATAAGCACCAAATAAAATGTTATGGACTTTAAGAGTTCTTTTGTTCCCTTCCTGTTTGGCTGATGTTACGACCGTTGAGATTCCCATTGTCACATTTAATGTGCAAAATGAATCCGAGACTTTCTATGAATTTGAGCCCCCAAATCCCGTACCATGCTAGAACCAAGAGTGTTGTTGTGCCACTCAAATACTAATTCTTTCATCTATTCCCCATTAGGGTGCTCCCTGAAGGAGTATGGGTCAGCCCTGTGAAAGGGGAGAGCCCTTGAGTGAAAACACACACAGAGGGAGTGGGAGAGGGGGAAGAGAGTGTTCCTAAGAGTGCTGCATACACCAGTTTGAATTTCTTATGCTAATACTGTAGCTTTATTGGTACAGACAAGTATCCCAGACTTCCCTTGCATCTGATTCTATCCACTTTAGTTTTGACAAGCAATTGTTCAATGTTAGATCTACAAATTCTTGTACATGTGTAATCTCTTATTATTGGTTTTGAGGGTTCAGTCTAGGACTAGTGTGGAAGCAGACTCAGAGGCAATTAAACCAAATAAACACATTTGTATTATCCACAATATAAGAGTTTGATAGAAGTGCTAATATAGGAGAACACAATGGGACTAGTACAAGGAAAATAATAAAACAACACAGTATTAAGATTTTCAAACGTTCCAATACTCATTTACTCCTCTTCTTTCAAGATCACCATCAATATAACATTTCCTGCAGTTCAGAGGAACTCCCCATCCATATATTCCTCTCACTAAGGCTAGAGAAACACATTTCTTTCCTGTTCCTCATAGCAGTGGGACAAAAATAATGAGATGTTAAAGGATTGTATGGTGTGTCCACACAGCGTCAGTCTCCCTGCCTCCTCCCAGTATTTTAGGGAGGGTCTCTAACTCATCTGTTTTGCATGCAGAAGGTCCCAGGTTCAATCTCTGCCATCTCCAGTTAGTGCTGGGAAAGCATCCTGGGCCAGATGGACCAATGGACCCAGTGGTCTGGCTCAGTGCAAGGCAGCTTCCTATATTTCTAAACTGCACTGCAGGCCAGGCTGCCAGATCAGAGGATGGTATAACTCTCCCTCCCTCCTATGTCCTTTCATGTCTTCTATCAACATGCTTAAATACTTTCACCTGTTAGATACTGGTTCAGAGATAAGGAGTACTGAAAGTTCACCCAGCAATCAATAAAGCAAAGCACACATGACAGGAATTCAGATGACTTGGAAAACTAACAGGGGAAGTGGAAACCCCACTTATTAGTAAATAGATTCTCCTGCTGTGATCACATAATAAGGCAGACAACTCAAAGGAATGCATCGTTGAATAAAGAAATCCTTAAGCCGCATCACTGGCTAATTTCACAGAGCCCACAAGACCTAAAGTAAATATGTACATTTGAGTTCATGAGTAGCTTGGTGACTATGAATGCCAAGATCCAAGTTTGAGGCATGTTGGGGGGGGGACCCTAAGAGAGTAATAACACCCCCCCAAAAAAGGCCAGTGAGGATTCGGCATGCTGAGTCAGCGCAGAATGCTAACTGACTGTTGGGGAACGGACACACAAACATGAAAAACTGGAGGGGAGGAGAATGGAATAGAGCATCCGGGCAAAGGGCTGACTGGAACCCAGAACAGGAGAACTCCACGCTGCAACATTTTGTTGCATGTCCTACTTGTGCAACCACTGGTGGACACTACCACTGAGAAGGCTCTTTCTCCTGTGGCCACCCACCTCATCTCAGAAGGCGGGATCAAGGAGTTCATAAACACACTGTTTCAGATTGCAGCAGTCTTTCCCCCATATTGACATTTGCACTGATTTAACACTAAAGAGCATGTTTTCCAGGGGAAAGCAGCGGGACAAATGCAAAACCGCTAGGACCTGTGCTTTCTAGGCACATGACAAGTTTAAGTGTGGATGAGCCATAAACCACACTGAGTCATGGATCCATTCCCCATAAACTGCATTGGAAGGTTAAAGACTTCTGCTGCTCTAAAGGCCAACTGTGTGACATCCTGATAAACATTTCATTGTGATTTCTCATTGCCAGTCTCAGTGGTCTTGCAGGACATGGGGAAAACGTGTTTTTCCTACCCCACCAATCCCCCCTAGGGAAGTGCAATCTATTATTTTCCTTCCCCAACTGTTAACACAGCATTGCTGTGCACTGCTAAATATTGCTCCCTGCAGAGATGCTGAGCTGGTTGCTGTTCTTCTTTGGCAGCCATGGCCCCTGTGTGGGATCCTTGCGAATGAGCGCAACAATATGAAAGCAGGTTGTTTTTAAACTCTGCGACAGGCAGAGAAGTGCTAGACATGATTGCAGTAAGGAGTGTGCCAAGGCAAGGAGGCATTGCAGGAAAGGGAATCTGGAGGGCTTCCATACTCAAGACCCATCTGTTTCTTCTATTCCTTGGTGAGATGGATATTTTTCACAACAGTCTAGCCCCTTCATCTTCCCTTTTGGAGATTGGATCTGAAGGTGCCTGCTTCCGATGCTCAGCCAAGGTCTTCATGGGAGGACTTGCAACATGCTCCATCTGTTCACAAAGTTACGTTGGTGCAGACCTCTTGTATACTGGAGGGATTCCTAGGAAGAGAGGAGAGGGATTCATTTGGTTTGTATTCTACTGAACCAGAGCAGGACTATCTTTCAAAATCCACTCTTCTCAATTTTGCAATGCAGTTTTCCAACCAAGAACAAAAAAGGTGTAGGGGAAAAAGTGCATATTAGAGGAAAGCACAGGGCTGGCCAACGAGGAAAGTTGTGTACTTGACCTCTTGTCAGCCACATTGCTGTGTTTAATGAGAGGCAGAGAGTGGGGTGTGGGGGAGATGGCAGGGAGTTTGCCATGGTGAGCTGGCCACCCCAGGAAAAGTGCTCCAAAAATGCATGTATTAAAGCTACTGGGTTGCAGTAGCTCAAACATGAGACCCTCACTCCAACTTCTGAAAGGACCATGTGGTTTTTGAGTCTGTCCATGACCATCAGTGATCCTGATGAGGACATGGGCTAGCCCTTTCCACTTGGCTCCATAGGTTGCATCCATTGCTGGTCCTACTAGAGTAGAGCTATTGAAATTAATAGAAAAGACTTGGGTTCATTTATTTCATTCAGTCTACTCTTACAAGAACTTACCGTAGTTGGAGACAACCCAATATCTCCTGCCTCAGGTGGCCTGCCTAAGCTTCAACTTGGAGGCCTTTCAGAGTTATTTTAGCAATTGCTTGGGATACCATATGCTTCAGCTCCTCTGATTCAATTATTCCCATTCTGTTTATTTTCTCTCTCTTTTTCAACCCTCTTTGCTGTTCTATTGTATGCTTTATAGATCAGTTTTTGTTTATGATGATTGTTTTATTGATATTTTATTGGGAGCCCATACGAGCGGATGAATGGTTGAGAGAGTAGGATCGATGCATTTTGAAATAAATAATAAGGCAGTGTGGTGCTGGGACCATTCTCAGCAGCCTTGCCATTGCGGTTCCATCATTACCATCATTATTATCATTGCTTAAAATTCAACGAAGTGCTATTCAGAGAGTGAAAGAGGCAGGTTTCTGCCAGAAAGGTTAAATTACTTACCGACATGATGCGAAGTCAAGAAGCAACAGTGCGAAGATGAAGAAATAAGCAAGTACATTTAGGAGTGGATGATAATGTGGGCGGGGCTGCATTGGTGACCCAGATTCCAAACACAACATGCCGCTGCTGGTTACCAAGAGGGGAGGAACAAGGCAGCATGATGGTTGGTGTGGACAGAGTGGCAGGAACATTGAATTGGATCAGCCATTACCACACTACATTTAAGGCCTTGTGAGGGAGATCCACTTACAAGATGCAATAGATCAGGGGTAGCGAATACAGCTGTGCACTAAATCCAGCCAGATTCTGCATAGAAACAGGCCAATTTGCATTGACTCAGGATTTAGCCGGATTGGGTTGAAGCAGCACCAGATCACCTCAGGGCTACCTGGGTCCACTTGGAGTGATTCAGGGCTGTCAAAGGGTGTGGTTGGCTGGAGTGGGTATGACATGCAAGCAGCCTGTATGTGTCCTTTTCTCCCCCACAACCATATGTTTATCTGGGTTTAAAACCCCGAAGAAACATACATTTGGCAGGTGGGGGAAAGGAGAGTCATATCTCCTTTTGCCCACTCCCAAACACATGACTGTGCAAGGCCCCAAATTGGTATGACACCTAGACTGGGGTTGGGTCAGCCCTGGAATGTCCTAGGTCAGATCAGAAGCTCTGTGTAGAACCCCAAATCAATTTAGATGTCTGTGCATGTACAGTGTTAGTCGGTAACCTGTGTAGCTCCCCCAGATGCTATTGGACTCCAGTTCCCACCAGCCCCAGCCAGCATGGCCCATGATCAAAGATGATGGGAGTTGTGATTCAGCAACATCTTGAAGGCCACAAGTTTGTCACCCCTGGAAGAGATGGTGCAGGGTTAGTTGTTCCCGACTCAAGTGCTGATGGGTGAGGAACCTAAAGAATGAGGAAATCTGCCTCTGTGTGCTTCCCAAGGACCAAACGGGTACATCACAAGTCAGTGGTAGAGCTCAGGCTTTGCATGCAGAAGATCCCAGGCTCAATCCCAAGCATCTCCAGTTAAAAGGGGTAGCTGATGTCTGACAGAGTACATGATAACAAGCTAGGTAAGCAAATGGTCTCACCTGGTATAAAGGAAATTTCCATGTCCCTTTGCAGACATGTTGAAAAGTTACTGCATCCTGTCTCTGGGAAATGTTCTGCTTTCTTTATGATGAGGTCAGCAGGTTTCCTGGAGCTCCGAACAAGCACTTCTCCCTTCTCAAATAACCTTCAGCGTTCTGAAAGCCTGGTATTGTCCAAAGTTGCCAGGGTCTGTTGAATTCAGGGTTGTTATCCTGAATGCTTTGACCTAGTTTCCATGGAAAGCCTGTATATGTTTGGCTTCCCCTTTTGCTGCTTTTTTCTTTCTTGCTGAATTACAGAACAGGATGTCTTTTGTTGCTGGGATACGTAAATATCACCAAGAGATGCTCATTTTCTACACGTTGTGATTATTACTACCAAGGGGGATGCAAGAGGGCTTCATTACCGAATGTTGTCCCTCTTAACGAGTCTTTGGAAGTCCTTTATAGAAGATGCTGGGAACAAGCCTCTTGAGTGGCGGTGAGCTTTTTAACTCTTCAAAATCTGGAGTGCTTCTGGAGTAACAAAATCTATGTGTATGAGAGCCTAAAATTGGTTTTGGTCCTTCCATAATTTTTCTGCATGATTAGTTCTCCTGCTTCCCAGCTTAGCAAAGTATCATTCAAACTAGATCTATTAAGAATTATCTGTTTTTACTTATCTGCACCATTGCATCTAAAAGACTAGCCCACAAAAGCTTATGCCATAGTAAAATGTGCCAGTCTTTAAGTCGTCACAAGACTTTCACAAGACTGCAACAGGCTAACACAAATACCCCTCTGGACAGTGCTTGCTGGCACAGCTTCTGAATCTGTGATTGTGTCCCACCTCCTTCCACCTGCCCTGAGACCATTTTCACAATATGAAGCCATCGTGCTTCGTTCAGAAATCCTCTTTCATTAGCCTTGATTCCTACTCCTGGTGGAGAGGAGCAGGGAAAAGCAACAGACATGGCTCTTTCCTGTGTACAGGAGGCTGCACTCCAGCTGCACAAAGTTGATGATTTTTACAAACACACAATGTTGCCCGTCCTCCATTCAGACAAGCATTGTAGAAAGATTAAGGCACTTGAGGGGGGGGGGTATTGTAAGGATGGAGGGTGTGGAGGGTGTGGCCTGGGGAGATTCACGTGGGCTGGGTGAAGAGGCCTGAAGACACATTTAGCCCTTAGCCGTTAGGTTCCCCATCCCTGAAACAGAGGGAAATACAGAGCAACAAAGAAGCATCTTGGACAGAATAGGCCAATGCAGGTCAGGTGGGTAGGCCTTTCTTCCTAGAAAAGATCCTGAGTAATATAGGAATGTGGAATCTGTGTTATAAAAAGAAGCCTACTGGATCAGGCAAAGGGCTTATCTAGTCCAGCATCCTGTTCTCACAGTATCCAGCCAGCCTACATACCCCCCCCCAAGTGTCCCTATTTTTCCCGCCAATTCACTACCACCAAGCATGGGGAGGAGGATGAACCAAACAATGGTGGCGGTGGTTGTGAGGGAGCATCCTGTGGCCTCACCAGGGCCACTGCTGCCAGCCTCCTCCCTTGGGCAGCTTGTAGCGGCTGCTGCGGAGTGGGCAAGGAAGAGAAGTTGCTATCACCGAGGCCCAGCCCCGTGTGATGTGCCAGCTCTGAGGAGCAGACAGAGGGCAGTTTACAGCAAGTAGTATTCAGAAGCATATTACCTCTGACGGTCGAAGCAGAGCACATCCATCCTGGCTGTTGGTAGCCTTATTCTCCTTGCATTTATCTCATCCTCCTTGAAAGCCATCCAAGCTGATGGCCACCACTGCTTCTTGTGGGAGTGAGTTCCATACGTTAATTATGTGTTGCATGCATATGCACTTTCTTTTGGCCCTGTTGGAATCCAAACACACATCACCTCCATCCCTCATGCCCAATGTCAAGAGATGATGGGAGTTGTAGTCCAGAAACATCAGGACGAACAGAAGTTTCCTTGCCCTGGGGGTGATCCTTGCTCACAAATCTGAGCAGCAAAGGCATTTTTCTCATGTTGTTTGCGACAAGACCTGCCTCACTGTGGCCTGGCCTCATTGCATCGCTGCTATCCCTCAAAATAGCTGCCCAGAAACTTCATGCCCATGACTGCCAGAAGCTAGATCCTAAGCAGGAATCACAACGCTCCAACAGGAAAGGACCATTCTTTGCCTTGTGCGAAGAGGCTCCAAGTGGCCTCGGAAACTGTGTTCTACAGGAGCCAAGTGGCTAAAGCCCTCTCCTAAAGGAAAGCTTTTGCACACTGGCTCCTCAAGTGCTATTTCTGCCTCTTTATCAATAAGCCTTCCGGCCAGAGGATGGAATTGTTATCAACCTGTGGCAGGCTGAGAAATAATCTCCCACCTGTAGCAACAATAGGCACGGTATCTCAAGCTGGCTAATGGGAGAGCCTTTAAAGTGTGCCTGCTCAATTTTTATTATCCTTTAGTTTTACAATTGCAGGGGAGAAATAGTCTTATCACTCTTTCTCCTATTGTGACTCCTCTGCTCCTTCTTCTTCTGCAAAGAAAAGCCATTAATTGGCATTTCTTTCCCTCTTTTTATTTATTTTTTTTTTAAAAAACATCCTTTTTGTCTGTTCTTTATATTTATAATCCAAATTCAGCTTATTCAAATGAGGGTGTGTGTCTAAACACGCACAAATGAAGTACACATGCACACACTTGCGCTACTATAGTCTGCAGCATCCATTAGCATTTGCTTTTTTGTTTGTGGCTGTATTTGTTTGGAAATGTTGCTGCACCAACCCAGTGCTGCCATACCATAGATAGAAGAGGAATTGGTGGCTGTGACCCTTAAGCTGCCTATACTAGAGTGCCCAAATCCTTGTCAGGGATGTACGGTGCAAACTTGACATTTTGGATGTGCTTTTACAAGTATTAAATGACTAGTTGTTGCAAACCTGATGGGTGTTTAGGTAAAATACTATCAGGGAGAATTAGGAAGTGTTGCAAATGATGATGATGATGATGATGATGATGATGATGAAGAAGAAGAAGAAGAACATTTATTCAAGAGTTACACTTTGGTTTTATCCACTGCCATAATGCCACAGTCACCAATCCCTCAACAGAGTCATGTTGGCTCACCAAATACCCTCAATAGGAAGCCAACTCCCAATCTGGTTTACTAGACATTTTCAAAGAATATATCTCCTCTGCAGACCACAGTTCACTGACTGGTTGAGCTTTCTTGATTTTTTTTTAAAAATAAAATAAATAAAATAAGAACAGTTCAAGCTGAATGCTGAAAGATTAGGGAGAGATAAAAGAAAGTACTTCTGCATACTTAAACTATGGTACTCACTCCCGCTTGGATGGCTTTGAAAAAGCATTTGACAAATTTGATGACTACGAGCCACAATTCAGTTGTAAAACATGAGTTTCTGCAGGGAAAGCTCCAGGACAAACAACAACAAGTGCTTGGACATGGAGCTTTAAAGTCCAGATCTGTGCATAGAAATGTGGCACAAAAGGAAATCTGGATGAGCACAGAAGAGAGAGGTGAACAGGCAAACATTTCCACAGGCATTTACTGAAAAGCAATTGAAGGGAGAGGTGGTTTTTGAAATCAATAGAAGTATAATCCTAAAACCACAAGGAGCTGTTGACTCAGCCCTAATAGAAGCTCAATAACCTCTTTTAATTGTAATTTAAATTTAGTTCCATTTTAGTTTTAATATTTAGTTTACACCAATATTTTCCCACTAACCAGTTTCAATTCACTCAGGACTGAGAATACTTCATCAGTTTGTGTTTGCTTGCCAATAAACACATCGGGAAGCATCCTCTGTGTTGTCTGTGGTGGAACTTTCTGGGTACATTTAGGCAAGAGTGCAGGGCCCCTGTTTTGGTATAAGAGTTGCATATATACATTCAGAGAAGTGGAAATTTAGGGATCTCTATTAGTATTTTTGAATCTTGAAGATGTAGGAATGCAGGAGAAACCTGTTTCTTGTTTGTTTGTTGTATTTTAATGAGAAACTCCCTAATTCACACCTCTTGAACCAACATGCAAACCAAAACACAAATCTTCAAAATTTGCACTTCTCCAAATTTTGCATATATTAGGGGTGACTGCAAAAATTGCATATATTACTGAAAATGATATACAAAAATGCATCCTTGCAAAAAATGCGTGTTAGTCAAAACTGCAAACAAAAATGTGTTTATTGGGAGAAATTCACACTGAATTGTTAACTTTTCATGAGGATTGTTTCTTTAAGAAAAAGAATCAGAAATTGCTGCATAAATGTGTGGAACAGAATTTAAGACTGGGGAAATGAGAAACCACAATTGATAGATTTGTCCACCCCTATGAAGAGGAAACAGTGGCCTTGTGACCACAGTTATCTGTTTGCCATGAATACGCCATTTTGGTCTGTTTTTCTTCTGGCTAGTGTGCTTTCCTTGGCTTAGTGTTACGCCCATGCTAGGAAACATGGTTTGTTTCATGCCAACAAACCATGGTTAAGAATACAAGAAGAAACCTTAGCTACAGATCATAGTTTGTTCGGAGTAAAGCAAGCCACAGTCTCTGGTTGGGATGTAAGACTAAACCAGGGATTGTGATTTACTTCCTCGCCATGCAAGCAGAGAGGAGCAAAGTGGCCAGGCTAGTATTTTCTGTTGCAGTTGATCGTCCCAAACAGGTGAGAGGTTTCAGAATATTCTTGTTGGATATGCAAACAAAGTGGTGCTATAAGTATGCAAGCGGCTGTGCAATTAAGGCATTTTGAGCTTGCAACGGTAATTCAGATCTGCATTAATTTTTATGCCTTTCTGTGCTTCTGAACGGGGAACATGGTGTGCGATTAAAACAATCCCACATGTGATGATTTGGATCTCTACTGCTGTCTGTCCTCTTGCAGCACATGTAGGGTGAGGCCCATTTTGCATAAGGTCCACTTTTGCCATAAAGTCTCATGAACATGCCAGCATGCAGAAAGCTGGACCAGTATTTGCAGAAATAAAAGGATGATTTTCACACATCCCTAGGGATTCATCTAGATGAATCAAAAAGGGGGCGTGTGTGTTTGTGCTCTCGAGAAGAAAAAAGCATCAGCTCTCCAAATTATAGACCTTGGAATTTCTGGGGTTCTTTTCTTTTCTTTTTTTACAATATTTTTGTTAAGAGCTATGAAAATAAATAACTCACCACACTCACTTCCCAAGCAGTTTCTTTGCTGATAATTGAGATGCATTAGGGTGGCTTTTTCCAAGCATTAATTTTAAAAGTTATTTCTCTTCGTGGGCTGCAGGGGAGCTTTGCTTGATGAAGTTTTGTTTCGGCATTTGCAGCACTCTGAGATCTCCTTTAGGCAGCCAGCCACCCCGGGCTATTCCTTTTGTTCTGAGCTTCTCATTTGCAGATATATAAGCCTTTGTAATATCCCTTCAGTTGCAACCCCTTGAGATAACAATGGGCTAGCATCCCACACGAACAAAACCTCAGCTCATATCCCTTCAACTTGCATAAAATGTAACCTGAACACATTTATTACTATTTGTTGCATTTCTATCCCACCCCTTTTTTCCAAGAAGCTTGAGCTCCTTGGTTCTCCTGATCCCCATTTAAGCCCCACAATAATGCTGCGAGGTTGGCTACGATGAGAGGCAATGACTGGTGTGATGTCACCCAGTGAGCTGCTTAGCTGAGTGGTGGATTTGAACCCTAGTCTCCCAGGTCCTAGTCCAACACTTTAACCACTATACTACCACTGACTCTCTTTGATGGGTGCTCCAGTGAGATGGAACTGGTTATGTGAGTATGAATAGGAACTACTGATATCCATATGCAGGAGCCATACAACAGGAAAAGTTTATGCCAACATGGTGTTCTTCCAGATGTTGTTAGACTACAGCTCTCATCCACTGACCAGCTGCCATACTCTGGAGTATTGGTGGGACAATGGCTGAGCATCTTGACATGAAATGGGAGTTACTCAGCACATATTTTTTTCCAATGGCACCCTTGGGCTTGTTTACAAAATGCTTTGGCCTTTGACATATTAACTGGGGGGCCATTCCACTGCACTCATTCACTGGTGTACAATATGCCAACCCTCCACTTTCCAACTCAGCTGGAAATGGTTATTATTGGGAATATTCTATTTGCTTGTGCTCTGTTTCTCATGCTTTCCCATCCGTGCTAAATGTTGTGCAGCCTCCAAAGACAGGCCATCGCCATCATTCTCAGGCCACCAATGTGCACACAGAGCTTCAGGTTGATTTACGGGTGTGTGTCTTAATACTCCTGTAACAGCTTTGGGAAATACCAAAAGTATACCAAAAGTGAAACTTTTTCCTGGCACAGGTATTTCATTTCTTTGTTCCCTGCATTTATATCCCAACTTTTTCCTCCAAGGAACTCAAAGGTGGTGTACTTGTTTTTTCCATGACTCCTTTTTTGTTTGGAACTTCAGGTTCTTGGGGATGCTACAAAGGCACGGTTTGACTTCCTGTAAACACCTCATTAACAAGCCACAACGGAGCAGTCCGTTCCTTCTGTAGCAAGAGCCATTTCACAGTGGCTGACTAACTACATCCTAGGTGCCTGGGTTGGGCCCAGCTAATTAAGATATATTGTCCTCATGCAGCATAGGGGTGGAGAGGTTGTCTGAGAGGTTATGATGCATGGTAAATGAAGTCTTGCTGTGATTTTTATTTTTTGCCAGTTCCCAAGGATACAGCTTTTTAATCTCTGAATCCAGAACCAGATAGTGAGAGAGACATACGGGTGCACTTGAAACAGATGTTTCATGCCTCTCTCCTTTCTTCCCTTCTCATAGAATAATAAATTGTCTGAGATACTGGGGGTCATCTTGTCCAACCTCGGGCTAGCATCTACAATGCAGGATGCTCCATATGGGCTGCCCCATCTTTTCTGGGGTACTCAGTGATGCTGGGGTTTAGGATACCTGTAGAGAACAATAACAATACTTGCTGATTTGGTTTGTCAATAGAAGTTATCAGCATCCTTCATAAAAGAGTAAAATAGGCAGCATATTCAGCCCCAAATAAATGATAATGACTGATAATCACTATGTGCCAGGAGAGACACTGCGCCACTTAGTTCTGAGTTGCTTTTGTTTCTCTAATGGGCTCTCTGCAGTTGTTCATCTGTGCTCGGCCATCCTTTCCCTTTGCAAATGACAGTTCATGTGCACCTCTGACCCTCTTATACGAGAAGAAGTACCCAAGTCAACCTTTGTTTGTTTGAGCAATTATAGAAGGCAGCAGCTTCTGAGCAGTAAGCTCATGCTCCCATTGTGCTCGCTCATGTTTTTTGTGCTTCAGAGTCAGTGGGGGAGGTTTGAGTTTTGATAGCTATTCAATATAACTTTTCAAGTATTGGGTGATCTTATATAAGCCATGGCTGATTGCAATTGACTTTTGAAACATGACAGATTTTCCATTCAGAGGCAAACTTTCTCTCCCTGAAACCTTTTGGCATTGCATGGAACTTGCACGGTAGTGGCAAATTTTAAAATTATCATAGTTATGAAAGCCATCTTTTAAAGGTGAGCCCATCTTGCTGCTACAGAAGCCCATGACAAACATCTCATTTTTTTTGGCATTTTTAAAACCATCAACGCACAAAGAGTTCACTGCCATTTTGAATAGGGACATAGGGAAATCACTTATATCTAGTCAGATCATCGATCTGTCAAGTCCAGTATTGCCTACATTCTCAGCAGCTGTTCAGGATTTCAGGCAGGAGTCTTTTCCAGAGATGCCTGGGATTGAAACCAGCACCTTCTGCATGCAAAGCACATGCTCTGTCACTGAGCTGTCATCTACCCTGAAACCAATCATCCGCCATATTGGATTCCCAAGAGCTGAACAGTTTCATGCTCAAGCTAGACCATGATCTGTGCTTCAGAAATAAGTTCACCAAACCATACATCTTTGTTTATTGTGCTGCTTTGTATATTTATGCAAAAAATAATCATGCACCAGTAAGTGTGGAAAGTTATGTGTGATGTGAAGGAGATGGTAATATTTGGATTCTGATGGGAATTGAATCATGGCTTGTAGTTGTCCATGAATGGAGGGGGAGGGTGGGTAAATTCAGTGTGGAATGGTCCAGCGTATGGCTATGAATTCATTCTGCTCGTGTGGTTAAATGTTTCCCTTACGAATGAAATGGAACTAGTAGTGCCAAAGGAGGTGAGGCAGAGAGAATTGGGAGATAAGAGGAATGGAGAGAGAAAATGAATAGAGAGATATCTAGGTGAAGTCTGATGGATGGTTCCTCACTTCCCTTGCTAGGTTGGTTTCTGTTCGTTTGTTTGTTTTTGCATTTTCACCGCTTCCCACTTCAGATTCCTTTTTCCTCCCCGAGGTCTTCCGATCACCTATCATCATGATGATATAAGCCCCTTCTCTATCATCTCCATACACATTGTCGTGGCAATAGGGCTGAAGTCGCTGATGACTAATCCATCTTTAGAGTCACTTCAGGTGTTTCTGGTGGGATATCAATCTTAGTGGCTCAGCAAGGAATCACTGGTGCATCTCATTGGCTTGGCAGACAGCCTTGGCTGCTGGTAATGATTTGCTCGATGAATTGTGATGAGAGATGAGGCCACCCTGAGACATTCAACAGAGAGAGACACTGCTTGCCTTTCAATGGGCTGTTTTAACTTCCCTGTAAGAACTTCCAAACTAAGTGACTAATGACTTGAAACTCACGCTCATGTTCTCAGAGTGAGACAGGAACGGCCTGCAGAATGAACTCCTGGAATCCATTGCTCATATTAGCACTCAAGCTGAAATTAGCTTCACACCATTGAAAAGTATTTTGACATTTCTGGAGCTGTGGTAAGGTTTCCCCAGCTACATATCTTTGGTGGAAATGTTCAAAAACTGAGGCCTACTATACAGACGTTGTCAGCTTTCTTAAGCATATAATTCCATTAAAATTAGACATGTTCCTACTGGCTGTATTAAAGATTCAGTTAATAAGTGTAATTATCAATTTATAGAGACAATGTTGATCATGGCAGAGAAAGAAAAGAAAAATGCTGATTGCTGCTAAATGGAAATTTTACAGACATTATGTCCATTGGCTCCGTAAAACATGGCATGCATCCAAGTTAGGAATGTCAACACTTTCTATAAAAAGAAAGGCATTCTTTAGCTGACTTGGGAGCTGTTTTCTGCAATATTGGGTAGTTAATTATGATTGAAGTAATACTGTGGTATGTGTGCTGTGGTTATGTTGTGGGATACTTTAATGTAGAGTTGTCTTGTAGATATTGGATTTTTATGCTGGTTTTAATATTTGCATGTGGTTTTTGCTTAAAATATTGTAAGTCACCTTGAGTTGCCATTGCAAAAATGACTAATAATAATAATAATGATGATGATGATAATGATAATAATGTGCTCTGAGAATACCCTTCACATGTTGTATGTCCATTTAAGTGAAAAACTTGTTGCTTGTAACATAATGCTTACAGAGCAAAGCAGGTAGTTTTCCATGTACCGTATTTTTCACCCTATAGGATGCACTTTTTCCTCTCCAAAAATGAAGGGGAAATGTGTGTGCGTCCTATGGGGTGAATGCAGGCTTTCGCTGAAGCCTGGAGAGCGAGGGGGGTCGGTGCGCACCGACCCCTCTCACTCTCCAGGCTTCAGGAAGCTATCCACTAGCCGTGGGAGACACAGCTCTCCCACAGCTAGCGAAGAGCTTGCCTGCACCCAGAAGCTTGGGGCGCGCTGAGCTCAGCACACCCCAAGCTTCGGGCTTCGCGCAGTGCTCCGCTAGCCGTGGGAGAGCCGCGCGACTTCGCGCAGCTCTCCCACGGCTTGTGGAGAGCAGCCTGTTCTGGGGGCTGGGGTTGGGGGAAGCTTGGGCTTCCCCTGCCCCAGCCCCGCACCTGGGGGGGGGGATAACATTTTTTCCCTTTATTTTCCCCCCAAAAAACTAGGTGCGTCCTATGGGCTGGTGTGTCCTATGGGGCGAAAAATACGGTATATTGAAAATGCTCATCCAGTATATTTTAACAGAGTCGATTTCTGCTCACTTGTAGTACTTCTGCAGCTCTTTCACAAAACCAGCATTCTGAAATGCAGAAGTCAAATTTGAGGGGTAAAGCTTCATCAATAAATTTCACTAATCTTATAGAAACATTTTGGGTGGGGTTGTTTGCTTTTGTTTCCCTTGAAAGTTCTCAGAATGCTTCTTTAGACAAAATCAGCTGTTAGCCGAGAGATGTCTAGGGATGCCTCCTGAGAAACATTGCCTAGATTGACTTGAAAATTATTTGACATCTTTTTAACCCAGGAATGGGGAGCCTGTGACTTTCCAGGTGCTGTTGGAGATGTATCTGAAGGACCACATGTCCCCCACCCCTAACTTAGGAAGTTTGATATAGGAAATATTTCACTCAAAATTCTAAGACTGATGTTGCAGAAAAGGGGGCCCTTGCAAGAGATGGGCCAGATATAACTTTGTAGCTGGCTATGGAGCACACATTGTAGTCTTCATGGCAAGAAACTACATTGGCTTATTTCTCTTAAGGTTTTTTCTTCAAGCCTTACAGTAGATCTACCACAGAGCTAACAACCAGAAGCCTTTGGCTTTTGGTGACTCTTTCCAGGGATGTTCTGCAGTCTGTGTATTCAAGGTAATACCCAGCAGGCTAATAACTTGGAACTCTGCAACACTGGAGTGCCAATGTGTTGGACCAGGACCTGGGAATTGCATGAGGAGGGGGAAAACCATGTATGCTACATTGAGCTTCTTCAAGAAAAATGTGGGATCTAAATGCAATAAAATAATAAACATATAATATATATTATTTGAGCCAGTATGGTGTAGTGGTTAGTGTTTCGGACTAGGACCTGGGAGTCCACGGCGGGTTTCGCATTCCCACTTGGCCATGAAGCTTACCAGGTGACCTTGAACCAATAACTGCCTCTCAGCTTAACCTTCTTCACAGGAGGAAAGGTGGGATAGGAACACAATAATGAATAAATAAAATAGCACTTTGCCTCTGCTTTTTCTGTCTGTCTCAGTGAGCGGGCAACATCTACTTTCCACCCAAGTCAGAAGCAAGAAGCTCAATGCCCCACTCCCTTTTTATTCTGGCCCAAGAGATGTCTCATTGTCCTATCGCTGAAGTGCTTGTCATGCCTAATTTTACTTTTTTGTAATTAGTACAAGTGCATCTTTTTCTCGTTCTCCTTATGCGCCCCCAGCTCCCCCCTCCCATTTGCCTACTTTCTTTCCACAATGTCATTCGTAATTCCAAGAAGTTAATACTTGATTAGTAAATATGATGGTGAAAGAGTTCTGGCTGCACAGAAGCATCCATTTACAATCTGGCTGTGATTGAAAAATTACGTTCAGTTCAGTAATAATTGATGAAAATGGGCTCCTTTCTTTCTGCAGCTGATTTGCTTTGTAATTGTGATTTAATAATGTAAATATCACTTGTTTTCTCTGGGAGATGAATTGCCTTCTGATTTGTTGAGCACATGGGGTCTGGGCCCTTCTGTCTCATCTCATCCTCAGAGGGAGGGGGACATGAGAACTATTTGCCTTTCCACAAGGGATTCTGGAAGGAGAGGGCCACACGATGAATCCTTGTTGATTAATGATGTTGCTAGTTCATCTTGGAACTGGAAGATTTCCAGGAGGGCTAGCAATTTGTGCCTATGTTAAAGACTCAGATACTTTGAGAACAGTTCAGCTATATATATATGTAGAATGGTATCGATGACCCAGCAAGTTCCTCATTCAGATCACATTGCAACTATGATTTCTGACCTTCCAATCAGAGCATAAGAATATAAGAAGAGCTTGCTGGATCAGGCCAATGGCCCATCTAGTTCAGCATCCTGTCCTCACAGTGGCCAAACAGTTGTGGGAAATCAGCATGCAGGATTCAGGCACAAGAGTCTTTCCATCTCCTGTGGTTTCCAGCAACTGCTGCCTCCAACTGTGGAGCACCCATCAACAACCCTCTCCTCCATGAATTTGTCAAATCCATCTTTAGAGCTATTCCAGTTCAATAAGAATGACACTACCACTTTGAGGGACAGCTGGGGCTAGAGATGGGGGTGCTTGGCTCTGTGTGAAGCTGATTTTCCAGAGCTGTGGTTTGGAACCAAGTACTTGACTGGCCCTGACCATCCAGGCATCACCAATGACCTTTCCTAGATAAGAAGAGCTATGAGAGGCTTCTGGTTGGGCCAGGACATTGCTTGCACGACAACAACACTCTTCTTCACTCTGGTGCATCCCAGCAGGTCTTTTGACTCTGGCTCCTGGCTTGGCCTCTTGGCCCTGAATGAACTCCATATTCCCACTCTGTCTGCTATCTACATCTGAGCCCTGATGGCAGCCATTCCAGCCACCAGCCTGCAATATCTGTATGTACATATATCCAACATTCTAGCTTTCTTCATGTGTTAGAAGAAGGAAAAAAGAAAATATGTGGAGGCTCATACTGGGTAAAAGGACTGGCCTTGAAATGTCCAATGGCTCTGAACTTTGCAATGCAGTTTTTCAACCAAACAATCCATCTGTCTGTCTCGAAAGACAATGGACTGTGCTTCCAGGGGTGAAGTCAAAACACTGTGTTAACAGCACCAAAGTGACCTCCCTGGAGCATAAGCCTGGACAGTGTATTTGGAGGTCCTGACTTGCCCAGATGACAAGACTTCCCTCTTGGCCACACTGATATGGTCCGAAGGAAAGCAGAGCAATACCTTTGGCACCAGCTTAGATTATGCATATTATTTATTAATGCCACATTTATTGATGTGATGCAGAAATGCGGAGCCCTGAATTTAAGATAGGATAAACCAATACTGACAGATTCACCCAGGAGGGAACAAGGCACCCTTTAGAATTGCCTGGAGACCACAGCGTAAAGCTAGAACAAATGGAAGATGCCCTTCCAATTTCTCCACGCTCACCTCTTTGTTGAGGATGAACACTTCTGCGTGCACCCAATAGACAGCAGGCCTCACTCTTTCAGATTAGCTTGCAATTTGGGGACAGTATCACTCCAGAGCATTCTAATGAACTGTGAAATGAACATAATGTCAGTCGCCGATGCAAATGGGCCCATGCCACCACTGTCGCTACTGAGTTGTTTTGCCTGGGAGCTAACACAGGTAATTTAAAGATATTAACGAACACTGTTAATTAGCATCATTATTATACTGCTGAGTCGGTAGGCCTAATGCGCAGTCAGATAAATAATCCTGCTGTGTCAAAGACTCTCCTGTGGAACTCGGTAGTGGCGCCCGCCCTGTGGAACGCCCTTCCAGCAGATGTCAAAGCGATAAACAACTATCTGACATTCAGGAGACATCTTAAGGCAGCCCTGTTCAGGGAAGTTTTTAACGTGTGACATTTTACTGTATTTCTGGTTTTTATGGAAGCCGCCCAGAGTGGCTGGGGAGGCCCAGCCAGATGGGCGGGGTATAAATAATAAATTATTATTATTATTATTATTATTATTATTATTATTATTATTAGGCAGAAAGGGATTGGTTCACTCAGCACTGTCGGACATGCTGCAGTGTTCTTTCCAGAAAGGGGTTGTCCTTGCCACAATCTTTGCCCTGGTTGGAGGACAAGACTTCATGTGTTATAAAAGCAGGAGACGGGCATTGGCCTATGGCCTCCCCAACTCATAATCTAGAAATCTCTGTTTCTATTCTCCGTCACTCTCTCTGTGCAATTTCACTTGGGGAGCCACATAGGCATGCAACCTACTATGCCGAAGAGGTTCTCCTGTGCATAACCTCACTGACATGAATGAAGCTCGTCTGTAGTTTTACACAGCTGCCTTTAAATTCAGTGAGCTTTGTGCAGGAGAACTATTCAGTGGATTGCGTCCTGCACACATGCAATTCCCAGTAAAGCCATTCAAAGAGGGGCAGTTGCAGTTAAGTGTAGCGCTCCTTCTTCAGAAGTGCAGCTACTGCTGGGGATTACACAGCCAGTCTGCAGGCTCTTTGTACTCCACAAAGGCAAAAAGGGGGTTTAAAGCTTATCAAGCTCAGTTCAGCTCCTTCCACATTGGGGTGGGGGAGAAGCTTGATTAGATTTGCATTTAAAGGCAAACTAACCTAACTGGCAATTCCCAAAACAATATGCAAAAATGAAACACAGCAGTTGTTCAAAATCCACATTTCTTTGAATGTTGTAGTGCAAGTTCTCCAGCCAAGTTATGTGCACAAAGATTCATAGACATGGGGCAAGGAATGCATGAAAATGCATATATTAGTGAAAACACCTGCATTATAAATATAGCTCACTTGTGTCTTAAATATACCCACAATGCCAGCAATGTGAGATACCACACATGGGGAGATGACACAGTGGGGGCATGTGAAGGACTCATGGGATTTATATAGGGTTCAGTTTCTTTATTAAAATAAATGTCCTACTTTGCATTTTTCTTCTCTCTCTCTTTCTCTGGATAGAAAGATAGACAGGCAGATAGTTATAGGTTAAGCATGAAATAGGACCTTGGTTAGCTTCTAGTTATGGATGGATGAATCTGTCTATTTCAGTTTTTCTCAGCTTTCCCAGTTATTCACATTTCCACATCAGTTTGTGGTTGTTTTTTGTTTTGTTTTAAGAAAAATCCTCATGAAAATTCACCAGCATTTTTGTGTCAGTTTCTCCTACTAAACAGTTTAGTATGCAGTTTTGCCTGACACACATACTTTTGCAAGGCCTTTTCCCCTAATATATAGTGCACCTTTGGATGTTATTTTCACTAATTCGTTGATTTAGATGCACACTTTACCCCCACTATAAGCCTTTGTGTACATATTAATTGGCCAGAGAACTGCATTGCAAAATTCATAGTAATCTGCGTTTCCTTCCTGGGATGAATCCCTTGCTGCCAGTAGTGTTTCCCACCCACCCTTCTCATGAGAGGGGCTGCCCTGAGCTGCTGTAATGGGCAGAAGTAGAGCACACCCTTGAACACCACCACAAGTGGCAAGGCGCAGATTTACTGATGTCCTTGATTGCATCTTGGACAGTGAAGAGGAGGCCGGAGCTGTGCCAACCATGCTCTCAACCACAGTCTAAATCAAACACAACAAACTGTTTCATTGAAGTGCGAGCCAGTAAGACAGTGACCCTGGGGTGCTTTCTCCAAATCGGGATGACTCCAGCACAATCCAATTGCTTGCATTAATTATGGCAAAATGAGATGCCGGGATTATCACACTTTTCATTAACTCCAGTGTTGTGAAACTCAAGCTGCAGTTCTTGACAAAGGCGAATATTCCATTTGGTGTTCATCTCTCTCTCTCTCTCTCTCTCTCTCTCTCTCTCTCTCTCTCTCTCAACATATAGATACATATTTATTCCTGGGTTGGAGGAGGCAGTCTACACCTCTCTTCACACATTAAAAGGGACCTCTAATCCTGTTCACGAGAGCGTATATGTCATTTGGATCTGCTGGGTGTGACAGGGGGAGGAACTGGATGAAGCAGAGGTGTCCCTTTGCCCAATCACACCAGTAGAGAAGCTCCTTTTGTAAGGAATTCTGCAATGAACTTCCACAAGAGGCTAGTTCTTTGACAGTAGCCAACAGAAACCCCCCAAAATGGGGGATTTCAGGAGTAAGGAGGTGAGCAGAGCAGGCCTGGTGCAGAATCCACTGGATTCTGAGCTGGTCCGACTTTCATCACGTGATGGCAATGAGTTCTCTGTGCTGCACAGTAATAACATAATAACCTCCTGGATCAGAGCAATTGCCCATCTAGTCCAGCATTCTATTCCCACAGTGGCCACCCAAATTCCTGTGGGGACACCCCCCCCCCGGCATGTGACTCCTGTTGTATATAAGTCACTCCAGGATCACTTTGGCTGTAGAGTCAGAAGTAAAAACAAATAACGTGAAAGGTAGGGCACATAGAATTCTAAGGGAAGACCAAAGGAGATCCAGTAAGATGGGTGACATCTCTGAAAGTTTCGCACATCCCTGCCTGAAGGAGCAGAAGCATCTTCCTTGAAAATACTGTTTACCGGAAGGAAGAATATCTGCAGGAGATGCATAGCATGGGGGCACAGGGCCATGCCTGCCCACTTGGGTGACGCTGGCTTGACCTGCTTCCGCAGAGCGGTCCACGCTCTGGATGTGATTCCAGCCTCCCATGATTGATGGTGCTGTGTCTGTCATGCCGCCTCCTTCTGAAAGTCCCCATTTGTATCCCTGTAGATTCTTATCTCACTAATGTAGCAAGCTGGGCTTATCTCTTCCCGAGGCTCCTTCTGCACCAAAAAGAAATCACCTCCGTTATTTATGTATTTCTGTCTCCAGCTCGTCGAATCTATTTTCTTACACTTCCAATTATCTTTTATAGAGATCAACTGGAGGATAGGGCAGGCCCGTAATGACCTCAGGATTATTGGATCATTACAAGGAAGGGTCTCTGGCAAAGTGAGCCTGGCGTTCTCCTCTTCATATTTCTCCTCTCCTTATTATTCCCCCCTCCATCTTTACAGTCTCATATGCAGGCTCCCTTTCCCTGTCACCTCGTATTCTCCGTATTTATCATCTCTCTGCTGCTGCATATATCAAGGAGGTATAGACATATCAGCTTATTTCTGTCCCTTTTCAGTTTTGTTCACATTCAAGAATAAGTCTGTTCTGTCTCATTTATTACAGACTATGAAAAACAAAAAAAGCAAAAATTCCTCATCTTAATTGTGCACCTCTTTGGATGCAGCTTTCCCAAAAATATGCAAGTTTGCACACATTTCCCCATAAAATATGCAAGGTTATGCAATACAGTCATACCTTGGAAGTCGAACAGAATCCTGCAGCCAGTGAGAAGCCACAGAACTCGTCGGACGTTCAGGTTCCAAACAATGTTCGCAAACCGGAACACTCACTTCCGGGCTTGCAGTGTTCGGGAGCCAAAACGTTCAACTCACAAGGCATTTGGGATCCAAGGTATGACTGTACTGCAAAGGGCACGGTAGTTTTTGAATGTTCTGACAACCAGCTGGTCCTCATTTGGCCCAGCTGTATCTTTACTTGCCCACACCTGGTGTGATATATTGCTACCAGACCAAGTTCAGGGGGTTGGTTCTTGCATACAAGTCCCTATACAACTCAGGATCAGCTAACTTGAGAGGATGCTTTGACCCTTGCACATCCGGTAGATTGCTGTGGTCTGTGGGAGAGTTTCTCCTGCAAGTTCCAAAAATCTCAGAAGCCCTTTCTGCAGTAACTCAGAGCAGGGCTTTTTTCAGTGTGACTGCTCCTGTTCTGTGGAACAGCATCCCTGTCAAGATATGACAGGCACCCATTTCCTGCACTTTCTGGAAACGTTTTAGTTCTAAAAGACTTTCCAGCTGGATCAATGGGTCTTTACCACGAGTGTCTACTTCATTAGGGTTTTAGTCTTGCTTTAAATGTGTGTGGGGTTTTGTTTTTGCATTTTTAATTATTGTATGTGTAATTTGCCTTGAGGCAATGGCATCTGCCCTGCATATAGAAGGTCCCAAGTGTCTCCAGTGAGGGCTGGGAGAGATTCTTGCCTAAATTCTGGAGAACCACTATCAGGCAGTGTCAACAATTCTGAGGCAGATGGACCAATGTTCTGACTGTGGGATGTAATCAATTGGAGCCATCAAATACAACATTCCTTGTTTCCCTAGAGTGGACGCAGGCAGGGGGATGTTACTCCAGCTGATATAACTTCCTGTTCCACTGGTCTGAAGTGTCCTCCCCCTGCTTGTGACCAGGCAGATGGGCGTGACCCTGGCTCACTCCACAAAAGAGCCGAGTCACACAGCCATCTTTCTCTTGATGTCATTTTCTCTCTTGATGCTATTTTCTTCCCTTGATGCTGTTCTCTTAATGTATTTTGCCATCTGCTGGCTCTCACATGGGCTCAATCCCCAAATGGGATGACCTCACAATTTGTTCTGTAACTACTAGCTAAAGCCTGCCTTCAGTCATCATACTGTGAACTGAATGTGAGTGAACTTCTTAATACTTTTAAGGAAAGTGTCTTTATTCTTTTAAGAGGGATCAAAGGGGACACCAGAAATAATCCAGTCTGGGCAAACCAGACCGGATTGCTTAACCAAAGAGATTCAAACGAATCTGCAAACTAGCTTCCTGAGGTATTGAGGGGAATCTGCTCTGCTACATGACTCACTAGCGTGAGTGAAGGAAGGATAATATTTAATCAATATATCCTCTCCTACTATCCTTAATATTCCCACACTGACAAGGCAGCTTCGTGTGCTCCTATGATACCTCACATAACGCAGATGGGAGGAGGAGGAGGTGGTATTCACCTTGTGCCAGAAAGATCAAAATGTGGGCACTAGGCATACCTCTCTGGAGAAGGCATTACTTAGTCTGTGTGTACCACTGAAAATACACGCTCTCTGGCCACCTCACTGTTTATTTTCTCAGGCTTTGAAATTTTAAATTCCATTTTATTTTATTTTATTTATTTGCATATATGATGATTATGGTGATGTTGCCATAGGGTGGGCTACAACAATTCAGAATTAAAATTGTAAATTTCAAATAGATTGAACTGCAAACAAACAACTAAAATATCCTTATGTGCTCAGTTCATTGATTTTTCATAAACGACGGCCAAACTGAAGTATCAGTGGTTGAGCTCTCTAACACAACTCAGATAGAAGGATTGTTAGGTTGAGATGAAAGCATATTTGTGGCAATGGCCAGGGGTGGGGTGGGGGTGGTAGTGTGGTTAGCAGCAGCCTTGTGTTATTGACAAAGCTTTGTGGGATTGTGAATCAATAGGTGGGAGGGGAGTTGTGCCACAAGATGCAGGTATGTAGCCAGGACCAGGAACACCTGTATTATGTCTGGAGTAGCAGGTGGCATTTCAGTTTCACTGTGGGAGTCTTTTCTGGAGAAGAATGGGCAAGGCTTTCATGCTTGTGCCTGTGTTTTATTTTCCTTCCTGTTTGAGACCTGGAAACCAGCTGTTAACCAAAGCTGCTCCAGCGTGAGAACCTGTGGGGGGTTTACGTGATACTGTGTTTGGAACTGAAGGGAAGGCATGATCTGAAAGCTTGGGCTTCCATTGTCTGCCTTCTGAGGCTCCCTCTGACATAAGGCTTGCCCGTTGTGGGAGGACACCTGCCCCTTAAATTGATTCTGTTGTCCTTTTTAGAATTTAATAACTATAAATATAAAAATCCCTCAGCCATTTTCATTGGCAGAGTTGAAATCATTAGTTTGTCTAAGAAGGGGCTTCTGATTCTTGACTTCTCTCAGCCACAGACTCTCCCTGCTCACTAAACATTGTTACCTCTTTGGCTCCTGACACCTCCTCCCCATCTTCTCCCTCCTCTGCCCACAAACATAGGCGCCGACTCCATGGGGCTTGAGGGGGCCCGAGCCCCCTCAAAAATTCGTTTGGGGGGGCTCTGCCCCCCCAATAATCTCCGGCGCCCCTCCAGCAGAGCGCCATCGCCGCCCCTCCCCCAGCCCAAAATGCACAGGGTCGGGCTGCATGCCTCCTGCCCTCCCTCCCGAGCAAAAGCTCCACCCAATTTCCTTCGGAGCTGATTAATAGGTGCAGCACGCTCTCCCCTATTCACTCACGAGGAGGCGGTGCCACTTTATTTGCATATTCATGAGCTTATTTATTATTCATGAGCTTTCCCGGGCCCCCCCAATATTTTTTATAAGTCCGCGTCCCTGCCCACAAATCATTGTCCCACCACCAATCCCCTGGCTTTGAGCCTTCATCCTTTGGGGGTTCCCCAGATGGTGCCTTCTACCACTCCTTCGCTTCGAGCCAGTCCATGACATTATGGTAGCATGAAGCATGCGTCCATCAGTTTATACCAGTGAAATATCTATGCCTCCAGTGATTGTCATTCAATCCAAGGAAGGTTGTTTCAAGTGTTACACATCATGTCATCTATAGTCACATCTTTAGCAACACCCTGAGATACTCTTGAGTTTTAACAATTCAATCAGCAGATCAATCAACTAGAAATGTACGTGATTAAGTAGACGACCAATTTTAATCAGTGAGGGCAATTTTAATTGGTTGCATAGAGAATTATGGTCATGCCTATTTATATTTTTAAGGCTCCCGAGTCTGGTGTTTTGTTGTAGCAGAGGATATAGATATATATGAAAACTGACTTTTCCTTCCACCAACGAGCCTTTGTTTATTAAGTTGTAAGGTATATCTCACACTTCCTTTGCTGTTTAAAGAAAGGCACCTACCAAGTTATTGGAAATAATGCAGATCTGTGCAAATTTAATTGAGTAACCAATTACAAGGGCAGATGGTTAATCAACAAAAATGATTTAATCAGTTGACAGCCCTAGGAGTTGCACTGGGGGACAACAACAACAACAAAAAGTATTCTCAGCATTGCTTGTCAAAGCAACTAGAAAGCTCCAGGTGTTCAGTGGAGAGGCCCACCTGCAGATCTGGCCACCTGTGCTGTTGAGAGGACTGCTTCAAAGTGCACAATTTAAACTGCAGCAGCAAAGGTGGTCTGGAAGGCTGCCAGAACTTTTATCCTCTGTGTTCCTTCTCTTCTCTTCCAGGTCAGGGATTTATGAGTGATGATGAGTACTTAGAGATCACGGGGATCACCAGGGACCAATCTGGGGAGTATGAATGCAGCGCTGTTAATGATGTCGCCGCACCTGATATCCGAAGAGTCAAAGTCACCGTAAACTGTAAGTATCCCACATGCCTATGAATAACATTGACTTGCACTTACATCAGGGGTTGGAAACCACAGGCCTCGGGGGGCAAATGTGGCCTGCCAAGCCTCTCTGTTTGGCCACCAGCACTCTGCCTAGGTCATGGCAAGTCATGCCTTGAGTGCTTCTGCCTGTCTGGAATTTGCCCTTGAACCATGACCATGCTGGACTGAATGGAAAGGGGTCTCTATGTACATTTTCAGAAGCCTATGGGTCACAAGCTTGTCATACTAAGAACAAACAAAGAGCCTGCTGGATTAGGCCACTGGCCCTTCTAGTTCAGCATCCTGTTCTCACAGGGGACAACCAGATTGCCCAGTGGAAACTCCACAAGCAAAACCCAAGAGCACTCTCCTCTCTTGCAGTTTCCAGCAGCTGGTGTTGAGAAACATTTCTGCCTCCAACAGTAAAGACATAGCAGAGCCATCATGGCTGGTAGCCACTGGTAGCCCTCTCCTCCTCCATGAATTTGTCTAATCCTTTTTAAAGCCACCCAAGTTGGTGGCAGTCATTGCCTCTTGTGGGAGAGACTTCCATAGGCAATATGCAAATCCATTTCCACACCCATTTTTGCTCCTGGCCCTATATATCATTGGCATGTGGCCAATCGACAGAGTACAGTGATGCCCCGCAAGACGAATGCCTCGCAAGATGGAAAACTCGCTAGACGAAACAGTTTTCCGTTTTGGAGGTGCTTCGCAAAACGAATTTCCTATGGGCTTGCTTCGCAAGACGACAATGTCTTGCGAGTTCCTGCTGTTTTTCCCCTCCCCCCCTTTTTCTAAGCCGCTTATCAGCTGATCCAATCAGCAGATAAGCCGCTAAAAGTCGCTAATAGCACTAATCCACTAATCCTTCAATGGGCTTGCTTCGCAAGAGGAAAAAACCGCTAGATGAAGAGAATCACAGAACGGATTCTTTTCGTCTTGCGAGGCACCACTGTGATTTTGCCCTCAGTCTGAAAAGGATTCCCTGCCCCCGAGTGCTTTTCAAAATCTATTCCATACATTGTCCCCCTCAACAATCCTGAGAGGCCTGCCATTGCTTTCATCCTCATATTGCAGAATGGGATTCTAATCAAACTTACTTCTGCACCAACTCATGTCCCCACCTCCACATTCAGCTGAATGTGCAGATCCCACCAGCTCATCTTCATGATACGTTGGGCCAGAATTTCACCCCAAGGATCCAAAACATGAGTAGGTTGTATATTCGCATATTCTGATTTAATAGCTGGAAATATATGCACGCAAAAGTAAAACAGCCAATTTCCACCAGAACCTCTTAAAGTCTATTTATAGCTGGAAACAATTGTAATAGCTCCCCCCCTTCTCTCTCTCTATTGCTTTCTTCTTTCTTTCCTGAGGAGCAATTCAATTTTTTTTTTTTTAAAAAAAAGGGGGTGGGTTGGAGGAGAAAGAGAGAATCTTGGTGGTTAACCTTGCACACAATGCATTAAGAAATCCTCGCCTTTCAGAAGCAGAGCGCAGGAGTTTATATATATCAGCTAAATTGATATAAGAAAATCATATATATACATTTCATTATGTTTCAAGCCTTTTGGCCCTCTGGACAATTTGCTCTTTTAAGAGCTTGGGTAGCAATGCAGAGCCCGGCTGCTTTGAGTTCTTAAAACAGACACATCCCCGAAGCCTCTTGACATTTCGGAGGTGATTCCAGCTCCGCTGAGTCTCTGAACAGTTTAAAAGAAATCCGTAAAGGAGAATTCAGTCCTATTAATTGCACAGAAAGGACTCTGCGAGTTGTTGGCTTAGGGATGGATGTGGAAATGTAGGACCGTGTTCACCCTCGCAATGCCAGCTGGGCAGAGTGTTCTGTTTCAACCAGGCCTGTGAAGCTGAAGTCTTATAGAGCAATTGCAACAGAGTCTGTGCTGCATCAAGCCAAAGGGGGCTCACCCAGCATCCTGTTGTAAACCTGCAAGCAGAATTTGAGCATAAACATACCCTTCCTCTTCTGTGGTTTCCAGTTGCTGGTATTTAAAAGCATTGCTGCCTCCAACTGTGAAGGCAAAGCATAGTCATCATGTCTAGTAGCCATTGGCAGCCATCTCCTCCATGAATTTTGTCCAGTCTCCTTTTAACACCATCTGTCTTGGTGACCATCGCTGCCTCCTGTGGGAGCAAGCTCCATAGTTTAACTATGTGCTATGTGAAGAAGTCCTTTCTTGTATCTGTCCTGAGTCTTCCAACATTCTGCTTCAGCCACTTGGATGGCTACAAGTTCTAGTGTTCTGAGAGGAGAAAAGCTTTTCTCTATCCACTTAATCCATTCCATGCATAATCTTACACATTCCTATCATGCAGCACCCCGCTGGATCAGGCCAATGGCCCACTGACTGCAGCATCCTGTTCTCAACAATGGCCACCTGGATGCCTGTGGGAAGCCTGCAAGGAGGAAATTAATAATAATAATAATAATAATAATAATAATAATAATAATAATAATAATTGTTATTTATACCCTGCCCATTTGGCTGGTTTTCCCCAGCCACTCTGGGTGGCTTACAGCACATTAAAAATTGTAAAACATTAAACATTAAAAATTTCCCAATACAGGGCTGCCTTCAGATGTCTTCTGAAAGTCACATAGTTCTTTATTTCCTTGACATCTGACAGGAGGGCGTTCTACAGGGTGGGCGCCACTACCAAGAAGGCCCTCTGCCTGGTTCCCTGTAATCTCACTTCTTGCAGTGAGAGAGCCACCAGAAGGCCCTCAGAGCTGTACCTCAGGAGCTGAACAAGGGAGGTGGAGAGGCTCAACATGTATATGAGCACAAGAGCACTCTCCTAATGCAGTTTCTATCAAGTGGTATTCAGAAGCATTGTTGCCCCTGACTAAGCCCATCAAAAGCCTAATGAGGAAACGGGATAACCTATAGCTTTATCTGCATTGCTCTTTGTTGTAAGAAAAACTGCTCCCTTTCCTTTATGGGGTTCCCAAGAACCCGTATAGAGCCTTTATGTAGGTTCTCTATCGGCAGGAGAAAATAACAGAGGCCAACCAGAGAATATTGAGAAGCAAAGCAGCTAGTAAGCCTGATCTTTATTAAACTGTTGCAACAGGGTGCTCACCCCCCCCCCCACCACAGGAGGGAGGAGGAATGGTGTGCAAGCCCTTATATATAGGCTTTGGAATTGCCACCCTGTAGCTCAAGACCACCCCCCAATACATCATCAGAAGGGGCGGTCTATCACAGAAAGGGAGCCGGCGTACAGCTTTCGGGTCATGTGGCCAGCTTGACTAAGCCGCTTCTGGCGAACCAGAGCACCACACTGAAACGCCGTTTTCCTTCCCACCGAAGTGGTACCTATTTATCTACTTGCACTTTGACGTGCTTTCAAACTGCTAGGTTGGCAGGAGCAGGGACCGGACAATGGGAGCTCACCCCGTCGCAGGGATTCGAACTGCTGACCTTCTGATCGGCAAGCCCTAGGCTCTGGGGTTTAGACCACAGTGCCACCCATGTCCAGTTAATGGGTTTACCTGGCTGTTAATGGGTTACCTGGACAGCCTGACCCTTCTTTTGTGATGATAAATACTTAATTCCTACAGGCTCACCCTATTCATACACAAATGTGCCCTTAAGGCAGGATTTGTGAGCACAGAGACAATGGGGAGGCTTTTCCCATTTCCATCCAAACTGAAGAAGAATATTTGAGGTCACTGAAAGCGTCAAAATGGCTTTAGGACTGTTTTCCTGTACTGTTTCAGACATGTGGTTTATATATTTATGTATGTGTTTGCCTGGTATATTTATGAACATATGATTTTTATATATGAGACCTTAGAAATCCTATAACACTCTTCACCTCCCTAGATTCAGAAATGTATGGCTGAATTGGCACTGGTGTTTGGCTGCTCCAGACTGGAGAAGGCAAACAAGCAGCCACACTGCACAGCCCACTCCGTCACTGGAGTTGCTGGGGGAGTGAAAACCTCATGTGCTGATCCCACAAAAGACAGCAAGGCATAGTAGAAATTAGGCAGAGGTAAAGGACAGAAGTGATGCTTAAAAAAAATCTCAGACCTGCTTTCCCTCCGCAGATCCTCCATCCATCTCCAGTGCCAAGAACAAAGGCGTCTCAGTTGGTCAGAGGGGGACCCTGTCCTGCGAAGCCTCAGCTGTCCCTGTAGCGGAATTTCAGTGGTTTAAAGAAGAAACCAGGTACGCAAGCAAGCTGTTCAAAGGATCCATGGCAAGGAGTGACTCCCCCAGGCCAAGATTGCTCCATCAGTCAGATCAGCAGTGTTTACTTTGAGACATGAGTCAGCCCTTGTGGAATGCCCAGGCTCAATCCTAGTGGGTGTGAAGTTGCAAGAGTGCCTTTGAGCATGTGCAGAGGGTCTTTGAAACTGAGTAGTTGCATACAAGCCCACCCCAATATATCTCTGCCATGAAGGGGTTCTAAATTAAAGGGTTTCAGGCAGGCTTTGCTTCTGCCTTGCTTCTGAAATTAAATGTTGCACATCTAGGGGGACTCGTGATGAGAAAGCAATCCCTCCCCGTGCCCATACCTCTCCCCAATCTTCCTTACAGCAATCCTCCAGTCTCAATATTTCATATTAAAATAAAACAACAGACTAAAGGATTGCAATGTTTTAGGGATTGAGATTGCATTGGTTTAATTTGCTTACCTTGTTTCTTGAAGCCCATCAGAAGGTTGCATATGATATGGGGCATGATAGAAACTAAAAGCAAAATAAATGCTACATAATTTTAGCAATTATTTCCTGTGCAATTTCAGCTTGACTGTATTGTCACTTGGTTGTTGCAGGTTTTCACCCTGCTTTGTATACTTTGCCCAGTAGACAGTTGGGGAGGGTGTGTGTGAATGAGTGGCCCTCCAGGCATTGTTGGACTACAACTTCCATCATCCAACAGGACACAATGGCTGGGGCTGTAGTTCAACATCTGGAGGGGCGAAGGTTCTCCAGCCCTGAAGTTTGCTCCTGGGTCCTTGAAAAGCCAGCCAAAGTGGAATAAAGTGCTTCTTAAATTCATTGCCCACCACCAAAAACAAGCACCATACTTCTACTTCCCTCCTGTGCAAAGTTGAGTAGATGTTGCCTTGCAATGTCATATCATTCTGCTTTGCATCCAATGCTGGTAGAACCCTTGAAGTTAATGAACGTGACTAACTTAGGCCCATCAGTTCCATTGTTCCTACTCTGAGTAGGACTTTGTTGGATATAGCCCCCCTGTATTTCCCAAAGCCCAATTGACTGGTGCCATTGGCAAGGAAAGAGGAATTCTAGGAAATGTAGAATGCTGTGTTGTCATGATGTAAGCTCTATAACATGCCACAAAATGGAACTAGGCAGTCTAGTGTAGTGGTTAGAGTGTCCAACTCAGATTTGAGAGACTCGGCCTCTAAAGCCAAACACAGCCATGATGAAGAATGGTAAAAAATATAACAGCTAGCAATGATGCTTATTATTGGTGCTTTACAAATTATGGCTTGTATCCTACTCAGAGTAGACCCACTAGAGTTAATTGTATGACCCATATCTTTAAAATAATAAAGTTTATCATATAATGTCTGCTATGGCCCTTAAAAAGTGCCCTTTTCCAGGCCTTTGGAGAACCTTTTGATCTGAGATGGTGGAGCAAAAACAGAGCCTAAGAGCCTGTGGTGACTACAGTTCCCAGCAGTCCTAGCCAGCTGGGTGATGGGCATTGTAGTTCAGAACAATCTTTAGGGTCACAGGCACCCCATCATTGGGATAAAACCAATCTCTGCATTATACCCCATCCCTTCATAATCCTGGGAAGGAAATAAATCCCACTTCTAGTTTACATTGATGAAGTAAGGATGTTTTCTTCTTCCAGATTAGCCAATGGGCTGGATGGCGTGAGAATTGAGAACAAAGGCCGGATGTCCACACTAACCTTCTTCAATGTATCAGAGAAGGATTATGGCAACTACACCTGTGTGGCCATCAACAAGCTGGGAAACACCAATGCCAGTATAATCCTGTATGGTAGGTACCCATTCCATTGGGATACGTGGAGATTCTGTGCTGATGGGATAACAGTGGAGCCTTGCTAGAAGGGATTTCAAAGACAGGAAAACATCTCCGGTGACCCTTGACCATGAAACCCCTTTGCAGTGGCCATCCTATCATTGCATAGCGGGGTTTGTCCTAGGCTGAAATCTCTAGGATAGGCCAGATTTAAGAATATTACCTAGCAGAGTTTGTTGGGGAACAAACAGTGCAGTCCTAAGCTTATTGCTTCAGAAGTTAAGTTTCACTGAGTTCAACAAGATTTGCTCCCTGGATCGCAGCCTAAAGGTTTTCCTTTCCAAGGACTGGAACGTTTGCGGTTTCGTGTTTTCATCTTACGAGAAACTGGGAGTTTTCATAAGGCATTAAGGGTAACAGCAGTTAAACAGGATACTCCCAGCAACATCCTCTCGTGCTTGAAGCTTTAAGTATATTAAAGTAGCTGCAGGGAAAAGGGTTGATCTTCAAGGAACACATCAGACCAGCAGCAGCGCCTTCAGTTCTTATATCCTCTCACCCATTAGGCTGCAGTTGAAGCAAGGATCTGGGGGCTCAGCAGACACTCGGTTTAACCCCAGCAGGCTAGGCTTACTTCCCATTCCCCATGGCTTTCCAAACCACAGAGTGAATGCACCAGCTGGAAACCTTGGGAAACCCAAGGCGTTTTCTGATGTTGGGTTGTCAAAACAGATGCACAGAGATTCTTGTAGATGCTGTCAGTGCTTAGATGGTTGCCATACACCCTCTGTGGCAGTGTTACACGTTGTCATGTCTGTCACATCCTTATTATCATTGCTGTGATCTCTGTTTACATAAAACGGGCCGTCTTTCTAATAATCCATCTGTTCATTCATTCATTCATTCATTCATTCAACTGTCTGAAAATATGAACTACATTTTCTTTCCTTTTCTTTCCTTTTCCTGTTTCCCCCTTCCTGTGTGTCCATTGTGTCTTCTGTTTTAGAGATAAGTGAATCTCCACCACTAGCAGGTTGGTACAAGCATGGCTCCTTCCTTCATTTGCTTGCAGCAAACCCAACGCCGCTTTGCAGTAAAGGAGAGAGGGCTTTCTTCTCAGATGGGTGTTACGGGTGGGGAAGCCTGGCTGGTGCGCTATTGGAATGAAGGAACTAAGGCCTGTGGGGTTTGTGGGAGGCATTTTAGCTTCAGGAACATCTTCCTGCATCCTCTTATTCACAGAGCTGACCTATATCAGTGGTTGCGTGTTGAGTTCCACAGTGCCACCCCCCAAATAATTACACACTTCACACATCAATTTTGTTTAAGGTTTTTGGCATAATTTTGGCCACAACTTTATTCAAAATACAAAAAATTGTGAGTGGTTGCTTAGGCATTGGTTATGACTATCTGTCCTGGCCCTCAAGGACAGGGCTGGCCCTTCCGGACTCCACCGGAAGCCAGCGTGGGAAACAAGTATTGGATAGAAGGGAGGCCGGGAAACAGGCCCTCACTTCTGACCCTCATGTTCCGGTGGGGCTTGCACGGCCCAAGTCCGGCTCCACGGACAAGGACAAAAGAATGGCAAGCCCCTGGATTCCTTTAACGGAATTCCCTTTCCGCATCATTTGGAGGGGTAGGCACTTACCCCTCCAAGCACCAATTAACCAATGCCTAACCGCCAACCTTACAAGTTGTGACGATTTGCTACGCAGTAGGCAAAAACCAAATGGCACCAGCCAATCAGCCAGATGGCAAAATTCCTACTGTGCCCCCGCACCAAGGCGCGCGACACCATGACAGGCATAGCAAGGTCAAGCGATCAGCTTAAATAAAAAACCCCCCTATTAAAGGGAGGGAGGGCGGGTGATCCGATGCAAAACGGCCAAGAGGACGTCCCTATGTCTGGCCCTTCTATTTAAAGCTTCTGACTCCTCCTCCAAATTGGTAACAATCATATTCCCCCAGCAACCCGATTAACCCTAAAGGCCAGGGTTGCAGATTAATTTGCCTAGTCATGGCTGGGCGGCCTGTTCCCCAACCGCAACACGTGCTCTCTGTTAGGGAGAACACGCTTTGTCAGTCATGATAACTGAGTGCTGTAACAAAATGTTGCAGGTCGTGTCCTTACCTCCCAGAAAGATCACTGCAGCTAAAGATGGGGGAGAAATTTGAACCAATTCACCTTTAAAGTCAAGACAATTTCCAAAATAATATGCCCGTGTGGAACGCCACCATCTTTGAAATGCACACTTCTAAGTTTGAAATATGCCTCGTGAGTACTAGGTTTAAGGCAGCAATCAAGTAAAACAGCTATTGCCTCCATGGACTGCCTTGTGGGCAACTGGTTGCCTATGGAGGAAGTATATGTTGCTATGCAACCAAGGAAACGGGGGCAATTGGCAGGCCCCCAGCTAGTTCCAGCCCACCGGCCGGTGTGCCAAGCGATCTCCAGTCCTTGATGCAGCATCTGCGACCCAAGCTTCAGTAGCAAGAGCATGCTACACAGCAGAGTAAACACTATTCAACAGAAGTGGCAGGAGAAGTTGTGTAAGCACATTTACAAGCAGTTTATTCAGCATACATCAGGACAAAAGGAAGCATGTCTGATCTCCTTCTTGTCCGAAGCAAGACAGCTAAAGCAAAAGCTATACACAAACGGAAGTTCCCAGCAAGCTGTGCTGGAGTGTAAACAGACATGTGACACACAACAATCATGCCTGTTCTTAATGTGGAACGGAATATCCCAACAGTATAGATTTCTGGACTAGATAAACCTTTGCTCTCATCCCACAGTGTTTTGCTTGCTACCATTGGAAACCCTAACTATGGAAATCGCTCCCACATGATGCAGTGAAGGCCCTCAACCATGGTGGCTTTAAAAGAGGATTAGACAAATTCATGGAAGAGAGGGCTATTGATGGCTACTAGCCAGGATAGCTATCCTCTGCCTCCACGGTTGGAGGCAGCAATGCTTCTGAATAGCAGTTGCTGGAAACCAGAGGAGGGCAGAGGGCTCTAGTCCTTGAATGGCACCTGCTTGGCCAATGAGAACAGGATGCTGTACTGGATGGACCATTGGTCTGATCCAGCAGGCTGTTCTTATGTAACCTGTTGCATAGAATTTTGGAAGGCCTTCTAGGACACAATGTCTTACTGCTGCTCCTTGGGAATGGAGAGCCCACTGTCGAGGAAGTTCAGCACTCCCCTGTGGCTTCAGAGTGCACAGAGAAGATCAACAACGGCGGACAGGCTGCCTGCCTGCTACTTCATCTGCTCCAAATGATGTTTATTTGTACAGCACTTAAATCTAAGTGCTGCACTGAGATTTTCTCTCTTTTTAAAAGCTAAATATTGACACTGCAAGAGAGGGAAGGAACTGGAAGGGCAAAGGGAGAACTAATATATGCAAGGAATGTTTTCTGCATGTAGCAGCCCACTTTCACAAAAGCTGATGCTCGTGATTATGAGATAGGGACGAGGGAGATATCTGATTCAGTTCACATTTAAAAGCAAATTTAGCAGCTTTCTGAAACAGTAACAGTAACAGAACCAAAACACAGCCAATCCTTTGAAATTTGCATTTAACCAGATTTTGCAGTGACGTTCCCCAACAATGTTTACAAAATGCATCTAAAAGTGTGCATGGAAATGTATTGGTGAAAATAACATGCAAAATGCATCATATTAGGGGAAATTGCTTGCAAAACTATGCATGTTAGTCATAGGTGCATATGGGAGGAAAAGGGGTCTTATTTGGAGAAATCCACACTAAAATGCTAAATAATTTCCTTGAACGTCTTTAGAAAAATGAGAAACAGAGAGACCCTAAATTGGCAGATCGACCCATCCCTACTACCCAAATTATAGCCTCTGTGTGTGTGTTTTCTTGATTTTCAGTTTCAAAAGAATTATATATAAAAATGGGGAAAATAATAATATAAACAATAACAACAACATGTCGGGGTAGAGAGCAATCCCTCCCAAAAATGAAAATATAACAGAAGCAATCCCAGTTATGGTTCTTTGCATGTAAAGTAGTCAGAGAGGAAGGAGTCTGTAGCAGTGCTTTCTCTTTGAGATACTCCTGCTAAACTTCTGCTAAATCTCAGCCAACCTTCCGGGAACACAATATTAAAACACAGAGCCAGACTAGAGAGATGGAGAGTATTGATAGAACTGACGTCTCTCTCTGTTTCTATACATAAGCCTAAGGTCACAGTGACATCTGTTTCTCAAGTGCCTGCCTGAAATAAAGACCTTGAGTGTTTTGATGCATCACCCACCTGACTCAGGGTTATTCCTTGCTGACTTCCAAACAGCTGCCGAATTGTATAAGCTATGGCAATGGTAGAGGGATTTGGGTTTTTTTTGGGGGGTAGGGGTATATTTTAACATATTAAAATGTTATTTTTTGTATTTTTCAACACACCCAAATCCTCAAAATGGAATCGAATGCACATGTTTTCAACAAGTCCAGCTTTTAAAGTACAGGTGGGAAGCCTGTGGCCTCCCAGATGTAGCTGGACTACAATTCCCATCTCGCATTTCCACATTGGAAAAGAGTCATAGTAACTTGCTCTTATCAAACAATCACAACTGTGTCTTCCTCCATATCAAGTGTGGGGAACCTCTGGCCTTCCAAATGTTGCTGAACTACAACTCCCATCATCCCCGGCCATTGACCATGCTTGATAGGGCTGATCCACATCTGGAGGGCAAACGTTTTCCCGACGCTTGCATTATGCTATCTGACAGTGGCTCGGGTTGCTAATAACCCTGAGATCTGAAAACATTCAAGTCAGAAGTGCCCACGTAATGAAAACTGCCCAGTTATGGGAAGCTGGCATTATTCCATGTTTTCAGATAGAAAGAGGGCCTTTCCGTTTCACCTTAAATGAGGATTTTCCCACTGCCATCTCAAGTTTCGTTACGGAGGAGGGATTGAATCATAGGGCTGGCTTTCTTTTGGCTGACAGCAGCACTGATAGATTCCGTTACATTTTCCCCAACCTGCAAAATGTCAACCCATTAGAAAAAAAATGCAGACATTTCACATTTTATTTCTGATGAGTATTCTCTACCCCAGCCCCTTCTTCCTGAATCATTGGCATCTGGTTATTAGTCGTAGCATTCCTAGTTCTGACACAGTCAGTTCAGCATTTGCTAATGTCAGCAGAGACACACAGCATTGCTGTCCCCCCCCCCTCCACCTTTCCCTTTCTTTGCAGAATGGTGCTGCCTTTGGCTCCAGACTTGAATTAGCCTCCCCCTCCTCTATAGAAAGACTCACAAACACTTCCAATCTCAGCGTTGAATGAGCACAAACCATATTTGATTTCCAAGTACCAAGGAAAGAAAGACACACAAAAAAAGGAAAAGGAAAAGGAAAGGAGAACGCTGAATTCCCCTTAACAACAAAACTCATTTGAATTGCTCTACAAAGATTGTCTGGGTAGATGCTCGTGAACACAATGCTGCATTCTGTTGTAATTAAGCAAAATAAAAGTTCTGTTTGTGATGAAACAATTTGGCTAAGCTGGTTTTTCATTGCAGAAAATGGGTTTGTAACTCTCCACTTATTCAGGAACACAGGAGCTAATTAGATTCTCTCCTGCCATTATTTTTAATTTTTTGCCGTTACAATAGTTGTTATCCCCTTGTCTTAAAATTAATGAGGTTAGAAAGCTCACTTCTTGTTCCTTTTTAAAGTTCAGGTTGCGGCTGAGCATCTAGAAATTTAACTTGGCGTACAATTATGCACCGAGGATTCTTTTCCTGCCTTTCTCTCCCCTGAATCTCTTTTCTTTAAAGAATCCTTTGATTTTTGCTGCAATTTTTGCTGATTGCATTTATTTAAGAGCGATGAAGGGGAATTGTTAGGCGCATCATAAACAGGCTAGATCTCCAGCATTAAAAAAACATGGGTCAAATTTGTATCGGGCAGCTCAAAAATTATGGATTTCCCCTTCAGTTCTGCCTCTACAAATGGCCATCACAATTTGAGGGTTCTTTTAGTGAATCCCAACATAAATGTTTATCTGAATGCAGATAAATATCGGTTTTACCACATTTAGCACCATTCAGTAAGAAAACCAGTTGGAAATATCTGGGAAATGTCACCTCTTAGTGATTTCCTCCCCCACTTCCAAACCAATTATCTTGCTTCATTTCATAACATGTGCAAAAATGCATCTATTAGTGAATCTGGCATACCACTATGCTCTGCCAAATATGCATATCAGGTAAAAACTACACAAAATTTGCATGAGAATGCTGACAATTTTTCATGAGAACTTAAAAAAAAAAGCAAAGCAATGTGGAAATGTGGATAACTGAGTTAAAAGGTAAAGGTAAAGGACCTCTGACAATTAAGTCCAGTTGCAGACGACTCTGGGGTTGTGGTGCTCATCTCGCTTTACAGGCCGAGGGAGCTGGCGTTTGTCCACAGACAGTTTTTCCGGGTCATGTGGCCGGCATGACTAAGCCGCTTCTGGTGCAACAGAACACCAAAACCAGAGTAGCGCACGGAAACGCCATTTACCTTCCCGACTGAGTGGTACCTATTTATCTACTTGCACTTTTTGGTGTGCTTTTGAACTGCTAGGTTGGCAGGAGCTGGGACAGAGCAACAGGAGCTCACCCCATCACAAGGATTCAAACCACCAACCTTCTGATCGGCAAGCCCAAGAGGCTCAGTGGTTTAGACCACAGCGCCACCTGCGTCCCTTAATTGAGTTTAAGGAGCAGGAAAAATAAGAAACTGAAATTGACAGAATCACCCCTTGCTAATTAGACTTTGCACAACCCCTGTTTCGCTTTGGTTTCTTCTCTGCCCCACAGTTATCTACTAACCCCACTTACTGCATCTGCAGACATCCTTGCTGTTCCTTGACTCAGTTTCCCTTTGATGCTCACGCCTGGGTTTCCTGGGTTTGCATGAAGCACTACATGGCCTGTGTGCTGCCTTTAAATGTTGCTCCTCATTGCTTTGAATCACATTGTCGTCTCGTATTGTTATGCCTCATCATTACATTTGTAAGCCACCATGAAAACTGATGTCTAAAGTCAGAAGAAGCATGCGAATATATAGATATATAGATATAGATATAAACACATGTGAACAGAAGAGGGCTGAGGGGGGAAACAGACTCTCAGAAACTTTGCCCTGTCTGTGGGTGGCAGTGTGTGTGTAAGGGGGGTGCCGAAAGAGAAAATTTCCCAGGGAGTGAGCCATGTTCCTCAATGGGGAAGAAAATTCTCTTTGCTCAGCTGGTACAACAATATCAGCACAAAATCCCACAAAGTAGGCATTTAGCAATGCATTTTAAAACCTATTCTCTCTCCAAATATGCATTTCTAAATGCATTATCTCCCAAACTGCCTATTTTCAGATACATTTTGGTAATTATTTTGGAAGCAAGAACTGCATCAGAGCATTGGGAAAGCACAAAATCTGGTGACCAAGAGCTCTTTGATCTGCCCATTAGTCCGAGAGGTGCAGATGGACGGTGGTATCTAACTAACACTATCATCAGCCCAAAAAATTGTGCTTCAGCATCAAGATCCCCCCACATCTCTTCCCCCCACATGCAACCCCCCCCCTCACAAAATCTGCTCCAGAGAGTTGTGGGAACCCATACAGCAAATATATGGGTTACATGGGGGCAAGGAGAGGGAAATCCTGTTGCACAAGCAGAAATCCCTGTGCTGGCAAAACACATTACTTAGCAATACTGTGGATGCAACCCATAGACAGTTTATATGAGAGTGCAGAATGACTGAATTCCCACACAGGATTTTTCGCAGGGAGGCACCTCCAAGAAGCACATGATATGTATGTAGAAAGAGATACAGGCTACCAGTGTATTTCCTACTTGTTTGCTTTCCATGCACAAAAGTCACAGCTTTGGCTTGCCAACATTTGGGGGGCACATTCTCAACATAAATTCAAAGCACTATGATAACACTCTCAACTGGCATGGCTTCTCCCAAAGAATCCTGGGAGCTGTGGTTTGTTAATGTTGCCGAGAGTTGTTAGGAGAACCTTCATTCCCCCTCCCAGAACTACAATTCCCGGAGTTCCCTGTGAGGAAGGATTGGTTGTTAAGCCAGTCTGGGAATTGTAATTCTGTGTAGGGAATGGGGAGGTCTCCTAAGAACTCTCAGCACCTGTAATGAACTGCACCTTCCAGAAATCTCATGGAGAAGCCATGATTATTCAAAGTGGTATAGCCCTTTAAACATATGGTGTGAATGTGAGCCTAGTCACCACATATTTTAATGGCTACAATAAAATGTCTCTTACAAACCTATGTTTACAGGGGGGAGGGAACCTGTCATGTAGATACATTGAGAAGGTCTGTGCAGGTAGATGTGTGCCCACGGGCACCAGGTTGGCAATCCCCATCATAGCCCTGGATGTTGCCTTTATAGATCCAGAGACCCAAAAGCAAGAGTCAGCCGCTCGTAACCTGTGTGTGCTGGAAATACAGTACAATTTTTTTTTAAGGGAAGCAATAAAAATCAATGCATCATTACTGGAACTATCCCCCGGTATTAAAGAAAAAAGAGGGGAAAGAGGAATGGCAGTCCCATTATCCAAGCCTGTATTGCCGCGGTCTCCTTTTGCAATCTACCCATGCACTGTGGTCATTATCAATTTTTAATTAGACGAGTGCCATTCAGCTAGTTAAACAACAACCGAAAGCAGTGCTTTGCATGTACTGAGACTGGAGGGACAGGAACGGATGGGGGCTGGTGGGAGGGGGAAGCACTCACTAGAGAACGAAACTACAAGAGTGTAAAACATTTAAGAGCAGTTACTTCATAAAGAGTTCCAGATGGGAGGAGCTCGGCACAGATGTGTTCTATTCCAGGACTCCGAGTCAATCAGTGTTGCAATAAAATTACAGATTAATGAATCAATCAGCACAAAGGGTTGCCAGCCTCTTTGGTTGCTAATTGTTGCAGTGGGGATTGGTGAGGAGCGGGAGGGGGTAGCTTGGGGGCAATGCAGCTCTTAAGTTAGCAAGAGAGGGTTTCTTATGAGCTTTGCAAATCTCTCAACAGCCTTCCTGTACCCTTCCAGATTTTTATTTTATTTCAGCTCATGTTGGTGCCAGCCAGCATGCTCAGTGGTGAGGGGTGGTGGGAGCTGCAGTGCAGCAACATATTGAGGGCCACAGGTTCCCTATCCCTAATTTACAGTGGCTCTGTGGGTTAAACCACAGAGCCTAGGACCTGCTGATCAGAAGGTCAGCGGTTTGAATCCCCGAGACTGGGTGAGCTCCTGTTGCTCAGTCCCTGCTCCTGCCAACCTAGCAGTTCGAAAGCACCTAAAAGTGCAAGTAGATAAATAGGTACTGCTCCGGTGGGAAGGTAAACGGCATTTCCGTGCGCTGCTCTCGTTTGCCAGAAGCAGCTTAGTCATGCTGGCCACATAATCCGGAAGCTGTGCACCGGCTCCCTCGGCCAATAAAACAAAATGAGCACCACAACCCCAGAGTCAGCCACGACTGGACCTAATGATCAGGGGTCCCTTTACCTTTAAAAGGGAAATATGCTTAGTAGCACCCTCCTTTCCCAGCACAGGCACTACCATTTATTGCCTTTCCAGTCAAAGTAAGGAAGAAGCAGGTTGGAGAGAGCAATAAAGCAAGAGACAGTTCTCTTCCCACATAGAGACTGGTGCAGTCCTTAAAATAAGCTCTGCAGGTCTTGCTTTCCATACCATCACCTTGGGCTGTTTGGTCAACAAGCACAAAAAGCAAGGCCTTTTTAGTGTTGGTGCTATAGGTCTAGAATACCTTCCCTATTAAAACCTCTCTTTCCCCCACCCCCTTTCCCCCTTTAAACTTAAAACCTCTCTTTTGATAAGCCCTCAATGTCTTGCTGCTGCCAAGTTCTTTGTATTATATTTTAAATTGTTGCCGTTTCATTTGTTTATGGTAGCATTGCTTGTTCTTTTGCCATACATATCTTTATTTCTGTCTTATTCTGTGTGGCCACTCTGAGAAGTGTTATATATTAGCAGATTTTGCTTTATGTCCTACTTTTTTTGTCTGCTGGGTCCATCTTACATGAATTAGCAACACTGAGCCATTGGCTGCATTCACGTGGCAGTTTATTCCATTTCCCCCAATGTTTTTCTAACTACGAATTTTCATGTTATATGTGAGCTTTCGCACAACATAAAAGCCACTTCCATAAAGGTAGTGGAATGTAGTGCATGTTTAGTGCTCACTTCCATGTTATTTGATTCCAGGTGGGGGAAATCCATTTGCAGCCCCCTTAATACACAACATAATGAGTGCAAAGTGACAAAATGTGGAGCAATATACCAGGATAAAGTACTTTACTGCTCTTTTCATGGAGCAATCATGGGGCAATGGAAGAATGCATGTGCAGAAAGGGTGGGGGAGTCATGATGCCATCCAGTGACATTTGTAGTTGGCTCACACCACACCCAGTGGTGCGAATGGAATTTAGCATAGCCACAGTTCCATAGCACAACAGGTACTGCAGTGTAAATGGAACCTTAGAAAAAGAGACAGAAGTGCCAGCATTATAATCAGGACAACTAATGCAGTATTCCCCGTGTCTGAACGCAACCTTGCACTCATGGAATATCCTCTCTTCTAGTATGGCCCCAAGAAAGAGAATGAAAATATCTGCGTCCTGGCATTCCTCATTATGTCTGAATGGGGAACTCTGTTTGTTGGAACAAGCCAGGATCAGAAATCATGGTTTGATCCTGGTATATTTCAACAAACCTTAGTTTGTAGAGTTTAAACTTTATGAACTAACCAGAGTTTGCCCCTTTCACATGTAACTATAAACCATGGTTAGCTAAACCAGGAATCAAACAATTCCTCCTCACCGGCATGCTGGAGGAGGAGAGATGAAGCAGCAGCAGCAGCACAGAAGCATGCTCTCATACTGCTAAACTGTGGGCTAATGTTACTTCTGAAGTAGGTCCTATGTGAGAATGAGTTGTAAATGAATCTCACGCAAGTTCCTATCACAGCACTACAGCTGAGGACTTTCAGTGTGTCAAACAAAGGAGGAGGCACTGCTTTGATATTGGAGGGGAGTGTCCCTGAAATCATTCTATCCAAGGCCCCCACCCCAAACCTGGAACCAGCACTGCCCATCCCAGACACTCCTTCCAACACTTTTGAAAAATACTTGAATTCTCTGTCTCCTGAATACATAGGAACACTGCCTTATACCGAGTCAAAACCATTGGTCCATGTTGCTCAGAACTGTCTACACATAACCGGCAGTAGCTCTCCATGAGTTAAGGCAGGAGTGTCTCTCAACTCTATCTAGAGATGCTGGGGATTGAACCTGGGACCTTCTGCTTGCAGAGCAGATGTTCTACCACTGAGCTATGACCCTTCACCCCTTTATCCTTGAAATAATAACCAGCTTCTCTATTTCTCTCTCTCTCTTGTCTCACTTGATCCAGGCCCAGGAGCAGTCCACGATGGCAACAATGCAGCTTCCAGAGCGATGGCCTGCCTCTGGCTATCAGGCACCCTCTTTGCTCATTTCCTCCTCAAGTTTTGATAAGAAAAGTGAGGGTCCTTGCAGATGACGCCTGGCTTCTCCCACACCACAGACTTTTAACCATCCACACTGCTGGGGGGTGGGAGGGGGTTAAGAAACAGCAACAGCCGTCTACAGCTTGAACATACTGCCGGAAGGGCAAGGGGAGGGGGAGGACCAGCTGGGTTCCAGGTCAAGCACCCATTCAGGATCCGCCAATCATGGGCATTTCCCAAAAGCAGAATTAGTTTTCATTTCCCTTCCCTTTGACCCCACCACCCTTCGAAAATACCCTATTTATATATTAAAAAGAAAAAGAAAACATGTCAACCTCTCATTTTACCATCCTCAGTGGAGCCCGCCCCAAAAATTGCCCCAGGAGAATAAGACCTCTTGGTCCTGAGAGATGATGCACAACAGGAAGTCGGGGAGGGGGGGAAGCAAGTCAAAAAGTGTCCTATTATCTCTGTGTCTCTTGAGCAAAAGGATTGTTCTTTCTACTTGTAACACTGTACATACCTGTTCATGTTTCTAAGTGTCCGATTACACTCTGGTTTCAACTCGCTTCCGTCTGGATGGATGTTTTCATGGGGTTGCAACCCTGCCTCCAATGCCATCCTCTTGCCCCATTCCCTCCCACCCTAGCATATGGATTGTATATGGAAGCATGAGGGCTGGGAGGGACGATGGTCCGCTCACACATTCAGACAGAGATTTCCTCCACTGTTGGGAGCACATGAAAAGGAAGCCCGGGGTGTGCCCGGCTTCCTCTCCCCTCTTTTTAAACTCAGAGTGACTCCTCAATCTCGATAAATTGACAGAACAGCAAGTCATGCATCTCCCATTTATCAGTATAATCATACCACTGTTCTGCCCATTCACCCATCCATCTAATTATCCATCCATCTAATTATCCATCCATCTGCCTTTCCAGCCATATATTTGCCATATTTATCAATCTATCAATGTAATTATCTGGAGTCCCCCCCCCTTTTTAATACGAATATCTCCTTCTCGGTTTCCCATCTGCACTTCCACCCATCCATCAGTATAATCACCTTTATTGAGTTGCACCTTCATGTAGTCAACATTTAAATTCCTCATAATTTAACCCATTATTATTTTGAAATTTTGTGGGAGCCTCGTCTCTTTTTTTCGGGAGGGGGTGCCTTTTCTGTAAAAGGAGGACATTGAGGGGCAATTCACGTAGGGTCAGAACCAGTGGCACAGATAAACAAATAAGGTACATTATAAAATCAAAGAGAATTGTGACCACAAAGGCATAGCATTCAGTAGCACTCCGCCAGATACGCTTATGCGGAAATCATTGGTTTTTATGCCTCTCATATCCTCGCCTTAAAATGGCATAAACCTGTCCGTAACTAAATTTTTGCAGTTCTAAGCATTGCCTTAAAAGTAAGTCACTAAAGATGACATTGTGATTTTTTGGGGGGTGGGTGGGGAGTATTCTACCATTTATTACAGTGCTCCCAATATTCTTTAGCATATGGGCTTTGAAATAGATTTGGCACATCATCTCTCCAGCCCAAATTTGCCCTGCCATCCCCTTTGTCCACTGACAAGTCCATCCCATCATAAGCTGCCAATGGGGGGGGGAATTCCTTTGCTAGTTTATTGGGACATTCGCCTGGCATTTGTTTAAGAACCTTTTGAGCAGGGGGGAATTGAGCACCAACTCTTTCCAAGTATTTTATTTACATTGAAGGGGAGGGGAAAGGAAACGGGAAGGAGAAATCAAGAAAATCATGATTTCCTGCATCTCTGAGGCTCTCCTCTGAGCCCTAAAAAGAAAAGGTTGGGGGATCTTTCAGGTCACTGTTTGCTAAAGCCAAGCAACGGATCACATTGTCAAAAGTTTCATTTCACTCTGAGGACTCAGTTTCTGAAATTTCTGGCACTGCCCACTCCTTGCCTGATGGGTGCAGGACATGACCTACACGGAGAGCCACTTCTGCCCAAACAACAACAGAGGTTGTGGCAGAGAAGGAGTTCTGGTGCCAACAAGGAGTGCAGGAATCTATTTTCTGGGACGTGATGTCTTTGGAATCTATTTTGTGGACTGAAAGCATGACAACGACAGACATCTACCAAGGTTGATTTGGAGAGATATACTATCAACAGGTCAGCGCTCTTTAAATCAAACATTGCCCATTTCAGATCTTGCCCGAGGACTCAGTAGGACAAATGGGGATGAATAGAGTAATTACACACTATTTTATGAAGACCAGCTGTGTGGGGGAACCAATTAGCTCTCTGTCGAATTTATGCTGTTTCCTCTGTTATGCATACAGGTGGGAAAAGAGATGGAAAAACTAGTAACAACAGTTTACCCATGCTACATTTTTTCCCCTCTTAGACAACTTTCCCCATAGAATGATGGTCTTGAGACCATCCTGTACAAGTCAAGACTGGAAGTCAAGTCAAGACTGGAAGTCCCAAAAGCAGTAAGGAAGTATGATGCCTGCTGTACTGAGCTGCTAACAGCCATGTCTTGGGAACACTAAAATGACCTTGTGGATGGCAAGTGACTGGTGGTGATTCCCAATGGGTCTACCTGGATGATTCAAGGTGTCTAGATTATCTATACATGTAAAACACGAATGATTTAAAAGAGTCTGATATTTACTTATACAAGACTAAACATTTGGGTGGTATATTCATTTTTTTAAGCAAAACAGGTTGAAAGGCTCAGACTTTGCTTTGACATGAATGATGAACACAAATCCACCATAAATGCATTGTTATTGAATGTACAGCCTTTGCTTCCCATAGCTTATTTTTTTTCTGCTGAAAGTAGCAAGCTTTCCTTCACATATCAAGAAATGGAGATGTAGTAGTCAGGCCCTTATGGGGGGTGGGGAAAAGGGAGGGAGATAAGAGAGAGAACTGGCGCATACGGCTTCTGAACATGTTTTTTGTTGTTCCGTCAATTTTAGCATACGCTGTCCTTCCAATAGTGGAATGATGGGGCAGCGTAGCTCAACACACAAACACACACACAATACCTTCTAAGGAAGGAAAAGCACCTTAACTGGAAGGCTGCGCAGAAGCATGTTACTATGAAGAGAGCAAAATCACAAGCCATTGGGATGCTGATTGAATCTCTACAAGGAATTTGCAGCAGTGTCTTTTAATGCAATATAGTTTTGTGCCCCAGCAGGAATTGCTTTGCTGGATGAAGTCAAAACTCAGCTAGATGCCACTTCATGCTTATGATGGAGATGGCCTTTCACTATCTAGCCTCTAAGGATATGGGAGAGATTTGACTTGTTCTGACTCCAGCAACAGGTTGAGTCTACTGGATTGTTTTATTAGTGGTGTGTGTGTGTGTGTGTGTGTGTGTGTGTGTACACGCACGCGCACACACACACACACACGTTCTTCAGCTATGTTCCTAGTTGACTTAGATCAATGTCAAAGTTGACCTAAGCATAAGAACTGTTGTGTTTGAACTGGCTCTGGAAGTCATTAGATAGAATTCTAGGGCCTCTTGTTCCTTGGACAGAATTGGTGTAAACCTGGAGACACAGAGCGTCATTAGTCCCCAAAGGATGACTGACTGTAACAGAGTTGTGGGTGGAAGAGACATTGTAACTTTCAGAAACAGGCTAGGGAAATAAATTATATTTGAAATCCTGCTGGGAAACTCCTGAGGGCTTAAATATGGAAGTTTCGCTGAGCAATCAGCTCTAGAAAGCTAATCCCAGGCAATTCTATTCTGTGAGCATTGTGTTGATTTTGCACGCCAGTCTCTGGTACCTTGTCTTAGAATGTCCTGCAAGCCCCATGGAGGAGGGCTGGAACTAAGTGGAAGGATTGAGGAGAACCTCTACCTTCAAATGATGATGACAATGATGAAGTTCTGTTGGAAGTTTTCTGTAAGGAAAGTGGATAATTCCTTCCAGAACCATGTGCACTGAAGAACTGGTGATTCACCATGTACTGTACTAAATTTGCCTGATAGCCGTTAAAATTAAGTGCCTGATGCATGGTGTTTGCAAATATTATCTGGATGCATTCAGAACAAAGTTCTTTAAAAGGCGTGTTTTGAGGGCTGGATAGCTCCATGCACTGGCCCTCTGGTACCCTGAGATCTGCAGATTAAGGGTGGTATACAAATTTAATAAATAATAATAATAATAATACAAAGCTTAGCTGTGACTGGGACTGGCGCAGCAAACATGGGCCTCCATTCATATCAGCAAGGCCTTGCAGGAAGCTTCCAGTCTGGCTTCACTGAAATGAATGGAGATTGTGCAGCACCAGCACTTGGTAAGTCATGTCAGTTGGTTGTGAATGAACCCAAGTTCAGTTGCCTGTGCCCATTCACTTCAGTGAGACTTTGTATGAGTAGCTGGACCCAGGATTGCTGCCATTGATCCTAATCATAGTCACTTAAGTCTCACTGAAATCAATAGGATAAGTTAGCTGTGAATGGCACGAACCCTAGTAACTTCCATTTGTTGGAGGAGACTTCACATCTGAGGCTTAATGAGGCTCTTCTGCCATGAAACATTGGAAGTTGCCTTATACCAAGAAAAAAGCTTTTTTATTGACTTCACAGTGATTAGGAGTGGTTCTCCAAAGTTTCAGACAGGAGTCTTGGGCAGCCTTCACACCATATGTTTGAAGCACTATGATACCACTTTAAATGGTCGTGATATCTGGGAGCGCTAGTTTGTAAGAGTTCTGTGAGGTGACAGGAGGCCCCCTTGTTCCCTTCCCAAAGTGGTTTAACAATCAATCCCTCATCACAGGAACTTGGGGAATTGTAGTTTTCTTTTGAGGGGTGTTAAGGGGTCTCTCCTAAAAACCTCCAGCAATCTCAAAAAATCAAAGCTCCCAGAATTCTTTGTGGGAAGCCATGACTGTTTAAAGTTGCATCATAGTGCTTTAAATACATGGTGCAAATGTAGCCTTTTCTGACCCTATCTAGAGATGTGTGTGTGAGAGAGCCTGGGACTACTTTGCATAGGATCTGCCACTGAACTGTGCAGCACATCCTATCAACACAAGGATCCCCTCCCCCCACATACTCTTAAAATCTGTTCAGAGGGTCCTCCCATCCTTCCAGAGCAGGTTTGGGGAGCCTGTGGGATGTGCACGGGAGGAGGAGAGGGGCGAAAGTCTCATTGCACAAGTGGAAATTCTTTCCCTGACAGGACAGCTTAGTTGATTGCCACTATTCATAATGGGAATGCAAAGGCTGCATTGGCCAGAATGCTTGTTTGCAATACAAATCATTTATCCTTGTCCAAACTGATAATGCAGATAGCATGTGAAAAGTTGAAGGGCAGTGTGAACCTCACTTATGTATGAAGAGCATGCCGAATTGCTTCAGGAAGATGCTTTGGCATCTTCCAAAAATTATCCTCAAGAAAGCAGAAATACAGGGCAGAGCCACACTGTTCATTTAAAGCACATCTAACACACATTTTAAGCACACACCTTTCCCCCAAAGAATCCTGGGGACTGTGGGAACTGCAGATTATAGCTCTGCGAGGGGAAACTTCAGTTCTGTGATTCTTTGGGGGAAGTCATGTGTATTGAATGTTCTTTCAATGGCTGGTGTGGATCTACCCATACTATATAAATCTCCAAGCGACACCTGTGTTACAATTAAGCTTAATGTCAATGTGCCACAAGGCATTTTGGATGTGGGGGAGGGGGAATAATAATAGCCATCTTCAAGTATCTGAAGGGCTGTTGCATGGAACAAGCCTGTTTGCTGCTGTTCCAGAGGGAAAGGCCCAAACCAGCAGATATAAATTACAAGAAAGGAGATTCTGACTAAGCATTAGGAAGAACTTTCTTATGGTAAGAGCTATTTGGCAGTGGAACAGAGTAGCTTGGAAAGGGGTGAACTTTCCTTCACTTGATGTTTTTTCAACAGAGGTTGGCTGGCTATCTGTCAAGGATTATTTAGCTGTGATTCCTGCATTGCAGGTGGTTGGACTAGATTGCCCTTGGGGTCTTTTCCAACTCTACAGTTCTATGGTTCTATGATTTTAATAATATGTATGCAACTTAGATTATTTTCAACCGAATAATACTAACACCTCAACATTTTTTAAACACACACACGGAGAGACAAGAAATTGTAGGTCAAAAACAGCCAACTTCCTTTCTTTGCTGCCAATAAAAATAATAAGGAATGGTTTCCTGGTGCTTATTAACAAGGAATGCAACAATGACGACAACAAAATAGTAGAGGAAGTTTGCAACAAAGTTTGGTACAGCAAAATTGTGGTGTCTTTCTGAAAATCCTCATGAAAACTGGCAATGTGAGCAGAAGACTGCATTCTACATATATGCCTGATGGCTAGAGTTCCTGATCAAGATGATGCAGTGGTCAATCCTCCTCCCGAAGAAGAATCTTCTCAAATGCATCTTTTGAGCATCCATGAGCAGCAGTTTCAGAAAGCTGTGGATGCACATTGGACACGCTCCTTGCTGTGCCAAGGAAAGGGGTGCAACAGCCTTGCGGAAGAACTGCTCCTTACTGCCAAAACGACAGTCTTTGCCTCTCACCATGGAGAGGCTTGGAGAAAGGGAAAGCCAAAGACTTCACACTGAGACAGCTACTGATCTATATGCTTCACAACCACCAACAGCAAAAGTTTAAGCCATTTGTGTGTTTCTAGATTTGGGGAACTAAAAGGAAAAATTATGTACAAATTCCCCTCCATGCACACACACACAAACAAAAGGGGGAGTTCCAAATAACCTTTATAAATGGCAAGCATTATACCTACTGGCATCTGAGAACAAGCCTTTTAAAAACAAATAAATGCCAAAGTCCGCTCTACATTCATTCGAGGACAAACGCTCTCTGCAGTTTTAGAAGCATAGAAGAATACATTTGATCTGTGTATATTATCCATTAAGGCTGCAACCCAAAGCTTCATGGAGGTTTCTGTGTGCATGTGAGGCTCCATGAAAGCTCATGTGGAGCTCTGTGCACATCCTCAGAGCTGTTGCATGCAAACCAGATTGGAATATAAGTAGCCAACGCTTTCGGATATAGGCTTGGTCATATTCCCTAAAACTTGCATATTTCGTAAATCTGCATTCACCCTGACTGTAGATCCCTGTGCAATCATAGATGCACAGAGCTTTCCTGCACATATGGTGTTCCCCTTTCAGTTCATAAGGGTTTATTCTGTGCACTGAAATATTCTTTGGGGTCTGCTCCCTCCAGTGAAATGAATGGGGAAGCCCTACATGCGCTCAGGAGCTCCCATGCCTAGGAAAGATGACTGAGCAAAACAAGTGTGTCAGATTTTGTTCAGGTCTGCTTAAAACAAAACAAAACCCAACCTGCTAGATTTAAGGCCAAGACAACTAAAGGGAAAATTAAACGGATCTGTCTCAAAAGCAAACAATGTTGACGCCTGGTCCTTTGCATCAAGGACATCGACTATGGCTCCCCACCACACACAGTTTCGTGATGGAGACTTTCCCTTAGCCCTGATGAAGCCACACCACTCACTCTTCTAAGTTAAGCAGACAAAAATAAGACCCAGAATTGAATAATTGCTTCTGTTTGCAGCTACTGGGGAGATTATTATTTTTAGGGGGGGGGTCATTCAAGTTACTTGTGCAATGTATAAGTGCAATTGTGAGGAAAACATGTTGGGTGTATGAAACCGTTAACCTGTCAGATTTCAGAGTCCTTATCTTTGCTAGACTTACACGTTCTTCTGTGACTTATAAATGGTGCAATTCTTCCAGCTGTGTCAAAGCTATGGGCGTGAACAATGTTTTCACACAATTTTATCCTTTTAAAAAAAGAAAACTAAAAAAAATAAGCAAAGTAGTAAATCAATTATCAGTGTTAAAATGCTTTAATGAGAAAAAAGAGAAAAATCAAATGGAAGTTTTCAAAGGCTTTTTTAAATTTTATTTTATTTTATTTTATTCTGTCCGCCTTCTAGAAAAAAACTTTTAAAATTTATTTTTTTGATCTCTTAAAGCAAACAAGATCAAGTCTCTTTTTCCTGTCAATAATCGTATTAAAAAGGGTGAATATACTACCTGAAATTTGTGCATGTTACATTGTAGTTGTAACCTTTTCTAATTCAGGAAGAATAAGAGATGGTTGTGATTGTGCAGTGTATCAATAAAGTTTGACAAAATTTGTACCTTTGGGGAAATTTTATACAAGGCTATATTTTATTCCATACTTGCACACACCCCAAAATACATAAGGCTATACTCAACATTCATCACACCCAGTAGTGTGACTTGAGTAACTGAAGTCCATTGATTTTTAATTTTTTTGGGGTCCTACTCTGAGTACGACTTGGTACCACCATTATTATTTTATTTTCATTTATTTAACATAAATATATGGACAGGGCCAGGTTGGGAAAAGCATAATGTAAAGGGTGGGGAGAGCCTTGGGAACAGAACCCTTGCCTTTGAGGTCCTGGGTGGGGAGAATGAAGCCCAGAAATCTGTCAGTTGTGCTTTACCTAGGCAGTCCTCTTAAGTGATGGACAATTACTGCCCAGAAATCCTCCTGCCTCCATTTGCCCCTTTAGGGGCTCTTGGTACATGTCCCCGCTTCTGCTCTTTTCTTAATTATTATTTGTAGTATTTATTTATTGCCTTTATGGTCCTTTTTTTTTTTTTTGCCAAAAAGCTCAAGGTGGCACACATGGTTCTTCCCCCTCCTCGTTTAACCCTCAAAACAATCCTGCAAGGTAGATTTAAGCTGACAGGCAGTGACTGGCCCAAGGTCACCCAGTGAGCCAAATGGGGATTTGAAGGTCCCAGTACTCCACATGGTGGCACCTTCAGCCTGAAACCACATTTGGTCTCTGCTACAGTAACAAGAACTGAACATTTCCACGCATGAGAAAGGAGGGTGAGGAAGTGAACATCAGCCAGAAAATAAGAGCATATGTGATACAATAAACTTATTTTAGATCCCCATATTCTGGGAACCCTCCTCCCTGATCAACTGCCCTCTAGATGCCTTTATAGGTCTATCCATTGACCTGTTTACCCCAGAAAACACACAATGATTTTCTCCCCATCTCTCTTCACCCCTAGAGGAATGGCTCATCATCCCATTTTCCATAGCCTTATTTTGCTCTTCTCATCATTCATCACTGACAAAACACTATTCCCTATCACTCAGCACACCAACAAGCCACACATGTGCGCATACAGAGGTTCTCCATCTTTTCCCATTCATCTCCACTCACACATCCATCAATACATTCTACCAAACACAACCATCCTCACCATCATAAGCTTCCATCGCTTCTGCCAATCCAAACCCAGTGTGATTTAGACTCGGCTCATACCACTTTTATGAAAATGCTTCAGCGTAATGAACTCTTTCCTTTTATCTCTCCTCCGGCATGAGAAAGCTGTGTGTAGCTAGTCTACAAATACACCAGTTAAACAGAGCTGATAAAGAAAAGGTATTGTGTCCAACATGTTATTATCATTTTTTTTTTAAAAAAAGCACCTCTGTAAAAAACAAACAAAAACACCAGAAATGCTTCCAGAAATGTAAAACCATTAAAGATGTTTCTGTCTCTAATAAGAAGTATCAAAGGCAGAGGGGGAAATCAAGCTGCTGGGGGCAGGGAGAAAATTAAAGGAGATCAAAGAGGAACATGTGCTTAACTCCTTTCTACCAGCCTTATCTAATTTGGCCATTAGGATATATTTGGGGGCTGTTACGAAACCAGCTACAATTACGGTATTTGGTCTTACCCTTGATTTGAATTGTGCAGCAGGGAAAGGAGATTCTAAGCAGGAGTCAGGGCTGTAAGACAACCTTCCCTTATGTCTCGGGGTACTTCCCACAGATGGCACAAAGGCTGGTAATCTGAGTCCGTCCCAATCTTTGGAAGTGAGGCACAGAGGCACAGTAACTCACTGAGTCTTGCTTCCTAGTGTACATATATAATTAAGGCTTTTGCTATCTAGGCACCCACAGCTTCTCTGTATTTTTAAAAAGCCATTCTAAATGGAAAAAGGATGGAGGCACGATGAGAAATAAGAAGAAAATGGGGCTATGGATATCAATAGCCTCTGTGTGTGTTTGTGTGCGTACATGTATGCATACATTAGGAGTATGCACTGACCACAAGATTTACTTTGGAGCATGACTTCACATTTTGGAAAACACGCTGCCATGGTTTCAGGCACATTCATAGGTCACCCGATTCAGCTTGGGGAAATATATATCTATGTATTGCAATCGCTTTATTTTGGATAGAAGTAGATAAAACTTGCAGGCACAACAGCCCCTCCAGAGTGGGTAAAGCCTGCAAAATTAGAGGCCCAGAGGCTTTTGTGTTGGTCAACATTAAGAGTTAGATTTTTAAAAAGGAAACTTCTATAACTCCCCTCCCCTCAGTGTTGGGGCAGGACTGGATGAGTTTTACTGGCAGAGCTACCCCTTCTGAATAAATCCTGCCAAATTTTAGACTGAGAGCTGATGTGATGAATAGGATGGCCTTTACAGTAATAATAATAATAATGATGATGATGATAATAATAATAATAATAATAATAATAATAATAATAATAATAATAATAGGAATACACGGCTAGACTCACGACAAGCAGTGGGACTAGAACAGCCTCATTCATTTCTTCCATAAATTGGTGTGCAACGTAGCCCTCATCTTGCAACCATCCCAATGATGTGCAGGAAGTGTTGTCCCAGGTAATTATTTGGTGAAGAATACAGTGAATCATATTTGGAGGATATTATCCAAAGTGGCCTTTTTTCTCAAGAGCTGAGAGGGTGGGGGTAATTCGGAAACTTTCTCCAGGAGAAAAGTAACCCAGCAACACACCTTCTGAGAAATTTCAGCTCAGCTCGGCATCCACCACAGGTTCTGGTCCCCATCTTCCTCCTCCCCTTTCCCAATTTCATGGTAGTGACTTTCTGAGCTGCAGGGAAGAACCTGTTCTCCTCCTGAGCAGCCTGACCATGGCAATCGAGCAGATGGACTGTGACATTTTCACTATTGTATTGCAAGGGCTCAGGCCATTAATCAGAGGGTGACATGGGAATCACAAGGGAAATGAGGGGGCCCAGGAGTAATTCGCTGCCATTTACCTGTGAGGTTCCTAGCACAGCCCCTACTTTGCTGCAGGCAATAAGCAGTTGCTGTGCCTAATAACTTTCTACACATGGCCCATCAGCCACCGGTGCCAAGAGTCCCTCCCTTGACCACTGAATGTTGCTTGAACCTGGCAATAGTGGCAAAATTTTCCTTGAGCCCCATCTTCAAGGAAACATGTGTTTTATTTGGTGTAATGCAAAACACTTTTTAAAAATGCAATAATATGTTGTAACAAATAAAAGAATACTTGTGAAGCACAACCCTGGGCGGGGGGGGGGGAGGAGACACAACTGTGCAATGCTACAAGGTGATGCTCACACTAAGTTTGTACATGAGGTGCTGGTGGAGAATCTTTTTCAGCTTAGGGGCTGCATTCCCTTCCAGGCAACTTTTTGAGGGCCAGAGAAAAAAGTGGGTGGGGTAACATACATAAATGCTACCTATCTACAGTAAGGTCATTTACTACACACAGTGATACATTAGGGCTTATGAGGGATGTGGATTGGACGAAAGCATTGTGGCTGAGGAGGTGTGGCCTATGGGGAGTCCCAGGGGCCAGACTTAAAGGTCAGGAGGGCCACCTTTGACCGCCAGGTCCATAGGTGCCAACTCTAAGGGCTGCGGTCCCTTTACCCCCTCAATAAAAAATTTGAAGGGACTGTCCCTCAAAAAATGTTGATACTCATTGTCATTCAAATGGTGTGCACACGCTGCATCATGTGATCAATTATGTGGGGGGGACACACTTACTTTGGCCCCTCCAATATTTTTTTTCAGATCGGCACCCCTACCCAGGTCTGAGGTTGAGACCAAAGTCTTAAAAACTCAAACATAACTTCTGTGGTAAAGCTCTAAGGAAACATTTACATGGAAAACAATTCACTTAAAAAAGAAGAAGTGTACATGCAACAACTGTGAAGCAAAGGATACTGTGGCCGGCTTGTTGGCGATAGCCAAATCATTAAATTAAGAAATACAGTTACATGTAAAAAGCAGGTCTATGTGGGATGCACACTTTTGAGAAATGTTGCTCGTCCGATCACTGATCGGTGACTGCAAATCCAGTCAGATGTTTCACCTTCCCTTGGAATATCCCACTTGGGATACTTTGGCAACATCTCTTCAATAAGAAGTGAAGCTGCTGGCATTTCCATTTGTCAAGTTTTGGCTCCCAATCAAAGATGGCATTCCTTAGATCTTGGGGAGGGGAGTACATCTCATGCCTACTAAGAATGAACTTAAATGCACATATTAAAATGTTTGGAGGCTGTGTCCTGCCTATATTGAATGGCAAAGCTTGTTTTGAACTAGAAAAGAAAGGACAAACCCAGAGTGTGACTTGGATCCTAAAACAAATGAACAAAAGGAAAGTTTGCTTTCCCTCCTTCACATATGCACCCCCAAAAAACTCTCTGCTGTGGGTGAAAGGTAGCATCCTGAACAAGGTGGAACAAGGTGTGTGTGGAGTAGGCTGGCCAGTTACACATGGCTTAAAAAGAGGATTTGCATCACTAAAAAAGAGGACATGGATTTGCATAACATTTGCACGTGGTACTTTGTATGCATAGGCATACATTTAGAAATAATAACTAACATTTAAATTTTCCCTGTTTATGGCTCATGATCTCTAAGCAAGCTTGGCAACCAATAGAGAATGCCTTCAAATAGATGACTGTACTCCAAAAGCCCTTCAAAGTAGAGGACTCTCCTCTGTTAAGTAGGACACATGGCCACCCTAGGTTGGAGGTGAAGGGGACAGGAAACCTTTTTCCCCCTTAACATCTAAATTCTTATGATGCCAAGTATTCCCTTAAACTGAAGGAGCCCAGCCCCTGTTGGTTTTCAAAACCAGGAAGTGAGTAAATCAATCAACATGTGAGGAAAGTCTCAGTGGTAGCGCATCTTCATTGCATGGAAAGGGTCCCAGGTTCAATCATTGACATGACCAGGTAGGGGTGGGACAGACCCCCTGCCTGAAACCCTGGCAGTCAGTGTAGATCAGATTTCTCAACCTTGGGTTCCTAGATGCATTTGGACTACAGCTCCCATCATTCCTAGCCAGCATGGCCAGTGGTCGGGGATGGTGGGCGTTGTAGTTTAAGAACATCTGGTGACCCAAGGTTGAGAAATACTGATGCAGACAATACTCAACTGGATGGATAAACAGTCTGGTTCAGTACAAGGCAGCTTCCCATGTTCCTACCGTCTTTTCCCGAAAGTAAGACATCCCCAAATAATAAGACCTACTTCCAGTTTTGCCTCTTGATGTAATATAAGGCATCCCCCCAAAACATAAGACCTCCTCGATAATAAGGTCTCCCCGAACATAAGGCCTCCCCGGAATATAAGGCCCCCAAAGATACCGTAAGGTGTCTGACTCCTCTGGACTGTAGCGGCGGGCACCGCCGCACAGCTCACTGATTGGCCACAGTGCAGCTGGAGCTGTTCAGGCAGTGGGAGGTCTCTTTAAATCAGAGAGCCCGCACCGCTGCCAGGACAAGCTGCCACCTGCTGCTCGCTCTGCCCTGACGGAGTCTGGCTGACTCACAATTACCGTCTTTTCCCGAAAGTAAGACATCCCCCGAAAATAAAACCTAGCGCACCTTTGGGAGCAAAAATTAATATAAGACACTGTCTTATTTTTATATGCCTGTTGTCTTTGTCCATGGAGTTTTCTTGGCAGGGATACTGGAGTGGCTTGCCGGTTCCTGCTCCAGGTGAATCACGTTTGCTCAAAACTCTCCACTATGACCTGTCCATCTTGGGTGGCCCTGCACAGCATAGCTCATAGCTCCTCCAAGTTATTCAAGCCCCTTCGCCACGACAAGGCAGTGATCCATGAAGGGGCTGATCGCCGAACAATTGATGCTTTTGAATTATGGTGCTGGAGGAAACTCTTGAGAGTCCCATGGACTGCAAGAAGATCAAACCTATCCATTCTGAAGGAAATCAGCCCTGAGTGCTCACTGGAAGGACAGATCCGGAAGCTCCAGTACTTTGACCACCTCATGAGAAGAGAAGACTCCATGGAAAAGACCGTGATGTTGGGAAAGATTGAGGGCACAAGGAGAAGGGGGCAACAGAGGACGAGATGGTTGGACCAGCATGAGTTTGACCAAACTGCGGGAGGCAGTGGAAGACAGGAGTGCCTGGCGTGCTCTGGTCCATGGGGTCATGAAGAGTCAGACACGACTAAATGACTAAACAACAACAGCAACTGTCTTATTTTCGGGGAAACAGGGTATGCCGCTCCTTTAGTCATGCTTGGTTACAATATGGGGGCTGCACAGAGGCAATGTTCATTTGAGTGTTACTAGTATGCCAGAGTTTCATCTGTGAGTCATGTGAGTCCCAGCATTTATGCCCAGAAGCAAGAAAATTTCAGACACTCTGCTTGCAAACAACACCGTGGCCATCCAGTCCACACATCTGGTAAAACCCGATGCAGAAAGAGGTGTGTTGGGGGGGGGGCATCAGAGGCATCAATGTGGGGCCTCCTGAAATGCAGTTAGGAGAGCTTCCTCCAGGCACAGTGGCTTGAAAATTTACTTCTCTTCTGAAGTCCAAATAGGGACTAAAAAAAACCAGTTGGTGCTATTGATTTCCCGTCTTCCAAACGCATGTGCCACCTTAATTGTGATTTGTGTGATAGTTCAGGGGCTGAAAGCTTTCGCTTATCTCAACCTGGTTAAACAACTTTAAATAATAACAGGTCAATATATCTGTCCATTGGCCCGGCACATCTGCCCTCCAGCTTCAGTGGAGGCACAGCTTTAATCTGCCAAAGCTTGAGTCTTACTTACAGGGAAGACGCAACAGAACAGTTACAAGCCTCCGAGGCTGCTCCCTCACTCCTGGAGGCTTGCAGGAGTCAGAATCTGAGTTCCCTCAACCCACCAGAGATCACCTGCACTCAGAAGTAACTGGAAACAGATGATAGACCAGAGCCTCTGTCAACTACAGTGAGCTCCTAAGAGAAGGATTGTAGCAACTCACTTCAAAATACACACTCCAAATCCATCTCCATCCAACTAGCAAAGGAAAGATTCGAGATGGTGCAGTCACTGAGAGTGGGGAGAAGACAGTGATAGCATGGGTGCTAGCCAATAGGCTCCCATGACACAGTTAAGTACGAGTGCGGGGACGGAGATAGAGCAAGGAAAGATTACTTGCTTTCCTCAGCAAACACCCAACAACCTCCATGTCCCCACACCCCTGGCAAACCTTGCATGGCTTTGTTACTGGAGAAGAGAAAAGGAAGGCAATTCCATGACATTTGAAGCATGACTTTTCAAAATGTTATGTCGTGGCTATGCCAAAGCTACACGAGAGCTGCACATGTCCCTTACTTAAATCCAAAATTATTTAGTGGATTTAACACAATTAAATGCTGTAGGTTAAGAGTAGAGCATCTGCTTTGCATGCGGAAGGTCCCAGGTTTGATCTTTCACATTCTCCAGGTGTTTCCTGTCTGAAATCAGCTGCCAGTCACTGTACAGAATACCAAGCTTGATGAACCAAGGCACTGATTCAGTGTAAGGCAGCATCCTATGATCCTAAGCATTAGAAGAGACTCTGTCACACACACCCAATTTTTGGAGAGGGGTTATTTAAGGCAGTTCAGAGCATTTTCATTACCTGTTTAATATTGCACAAAGTGGTAGATTCCAAACACACACTCTCTGTAATCGCCTTTCTCAACTTTAGCCAAAGGGTTTATCTTTCTTTCAGTTCCGTTCTATTGCTCCTCTTCCACCAATCAATGGCGATTTCATTAGCTCACAATCACTGTCTAATTAACTCTGCATTCAATCACCACCACTAAACGGTGTGGTCAGGAGCACCAAAGCGCGAGTCTGTGCTAACCTCAGATCTTTTGAAATGAGAAGAGCTAGGGAGGAGGAGAAACCAACAAAACAAATTTACAAGAGATTCTGGGACACAGAAGAACCTAATCAGTGGCCTGCTAGTGGCCTATCTAGTCCAGAATCCTGTTCTCATATTGACCACTCAGATACCTGTGGCAAACCAGCAAGCAGGGCATTAGCACACTAGCACAAGAGCAGGACACTAGCACAAGAGGTCCAAAGAACTGGTTTTCAGAAGTATTATTGCCTCTGACTATGGAGATAGGGCATAGCCATTTTGGCTTGTACCCATTGATAGCCTCATTTTCCACGAATTTGCCCACTCCTTTTTTCAAGCCAACTTTTTGGTTCACTTTAAGAGGGGAACCAGGGAACACTCCACCTTATTCAAGCACCAAAATAGGGGGAGACAGTCTATGGCAGAAGATAAGAAAAGGAGAAAGTGGTTGCCTTTTTTAATTAATTAGAACCTCTATATATGGAGCCAGAGTAACCTCTGAAGACAGACACTGGGAGTAAAAAGCTGAAACCCACAACCTCTTCCTTCTGGGGGCCCAGAGGCGCAACCAACTGATCATGGCTGGAAAGAGAAGAGAGGATTTAATGGGCCTTTTACCTGATCCAGCAAGGTGGTTCTTACGTATTCCTAGCTGCAGCAATGCGAGGATCTCTTTGCAGCCAAAGGAGATTTATACTAAAGAGGAGGTGGCTGACATGTAATTCCAAAATCACTTTCCGTCTTGGTGTTGTCAAAGGGAACAGTCAGAAGCAAGAGGCTTGAGTCTGCAGCCATCAATCCTGGCTTATCTACAGAGCCATGCCGTAAACCCCATTGATCATAATTTCTCCAGTTTATTTTCTCTCCATAATAATCGAGGAGCCAGAGAAAATGGCAAGGATCTCTCTCACTCGCACACTATCTCTCTGATACACAGAGTCAAAATGGGCAAAGGGATGCATCCACAGGACCCTTAAGAGCCAGGCTCCCAGTATCAACTTCTGGGTCAGTAGCAGGGATGGAGCAGGAATTCACCAAACACAGACTCCAAAAAGACTCACCTGATCCCTTCTTGAAAGATCATGTCCTGGATATGATCCATGGTCCACTTCAGAAACTGCAAGATGGAGGATTCTACTGGTAGTGGGATTGAAGACATTGTGTAATCCTCAAACCACCTATTAAGGGCTTGTTGCTTTTGTTTTGGTCCCATTTAACTAGCATGTTTCCAGGTGAATGTGATCTAAACTGATTGACTGATTGAAAAACATTGCAGCTGTGGCAATATACAAGTTCTGTGTGTGGTGCTCAGTATGCAGTGACTCCTCCAGACATATCTATTTGTTGCTGGCCACATTCACACCATAAACTTCAAGCAGTCTCATGCCACTTTAAACAGTCATGGCTTTCCCCCAAAGAATTATGTGCAGTGTAGTTCATTAAGAGTGCTGAAAGGTGTTGGGATCTCCCGATTCCCCTGCCAGAGCTACAAACCTCAGTGGCTTAACAGTCAATCCCCCTTCATAGGAAACTCTGGGAATTGTAGCTCTGGGAGAGGATCTCCTAACATTTCCCAGCACACTTAACAAACCACAGTTCCCAATATTATTATTTTGCTAGAAATCATTGCTGTTTAAAGTGGTGTCATAGTACTTTAAAGGTAGGATGCGAATATGTTCTCTGTGGTGGCATGAAGTGTGAGTCACACCATGAGCAAGCACATTTTGGAGGTGTGGGTGGGGACCCAGTGTGTGGTACACTTGCTGCTCTGACACAGAAAGTTGAGTTGGTATTCAGGGTTCCTCCTGCGGGCTTTGCACATCTCTGTGTAATATTCCAAGCTGCAGAAGCTAAGACCCTATCGTACCGCAGAGCTCTTACCTTGATCAGAAAACAAAAGCACTAACACACATTCCTATATCCCAGTTCTTTTTGATATTATGCAAATCCACAAAGTAGATCCCACAGTCCATAAGAGCCTGCAACTTGTGGCTTTCACTGCTAACTTAAGATTTGGTTTTATTAAAGAGCTAACACCATGGAGCGGTTTAGACTTCAGTGCTGGAGTATTTTCCTGCAAAGCAAATCCTGTACAGTAGTCCCTGCCTCAAGAGAAGCCAAGCGAGTCCCTAAGCTACTTTTAAATATCGTTCTTTATAGAAAAGGAAGCAGTCAGACGCTTACATTCCTTTAAGGGAATTGCAATCACAATGCAACAAAAATGTGGAAAGGTCCTTTCCCCACCCCACAATGAAATACAGTGGTGCCTCGCAAGACGAAAATAATTCGTTCCGCGAGTCTTTTCGTCTTGCGATGTTTTTCGTCTTGCGAAGCACGGTCCGTCGCAACTGCGCCTCTTCAAGCGGCTTTAAGAAAAAAGCGCAAGACGTTTTCGTCTTGCGAAGCAAGCCCATAGGGAAATTCGTCTAGCGAAGCAACGCAAAACCGAAAAACCCTTTCGTCTAGCGATTTTTTCGTCTTGCGATGCATTCGTCTTGCGGGGCACCACTGTATAGCTCTGGGAATAGTTACATTTATGATCCTCAGTTTTGCAGGAACCCCATTACAGGCACATAAGCACACGAAACACCAAGGCCAGCAATGCCTCGTGGTACTCAAAAACCACATAACTTTTTGCACATAGTGCCTGCAATGGCTTCATTTACATTAAGGCAAATGCAAGTTAGGATTTGAACCCCAAAATATGGGGATGGGGAAGAGAAGGGGGTGTCAGATGCTGAACTTTTGGTACCGCCCCAATTCATGTTTGGAATTGACCATAGGACACATTTGCATTCAGTTCTGGGCTATCTCCCAAGGCCCACATGCCATGGGTTGTTGAGTGTAGTGATTTAATTTACTGAAATGGGGAATGCTTAAGTGCATTACTGTATGTTTAATTCTGGAATGTTCCCCAGTAACTCTTGTGTGATTGGTTAACTCTGGGCACATGGGAGGTATCTCATTTCATTCTCCATTTAGTTTTGTGTGTGAGTGACTTGACTAATGGTTGCATCTCCACAAACACTGAAGATGAGACCATGTTAGATGCAATAGAGGAGACAAGTGCTAATGTTTTTGTGCGAATGTATGTGACAGAGAGAAGTAAAGAAGTTGATGTTCTCCCAAAGAAGCAGTAAGGAGAAGTCTGCTGAAAGGAGAATGTGGAAACCCTCTCAGAAAGAACTGCATAGCCTAGCTGGATAAGGTACCCAAGAAGGCTGAGTGCAAGTACAGTATTGGAAAGAGAGAAAGACACAGTTTGCTTTGAACGTTTAAGAAAGAAGCTGTAATCTTCAACTAAGAAAAAATAAGCCCATGCTTGGATAAGCATGTGAATGTAAATACTTTGCATATATTATTCTTTAGCTAGATGTTCTGCAAATAAAAGCTTTTTGAATATTTTAACAAGTGTTTGGACATTGCTTTAATTTAGAGAGTATTGCACATAATTTGGCTTCCTTGCTGCAATTTAGCTACTCTGCCAATGAGTGGGTGGGCCAGGGGCAAAAGTGGGTGGAATAACAAATGCAAATTTGATCCTTATACAGACACACACACACCTTGCCACTTGCATGCTGCAGTCTGGTTCTGCCACACCAGAGAACTAGCCCAGTAAATCTGGATTAATAATACTGTGGACTTTGGTTGGCACAGTCAAACACTATGTTATCCTAACTTGTGGTACCACCACCAGCACCTGGTATTACAGGTTGCACTTGTTTACAGTGTCACAAGTAGACCAAAAGGCAAGAATGATATCAAGAGCAGATGTTATTTGTTTGGTACAGTGACCCTGCATGACTTGTAGGAATTGGTGTGCATGCAAAGGTCATTGGGTGTCCAACGCTGTTTACAATCATTTCTGAATATCCCTTTTTTAAAAAAATAAGTAAGAGGATGGCTTAGATTCTCTCTGAAAAGCTGTATTATCAAAGTTGACTTACTGGGAGGCGAATGACTCTAGGTGTGGCCTGAACTCAGAAAGTTGGGGGTTGGGTAAATTAGTTACTCAGGCAATAAACTAGAAAGATCACAGTAGCTGAAAGTAGGGGCTGTTTCTCTCTCTTTCTGAAAGAGGGAGAAAATCATGCTGCTTTTCTCTCTTTAATAGGTGACCACTTTGTTTAAAAAGCATGAAATTGCCACTTTGCCTCTCCAAGGTACTGGTTACTGGGGAGAAGGTGATTATTACATCAGAAGCAATGTGACTCAACAAGCCCAGAAATGCTACTCAAAAATGATCAAGCAGGCACTTCACTGATTTCTTTGCATTTGTCAAGTTTGGGCATCTCTTAAAAAGTATACCACCAGGAGTGCTTTCCTGCAGCTATCTGAAAACCACTTTGGTCAACTCTACACATCACATTTTCTGGAGGTGTACACTTTAAAATCTTGAGCGTACAGCTAAATATACCATGTGCACATTTGGAGATGCCAAAGAGCTAAAAAGGATGTTTGCAGCTCACACTTGAATGTCAGTGCAGAGGCAAGCCCAGGTTTGATGCTGCTTAGGGTGGCGCTGTGGGTTAAACCACAGAGCCTAGGACTTGCTGATCAGAAGGTCGGCAGTTTGAATCCCCGCAACGGGGTGAGCTCCCGTTGCTCGGTCCCTGCTCCTGCCAACCTAGCAGTTCGAAAGCACATCAAAGTGCAAGTAGATAAATAGGTACCGCTCCGGGGGGAAGGTAAACAGTGTTTCCGTGCGCTGCTCTGGTTTGCCAGAAGTGGCTTAGTCATGCTGGCCACATGACCCGAAAGCTATACGCCGGCTCCCTCGGCCAATAAAGCGAGATGAGCGCCGCAACCCCAGAATCGGCCACGACTGGACCTTATGGTCAGGGGTCCCTTTACCTTTACCTAATTTGTGGAGTTGCCAAACCTTCATCCGATTGGGGCTACTCAATATTGAGTCACACCAGCATGTCATATCACTCGGTTTGTGTGCATAAACTAGTTGTATTAGGATTGCTAATGTCTTTCTGGTAGGAGTCTCTTGATGTTCAAAGGCCCCACAACGGGCAGAAATTTGACAGGTTGAAATGCCTCCCTTCCAGAACTGCTGCCGCATGATGGAACCAACAACAACCACCTGCAGTCCTGGTGAATATCTGTCTGCCATCTAAAATGTAAATGGCACAATGATGCTGAAACAGGAAGAGAAGGCATACTGTCTTGGAAAGGATTGTCTTTGAGGGTTGTACCATGTGGCCTGAAAGCTCACTGCATGGTGGTTGACCTGCATCAGCTAGGCCAGTCTGCTCCCTGCCATTGTGCTAACTTTGCACACAATTATTGAACAGGGGAGTGACAAATCAAATCTGCAATCCCTTGCCTGCACTATGAAGTCCAGCAACATGCATGTATTATCAAGGCCTGCTGACCACACACTGCTGACAGACCCAACATGCATGCTATCAACTGTAGTTGTTAGAGCATCAGATTAGGAACTGGGAGATCAGGGTTCAAATCCCTACTCAGCCATGAAGCTCACTGGGTGATCTTGGGCCAGTCACTGCCTCTCAGTCTAACTTACCTCACAGGGTTTTTGTAGAATAAAATGGGGAGGGGAGAAACGTTTATGTGACCCTTGAGATCCTTAGATGAAAGGTGTGTTATAAATATAATAAATAACACATTCACTGTGGCGGGGAAAGGGGTGCTCGCTAGAAAAAATGGGGGGGGGGGCGATGACTGGATATTACCTGCACACTGTCAGACTGTGAAGGGGTCGGAGCACGTTTCTGAGAAAACAATGTGGTGAGTCATCCAAGCCTATTTTGCTGGCACCTACAATCTTCAATTTCATCAAGGCTTTTCTGATATGTTATATTAAGTGATTAATGTGTTAATACTCATCCTGATCCACACTCCCCACCTGTAGCACCTCAGAAGAGCACAGGGTTCTCCCAGCGCCACATAAGGCTGTGACTAACCAGACTGTAGGCATGTCTCAAGAGGCACACGCACATCATGTGTACCAAGCCTGAAGATGCAGGGTTATACCTGGTGACGTAGACTATTATCATTTGAAAGCAAAATTTTGCCAGTTGGCAAGAACCACAACAGATTCTGCATTACACAGAGCAACCAGGCATCTGACTCATCGACAATGCCAAACGATCAAGGAGCAAAAATGTAAGAAGAATCCTGCTGGGTCAGGCCAAAAGCAGACCCAGCGCATCATTCTGCTCCCACAGTGTCAGACCAATAGTCATAGGAAGGCTGCGAGGACATGAGCGCAAGTACCCCATTGCTCTCAATTAGGTATGTGGGAGAAACTTGATTCAGTTTGCATTTAGAGGAGAACTAATTCACACTTTGCCAGGCTGTTTGAAAACCGAAGAAAGCCATCCTGTGAAATTCTCCACATTTTGCAATGCATTTCTCCAGCCAGGTAATGTGTTCAAAATTGTATATACTAGGCTGGAGTGCATATAACTGTGAAAATAACATAATCCTATGAGCAGTGGAGGAGGAACCCTCTCTGGCACCTGGGGTGGGACGCCGAGGGGTGGGGCGAATTGCCTGGCAGTGCACGCACAACGTCAGTACGGACTGTGCACACGTGGCAGCCTGTACGGTCACCATGCAAGAGGCAGCTCCTATGGAAGCTCTCATGGACAGCGCGTGAGAGCGGCAGCCCGTATGGAGGCCACACAGGCGGCGCCCATACTAATTGTGCATGTGCCTTCAGCTGTTCTACAGCTGGGGGGGGGAAGAGCCATCTTGTCAACCCCCCCCCAGTGGTGCCTGGGACATCACACCCCCTCCCCCCCTTCGTACACCCCTGGCTATGAGTTTTGGGGTGGGATGTCCTGTGCTCTTTCCAAACCTGTGATGGAGACATTGAATATATAAGAGCAAGCTGCCAAACTAGTTCCTTTGTCTAAGTAATGGTTTTAACTGGCTAGTTAAATACCACAATTTGCAAGTTCAAAGAGGTTGCCATAGAACAAATGGGTGCCCCCCCCCCGTCACATTAGGCAGAATTATTTCTTTGTGTGCGAGTGGAAGGAGTTCTATGTGAGAAGCTGGAGGCATAGAGACATGTTGTGCTCTCTGCTGAACTTTGAGGCTCCCCTGGAAACCTGGAGAGGAAGCAAGATCTATCTGGGTGTTAATGCTGTGAGCCCCTCTATCCTTTGCCCAGGCTAGGGACATGTATATGCAAGCAAAACCATACATCCTAAAGACACCACAGTCTCAAATGACCTTCATTCCAAGGAAATTGAACCCTGGGTAAGCACTTGGCTCCCCTGGAGTCTCTCACAACTTAGAGCCTGGGGTGACATGCAACAATATAAAAATCCATCATATTAGGAAAAATTGTACTGCAAAAATGTGTTAAGTTTGCTTACAATACTGAGAAAAAAATTGGCACAAAAATGGAGCTGAATTTTCATGTGCACTTTTTTAAAAATATGCAAATAGATGTGGAAATATAGGATAACTTAAAATGTGGAAGAATGGGGACAGGAAAGCAACCAAAATGGGCAGATTTGCCCATCCTTACTCTCAGCAACTCCCACCATCCGAATGGCTCCCTATCCAGTTTTCCAAAACCCCTTTCCCTCCCATGCAACTCTCTCAGTTGCTTCCACCATCTGCACTTAACCCATTAACTAAACATTTCCATTTGTTCTCCACATAAGCCGTGCTCTGCAATTTGTAGCAGGGACCGTATCATGGCTTGCGCCATGCGATAACTCTGCAAAGCACTCTAAAGACTGCCAGCTCTATGAAAAGCATTATACAAAAACAGGCTTGTAGCGTATCGATTGTGCTGTTAGCAAGCATTCTCCGGTGCAATAGCCATGCACAAGCTGCTAAAAGCGATCTTTCCAAATCAAGCCACTGGAAGAGAAAAAGGAACACAAAAGACTGAGACACAGTGGTCATATAACACCTATTTTGAAACATTTTCAATGGTTATCTTTCCACACACCCACCCAACCAAGCCAATTTAAAGGTGCTGATTTCAACCTTCAGCTCTCTTAACATTCAAGCTCAATGCAATTGTAAATGTATTGTCACATTTAACTTACACTGCTTTTAAAAAGCAAGTAACAACGGGACAGGGGGGTGGCGAGGCTGATCAGGATCATAGTAGGCCTGGAAGGGAGAGTTTCTTTCCTGCCCTGATTAGATTGTTCTATGTTTAAATATACCAGCAGCCTTAAAGCCAATATTCCATGAAACAAACAAACAAAAAAGTGCAGATTTGAAACCAGTGGCAAAAATCAGTGGAGTTCTGAAATGTTTAGTCTGCCATCTTGATTCAACATGGCATCCAACTGTAGCCAAGCAGACAAAAACCAGCGCCTTGATCTCAGGAATGATCATGCAACATTTGGTTACAACATCTTAAGAGGTTTCCAAATGCATAGTGAACAGACAGCTTGTCGAGTCATATAGTTGATCAATGCTAGATAGCTAGATAGCTAGATGGACTTGAGGAAAAACAGAAAATGTCACCCCTGCCTTTACTTCCTGTTCTTCAGCTGCCCCCTCCCCCCACGCTGAAGGCAATCAGAGAGTAGAAAGAGACTAGAGAGGAGCAGGCAGTGGCAGGTAGGCACTGAGGCAGTGGCAGCAGTGTGTGGTGAACTCCTCAGAGGCCAGATCTGCTGCCTGATGCGACTGCTCACTCCACCCGGTGGGCTGGCTGGCCCTGGATTGAGGATAATCAGATGGAGAAGATGCACTTCTGCCACTGACAATGTTGAGTCTCACCCCTGAGAAACTGCCACAGAATTGCTTTCTACTTTAGAAATTTAGTGAAATTGTCCCCTCCCGACCTCAGTTTCTCTGCCCAGGGGCAGATTTTTGAGAGGCCATTTGCACATATCTCTATTACTTGTACAGTCATTTTGTGATGCTGATTGCATGCTTGGCCTTTGCATCCTTGGAAAAGGCCAGGTTCCATTATCATGTGAACATTGCATGAGAGTGTGTTTTGCTATGTTTACATGGGGTTGGAAACTGCCTTCAGTCAATGAGCCCCCTCTCCAGGATGGCATAGATTGATGCCATGACCTGTGTTGCCTTTATTGTGGTGTATAGTAAAATTTAAAAAAGCAGGGATGAAGACACAGGAGCCAGAATGACAAAAGAGAACTTGCAAGCAGTGGAAGTTAATATAGCTACATTCTCCGGGTCAGTGCAATTATACCTCATTAGCTGCATTGCTGTCTTTTGTATAAACATACTGTGTGGAAGAGGGAACCTGGGGCCAATCCTTAGTGGGTGTAAATCACCAGGCTGTGTGAAGAGTCAATGGGGTTAGGATGATTTATACCACCCGAGGAGCCAGCCCAGTGTTTTCAATATTACATTTTAAATATTAGATTAATGGAGTTATGACCGCAGAAGGGAGCTCAAAAGAGCTGAAAGCTGACAGCCGTTCTCATGTCAACTATGGTTTAATCAGATTTCCTTCTTCTGTTCTGCTTTCCCTGCTAAGGGACTCCGAAAACCGTTTTAGTGGAAACTGGTTTCAACCTCCCACGCATACAGCCACAACTCAAGGAGCCAAAAGCTGCGGCAAGGGCAATCCACACCCCGTGGCTAGGCTTGGTAGCCAACAAATTGCGTTCCCTTAGGGTGCATTCAGACATGGCAAATATTGCGCTCGTTTTCCTTGTTATACTATGAGTACTACTGTCCCATTTTCTAACGTTCCTTTCACACTCATTGGACAACATAGCTTTCCATACATGCTTGCTTCTGTTCCAACCCTCCCCCCCCTGAAAATGGCAGGGAAAGATGGCATGCCTGCATACTGCCCCACATTTTGTCTCTTCCACAATTTTTCTAGGTTAAGGGGACCTCAAAAAGATTTTATTTCTGGAATCAAACACTGGAATGAACACTCACACACCGCATTCCATTAGTTTTCCAGAAATGGCGTTTACATTGTATGGAAGCTCAAATATAACACACATGTTAATAGTTTGGAAAACATTGGGGAGGCGGAAGAAATGGCTGTGTGAATGCAGCCTCTATTGCCCTCTGCTTCTGTACCACAACACATGGGCAGGGCCATAGCTCAGTGGCATATGATTCGCATGCCTTGGAATCTGATTCCTGATATCTCAAGATAGGGCTGGGAAAGGCCCCTACCTGAATCTCAGTTGCTTATTTTAGCAGTATTAAATTCAGTTCTCTGCATTTCCACAGAAATTTGGATTCTTACCAAAAAATAAAATAAAAATAAAATCCTTATGAAAATTCATTTCAGTATTAATAAACGTGCTTTTCACAGTTTTGATAAATATACACATTTTGTTTGCAAACAATTTTCCCGAATACAGTGGTACCTCGGGTTAAGTACTTAATTCGTTCTGGAGGTCTGTACTTAACCTGAAACTGTTGTTAACCTGAAGCACCACTTTAGCTAATGGTGCCTCCTGCTTCTGCCACACTGCCGGAGCACGGTTTCTGTTCTCATTCTGAAGCAAAGTTCTTAACCTGAAGCACTATTTCTGGGTTAGCGGAGTCTGTAACCTGAAGCTTATGTAACCCGAGGTACCACTGTATAATGGATTTTTGTATGTTATTTTAACTATTATATGCAAACAAAACATGAACCGAAGAACAGCCTTTAAAATTTGCACTTCTCCGAATTTTGCACTGTAGTTCTCCAGCCAAATAATGTGTACAAAAAAAGCAAATACTAGGATAATTTGTGCAAATAATATATACAAGCACATTATATAAGGGGAAATTGTTTTTCAAAAATTTGTAAATTACGGGAAAATGCTTTGCAAAAATGTATGCATATCCGGCAGAATGATATACAGAAATGTGTATACTGTTTTAGGATAAAGCTCATATTATAATACCAGTGCATTTTGATGAGGACTTTAAAACTTTGCAAGCTGATGTGTGGAACATTTGTGGAGGACTGAACTTAAGACTGGGAAAATGAGAAATTGAGAGATCTTGAAATAGGTGAATTTGCCCATCCCTAGCCTACCCCATGCACAAGCAAAATCCCAAGCTATACAAATAGGCATTTTCACTGTAAATCATCAACAGTTTTTCTCAGGCATCATAAAAGGTCCAAGGAAAGGACAGCCACAGAGTACTATGAACCATTTTCTCCAATGGCCTTGTTATACCATTGTTATCATAAGAGCAAGGAAAGGTGGAGCAGAGGGAGACCGACATGACACTACAGGGAACCTAGATGCCCTATAATTCAAAAAGGTTATCAAAAAGGGGAAAGGGAAATATCTTCAGTGGGTGCAGGTGAGGGGACTTTTGTGGCAGAACTTGCAGAGAATAGAAGGAGCAATAAGTAATAATCTGGCTTATTTGAGGCTGTTCTCAAGAGCATCAACAAGGACAGAATTGCAAATGCTACAAAGGGGCCAGGCTCAAAGGGCATTTAAGGTGGAGGAGTTAAATAATAGGGAGCTGGCAATGGCTAATGTTTACCAAGACACAGAGCAATTCAGAAGAGTTTATTAAACATAGGAAGCTGCCTGCCATAGAGTCAGACTCGGTATCGTCTACCGAGAGCAGCAGCTCTCCAGGGTTTCAGGCATGAGTCTCCCCCAGCCTTACTGTGGTATGTCAGGGGTTGGACCTGGGACCTTCTGCACACAAAGCAAATGCTCTCCTACTTGGCTAAAGCCATTTAGTGGAACAGTCCTATTTACGCCTTCTGAATTCAGGAGGAATGAAGCGAAGGGCTGAGCACAATGAAATAATTCCTAAGGCGGAAATAACCTTGCAAGAAGCTGCCATGTATTGAATCATAACACTGGTCCATCTAGCAGAGGACTATCTGCACTGACTGGTAGCTGCACTCTGGGATTTCAGATGGGGGGGAGCATTCCCAGCCCAAGCTGGAGGTGCCAGGGATTGGACCTGGAACCTTCTGCATGCAGAGCAGGTGCCATACCCCTGAGCTACGGCCCTTCCCCTTACAGTGGTGCCCCGCAAGACGAATGCCTCGCAAGACGGAAAACTCGCTAGACGATAGAGTTTTCCGTTTTGGAGGTGCTTCACAAAACAAATTTCCTATGGGCTTGCTTCGCAAGACGACAATGTCTTGCGAGTTCCTGCTGGTTTTTTTTCCTCCCCCCCCTTTTTCTAAGCCGCTTATCAGCTGATCCGATCAGCAGATAAGTCGCTAAAGGCCGCTAATAGCGCTAATCTGCTTATCCGTCAATGGGCTTGCTTCGCAAGACGAAAAAACCGCTAGACGAAGAGAATCACAGAACGGATTCTTTTCGTCTTGCGAGGCACCACTGTATTAAGAAAAGTAGAAGTGGTTTTTGTCATGTGACAAAGACACATGAGAGCAGAAGCAGCAAAGCAGGCTCAGGGAAGTGCTGGGACTGCACATCATTAGGGCCTACTAAAGTTATTCAGGCCTAACTGCTAACTGTTGAGTCATTCTGACATGTGACTTAGTAGCCAGTTTCTCTCTGTGCTCTCTGTAAGTTTTCAGTCAGAGTCAGTCTGCCTCAGCTGTGAACAGAGTCAGTATGTATTCTCATTCAAACTGTTTGGAACCATGTTGTTTATGAAGAAGTTTATTTTAACTCAGTAAAGCTCTTATTCTTTAAAAACTCTGCATTATTAATTTACACTGCGCATCAGTTTTGTGAAAGAAAGAAACGAGAGAAGCGCTAATCATAGTGCTAGTTGGTGGGCAAACCTATATATCTGGTCATACGCCACTCAAAATTCATTCATTCTGATCCCCACCATCCCCATCTTTGGAGTAAACCTATGAAGAGTTGGAAAAAGCAGGCTCCTGCTGTTAACTTGCAGTGTTTCTGGACAACTGCCTTCCACCAAAAAGGGGTAACAAAGATCCTATTTTTCTGTGTGCATGCCTGGCACATTGCTGGTTGTTACTTTTCACTCATGACTATTATGGCTATTTCATTGCTTGCCATCCATACCAGTGAGCGAAGCTGGGCAGAATGTATCAGGTCTGTGCTTAAAAGTAAATCCCTACCCCTCATTCACACCAGCCTGGCTCTTCCAAGGCCCCACCCCAAAGCGATGCAACACTTTGGACCATGACCCTATTCTGTTTGGTGTGTGTGTCTCATCTTGGAAGGACTCACTCAATCTGAACACACGTGCTCACCTTGTTATTTGACTGAAGCCATTGCACAGATCTACCTTCCATTCTGGGTATGATATGGATATACATAGACATTTTTCTAAAAGCACCAGGGAGGGCAGATCCCAGGAACTGTGCAAGGGCAAACATTAGCAGCCTTGCTGATCATGTTTCACAGTGGGCAAAATGGGGGCTTGCGTGTTTTGTGGGAGAAGATATCAGGTCAGAGCCCTACCTGCATGTTAACTTCTTTGGGCGCTAGAGGCTTAAACTGGTTTAACAATCATTCCAGAGTAGAATTTAGTTGGATATAGTACCTTGACTCGGAACACATGAGTTTCTTTTTTCCTGAAAAAAACAACACCCCTGTCTTATTGTGGGTGACAGACATTGATAGATCCATCCCACAAATTTGTCCAATTAATGCTGAAAGCCAAGAAAGTTCCCAGTTATCACAACATCTTGTGGCAAGTGAATGTCAATGATCCAATGAGCAAACACCAAATACTCTGCAGTCAGAGTTTGTGTGCGTGGAGAACAGAGGAAGTGTTATCTTGTCATTCATGGTAAATGGAGAAGAATGAAGAATGCTATTGATGTAGATCATACATGAGGAACCTCATTATGTGATGATCTGAGTCATACTGATTGACAGCCAGTCCTAAACTGGCTTCCAGTTCATTTCCAGGCTCAGCTCAAGGTGCTTAGATTAATGCCCAAAGCCCTAAAGGGCTCAGGCCCCAAATATCTGTAACATTACCTACAGACCCTGCCAGGTTTCAAAATCAACAGAAGGGGGCCCTCTTGGTAGTTTCACCACCCTAAGAAGTTCAGGAGTGGTGGTGGCCAGGGAGAGGGCCTTCTCTGTGGCAGCCCCCAATCTGTGGAACTCCCTGCCCACAGAGGTACACCTGGCACCTTCACTATAAAGCTTACAGTGAGTGCTGAAGGTGTTCCTCTTTGCCTTCGGCATCTGAGATGTGCCATTCAGGATGCAATGTATTCTTGTGAATGCAAAATATTTTAGCTGCTTTCAGTTCTGAATTTTAAATTGCTGTAACCCACCTGGAAGCAGGAAGTTTAAGGGCAGGAAATAAATGTAATACTATAACGACAACTACGATGACAACAACAACAATGAATGCTAATATTCAACAGCCTTGCCACAGGCATGCTGGTCTCCTTGGCAAGTATGAGGTGGAATTACCGTTAGACCCATTATTAGCAAGGTGAGTGTCACGTACATAACAATATGACCTGACCACAAGAGTGGTAAGAACCAGTTAAAGAGGAAGTTAACACTGACTATTAAAGGGGGGAAAAACTAAAACAAAACACCCTCCAAATAAGGTACAGTGAGGGTTCAGACACATTCAGTAAAAATGGGTTGAGCAGGCTGCATTTCATGGACTGTGGCTGGATGAGAGATGGTGAAGTGCTAGGGTGGTTGAAGATGATGTATACTTTGCCTATTTATTGTGTGTCCTGATAGAAAGCTCTCACAGACTCTTTGCACTCTGCCTGGTAATGCATTACTGACTGAAGTCTGACTGACTGGGAATTTGGGGTGAGTCTCCACACTTGTAACCCCAAGGGGAATTCCCCCACAAGTGCAACATACAGCTTGGCTCGCAGGGGCCTTGTAAGCAAAATGTCAGCTGTAGTTCATAACTTCTGGAGGGGCACCACCATGGAGACATTGAGTGGTGAGTCTTCCTGCTGCCCTCCACATGGCAAAAGCTATTGATTTAGATCGTTGATGAGGAATACTTTGGTGTGGTGCACCGCACTGGCTACATTTGGTGATGGAAATGAAACACTGTCACTTAGCCAGTATTTGGAGGAAGATTTCCATTTGCAGTGTGCACTGAACACAGATTCTTTTATAACCTTTGCGCCTTCACTATTGCTCACCCACTATAGCTAGAGGGAATGCCATTGCACTGCACTGATCAAAAGTCTATGACCTGCAATCAAGGACAAGATCAGGCAAGGAGGTTAACTGTCCCTTCTAGCACTAACATCTAAGCATCTATAGAGAGAAAGGACTGTAAAAGAATACAATAAAATCCCAGTTGTAACCTTTATGTCTCTGTTTCCCAGACCTCATTACTTGCAATTCTGCATCTTGCACTCCGTGGCATCCCTCCTGAAGGACACTCTTCTCTCCATTTAACTACTTCCCTACGTGATAAGCAGCAGTTCTTTCTTTTTGAGATGTCCCATGCGGCTTGTGGCCCACCAAATGCAGCTGATCGACACAATGTATCATGGTCTGCTATGTGTGGTATCACGCGTATGGTTGGTTTTGTAGCCCCAGGCCAGTAACCAAGGAAGGTGGTTTATGTTGGATAAAAGCAGCAATGCAAAAGCCAGCTGCAGGTGGCTGGAATGCAAAACAGGATGTTGTTGTCTCGAACTGTACTGTTGGGGAAAAGGGGGAGTCTATTCTCTGTACTGAGCACCGGATGTTAGCTCAGAGTGTCATCTGACCTGTACTGGAAGTACAGGGGGCAGAGTTGTGACTCTTCTGCTGGAGTCTGGAGGGTACAGACACGTTTTATCTGTACTGCTGAATGACAGGAATAAAACATGTAAATAGACTCCTGTCTGTCTCATTTCCCCTCCCTGGGGGAATGCAGGGAGGGAGATGCAGAGGGTGTGTTCTTCTCACGTCTGACGAGGAGAATCACCGATTTACGACCTTGCCTGCCGGAAGACGCAGACGGAAGGTCAACAAGTATCTCACTCGGTTTGCCCCGGGGGAGGTCAGTTACCTCTGACTGCGAGCTGAGATACTGACAGTTTATTCAGGCTGTGGTGGGTGAACAAAAAGGGCAGGCTGGTGGGCTGTGTCCAGATTTGGAGGTCATAGTCTAATCCAGGCCAGCAAATAAGGGGGCAGAATTACAATCATTTAGCTGTCCAGATGGAACTGCTCTGATATCTTTTGATGAAGTACAGTATATGTATGTATGTATGTATGTATGTATGTATGTATGTATGTATAAGGCTGCAAAGGTTACAGAAGCTAACTAGTAGACAGGATGTTGCCTCTCGCTGGACCAAGATAGTCTTGTGAAGGAGAATGTGATGTATCAGACTTGCAGGCCTCTTGTAAGAAGGAAGACTTTGTGATCTTAAAATGCTTGCTCGCTTTCTCCATCAGAACCCTGAACAAGAAAGAAAAAGGGAAAGGGAAAGAAAGAAGGCTTAGAAATGCCTCCCTCTGCATGTTATTCCTCAGAGGTTGTGGACTACAACTCCCATCTTCCTTGACTATTCACTATGATGGCCAGGGATGATGGTTAATGTCATTTGGAACATCTGGAGGATAGTACAGGGTGAGTCTTTTAAAAGAGGCCCTGTGTAACATGTGCACTCTGTATCCATGGGGCCTCTTTTAAAGGACTCACCGTGTACTTGGTTAGGGAATGCTGGTCCAGAGTTTCTGATAACTAACTGATATGGGCATAGCCATTGCATGTACAACATCCATGTTGAGGCCAAAGGTGAAGAGAAATCCAATATGAAAAGGTCTAGGTTAACCTTCTAGCTCAGGAAGCTGGAAGATCAGCCCAATGATAGATGAATGAGGAGTAAGGCTAGAGGAAACAGAGGGCAAATATTCAAGGGAAGGGTGGTAGGCAGGAGCCAAGGGGCATGAGATTCCCACCATGCAGCCAGTGCAAACAAGGAAATCATGAACAACAAGGGAAAGAGGGATTAAGGATCCACAGGAGTCAAGAAAGCAGGAAAACAACATTAGGCTTGCTAGTTCAATAAGATATGTCATGTCACCTGCAGCGTGATTCTCATTTATGTGGGACCATTTCATGACACCAACACACCAACACACACACACAAATATACTGTTGAATATTAAAGTAACACTAACCCAAGTTGATGATCATATCCATTTATGTTCAGCCCAGCTGGATTCAGAGATGTTTGGTTCCCCTCATTCCTGCCACATTGCATCAACATATCCTTTTCAATGCATTCTTTATCTACCATCAAGTTAATGGACACTGGGCAAAAAGACCCAACTAGGAACTCTTACCGAGACCTGCACACAGCAGGAGCAGCTAATTCTGTTGTGGTCTCCTACCCAACCACCCTGCTAAACTGGCATTGCACCCTGCCCTTCAAGATCTGTCCTATATCAGAGTTTAAGTTCAACATTTTATTGATGATTTGTTTTGCTGCATTAGCTATATATGCACATCTCTTCCACAACCAGCTTAATAATGAGGTATCACAATCAGTCTGAAGAGGAACATGGAACATATTCTTTTTTCTTTTTAATGTAAAGTCAGATACAACCTCCAGTTTTGACCTCCAAATAAATCAAGGACAAAGGAGGTCTCCATCTACTGAGCTATCCCCAAAAACCGTCTGTCATCAAGGTGCAACTCTCCAGTTCTATCCATTGAAAAGGAAAAGAGAGAACAAAACTGACGTGAGTCAATTTCTCTAGTAGACATGGGGTATGTGCATATGTGTGTGTTGGAGGGTTCTTTTTAAAAAGATGTACTATTCACGGAAACGTCGTTTATTTTTATTTTTCTCTGTGTCCTTGTTGTGTTCCTATCCAAAGCTGTGTAGCACAGGGAAAATAAAGGTTGTGTGTTGGTTTTAATTACCACTGTTTTCCCCATTTATAGAAATCCAAACATGGAAAGAGACGCTGCAGAATTGTTATGTGTTTTTTTTCCATTCTTTCTTTTCTTTTTTCTTTTCTTTTTTTATATAAATGTCTTCAACATGTAAATAACCCACGGAAAGGCCAAAAAAGGAAAGAAAAAGAAAAAGAAAGAAAAACAAAAGAAAAAGCAGGAATTAATTACACAGTTACCAATAAAACTCTATCCTTGTGTCTGAAAAGACCAATACACAGCTAACTTCATATACAGCATGCAGTAATGTCGGCAGAAGGACCTGGCTGAGAAATAATGTGCTAGGATGCTAACAAAATAATAATTATTATAATATTTATATATATATGTATGTATATTTATATATACTATATATATATATATATATATATAGCTCATAAAAAGAATAAGCATATCCATCTAACTCAAGATACAGTGAGCATCAACCTTTGTACTTCCAAACAGTATGAAGACAGTGGAAAACCTTCTTGAGTTGAACACCAGAATAATGAATGAAAACTCGATAATGCTGGTGGAGGCATTACTTGCTTGTCCTCTCTCTCTCTCTCTCTCTCTCTCTCTCTCTCTCTCTCTCTCTCTCTTGCTTCTGCTGGACGGGTCAAATTGTATCCAGACCCATCTGATAAACTGCCAGAGACATTGACATTCCACCTCCTTGTAAGCCAGTTAAGAATCCCATTAGCCAATTTGTTCTTAATAACAAACTTACTTTTCTCTCTCCCACCCCATTTTTCCTCTCTTTTTTTGTATTTTTGTGTGTGTTTTTTATGAACTAACAGTTCTAGGCTCATATCAGAAAATATAATTAATAAAATTAATAATGACTCAGAATCCCTTATTATCCATGACATCCACGTAGTACAATGAATCAATGTCTTAACAATCATGTGATTTTGGGTCATCATCGTGTTTTCCCTTTTCCTTGAAGCTGCTTGTGGTGGCTGTTGCTTTATCAGAGTGGTTGTGGTCCTGTCATCGTTTCATCATAGTTTGCAATCAAAGAAGCAAACTGACAGCGCAGTCCATGAAGAGGAGGGAAGGGGACCAGAGGTGTATGTGGGGTTGGGGGGGAACTGTGACATATTTTGTGCACAGGGTAGTCGACACCATAATCCTCCAGAGTTGGGCAGATTTCAGAGAAAAGAAAAAACTGAGTCAGCTGCCTTGCTAGTGTGGGGATGGGCAGATGGAGATCAATGGTCACTCAGCCAAATGCACTGGTTGGTCCCCAACAGCTGCATTCCTTGTCCATGGTGAGGGAGGGAGTGGATGAGAAAAATAAAACCCAAAAGAAAGAAAACAAAACACTCAGTTGTGTTGAAACATCAGCAGAACAATTTGGACTCTTCTTCTTTTTTTCAGATTCCCTTTCTCTCTCCCCAATATTTCCTCATAATATACTCTTACTATTATGATTATTTTTTAAAAAATTGTAATATTCTTCTTCTCTTCATCTTCTTTATCTTCTTCTTCTCCGTCGTCATCTTATCGCCATGGTTGACAGGGTCAAAACCTGGGCAGCAGTTGCAACAGAAGGAAGGGGAGCAGCCAGATGCAGCCAACTCTTCTTGATCCGCCACTGTTCCCATCATGCACTGCTCCAGGGCCTGTGGGAAGACAGGAGGCACCATGTCAGTGAATGGAATAATAAGCAATGGAATGAAGAAGCAAACAGGCCAGAGGCTGTTATCAGCTATGGCGAAACTATGGTTATTGCCACGGCTGGTTCCAAACTAACCCCTGTCTACCCTAGTCAAATTTATTTATTTATTATGTAGGAGCACAACAAGAAAACAAGGACAAAAGCTTGTGGGGATGTGGGAGAGTGCCATCTCAGTGGCTGTTCACAGACTTTGGAACTCCCTTCCTAGATTAGCTGGCTCCCTCCTTGTTGTCTTTTCATTCACAGGTAAAGACTGTTTTATTCTGACAGATTTCTGGGAACTAATTGTCTTTTTTTTAAGGAAAGGACTTTAATAGTGCTGTGCTGTTTTTATTTTCTGCATTTTAATAGATTTATTTTTTTTATGCTGCTTTAATTTACTTAGAAGGGACACAGGTGGCGCTGTGGGTTAAACCACAGAGTCTAGGACTTGCCGATCAGAAGGTTGGCAGTTCGAATCCCTGCGACGGGGTGAGCTCCCGTTGCTCGGTCCCTGCTCCTGCCAACCTAGCAGTTCGAAAGCACATCAAAGTGCAAGTAGATAAATAGGTACTGCTTACTGTTCCGGTGGGAAAGTAAATGGCGTTTCCGTGCACTGCTCTGGTTTGCCAGAAGCAGCTTAGTCATGCTGGCCACATGAGCTGGAAGCTGTATGCCGGCTCCCTCGGCCAATAAAGTGAGATGAGCGCTGCAACCCCAGAGTCGGTCACGACTGAACCTAATGGTCAGGGGTCCCTTCACCTTTACCTTAATTTAATTAGAGTTGTATTACATTCTAACAATTATCTTTTAAATGTTTTTAGCTTTCTGTGTTTTACCTATTTCATTTTAATCTGTGTAAGCTGCCTTCAGTTCCAGTCTGGAGAAAAGGCAAGATGGTGATATCATCATCATCATCAACAACAACTGCTTTGGGTGCAATTGCATTTTCCAGAGACTGTCCCCTTTCTTCATCAGCAACCATAGCTGATCAGCCAGTCTTCACAACACCCAAGTCATAACACCTGAACCAAAGCTTATTAATTATAAGATTTCTTACCCACCTTTCACCATAATGTCCCAGAGAGGGTTACAACAAGTGGACATGCAATTATTTAAAGAATACACACACACAATGAAAATACCGTACCCAAAACCATTCCAGAGTGAACCAAACACCACAAATTCAGCAAAGGAGATGCATCCCCCAAAACGAAACTCCTTAGCTGTCAAAAGCCAAAGGAAATAGGGTGAGCTTCAGAGCTCAGCCACATCACTGCTTTTCTTGTGCCTAGAACAGAGGGGTCTGTGGTTTTCTGCCTGTCCTGTCTTTTCTAGGCACAGGGCTGAGCAGTTTTGCCTTTGCCCTGCTGCTTTCTCCCAGAAAACCTGTTATTTAGCGCTGAATCAGAACAAACAGCAATCCATAGAAAACCCAATTGTCTTTCGTTCTGACTCAGCATGAAACTGTGGGTTTTCCTGGGGGAAAGTGGAAGGGCAAATGGAAATGTAGACGAACCCTTGGTGAAAGCTGCACAGTGAAGGTGACTGACACACCTTGTTGGGGAGGGAGTTCCACAATTTAGAGTCTGCTCCATGGAAATATCTCTACCGGCCTGCTATTCTCTGTGGTGGAACTGCCAAGAGATTTCCCCTTAGCAGATCTTAACACACGAAGAAAGCGGAAGAGATGGGGATGGCCGTTCATATATTTGAGTCCTAAGTTATTTAGAGTTTCAACACTAATGCGAGTAATGCAGGCTGAGGTTCATTCCTGCTTGCTCTGAAGTCCCCATATTATTAGACCTGCCATAGCACAAGTAACATATTCTGTATACTATCAGTCCTTTACTTTTCATTGTGAAAAATCAGAGTGCTCCAGCTTACAAATAAGCAGTTAGAAACCCTTAAGGAACATATGAAGGAAGCTGGCTTATACTGAGCCAGGCAATCGATCCATTTGGCTCAGTATCATTGAGACATTGACTGGCAGCAGGTGTCCAAGATTTCGGTAGGAAGTCACCCAGCCCTATCTGGAGAAGCCATATATCAAACATGGAACCTTTTGCATGCATAGCATGCGCTGAAGCATCACTGAGGTACAACCCGCCAAGGAATAAGATCAAATTTTCATGGCATTGTGAACCCTTGGAGCATCATACACTGAAAAACTAATGGCCAAACCACACAAAAATAATACTGTGGGTGGAGAGGCCCAGGATGAAAAGAAAGTCTGCTCAATCATCCCACTGTTACTCTCTTGTAAGCACATCTCTCAACATGTTGCTCAGTTCTGTTGAGTCAAATGCTTCTTCCCTTGTCAGTCTTGCAAAGATTACTTCAATCTCTTTTATGTACTATGAGACATTTAAAATCCCGTCACAACATGCTATGTAAGGTGAAACTGAACGCTCAGAGGTCCGGAGCCTCTTGATGTGTGCTTCCGAACATGTGATTCATATGTTTGAATTCATTCATATTCATTCAAAGAACCGTCTGCTCCCACATAATCCTGTTCATCTGCTGAGCATCTCCAGGGAGGCCCTGTTCTAAATCCCATCACTGTCTGATGTGTCTCTGGTGACAGCCCTTGGTATATCTGGCCCCTTCCTTGTTAACCTTTCAATCTCTTGTGAAGACCACCTTCTTTAAATGTGCCCCAACGTGCCTTTGGTACTGGTCAGATGTCCGCCACACACGGTGTGGTTTTTACATGACTGCCTCCTGTTTCCATTTCTTCATTGCTCTGCTTTTCGGCAAATGACCTTTAAGTAGCCACCCCAGAGCAGCAGATTTCAAAGGGAGACTGTGCCATGAAACCTGCTGACTATATCAAGACTTTTGGATTGAAGCAAGACAAAGGATTTCGAGCACATTGTATGCAATAATTGGCTTACCCATGCCAGGATGCCTGTGTCTTCAAAAATGGTTTTATGAGCTGCCACTGTTAAACACTAAATTATCACTTTCTGTTTTTTCCTGCATTTGAGTTCCCTTTGTCCTTTTTTTATAACAACATCCTCCCAACCATGTATATATGTACTTTCAGATCAGGGTAACACTTCATGCATCTGATGAAGGAGACCACAGTCCACAAATGCTTATGCCCCAAGACACTTTGTTGCTTGTTTGCACCTGCCTCGTTTCTTGGTATAGCATAGTTTTCCTAGCATAAATCCCAACTTTGTAACTTACTATTAAATCTGTACTGATGATTAAACACCTCCAAACACAAATGTTTTCTATCTCCATTAAATCAACTGGCGTTATCACACTGGAGCTGGACCAGAAGCCCTAGAAAGCCTCAGCTACCAGTTTCTTGAAAGCGAAGTTGGATCCTTTGAAATTTCATAACAAGCATTCAAGGGAGCCAAGCACAGAGCTGCATGGAAGGAGATAATGGAGCTCTTGCTGCCAAAACAGCCATCAATGACGGCAGAGTCAACAAAGGAGCCGAAGTGGCCCAGCCTGGCCTTGGCAATGGCTTCTCTCCAACATTAATTCCTTAGCGCTCATTAAGGAGGCATGTGATGTTCTAAAGTGGCCAACAAACAGGCCCAGTGGTATCCTAGGGAAAAAGCTATTAAGCATCAATTATCCGCCGAGAGCATCTGAGAACAAAGAAACAAATCATCTGAGAATGATTGGCCTGGAATACCCTGCTGAGTTTTCCATCCAGGTGCCAACTTTGGAGTGTTAAGGCACGCAGAGGGATGTTATTGGTGGCTTCTCCACACTGATGAGGATCCCTTTCCCCAGGGACTTCCAAATTTCAAGGGAGAACATCCGTAGGCAAAGTTTCAAGGCTGGCTTATAGTAGCCAGGTCTAAGCTGGTGTATAAATCAAAAGTAGACAATGTTCAGGGTGTTTTGGACTACATGGCCAACATGGCTAATTGTCAGGAATGATGGAGTTGTGGTCCAGCAATATCTGGAGCATACCGCATTGTGTATGCCGGGTGTAAATGCTTGCTGAAAAAAAGTTCCATCCTGAGGAAAACTCTGAGTGGGGGAGATATAGATGTCATTTGGTCAGAAACATAAAGATATTCCATTAAGTTCTTCTACCTCTCAAAAGTGCACACCCTACTTCATAGAACAGCTGAAATACCTCCATACCTTTGGCTTTGTGAACTACAACTAAGACAATAAAACTGCAGTGGACATTTTGATCAGGATTTAGCACACGTGGAAATAACATTATTTGACTGCTCTTCAAATTCATTACTGTACATTTTAAGGCCAGTACCTGACCGTATAAAATGACTCTTCTCTTCTAGACACCATTGCATAAAGTGATGTGAGGAGATAAGGGCATTTAGGTGCTGTGGCTGTTCAGGCCCACTCACACATGCAGCAAACCATGTTTTGATATCACTGTCAATGCATGATGAAAATATATGTATAAACCAGGCCTGAGATTCTGAATAAAGGTAGACTGGAAAACCATTGTAATGCTTCTCAGGTCACAGATGAGTAATATATAGAATGTGTTTTGGGGGTTTGGGAGAAAAAGGGATTAGGAGAAGTGGCAAAGCAAGGATAGCGGGTCACAAAGCATTGGAAGCAAAAGCTGTGTAAAGAAGATCTGTAAATTAAGCTGAAAGAAATGAGGACTAGCCGTATTATTCTGCAATAAGGATGACTGGCGACAGGTGAAGTCTTGCTACAAAGCAGATTGTTTGAAAGCAGGTGGCAGAAAGCCTTCAGGTATTCAGCAAAAAGAGGCAGAGGGTTGGTACGAAAGCTGACAAAAGATTCAACACGGCCAATGATGGGCCGTTCGATCCACTGATGTTAGCTTAGCCACAGGGGAAGGGAGAAGAAACAGAGAAAGACGGAGAGGGATGGCTGAGGTTCAAGGCCAGAAGTTGGGGGAGCAGCAGCAGGTTTGTGGGTTGCTGTTGTTTTACTGACCTTTCCAGGGTGTCTGAAGTGTGGTTGTCTCTTCTACAAAATTAAAGAAGAAGTTATCAATACAGCAAACAAAAGGCCCTCGAGGTGTTCCACCCTGCTCTGAGACACCTTCAACCTTCCGGTTTGCACTGCTCTGATTTCTTGCAAACTTCTGCTAAGGCTCTCTCTTTTCTTATCTCTAAGCTGGTTTTGTGCTTTTCCAGTCACAGACAGTTTACAGAGGGTTAAAAGATGGCAAATAAGATGCTCCAGGCATTGCAATTTTCATCATGTTGCTCATAACCCAGGCTCATAATCACCGTCTCTCGAAGATTTCTGACCTTTTAAAACTCATTGTCATCTTTGATCTTGGTGCAACTGCAAATCGTTTGTAAAGGATTAGTAAAATAGCTACATTTTTCCTCATGAAATAAAATTATCAGTATGCTACTGCTGCCTATGGAGCAGTATGGAGTAGATAGATAGATAGATAGATAGATAGATAGATAGATAGATAGATAGATGGATAGATAGATAGATGGGAGCAGAGGTCAAACACAGTTCCTTGCTTGACTTGTGTACCTGGGATGCTATGCAAATCTGTGTTTGCAATGCACAAACCTTGGGTTGGATGCAAATGTGACAAATACAGGGCAGAATGGAAAGCAATCCCCACACCTGATTAACCTGTGTGTCATTTGCTCTTGAACACTTTGAACAGCTGTATGTTAAAATACAGTGCCTATAGTATAAATTATCTTACAGAAACATGCCTTTCACATGGAGTGTTTGCTTTAACATCTGCATATTTTGATATTTGCATCAAATATATTTTTTAACCAAAAAAAGTGGGTGATATAGAAGGAAACCCCAGAAGAACAAAATCACAATGCATGAAAGAGAAGAGGAGGAAGCCTGCAGGTATGATGTTTATTAGACCGAGATTTCTGTATCTGGAGTGGGGCATTGTGTTATGATGCTGGTTTGATGATGATGACGCATAACACTTCTATAATGAGTTTGAGGATTCCCACAGATCCCTTTGCTTAACCCTTACAACAACCCTGTAAAATAGATGAATATTACTAATCTCATACTCTAAATGGTTAGAGGCAGATGGGGCTCATCAACCTGGGAAGGTAGCCCATCTAGGAGAAGGTAAACTGATCCTAAACCTCTACTGCCTTGTGGCTATACTCATTCATGAGAAAGGCATTGGGAACAAACCCTGAGAAAAAAATTCATACCCACTGCCTTGTGGGACATCTTTAGGTGATGTATCCCTAAGATTGAGTGGTATCCCTAAGATTTTATTCATTTCACATTTGAATGTGCATCTACCTAATGCATACTTCCTAAAACAGGATGCCAACGAATATGCAGCTATCCCTCAAAATCTGCACTTCTCTATTTTATTTTTTTTAGCAATGCAGTTCTCCGACAACAACAAAAACATGTGTAAAATAATGCATATATTGCAAGAAAGTTTAGTTGAGAATGCACTGATTCACGAACGTTATCAAACAAAATGTGTTATATTGGGGTAATTGCTTGCAAAAAATATGTATATTAGGCAAAATTGAATGGAAAAGGTGTGTGTTAGGCAAAATGTGCATTGAAATGCTGATATTTTGAAAGGGCTTTTTAAAAAATGCAACGTGGAGATGTTGTGAAGAATTGTGCTTAATACTGGGAGGTGTGGGAGAGGAACACAGAGGAACCAAACCTTGCATATTAGTAGCCAGTGACACCAGTAGTCATACTCTAAAGGATGGAAAAGTACAAAGTATGAGATCTGGACAAATAGATGGGTGCTGAAGAGATGGATTTGAGAAGCTGGTTTGCCGTAAAGAAAACTGATCACACTGCCACTTTTGTATTGCTTTGTGCTGATGTCACTTAGGAGAAGTAAGCAATCATGGTGGGGTGTAGGAAGCAACAAGATGCTTTGCAGGGACCATGAGCAATGGAGGAAATGCTGGCATCTGCTGCATCATACTTTCAGCTTGCTTTCATGGGACGAAATGTTTCCTTACACATTGAGATGACAGAAGACTCAGCTCTATATGCTCAGCTCTAATATCCACTGGCCTCCTCAATCTGGCAACTGAAGAAGCAACTCATGCCACTGACAACAATAAGATGGTCTAGGAACTTGCAAAGCCAGAAGGGCTTAAAGGTTTGCCTCACGGTAGAATCTGGGTAGATGCTATATAAGTTTTGCAGCATGAGGTTTCTTTCTTTTTCTTTAAAAAGGAAAGTAGGTTTATCTTGTGGTTTTCGGCTGAAGAGAGAAACCTAAACCAATATGTAGAATATGACACAAGTACAGACACATTCTCTGTGCACTCCTGGTTAAGGATGTTCTCACTCCAAATCCAGGTTATAGAAGACTTTAGATCAGTTGTAAGGAGTAATGACTCATGGTACCCATGATATGGGTTGACAGTGCACAGTCTGTATTATGAATTGTACACTACTCTTCAGTCTGTGCGCAATACACACACAAGCAGAGCTAAATAGGTGGTGCAGAAACACCTGGTCTGGGGGTGCCTAAGAAAACATAGGAGGAGTTGTCCTGTTCATTGTCACATGAACCACACGAAAGAGAAGAATGTAAAAGTTAAAATGGGGGGGGGAGGCGGGGGCAAGGTTAAAATACTGTTCACTTAAACAAGGAAATCGATCCTTTGGCTCATAGCCAACACCAACTTTTTTTTATTTGAAAAGATGAGATATTGTCATCCAAGTGCCCATGAACATACATACTCCACATGATGCAAATGATCCAGCTCATGTATCAAGGCCAAGGTGGTCTTTCAGGTAACCTAACCCTAGATCATTTATATCGCATTAATATAGCTGGGTCATTTTCCAATTAGTTACAAAACCTCTTATGCCTACAGCTTCCAACCATTTCTGCTTTGGATCCTCCAAGTGATTCCCATAATGCTCCAGAAAATTAACTCCCATCTATCTTCTTTAAAACTATGCATAAACAAACAAACAAAAATGTACACACACCCCTTGCAAAGACTACCCTGTGCCCTGTTGCCCCACCCCGTAACACTCCTTTCATAGGAAAAATGCAAAATTGGCTAGAGCTGGTATATAAGCTTGTGGTACTTACATGGCAGAATGTAGGGAGGCATGAGGAGAAGACACACACAAGGAAGCCATGCAGGAAGAAGAAAAGAAAGAGAAAAAAAGGGGGAAATAGGGGGGGGGGAGAAAGAAAGAACAGATGAGTTAATAAATAAGTTTTGCTTCTTGGAATGTGGCAGCTACAAACCACTGTTGATTCCGCAAGGTGGGAGGAAATGCAGATCGATAGAGACAAACCACATTCAAGTCCTAGTATCAGTGATGAAATCTAATGGAGGTCCGTGGACCAGGGACCAAAGTTAGCTCCATTCCTGGGATCATATCTCTCCAAATGAAGATGGGGAGGTAGGTTGGGGAGCTGGCCAAGTTTGCTAGGATTCTTCCCCCGCCTGCATTCTGTTAGCTGGTTTTTTCCATCAGACCTATTTAAACACCTGGATTTGGGGCATGCTTTCACCTCACAATCGTTCCTCTTCATCTGCCAGATGGTGCAACTTGGGGCCACTTTCTGCCAGTTCCACATCTCCTTCTGCTGAAATTCATCCTCCCCGCCACCATGCCATCAATTAATTAACGCTGCCGTTTCCTTGTTACATGTTATGCAGTGATTCCAAATGTACTGCCTTGTTTTGTTTTCGCTGCAAGAGTATCAATAAGGCAGCGGCTGATCATTTTGTCAGCCCAGTCGGCAGGCAGTGGCAAAAAAGACATTCATGCCATGCTTTAAACACTACAGAATTATATAGAGATTAATTCCATGGTGGGGGAGCAGCTCTCTTGTGATCCTGCATAATATAGGATGGCTTTGAGCCCTGATCAAGGCTGGCCTACCCATACACTTTTAAGGGGAGCTGGTGGAACAGATCCCAACAAAGAATCAGAGATTTGGGAGGGACCCAAAAAGTTATCTGGTCCCATCACCTACAATGGATGCTTCTGCAAACCTCCACCATAACTATGGAACAGTGATGAAGGAGAGATTGGGCCCATTCTAATTCCATACACACAGTGGTGTAGCATGGGGAGGGATAGTGACCCCTGGTGCAAAATTTTGAGGGGGTGCAATCAGGCACCCTGTTCTGCAGGGATTCCCACCCCGGCCAGGCGGCAAAGCAGCCGAGGCCCATGGTGAGTGGCTGCAGACAGAGGGAAGCTGGCAAGTGGTGACCCCAGCACAGCACGACCCAGCACTCCTCTCTGTGGGCGTCAGGGAGATTTGGCCTCGCTTGGCTCTGGTGGGGAGAGAGCTCTCCAGTGCCTGCTGCAGACACACATCTACTCTGCAAAGCTATATTGGTTTTATATTAATTTTCATTTTATGGCTCCTCAAAAGAATCCTGGTTTGGTGAGGGCACTCAGAATGATATGTTGCAGATCCCTGGCACCACCCATATAACTAGACCCACTTACTACAATTCCCATTAGTTCCAGTCAGCAGGGCTAATAGTCAGGGATGATGGCAGTAATAGTGTAGCGACATCTGGAGGACAAAACAAGTTGGCAAACCATGACCCAGTGCGACACACTGAGTCCCAGATGTTGTTGAACTACAGCTCCCATCAGCCCCAGTCAGCATGCACAATGATGATAAGAGCTGGAGTCCAACAACAACTGGAAGGGTACCCTGCCATGGATTTTCTGTGAGGGACATGCAATGCTCTGTTTGTTGGAGGGCTGGGAATTTTATTCTCTACCTGATTCTCCACCAGCAAAATTAAGGTCATTTTGCTAAATATTATTAAGAGTGATCCAAAATTCTCCAACCATTTCAGGAGGCTCTTAAAAAAATAAATACGCCCAGAACATTTCTCATAAAATTCTTGTTTTAAGGATGTTTGGCACTGCTCTAGTATAAGCCCTGAACTCAGAGACTTATGATGGGAATATTGAAGAGGTTATGTGCATTCTAGGTTTAAACTGATTTTAGGAAAGCTTGTGATCTGCAGTTTTGTGAGTCATTTCTTCAGATTATTATTCTCACGATTCTTTGGTTAGGAAAACTTGATGGTCAAAGTGGTTAGGGGATGGGGACAGGGATGGGGATGCTGTAGCCCTCCGTATGTTGAGTGGGCTACAACTCAAACCATCCTTGGCTCTCCAGATATTGAATGGGATGGAATTTCCATCACCCCTAACTCTCTATACATTGTTGGGCTAGAACTCCCACCATCCATAACGCTTGTCAGGATTGATGAGAGTCGTAGTTCAGCAAGAACTGGCGAGCCACAGGTTCCCCATCCCTGGTATAAAGGCAATATGAATGTGGCATGCAGATACACTTTTAGTTACTTGAGTCTAATCTGTGAGGGAGGAGAAGGAGATATGGAACTGGTTACTGAAGCTCTGAATCACTGAGTCAACAGATCAAACATGACATGATGGAGACAAGGAGACCAATCAGAGCCTGCAGTCTCTTGGGTGCTCATCAGGAAGTGGTACCGTCCTCCATGCAAATCGGACAAGGGAAACAGGCAATGTATAACGAAGGGTGGCGGCGGGTAGGGAGGTTGCAAATAAGGGAGCGGAAGGTGACATACAGCAAGAACAATACTGACCTTGGAACAAGGTTGAGCTTGTGGGCTCACTTATTTCTAAACCAGGTGAGGAAACAATGGAAGAGAAAAATGAAGATAAAATAAAAATAAATATATCGTTTCATAATTACCACTCCATGACCACAGCGCCGTGTAAATAAGAAATGGGATGGAGAAGGTGTGGGTGGCAGTGGGAGGGCTGTGAAGTAAATGGGCAAAACAGAGAATAGGAGACACTTTCTGAAAGTGAATGAAAGGAAGCATGAAGAAAAGGAGATGGAAAGGATGACATACTTTTTAATGCCAGCCTTGCAAAAGAGCCCATTTGGTCACCGGAGAGGCCGGGGATCACAACCTGTTCCTAGGCCTACACATCACTTTGTGCAATACCTTGATTTCTTGATATTATCATCCCATATTATTGCCTGTTTTGAAGACTGCTACAGAAGAGGAGTATGTCCAGCCCATAAGACAGCTAACAATTTATCTTCAATGGTCAGGGAAGGGAATGTTTAACCCCATTTGTTGCTTTCCCTTTCCCACATCCCCTCAGCTGTATTTGTCAGTCAACCCCTTGTTTCCTATGTCACAGGGGAAAGTGCTAGGGCAAGGGTAGGAGAGTTTCAGGGAAGAAGTGATGGTTAGTTCATACCATGTCCACAAATTCTCTCCTGCAAATCACAGCCTCTTCTCACTACTTTACAGTTTTGGGTGCTCACTGTCTGCCTTTTGTGGAGAGGAAGTTCTACTATGGAACCAAAAAAAAAAAAAAAAGGCAGATATGAAAAGCCTCAAATAAAATTAAACACCAAGGAATAATTGGGCTTCCCAGTTTCCCAGTTCACACCTCACAGCTTTCAGCTCTCTGCCTAAGGGCCCCCTTTAATATAACAAACACAATAGGCCAACCCTGTAAAATCTCAGAGGAGACTTTTCAATGGCCAAAAAGGTCAAATGGATGAGAGATATTCTCCTCAAACCACCCTACCTCTTCTTGAAGGTTCACTCATTAGATTCTTTTCCTGAAGGATTTGTGTGAGAAAATAGTTCCTTCACATCTCCATCCATGGAAGTGGATGGTAATAATCATTTGTGTGCTTAAATAGCACATCTCAAGTATTCAAAGCACTTTGCATAACTTATCTCAATCATCTTTACAATGGCCCTCGAAAGCAGCCCAGCATTTTATGTGGGTGTTGAGGCTAAGAGATTGGGGAATTAGGCAAAACTTGAATTAGGGCCTGCTCCGCACACAGCCTTCTCTCTTAGCTGCCAGCCTACACACCTCCTCTCACAACCACATTAGCTCTGCTGAGCTTATTCTTTTCTCCTTCAAATGTGGCACATCAGGTTGTTTATGGAGGAATGCATTGCCCTCCCTCTTCACCATTTAGGAGCACAACTGCTCTATCAATTAAGATTAATGAGGGAATCAGGATTCTGCACTTTTTGGTCAAAACTGCAGGTCACCTGTGATGGCATGACACCTCAGGGACCTTGTCATGCCTCTTCCCTATTGATTTTAGCGCAGCATACCCCCATATTCAAAACATGGAGTCTGCGGTTGCCCCTAACAACGGTTGGGCCTAGAATTCTGGCTCTCAACAGGAGACCTCTTATGAAATTAGCTTCCCACTAGATTAAGGCACTATGCGGAACCAAAGTGAAGTCCTGCAGAGTTTACAATGTAGTCACACAAAAGGTGTTGTGGGAGGGTGGTGCGGAGGGGAAGAAAGTGATTTGCTAAACTAAGATTAGTACAGGATGGTACAGTGGGACCCTGCTGTAGTTTAATTATCTGACGATCCCTCTGTGAACAGCAGACTGATTCTCTGCCCCTGCACTGAGCTCCTTTAAGGCTCTCCGCGGTTCGCGAGATGGTGGTTGTTCCTTTATTGCATCTTAGTGGTGGGGAAATTAAAACACCTGCCTCACCTAAGAAAGAATAACCACTCTACATCTTCGATTTGTTCAGGGAAGAAATGTTCAACAAAGGAAAGAACGATTGCTGCTTTTGGCATGATTGTCTGAGAGTTAGTTTTTGCTAACTAGGGAGTCCAGTCTGACCAAGGCTGTGCACAAACCATACATTTCAAACATATTTCAAGCACATGGCTTCCCCCAAATAATCCTGAGAATTGTAGCTGATGCCAACATAGCTGAAATTCCCATCCTCCTTAACAAACTACAGATTCCAGGATTCCCTTGAGGATGTTGTGCATTTTAAATATGCTTTAAATCATAGAATCATAGACACATAGGGTCTGAAGAGACCCCCAAGGGTCATCTAGTCCAATCCCTTGCAATTCAGGTACCACATCTAAATAATCCATGCCAGATGGCTATCCAACCTCTGTTTAAAAACCTTTAATAAAGGAGAGTCCCACCTTCCAAGGTAGCCTGTTCCACTGCTGAATAGCTCCTCCTGTTCTAAGCCATACAACAAAATTCAGTGGAATAAAACACCCACCACAATTTTGACATGGATTTCAGTGAAGACCTTTCACAACCCCCATTGTACTAGGCTCCTCTAGAACTGCCCCAAGGTCTAGTGCAAGCCTGTGACAGCAGTGATGTGCACCAAAGCCTAAAAAGGCTTCTGGGCCTACTTCTACCTACACGGTGCATATCTGAGGCACATACACTGAAGAGGACTGAAAGCCTTGGACACTGTTGCATTGCCTGTGGCATTGGGGAACTGTAATCCATGCAGTGCAGGTGACAGCAGTCTCACAAGATCCCTGGGCTCAGATACTTTTGGTGTGGCCTCTGGGGAGGCCTCATATCATCTGGAACAATGTGGGATCTGAGACATGTAGAACTCCCTGCCAGTGGCATAGCGTGGGGGTGCAGGGGGGGCCGGCCGCACCGGGCGCAACATCTGGGGGTTAGGGGGTGCAAATGCATGGGTTAGGGGGCGCAAATCCACAGGTTAGGGGCACAAATCCATGGGTTAGGGGGCGCAAATTACTTGCCTTGCCCCGGGTGCTGACAACCCACGCTACGCCACTGCTCCCTGCCCTAAAATAGGTACTACCCATGCAAATCCACCACTGACCTCTGGTAGTCTCTAGAATTCAACTCCTAATACCAGTTTAGGTCCAACTAAGAGCCAAAGTACCTAATAATAATACCAACTGCACCATAGTAGTCACTCCTTGTGGTATTCCCACCTACCAGTTTCACCTTGGGAAACTTGGGCCACATGGAATGGGGCTCAAGAGTAATCACAATTTGCAACCTTGCCCTGACACAAGAAGAGCCTGTTGGATCAGGCCAATAGCCCCATCTAATCCAGCATCCTGTGCTCATAGTGGCCAACCAGATGTCTGCAGGAAACCCTCCAGCAGGACCCAAGTACAAGAATAATCAACCCACCCCACCCCAGTGGTTTCCAGCAACTGATATTCAGAATACTCCCTTAGACCATGGAGGCAGAGCACGACTAGCCGCCATTGATAGCCTTGTCCTCCATGAATTTGTCTCATCCTCTTTCAAAGCCATACACGTTGGCGGCCATCACTGCCTCCTGCGGGAGTGAGTTCCAGAGTTTAACCATGTGCTGCATGAGGAAGTACTTTCTTTTCATCTACCCTGAATCATCCAACATTCAGCTTCATTGGCTGTCCACAAGTTCTAGGGTTATGAGAAAGGGAGAAAAACTCTTCTCTACCTACTTGGCTGTGACATATAACTATGAAAGGCACAAACTAGCTTCATTTGACATTGAGTGTACATTTGGTAGCAGATTTTTTTTTTTTTTTGCAAGGCTGTATGACAGAACGTTGTGATGCATGTGATGGGAGAGATGTCATCAGGAATTAATCAATCAGCAGTATAAAACATTTTAGGCCCTTGTGTGGACACAAACACGCTGCCCCATTGCTTGGAAGGCTGCATGGGATCAGCCTCTTGAAGAGACTGCTTCTTCTCTTACACCCCCTCAAAATGCTTACCTCCCACCACATGAATCTCCCTTGTCTTTCTAGTTTCTTCATTGTATGACAGCAGCAATGACAGTTATTCTGAGTGACAGGGATGGAAGGATCTGTCAACTTTTGTTCCCTTGGTTTCTCGTTTTGCCAGTCTTAACTTCCGTTTTCCACATTTTGCGGCAAGTCCCATTGTGTTTTTTCTCCTAATGAACGCATATCCTTATGCAGTTTTGACTGATGCACACATTTTAGTTTTTTAAAAGAGTTATTTATTTATTTAATCTATTTAACAAGGCTTGTATGCCACGTAATCATCAAAAAACATTCAAGTAGTTTCCACAAAACAACATAAATTAGTCATTAATAAAACCGATAAAATCAATGCTGAAAATAAGTGTTGAACTTCGATTCCTCTAAATTTAAGAAAAAGGAGCAGGTTTTTTTTAAAATGCCATAATAAACTAAAATGACATGTTAAAATGGCATGTCTGACTTTGCTTTCTTAAACATTTTAAAAAAGCAAACGCTGAAAACAGTATTCTCAGACACCTGCTTAATATCAACAGGCAACACTTTTAGAGTGTAGCTGCTGGCAAGTGTAAGGGGGAATTGTAGTACATGTGCTGTCCCATTTGCTGCAGTTTCTAACATGCCATTTTTTTATTTTCAAACAGGGGGGTTGTGCTTGTTTTTCAAGCCCTCTTGCCTATCCCAAGCCTTCAGGATGGGCTGGTGGAAATCTAACTCAATCAATCATTTAAATCATAAGTAACTAAAAGACTGGGACCCTAATTTATCACCATCCCACTTGTGACATACACAGAGATAGGCAAGCTGAAGCCCATGTAGGCAAGGATTCGGGTTTCTACATTTCTGTGACATCAGACTGCCACTTCAGATTTCAATAGGGCAAGAAAATGCTAATTCACTTGGGAAAGATTCTCAGCAGCATTTGAAGGCCCGCTCTTAGCTAGATTAATTTTCCAAACATGCAAATCTACAGTTCTCCATTGTCTGAAGAGAAATGAAAGGGAAGGGCTCCTTAACCATATTTCTGCTGAAATACAAGGTAAAAGGTAAAGGGACCCCTGAGCATTAGGTCCAGTCGTGACCGACTCTAGGGTTGCGGCACTCATCTCGCTTTATTGGCCGAGGGAGCCGGTGTACAGCTTCCAGGTCATGTGGCCAGCATGACTAAGCCGCTTCTGGCAAACCAGAGCAGCGCACAGAAACGCTGTTTACCTTCCCGCCGGAGTGGTACCTATTGATCTTTCACTTTGACATGCTTTCGAACTGCTAGGTTGGCAGGAGCAGTGACTGAGCAACGGGAGCTCACCCCGTTGTGGGGATTCAAACCGCCGACCTTCTGATCGGCAAGTCCTAGGCTCTGTGGTTTAACCCACAGCGCCACCCGCGTCCCGGCTGAAATACAAAGCAGTGTATAAATTAGCTAAGCAAATAAAAATCCCACTTGAGCCATTTTCTCACTTAAAGTGACCTTTTCCCAGTTGCTTTTCCACACAGAGAGAAAAGATGTGGGTAGCAGCAATGCTGTGCAGAGAGAGAGAGAGAAGGGTCAAGCAACTCCCTCCCCACTACCATATTTCCATTGAAACTCACAGCTGCTTTTCATTTGAAACAAAGCAAAATAACACAGGTTTTTCAGGAGATGGCTACATGGTCTACAGTACATCCTCTTGTTTGGCCATGAAGAATAATTATATGTGGTCTGAAACACTGATGTTACCCCTGCCTGACATTTGGAGGGATTCCAGTGTGGACACCTAGAGAGTCAGACAAAGGAATAAATTGAGATATTTAGCTTCTAATTCCAATGCAGTGGTCACTTTGACTTCCTCTGGGACTCAAGCAGTCCTAGGCTTCTCCTTAATAGACTAAAGTAATATGGCACACAACACACGGGGGCAAAGGTTGCATCACGATGATCACCAGGCCAGGAGATGCCAGCCTCTCTTGTACCAATGGTAGGAGAATGCAATAGCCTCAATTCTAGTGGATGAACTATGCATGTCTGTTGTGTCCAGAGGCCTGGGATTCTTTGAAATAAGAAGCTGGACTCAGGCTGTGCTTAGAAGATAAGCAGGTTTTGTTTTCAGTTTCTTGCTGACCCACAGATTAGCATTCTTCCTTCCATAATTCCCCTTCTGGTTACTATGGAAGTAATGGCAATGTATTTATGGGTAAATCTTCAGGAAACCTACTGTTCTGTATTGGCCCTCCTGGCTTGCCATACAAGGGACTGCCTGAGTCATCTCTCAGGGACTGGGCTTTTGGGGCCGCATCTGCACCACACATTTAAAGCACTACTCAACCAGTTTAAGCAGTTGCTACTTCCTCCAAGTATCACGGTAACTGTAGCTTGTGAAGGGGACAAAGAGCAGTTAGGAGACTCCTATTCCCATAACAGCTACAATTTCCAGAGTCGCTTGGGAAGAGCAATTGATAATTAAATCACCCTAAGCATTGCAGCTCTGTTAGGGGAAGGGGTGTCTCCTAACAACTCTCATCACCCTTAACAAATGACAGTTCCTAGGATTCTTTGGGGGAAGCCATGACAGTTTAAAGCTGTGTCATAGTGCTTAAAATGGGTAGCGAGGATGTGATCTTAGCTCCTGTTCTGCATCAAAAGCAGTGGCTTCCTCCTCCACAGACCATATTAATGTTGGTTTCATTGATGTACCCTCTGTGTGGCTTCCTCTTCATGTTGCTTTTCACCTACCTGTCTTGGGCTGGGTCACTCCATGCCCCATGGGACAGCACTTAAGCCATGGACAGGCAAACTAAGGCCCAGGGGCAAGATCTGGCTCATCGCCTTCTAAATTTGGTCTGCGGATGGTCCAGGAATCAGCGTGTTTTCACATGAGTAGAATGTAGCTTTTATTTAAAATGCATCTCTGGGTTATTTGTGGGGCATAGGAATTCGTTCATTTTTATTTTTATTTTCAAAATATAGTCCGTCCGCCCCCACAAGGTCTGTGGGACAGTGGACCGGTCCCCTGCTGAAAAAGTTTGCTGGCCCCTGGCTGAAGCCCTCTTAAGAGTGTAGTATACAACAAGGAGGTTATGTTAAAATGGTTAATAGACATGGACTGGCATGGCTACTATCCCTACCACCCAGTAACAATCGGTTAAAGTGGGCATAGGAAGCCAGGGAAAGTGGGCACTCCAGGTTTTGCTCCTCACCTCAGCTCCCAACTGGCACAGAAAGGCAGCCAGAACAGCTCTGCCTGCCACAACGTTGGAGAAGCGTGACAAATAAGCCAAGCAATTACAGCTGTCCCTGGCTGTGAGTGGTGTCAGATGGATCCATCACTCTAATCAGAGCTCTGGCATGTGGAGAAAATAGCTTCCAGATAAGGGTACAGAGCTCTTCCCCGCCTCCCTTTGCGAAAGTCAATTTTTTATTTCATGTTGCAGTAATAGAAAATGCGACTTGGAAGCAAACCTGGGATCACCGAGCCGCTTGGGTTGTTTATTCTCAAAAGCCTCACCTAACAGACTGCACTCTGGGGTGGCGATGTCAGAGAAGGCTCTCTGAGATGGTGGTGGTGGTGGCTGTTTTGTATATGGAGAGGAAATTTGTCCTCGCCACAACAGCCCCCTCTCTGCTTGATTACCTGAAAGGGCAATACTCTGGAGGAGGGAATTTCTTAAGATGTATTTATAAAACATGAGTTGAGGAGGGGACCAGTTATCTGATGGATCTACAATGGATATATCAAGACTTCCCCAAATGAGGATATTGTAAATGGGTTAGAAGTTCTATGGGGTTGGGATGGTTCCAGCTGCAAGTATTTAGTACTTATCAGGCAACCATGGCACCTGAATGATCCCACCATGGGGCTATTTGGCTTCTAAAACTCTCAGAGGGGGATTGTGTGTATTCAGGTTGTTCAAGTGTGGGGTAGGGGAGCCTCTGGATAATTCAGCTTCTTGGATTTTTATATGTTCTGAAGAAAGAGCTGAAAGTCTAGCGCTACAGTAAATGTTTCCCCGATTTAAGGCAGGGCAGTTCTGACAACACTTCTGGGAGACATTGAAACAGGTGTACGTCAGAACAGGTATGGGGAAAATTTCATCCTGCAGATTTCACTCAACTACAGCTCCCATCATCCCTGGCCATAGACCATGCTTTCTGGGGCTGATGGGAGTTGGAGTCCAGCAAGATCTGGCAGGCCAATGGTTCCCCATACTGACTTCAGGCGGTGGAATGAAGAAGTTTGTTGGTGTAAGGTACCAGAGAATCCCACAGAAAGCAGAATTCAAGGTGAATACTGGCATTCTTTTGGGGGGGTGAAACTTCCAAGCAGTTTCCAGGGAAGGTTATCTTCTCAGGATGGTTTTCCACATCCACAGTAATGAATGTGTCAAAGTCCACGTGCCAGTGAAGAGGAGGTTGAAGTTGACTCAAGAAAAGTGGAATAGTGAAGCCCTTGCCCATTACAATTGAAGACAGCCGAAATTATAATGGAACCAGCAAAGTTGTAGAAAATCCTGGACTGACTTTTGCTTCTTTCGAAAGTTATAACCTTCCCTAAGTGTCACCCTGGTGGCTTAGTCCACCTCGTTTCTTGTCTCACTCTTTGAGAGTAGCATTTGACAGAAGCCCCACATCCTGAAAGCTGTTGACATCTGCAGATGCCAGGGAAAGATGCTCAGTGGTAGAGATACTGCATTGCAGGCAGAAGCTCCTGTGTTCAATCTCTAGTAAATTTGAGTAGGGCTAGTAATGCCCCTTGTCTGAAGCCAAGGGAGAGCTGCTACCAGTCAACGTAGACATTTCTGAGCCAGATGGACCAGTGATCTGACTCAGTAAAAGCTACTTCCTATGTTCCTAAACATTAGGAGTAAATATAATTTGTAAAGATTTGGTTGTCTATCCAGTGGCATCCCAAGGACAAGAGGCTAAGGAGGGAGGCTAGTCTTTCATGACTCTGATAAATGTCACAGATGCAGCACTTGTTCAGCCCTTGTGGCAGAAAATATAAGAGCCCTGCTGGGTCAGACCAAAGTCCGCATTCACCCCATACATTTAAAGCGCCACAATACCACTTTAAAACAGTCCAGACTTCCCCCAAAGAATTCTGGGACATGTAGTTTGTTAAGGGTGCTGAGGGTTGTTACGAGACCCCTGTTCCAGAGCTACTATTCCCATAGTTCACTGGGAGGGGGAACTGATTGTTAAACCACTCTGGGAATTTCAGCTCTGGGGGTGGGAGATAGGGGTCTTCTGACAACTCTCAATGCTCTTAGTGAACTATAGCTCCCAGAATTCTCTGGAGGAAGCCAGGACTCTTTAAAGTGGTTTCATGGTGCTTTAAATGTATGGTGTGTATGTTGCCCTAGTCTGGCAGTCTGTTACTACAGTGGCCAACTTGGTGCCAAAGGGAAGCCCATGTGTAGGACATGAGTCCAGTAGCCCCCCCCCCCGCCCATCTTTCCCAGACTTGAAAAGAGAGGTTTATTAACTCACCTGTCCACCCCTCCCGCATCTCCTTGACCATATACGATCCCATTGGAATACCAGGACATGCTTTACTTACCGTACAGAATGATGCTGGCGTTGGTGTTTCCTAGCTGGTTGTAGGCCACACAGGTATAGTTTCCATAGTCCTGCTCAGAGACATTGAAGAAAGTCAGGCGGGAGAAGAAGGCCTTGTTTTCCACTTTCAACCCTTTCTGTCCTTCAATGAGCCTGAAATAATAAGAGATAGCAAAGATAAAAGAGGAAGACCAAGAAATGGTGACAAGTCCGTGATGGAAGCTAACAGAGTTAGCTGGCATTGCTGCCTATAACTGACTGCATTCGAGCACCATAATTAGATCTGAGCATTCACCAGGGGGGCAATTCTGATGCCCTTTTTGGGTCCACATGATCCCTTCTATGGAGAGATTTCATCAAAAACATAAAATCGGAATGGGTTATCTAAGCTATTTATCTGGAGCTGAGAAGCACTTTCATGACGTGGGATCATTGGATTCAAGCATCCTTTCCTTCTCCACCTTGCAGATCCTGCCAGAACAAACAGCTCAAGGCAGAAGATTCATTTGCCAGCTGCCTTTTAAGGAGACTCCATTGATTTGTCCACAGCACAGATAAACAATTCCCTTGCAACGTGCACTGGCTCAGTGAATTCCAAAGGAGGAGACTGTGAATTCTAATGCTACACTAGAAAGGACCTTCAAATCAGATTGTAGTAGGGAGGGAGGGAAGAGGCCAGCGAGTTCCATAGTTTAACTATGTGCTGCATGAAGGACTTTCTTTAGTCTGACCTGGATCTTCCAGCATTCAGCTTCATTGAGTGTCCATGTGTTCCAGTGTTATGAGAGAGGGAGAGAAACTTTTCTCTCTCCACTCTCTCCATGCCATGCCTTGTTTTACACACTTCTATCACATCTCCTCTTATTTGTCATTTCTCTAAAGTAAAGAAGATTTAAACAACAAGGAACAGACACTAGGCAAAGGAACAGGATGCAGCTGAAGAACTCTACAAAGTGTCTGCTGGGGGAATGAAAGGAGGTTGCTGAGCATTTTTGGTAGATGTAAGACACTTTAGTTCCCCCCCCCCACAGTTACACCCCCCCATAGCCTGTGTCTCCCCTCTTTGGAACCTCATTCCCCCACCCTGATACTCTTGTATGCTGTTTAAAAGAAAAAGACAATGTGTGTGTCTCTTTGTTTGTGTGTGTGCTATAGAATCATAGAATCATAGAGTTGGAAGAGACCACAAGGGCCATCAAGTCCAACCCCCTGCCAAGCAGGAAACTAAGCTATGCTTAGCTACTTTTCCCCGCAGCCTCTTGCTCTGTGTTATTGCCCTGACTTTTGATCCTGACTGACAGCATATTGGAAGCTCACCACGTGATCTACAACTTAAAACAAATGCCTTAATCAAATGGACAATATCTCCAAATTTGTGTTTTCAATGGACCTCTGCACTGTGGAGATAATTAGCGGAGGAGAGCTCCAAGGTCTAGGGATTTCTGTGGGAATTACACAAGCAGAGAATGATTCTAATCTGATAAGTAAGTCTCACTCACAAATTGGGGTGGAATTGTTACAGTGGAGCCTTGCTGTACCAATGAACTTTGGCAATGAGGGCTTCTATTAAGCATAATTCCATGTTAGACACACAGATGAGGACATTGGGGTGAAGGGGCTGTGTCACATGCAGTAGATTACCACTTGCTTGCAGTATTATTACTCTTAACTCAGTGCCATCAATCTACTTTGCTGAGCAGCGTACAGGGAAAAGGTCCCTAACTTTAAGGAGCATACAATCTAAGACCCCATATGTGCCCTGCATTTAAAGTAGTACTGTGCCACTTAAACATTCCAGGCTTCCACCAAAGAATCATGGGAACTGTAGTTTGTGAAGGGTGTTGATAGCTGATATTCCCCCCTACATTACCCAGAGTTCCCTGGCAAGGGTGACTGGTTGTTAAACCATTATGGACACTGCAACTCTCTAAGGCAAATGGGACTCTTTTAACAATTGTCAGCACCCTTAAGAAACTATAGTTTCCATGATTCTTTGGGGAAACTTTGACTGTTTAAAGTGGTACCATAGTGCTTTAAACATATAGTGCAGATGGTCTCAATGTTGACAATGGGGATAATAAGAAGTTGGGTGGAAGAAGCAAAAGTGGCAAGTGAGTGTAAAGGCAGGAATTGAAGAGAGCAAAACTAAAGGTAACATTGGACAAATGCTAGCCGATTCCCTTACAAGTTTGGAAGTTAATACCCCTGCTTTGAAACATAAACAGATGGTTGGGTGGGTGGGGGGATTCATTCAATTTGCATTTCATTGTGATCCTACTTAATTAACACTTTACAAACCAAAACATGAGCGAAACCTTCTAAAATGTACCCTTTTTAAAATTTTGCACTGAAGTTCTCTGAGAAGAGAGAGAGAGAGAGAGAGAGAGAGAGAGAGAGAGAGTACAAAAGATGTATAGTAGAGGAAATATATATAATAGTGACCATAGCCCCCCTGCCTCCAGGCACATATGTTAACCAGAATTGCATTGAAAATACATACAGAAAGAGAAAAGAATACAAAAATGGGAATGAGTTTTGTTCTGCAAAGAGTTTTTAGTAGAAAATATGTGCTACCCTATTTATGGAAATGGGAGCAAACTGAATTTAATAAATTTTGGGAATTGAGAAACAGAGGAAAACTAAAAGTGAAATTCATCCTTCCATAGAATTAGCCCCAGTTCTTTATCCACACTCAGTCGCTGAACGACTGCAGAGAAATGTGCTCATCTACCCCACCAGCACCATGCTGACTGTGCTTAGGGTGGAGCGGCTGTCAGTTTTCTAAGAGAGCAAGTAAATTCTGATGCAGTGATGGTGAGGATAGGTCCAGCTGAAATATCCTAATATCAGTTACTACTAATCCTTCATGTACCTTTTGTCATCCTTGTACCACTGGAACTCGGCTGATGGAACTGCAGAGGCGTCACACTGGAGGATGCCTTTTTGTCCCACCGGAACCCCGGTGTTCTTAGTATCTGAGATGTATGGTGGGTCTGTAGAGAAAGGGACAAGTTGAGGGGTTGTTCTCTGTGGCTTTGGAAAATCACTTTGCTCTGCTGTTGCTCCAAGATCCTTCCCCTCTCCAGAGATTTGCTTGTGCCAAAAACAAACCGCCGACGGCAGAAGGTTCCTTGGCCAGATGCGCTTGAAGAGTCAGTGACCAGAATCCTGGTAGTGAACACTCAAAGGCTATTTTACACGCATTCTCAAAGGAACTGGTTCCAAACTAGCTCTTAGAAACTACCACTGCCCACACAGTTCCACTTTCTAACTCCTGCCCACTTGATCAACGCATCCTCAACTCTCTGCCACTTTTCAAGTCCTGTTGATGCAAGATGTGTGTTTTGAGAACGCTAGTGTGTGCAAATGCATGCAAGTCCATGCAGGAATGTGACAACAAACACATGTGTGTGCCTAATTGAATACGGACTTACCTGTGTGTGAATGAGAAATGTGTGCACTTGTCTGAGTTCTGAAATGCGGGGTATGTGTGTAAATCAGTATGCGAGCATGCAGACAAGTGTGACCCATTCATTGGGTGAACTGAACATTTGGTCTAGGAAGCATCATTTCTGCTGGGATGTCACTAGAAAGAGATGCTCCCAATTTACCATGTTACTGTTCAGCCCCCTTTTGGAAGATTTACTGTGGTGCAACAAATTTAGGTTTGTAGCTCAAAGGCAAAGCATGCACTTTTCATGCAGGGCACCATATCCAGCATTCTTTAGTGGATGGTTGAGTTTTAGTGTTCTGCAACAGAGGAATCCAACACAATCGTTGCACTAGCACAGGCATAGACAAACTCGACTTTCCAGATGTTTTGAGACTACAATTCCCATCATCCCTGGCCACTGGTCCTGTTAGCTAGGGATGATGGGAGCTGTAGTCCCAAAACATCTGGAGGGCCGAGTTTGCCTATGCCTGCACTAGCAGAACTCATGCAACAGAATGGTCAATCCACAGTGCAATAAAGTGACCAGCAATCTGCTTATGCATTCTCGTGCACAATGACATTCTGCTAGCATGAAACCTTTTTTTGCCAGTGAAACATGTATACTGTGACATAACTTTAACTTAGCGCTACATTGGGTACGACTCAGAAGGTTCCAGGTTGGGCCAGCTTCATGTAAGGTAGCTTCATATGTTCTTATTTTATCTCTTGCAGGTATTTAATTTATCTCTTGCAGGTATTAAAAGGTGCAGAGAATATGCCAAGGAAACACAGAAAATGCACCAAGAAAGACTGTGGAAATCCTTCCAGCAGCACCCCCCCCCCACTACTGCTAAGCTGCAGCAACCTACAGCCCTGCGACAACCTACCCAATACTCACAGTTCACTGTGACTTTTACTCTCCGCACAACAGGAGTGGCGACATCGTTGGATGCGCTGCATTCGTACTCCCCTGACTGCTCCCGGGTGATGCCGGTGATCTCCAAGTACTCATCTTCGCTCATGAATCCCACAGCTGCAGAAGAAAGAAAAGGATCAACCTTGACTATGCAGCAGGACAATGTGGCTGGTGAGATACCTAGAAACAGTGCGCAATGTTCTCTGGGCATGCATCTTTCACCTGGCACTGCTGCTGTTGATGGGAGTTCTAGATACAGCCCTTAAAACGATCCTTTGCATTTGTTTGCCTGGATATCTTGATGTGGAGGAAAGGAGCATTATATATAAATGAGGTGGTAGGCAGCCAAGCTTGGCAGGCTGCCATTGATAATCCACGTGCGGAAGACACCAAACCCGCTGGCTCCTTTGAAAATGTGTGTTGGGAGCAGGGAGTTCCCTTCACTGTCAAGAGGAGAAATCCCCGGTCCATGGCTTTCAAGCCAAATCAAAGTGCATACTTAGCCTCATTTAGCTTACGATGATGACCCCCTTCAGCAGACTTGAGTCATGCATTTGTACACACATTACCAAAAGAAAGAAGAGTGCTTTCCTGCAGTGGTGGGGGCAGTTGGTAAAAGGAGAGCGTCTCCATAGTACTAGGGATATCTTTAAGGTATAGACATAAACTGGTTTTGTTTTGTTTTTTTTAAATATTTTTATTGGGTTTTCACATTTTATATAAACACAAACAACACACCAAAACAAACATAAAAAACAACAAACATGAATAGTTCCCGAAAATCTTATTTTCTAACCCTAGTCCTTGACTTCCCCCCACCCCCTCCCCTGCATCCCTATTCCCAAACTTATGTCAGCAAGTTGGCATTTCTTCCATCTTAATATTAGTCCTTTTATAAAAAACAAAAATAAATTTTCCCTAAGTTGGACCCCAATTCTCTTCCCTCGATTTCTCATTTTTTCTTACATAATTTTCTTAATACTAAACCCCCTGGTCTTGAGTGTTGTTTAAATTTAATACTTCCCTCCCTCCCCTCCCCGCTTTGCGTCCTTTCCCAAGACATGTCCAAATTAACAGTTTTTAGCCTGGATTCCGGATATCCGAGGCTCTCAATTCTCTTTTAGTCCCTCTCCGCCGGTTTTGTTGGTAGTCCTTTTTGTCTATCATTGAGTCTCGAAAGATTTCCTTAACAATCAATCCAGTCAGTCCATAGTCTCTTCCCATATTTAAAGGCAACTGCTGAGGAATTTCCACAAGGCCTAAGTCTTGCTGATAGTCAAGATCAAAGTCTATGTGGAGGCCCCAATTGTACTTCTTTATTTCGAGCTCCTGAATTCCATAAAGTCCCAGGGCCTCCACTTTCATCTTCTGTATCTTTCGTAGACTTAGAGTGGATTTAATCCAATAGTCTCCTTGCTTGTGTTCTCCAGATGCCGGCTTCTGGTTAGTACTTTCCCAGATAACTTGTTCTCTTTCTTGTTTTGTCTTCTCCTCTTCTTTGTTTATTGTTTCAAATTCAGCTGTGGGTTCTTTCTCACTCAAGCCCTCATTACTTTCAGCAGAACTACTTGTTTCCAAATCCAAGGTCGTCAATTGTTTACTCATAGCTGTAGTCTGCTCCTGTAGGGTTCCCACCAGTGAGAACATTCTTTCGATTTCTCTCAGTATCTTTCCACCCACAGCCATTGTAATTCCACAGAATTCCCCCTAGAGGGAATCTGGTAACTGAGTAACCTTTTCTCCAACAATCCTCTGTCCTATTATTGTTTCTTTGTTTCTCAAGATTTTAGTTCAATTGTAACTCCTTTTAATCCGGAGAGGTCTTAAACAGCAATTTTTTTTTCACTATTAATAGTCCATTTGACAGCTTTTGACAGCTGTCAAATTCTGCTCCTCTATACAGGCTCCAAATCAGGTCGCTCCCGGGCCCGGGAGGGAGGGTTGTTTACCACAAAACAAAGACTCTTCCAACACTCCACTCTCCTGCTCAAATTTACCTTTCTAAATCTTGGAAGTTACTGTCTTTTTAAAACTCACCCTTTACAGGGTAGGCACTCCAGCTTAGTTCTTATTTCGTTGCTCTGGATCGTCTGCAAGGGGGGGTGTGGGGACTTCCTTTTAGCACACCCCCCGGTCGTCTCAAATTCAAAAGGTAAAAGTTTTAAAGTTCAGTTCCAAATTACTCACGGGTTCTTTTTTCAGTCCGAATTTCAAGGAAGGAAGTCAGCGCTCTCCGGTTATGGCTCGCGGCTTCGCTCAGCGGCGGTAGCGGTCGACTCTCAGTGCCACGCCGTCCCCTGTATCCCCTCCGTAGCCTTTAAAAAGGCTCATTGCGAATCAGGGGGGGCGCTTAAGGCACCCGCCGAGTCTTCAGTCCGCAGGCTTCCGCGCCTGCGGTTTTTAAGGGTCCCCGTGTCGCCGGCACGGCAAAGACCCATCCACCGCTGAGCCGATTCCCTCCGGAGCTCGGAGGGAATCCGCCATTTCCCGATCGCGCCAACCCGGAAGTCCGACATAAACTGGTTTTGCCCCAGTTTCACTGCCATGGTTGCCACCGCCACCTCAATAATATCAAGAACTGGAATGTTGTGAAAGGGATAAGCAAAAAGGAATCCACCCCCCAAAAAATTACATTTTTCACCCTATAGGACGCACTTTTCCCCCTCCAAAAAGGAAGGGGAAATCTGTGTTCGTCCTATGGGGTGAATACAGGCTTTCGCTGAAGCTTGGAGAGCGAGGGGTCGGTGCGCACCAACCCCTCTCGCTCTCCAGGCTTCAGGAAGCTATCAGCAAGCCTGGGGAGCCCGCGGGAGTTCCTGCAGGGCTCCCCACGCTGCGGATAGCAGCCTGTCGCCCGGCGCGCGGGGCACCCTGAAGCAGAGCGCCCCTTGCACCGAACAGACATCAGCAGCATGGGGAGCCCTGCAGGAACTCCCACAGGGCTCCCCATGCTGTGGATAGCAGCCTGCCACCCAGCGCGCGGGGCGCCCTGAAGCAGAGCGCCCCACGTGCCGGGCAGACATCGGCCAGCCGCACAAGCTCGGGGGACAGCGGGGAGGCGGAGCGCTGCCATATCACTGTTCCCTGACCTGGTTTTGGGTGGGAAATAAAGGGGGGGAGTTCCTTTATTTCCCCCCAAAAAAAACTAGGTGCGTCCTATGGGACGGAGCGTCCTATGGGACGAAAAATACGGTACAATTCCCAAGACTCAAAGGTTGTGTACACAGCATACACTCAAAGCACATGGCTTTTTCCAAAGAATCCTGGGAACTGTAATTTGCCCCCAAAGAGCTGCATTTCCCAGCACCCTTCACAGACTACAATTCCCTGCATTCTTTAGGGGAAGCTATGTGCTTTAAATGTATGGTGAGTATGCAGTCTTGGGATAAAGTAAAATGAGATAAACTAGTTTCAAACTGGATTGCATTTGCAGTTCAGACATTCCCTCAAAATGCAAAACCATTAGATTATATCAGCATTAAAATACCTTTGGTATAGTGAGTCATTTTTTTGCAAATTGGAAAGTTCAAGTTTGATTTTGAAATGTGGGGAAAGGAAGGAAGAAACTTTACCAATCCCTTTAAAGGATGGCAGAAGGGTGAGGAGGAAGAGAGACATAAATAGAGCTGTCTTATTTATTTCTCTTAAATCTCCCTATCTCCTTTTATCAAATCTTTTGCAGCCCGGGTGTTGTAATTACTGAGCAGAGCATCTCTGAGACCGGTGTCACACTTAATATTCCTATTAATTTTAAATGTTAGTCCTTGGTACATATGTGTGGCAATTGGTGTCATATTTTAATTAGTCTTGCCCTACACCATCTGAAATTAATAATAGCTCGAATTACCAGTGTAATTTATAAATTAACATTGCTGCAGCATTAGGAAATAAATTAGCTGTGGACAGCTGTTTCTGGAACTGGACGACAATGGTAGTGAGAATGTTTTATGGGGGGGGACACAGTACACACATATAACGTGCCCCCCAAACAGGGACTGAGCTAGTTATACAGGAAGAAAAAATGCCCTTCTGCAAATACCCAGGGGCATGTAAAATCTTGCAGTGAGAGCTGTACTTCTGCAGTCCTCTTATAAATGACAGTACCCTTACAGCGCATGGGTGCATCTCAAATACATTCCTGGGAGGGTGCAGCAGTGTGAATGAGAGATGACTGTGCCAGACAGGACACTGCATAGGGACCATGATGGGAACTGAAATTCCTCTTTACCATTACATTCACCAGTGCCTTCCCATTACTGATTATTTCCTCCTCCTCACTCCAAACTGCAGACTGTACAGAGGCAGCTACGCCTTGAGGCTTCCTGGTTGCCTCTAGAGCTCTGTAAACTCCTGCTACAGGCCAGCAGCACCCACTGGGGGCCTCCCCTCTGTTATCAGGGAAGGAGAGAGGGGGTCTGCAGTGCTCCCGAGGAAAAACAACAACAGAAGCTGGAAATGTCAAGTAGTTACTGAACTATTTCTCCCCAAGTCCTTCCCCTGGAGAGACACAGAGCCAGCAGGAAGGAAAGTCCTCAATGTCTCTGCTTTCCCTCCTTCCAAGGAAAACAAACTCTGGGAAAGTGCCTGGAACCCTTTGGATCTCTCGTCACTCAGAGATTGGGGTGGGGGTGGCATGAAACAATACAAAAGCTGTCTTCCACACCTCTGATATAGCAAAGGTTCCTACTGATCCCCAGAGGGTTGCTGCAACCCCAAATTATAACCTGTGCAAACATGTCTAGCAGTGCCTCTTTGTCTCCCCCATGGGGTGAGCCCCATGCACCAGACCACTCTCTCTTTCACATACACCAGCAATATTATTAGAGCCCTCCTGTCAAAGAATGATGAATTTGGACAGGATTGCCAGGAAAACCACCTGTAGCCAATGGATGGCCCATGTGTATAACTGACAGGTCCTGATCTCAGACCCCTCCAAGTGTCCCTGTTTTCTAGGAACAGTCCCAGATTTACAGAAGCAATCCCAGTTTCTGATTTGATCCTGGAATGTCCCACTTTTCCTTAGGACATCCCTATTTTTATCAGAGAAATGTTGGAGGGTATGGAGTTAAGTGACTCCTGAGCCAAGGAGGTAAGTAACTATACAACCTTCAGAAAACATCTGAAGGCATCTGTTTAATGTTGTATTATATATATATATATATATATATATATATATATATATATATATATATATATAGGAAGCTGCCCAGAGTGACTAGGCAACCCAGTCAGATGGGCAGGGTATTATTATTATTACAGTGGTACCCCGCAAGACGAATGCCTCGCAAGACGGAAAACCCGCAAGACGAAAGGGTTTTCTGTTTTGGAGGCGCTTCGCAAGACGAATTTCCCTATGGGCTTGCATCGCAAGATGAAAGCCCATAGGGAAATGCTGGCGGTCGGGAGCAAAGACTTTTGCCCACAGCCGGCCTTCAGAAGAGGACCTCTTCTGAAGGCCGGCGGAGGGCAAAAGTCTTTGCTCCCCCCGCCTGCCTTCCCGCCGCCTGCCCCAGGCGAGCTTAAAATGCTGGCGGGCGGGAGCGAAGCGTTCGCTGCCGACCCCCAGCATTTTAAAATCTCCCCCTGTCCCGGGGAGATTTTAAAATGCTGGGGGTCGGCAGCGAACGCTTCGCTCCCGACCCCCAGCATTTTAAAACGCTGTTCCGAAGCGGGGCGGGGGGGCGGGAACACCTGCCGCAGCCGCCCCACTTCGGAACGCTGTTCCGAAGTGGGGCGGGGGGCGGGAACACCTTCTGAAGGCGGGCGGGGGGCGAAAGTCTTTGTCCCCCCTGCCTGCCTTCCCAGGGGCTTTTAAATCGCCCCGGACAGCGGAGAAGTCCTCCGCTGTCCGGGGCGATTTTAAAATGCCGCCCGCCAGCATTTTAAGATCGCCCGGACAGCGGAGAAGTCCTCCGCTGTCCCGGGTTTTTTTAAATGCTGGGGGTGGGAAGAAAAGCCCTTGTCCCCCCCCAGGCCTTCAGAAGAGGTCCGGGGACATACTGTCCCCGAACCTGGTCTGAAGGCGGTTTCCCTAGGAACGCATTAATTGATTTTCAATGCATTCCTATGGGAAACCGTGCATCGCAAGACGAAAAACTCGCAAGACGAAGAGACTTGCGGAACGAATTAATTTCGTCTTGCGAGGCACCACTGTATTATTATTATTATTATTATTGCTATTATATAGAACATCCCTATTTTCATCAGAAAAATGTTAGAGGGCTTGCGATCTTTTTTCCTCAAGGCTGCAGATCGAAAACAATGGTTTCTCAAGACAACACCCTACTATAAATGTGGGCAGCTTAAGCATGCTTTCTGAATATGTAGCCATCCTTTACTAAACCCTCATGTCTCCTATGTTCCTTACCTTGGAAGGAGAAAGGATTAAGAGCCCTTGTAACAGAAAGAGCCTTGCTTTGCTTTTCAGAGAATTGTTTTAAAAGAGGGTACTTAGTTAACTTCTCAGCCAAGTCTTTCACAGAAATGAATAAATTGGATGGATCTACTCAAGTCAGAAATAGTCGCTGCCCCCTGTGGCCTTCCATACAAAAACTCAGACCTTGTTCTTTTATTCCCCGCTAACCTTTGCTTAAAGTCAACTTTTTGGAATTTGGAAACTTTGGTGAAATTCTCATGAGTTTTCAGGGTTTTTGTTGAGATTGATTTACTTTTGAGGTGGCTGGTAGGTGTTTGTGTGTGTGCTTTCTTCCAATGATCTCCCCAGTGGCCTGCGCTCTGCAGCTTCCCTGAGTGTCCAGGCTTCAGAGAAAGGTATCATGAGGCAACTTCTCCCAAGCGGCTCTTTTTCAGATCAGGAAGCGCAAAAATCCAGGGCACAAGAAGAGTCCCACTGGGTGAGGCCAAAGGCCTGTCAGTACTCCAGCATCTTGTTCTCGCAATGGCTAACCAGATGCCTGTGGGAAACATGCAAACAGGGCCTGAGGGCAAGAGCATTCTCCCTGCCTCTGGTTTCCAGCAGCTGGCATTTAGAGGCATACTTCCTCTGACAGTGGAGGTAGAACATGGGTAGGCAAACTAAGACCCGGGGGCTGGATCCGGCCCAATCGCCTTCTAAATCTGGCCTGTGGGTGGTCTGGGAATCAGCGTGTTTTTACATGAGTAGAATGTGTGCTTTTATTTAAAATGCATCTCTGGGTTGTTTGTGGGGCATAGGAATTCGTTCATTATTATTTTTTTCCAAAATATAGTTCAGCCCCCCACAAGGTCTAAGGGACAGTGGACCGGCCCCCTGCTGGAAAAGTTTGCTGACCCCTGAGGTGGAACATAGCCATTGTGGCTAGTAGCCATTGATCGCCTTTTCCTCCATGAATTTGCCTAATCTTCTTTTTAACAACATCCAATTTGGGCAGCTTCTGGTGCAATGTTTCCTGGAAAGAGAGAAGAAAGCACACACCACCCTCAGGTTTTTTTGCCGCCACAAGGTAATTTCAAAACCACGCACTGAACTTCTGTGGAAATTATAACACGCTCTGAGAACAAAGCAGAAACGTTGGAGCCTCTTTCACAGGGGAAGAACATTTTCAAGAAATTGGAAAAATAAAAAAATTCCTTCCAGTAGCACCTTAAAGACCAACTAAGTTAGTTCTTGGTATGAGCTTTTGTGTGCATGCACACTTCTTCAGATACATTTATTTCCAAATTGGAAGGTGGGTTTCTTTTTTTGTTTTTTTGACACAGCATTAATTTTAATTCCTACTCAGGGCACTCACTCAATGAATTGAAAAGGAAGATGGGGGTTGAAGTTCAAGGGGGGGGGGAACAAGTCCGAGGAGTCCCACACATTCCAAATCTTCCACAAACACCCACACCACCTCCGCCTCAAAAATTCCTGAAGAGCAGCTGCGCTAGCTGGTTGTGGCAAAACAAAATGAGTCCTGTCACACCTTGACGAATGACTAATAAATTGTGACAGCAGCTTTTGAAGGAAAGAGCATATTTCCTCAGTCTGCCCCTCAGACTCTTCTACCTCACAGATGAACTTTTTAGAGCATCCCTTCCCGAGAAGCCTGAAAGGAGCTGAGACTTGTTGATGCATCATTATGCAACCTGTGCCTTCCCTATTGCCGTGATGATGAATTGTTAACATCCGGATGCCTCTGAGTTCCCAGTTCTGGGATTCCCTTAGCACCCTCCCTTAGCTTTGGGGGAGAAAATGCTGAGCTCATCAGTATCCAGCATAACCGAAGGGCATGGTGTTGAAGGCATTATTCCAAAATCAATATCCTTTGGTTTGGGTGGAGGGGTTGCGGGTGGGAGAAAGAAAAAAAAACACAACTGCAGTTTTGTGTTCCAAGAGCTGCCCTGAATACACTGAAATAAATACACATGAAAATGGGGGAAGGATCCCTTTATGGCTGACCTAGAATCGGCGTCCCAGTAGAACAGTGTGTTCTGCTGATAAAGTGAATATGCTGCCAAGAGCCTGAATACAGTCCATGCACAAATTTCACTTCTCTCTGTAATATATATATATATATATATATATATATATATATATATATATATATGCATGCAACAAAAAGCTCGCTGGCTTCCTAATTAACAAAGAACTGAATTTCTTCCCTCAAGTAGATGCAGGCCATTTAGAGAGCATAGCCCACACTGAAGTGTGTGCCAAAAATCCTGAGCAGCTGGGAAAGCACCACACACCTCATTGCTGGTGTTTGGATTGTTCCTGAGGTAAAAGGGAGTTGGGCTTGATTTTGTCAACACACAACAGACTTCAAAGTAACTTTGTGGGCAGGGGTGGATAGATCACTCTGTTTCCAGCCTGTGTCACTTTTGCACAAGGACCCGCTGAAATTAATAAGACACAACCAGGGCCGGATTTAGGTTTGATGAGGCTCTAGGCTACTGAAGGTAATGGGGCCCTTTATAAGTCCAGCTGTCCTTTGTCAACAACAAATTGTCGCTGTTTTTTTGTGTTGACTCTATGCTATATGGTAATTCATGGACCTAATAGGTATCTAAAGCCATTTGCACATAACAAAATACCGTATGTATTTTATCAAAGTAATTGTTGAACTGAAATGCAATTAAGAAGAAGTATATTTGGGGGCCCCAAGAGAGTGGGCCCCTAAGCTATAGCTTGTTTAGCTATAAACACAACTAACTTAGGTCCGTTCATTTCCATGGGTCTACTCTAAGTGGAAGACAGCAGGATACGATTGTGCATGTACACACATGCACCAATCATTGTTTTGGTTATTTTGAGAAACCTCTGGACAACTGTGTTCCAATTCCTACAATAGTTAAAGAGCAGGTCAGCTCATACTGGAATTCACAAAGATGGAATCTGTCAAGCATCTTGATCATGTGGGTAATTTAAAAATAAAATAAAATCTCTGAATTTGAGGCAGGAAAATTCAGCACTAAAAGTTTCCCTTCTCTCTCTTTGTTCTTCCAGGATAGTGCAGATTAAGTTGAACATGGAATGAATGATGATCCCAGCAGGGAAAGCTAAAGGCACATGCTCAAGGTCACTTAAGATGGATTTGGTACCCTTTAGCACCCTTTAATCACTCTGCTGTGCTAGGAGTCAGGGTGGCTAAAGGGGGCAAAAGATGGATTGCCCACCACCATCACACTTTCAATGAATGTTTATAGGTGAAGTACAACAGAGGGCCTCCCCATTGGCTCAGCTGAGAGACCAGCAACTATTAGCTCCTCTCCTCCTTCAACTCTCTCCATTCCAGCTGTTCATTACTAAGAACTCGTGTATGAACTTACTTTCTTTTTTTCCTCTTCCTGCCTCCCCAGTCCATTTTCCTTTTGTGTCGTGTCATTTAGACTACAAGGCTGATGGCAAGGGCTGGCAGAACTGATATCTGGAAGCCTCTCTTGCACCCTTTCCATTTTCAGCTGAATAAATACTTTACTACAAATAGTTGAAACAAAGCAAGAACCAATAACATGTTCCAGCTTATGCAGGGGTCACGTTGCAAAAGCAGCAAGTGAATGTCAGAATGGGGTAGAAGTAGAAATCGGAAGCCAAGGCAGATAGACAGGAAGATTGAGTTCCTCCTTCTATTTCTCCTTCTTCTCTTGCTGTCTGCACCTTCTTTCTTCTCTCCCCTATTTCTACTGCTGTTGGCTTACTGGAAGCCCAACAGGAGCAATGGCAGACTCTGGATGCACTGAAGTGAGCACTGGGAAGCTGCTCGCAGCAGGCCTCTGAACGCTTCCACAATCGGCCTCAACATAAAGGCTGTTCACAAGTTACATTCAACAAGTGTACAATCTGTACAGACGGTTCAGCTGTACACTCATGCACTTATTCACAAGCAATGAGGGTATACTCTGTGTACACCATAGTTGCACTGTACAAGCAGAGATGTAGGGTGGCATTGATTTCAATGCAGCGCTGTTTCCATTCTGCTGCAGCTTGGCTTCTGACTAAAGCTGCGTCGTTCATCTCGCTGTGGCAGAATTTTTACATACTTGATTATTTTATCCTTATGCTATTCCACACCATTCATTTAAGTTCAGAGGAACCACAAAGCAAATGGGGTGGTGGTGATCAATTATGTATTGATCGCATATAAACAAAAGCAACTGCATTGATTTCTGTTCCAGATGTTGTTGTTTAGTCATTTAGTCGTGTCTGACTCTTCGTGACCCCATGAACCAGAGCACACCAGGCACTCCTGTCTTCCACTGCATCCCGCAGTTTGGTTAAACTCATGCTGGTAGCTTCGAGAACACTGTCCAACCATCTCGTCCTCTGGCGTCCCCTTCTCCTTGTGCCCTCTATCTTTCCCAACATCAGGGTCTTTTCCAGGGACTCTTCTATTTTCATGAGGTGGCCAAAGTATTGGAGCCTCAGCTTCACGATCTGTCCTTCCAGTGAGCACTCAGGGCTGATTTCCTTAAGAATGGATAGGTTTGATCTTCTTGCAGTCCATGGGACTCTCAAGAGTCTCCTCCAGCACCATAATTTAAGATATGGAGGGAATAAAAAGCACCAGCAATTTCCACTCTTTCAGTGTCCTTATCAAGTAGCATGCTATCATCCACAAAAATACTCGCACAGGATTTGTGGAAAGACATCTTGAACCACCGTGGTGTAGTGGTTAGAGCTCTGGATGTAGACCTGGGAGACCAGGGTTCAAATCCCCACTCAGCCATGAAGTTAACAGGATAGCTTTCGACTAGTCACTACCTCTCAGCCTAACCAACCTCACAGGGTTGTTATGAGAATGAAACGAAAGAATGAGAATGATGGACAGTACCTCAAGCTCCTTGGAGGAAAAGTGGAATATAAATGAGACAGATAAACAAACAGCATGCATCTAATTCTCTAAAACCATCTCTCTCTCTCTCTCTCTCTCTCTCTCTCTCTCTCTCTCTCTCTCTCTCTCTGGTATTTGTCTCCCCCCCTCTTTTTATTATTATTATATTATGTATGTTGTGTTTTATGTGGCAAACTGGCCTGTGGTCTCTTGATGAATGGCAGAATATAAATTTAATAAATTCAAAAATGAAATTAAGACTCTCATCTGGGAAAAACCCTGTATGAAAGTACATGGAGTAGGGATTTCCTTACGAGTTTTGTGATGTTATTGTTCCATTAAATAAAATAAAATAAAAACCCCAAACACTTTAAAGTAAAGCTGTATTTTGATGGACACAAGAGCAGTAAATAAAATCTAAAGCCATAAAGCTTTTTAAAATCCCAATCCAGCTGAGACCATTTAAGTGCACCGCCTAGCAAATAAAACACGGATCCCGTTCCAAGCCGGATGTTTATTTGCCAGATTCCAGCCTGCGGAATACATTATTATCTTTTCCCAACACCTCTTTGCCCCTATAAAATGAGATTTAATATAGTCTTTTCTGCAGCATCCCCTGCTGGATGCTACCAGCCATTTTATCTCTCCACTGAGGAAGGCACAGATTGAGAGTAATTGCTGAACCACAACGCTCCATGAGCCCTGTCCCTTTACTTTCTTCTTTTTGCCTGTTTATAATGGGAAGCCTTGTTGAGAGACTCGGAGACAAATTTTGTGCATTAGCGACCACCAGGAATGGAGGAAACAAATAGACTGGACCCAGGGAGTGGGGCAGGGGTTAAGTCAATGCAATCTGTAAATAACAGCATGCACTCTGGCAAAAAAGCAACAGAACACAGAGGAGGTTATGGTTTCCAAGGTCCCAGGGCAGCTGGCACATAGAAGATGCATTTATTTATGGTACCTATAAGATAGAAAGGAGAGAGTTTGGGGAGGTAGCATATGAGCATCTCAGGGTACTTGCAGACAGGGCCAGATTAAGACCTTTAGAGGGCCTAAACACTTGAAAGGTTTTGGTGCCCCCATAATTCAAAATATATAAAAACAATAAACCATATTTCATTAATCTGTATTATTACTATGTTGTTGTTGTTTTGTGTGTGTGTGTGTGTGTGTGTGTGTGTGTGTGTGTGTCTGTGTGTAAAATTTATCCTGGGAGTGTTTTTTATGCAACCTGGTTCAGCTGCACCATATGGTCCCTGGTAAATCTGGCAATGGAAAATTTATGTCATGCCCTCCTTCCCTTGACACCCTAAGCATGTGCTTATTTTGCTTAATGGTTAATCCAGCCCTGCCTGCAGACATCCTGCTTATTCAGTGTTCATCCTGATTCACTTGCACAAAGCTTATGGGGTGCTTAGACTATGTCTGGTCTTTATAGAGTCATAGAAATGTATGGTTGGAACGACCCTACAGGAAATCTGGTACAGCACCCTTCTATGCAGGTATCACAACTGAATCATTTACGTTGGAGATGGGGAAGAATGTGGCCAGGTGAGCAGTGTGACTGCTTGCCTAGTCAGCTGCCTGTGTAGTAACAAAAAGAGCCCCATTTTTTTTCCTTCAAAGGGATATTTTAAATTGGCTTTGGACTGAACCAGTAGAGGATGGTCTTCTGTGAAGGGTCATCAGGGTTAGGCACAATTCAGTTGCTCAGTCCCACTCAGGTGTCTCAGAGAGTCAGCACTTATCTGTTTATGGGGGAGTTATATGACAGTGAGCACTCATCATCTCATTAATCCTTCATCCCATCCTTTGCACAGCATTTTCCCATCAGTTTGCAAACTATAAGGAAATCTGTTTCTGTGTTTTTAATTTTAAAAAGTGGATTTGTTATGCTAGATCAGAAGAGCACAATAATCCACTTTAATTGGGTGGGTTTCAAGATGCTCTTGGATCCTTCCCACAAAACAGTGATGGTCTAGAAGTCTCCTTAGTATACACAGGCATACCTTGTATTACAAATAAAATTGGCAAGATTGCAATGCTGTTATACATAATGTTATCATACAAGCCTTTGTACAGGTAGGTAGCTGTGTTGGTCTGCCGTAGTTGAAACAAAATAAAAAAAAATTTCTTCCAGTAGCACCTTAGAAACCAACTAAGTTTGTTATTGGTATGAGCTTTCGTGTGCATGAAGAAGTGTGCATGCACACGGAAGCTCATACCAATAACAAACTTAGCTGGTCTCTAAGGTGCTACTGGAGGGACTTTTTTTATTTTTTTTCGCATACAAGCCTATGGTGTGACCACATCTGGAACACTCTATAGAGTTCTGGTTGCCTCACCTCAAAAAGGATATTGCAGAGTGGGAAGCAGTCCAGGAAAGGGCTACCAAAATGTTCAAGGGGATGGAACAACTCCCCTATGAGGAATGGTTGCAGCATTTTTAACTTTTTAATTTAGTTAAAAAAGTTGAGTGAGACACAATGTGATAGAAGTTTTTTTAAAAAAATCTGCATGTCTTGGAGAAAGTGGATGGAGAAAAGTTTTCCTCACTCTCTCATAATGCTGTAACTCATGAACATCCAATGAAGCTGAAAGTTGGGAGAGCAAAAACAGAGAAAAGGAAGTACTTCTTCAGACACTTCTTGACGATGGACTTTGCTACCACAAGATGCAGCAATGGCTAAATCATAGAATCATAGAATCATAGAGTTGGAAGAGACCACAAGGGCCATCGAGTCCAACCCCCTGCCAAGCAGGAAACACCATCAGAGCACTCCTGACATATGGTTGTCAAGCCTCTGCTTAAAGACCTCCAAAGAAGGAGACGCCACCACACTCCTTGGCAGCAAATTCCACTGTCGAACAGCTCTTACTGTCAGGAAGTTCTTCCTAATGTTTAGGTGGAATCTTCTTTCTTGTAGTTTGGATCCATTGCTCTGTGTCCGCTTCTCTGGAGCAGCAGAAAACAACCTTTCTCCCTCCTCTATGTGACATCCTTTTATATATTTGAACATGGCTATCATATCACCCCTTAACCTCCTCTTCTCCAGGCTAAACATGCCCAGCTCCCTTAGCCGTTCCTCATAAGGCATCGTTTCCAGGCCTTTGACCATTTTGGTTGTAATCACGATCATCTTCAATACCTTTTGGCTTGTAAAAATAAACTTCATCCTTGCCTTAACAGATTGCCAGGGTGGATGAGTCACCGTCTCCGCTGACCGCTTTACACACATCACTGTTATATATTAAGCACCAGAACATATGCCGGAAGCAGAGCCATATAGATATCAACTGGCATTCAAATACCACAAGCGCCCTGAGACATCGCTTTTAAATGCCCCAGTACATTCAGGAAGCCTGCATCCACTGGACCTCCTGCCCCGTTCCTCCTTGAGCCCACTCGACAACCTTTCCTATGTGCAGCCAGGCTGTAATTTTGCTCTGCAGGCAGAAGGGAAAGGAGAGCATGAGAAACAAGAATGTAAGAAAAGCTTTGCTGGATCAAGTCTAGCATCCTGTTCTAAAGAAGGCAACCACATGCCCATGGGAAGCCCACAAGCAGGATTTGAGCACAACAACACTCTCCCCACTTGTGATCCCTAGAAGTATGCTGCCTTTGACAGTGGAGTCAGAGCATAGACCAGTGTTTCCCAACCACTGTTCATAAGCTCATACCAATAACAAACTTAGCTGGTCTCTAAGGTGCTACTGGAAGGACTTTTTTTATTTTGTTTCGCATACAAGCCTATGGTGTGACCACATCTGCAACCACTGTTCCGTGGCACACTAGTGTGCCGCGAGATGTTGCCTGGTGTGCCGCGGGAAAAATTAAAAAATTCGAAAGATTTTTTTTTAAAAAAAGTCAAATTTTCGATTGGGGCACCGTCACTAGATGACCCCTGGGGTTCCCTCCCTCCCTCCCGCTCTGCGCCTCCCTCCTCCTCCTCCTCCTCCTCCTCCTCCGGGGAGGCCCTTCCTGGCTCTCGGCCAAGGCTTGGCGGCTGCCACTCACTCACTCGCTCGCCCACCCGTCCCTCCATCCCTGCACCCGGCCTCTCCCCCTCCGTCCCCGGCGCGGGGGCTGCCGGGATCCGTAGTCCCCTCGCCCTTGGGCTCCGCGCCCGCGCGGGGTGCGCAAACTACGTTTCCCAGCGTGGCCTGGCGGGCCGGGCGTTTTGTTTGAAGCGCTCTTCTCCCGGCCATGGAATGAGCGCAGCGGCGGCGGCCGGGCGGGCAGGGGCTCTTCCGCGCAGACCCCGCGCAGCCTGCCTGCGCCCCCGCGCAGATCGTGCGGCAAGATGGAGCCCGGGGATCCCCGCGGAGGCGGAGCGGCGGAGGCAGAGGCTGCCCCCCAGGTAGGGCTGCGTCGGGCGGGTTATTTTTGCAATGTTGCATCCGCGCCGGAGGGGATGCATCGGACCGCGGGGAGACCCCTTGGCGGGCGTGCAAGGCAATGCATGCGTGCAGGCGTTGCATGGAGTGCAGTGCAATGCAATGGCAACGCGGCGCCCTGCATGCATGCATGCAACTTCCACCGGCGCTCCGGACTTGGCACGTGAGGGGGGGCCCCAGTGGGCGGCAGAGAGAGCCGGGAGGGCGAAGGGGAGCCGGGGGGGAGCAGCGCTGCTCCCTGAGCCGAGCCCGGAGGGAAACTTCGGCGTCGTTGCGCCGGGTGTTGGAAGCGGAGGCTGGCGGGGGCCCCTCACCTGCAAAACCTGGTCGCCTCTCATATATTTCGTGCATTGCATTCATCGCCCGCTTTCTCCTCCAAGGAGCTCCCGGGGGCGCGCGTGGTTCTCCCCGTGTTATCCTCGCAACAACAGCCCTGCGAGGTGGGTCAGGTGAGTGGCCCAAGGGAGCACCCAGGGATTGTCCTGGCCAGGTGGGGTGATTTGAACCCTGCTCTCTGCCCGGTCTTCGTCCTCATTTAGCCCCCACATGTGCATGACTGTGCATGACTGAGGTTTTCCCCCCTCGTCTTGGCTATGGTGTGAGTCTGTCCTGTTAAATTAATGGGGTTCTGCCTTCGGAGAAGATGAGCCAGCCCTCAAGGAGGTGATTATGTAATTTGCTAGCAATTCATGTCCCTCCCGGCGTGACGCTGCGCGCTGACGTCACGGGGCTGTAATGGTGGTGTGCCTCGAGATTTTTTTCATGAAACAAGTGTGCCTTTGCCCAAAAAAGGTTGGGAAACACTGGCATAGACAACATGGCTAGTAGCCATCGGTAGCCTTATCCTATGCCTAGAATTTTAGCAGCTGTTGGGTCTCCAGCTGTTTTTGGACTACAACTCCCATCATCCCTAGCTAGCAAGACCACTAGGCTGGGATGATGGGAATTGCAATCCAAAAGCAGCTGGAGACCCAAGTTTGGGAAACACTGGTTTAAAGTTTGATAGTTGGGGGATGAGGAAAGTGGGGAGAAAAGTAGCAAGGAACAAGAGTGAATAAGCATGACTTGGGTTTAATGCAAACAACATACAAACAAAAGAGTCCTTCTGGATTAGACCAGATTCCTGATCTTGCCCAGAATCCTACTTCCTGCAGCAGTCAACCTCTGGGAAACCCACAGCCAGCACTGAAAGGCAAACAGCCTTTTCCTGTATTTTGGGCCCTAGAGTAACTGGTTTCATATTAGTGCAGAGATGGGAGAGAAGGGGGGGGGCAGTTGTAGGCTCCCTCGACATCTCAAAGGCTGTCACATGGAATATGAAACAACCTTGTTTTCTGCTCTTAATTCTGGGACTGTCCCTGGAAAATTGGGACACTTGGAAGATATGTGATTTTGTTATTCTGAGCTTTGGAGTCTTTGCATGAGGCCATGGCAAGGCAATCCGTACTGTTCATTCCCTCAAATTCACATTTATTTTCAGTGCAAAATGTACATACGCCACTTTCCTATATCCTTGAATCTAGCAAACCGCCGTTAAATGGTTCCAAAGACTCTTCTCTCTTACCACCGGAGGCAAAGCATTCTGTTGGAGACTTTAATAGCTGCAGCTCGCTAGACTCTCCTGAGAGCTCCCTGCTGTCATGATCAGGCCTCATTCAATTTCTCCTCGTTGAAACAGCTTTTGTGAACTTTTAAAAGGATCCCTCTAAAAGGGCACAATTAGGGGCTGAAATACAGCAGGCATTAATATTAAGATCACTCATTCCTCGGGGCTGCGAAGGCCAGCTCTGGCAGCTGATGTTATTATTACTATTAATAATAATAGTAGTATAATACAAGCTGGAAAATTGAACAGGCAAGAGCCAGTTTTCATCAAATACACATTCCCTATTCATAGGCTAATTGCACAAAAAGGACTATTGATTCATCTACAGCAATGATATCCCACCTCTGCTCTGCTGCAGCTGATTTGGGTGGCTGGGTGTGCAGCTTGTTCTGATTGGCTGTGCAAAGAAGGAGAAGGCACCAGACAAAAACGTTCCTTTTTACCCAGGCCTTTGGCTGATCGTATTGACATCCACCACCCTTTTAGAATGTGGCTCTTTTTGTTTTGTTTTTACTGGGTTATTGTTTTTGATTTGATTTTATATGTTGTGGTCTTGTTTGTGAGCCACCCTGAGACCTCTGGGTATAGGGCGGTGTATAAATTGAATAAAATAATAATAATAATAATAATAATAATAATAATAACAACAACAACAACAACAACAACAACAACAACAACAACAACAACAACAACAACAACTTATACCCCGCCCATCTGGCTGAGTTTCCTCAGCCACTCTGGGCAGCTCCCAGTCAAGTGTTAAAAACAGTACAGCGTTACATATTAAAAACTTCCCTGAACTGCTGCCTTAAGATGTCTTCTGAATGTCAGGTAATTGTTTATCTCTTTGACATCTGATGGGAGGGTGTTCCACAGGGCGGGCGCCACTACCGAGAAGGCCCTCTGCCTGGTTCCCTGTAGCCTCACTTCTCGCAATGAGGGATAAATAAGGGGAAATAAATAAGGGGAAATGGTGCTTTGGGACGGGGGTTATTCTCCTCAGGCAAAGCCCATATCACAGGTGTGGCTTTCGCCAGACTGAACCATTTTGGACTGCTGAGGGCAGGGGTTGGCCTTGGCTTTGGGGAGTAGGTGAGAGGCTTTGGCAGGGTCCTAGAGCCCTCCTATCTCCTTCCTGAAGCCCAGTAAGTATTTGCCCAGCTTTGAGAAGGATGCTGGAGGACTCTAGGACCCTACGACCCTCTTAGAGCCTTCATGCCCCCTTTCTGAATCTTTGAGAAAGTGTCCTTTTCGGTTAAATCCCCAGTCTGACCACATTGTTTGCAGTGACCTAAATTTGCCCCTGCTGGGCAGGGCTTTTTTTTACAGCTGGAATTTGCCAGAACTCAGTTCCAGCACCTGTCCGGTGGGTGCCATTGCCATTATAAGAAAACGAGGTGAGTTCTAGCACCCTTTTTTCCCTAGAAAAATAGTACTGCTGCTTTGTGTGTGTGTGTGTGTGTGTGTGTGTGCGCGCACACATGTGTATCACATGTTCAAAGGTACTCCCATGTTTTTTAAAATGTATCCACATGCAAAACCAGCCTGTCAGGAATTCTAATCCAGCAACCATGAACTGGGGGCAAAATTTGATTCAGTTTGCACGTAAATGTGAACCTACCTGTTTTGCACTTTCTGAAACAATACCAGAAAAGCAACACTGACCACATATATCTTACTCTGTTCCTGTTTTATTACAGGGCTAAGCCAGAAATGTCACTGGCTGGCTAAGAAGTCAAATAATTGACAGGTGCTTCTGAAAGTTTTGGAACTTAAACTCCTAATTGAATCAACAAGGAATTTTTTACAAAGTGTATTACAAACTTGCATATAAATATGAATTTAGTCATTTTTTATTTGGCATACGATCGAATAGTAATAATGCATTACATGACACCAATGCTAAACATTTAATTACAGCCTAGTGAATACTCTTTACGCTGCTATATAGAAAATGTAAATTGGATCCATGGAACTAGAGGTGTTTGCTTTATTTATAACTGTCCACAACCAATTGCATCCACCATTTTTCATGTTGGGAAAATAGGAAGGTATCCAATGGAGCTTCTTGGGGTATCAATTTTATGCACTGAGTTTCATGCTTTATCATGAAGTGCACCATTTAATTTGTTCTGAGCTGCTGCACTAGCTAAACTATTCCCTTTCCTCCTTTGGATATGAATGCAGATTTAATCAATAAATGAATCACGTGATCAACTAGAACATGTGCAACTAATTTAGGGCTGCCATATTTTGAAGAGCAAAAAAGAGGACACATTTGCCGACTTCTACTTTTAACTATGGATCGCTATGATGACTCTACCCATGAAAAAGAGGGTGTGTCCTAGAAAAAGAGGACATATGGCAACCCTACTATGGGTGCAGTCCTAAAGTTATTGGGAGGATTTCCCAGGGGTCACAGGATACATTGCTGCTTACTTCTGGAGATTGGAGACAGAGCTCTACTATCCAAGAGGGGGACGTGAAGTCGTATCCTCAGATCCTCTCCAGCACTGCAACAACTTCCACAACCTGGACCAACCACGTTTGCAGCTCTGATGTGAGTTGGGCCCCCAAGGTGACTTGTTAGGGCAGTTTGGAGGCATGCCAGGGAAGATGGGGAAATGGATTGGATCTGAGCTTCTCCAAAGCCACACAAGCACCCTGATACACTTTCAAATGGGGGTGAAATTTAGACCAGCACAGGAGCCAATCTAGCTCTCTTTCTCTTCTTTCACTCCCATTGTTTCCAATATAAGGGAAACCATTTTTTTTAAAAAAAACTTCAGAACAAACAGAGGAGAGCAAGAGTACTCCTCCAACAGCACAGCTGCCCTGTTGATAGATGCCTTCAGGGCAGTGGATGGCATTGAGATTTTCTCCATACATCATTGTACCCTAAGATTTTTTTCTTTGGGCACCAGCCCTGAAAACTACCGTATTTTTCGCCCCATAGGGTGCACTAGCCCATAGGATGCACCTAGGTTTTTTGGGGGGGGGAATAAAGGGGAAAAAAATATTTCCCCCCCCCCGAGCTTCCCCCGACCCCAGCCCCCAGAACAGGCTGCTATCCGCAAGCCGTGGGAGAGCTACGCGACTTCGCGCAGCTCTCCCACGGCTAGCCGAGAGCTGTGCGAAGGTCGAAGCCTGGGGCGTGCTGAGCTCAGCGTGCCCCAAGCTTCTGGGTGCAGGCAAGCTCTCCCACAGCTTGCGGATAGCTTCCTGAAGCCTGGAGAGCGAGAGGGGTCGGTGCGCACTGACCCCCCTCGCTCTCCAGGCTTCAGCGAAAGCCTGCATTCGCCCCATAGGATGCACAGACATTTCCCCTTGATTTTTGGAGGGGGAAAAGTGCATCCTATAGGGCGAAAAATACGGTAACTTTGCAAGAATCACCCCCCAGCCTCAGCGGTAGTGTCTGAAAAACAACAACAACATACCTACATAAATTGCATTGGGTTTGCCACTCAACCAACACCCTCCCACTTTCGAGAATAATGAGATTTGCTTTGTGGTTGAACCTTAAACAAGTTCCTCTTTTTTTTTTCTTATGCCACACACTCTCTAGAGGCAATGCCAGGGAAATGCCCAGTGCTTCTCCATGGGGATTAATTTTGTAAATCACTCAGACCTCACCTAATTAAAAGCAGCTTCTGAAATCCACAAACAAAAGCACTTGTTAGCCGAGACAACAGAGTGAGGTGTAAGGTTAATGAGCTGGTTTACTCAGCTGTGCTAATTTGCCATGCTCCTCTGGCCCACAGCCTGTGTGGATTCCACATACAGGTTGCCTGCAATCAAAGCCTGTGTCAAACCTCAGACAAAACTGAAGTCTTCCTTTCCTGGGGACACTTCCTTATCTTAAACTCACAAGCACACCTTCCAGAACAGTGGCTTATCCCCAGGGAGTTCTGGGGTTCCTTAGAAACCTCTTATGGATTTCTCAGGGAGATCAGTGATGGAGGGCAACCTTCATTTAGAGACTGATAGACCACCACCATCTATGGAAAAAGCAGATACATTTGAGAACTGATCGCTGAGATGTGGCATGACAGCCATCTTCAAATATCTGAAGGACTGGCACATGGAAGGTGGAGCAAGCTCGTTTTCTGCTGCTCCAGAGGGGAGGACCTGAAACAATGGACTCAAACTGCAAGAAGGGAGATTCCAGCTAAACATCTGAAAGAACTTTCTGGCAGTAAGAGCTGTTTAACAGTGGAACGGACCATCTTGGAAGGTGGTGGGCTCTCCTTCTTTGGAGGTTTTTAAACAGAAGTTGGATGGACATCTTCCAAGGATTATTTAATTATGATTTCTGCATTGAAGGAAGTTGGACTAAATGACCCTCAGGATCCCTTCCAACCCTACAATTTTATGATTCTACCTTCATCTCTTTCTCTTCTCTCTCACTGTCATCAGATGTGCACACCAATAAGTCCATCTCGCCCAGTTTCTGCATTAATCCACAGCTAATAGTGTTACAAAAGTTGGGTGCCACCCCCACTCTCTGCTGAGCAGTAGCAAGATTATAGGGGGGTTCTAGACACTAACCAAGAATCTGGGTCCGTTTGATAATCAAGATGCAGCAGAAACTGCTGTAGCTTTAAGGAATTTGGTTTTTTCATATACTGTCATACTTCTTGTTACGTCCGCTTCATGTTACGTTCTTTCAGGATATGTCCCGCGGCAACCCGGAAGTACTGGAAAGTTACTTCTGGGTTTTGCCACTTGCGCATGCACAGACACACAAAATGACATCACACGCATGCACAGAAGCGGCAAATCACGACCTACGCACGCGCAGACTTGCGTTCTGCTTATGTTGTGAACGGGGCTCCGGAACGGATCCCGTTCGCAACCAGAGGTACCACTGTATGTACACCTGAGTTTGGATGGAGGGAGTCCAGATCTTATAGCATGGTCATCTCAAGAAGACTTGTTCCCCACAACAGTGCAGCACAGGAGTCCAAGGCATCTCTCCCAGCCTCCCTTCAGCCAGCCTGCTCAAGATGGATCTGTATTTTGTTCTCCCCCTTCTACTTCCCAGCATGCCTTGCTAATAAAGACACTCTTTTCCTGTCACCTCTCTCACACACCCATTACCTTGGCAACCTCTGTCAGCTGAGGCCCAAGGATTCTTCTTAGATGGGTCATCAACCACCAACAAAGAACTCTGAGGCTTGTGGCTCTGGGAGGAGGACAGGGGTCTCAGCACCCTTAATGAACTACAGCTCCCAGAATCCTTCAGGGGAAACCATTACTGTTCAGAGTTTTATCATAGCACTTAAAGGACAGCTGTGCATGTGGTCTGGCAATACTTTGTGTATGACTAACATACAGCCTTATGTACATTGTCATTTAAACATATACAGTAGAGCCACAACTTAAATGGGATTCACTTATACTATTGCAGCTTTTGTGGGTGGCAGGAAAATTAATTAATTAATTCATTAATGGAGTGCGGAGGAAACACTCAAGAGGAGCCACCTGAGACCTTGTGAGATCTCACAAAGGCTCCACAAGATATCACACAACCTTCCCAGAGCCCAATACAGTAGGGATAATCACACAAGGGCAGTTCTGGCGGTCTTCTGGACTTTGTTAGATTTTGCCTTTGTGTGTTAATCCCCAGAACAGTACCACCTTCATAAGCTGTGAGCCTTCTGCATGCTAAAACCTTTTCTCCAATATACATATTTTCTCCACAAATTTTCTTGCAAAGCATGCATTTTATCTTGTATTTTAATGCTTGCTTTTTTTTAAGTTGAGAACTCCATGTGAACTTAAGGGAACTGTGAAATTTGGTGGGAAGCTATGTTCCAATCTGCAAACGAAGCAAGGAGGTTTGGATCAGGTCAGTTCACAAAGGAATTTGCAAAGATCAAATTCCTCCAGCGTCCCCTACTCTTCTGCTCAAAGAATGCTGGAGGCCCAACAACAGTGCCCTGCCTGAACTGTGTATATATCTGACAGCATTCTCCCATAATCCTCTGCAACATGCAGGGTTCCTTTAGCAGACATTCCAGTGGTTCCTCAGCAAAGATGTTAACGTGCGAAGAGTTCCCTAGGGGGCGGAGAGCTTGAAGAAAATCTCGCAAAGGAATAAAGCAGATCTGACAGCAAGCCTTTGCCCCGAGAGTTGCCCTGGTAGGCAGTTTTGCAACATAAAAAGGACTTCAGCAAAACTCAGCAAAATTTAACAGCACACACGGCTAAAGAATCAGCTCAGCTGCCCCCACCCGCTCCACTCCACTGGTGGTTCTGAGCTGACATGAGCAATCATCTTTTTAAAACCTCTCCAGCAAGTCCAGGATCTGTTGCTCCCCCACCTCCTACAGCCAGCCCAGCCCTCCACCTGTATAGCCCCGGGATGCTTTGCTTCCATCCATATTGCTAATGGCCTCCCTGAACGGAGGGGGATTGGCAGGTTCAGGAGACGGCTGCCCCAGTGCATTCTGGGGGAGGAGCGGCTGTAACCTGGCAGTGCACCATCAACAGCTGGCGAGAGCAGCCCAGCCTCCGAGAGAGCAGATGATAACTTGTGCTGTCAGGCGAAGAAGCCAAGCAGAACGCAAGTGGCTGCAGCAGAGCAATTAGCAAGCAACTTAAGTAAATCAGCAAAAGGCTTGCTCCTGACCATCCCCTCCACCCGCTCTGGTGCCCTTTTGACAGGAAACACATTCATTACGAAACCCTTTCTTTTATACACATGGAAATTCACTGAGCATAAGAACACAAGAGGAGCCTGTTGGGCCAGGGCAGTGGCCCATCTAGTGCAGCATCCTGTGGCCAAGCAGATGCCTGTAGGGAAACCACAAGCAGGATTCAAGGACAAGAGCCCTCACCCCTCCTGTGGTTTCCAGCCACTGGTATTCAGAAAGACTGCTGCCTCCAATTGTGGAGGCAGAGCATAGCCATCATGGCTACTCACCATTGATAGCTTTCTCCTCCATGAATTTGAAAGCCATCCAAATTGGTGACCATCATTGCCTCCTATAGGAGTGAGTTCCATAGTTTAACTATGCACCATGTGAAGAAGTCCTTGCTTTTATCCTCCTGCCCTGCATGCAACAACCGTGCCCTGCCTGAACCGCCCTGTGCTCTTCACATGAAGGATGGTATACAAAGAAGAAGAAGGAAGAGGAGGAGGAGGAGGAGTCAATGCCTGCAAGAGTAACTTTGTGGCTATCAATGATAGATGATCCCATCCAACAGCGTCCTCCCCACTGCATTGTGGCATCAACAGTCAATAAGGTACTTGTTCACCTGGAAATTTACCCAGAATTTAATCATGTATCACATCTCCAGATGTTGCTGGAATACAGCTCGTATCATCTCTGGACATTGACCATGTTGGCTGAGGCTGATGGGAAACAAAGTCCAGCTACATCTGCTTCTATGTTTTCTCTTTGATTATGCTTCTAATACGCTTATTTAATTTTATTAGTGTAATTTGTTTTTGGTGTACATCACTTCGGGATGTTTCGTTGCGGGAGGCTGTTCACAGATGCAACCACTTACACCAAACAAACTAACTCTACTATACAAACACCCAGTGCAGCCTCTGTGCTTCATCCATGGGCACCCCTGATGTGGATCACAAACAACAACAACAACAACAACCTCATTATCAGTGAGGTCCATGTCATGTACACAAGAATGCAACCTGACCACAAAACTGGTAAGGAGGAATCTAACAGCTGTATGTTAAAGTGAAAAACATATCCAGATAAGGTACAAAAAGGATTCTACTGCATACAGTGAAAAATGGGTTGAATAAGGGTTTTCCGGGATTGTGGTTGGATGAGAGATGGTTGTGTGCTGGAATGGCAGAAGGGTAGATGATGATCAGCTAAGATGATGTATCCCAATAGAAATGCTCTTGCTCAGTGGTGGAGACCAAGAGGGGGTGTGGCTGGTGCGCAACTCGGAGGCGTGGTGCGCCACCCACAGGGGTGGGGCATGCCACCAGCAGAGGCATGGTGCATGTCCTGGGGGTGTGGCGCGCTTCCCGTGGGAGTGTGGCTTGCGTCCTGGGGCCGAGACGCACCGTCTGTGGGGGTGTGGCACCCAGCACGGGGGGGGGGGCTGTCGTGGTGCCGGGAGTTGTATGCTTCCCTCCTCTTCTTCCGCCAGTGCTGTTGCTGACTCTTTGAACTCTGTCCAGTAATGCATTACTGAATAAAGTATGACCAGTTGGGAATTTGGTGTAAGTCCCTGTACTTGAACCCCCAAGGTGTATTTCTCCCCCACCCCCACCAGACCTTTCCTAAATGAAAGAAGCAATGGGAAGAAGCAATGAAGGAATAGTGAAGCAGGGGAAATAAAATAAAAAGGGAAAAGTGGAGGTGCTTAGTGAGAAATGAAGAAGTAATCAAATGACTCTGTATTAAATATTAGGATAAGGTTATGAAGACTGAAAGATATTTCATCTGCAATATCTTCTTTCTGCTTTCTTTGTTTCCCCTCATCTCCTATTAAACTCTGTACACGCAACTGCAGAAAAACTTTACGTCTCCACTGCACAATTCTCCCTGCTTTCTGCTGCACAGGCGGTGACTAGCTGCAGATTATAACAAACTCTGCCAGGAAATATCTGTAAACTGATCTGCGGAGGAAAAAACAAGATACACTCAATAAATAATCGTCTGAACAACTAGGATACCTTCAAGGCAAAGCAGCAGCTGGTTCCTTCCTTCCAAAAGCCCCCTCAACAGAATTTTCGGCAGATCAATGTAATAATGTGGATTTTCATTTTTATTGTAGTTTTGTGTAGTTTAAAAATAAATAAATAATCCAAGGTATCTGACAGTCACCTTCATCTGCATTTCTCATACAGAATGATACAGCTGAGGGCCCTGTGTACTTCAGTTCCCATAATCCTTCTGGGCTTGTCTACTGCCTCTCACTCCGAAGCATCGTACATAGTTTTGCATGCATAAATCCCTAGGTTCCCTCTCCAGCATCTCCAGTGAAGGGATCCCAGGGGTGCCAGAATCAAGAAAGGATAATGAGGCAGGCATGAGGCCGATATTACTAACACGACTCAAAGGAACCCAGCAGAGTTTGCTAATAGCACTGGCATGTCAATAAGGTCCCCATGTCCTCTCTAGAGGCAGGCAAGAGGCGGTGGCGACGGCAGCATCCGCAGCAGCAGTGGGCCCGAAACAGAAAGGTATAAATAACAGAGTGATGTGTCTCCCGTGGAGCAGCGGAGATAAGCCAGAGCGGGTACATTAAAGAGATTGCCATCTACAAGCTGGAGGACAGTGTCTCGCTTCGTAAGGCCCCTGGCTGATGGGGACTCATCTGTCAGAACGGGGCGGGGGGTGGGGAGTGTCAGCAGGCCAGTCGGGAAATGGCAACACTTGAAGACAGGCTGCAGGAAGGGTAGGCTTGGCACAAAGGGGCAAGAGGTGAGAATGGGCAGACTCACATTGCTACCTCAAGCAGGGAGGGAAGAGAGAGGATAGGATGCAGCTCAGTTGCAGAGTGCCTGCAGAGCCTGCTGAAGGTCTCCATCACCTCTGGATAAGGCTGGGGAAACCCAAACTCTGGAGAGCTGCAGCCAGGAGGGATGGCCAAACTTGTCATTTTTGGTTCCTCCCACTTTCTCATTTTTTTGCCACTCTTCAGTTCACTTGTTCATAGTTCCACCTCAGTTGTGTGCTTTTTAAGTGCTTGTGAAAATTCACCAGCATTTTAGTGCAAATTTCTCCTAACACTGTTGTCTGCAATTTCCCCTAAACTACACATTTTGGCAAAACCGTTTCCCCTTATGTAATGCACTTTTGTGTGCTATTTTCACTAGAGAGCAGGGTTCCAATCCCCACTTGGCCGTGAAGCTCACTGGGTGACCTTGGGCCAAGCACTGTCTCTCTCAGCCTAGCCTATCTCACGTGGCCGTTGGGTGGATTAAATGAGGGGGGAAGCCACGTATGCCGCCTTGAGCTCTTCAGAGAGAAAAAAAGGTGGAATATAAATGAAGAAGAAAAAAAGTACCTCTCCTTATAAGAACAGACCAGAACCTTGTGATTGTCATCTGAGGCCCTTCTTTATGTGTGACAACACGATAAGGGGCCTTTTCTGTGGTGGCTCCCTGTTTGTGGAATGCTCTCCCCAGGGAGGCTTGCTTGGTGCCTTTTTTACACTTCTGTAGGTTCCAAGCAAAAGCATTCCTCTTCTCCCATGTTTTTGGCTAATCAAACAATCAATGGCCTTTTAAACTCTCTCTCTCTCTCTCTCTCTCTCTCTCTCTCTCTCTCTCTCTCTCTCTCTCTCTCTGTGTGTGTGTGTGTGTGTGTGTGTGAGAGAGAGAGAGAGAGAGAGAGAGAGAGAGAGAGAGAGAGAGAGAGAGAGATGGGGTTTATTATTTGTGTTTGCTACTATGTTATGTATTTTTGTGCCTTTGTATTGTAAACCACTCTGTGATCCTTGGATGAAGGGTGGTGTTATAGAAAAACAAACAAACAAATGCCCACATCTTGCAGCTCTGGTGGGATCCTGGTTTTCTACCCCAGTGGTTCTGGGGTACAAAAAGGGCACCCAGAGCAGTAGGCTCATGGCAACTCTGAATGTGGCCAACACCTAACACCTCTCCCATGTGAATCAGGACTCAGACTAGCAGTGAGCTTGCTTCAGAAGGAGAATATTTTATGGAGATAATTTTATTAAAATGTTTACAACAATACAGCCATTGGCATTCAGCTTTAATCAATAGCACAATTTATCGTCCTTCAAGGTGAACATTAAGGCAGGCTTCCCAATGGTCAATACTTACCCCTAAGGTCTATAAATCTTTACACTACCTCAGCTGAGGTTGACAGTGGCTGATTTGAGATAAGTAAAAGTAAGGGCATGAAAGATTGCTTCTTTTTTGGAGGCGAAAGACTAACTATTTAATTACAATCCCTACAGCAATTCAGAGCCAATTTACGGCTGCCTCCTGGTAATAAAAATTAACACTGCAAGAACTTGTTGCTCCGAGTGACATCCTAAAATGAAGGGTCATTCGTTTCACATGGCACTCTCCTTTTGCCCTCCGTCTAAATGTGAATCATAAATGCGGACATTAAACAACACTAATAAAGAGAAGATTGTAAACAGAAGCCAGGGGAAGGGGGAGAGAAAATGTGCTGCCAACAATCACTAATGGGCCATATTGCAACAGTCCCTGATAGTAATTTGTTTTGCATGGTGTTATATAACTGCTTCCAGAGCACCCCAGAAACTCTAGCATACGCCCTAGTGGACATGGGGACTGGGGCAGCTGAATTACTATTCTGTTCCACTGCAGCATTTGCACCTAGACTGGAAAGAAGTGGTTGGGTTGGCTTTCTCTTAATAGTTCCCATGACTGGAAGATCTGAAAGCTTTATGGATGAAATCAGTACAGCATCCCAAAATGGGTCTACAGATCTGAAGCAGGAAAAGCACAACAGGGTGCTAAGATACATGGCTAGGATTAGGTACAAAGTTCATCCAACTCTTGACACCCCACCTGCACTTTCCTGTTCAAGAGTGGGGCAAGCACAGCTTCTTTGCACAGATGATGTCCCAAGCCTTGGTCCTGGGCAAACAAATCCAAACTCATTCGCAGAGGGTGGGCATGCACGGTCTGCTCACCCTGTCGCTTGTGAGCCCTTAGTGACAGATGTAGATTCAATGTAGTTGGCTTGCAGTTGGTCTTATTGCATTCAGACTAGGACCTGGGAGACCAGGGGGTTCAAATCCCCACTTGGCCATGAAGCTCACTGGGTGACTTTTGGGGCCAGTCACTGCCTCTCAGCCTTATCAACCCCACAGGGTTAAGCAAGGAGATAGAGAACCATGTACCTTGAGCTTCTTGGAGAAGGTGGGATTTCAATGCAATAAATAAAGAAGCAAAGGAAGTGATGTTATGTGGATCAGCTCAGTTTGCATGCTGTACATGGGCCATAAAAAGGTAAAGGGACCCCTGACCATTAGGTCCAGTCGTGACCGACTCTGGGGTTGCAGCGCTCATTTCGCTTTATTGGCCGAGGGAGCCGGCGTACAGCTTCCGGGTCATGTGGCCAGCATGACTAAGCTGCTTCTGGCGAACCAAAACAGCGCACAGAAATGCCATTTACCTTTCCGCCAGAGTGGTACCTATTTATCTACTTACACTTTGACGTGCTTTTGAACTGCTAAGTTGGCAGGAGCAGGGACCGAGCAACAGGAACTCACCCCGTTGTGGGGATTTGAACCGCAAACCTTCTGATCGGCAATCCTAGGCTCTGTGGTTTAACCCACAGAGAATGCATTTTTTCTTAGCTCGGAAAATGGATCGTCTCATCACAGATTTGTATTGTATTTTTAATAGGGAGTGATGGAGTAAAAATGGCAGGCCACTGACCATATGCTCATTACTTTAAAACAGTAACAGCCATTTGGGTTTTATCACAGACTTTGTGAAGTGCTATCATCCCCCCCCCAAAAAAAACAACCTCTTGTTTCCCCATGGCTGTGGGGCATTTCCTGTTGCATGGTTACAATCTACGCCTTCAAAGGTACTTGAAGGTCATTACCTTAAAACCAGCTATGAAATGAATTATGATTTTGTACCGGTAGCTGCCACATTACATTTGTTATTATTATGTGTGATTTATACATCATCAACTGTTTGCATGGCACTTTACAGAGAAACATGAACAGAAAATCCTGGCCTGAGGACCTTTGCAATCTAAATTATAAGCAGTTGGAGTGGGAGAACAAGGGAGGGAGGGAGGGAGGGAGGGAGAATAGTAGGGCATAGGAAGGAGGAACCTCCTTGCTTGACCAAAGCTGGTGTTGCATCACTCCCTTTATTGCCAGTGTCCAGACTGTGGGTGAAGTTGGTTTTGTAACCAAATGATGCCAGCCATGTATAATGTATCAGCGGTTTTGGGGCAAGCATGAGGTTTGCAGAAATATCTCCCCAAAATAAAATTTGGCCTCATGGGTCAAATTTGACCCTTCCACCCCCACAGTGGGCCAAGACTGGCCCACAGGCCAGATGATTCCCACCCCTGGACAATACAATAATAATTTATTAATAATAATTATTTATTATTTCTATCCCACCCATCTGGCTGGATTTCCCCAGCCACTCTGAGACAATGTTCTCTCTAAGGTTAGTTCCAATTGTTATTCGATGATTGTATAGTGATGCAAGGGGTACATCTCTAAGGGGCTGTGTGGGCTCTTCCACACTTCCACTTGTTCCATGATTTCTATTTACAAGTCTGAAAAGTTCTTTTTTTTTTTGTTCTGCTGTTTTCCCCAGGAAAACTCACTGTTTCCTGCTGAATCAGAATAAACACCAAGCAGGTTGTCTGCTGATTGTCCTTTGTTCCAATTCAGCAGTAAGCAGTGTCCCCCCCCCCCCCAAGTAACGTGGTGGGACAAAAAAACCCCTCTTGGATTCACAACTAGAAATCATAGGACAGATGAAATCACAGGACAAAAAGACATGTGGATGAGCTCCGTGTATATAGTGGTACCTCGGGTTAAGAACTTAATTTGTTCCAGAGGTCCGTACTTAACCTGAACCTGTTCTTAACCTGAGGTACCACTTTAGCTAATGGGGCCTCTCGCTGCTGCCGCACGATTTCTGTTCTCATCCTAAAGCAAAGTTCTTAACCCAAGGTACTATTTCTGGGTTAGCGGAGTCTGTAACCTGAAGCGTCTGTAACCCAAGGTACCACTATATATTTGTGTGCATATGAAGGAGGGAGGGGGAGAGAGAAGTCCTGCAGAAAGAGCAAGTTGGCACCGTTGTTGGCGCAATGTGAAGATCCTGGTATTACAATCTAAATCTGGCAATTAGCTAAACAATATAATATTTCCAAATTCTCTCTCATTCTCATCCACCGGAGAGATACTTACACAGTCAGGTAAGGATAGAGGGTAGGATTTGAGGATTAGCCTTCAGGAACACAGGGCATTTGATATTCACTACTTATCCTAAATTCTTCTCTGCTCTGTCTGCCAATCATGACTACTCACTTGATTGATTGGAAACAATGCTCTCTCTTCCCTCTGTCCCTCCCTCCTTGCCTCACAAACACCCAGCCACTCATACAGTTCATTAAATTGGCTCGCCCTCCCTCCTCCTCTCTCTCCCTCTCTCCCCTTTCATTCCTTCTGATATTGCTCTCAGCTGTTTCATTAGAGTTTCCTGTCAAAGATTTCGGTAGGGACAGTTCTTGGTCATATGTCCAAGACCCTTATATAAAGGTTCATAAGTGACATGTGCACCTCACAATCAATCACATCAGGTATATACCATGAAAAATTCTGACTTTCCCCCCGTTACTTCTGTTTGAATAGATTTGTGGGTATTTAAAACCCATTGCAGGGCCTGCACAGGTCTCTCATAGAAAATGTTTCCTCCCAGTCTCATAGAATTATAGAGTTGGAAGGGACCCCCAGGATCATCTGGTCCAGCCTTCTGCAATGCAGGAATATGGAGCTGTCCCTTATGGGGATCGAACCTGCAACCTTGGCATCATTAGCACCATGCTCTAACCAACTGAGCTATCCAGGCTAAAATAAAGAAACGAGCATAGAATCATAGCCCAATTGCCTACAGTGCAGGAATCCTGCTCACAGCTGTCCCTGGGTGGTCTCGAACTGACAACCTTGGTGTTAAGAGCCAGATGCACTGACCCATTGTGTCTACAACAGCCTTCCCTAACCTGATGTCCTCTGGATGATTTGGACAACAACAGCAATTACCCCTGACCATCCTGGCATGGGCTGATGTGAGTTTTGATCCAGCTCCCTTATGAATGTATATATTGAGGGTAGACACACCAGACAGCTGCACTGTGCTATGCCATTTCTGACAGCAAGAGGACAGGGAGTAGCATGCTTGGTGGTAGGCTTCCACTTTCAGAACTCCTTCCTTCCTTCTGGAGGCTCACCAAAGTCAGCGCTTGAGGATTTTCTCCCCAGAAGCATGGTTCACTAAGACCTCTGTCTCTGAACTGATTCTATGGGACCACGGTTACGAGAACATAAGGAGAGCCCTTCTGGAGTAGGCCAATGAGCTCCCTAATTCAACATCCTGTTCTCACAGGGGCAAACCACATCATGTCTATCATGTCTTAAACTGCAGTTCTCTGCACGTTTATTCAATGCATACGATACTCGGTTTCAATAGCGTGTTCTGCAATTCTGTACACATTTGGAGCACGTACCACCAAATGCACTTGGACTAACTTCTGAGTAGTTGTGCATAGGATTATGCTGCAACCGCAGCTCTGCTTGACACAGCACGCCACGTTGTTCCATTCTATTTATTCTCTCCGTTTATTGTTACCTGCTCAGAACCTTCAGGGTGTCTCTTGAATGCTGCAGGGTAAATTGCCCATTAATATTTTGGTGGTGCGAAGGTTGGTTTTCCCTCCACCTCTCTCTCTCCCTCTTTTTTAAAAACTTCAAAGTCCTTGGAAGTTTCCCGCTGTGCCTAGTCAAACAAGATATTTCTTTGCTTTATGTCTCGTCTCAGCTAAGAAATATTTATGCTCATTTCTCGTATTGAAATCCATCTGCTGCCTGTTCTGTTAGAACTGACTGATTGACAGCTCCCTTCCTTTTGCATCCTACAGCTCATCTATTCTCTAGACAATGAGGTACAAGCTTGCTCTCTTTCCTTTGTCCTTCCCCAGTCTTTGGCTCTCAAATCTTCAATCACGTCAGAGAGATGCCTCCATCTGCAAGCTAACCCTGCCTTGGCACTACCTGCTTTGGCAGGAGGCTCAGTGGTACAGCACAGGCTGGGCATGCAAAAGGTCCCAGTTTCAATCCTCAGCATCTCCAGGTAAGGCTAGCAAAAGCCACTTTCTGAAACCCGAGCTGATGCCAGCCAGAGAATGCTGAGGAAGGTGGACCATTGATCTGACTCTGCTTAAAGAAGAATCCTAGCTTTGTTCTCCTTTTGGCCACACCAGCCTTTAACTCTGCATCTTTTATGTGTGCAGTGGGACTGCAGAAACCCCATCTCAGATCCCAGAGGCATTAAATATTATTATTATTATTATTATTATTATTATTATTATTATTATTATTATTATTTCTGGGCAGAATTTGATACAGTTTGCAGGCATAGATATTTCTGAACGGTTGAACTCCCCCAGATTTCAGAACGATCACTGCAGCAGTTCTCCCACAAAGGCAGACTGCAAACTTTTGGGGTGGGTAAAATAGGAACCACTTAAGCTTCCCATGTGTTTTGCAGGCAACCGGTCTGTCAAGAGCAGGCATAAGAGAGGTGTCCTTGGGTGATAAGCCTGCCAAACTGCAGACCAATAGACCCATAGGGGTTTTTTGTGCTAGGAGAATCAAAGGATATACCTTCCCCCTGCCTGTGGTTTTGCTTGTGGTTCCCCATTTAACCAGGGATGCTTCTTGTAAGTTTGATTTCACCTTTTGCATTTTTTTTTAAAAAAAACCTCTTCTGTATGGAGTATTTTGGTGTTTTCCTTATGACCAAGCAAACAGAGCGCCCCATGGCTTTTGGCAGGTATCCATTTGAATGTGTTTCTATGGTGTGCTCAGCTCCTGTAGATTTCACCTAGTGCTGGGCAAGCCCCCAAACACCCCAGGGTGCCCCAATTCAACCCAGGGATTATACAAAGCTGCTGCAAACCTCTAGAAGAGATCGTTGTCTTTTCTGGGGTTGGAATTTAGCTTTCCATAGAAAGGTAAGAGGCACACCTGTTGCCTTGTCTGGATTCATCTCTGATCACACCCACTACTGGCCTGCAGATTCTAGAAGATTGTTCATGAGGAAATGTGGCCCTTGGACTGGAAAGGGTTCTCCACACCCTGCTCTGGGGATTTTTCCAGCCAGAACTCATGGGAACTCGGTTTTGGCACCTTTCAAGTGGGTGCCGTTGCCACTATAAGAGAACAAGGGAGGTGTTCATGGTGAGTTCCAGCACCTCTTTTTCTAGAAAAAATGGCACTGCTCTGCTCCAGCCATCAGACCACATTGGCTTGCTTATCACTGCCAATGTTCTCTTTGGAGAATCCCAAAGATGCTCCCAATGAACCTCAATGTTCTTCAGAACACTGAAGACTGTTGCTTAAAGAGATGAGGAATTGGGGAGTTGGTGATCTTGCTGGGAAGCAGATTTGGGAAGGCTGAGCTGGCTCATTATTATTATTACCCAAACTTCACCAGCAGGTCCCAAGGAGGGTTACAACAATTCAGAATTAAAATTCAGAATTAATTCAGAATTAAAAACAGTTTAAACTTATTAAATTCATGAGAATCGGGTGGCTCCTGAAAACACATGTCTCCATTGTTGAAGGCCAGGGTAAAGAGGTGCATCTTCAGATTTTGCCAAATGTTGTATTGTGATGAAGCCAGACACAGCTCTGAGAGAATTGCACAATTTAGGGGCTGCCACAGAGGAGGCCCTCTCATGGAACACACTTACAGCAAACTTTTTAGGTATTTCCAATCTCTCCAACATCTGATTTAATGGTTGGACTCATTGAGTTCATTGCTTATTACTCCAGAATCACCAAAGATACAGAAATGAATCTTGATTCAGGTACCTTGGAACTTCAGTTCCACACTGCCAAAACCATAACACCCCCCAAATTCACATTTTGGAGTGCTGCACTGCCACCAAGAGGAGTCCCAATCCTATCACTGGTGCAACTGTAGCAAAACCAAACTGCCACAACACTTTAGTCGCTATACTTCCATTTTCCAGAGCAAACTGACCTCTTGATTCCCACCACTCTGCAAAAAAAAAAAAAAAAAAAAAAAGATCAGGCTGGGATTTGTTCAAACATTTGCTAAAATGGTCCAACACTTTCCTAACTAGCACACAGAGCTGGTTGCTGTGGATGCCTACTTGACAACACAGCTTATTAATGGAAATTTGTGCAAAGGGATGCAGCTTGTTACAGTATGGAATTTCTCACTCACTTGTTAACAACTCTCTCCCCCACTTCACCCAGCAGTATTTGGTTATTTGTGCGCGTACACACACACACACACACACACACACACACACACACACACACTTGCTCTGTTCAGAAATGCAAAGGCTGAACAAGAAGCTCATGTTCACAAACTTCCTTTGCATGCATCTTTAACTTATAAGCAAATTAATTGAATAAGTTCTGACTATTTGGTTGCTTGTATTGTTGTACGTTGTGCTTACTGTATTTCTGTATTGGGGGGTGGGGGGTTATGCTGTAAATAAAATTTCCAATAAAATTATTATTATTATTTTAAAAGGAAAAAATTCTGACTCCCTCCCTTTCTCTAAATGTAAGGGAGTGGATGGATTAAAGGAAGAATGCTGGCATTAGACTTTTCAGTCTGTGCTGCAGCAGGAGAGAGAAGCGAAAAGCCACAGCGAAAGGGCAACATCAATTCAGCATCCTGAAAACATATGAGATTGAGCTCCAGCCTCCAGGGAAAGATCTAGACAGCCATCCTCTTGATCCCACTATGCAGCAAATCTATGAAGTGCAAGAGTGAGCTACACTACAGGAGCAAAGAAAGGACAGTGGCAGAGAAGAAGATAACTTACTTAGGAGGGGGACCAGAGACTACAACAAAGGATGATAAAACGAATCAGCAAAAGAGAATGGCTTGCTCCAGAAGCTTGGGTGGCCTAGCAGTGGATGGTCTCCGTTGGAATTGGTAGGGCAAAAGCCAGAGAGACTAACAGCAGGGGGAGCCAGAGGCAATGGCTCCAGTGACAGGAGGAGCCAACTCATTTTTTTCAATTTTAGATTTAGTTCTCCACATTTCTGCAACAATTTGAGATTAAAAAAAGAAGAAAAATCCTCAGGAAAATTTACCAATATTTTGGTGCAGATTTCTCCTAATATTTTTATACACATTTTTTTATTAATGCACACATTTCCACAAGCAACTTCCCTAATATAATGCATTTTTGTAACTTTTTTAATGTACACTTCTCCCTAATATGTAAGTGATGGTTTGTTAGAGAACTGCAACACAAAATCTGGATAAGTGTGAATTTTGAAGGATGCCGGTGTTTTGCTTCTTGTATAGTTTCAGAAGGTGCAAATTTGATCAATTAAATGTGAACAAAATTGAATTCCTCCCCCATCCCTATTAGTGTCAGGGCAATTGGAAATACCTTATTTTTCTGTGTATAAGACTAGGTTTCCCCCTAAAATATAATGTCCAAAATTATACATGGATAGTGCCAAGGGTAGATTTTATTAAGTCTGAGTCCCCCAAAATAGGGGGCGTCTCATACATGGGGGTGTCTTATAGACAGAAAAATATGGTAATTGGTCTATTGGCTACTAATGTCACAATTGCCCTAAACTTTGCATTGAGGGATCTTTTCTCTTACCACTGTTCGAGCGTAATTGAGGCTTTTGCAGAAGATTTCTCCATTAGATACAATTTCATATTTTGCTCAAATCCACCGTGCTACTTTCTTATTCCTCTCAGCATTCTGATGGTACCTCTCCCACCTTTGCCAATATCTCAATCCAAGAGAAGCAAGTTGGATGGACAGAACCACTTGCAGACCCAGTAAGTTATTACGGTGATTGCTATGCATTATTTACAAAATTGTGGCGTCTCATTTGCACTGTAAAGTACTCAATACAATGTACAAAATGGCAATAAATCCCCATTATGTGCCACATAAATGCCCTTTATTGCTTCAGCATTCGGCTTGTTACTGAAGTGAAACCCCAGGAAAGGCAAGTTTGAACTCTGCACTGAACAAAGACAAGGGAGGGCTCCGATTTGTGAAGGTTACTGCTTGCCTGGTCCATTCTTAATGCCAGCTCCGTCATTAAAATTGTTCTAACTCCTGCTTAATGCTGTCCAAGTATTTTTAACAACATCCCTTTTGCTCCCTTCTTTCCCCCTTGCCCTGCTGTGATGACTCTCAGACTTTCAAACCCTTTGCCGGGGATCAAATCTTATGCGCTATTAAATTGACTGGGAGGGAGGCATGGCAGCAAGTCAATTTCTGGCCCTACCGATATTCTGCAGCCAGTACCAGGAAGAGATAATGTTCCCTATGGAAGTCACAATACAGAGTTCAATGGCACCACACAATCTTCATTGGGCTCAGGCAGAGAATGACAGCAGCTACTTAATCTCCCATATAACTCCCCGGGTTTGTTAGCCGGTGAAGCTTGGAAGGACATGAACTTTTATCGGACGAGACAGGCACTGACTTTGCAAAAGGTTCGCTTGCGCTTTGAGACCGGCCTCTTGGGGATGTTCCCTGGATGGATTTTGCCTTTATGATCAAGGTTAAACCAGGGCTGAGCCTGCTCTACTCTACACAATTTAAATGGAAATTCAGCACCAAGGAAACCCACATTCTACACAAGGAATAGCTAGATCCTGAGATCCATGTACGCTCCTTCACACACTAGTCAGGTGTAGCGTATTCATGGCTAGGGATAGGAGAACGTGCTCATTTTGGCTTCTCGTTTTTCCAGCATTAAGTTCAATTCTCCATCTTTCCACATCACTTTGCTATTTATTTTTAAAAGCTAAGCCTGTTGGATCAGGCCAATCGCCCATCTAGTCCAGCATCCCTCCCCTCCTGCACTTTCCAACAACTATTTTTCACAAACGTTACTTCCTCCGACTATGGAGGCAGAGAACATTCATTATGGCTAGTATACACCAATCGCCTTCTCCTCCATGATTTGTCTAATCCTCTTTTAAAGCCATCTACTGTAGGTTGGTGGCCATCACTGCTTCCTGAAGGCATAATTCCACAGCTTAATTATCCCACATTATATTGCTTATCCCCTGCTTTTGATTGGAAAATATGGTGGGCAATTAATCCCATCACGGCTGATCCAGATGTATACTATGTGTGACAAGATGTTGACCTATAAAGTGTTACACAGCTCAGGACCTCAGTACCTTAAGGGCTGCTTCTCCCCTTACAAATGAACCCAGACCCTGTGCTTGTCCCTCCATCCCTGAGAGGTTCAGGGGGTTACAACACAAGAATGGGCATTTTCTGTGGTGGCTCCCTGTCTGTGGAATGCTCTCTCTAAAGAAGTTCACCTTGTGCCATCATTACATAATTTAGGTGCCAGGTGCTTTACCCAAGACCTTCAACCCAAAAGTAATATATGGCCTGTTAAATTGGGGGGGGGGGAGCTGTTATTATGCTAATTTTATTATTATGCTGTGTATTATATTTTTATTATGCTGAATAAATTATGTTCTTAATGTTGTATAATGCCCTGGGATTTTTTGATATATAAATTGAATAAGTAATAATAAGGTTGCAGTTGTGCATTATAAAAATAGTTTTCTGTTTCTTTCAGGTAAGAGTCCTGAGCATGCAATGGCAGTCAGTGGAAAGGCAGAGGCTTCTGAGCAAATCAAGAGAGAGGTAGTGCACATTCTTCCCCTGGAGTGCAATGTGCAATCTTGCGTGCTTCTAGCACATGGGTGTATCCCTCAGATACACACTTCCATTGTGCCTCTCCTCTGCTTGCATCCAGTTTAAATCTAACACCAAAAGCTCTACTCCCTTACAGATTTGGGTAAGTATGGCTCAGCATCTGGCAAACACACACACACAAACAGCCCCCCCCTTGCAAATTGCTTCTCTTTCATTGGTTGCTCCGCTTAATTTACTTCCAAAAGCCTCTCCTCGGTCTAGTTCCCTGCTCGGAGCTCTCTTTGCATGCCTCTCAAAGCATCCTTAAACACTTCCTTCCCTTGCCCCGCGCTGCAGGGATGCAGGAGCATCGCGGCGATTAGAGTCCTCTCTCCCAACGAGGAGTTCTTGTACTTGTTCAGTTCCCCGCCCCACTCGCAAGGTGAGAGAGGACAGCACTGCTGGAATGAAAGATTCCCCTCCCTGCCCTCTCGCAGCAGCAGCCCTAATTCATTTTTCATGGCCCCCTCGCAGTGACAAAAGCCGCTGCTCCTCTCTTGTAAGCCTGTGCCATGCAATAAGTCAAAGCTGATGTGCATTTCCTCCGCTCCAGGTGCCGGAGCAATGCTTTGATTTAATTTGTCCTGTTGTTTGGCTCGCAGGCTTTTGCTGGGGACTCTTCTCCGCTGAGCCCAGGATGCAGGAACACCATCAGGATGGTGGGGAAATGTGTGTGTGTGTCGAGGGGAGGTGCCGGCAACAGATGGGGTTTGCCGGGCACCACTTAAATGCCTTGCTGCAACGTGAAGATGTTTGAGAGTGACAGATGATCCAGCAGAAAATGACTCAAATGCAGAGGGAGAGGGAGAGTCATGTTTGAAGGAGCCTCTGGTCCTAAGGTACACCCTTTTGCCATATGGGCTTCTTTCCCTGTCCATTTCCCAGTCTCCTTCTCTGACTTCCTTTTGCCAACCCTCCCCTCCCAAAACAAAGCAAAAAGCCTCCATGTGCATATGTGGCTGGGGCGGGCAGGGAAGGAAAGGCACTTGGAAGAACATCCATTATCTTTTAAGGCAGAGGCTCAGCTGTGCTTTTGGGTAATACAATCAGTCTGAAAGCTCTTGATCTTTCATTGCTAGGCATGTTGCGAACCACACATACCCACCAAAATAAAATCCCTACTCTTTGATTTGCCAGAAGAGAGCAAGAGCCTCATTGTGCTCTGCCTGAAATAGGCACAATGAGGCAAGCATCAGGGTGAGGCTGAGGGCAAAGGCAAAGAGAGAACCTGGAGAATGTTCTCTCCAGCTGAGACTCGTTGAGGGCCATCAGTTGCTGGAACTCAGGACTTGAGCTGTAAATAGAAAAGCTTTATCTGGAAGGGAAGAAGCACTGTTCCATTAAACAGCCAAACCTGTCTTCCAACCTATCGGGGATGCTGTAGCAGCAGATTTTCAGTATCATCTAGGTGCCTTCCAACTCTATGGTTCTTTCACAGTTGAAAATGGTGACTTCTCTAGGTGTGTGCAAGAATGAGGGAGAAATGCAATTCAGTTTGCATGTAAAAGCAAGCCTACTTAACTTGCCCTTTCCAAAACAACATGTGAACCAAAACACAGCCATTATTTGATATTCACACTTCTCTGAATTTTACAATGCAGTTCTCCAGGCAAGTAGTTTGTACATAAATCCAAATACAAGGGTAATGTGAGCGTATAAATGCATATATAGTATTGGTGAAAATAACATGCAAAAATTGCATACAAAGTTGAGAAATTCACACTAAAATGCAGATGAATTACCATGTAAACTTTTTTTCAAAAAAAAAAGTATACTCATGTAGAAACTTGGAAAAACACTACAACCTACTCTCCAATTCTATGATTCTGTGAAAGCCCTGGACTATGTTGGGGGAATGCAGAGAGTGGGAAATAGGGTATCAATTCATAGCTGGGAGCTGAGTGAGTGGCACACGGTGTCTTTCAGACCTACTTAGTGCTCGAGTAGAGAGCTTGTCAGCTTTATTTAGCAGCCCAAATCAGCTAGTGGTTTGCCAAGCAGCAGCCATGTGTCTGGAAGGAGGATGAGAGAAGGAGGAAGCAAACCTGAGATAGAAGCATATGGTATTACATGCATGCAGTAAGGAGAGAGGGAGAGGGGCACCAGTGAGAGCTGCAAAATCGAGAGCATTTTCCAAGAGGCGCATCTCAGTGGTAGAGCATCTGTTTTGCATGCAGATGTTCCCAGGTTCAATCCCCAATGCCATCTCCAGGGAGGTCTGGAAAAAGCCATTGTCTGAAACCTTGGAGATATGCTGCCAATCAGTGTAGAGTTCCACAAACTTTCCAGGGATGGAGAACTTGTGTGCTCTTAAGAATTTAGGGAAGAATTGTAGCCCAATGGTGGAGCAAAAGGTCTGCATGCAAAAGGTCCTAGGTTCAAATCCTGGGGAGGTCTGCCTCTAAGGGAATGCAGCATGAGGCTGAAAAACATTCCCCCATGCTCTATGCTTAGCTTTCCTGCCCTCCCATTAAGAAGCCCCAAACTCTCATTGCCTGAAATTTTCATGCCTCCTAGAAACAATGGCAGGATGGACAATGCAAGGGGTTGTTCTCTAACAACAGCAGAAGGCAGGTGTTTTTATTCTTTCCTACCCACCTCCAGGGTGTTGGGGAATACAGAAGCAGGAGATAAATGGTAGCAGCACATTCCTGCTTCTTTTTTCATTTTGCTCTCCCCTACCATTCTTTCTTCTCCCTTTTTCTTTTAGCCTGCAGGATATATCTGGCTCGTCAAATTAGGAATTTGCTACATGACGGCTGTCAGAAATAAATGAGAAGAAGTGAGGGAAGGGGGGGAAGGGGGGAAGGGGGGCAGCCGGCTGGGAGGCGAGCGGGGGACTGATGGTAGATAAATTTCCAATTTTTCATAAGACAAGGAACAAATGTTAAAATAAAAAGACAGGGGGGAAAGCCCTGATAAAGTGTGCTGGTGGAGTGACCTGCTGTGTCTCAGAGGGAAAGGGATAGGGCAGGCACAGGCAAACTGGGGCTGGGAAGAGAAAGACTCTCCAGGGCGCTGCCAGGCAGATGCACCGTGCTCAGACCAGAGGATGATTCTTAAAGCCCTCCTGGTGTATTTTTCAGGGATTCTTCTGGAGTCATTGGAAAGTTAACACTACCAGAAGGCTGAGGGAATTTGGGACAGCAGTGTAGAGGTGCAAGGCCACCTTCACACCATATGTTTAAAGGACTATGATGTCACTTTAAATTGTCTTCCCACAAAGAATCTTGGGAAGTGTAGTTTGTTAAGGGTGACGAGGGTTAGGAGATCCCTTGTGGAGCTAAAGTTCTCTGAGTGGTTATTGTTAAAGTCCCTCTACACAGGGAACTCTGGGAATTGTAGTTCTGCAAGGGGTATAGGGGGTCTCCTAAGAGCTCTCTCTTAACAAACAGCAGCTCCCAGTATACTTGGGTGGAAAGCATGATTGTTTAAAGTTGTAGAGCTTTAAATGTATGGCGCAATTGTGGACAAAGACCCAAACATCGCTTAGGTATGGCTGAATCTGCTCATCCCCCCTCCTTCTTTCGAACCTTAAATTCTGTTTTCCACATTTATGCAGCAATTTGTGGTTTATTTTAAGATCCTTTAAGCAGCCTGTACAATGAGGAGTGGGGCCTCCCTAGTACTCTGTTGCTACTGAAGTGTCATTTGTCTACAGCAGGGAGGGGCCAATTTGCATTTTCCCCCTATACCCTGGTTTGGTTTCTAGAACTTGGCTCCCTATAGTTGCTGCCGGGAGTCCAACTTCTAAGATCCCTGGCCTTTGACCATTCTGCTTAAAAAGGTAAAGGTAAAGGACACCTGACCGTTAAGTCCAGTCGTGGACGACTCTTGAGTTGCGGCACTCATCTCGCTTTACTGGCCGAGGGAGCTGATGTTTGTCCGCAGACTGTTTTTCTGGGTCATGTAGCCAGCATGACTAAGCTACTTCTGGTGAAACCAGAGCAGCACACGGAAACGCCGTTTACCTTCCCGCCAGAGTGGTACCTATTTATCTACTTGCACTTTGATGTGCTTTTGAACTGCTAGGTGGGTATAATCTGGAACAGAACAATGGGAGCTCACCCTGTCGCAGGGATTCGAACTGCCGTCGTTCCAATCGGCAAGCCCTAGGCTCAGTGGTTCAGTCCACAGCGCCACCCACGTCGCACTACCATTGTGCTTACAAAAAGCAAATGTGCGTCTTATGACTTGGAAAGGCTCCCTGTCTGAAACCCTGGAAAGACACTGCTGGTCAGTGCAAACAACACTGAGCTAAATGGACCATTGACTCAGCATCTGGCAGATTCCTATGTTTCCCTTTCAGTCTACTTTGCTGCATTTACACAGCACTCGACGAATGATCTGAATTCAGGCTGGGCTGGCAGCGATGATCTATGCCATCTCTCCATCATGTTCATCTTTATTTTCTTTCACCCCTCCAGACACGCTATTTTCCAGCCCAGCAGCTTTTGCTGTGCCTCTTAGGTTTCACAGTGCTGATATCTCCATTTCTGGGCAAAACATTGAGATAGTTGTGCTGCACATATGGAGGAAAGCTTGGCAATTGGAGGGACAGAAGAAGGGCAGGTGGAGGAGGGGTAGAATGGCAGTGCACAGCTGACCTACATCCACAGCATGGGGCAGGGTGATGGGGGGAGTGGTGGACAAAACTGTCACTCTCCATTTCTCTGAGTTTCTCATTTCCCCTAACATTAAGTTCAGTTTGTCACATTTCTTCAATGTTTTTTTTCTTTTCTTTTAGAAAAATCGTAAAGTGCTCACACACAAAAAATGAAAGCATTTTGGTAAACTTCCCCCCTTTTTTGGTAAGTGGTTTGCCCAAATATAAATGCATTTCTGCACACATTTTTTGTTTGTTTGTTTAGAGACCCGCACTACAAAATCTGGAGATGTGGATTTTTCAAAGGATAGCTTTGTTTTAGGCCATGTATTGTTTGGGGAAGAACAAATTAGGCAGGTTTGTGTTATGCAGACTGAACCAATGTCTCTCCTGCCTGAAAGCATGGATGGTGAGCCAGTGGTTGTATAGGGGTTAGAATGTTAGACCAGGACCTGGGAGACCAGGGTTCAAATCCCCACTTGACCATGAAGCTCACTGAGCGACATTGGGCCAGTCACTGCCTCTCAGTCTAACCTACCTCACAGGTACAGATAGGTAGCCGTGTTGGTCTGCCATAGTCAAAATAAAAAATTCCTTCCAGTAGCACCTTAAAGACCAACTAAGTTAGTTCTTGGTATGAGCTTTCGTGTGCATGCACACTTCTTCAGATACACTGAAACAGAAGTTGCCAGATCCTTCTATATAGTGAGAAGGTGGGGAGGGGTATTACTCAGAAGGGTGGTTGCAACTCATTACCAAACTTAAAACCATGGAGAGACCTGGTCTGAACAAAGACATTGGATTCTTATCTCATTATACATGACTAAGCCATTTCTCACCTTCTCACCCCTTGCCTTTTCCTGTAAGACCTATTACAGTCGTTAAGAGTCGTCAACAGGCTCTCTCAGCTATCTGCCTACCTCCCATTCCCACCACCCTTCTGAGTAACACCCCTCCCCACCTTCTCACTATATAGAAGGATCTGGCAACTTCTGTTTCAGTGTATCTGAAGAAGTGTGCATGCACACGAAAGCTCATACCAAGAACTAACTTAGTTGGTCTTCAAGGTGCTACTGGAAGGAATTTTTTTATTTTGACTACCTCACAGGGTTGTTGCAAGGACTAGATGAAGGGGGCGGATATTGGAACCTAATCTCTCACAGGTCCTAGTCCATCCAGTCACTATACCACCACTGGCTCTTTGTGTATACGGGTGACTGGGCTGCTGCTGGTGTCAGCCACACACCAAGGACCTAACTCATCCCCTATACATGCTAATTTTTATTCCCTGTTCTCAGCCCCACCTCACTTTGCATAGCCGAGGGCTGCATCCTGACAACATCAGAGCCTGCTCAGCTTTCTGCATTCCCTGGTGATGCTCGGGGTTACTGAGCACCAAGCAGGATGGCCCCAGCAGCAGCCATAACTCACAGACCATCTGAATCTAGAACAAAAGACTCAGGTGTATTCCCTCCCTTGCCTCCACTTTTGCAGAAGACAAAAACCCCGAGGGCATCCGGATAAGAAAAAGAGACAGAGGACAGTAAAATGAGAGGCTGCTGCCCAGCTGTGGAGATAATTCCCCCGCTTGCTAGCTTTGAAGACATTTCTCTCGCCTGACTCTTTCCCTGCTGATGCTCACGGAAATGGATTCCGCCAATGTCCCACACATAGGTAGAGGGGGTGAAGGGGGGGGGGGAGATCCCATTCTTTTCAAGTCTTGTCACCATTGAGTCGAGATAATAATAGTCTTTTTCTGATCCCCTGAACTTTCCCATCTGCTTGGAAAAACAACGGCAATTCTTCTTCCTCCTGCTCTCTCCCACTCTCTCTCCCTGTTCCTCTCTCTTATTTTCATCCTCCTACTCTGTAATTTAAAGCCATGGCAATGCAGTAGCCCCTGGGTCCCTTCCCTTCTCTCCCCCTCCCGCTCCTCCACAACCTTTTTAATACACTGCAGTTATTTCAAATGGCCTTTCTTCCAGGGCTGGCCTCCTTTTGCCTGATGCCCCCAGAGAAGCAGGGTAAAATATCTCTCGTCTAGACAGGGGAGGGACTTGTTCAGTGGGCCTGGCATTCCTTAGCTCAGGAGCCTCCTGCTTCGTGTGTTTTGTGATGGCCACTAACCTATATGGCTTTAAAAGAGGCTTGGGGAAATTCACAGAGAAGAGGGCTACCTCTGGCTACCAGCCACAATTGCTTTGCTCTGCCTCCACAGTTGTAGACAGCAATGCTTCTGAATGCCACTTGCTGGAAAGTTCAGGAGGAGAGAGTGCTCCACCTAAACATTAGGAAGAACTTCCTGACAGTGAGAGCTGTTCGACAGTGAAATTTGCTGCCAAGGAGTGTGGTGGAGTCTCCTTCTTTGGAGGTCTTTAAGCAGAGGCTTGACAACCATATGTCAGGAGTGCTCTGATGGTGTTTCCTGCTTGGCAGGGGGTTGGACTCGATGGCCCTTGTGGTCTCTTCCAACTCTATGATTCTCTGATTCTCTGATTCTATGATTCAAATTTTGCTTTTGGGCTTTCTACACTCCTCTGTCTGGCCCCTTTGAAAACAGGAGGCTGGACTACACGAGCCATTGGTACCACTCTCTTGTTCCACAAGACGTCTGAATGTATTCAGAATTTTATTGAAATATTCAGGATATAGATGACCAGCTTACTTGGTAGTTATGTCAAGACAGAGGCTAGTTATAATTTTGTAAAATGTTATCTGCACATGTGCAGTCAAAAGGAAGCCCTCTTAGCCTAGGTGCTAGCAAAAAAAACTTTAGAATGGGTCTATGTCAGGGACTGGCTGGATGAGGAAGAGTGGTGGGTACCACCTGCCCTACAGTCCCCAAGGGATGACACAGAAGACGACTTAGATCCCAGATCGTGGTGGTGGGACACCTGGAGAGCAGTCTGGGGAAGGGATGCGCTGGGAGGTACTTGAAGCAGGAGTCTTGAGCGATCAAGCGGGGCCAGAAGAAGAAGGACAGGGCTAGAGTCACAGTGACAGTGCAGACTCAGACACAGAGAGGTCAGAGATTGCCTCTGCTTCTGAGCAACTGGACACTCCCAGTCCTGCTGGCTCTCCTCCCGTCTGACACCCAGGTGGAGGAGAGTCCTGGGCCAAACAGGCTTAGAGGAGGAGCCCACCCCTTTGTCACAGTCTCCATCTGCTAGGAAGGGATCCAGAGTGAGAGATTAAAGGGGAAGGACAGGGCCTGTGGTCAGTTTCAGCAACATCCCAAGCTGAATGAGTCAAGATAGAGTAAATCTGCTGTGTTGTTACTTTCTGTGAATAAAAGCTAATTGCATTTCGTGCCTGATGTTCTTTCTTGCCCTGTGAATGACCTGTAAGGATGGCCTGACAGCTCCTTGACAGTCTAGCTCTAATTCCTCAATTTTAAAAGTGATTCCCGCCCTCCTTGTATGTTTGTATTCAAGAAGAAGGAACCAGGTGGACCCCCTCTCCCCAGCCTTCAAAATCTAGGCAAATACCCTAGCTTATGATGGGGCAAATTCACAAGGCCTTAGAGTGGTCTTGACCCAGCTCACAGGCCTTGAGAATGGCACAACACAACTTGGGCTTTATCATGTGAGAGGGACAGGCAGAAGTTGTGCAAGAGCAGCTATGCATTAAGGTCCTGATCCTAAGCCCACTGAAGTCAATAGAAAGACTCACATTGTCCTCGAGGGGCTTTGGTTCAGGACCTAAGCAGGGTGATGAACCAAAGGGTAAAAAGCATTCACAGTGGTCAAATGTTCACCTGCTATTTCCCACCTGCTCTTCTACCTGCAGATTCTAATCTACAGTGTTCAAGCAGTAAAAAATGACTGCTTTTTAAGCACACAAATTTGTTTTTCTTGCTTCACCTTTTTTCTCTTGTTCAGAGAATTTGGGGGATTTATTTTTCTGGCAGGAAGGGCACATAATAGCTCTGCCACTAAGCCGCCCCCCTCTTAGGTCATGCTATGAAAACTGCCACAGAATGTCCTCCCTTCTTTCTTGCCCCAATCATGCTAGAAGTGCCAAGCTCTTTGGAAGAGCTTGTGTTATAGCTCTCCTCCAAAGCAGTGTTGCCCTGAGGTCATGCTGGCATGGAGAGGGTGGGAGAGTAAAGAGTAGAAACTGCCTTCCACAGAATTGGACCATTTGTCCATCTTGCTCAGTGCTGTCTGCTTTGATGAGTGGTGGTCCTCCAGGGTCACAGGAAGGCTTTTCCTATGGCTTACTACTGTAACATACCAGCACATCTGCAGTTGATCTACAAGGGTTTCAGACTTTCACTTGTCCAACAATAGCAACAACAAACACAGTGGTTCCTAAAGTAGGCAGTGAACCACGCCCTGGGGTGGGGAGGATTATCTAGGTGCAAGGGGGCAGCAGGGTGTGTGTGATGGAGGTGTCATTGACTATCAGACTTTGAAAAGCTGGTATCAATGGATAAAGTTCATCTATTTTGTTGAGTTAATTAAACTAAATAGTTTTAACCGGGTTTTGAATAAATGTGCCATTAACTGCTACTCTTTCAAATTTTATTGTGTTGTTATGTTCCTTAGTAGCTTGTGCAAACTGCTATCCTGAATAATGCTTTCTACAGGGTAGGGAAGGGGCAAGGGGATGAGTTTATGGAACCAAAGAGATGATGGCCCTAAGAGGGTTGGGAACCACTGAACTGGCACATCCCACTCACAGGGCCATCAACAGGGGACACACCAGGGGTGCATATGCACTAGGCTCATAAGTCAGTAGGGACCCTGGACTTTTAGCTTTCACCCCCTTCCCCAAACACCTAGATTTGCCTTGCCGCAACCTCCAACCACAAGCATTGAACTGCTTCCCCCACCTCTCCGACCTACTGCAGCTTCCTAGTGGACCCCAAAGAGCTCCTTCAAGTTTTGCATTTGGCTACTTTCATCCTCTAATGCTTTTTTCATCACAGGGGAAGTCCCAAGATGACATACAAATTAGCCACACGCAGAACAAAGCCTTTGCATTTCAAAGCCAACCAACCTCCACTATTTTAGAGCAATACCACACAGGAAGTTGGAGAGAAGGGGAGGCAAATCTATGCAAGGCTGGAATCATGCCAGGACGCTCAAGTAACCTCAACACTTCTATAAATACTTTAGGATTAAGACCTCCCTTGCAAAGCTTCTTTGTTGAACATAAAACAGAAGCTCAGTACATGCTAACAGAGACAGCTATTCAGAGATAATCATATATACTAAAAGAGAACTCAATTATTCTAGTGGCAGTCCTTATGGAGGCAAAAGGAATCATCAGCACAAAAGAAGGAGGTGGGACTCCAAAGTTCCCAGGACCACAAAATTTTAGGTGGGATACCTAAGGGTGGAAAACCTCACCAACACAGTCCAATGGGGACAGGAGTGATAGTTTGCAAATATTTAAAGATGCTACCCCTTTGAAGGGAAGGTCCATGAAGTGCATTACTATACTCAAGTTGGAAGGTGCAAGGACATCCATCATGTCATGGCAAACAAATCCTTATATTCTGGTAAGAGCAGAAACCAACATAAAGGTGGTGCTGGAATTAGGTGTATGTGGGTACCCAAGATCACTAGCTGTAATAGATGGGCTGTTGGCCTGATCCAGTGAGGTTATTCTCCATGACCCCTTCGAACAGCCACCTGCCCCCAGATCTGCTGGGTTGCCCACTTTCAACTATCTGCCTTAACTGCATTGAGCTCCACCAAATTTTATTGCACCTAATGACTTCCCACTGTTTCACAGGATGGTATGGTTGGAAATGGCCAAGGTGCCACATGGTTTAACATGCTGCCTCATCCTTCAGAAGGTCTATGTAAGTCTAATCATAATCCATCTATCATCTATCTATCTATCTATCTATCTATCTATCTATCATCTATCTATCTAGCTATCATCTCAAGGGAAGCCCTTCCTCCACAAGGGGAACCCATGGCAGTAGACAACAATACAACTACATGAAACAACAACAACATTGTGCTATATTACATGTTTCTTGGATGCAAGCAAAGAGGAGGCCTGTCAGATTTCCCTTATAATTTTCAGAAAGCACATGGCCTGCGTAAGGACACTTGAGGGTTTCCCATGTGGTTGACCACTGTGAGAGCAGGATGCTGGACTAGATGGGCCATTGGTCTGAACCAGCAAGGCTCTTATTATGCTCTTATGTTCTTTACGGTATCAGAGTAGTAAGTATTTGCTGATGCCTAACTCCATTGAGCTGGGCACACACTGCAGGTCTTTCAGGGATACTAACCATTCTTGTCCATTCTGAAGGAAATCAGCCCTGAGTGCTCACTGGAAGGACAGATCGTGAAGCTGAGGCTCCAGTACTTTGGCCACCTCATGAGAAGAGAAGACTCCCTGGAAAAGACCCTGATGTTGGGAACGATGGAGGGCACAAGGAGAAGGGGACGACAGAGGACGAGATGGCTGGGCAGTGTCCTCGAAGCTACCAGCATGAGTTTGACTAAACTGCAGGAGGCAGTGGAAGACAGAAGTGCCTGGCCAGCTCTGGTCATTGGGGTCACGAAGAGTCGGACATGACTAAACGACTAAACAACAACAACATCAACCATTCTTGACTTAGTCAAAATAAAAAAATTCCTTCCAGTAGCACCTTAAAGACCAACTAAGTTAGTTCTTGGTATGAGCTTTCGTGTGCATGCACACTTCTTCAGATACACGATACTTCAGATACTTCTTCAGGTGTATCTGAAGAAGTGTGCATGCACACGAAAGCTCATACCAAGAACTAACTTAGTTGGTCTTTAAGGTGCTACTGGAATGATTTTTTTTTTTATTTTGACTATGGCAGACCAACACGGCTACCTATCTGATTCTTGACTTAGAATAGGCTTCCCCAAACTGGTGCCCTGCAAATGTTTCCAACTAAACCCATCTCTGACTATTGGCCATGTTCTGTGGGCTGCATGGGAATTATAGTTCAAAACCTCTGGAAGGCACCAAGTTAAGGAAGGCTGACTGGGTGGGGGAGGGATACTTTCACAACACCCAGTAAGATTTTCAGATTCTGACTATAAGAAAAGCCCACCCACCATCACCAGTCAACCAAAAAAATGCCTGAGATGTTATGTTGAGATCAGTGATCATACAAAGAACAGAAAGCTATGCAGCGAGAGGCAGGTTTCTGAAATCAACACAAGCAGACAGTGACCTGAATGTGACCCTGCATTGTAAGCCAAGGGGGGGGCAGTTAAAACACCTTGAAAGTCTTCCCCGTGGAGAGACAAGATAAATGAAAAAGGAGGTTAATGGGGCTGCAAGTTTTTGAAAGAAAAGGATACTGAAAGCACAGCTGTAAAACATGCCTCGCAGGAAACCAAATGGACACAGAGGGATCTTTTTAATGATCCCAAAAAACTAAAATGGAAACTTTATATGGCCAAAAAAAGGCAATGGGTTTAAATTTTGGGGAGGCAGATTTGGGTTAAGCACCGGCAAGATCTAAACTGAGCACCTTAGCTATGGAATAAGCAGACCTGGAAGTGATATAATCATTACAGATGCTGGCAAAGCTCTTTGTATCTGGGCCACACTGTATGTATTTGTGCATGGAGATGAGCATTAGAAACCCCACAATGTGCTCCCCAAAGCTGGAAAAAAAATCATAGGGGAGCCAGGAGTCCTAGTTTGACAGACTTCTATTTGAAAGGGCTGTCAGAGGTCAGCTCCCTGCTCGAAGGTGTCCTCTATGTGGCAGCTGTCCAGCCCAGGTCTGGTTTAACAATAAGGAACCAAAAGAAGGGTGAATATCAGCCCTGAAATTCGCCCATCAACAGCAGCATCTGGACAACAGATAGAGCAGGGACACAAGTCACCTGCTGTCTTCCCCACTGTGGTGAAATGTGTTGCATGACATATATATGCATCAATAATCACATGCAAATTTCATGCAAACTGTTGAGCTCTTTGTGTGTGATGCAAAGGCATAACTGGGCATCCTTACAAATTATGGGTTTATCAGTCCTCTTCCTTTCACTTAGTTCCAGATCTTCTGATCTCCTGATCTCCTAATCCTATGCCCTTTTTCCTTCCTGACTCCCCATCTTTGGTGCCTGCAGCATTGCAGGACACAGGACAAAAGGCCCCATTTCCATTGTGAAATGGAATTTTCCTAAGGACAGTAGGTTTGTGGGAAATTGCATTTCCCATGAGCTACTGCGGCTTTCCATCCTGGTGACTGGCTTGGAAATGGCTTGGTCTATTGCCAAGCAAATTTGACATGTGCCTATCTTTAGTCCTCTCCCTCCTTTCTTGATTTTTTTACAATAAAATCTGAGGCAGGCATCTGTTGCTGTGATGCTTCAGCATATCCTGCCTGACACCTAGATTTGGCACTGAAATTTGGCTCAAAGCAACATTGAAAGTATGTTTTGGGGGGGGAGGCTGCTCCTTTAGTAAAACATCTGAAGGATTTTAAGCGAAGACAGGACTTAATGCTCAGTGCATTGCTACTGAGCAGCTAAAGAACTGTTGAAAATCACCATGTCTGCAGACGGGATGGACAGCAAATGAATTCCTATAGATCTGTACAGCAGGAGCAAACCTTGCATTTCCCAGCATCATTAATTTATCTCATGCAATTGCACAATCTAAAGCAGTATTTGGGGGAAACTCTAAATTTGTTTGCATTGCAAGATACGAATGAACCTACATTCTGACTATATAATAAACTTGGTTGCTGTTGTTGATTACACTTTCTTCAACCATATTCCCCCCCCCCGATGTTTTGGATGCCAACTTTCATTGACCCCTACAAGTATAGCCAAAGGCCAGGAAGAATAGTTGTCGGCCAATTGGTGTCGAAGAAGGACCGAACTTTCTTTATGTATGCTACAACAGCAGCAAGAATCCTCATCGCAAAGTATTGGAAGACACAAGATTTACCCACTCTGGAAGAATGGCAGATGAAAGTGATGGACTATATGACATTGGCTGAGATGACAGGCAGAATCCGTGACCAACGAAAAGAGACGGTGGAAGAAGAATGGAGAAAATTTAAAAGTTACCTTAAGGACTACTATAAACTTAATGAATGTTAATGTGCTGTGGTTTTTAGAAACAAAGGGATACAGTGATATAAGATCAGAACATAGAGAGGACTAAGTTGACAGAGGTTGAAAAGTAACAATTGGGAGTTGCTACAAAACTCTGGACATTGGGATGCAGAAAGGGGAGGTATGGGGAAGTCCCAGAAAAGAGGTTTATGAAAATATGTTATGAATTTATACATGTATGTTTGTTCTTTCTGTGTTTGTTTGTCTTTAAAAATTCTGAAAAACCAATAAAAATTTTATAAAAAAAAAAAAAAAAAAAAAGAATAGTTGTCGTTCACAGTACAGTACGCAACACATTGGCTATGCTGGACATAAAGTAAAAGATAAAATTAGGTGGTGCTTGTTTTCCCCTGTTCATTCCAAATACCAGAAGAATGTCTACGATGACAGAGGGCTTTCACGGTAGTGGAACCCACCCTGTGGAATGCCCTCCCACCAGATCTCAAAGAAATGAACAACTATCTGACTTTCAGAAGACATCTGAAGACAGCCCTGTTTAGGGAATCTTTTAATATTTGATGAATTATTGTATTTTAATATTTTGCTGGAAGCCGCTCAGAACAGCTGGGGAAACCCAGCCAGAAGGGTGGGGTATAAATAAAAAATGATGATGGTGATGATGATGAAAAAACATAGCAGTGTCCTTTAAAGACTAGCAACATTTATCAGGAGAATTTTACACATCTGTTCATAGCCAGCAATGTGGTGTAGTGTTTAGAATGTTGGACTAGGTAGGACCTGGGAGATCAGGGTTCAAATCCCCATTAGGCCATGAAGCTCATTGGGTGACCTTAGGCCAGTCACTGCCTCTCAGTCTAACCTACCTCGCAAGGTTGTTGTGGTGATTTAAATGAGGAAGGGCTCCTCAGAGAAAAAGATGGGATTTAAATGCAATTAAATTAATGTCCCACCTTCCTCTAAAAGGAGCCCAGGGTGACAAAAGGCACAGGATAAAACACCCTAAAAACAATTCCACTACAGATGCAGACCAGAAAAGATATTATGTGTTGTGTTTATGAAATGGATCATCATGGGAAACCTCCTTGTTCTGATTCCCTGCTGGTGGGGAAAAAAGGACTGTTGACTGAGGATAACAAACCTGAGAATCGATAACTTCTGAAACTCTGACAAGCCAATCTAATTATACAAGCCAGGGCTCTGTGGCCAAGCACTTGACCAAGATTAACCCTGCTTAGCTTATGAAGCTTCACACAGCCTGCTGTGGCCTGGAGAGCTCAGAGCCTTCCCCTTGTCTCCTCCAGCTGGTTTTCAAATGCCACAGCATGCTGCAGCATCTGGCTGGATTTTATTTCTTTTAAGGATGGCAAAAAGTTAGGCCAATGTGCCTGGTGTTAGAAATTAATAGGCGGAGTGGCAAAGCTCAAGAGACAGGGCTTGGGCATTGCCCTACCAACTGTTCTGGTTGGCTTCCACAAATCTTAATACAGGAAAGTAGTAAAGATATAGTCTTCCCTTTCCAACAGATCTTTCCCTGCCAGATGCAAAAAACAACAATTCCACCCCTAAAAACCCAGAAGCAGATTGCAATTTGCTCTAAATTAATCTTATCCAAAATGTTTGACAAGTCTCGTGGTGCATCCAATGGAATCTATAGAACCTAGGAGTTGTTCATTGGTCTAGTGAGCCCTTTATCAAGTAGATGCATCACATGACATAGCTTCCCTCCCTGCTTCCTGATTCATGTTAACTTTGGGACAATTTCATAGAATCCCAGAATCGTAGAATTAGAGTTGGATGGAAGCCCAAGGCCATCTACTGAATCTTCGAACCTTCAGCTTCATTGGGTCTCTGTGAGTTGCAAAGTTATGAGAGAGCAGGAAAACTTCTCTCTGTCCACTTTTTCTATGCCATACATGCTTTTCCTTGGCCACTGAACTTCCTTTACTCTTTTACTTTTTGCTCTTTTTTTACTCTGCCAAACCTACTTTCTTCCTCTGCTTCCCACCATGCCTCTGCTTCCCTTTATGGCTTTATCAGCTCCTCACTCCTGCCACCCACTCTTCCCACCAAGGCAATCTGCACCCCACCCAGATTCCCAACGTAGCCGGGATTCCTCCCAGGTTAATCCTGCAGAAACCTCTCCCAGCACACTTAATATTCACGGCAGCGAGAACATTTCATGGTGAATTGGATGCACACTCAACTGGAAATGGAAATTTTATGACTGTTCTCACTCAGCGCTGCAAGATTACACTAGCTGAGAAAACATGGAAGCAAATGAACAACCTGTGAACTGGAAAGTATATTAATAATGAAACTGCAGCCCGAGAAATGAAGGCTTTATTCTGTTTATATTCTGCTCCATTAATGGAAGGCATCCTTAGCTGGCTCCGCCCCATTAGCCAACAATCTGTGCAACGAAAAAGCTTAAGGGTGTTATGGCTTGGGCAAGCTGAGCATGGGGAGAGAAAGCGCAAGACAGAAAGACAGAACCTTCTTCCAAAAAACCCTATTGTTTTCTCTTTTTTTGACAAGCAAGTTTGTTTGATGTTTAACAGTCTTGGCTACAAAGCATATAATATAATATAATATAATATAATATAATATAATATAATATAATATAATATAATATAATATAATATAAATTAGTGCGGGGGTATTGTAATCACAAAATAATTGGTCACTGCCTAATGGGGACTCCTCTGGCACAGATTGCTAAACTTTAAGCAGCAGAAACATTGGAAGGACCTTAATTGAATGCACTAAGGGCTACAATGCAGACAAAACAGGCTCCCTTAGTTGAAACCAGAATATTTATTTCACCTGCAGGTCAAACACCAAATGGAAAGTCAATTTCTGAATAACCTGTTGCAAGTACACACATTATGCAAACACCATTTCATTGTTTGAGCTACTCAATCACATTTATTTGCTTTGTTAGAGTTAAACTCTGTTTGGCAGAAGCAACAGTGAATTGGAGAGGTGGTTTGCCTGCTGAATCGCACAACGAAGTAATGGGATTCATTGCCACTATTTCTGGAGTGTTTCAGAGGAAAGCCAGGAGGCCCTTGCAGCTCAGTTGGAGAGCATCTGGTCTGCATGGAGAAGGTCTCAGGTTCAACACCCAATATCTGCAGGTAAGATTGGAAGAGACCCCTGCCTGAAATTCTGGAGAGACCCCCTGCCAGTGGCCCTGACTCTCAGCTTCCTTCTGCTTAGCCTCAGTTTTGCCTTTGTAGAATTCAACAGGGAGGTGGGATGAGGACAAAACTAGAATTAGTTGGTTCTACCTTTCATTAACTTAGACTGCAATCACACAGCAATTATTTCCCTTTCCCTGATGTTTCCCTGACTGTTAATTTCTGCATTCTGATTGAGATTTTACACAAATTAATAGCCACTTCTGGAAAGCTAGCAAGAATCTGTTGGAAGTTTAGCATTTCTGTATTAATTGGTTCCAGAAATAATCTGTTTGCAAACCGCTTAACTCAGAAAATCATGGTGAAGAAATTTGGTGTGGTATACAGTGGTACCTCGGGTTAAGTACTGTATTTTTTGCTCTATAAGACTTACTTTTTCCCTCCTAAAAAGTAAGGGGAAATAGCAGGCTTTAAGTTGAACAAGATGAAAACTAAGGTTTTAGAGAAAAATCTAACAGCGATGGAGAGAGATAAGTTTCAGAAGGAGACAGGATTAACATTGGTTAAGAAAGTGAAATATTTAGGGGTTTATATGACTGTTAAGAACGTGAATTTATTTAAGGATAATTATGAAAAATGTTGGACTGAAGTGAAAAAGGACTTAGAAATATGGTCAAATTTGAAGTTATCATTGTTAGGTCGAATTGCTGTGATAAAAATGAACGTACTGCCGAGGATGCTGTTTTTGTTTCAAACATTGCAATTTTTGGACAAAATTTGCAAGAAGTGGCAAAGAGATATCTCTAAATTTGTCTGGCAGGGCAAGAAGCCTCGAATAAAATTTAAGATATTAACAGATGCCAAAGAAAGAGGTGGATTTGCCCTGCCAGACCTTAAACTTTATTATGAATCAGCCGCTTTTTGTTGGCTGAAAGAATGGATGCTTCTTGAAAACACTGTCTTGGATTTGGAAGGTTTCAACAATGTATTTGGTTGGCATGCATATCTGTGGTATGATAAGGTTAAAGCACACAAAGCGTTTAAAGACCATATTGTCAGAAAAGCACTGTTTGATGTCTGGATAAGATATAAGGACTTGTTAGAAAATAAAACCCCAAGATGGCTGTCACCAATGGAAGCAAAGGCTCAGAAAAAACTCAATATGGAGGCCAAATGGCCGAAGTATTGGGAAATTCTGGAACAAGAGGGAGATAGACTAAAACTGCAGAGTTTAGAAAAAATAAAAAACAGAGTGCGAGACTGGCTCCATTATTATCAAATAATGGAGGCATATAATTTGGACAAAAAACTAGGCTTCCAGGTAGAAAAATCAAAATTGGAAACAGAATTGTTAGATCCCGAAGTTAATAATCTGTCAAGAATGTATAACTTGCTGTTGAAATGGAATACTCAGGATGAAAAACGGTGAAATCTGCTATGATAAAATGGGCACAAGATGTTGGACATAACATTATGATGGCTGACTGGGAACAGTTATGGACCACAGGTATGAAGTTTACGTCATGTAATGCCTTAAAAGAGAATTTAATGAAAATGATTTACAGGTGGTACATAACACCAGTCAAGCTTGCAAAAATCTATCATTTGCCCGATAATAAATGCTGGAAATGTAATGAGACTGAATGTACATTCTTCCACCTTTGGTGGACATGCCCAAGGATTAAGAACTTCTGGGAGATGATTTATAATGAAATGAAAAAGGTATTTAAATATACCTTCCTGAAGAAACCAGAGGCCTTTCTCCTGGGCATGGTCGGCCAATTGGTGCCAAAGAAGGATAGAACTTTTTTTATGTATGCCACAACAGCAGCAAGAATACTTATCACAAAGCATTGGAAGACACAAGATCTACCCACCCGGGAAGAATGGCAGATGAAGCTGATGGACTACATGGAATTAGCGGAAATGACTGGCAGAATCTGAGACCAGGGAGAAGAGTTGGTGGAAGAAGATTGGAAAAAATTTAAAGTATATTTACAGAAATATTGCAAAATTAATGAATGTTAGAAGGATGCTGGAACGAAGTTATATGGCTTTAGCAGAAATGTTATAAAGAATTAAGGAAAAATAGATTGTTAATTGTTAAAAGTGGAAAATTTAAGGTTAGACTGTCTTAAGTTAAATTTTAGAACGGAAATTGAGAAAGATGGAAAGGACTTGCTGAAATAGCTAATTGAACTAGAATACAAAGAAGGGAGGTGTGAGGAGGTCGATGAAACAAGTATGGAAAGGTTAGATGTGTTTTTAAATGTTTTTGTTCTCTTTTTCCCCTGTTGTTTTATTGTATTGTTTTTTTAATGTATTGTATTGTATTGTATTGTATTGTATTGTATTGTATTGTATTGTAAGGTATTGTTTTGTTTTGCTTAATTTTCTATTGTTCTTTTTCTTTTTCTGTAACTTTTAAACTCCTGATAAATATCATTTTAAAAAAACCAACTAAAAAGTAAGGGGAAATGTGTGTGCGTCTTATGGAGCAAATGCTGCCTGAGCAGCTATCCCAGAAGCCAGAACAGCTGCGCAGCGATCCCTCTTGCTGTTCTGGCTTCTGAGATTCAGAATTTTTTTTTTCTTGTTTTCCTCCTCCAAAAACTAGGTGCGTCTTGTGGTCTGGTGCGTCTTATAGAGTGAAAAATACGGTACTTAATTCGTTCCAGAGGTCCGTTCTTAACCTAAAACACACACACACATATATACACACAGTGGTACCTCGGGTTAAGTACTTAATTCATTCCAGAGGTCCGTTCTTAACCTGAAACTGTTCTTAACCTGAAGCACCACTTTAGCTAATGGGGCCTCCCACTGCCGTCATGCCGCCGGAGCACGATTTCTGTTCTCATCCTGAAGCAAAGTTCTTAACCTGAGGTAATATTTCTAGGTTAGCAGAGTCTGTAACTTGAAGCATATGTAACCTGAAGTACCACTGCTGTAACCCGAGGTACCACTGTACCACCATACAGTTATTACTTGCTGTTTCTTTTGGGGGGAGACGACATGGGGGAGTAGAGATGTTGTTCATTGGCATTCGTTGTTATGTCATGCCACTGATGCAAACAAAATTTAGTGTGACATACAAGTGTTGTCACATCTCCTCCAACATGTTGTAGCAGAAAAACGGGATGCCTGTCTTCTGGGGCTTCACTCTTGCACAAGTCACATGACCCACGAGAGAGCATGGCTCCCAAACTTGTGTTTCCAGGCACTGTGCTCTTGTGCGAAATCACAGTATTTCAGGGCTGTGCTCTTGAGTGTTTCGGGGTGCTGTGAGCTCACACAATGTCCCAGTTTTATCAGGACAGTTGCAGGGTGTGATTTCAGTCAAAGCCCACAATCACATGATTCTTTTAAAACACCATGAATAACCACTTTTAATACCCATGGCTTCTCCCAAAGAATTCTGGGAGCTGAAGTCCATTAAAGGTGCTGAGACTCATCAGGAGACCCCTGTTCCCCGCCCAGAGCTACAGTTCCCAGAGTTCCCTGGGAAGATTTGCATGAAAAGGGAAGGGTGGGAGAGCGAAGGAGAGGGAGAGGAGGGAACAAGCAAAATCATGAAACATGTTTTTTTTTTATAGTACCCACCTTATTTTGTGATTGTAAGTTGTTTTAAACTGGTTTCAATACTGTCTTATAACCCACCCAGGGACCTTGAGGTTAGGGTGGGTAATAAATGATAATGATAATAATATTGCAGGTTACAGATTATATGTCTGAAATTCCTTAGCCCGGGAATTAGAAAATTAAGCAGTCTAATTAAGTCTGAATAGAAAACAGTAGTGCAGATAGGAGAGAACATGGCAGCTCTCCATATAATGAAACTAATGTTTTTGTGTTGGAAGCTAGGGAAAAAGAAAGAAGAGAACAGGGGTGATTTGTCTTCTTTGACCTTTAGAAATATTATCCTGAAAACTTCCCTATTTTCTGGTCACAGAGGCAATAGAAGATACGGTTTTCAATATTGCCCCCCCTTCAACAGGACTAGAAACTTTCATCTTAGTAAATTTTTATTGGTTTTACAGCATTTTTAAAAAGAACAAACAAACACAAAACAAAACAAACATATAAAATACTTTCAAAGATATTTTCATAAACCTCTTTTCTTGGACTTCCCCGTACCCCCCCTCTCTGCATCCCAGTGTCCATATTTGAACTAGCAACTCCCAGTTGTTACTTTCTAATCTCTGTCATCTTAGTCCTCCTTTATCATCTAACCTTGTATCCCTGTACCCTGTTACTTCTAGCAACCACAACATTTTAACATTCGTTGAGTTTGTAGTAGTCCTTAAGATAGCTCTTAAATTTTTTCCATTCTTCTTCCACCATCTCTTTACGTTGGTCACGGATTCTGCCTGTCATCTCAGCCAGTGTCATATAGTCCATCACTTTCATCTGCCATTCTTCCAGAGTAGGTAAATCTTGTGTCTTCCAATACTTTGCGATGAGTATTCTTGCTGCTGTTATGGCATACATAAAGAAATTTCTATCTTTCTTTGTCACCAATTGGCCGACAATGCCCAAGAGAAAGGCCTCTGGTTTTTTGGAAAATGTACATTTAAGTACCTTTTTCATTTCATTATAGATCATTTCCCAGAAGGCCTTTATCTTCGGGCATGTCCACCAAAGGTGGTAAAAAGTACCTTCAGTCTCTTTACATTTCCAACATTTATTATCGGGCAAATGATAGATTTTTGCCAGCTTGACTGGGGTCATGTACCACCTGTATACCATTTTCATAATGTTTTCCTTTAAGGCATTACATGCCGTAAATTTGATACCGGTGTTCCATAACCATTCCCAGTCATCTGACATAATGTTGTGTCCAACATCCTGCGCCCACTTAATCATAGCAGATTTAACTGTTTCATCCTGTGTGTTCCATTTCAACAGCAAGTTATACATTCTAGATAAATTCTTAGTATTGGGTTCTAACAATTCGGTCTCTAGTTTTGATTTCTCCACTTGGAAACCGATTTTCCTATCCTGTTTAAAAATTTCCATTATTTGGCGATATTGAAACCAATTTTCTACTTTGTGCTTCAATTTCTCCTGACTTTGTAGTTTAACCTTGTCTCCATCCTGTTCTAAAATTTCCCAATACTTCGGCCATCCGACCTCCATATTGAGTTTCTTCACTGCTTTAGCCTCCACTGGTGACACCCATCTAGGGGTTTTATTTTCCAATAAATCTTTGTATCTTATCCAGACATTAAATAATGCTTTTCTAACAATGTGATTTTTAAAGGTACTGTTAACCTTGTCATACCAAAGATATGCATGCCAACCAAAAGCATTATTGAAGCCTTCCAGATCCAAGATGTCTGTATTCTCGAGGAGCATCCATTCTTTCAGCCAGCAAAACGCTGCTGCCTCATAGTACAATTTTAAATCCGGCAGGGCAAAACCCCCTCTTTCTTTAGCGTCAGTCAGTATTTTGAATTTAATTCGGGGCTTTTTGCCCTGCCAGACAAATTTCGAAATGTCTTTGTGCCACCTCTTAAAACATTCCATCTTATCAAGAATCTGCAAGGTCTGAAACAAGAATAACATTCTAGGCAATACATTCATTTTAATTACTGCAATTCGGCCTAACATTGACAGTTTCAGATTTGACCATATTTCTAGATCTTTTTTAATCTCTGACCAACATTTTTCATAATTGTCCTTATACAAATTAACATTCTTAGGTGTTAAATAAACCCCTAGGTATTTGACTTTCTTAACCACTGTCAAACCTGTTTCCTCCTGAAACTTCTCCTTTTCCATATCTGTTAGGTTTTTCCCTAAGACTTTAGTTTTTTGTTTATTCAACTTAAATCCAGCCACCTGGCCAAATTGTTGAATTATTTCTAAAACCCTTTTCGTACTAGTGTTTGGCTCTTGCAAAGTCAATACTAGGTCATCTGCATACGCTCTTAACTTGTAGTGTTTAGCTCCGACCTGCACACCTTTGACCTGCTGGTCATTTCTTATCATATTCAGCAACACCTCCAGAACCGAAATGAAAAGTAATGGGGAAATTGGGCACCCCTGCCGAGTTCCTTTTTCTATCTTAAGTTCCTCAGTCACAACATTATTTACAATCAGCTTAGCTTTTTGTTCGGAATATATTGCAGCCATACCATTCTCAAAACCCTGGCCTACCCCCATCCCATGAAGATTCTTCCTCATAAAACTCCAAGAGATATTATCAAAGGTTTTCTCCGCGTCCACAAAGATCAATACTGCTTTAGTGTTTATATTCACCTCCAGCTTTTCCAAAATGTCTATTACATTCCTTACATTGTCCGCTAGGTGTCTTTTAGGGAGAAAGCCTGCTTGGTCTTTATGAATCTTCTCCATCAAAACTCTTTTAAATCTTTTTGCCAAAATGTCTGCAAAAATTTTGTAATCCACATTAAGGAGTGATATCGGGCGGTAGTTCTTAAGTTGGGTCTTTTCAGTCTCTGACTTTGGTATGAGTGAGATATATGCCTCTTTCCACGATTCAGGTGCCCTTTTTCCTTCAAGGATCTCATTACAAACTTCTCTTAATGGTTGAATCAACCATTCCTTCAACGATTTGTAGTATCTAGAAGTCAGTCCATCTGGTCCCGGAGATTTGCCCAGTTGCATATTCTGAATGGCAGCCTCTACCTCTTGTTCTGAGATTCTCTGGTTCAAGTCCATCTTACTTTGCTGAGAGATATTTTGTAATCCATATCTTCCAAGGAATTTGTCTATATCTTCTTCATTTTGCGGGCCTTGGGTGTAAAGTTTTTTGAAATAACTTAGAAAGCAATTTCTAATTTCATTAGGTTTAGATATACTCTTTCCATCAACCTCTAGGCTTGTAACTGTATTTAGTTTCTGCCTTTTCTTCAATTGCCATGCCAAAAGTTTACCGCATTTATTTGCTGATTCAAAAGTCTTTTGTTTCATTTGCTTTATCTTCCATTCAATCTCTTGGTTCATCAATTCCATATATTGAGTTTGATATAACTTAATCTCTCTTAAAATGTCCTGAGACTTTGGTTTTGTTCTTAGTTTCCTCTCTCCTTCCTTTATCATTTCCAAGATCTTCTCTTTTTTCTCATTTTGTTTTTTCCTCTTTATTGAATTTTGTTGAATCAAAAATCCTCTCATAACAGCTTTACTTGCGTCCCAGATCACTCTTTTCTCCACGTCAGTCCTCAAATTTATTTCAAAATAGTCTTTTAAGGTCTTTTGGGCCTTCGTGAGAATCTCCTTATCTCGAAAGAGGGTGTCATTCATTCTCCATCTAAATTGACCGGTTATTGTGAGTTTCATCTCCATCTTCACGGCGTTATGGTCGGAGCAAGTTTTTGGGCAGATTTCCACTTTCTTAATCTTTGGAGCCAATCCACTAGTAACCCAGATTTGGTCAATTCTGGTCCAGGTCATCATTGCTTGGGAGAAGAAGGTTCCCTCTCTCTCCAGAGGGTTCCTTGTTCTCCAAATGTCTATCAAGTCCATATTTTCTATCATTTCGAAAAAAGTCTTGGGGAGTCTCCCTTCTTTAGTGACTGTTAGTCTTTGTGCCTTGTCCATATTAGTGGAGACCACGCCATTCATGTCTCCCATGATTATCATATTATAATCCAGATAGTCCGTCAAAGTTTCATGAAGTCCCTTAAAGAAGTCAGATTTGCCTTCATTTGGTGCATAAATTCCAACAACTAAAAGTTTTTCTCCTTGTACTTGTATCTCCACAGCCAGATATCTCCCTTGTTCATCTTTAAATATCATTTTTGGAGCCCATTTCTCCTTCACATATATTACCACTCCCCTCTTCTTAACTTTGTCTGATGAGACAAATTCTTGTCCTAACCTTTTATTTGTAAGTAATCTCCTGTGGGCTCTAGTTATGTGAGTTTCTTGTAAGCATATCAAATCCAATTGTTCTCTGTTCAAAATATGAAATACTTGTCTTCTCTTCAAAGGCCCATTCAGTCCATTACAATTCCAACTAAGGAATTGCAGAGCCATCTTGTTATTTTCTTAAGGCTCCTCCAACAGCTCCAAGTTGTTGCTCTTCTTCTGACGGTGGTGGTTTTTGTCCAAACGAGAGATTCAGGATATCCAATGCTCTCCTCTGTTCTGCAAGTGCGTCCACAGTCCCCTTCTGTAGGTCCTCCTGATATCTTGCCAGAAATTTGTCTTTATCTTGAATTGTCTTTATTTTCACTTTCTTTGCCTTGTAGTCGAATGACAGTCCTTGTGGGAATTCCCACCTGAAGCGGATCTGATTTTTCTTTAACAAAAGCACCAAATCCTTGTAGAAATTTCTTAAGTCCAAGATATATTTTGGTATGTCTTTAAAGATCTGTACTGCTGAATTTCCAATTTGGAGAGCTTTTCCAAAGTGTAGTCCTAAAATTTTATCTCTTTCCTCCTTAGATCTGAGTGTGATCAAACAATCTCTTGGTGTCTTTCTATCTTGCTTTTTGCCGAGTCTAAAGGCAGTTGTGATTTTAAAATCGTCTTCCTCCAAGTCCCAGCAATCCGCAAACTCCCGTGTCAAATATTCCACAAGGTTGTCACTTTCATTCTCCGGAATCAGTCTTAATTTTAAGTTTCTCTCTTTCCTCTGTAACTCCCACAAGGCCAAGGTTGCATCATGCTCATAGACCTTCTTGGCAAGTGGCTCTAATTTCTCCTGCGTCTCTCCAGCTGTGGCTTTGGCCTCTTCGGCAATTTGACGCGTGGTGGCATTTTCCTCGACCAATTTATTTATAGATTCTGTATTCTGGTTTAATCTTGTTGATATTTCTGTTAATTTTTGTGTGTTCTCTGAAGTCTGTTTTGTCAAAGACTCCAGAGTCTGGTTTATCTTAAGCAAAGCTTCTGTCACAGCTTCCATAGAAACGGCTGCTCCTTTGTCCTGTCCTGTTGTTCCAGCTAGTCCGGCTGTTACGCCTAAGATCGAACCTCTTCTCTTTGCTTGTTGCAGCTGCAGCTGTTGCTGTTGTTGTTGCTTGGTCTTGGCTCTTGTAGTTATCTCTTCTTGTGGCCCACTCATGTCAAGGTCAATTCCCACGGGATTTATTCTCCCTTGGAAAATTCCACTGTCTTAGGCCGTGCTGGACTTCACTTTATCCTCTAGAGGGAGCAAATCAAAATGGCCATAGAAGGAAATTTCAAAATACATGAACAAAGGAGACCGTCCAGGATGTAGAAAGAAAGGAGATTAACCCAGTCAAAATCAATGTTACTAAAGTCTTATAGCTTCCAATTGCCACAGTTGCCCAGTATGCTGTTTATACTGTTTCTTCTTAAAATGTACAAAAGTCAGGCACTGTGGAAACTTTGTATCAAGGTGTCACTTCACAGGGAAAAGTCAGCTCAATGTACTAAGAAGGCAGACCGTTTCAGACTTTCAAGTAGATGAGATAGCAGAGGTTTTTTCCCTCAAATAAGTCATGCAGTTAATGGTCAAATTCGCCTCCCCTCTGCCCTGCTTGCTAGAGGGGAGATCAAAGGTTTAAATGTCCGGTTTAGCTGATCAAAGGATGAATTTAAACGGATACAGGTTTAGAGCTCCGTTGCTTTCACTTTCATGCGGTCGGGGGGAGGCAGACTTCCTTTGTTTAAATCTCCCCCGTTTTTAGCCCAATTTTTAAAATTAAGAAAAGTCCCAGTTATTTTTCAGTTCTTACTCACGGGGAATCAGTCCGAATTTCTTTTCAGGAAGGAATCGGCGCTCTCCGCTTATGGCGACGCGGCTTCACTTCGCAGGCTGGGTAGCAACTCTCAGCACCGCGCTCACTCCCGATGTCGATCCGTAGCCTTTAAAAAGGCTCTTTCACGGTACCGGGGGGCGCAAAGGTGCCCACCGAGTCTCCTTGTTCTCAGGCTTCAGCGCCTGGGATTTTAGGGGTCCCCCGCTTGCCGTAGCGGGTAAGACCCGAACTTGCGAAGCAGTCCTCCTCCGGAGCTCGGAGGTAGGACCGCCATTAAGCGCTGGCACCGACTAAGATGCAAAAAAAAAAAAAAAAAAAACAGGACTAGAAACTTTCTCTAAAATCAATAACTTAATATATTCAAAAATCTGTCAGATACCACAGGAAGTGTGCTAACAGCCAGATCCTAATAATGTACAGTATGGGTAGGCAAACTAAGGCCTGCAGGCTGGATCAGGCCCAATTGCCTTCTGGGTCCGGCCACGGATGGTCCAGGAATTGCCGCGTGGATCACCAGCACGCACGTTCTTTCCTTCTCCTTCACACGGCAGCGGCAGCGCCTCTTCCCTCCCTCCTCCTGCCTTCTCCCCGCCCTGCCTAGAGGAGGAAGGGGGTTGGGCTTCGTTGATGCCAGCAGCAGCAGTGCTTGAGTGGCTGCTATTTTAAGCAGCCCCTCTCCGGAATCCTTTTCCACACCACTCATCATCCTGCCGCCACCAACCCCTGCCACTTGCAAGACACAGGTAAGCAGTCACCGGGGCTTGTGGTGCTCATTCATTATTATTATTTTTCAAAATATAGTTTGGCCACCCACAAGGCCCGAGGGACAGTGGACCGGCCCCCTGTTGACAAAGTTTGCTGACCCCTGATGTACAGTGTGATCACGAACAGGCAGCAACCTAGAATTTGCCTAGGACCTCATGATATAGATATATATTGATATTGATATTGATAGATAGATGATTGATAGACGATAGGTAGGTAGGTAGATATAGATAGATAGATATAGCCACCTGTTGCCTTAGTGGCTAGTGCTGTGAATTTGCCACATCCGCTTTGCATGCCTGCGCCCAGGGCTGGTGCACCAAGCAGTGACAGTGTGACAGTCAGCGAGCTCAAAACAGCCTGCAGCCCGAGGAGTTGACAAATTGTTCCAAGCACCAGGCTGTCCCTCCACAGCATGGCAGGGGTCCTTCCCATTTCTTCTGTCACTCCCTCGCCCGCAATGATTTACCGACCTGCAATGTAATTAGTGACAATTGGAAAGGATGCCAGTATCTGGGAAGCCAATCGCGGGCACCCATGAGACGGGATGCCAGATGGCAAGGAGGAAAATGAAATGCAAGGCCCTCTGGTAAGGGGCAGGCTTGCTCACCGATGCTTCTCTCTAGGAACTCAGAACTCTCACACCTGCAAGCTTGAGCCTAGGTAGGCAACAAAACTATTTATTATTTTTAAAAATGTATATGCTTTTCCCGACCCCCAAACAAGTAGAGACAGATAGAGATGGAAAGGAGAAAACTGCAAAATTAGAACTGAATGCTTAATCAAAATTCCAATAATTGGATATAGATCTTGGGCTCAGACCGGCAATTTAATAATTGGATATAGCTGTCTGCCCCCCTTCCCAGAATCCCTGTTGAATATTCTCTTTAGCCTGCCTGCTAAAATAAATGTATTTAGGAGGAAAATCAACTGTGCATATCAGGGGTATCCAACATAGTACCCTCACAACTCACCATCCCTGACCATTGGCCATGTTGGCCGAGGCAGGTGGGAGTTGGGGCCCCACAATATCTGGAGGGCAGCACCTCTGGTTACCACTGACATAAATGGCATTTTGTCATTGAACGTTTAACCCTGAATTAAATAGGATTTCATTCTAGCACCATTGAGTTAATCTCTCTCTCTCTCTCTCTCTCTCTCTCTCTCTCTCTCTTTCTATCTGTGAAGTCCACCCATTCAAGGAATAAAGAAAGGGCCGAAACAGAAATTCTGAATGCATTTGATATATGGATGTATTTGCACAGCTGATCCCATCCTCTATCTACCCCATCTTTCAAAATTAGCACATAATTGAATTTTCACCCAACCTTTTGCCAGTATTTCCTCTTATTAGTTTATCAAATAGATATTTCAAGCACTACTCTGGCATAAATGTATGAGCCCTATTGCTGGGGGGGGGGGATGTTCCAAAGGAGAATATGGTATCAGGCCAGCAGTGGGAAAAGTCATTGACACCATGTCTGGTACATATATGTATATATATCAGAGGTGGCTCCCTATGCCAAACTACAACTCCCACTGAGGATAACTATGGAAAACTGTTGCCCTGCTGCTGCTGTTGGATTCCAGCTCTCATCTATGTTAGCCAGCCTGGCCAGTGGCCACAAGCTGATGAGTACTGGATCCTAACAACACCTTGAAGGCACAGGCTCCCCCAGCCCTCACTAGAGGATGATCTGCATTGCCACCAGAAAGGTGGGCATAGTTCGGGTGCTCTTTGGCTGTATACCACCAGCTAGCATGGTGTAGTGGTTAGAGTGTTAGACTAGGACCTGAGAAACCAGGATTCAAATCCCTACTTCTTCATAAAAGTCACTGGGTGACTGTGGCTCAATAACTGCCTCTCAACCTAAACTACCTCTTAGGGTTGTTGCAGGGATTACATGAGGGAGAGAACCATGTACACCACCTTGAGCTCCCTGGAGAAAAAAGGTGAAATATAAATGCAATGCAATCAATCAAACATTATCTGTCTACTAGACCACTTAATGGAAAGCCCTAATTACAAATTGCCTCTATCCAGTGTGGTGTAGTGGTTAAGAGCAGTAGACTCGTAATCTGGGGAACCGGGTTCGCTTCCCCGCTCCTCCACCTGCAGCTGCTGGGTGACCTTGGGCTAGTCACACTTCTCTGAAGCCTCTCAGCCCCACTCACCTCACAGAGTGCTTGTTGTGGGGGAGGAAGGGAAAGGAGAATGTTAGCCACTTGGAGATTCCTTCGGGTAGTGATAAAGCGGGATATCAAATCCAAACTCTTCTTATTCTGCTATGAATACACATAGCAGGGAGCATTAATGTACAATGCTCTCTGCTATGGGATGTGGGATGACAGCCATAGCATACCTCGGTTGTAAAAGAGGAAAAGAAAGCCAAAAAGTTAGAAAGATCCAGTGGCAGATGATGAGGGGAGGCCTCTTTGGGCCTGAAACCTTAGAGAGTCAATCATAGTAGACAATGGTAGGGCAGATGGGCAAATAGCCTGAGAGCCAATGTGGTATAGTGGTTAGAGTGTCGGAATAGGACCTGGGAGACCGGAGTTCAAATCCCCAACTCGACCATGAAGCTCACTGGGCATCCTTGGACCAATCGCTGCCTCTCAGCCTAACCTGACTCACAGGGTTGTCCTGAGGATAAAATGGGGAGGGGAGAACCATGCACATCAGCTTGAGCTACTTGAAGGAAAGGTGGGATACAGATGAAACAAACTGCAGCTGCTTTTAAAAAGTTGTTAGTTTATTCCATAAGCTGGTAGTTCCTCACACTTAGTTCGGCTGAGATGGCTCTGTGTGGTAATCTTTATCTTTAAAAGAAGGCTTCAGCTGACACCTGCTCTAGGAAGTACAGGCCAGTCTTAAAGGCTATCCATCTTAACTTTCTGCCAAGTATTAGTTAGCCTTACAATTGTTTATTGTAATGGCTGATACTGAATTTCTGTCTAATTATTATTATTTGTTGGCATTTAATTTTATTGTGTGTTACTGTATTCTAATGGGTTATTGAATATTGCCTTATTGTTTATTTTATAGTTATGTTTCTATGATTCTTTGTATTGGATCAAATTTCTATAATGTGTGTATATATTTTTTCCTGCTTGTAAATTGCCTTCTGTATAGTATATATAGAAAGACAGTATACGAATTAAAAGTGGGGGAGGGGAGGAAAGGAAGAAAGGAAGTCTTTCACTTTGGTGAGAAACTGGCATGTCATCCAAACAAAGATATTGCTGATGTAACCCCCTAGAGCAGCCTTTCTCAACCTGTGGGTCCCCAGATGTTGTTGAACTACAACTCCCATCACCCCTAGCTAGCAAGGCCAGAGCTCAGGGATGATGGGAGTTGTAGCCCAACAACATCTGGGGACCCACAGGTTGAGAACCACTGCCCCTAGAGTATGAAGTAGCCTTTTACACTGGTGGGAACTCCAAATACCAGAATGGGTGGTTAGTGCCTTAATTAGTTATATCAACATAACAAAAAACATATAAGGTAATTAGGCTGACCCAATGCTGGCATGAGGGTTGTATCTTGGCTGCCATGAGTCTGTACCTGTTGCCATATGGATGGAGTTCTCCGGGCAACACAGGGGAATGGCATCATTGGCCTAAGTTCTTTAATATAATCTGCTAAATTGCAGATTTGGTGTTATAGACTGCCTACCTGAATTCTAAAGTACCAATGCCCCTTTGGCAATACATAGAGCTGTCCCTGAAAGGATGAGAGAGAGAGAGAGAGAGAGAGAGAGAGAGAGAGAGAGAGAGAGAGAGAAAGGGGTGTCAAGGAGATAGAGGAGGGTGAGAGAGAGATAAGGGGATGTCAGGGACAGACAGAAGTCACAGAGCTGTAGAATCAGACGGTACCCCAAGGGTCATCTAGTCCAATCACATACAATGCAGGAATCTATTGCTCAATGTGGGGTTCAAACCTGTGACCCTGAGATTAAGAATCTCATTTGCTACCGAGTTAGCTATCCCAGATCTGAGGGGTGGCAGAGTTAGAAAGAGAAAGAGAGAGGAGGGGAGAGGCAGATGATCCTTCCTATTTTTATTTCTGCCCCCACTCACAGCTGGCTTCAGCACCACCCACCAGCCTGCAGCCCCATACAGATTGCCCTTAAGAGAATGCATCCTCTGGGTGGGGGGAATCCCACCCCCTGATCTAAGGTTCTTAAGACCACAGCAAATTGCTGGATTGAAATGATCCATACAGCAAGCCAATGACAAGCCATTAAATGCAACTACAATTAAACTCCAGTCCCTTTTAAGTTAGCTATGCCTTTCAAAATGCAACCACCACAGCTTATGAAATGCGCACTCACTCACACACAAACATACACACATCACAGAACGCAAAAATGAGCCAGAGCACAGTTTTCTGCAGCTGAAGCATCCTAGCATTGACAGAATGAGGACGCGCTTCGCTTCTCCAACTCGGAATTTTATAATAATACCTCGGGGGAGTCGCCGGCAAAGTTTGGCCAAAATATAATTAGTTTGCACATCTATTAGAGCCCGATAAAAGGTTTTAATTTGTGTGGAGATCTCCTGAATCTCAGATACTCTGTCCCCGGCTCTTCCTCTGCTGCCTCAGAGGCAGGCAAGCCAGGCAGAGGTACAGCAGTTTCTGTCTTTGTAGAAGGAATAAGGTTATTGTCCTGCAGCCATCTTTATTGCTAAAAAAGAATATGACAATATGGAAAGACCAGGCTACTCCCATTCCTCCCTCCCTCTCATCTCAAAACACACTCATGAACACACATGCACACACACAACTTTTTTCATGCCAGAAAACATAGCCCAGCAAACTCCAGCAGACTCCACTTTGGAGACTAAATTAACATCTCAAGCACAGTTTCCAAGCAAAGGGTCCCTGAGCAGAGCAGATAGGTAGAAGCTTGGGAGTTGGAATTTTTCGTTCCTTTTTTGCTCAAGGCACCCGGCACATGCCTCCTTCAATTGTGGCTCTTTGTTGGGGCATGCAATTATCCCCCAAACACGACAGCTCAAGGCAATCCAAGTCACAGTAATTCCTTGTTGCACCCAAAGGCATACCGTGGAAATGAAAGAGACAGCCCTTGCTTCAAAGGCTGTGTGGCCTGAATTATCTAGGCATCGTAGCTATTTAAATACTCTGTCTAACTGCTGGGTTTTTAAAACACCAGTCAGAAAACTCAGAAAGGATTGTGCTCATAAACTTGTCCTTATAAGTCCTCCCTGTGCTCCCCACCCAGTAAATGGTCCACAGACACATTGGAATCAGGTCCATTGAGCTTCTCCAGCCAGTCTGCTGAGCCGTGCTGTCTTACAACATCGTTGCTCTTCTACTTGCAGTTGGTAGTTTCTGGGCACAGATAATTGGCATGCACATACACAAACATGTTTGGTATTGGAAGGAAGAAGAAGAAGAGTTTGGATTTGATATCCCGCTTTATCACTACCCGAAGGAGTCTCAAAGCAGCTAACATTCTCCTTTCCCTTCCTCATCCCCCCCAATAAACACTCTGTGAGGTGAGTGAGGCTGAGAGACTTCAGAGAAGTGTGACTGGCCCAAGGTCACCCAGCAGCTGCATGCGAAGGAGCGGGGAATCGAACCCGGTTCACCAGATTACAAACAGGAACAGGTGCACAAGAGAGGAGACAGCTCTTGGAAGTTGTAACTCTGACTTAGTGGCTGCACTGGGGCACCCTACAATTGAGTCAAAATATACAGCCCTATTATTAGAACAATCACCCTTGCTTCATCCCAAAGATGGTCGTTCTCAGCTGTTAACACTACATTACTGAATCTCTTGGGATCCAAAAGCGAGAGTTAATGCCACTGAAATTAGAGGTGCTTTTTTTCCCCAGTGATGCTTTCAAGAACAGCATTTACAATAATGTTGCTCTGAAACACCAGAGAGGTTGTAGAGGCATGGGAATATACTTTCACATATGGTGGCAATGTAATGTCTTCAACAGGTTTAGGAAGCAACTCTTTGCTGAAATTAATGCAATCACACCTTGTAGTTTTGCACTAACATAGCACTGTGAAGTACTTTTTGGAGAAGAACTTCAAGATATTGTGTACAAGTCTAGAAACGACACACCAGAAGAAGGGTCAGCAAGAAGAAGAAAATATGGTATTTCATTTTTATAGACAAACTTGAGGGCAAAAATAACTTAAGTCCTGTTATGACAGGATGGGGAACATATGGCCCTTGAGAGATGGTTGGACTCCATCACTCATTATAATGATAAACTGGCTCTGTGTCAGTCCAACCGAGTTTCAGTTGTTATATATATATTCCCCATGTGTTATTCTTTTTCTCTCCTATAAAAATATGTGTAAACCCTTTATAATTTATTTGCTTGTCACTGCTTGACTAACCATTGCCCAGGGATGGAGGACTATCTTGGCTTTCCCCTTTGATACCTGGTTTAAGAAGGTCTTATTTATTGCAATATCTGGAAAACTCACTCATTCTTTATGAGTTTCCAGGGGTAAAGCCAAACCGACGGTCTATGCAGCTACATGGTAACCATTCATGACTTATGTCAGAAGACAAACTTACGACTTGCAAAGTTTGATTTTATGTGGATCTGATTGCAGTCCAGGAATTATTACTGACCCCTCCATTGTCCGTCTGTGGAATCACGATCTTATTATTCGAAGCATTGTTATCTCTCGGCAACAACTATTTACCTGCTCTGCATCATTTTCTTTGTTAAGTTGGGACATCAAACAGCAAGCCGTTGTTCGTTTCTGCATCTTTCAAACATTTGTATTGTTATATGTAACGATAACGAAAAACAGCATGGGATGTTTTCCTTTGCAATAAAAAGCATTTTTTTAAAAAAAGGAGTATTTTAAACAGGTTTGATACAAGATTTCACTTTGCATCTTGCTCCCTTTATCCCTGCCTCATTCCTTCTAATGTATTTTCCCCCTAAACTCACTTTCTGTTCAATTGCAATGCAACAAACTCAAAGTTCTTGAGAAGGAATGCTCCTGGGTCACAAGGAGTGTGGCGCTCGGTGCAAAGAACCCCCTTGACATTGCCTGTGAGCCTCTCACCATGGCTGCTGCCATGGAGACAGAAGACCTAGGCTCAGAATGACCTTTCCATTCCCCCACCACCACCACAAAGGGTTTTTCCTTGCCCTCCCTGATTAAGTGCACATCAGAAACCATGGCAGATTTACAGGTTAAAGCATGATTTAGTGGAGTGCACTGCAGTCAAATTAATGCGGGCTATAATATAGTTTACCTCATTAAACAATGCATGCCAAGATCCCGTCTGCTGTAAAACAATTGGTCTCCGAAGTCTAGTGTTCATCTTCCAGGGTTGCTGGGAGATAATAAATGGGTAATATCCCAGTGATAATGGTAATGGAGTCACGGCTCAGAGCTAATATTATGGCAAAGCAGTAATTATTTCAACAGTAAACAAGGAGACAGTTCAGCTGCCGGCAGGATTAGAGCCCATAGAAATGCTTCAGTTAATTTAGCTGGATTCCAAGATGGTGGATTGGCTCTTCAAAGGAAGGTGAAGTTCTCATCTGCCAAGCAATGGAGCCAAGTCTCTCTGTCATTGGCTGGCTTCCCTGGGGCCAAGGCCCATCCTTCCCACCCAGAATGCAATGGAACATCTTGGCATATGGGCCACACACACCACAGAATGGGGAATGAGACAATATTTATGGAGATCTCTTCAAAGAGAAAGGAACACCATGTCACCTAGATTAAAGGGCACCACAGAAGAAGAAGAAGAAGAAGAGTTTGGATTTGATATCCCGCCTTTCACTCCCCTTCAGGAGTCTCAAAGCGGCTAACATTCTCCTTTCCCTTCCTCCCCCACAACAAACACTCTGTGAGGTGAGTGGGGCTGAGAGACTTCACAGAAGTGTGACTGGCCCAAGGTCACCCAGCAGCTGCATGTGGAGGAGTGGAGACACGAACCCGGTTTCCCAGATTACGTGACTACCGCTCTTAACCACTACACCACACTGGCTCTCACAGAAGCTAGGTGGGATGAAATTGAAAACACACACACACAATGAACAATGAATGTGGGAGGGATAGCAAATGTATAGCAGCCCCAAAGTTTCACCTAAATTGAAATTTGAAGGTTCTTGCTCAGATGTGGTGGGCTGGGTGGGAGCAGTGGAATTCCATGTGAGAAGAGAAGGGAGGAGCTTCATGGCCCTAGCATTTTTTCTCTCGCAACATGTAGCAAAGATAGGAGAGGTATACTAATAAAGTTAACAGCCACGTTTATTTTTCTATTCTGTAAAATGTACCATATATACCGCTTGACTGCAAAACAAACATGCAAACCTCAAAGCGGTTTACAGATTAAAGCAATGGCATTATCTCTGAAAATAAATAAATAAACAAACCAGTTTAAAAAACACACAATTGGAAACCTACAAAAATAAATTAAATCACTGATTTAAAAAAGCATAAACACATGTCAACATTTTGTGTGTCTGGATAGGCTTGCATAAACAAAAATGTTTTTAGCAGGCACCAATAAAAACACACACAAAGGTGCCTGTCTAATGTCAATAAGCAGGGAGTTCCAAAGTTTGGGTGCTGCCGCACTAAAAGGTCGATTCCTTGCAAAGGCATAATGGGCATAATGTGGCACCTGAAACAATGCCAGTTCCTGAGATTAAAGCAGTCAAATGAATATATATGGGCTAAGGTGATCTCACAGGTTAAATATGTTTGTGTGAATTATTTACTCTTGCATGTATTTTTGTGAGAGAAAAACTTCTAAACCAGAATGAGCACTGAAACCCCATTTTTTTCACGGCTAATGTCTGACACCTAGATTTTGAAATTTCCCCCAAAAGCAAATTCTGCTCTATTTAAATGTGGCATATATAAAATGGGCACAGACCTGACAAGAGTAATAAAACTGTAAGTTATTAATACTACGGGAATGTTCTTCTTCAGATTAGGCAATTATGCAGCTTCCCTCTTTTTTCCCCTTCCAGTATATTGCGGCGCCTCACATTCAGTACCTCTCTATTGCTTTAACCAAAAATGAAATGAAAACCTCTCTGTATTATCCTGCCCATCAATAATCGGATCCATCTGCAGACAATTCCCTCCAATCTTTCGCTGTCTATTTCCATGACTGTCTCAACGGAGCTCGTCATGCAGAACAGAATCACTGAATGTACTTCATGTGACAGGGAGCAGGAAAACTGCTGACTGTCAAGATTTTCCACATTTAAAAATGGAGTTTCCTGCAAAACCAGCCTGTTCCAAAAACTGCACTTTAAAGACTCCAACAAACTGGGCTCTGTTTATCTAATGGAACCGGGGTTGAGAAGAGGGGAGGTATTCTGAGTCTCCATTTCTACCTACCACTAATATATTTATGCATGTGCAATAATGGGCAGACATTTGGTCCAATCCAGAAATAGCTCTACTTATGTGGCACCTTGAAGTGAAGGCACAAGACAGGTGTTGATCATCATGTGAGCTGCGCACAGGTGGGCTGCATGCAAGCTGCCGGCCAGCCCTGTGGAGCCTCCTTTTATTGAGACAAATATGCAAACCCAAGCAGATACATTTTGGACTGTGACCTTTACACATCTCCCAGTCCCGAGATCGTGGGGTGGTACAAAGTTATTTTGGCACCTGTTTCCACCGCGTCATTTTCCCCTTGCACAGTGTATGATGAAGGAGACAAAAGGTCTCAGGGACAAAGGTTACAGACAGGACACTGCAGACTACTGAGACCGCAAAAGGTTAGACAGAGGGAACAATGTCCCAGACAGCTGTGGCTTGTCTGGGGGGGGGATGTTTTCCGCACCCCAGGGTTACGCGTGCAGGCAGACTGTGGCTGCCTGCTGGTGGGGAAGTGTGCTCCCTCCGGACCCCACTCCCCACTCCACGATCATCCCTACAGCACCTCACACAAACAACTTGGGAAATCTTAGCACCATGATCCCTTCTGCCTATAATTATGTTTGTAGAGGCAATTCTGGTTCTGAGATGAGGCTAAGTAGGAAGAGAATTCTAGACCTAAAGATGGTGGCTTTTAGTGCATATAGGAGTGAGTGTACACAATTGCATTGTTAGATATTTGGGGGTATGGCTCTGTTAAGGAACAGGTGGCTACTATTTATTTAGGGCAGCCTTTTGCTTCCTCAAAGTAACACACCCAGACAACTGCTTGATTCTCAGAAAGATAAGAGAATTTTGTCAATTTTGGCTTCTTTTGTTTTCTCATTTTTCCAGCCTCAAGTCCAGCTCTCAACATTTCTGCAACAGTTTGCATTAAAAAAAAAAGTTTCTCATGAAAATTTGCCAGCTTTTTAGTGCAAATTTCTCTTAATGCACAGGATTCTGGATGCGATTTAGTCTAATGTACACTTTTTTTTGCAGAGAATGACTCCCAATATAATGAATTTTAAATGTTCTTGTCATAAATTCATGCATTTATATACATATTTTCTCTTTGTAAGCATTAGGTACAAAAATGAAAAATGCAAGTACCACATTCAGAGAAATCTGGAATTTGAAGGATACCTTCATTTCAGTTCACATATTGTTGCAAAATGTGCAGATTTAGGTAGGCATGCATTAAAATTCTGAACCAGATTTCTTCCTCTTCCCTATGTCGCTGCAAACAGCTCACAGGGACATTTTAACCAAGAGGCCTACACAAGGTCAATGGACATACACTTGCCAACAACACCATCACCTTGACAACACAGAATATTCCAATGAAAGGGAAAGCAGTAACCATGGAAACAAGCGATTGCTTGTATCTGGATTTCCTTAACCAGACTCTAGTGACCTTATTCCTGTAACTACAGTCGATATTGCAGGGTCAGAGAGGATGCAATATGACTAAAAAACTTTCCTTAAGATATTTCAGTGACTGATAACATGCACACCTGGTGGACCGAAAGCAGGCTTAAGTCGTAGCACTTTATCAACAATTGGTGAGGTCCCCTCCTGTCAGGGAACTGCCATCGGAGCCAAAAGTGGAGGTAAGGCTCCCCGACTATGCAGGAGAAGGGACCAGTAGAGGGAGAGAGAACACTCCCTTTGGGGAAGGTAATCAGCGTGACACTGGGGAGGAAGGGGATCAGGGAAGGACTTCGGAGAGAGGGCTCCAAGATTCTTCCACAGAGACCAGCGGGGAGAGTCCAGGACCTCCGCTGGCTACGCCTACTCTGCGCAGAAAACTTCCGCGCAGGGAGGCTAGGTGGAGACTGGGCGTCAATGAATTTGTATGTTGGAAGAAGTTCAGGAAACGCCCACTGACGGATTCTGCCAGTGACTGACACAGCCATGGAGAAAGGGCTGTCCAGCCAGGGAAAGGTTTAGCCAGGCAACGTTGCCTAGAGCATCAGCATCCTTTACGCACGAGCAACCCCAATTCCCATTACACCTCCCTATGACTCTCTCTCACTTCCTGAACACACACACCCATGCGTAAGGGCTGGTAGTCTGGTAATAAGGAGGTAGTGAAGAAGTAGTCCACAAACAGCTCAGAATGTACTTGAGCGACTTAGCTGCTAATATATAGGAGCCAGGGCAAAAACAACATCCTTACAGGACATTAGTAGTGGTATTAGCAGTAGTAGTATTAATAGAAGGAGGAGGAAGAATCATTCTTTAAAAAAAAAAAGAATAGAACAGAATAGTTTCCAGGCTATTTACAATCAGAATAAAGGTAAAAGATAAAAACATGGCAATAACCAATATGCTAGCAGAACATCAACCTCAAGAATCACATCACAACAACACAAGCAACATACAGTCACAATAATCCATCACAACACAACAAATGCCTGGGGAAAGAGGGAGGTCTTAACCTAGCGCTTAAAAAAGGTTAGGGTCAGCTCCAGGCAGGCCTTGCTAGGGAGAACTTTCCACAGCCAGGGACCTCAGTCAAAAAGGGCCTTCTCACCTGCTGTCACCTTCCTGTCTTCCCTTGGAGGGGCTCACAGAGAAGGACCTCAAGTGATGGATGTAAGGTTTGGATGGGCCATGTTTTGCACATCACAAATCATGCAACTCAAATAAAGCAGGCATCCTAATACATTCCATGCATAAGCCCCTATTTTGCCAAAGCCCTTCCTTCCTTTCTTCTTTCTTTCCTTCCTTCCTCCCTTGTAATATTTCTGCCTCCCACTGTCCTATTTCACAAGGCAAACCATGTTTACACACTTTACATTAAGGAGGCCTAAAGCAGCAAATCCAAAGGATAAGTGAACAACACGGACACAGCAGCAGACTGGAGCTCCCAAATTTTGCCTCAGGCTCAGATGCTCTGGAGCGTTCCAACCACACAAACATCCAGTTCGAGGTTGGTTTGGCTTGGAAACCATGGAACCTGGAGAAGCAGAGTTCAGGCTAGCAACTCTGTATACCTCTCCTCTACAGTGTGGCGAACTCTTCAGACCTCCTTTGTCATTAGTAGACTTGAAAGGTCTGTGGCTGAAACCAATTAATTATATAGCAGCTTTGAAACTGCTCTGAGCAAGTGTTGCTCACTGGGACTGGCACAACCTGTGTGTGTGTGTGCAAGAAGAGAGGAGAAAGGGTCAGTACACTGTGCAGAGAAATTGTGTGACTGCTTCCCACACACTGTTCTAATTCCTGGCCTTCGGCATGCCACTCTCCTTCTGCCCACTCAGCTGGCACTACAGCTGATGGGTCTCTTACCTGCCATTGGAATCATCTCAGCCCTACGCAGGACTCCCAAAATACATGCCGGGCACTCAGCTGCTGGGCTGAACCTGTCCCCGCCAGGTGCTAGCACAGCCCATCCCGGTACTCTCCATGATTCGTAGCATTTGATGCCACAGCATCTGCCAGCTCTGGGGGCACACATTCTGTCAGCTGGAGCATTTGGGTCTGCAGTATCAATGAGTCAAAAACTTGCTTCTTGACTGAGTCACAACTGCACTGAAAACTAATCCTGTGGCTGCAACTTTACATTTGGGGACTATCAACTGTGTGCCAGGAGCTGGACAGAAAATAACTCCTGCCGCAAGAGGAGCATACAAAGGACAGGGAAACAGACAGAACCCAAGGAATCCACCCATGCCTATGCTTCTTCATAAGCATTTGTTATGGATTTGGTGGTTTCTTCTTCCACTCTCTTTCCTTCTTGAAACATGAGAGGTTGGGGGCCCTTCAATGAAAACCATCAACAGCAGGCACGGGACAGACAAAGGATGCACTTCTTTGTATAATGTGAAATTAACCTAGAAATGTGATTGCAACAGAATGCTGCCATGGCCATTAGCTTAAGTGGCTTTTTAAAAAGATCAGAACAATCCAACAAAGACAGACCTATCAGTTCCAGTGGAGAAATGAGAGAAGCATGGCAATGTTGTGGGGGTGGGTATATATTTTTCTCCCCCTCCTGTATGTTTTGGCGCTCCCAATAGCCCTCCCCTGATCTGCTTTTCATCTCATAAACAGAAAAGATAAAGGCACCTAAACGTTTTCTCCATTAGAAGCTAAGTATGGAGAATTGGCTAGGGATTAGCTGGGTGTTTATGGGTTTGCTAGGCAGAGCATCTCAGATATTTCTCTGGGGAGAAGGAAGAGAGCCTAAAAGGGGGCTGGAAGTGTTTTAATGGTTTAATAGGAGAAACAGTGGTGTGTGGTGAATTTTTTCCATAAGGGAACAGTTAGGGCCAGAGGCGCCAGCTCGCAAGAGTGATGGGGGGATGCTGCATGCGTGAGTATCACACCTTCCTCTTAAGCTGGGCAGAAGCATTCTGGACTTTGGGAAGGAGCTGCCAGAGACTCAGCTATACAGCTGCAAGTAAAACATTTCAAATGTGTTGTAAAGTGCAATATACAAATGTGACACTAGATGACGAAAGTGAGCTATGCAAAATTCAATGTATTTTTCAAAACGTTTTTTTTTTTAAAAAAAAGCATTTTCACAGCATTTTTTTATATGTGTGTAGATTCCACCCAGGCCTCTGACAGGATGCTGGAGATCCCCTGCCTCCTTCCCAAAGCTGTGTGCGCTTTGGGAAAGTGGTGGGAGGGCTCTTGGACCCTGTCAGAGCATTGTGCCTGCCTCCCTAAACTAGGCAGAAGCTTCCTGGGCTTTGGGAAGGGGGCACCAGGCTTCAATACTTTAGTAATCTAATTTATCGGGAACATTTAGGGAACTAGCCTAGTCCCCCTAGTCTACTGGCCACATGCCACCAAGGAGAAACAGCCATTCTAGGGGCTCAACCTTGCCCCACCGCTCTCCCCCAAGGCAACCCAATCTTTACCACTGAATTGGAACAAATATAAATTGGGTTTCCTCTAGACTGATATTTCCTCTGATTTATTGCGAAAGAGCAGGTCTTCCCATGAAAACTGGCTAGGCAAGGACAAAGCTACCTGGACCTGTGCCTAGGAAGTGTGGGAGAAGTGGAAGTGAGAAGAAACCCTACAACCAATCAGTTTAATTAGAAACAAGCTTAAAGTGGAAGTTCTAAGTAACGTTCTTAATTCTTTCCATAAAGGGTTTCTGCCTGAAACATAGTATTGCGGCTAGTTGGAATAACCATTAAGCTTTAACCCTAATCAGATGTCTTTAAATAAGATTATCATTTTGTTTACATTGTGCCTCATCCTTTTCAGGGCAGATGGGGCCTGAAACACATGCAGATAGTACACAGTCAACAAGGATTCAGAAATCAATTGTGCTACTTTTTGCCCAAGTGTTGGTAACTTTTTTCAAGAGCTGAATTCCATTGTAGGGTCATCTGTCAGAGGCTGCATCACCACGGTGAGCGGGTCTGAACTCATTGTTAGGTAGGGCTAGAGCAAATGTTGATGCTTGCCGCCTATCTCTCACTTTCTCTTTCTCTCCTCTTCTCCACTTAGCAAACTGCTGGGGGCAGGGAACAGATCACTCTTGCCAAAGGGAGTGCAGTTTGCCCTCATAGAAAATAGCATGCATGAAATGCAAAGCCATGGTTTGAAATCGCACAGTGAAAAATCAAAGGTCCTTACTGTTCCTGCAACGGCCTGCATGTGAGAAGGCAGGTGTGTGGTGGGCAGGGTTGCAGTTGGGCACATCTCTGGGAAGCCAACCTTTAACATAATCTTTCTGCATACAGCAGTTCACATCCCAGGAACTAAGTGGTGCCTGAATATGGGATTGGCCACTGTGGTGATGATGGGATGGTGGGCAATTTATTTGGGTCCCGCAGTTTCATCTCTACTGGTTCAGATGGAATTTGCTGGAGGAGGCAGTTTGTCTCCTGGGGACCGTAGGTTTTGCAGGACTCTGATGACAATTACATTGAATTGCTCGGCAAATGCATTGCAAAGGAAGGAAACATTTTGCCATTCTCCCGGATGCCACCTCTGGATCCGGCAGGCTGAGTGGGAAAAGAGAAACCTGTGTCGACCGATCTTTGAGGGTGACCAGGCTGCTAATGCAGAGCATGTAATCTGGACATGAAATCTGGCGAAAGCTGCTCCAGTAAATTACCTAACCCTGCAGGTAATTTCTGATTAGCTTGCTCCTCTCCCCTTGATGCTTCGGCTGTTTCCATAGCAGCTAAATCCTAAGTAAAATGGAGACATCTGGTTCAAACTCAGGTAAAGCTCCCTTGGGGGGAAAAGGAACTGGCTGGTTGACAGCAGAGAAATAAAACATCCTTGCAGAAAAGTGAGCAGCAGCAGAAGCAACACCTGACAGCATCACAGGCCAGCTGGAGCGAAACCCCGTGGGTGGCAGACGGGGCCTTGAACTGTTGATGAGGGTGGCAGAGGTAACAGGAAACAGGCAGAGGGCCTGATTGGAGTTAGATGGGTTGACACAACAATAAGATGGGTAGTAAGCATCCTGTAAAATTGCAATAGTCTAATCAAAACTCTTTGGGCTTCGGTGGTGGCTGGTGCCTGCTGGAATTGGTAGGGTGGAAGACAGGGAACCTGGCAGCAGGTGGCGCCAGAGGCAACGGCAGGCACAGCCAGCTAATTCCAAATATGTTCCGATCCTGCTGAATTTCACAACATCGAGACTGAGGAAGAGGAAGTTGGCAGGCAACAGCACACCCAGGACTTGTACGTAGGAATGCAGGCAGGCGGGGGTGATTGAGGTTGGGTGGGGTGCTGGGCTCCATTTACCCTAAATGTCCATGCTGCAGTATTTGGCTCCCTCTGGAATCCATGATGGTGCCTCATCCAAGCAAGAACCTGCAGATTCACTCTGAAATTGGAGTTTAGGCAAAGATTGGTGGCAATTGTGTTGAAATCTATGCTTGTGGGTTATGTTGTTCAGACTTTGACCCAACACAGCTTCCTTTGGTCTTTATCCTTCCCTTGTTTGTATACATGGGAGTTGGGGCATGGCAAGCAGCCCTGCCAGGTGTCTGTACAGATACATCTACAGCAAGGGAAACCTCAGCCTCAATACAGCTCAGAACCATGACCACACATAGTTCCATGTTACATTGATGTATTTGCATGTCCCCCTGCATGTCACAGAACTGACCCAGCCATTAGTTAGGGTGATGTCACTGCTGAATTAAGAATAGAGAAAACACGACTAAGAAGCTTAAATCATATATATGACTGACAGCCTTCTTTGGAAGTTAAACCAGTGTCCAGACTTTAACATTCAAAAGCTTTACTTGCATAGATGAATTAAAACACAATATCTACAGTCACGTGCTCATCCAAACATAGGTTTACAGGCTTTTCTTCTAACTTCCAAACAACATTATTTTCCTCTCTTTCCGGAGCTCAGCACTCAGCCTTCTGTATCTCAATTAGGCCATGCCTTGAAGCTCCTATAAGGGATTTTGACTTTTACCTTCTCCTGCAGTTTTGCTGTCTTTCTTTCAAGCAGAGAAGAAACACTCCAACTTTCTATTCAACTTAGCAGTGTTCACAGTGGATTCTAAAACACAGTCAACTTGTTTCACATAAAATGGATTCTCTCCTTCACTGGTCCCATGTGACCAACGTTAGCCAATCATGAGAACTACTAGAATTCGGTTACCAACCAATCAAATTTAAACACATAGTAATGCATATAAGCACTTACAATTTCAATGAATTAAATTACTAAACAGCCACTGCTTCAAGAAGCAGAAACCTTTGAGGCAGCACCCTTGAGGGTGCCCTCCTGCTCCACAACTTCCGCTAACAGTGGAGAAGAGGCAAGATTGTGTCCATTATGGGTGAGATCTTGCCTGAAGTCAAGTGAGATTCAAGATCTCCTCCCAAATCAGTGTGATCTTACCCAAAATGAGCACCAATTGTGGTGTGGCTTCTCTGGCAGGGCACACAGCCACAGAGCAGGCAGTGGAGGAGAAGGTGGCAGCAGCAGCAGGGATGGTGGCAGTGGTAGGACATGGCGGCACTTCCTGTTTTGCATCAAGCGGTGAAATGGGATGCGCTGCCCCCACTCCTTCACTACTGATGTTTACACTGCACATAGAGATGCCAGGGGTGGAGCTATACAATACATCCCCGTAACCAGGCAGAGCAGCATGAGAGCTAGAATGACTTGTGTGAGAGTGTTTTTAATTCCTCCTTCCTGGACTCAGAACTGATTCAAACAAGCAGCAATAGGAGATGACACAGCCACCTCAGACTGGAAGTTGAGTGAATGCATGCATCAATATTCCTCAAGTTAAAACAAACAAACAAGCTAACCCCTTGTGTCTGGAAAGTGGGTGGATCAGAGAGAAGGCTAGGCTAAAATCCTCAACATTTTAACTTTTCATAGGCAGAAATCCCTTTTTCGTGGAGCAGCATTCAACCGCATGATATACCATAAGAAAATGGATGCTGTTCCTTCCACGTATTTGAATCGGACACATAAAGCCTTTGCACAGTGTGTGCCCTAGGCAACGTTCATCCATGTGCACAGTAGGCATTTCCAGGTCAGAGTGACTGTTTGCAGTTTATTCTCAGTCATCATCATCATCATCATCATCATCATCATCATCATCATATCATCATCAAATGCAGAGTACCACGTGCAGTGCCAGATCTAAGATCCCCACCAAAGTATGACATGTCTGACAAGGGGAAGTCCCATCATCTATAACAGGGAGATACATCTTCTTAGAGTATCTTACCTTTGGGTGAGATATGTCTCCAAGTGATTGTAGGGTCCGGCCTGCCCATAGCTATGCAGGTGAGACTGACATTGCCACCTTCATTGATGGAGATGTCCGAAGAGATCTCAACAATTTTGGGAGGTACTGCAATGACAAACAAGAAGATATGAAAGTCAAGTCTCAGTTTCTGAAAGCTCTTACAAATAGACCATTCTTTGTGGGTTTCTGTACAACTAGGTTAAGGATGATCACTACCAATCTGTGGACCTGATCTGGCTCTCAAAACAATTTAACTGCCCCCTGGAGGCCTCACAAAATTTCAGCTGAGGTGCAATAACTTTTTTTTGGCTCACCCATAATTCTTTCCAAAACATGTAACAGATATTGCTATTATTTGTTATTTCAACTTTCTCTAAAGGTTGTATGCAATTTTCTGGCCATGCCCAGGCATATGTGCTCAAAAAAATTATGAAGCTGTTATGTTTGCAGTAAGCATGGGTTTTAGTGTGAACCTTACTAAATCTACAGTTTCTAAAACAATGTGTGAACCAAAACACAGCCATCCTTCAAAATTTGCATTTCTCTGAACGTTGTGATGCAATTCTCCAGTAGTGTCCAGTTGCATGAGCACATTAGTGAAAGTAATATAAAAAATGTATTATATGAGGTGAAGTTGTTTGCAAATTTGGGTATATTAGGCAAAATCACATTAAAATATGCATATTGCAGAAAATGTGCAGTAAAATGCTGATGGGTCTTCATGAGAATTTTTTTAAAAAATAAAGACCATTGCAACTTGATGCAGAAATTTGGCAAATTCAATTTAAGATTGGAAAATTGAGAAACTAGCAGATACCAAAGTTATACCATCCCTCCATCCCTAGGTGCCAGTGACTTTATGATGTAGTTGGACCATCCACTAGGGGACTTCCAGTCTCTTCTGAACAAAACCAATGTCTATAGAAGTTGGCAACAAAAATCATTATTCCTTGTGCGTATCTCCATGGGATAAAATATAATGAGGAATGAAATGTCTCATCACTTCCACAGGAGTCAGTGATGGCCACTAGATAGCTTTAAAAGAGGATTAGACAAATTCATGGAAGAATGAATGGCTACTAGCCATGATGGCTGTGCTCTGTCTCTTCAGTTGGAGGCAGCGTGGCTTCTGAATACCAGTTGCTGGAAACCACAGGAGGGGAGAGGGCTCTTGGGCCCTTCCTGCAGATTTCCCATTGGACTATCTGGTTGACCACTCTGAGAACAGGATGCTGGACTAGAGGGGTCATTGTCCTGATGCAGCAGCCTTCTTCTGTTCTGTTCTCCTCCTCTCCTTTGGTGGCCTAAATTGCATTTCAGTGAAACTGATTTGAAACAGAATGTGATCAGACCCATGCTTCTTAAGAAAAGCATCCTACAGTGGTACCTCGGGTTACAGACGCTTCAGGTTACAGACTCCGCTAACCCAGAAATAGTACCTCGGGTTAAGAACTTTGCATCAGGATGAGAACAGAAAGTGTGTGGAGGCAGCGGGAGGCCCCATTAGCTAAAGTGGTACCTCAAGTTAAGAACAGTTTCAGGTTAAGAACAGACCTCCAGAAAGAATTAAGTTCTTAACCTGAGGTACCACTGTACTTTAGTTTATATGTGTATTAATTAAGACACAAACTCTCTGTATGATATCTGTGCACCCGTTGTTGCACATACACAGAAAAAGTCTTAGCCAAGCAAGGTTGCCAAGCAACAATCCGAAACGGCAATTGAAACATAGTATGCAAAACTATTGGCCAAATAACTAATTAATCAAAAGAGCACTGGGCAGAAACAAAGAATGGGAAACCAGCAAAGACATTCAATAAAAGGGGAACTCAGCATAAGAACCCAAAAGGAAAAGATACTCTGTTCTCAGAGAGTGCCAAAACTGTACTACTCTCGTCTGGACACTGGAGTCTTGAGCACTATGGAAAAAGTGCCTGGAAAGAACTGCCCTCCTGTTCCCATTTAGTCTGGAGGACGGATGATTAAGAAGTGGTCCGATAGGCATCTTCACATATTTGAAGAGGAGTTACAAAAGTGATGGAGCAAATAAGCTTTTTGTGGCTCCAGGCAGTAAGACCCTAAGCAACGGGTTCAACTAACAAGGGAAGAAAGAACTTAGACAACACATTATAAATAACTTCCTGATGGCACAAGGTGGCTGTCAGTGGAACAGACTGCACTGGAAAGTGGTGGGCTCTCTGTCACTGGAGGTTTTAAGCAAAGCCTGGATGACCACTCATCAGGAATGCTGTAGCAGTGGACTGGACGACATTTGAAGCCCCTTAGAACTATAGGATTCAATGCTCCCTTGTTATCTCAGAATTCCATGCCCAATTTCATACGTAGAAAGAAACCCTACGTAATCACAGGGTGGTGCTATTTCATATTTAATTTTATCTAACAAGATTTACATACCACTTACTTTTTAAAAAGTGATTGGCATATAATAATGTAAAATATTCATAAGGAAATACTGATAAAATTTACAGGCTTTGAAAACCAGTAGATATCACAAACATGTCAAAATATACAGTACTTTTCCATCTATTTTGGGGGACTCAGATTTCAGAAAATGGGGGAGATGGTACTGAGTGGTTGAGCTTAGATTGCCCAGGGTTGTTGAGCTTTTATTGGGGGGGGGGCTGCAAAATTTCTCACCCACAAAATCGTCTGTCGCATTGCCAGCAGAAGCTGCCAATTGCTTGTCCAACTGCTGGAGCGTTAGCCAATCAACACCACCCATTGACGCAGCAACCAATAACATGTGCAATAGTCGCTGACAGCCTTGGCAGCAACCGATCAAACATCCACCCTGTGCAATAAAGGGTAAAAGGGAATCCTGACCATTAGGTCCAGTCGTGACCAACTCTGGGGCTGCACACTCATCTCGCTCTATAGGCCGAGGGAGCTGGCATTTGTCTGCAGACAGCTTCCGGGTCATGTGGCCAGCATGACTAAACCGCCTCTGGTGAACCAGAGCAGCACACGGAAACGCCAATTACCTTCCCGCCGGAGTGGTCCCTATTTATCTACTTGCACATGACGTGCTTTCAAACTGCTAGGTTGGCAGGAGCAGGGACTGAGCAACGGGAGCTCACCCCATCACGGGGATTCAAACCGCCGACCTTCTGATCGGCAAGTCCTGTGGATTAACCCAAAGCGCCACCCGTGTCCCTCACCCTGTGCAATACCCATGTATAAGACGACCCCCACATTTTAGCATGATTTTTAAAGGAAAAAACATAGTCTTAGAAACTGAAAAGTACAGTAAATAGAACTAACAGGTTCTAAACCACAATTTATATGTTTGGGAAGGCCTTCCTAAAGAAACAACAGGTTTTTAAGAAAGTGTTGAAAATGGTCCAACAAAGGCACCTCCCAATATTAATCAGCACACTAAAAGGATCGATTCCCTGCAACTGTGAAGCAAATGTTATATGGCATTTGTAAGAGTGCCAGTTGCATAGACCAAAGTGGTCAAGTGGGCACAAATGGGCTAAGGTGATCCATCAAGCAAACTGGTCTCAAGTTGCTGAGGACTTTATATAATAATAGCAACACCTTGGAATTGGCTGAGTAGCAAATCAGCAACCAGTACAGATTTCTGAGCCGGGGGGGGGGGGTCTGACAGAGCTTCACTCCTTTGAGGAATCATGCTGCAGCATTCTGCACTAACTGCATTTTCCGGAACCAATGCAAGGGAAACCCCACTTTAGATTGTACTGCAGTACTCCAGTTCTGAAATCACCAGTGCTTAACTAAAATGGTTTATTGTTTTATTGTTTTATTTATTTATGCATCTATATCCCACCTTTTTCTCCAAGGGTTCTCCACCTCCTCATTTAACCCCCATAAGAACCCTGTGAAGTAGGATAGGCTGAGAGGCAGGGACTGGTCCAAGGAGCGTCATATCTGAGTGGGGATTCAAACCCAGGTCCTAGCCCAATATTCTAACCACTACGCCACATTGGTTCTCCTGATCCAAAAATGGCTGCAGCTGTCATCATACCAGGTGACTGGTGTCTCAAAACACTGTGTACTCGCTTTCACAGTTATTTTGCACAAGATGAATGGGGGCTTTGAGCTGATATGATCAGGGCACCCATGGCTTTGGAAGCCTCTGCATGATGGAGCAAAAAATCCCTTTGCTGGTCCTGCTCTGAGGTCCACCCCTCTTTCCTTAGATTCCTCCTCCTCTAGGATTCCCTCCACGGTGTCTGGCGCAGACTCCAGCCTTTCCAAGTGAGCCGTCTGAGTGCAGAGGAACTGCAGTGGCCTTGCATACATTGCCTCTGACGTGCGTAGGTAAGTAATTTATTGATCCGTAAAGCACTTCGAGACGCTCAGGAAGGGATTATGTCATGCCAACGCTGTGCGATAAAATAAAAAATGATGGACTTTTTGTGAACACGGGGGTGATTTAGGGTTTGTAGCTGGAAGTGTAGTTAAAGTACATTTTAAGTGGAAATCAAGGTAGGTAATGAATTACACCGCGTCCGGAAGGGCTGCTGGGAGTTCATTTTCCTGGCTTCTGAATCAAGAGCTAATATTCTAACTGTACACTAGAGGACAACAGAGGATTGAACACAAGCTAATGGAACAGGCCTTTGGCATTGGGTGAGGCAGGGAATGGGGCTGAATTTTCATCCAGGCATGGAGTTGTCCCAATGGCATGTTAGCCAAAGTAAGTCATTGAAGAAGACAAGTAAACGATAAAGCCGTTGTCTGAGTATAGTATAAAGGAACAGGTGTCATCAAACCATAAAGATGTTATTAGATTCACTAGGCAAAGAAGTGAGAGAAATCTGAACTTAAATGGTGCCTCAAGCAAAGTCTGCCAAGGTTGGTTCATGTGACAACCAAGTGATGTCATTCTAATGTCTGCATATCTTATTCCAAACCATCTGGGTGGACCCAGCCATGGGACGGATCTGACCCAGGTGGACTGATGAGCAGATGAATGGACAGACAGCTGCTGTCCTCTTGACTGTTTATGGCTGGATCTGTTTCCATTGAGCTCCTGCTCGATGTTACAATGAGATGTCAGTAGGTAGCACTGGGCTACCTACCTCACAGGGATGTTGTAAGGATTAAATAAGAAGCGAGAAAACCATGTACGCCACCTTGAGCTCCTTGGAGAAAAAAGGTGGAGTATAAAGGGGAAAATACAATAAATAATTGTCATAATTTGAATCTGAGGGAAATGATAAGTTTATCATACAGGTATTTGTATTATTATTATTTGTAGTAGTAGTAGTAGTAGTAGTAGTAATAATAATAATAATAATAATAATAATAATAATAATAATAATAATAATCACTCCATGATCCTTAGAGCCAAATGAAACTTTAAAGATATGGGCCCAGAAGCAGTGTAATCTACTTCACCCTTCAAAAAAATCCATTCATGCTCTCAAAACCAATAGCAGTTGGCAGGGGTGGGTGTGGGGGGCGACAACTTACTTTCACCTTCCATCACCACCATCCCTCTGGCATATTAGGAACAGGCAAGGGAGGGGCAGCAAGGTAAGTGCGGGTGCAAATGCACTGGCAGAGCCAATCCAGCAATTCTGGACAGTATGTTTGCACTGCACTGACTTCACTGCTGGCTCACCCTTCTCCCTGCCAGTAAGCTGTGTGGATGGATGGCTGTGATGGAATGCCAAACCCTGCTGAAAAATTCAGTTTCATTAGCTGTACCTGATTGGGAACTTCAGAATCAGGTACTCAAATTACAGAAAACATTTTTAATCAACAAATATTATGAAATTGTGTAACTCATGTGGCCTCGTTTTCAGGGAGGGACAGAGTTCTGGCCTCTGTGTGAGGTTCCATGACAGAAGTGCTTAACACCCATCTCTCTTCCCTTCCCCGATCTTTGCTTCAAAAGGTTCTTTGGAAATGTCAGCTGTGATAATCAATTAATTATTATGAACTGGCCATCAATGGGCTCCCATTTGCACCTATCTCTGAAATGCAAAACTTGAAAAGGTTTGCATCAATCAGTATCAGGTGCGGAGAAGCAGCGATGACAGCCCCAGCCGGCATGGGAAGGAAGCTGGAATGACAGAGGCAAAGCCTGCCGTTAGTTACCCTTTTAATTCAAGCCCGCAAAGCTCGGATTTAACACGACAGTTATTATATGCTAATTAAATGTTTGAATAATTAATCAAATGAATTATTTAAAGTGCCTTTTCCTGCGACATAACAGGGTATAATGGGAAGATTTCCCCCTCTACGCCAGGGAACAAAGACTTAATAAATAAGTGATAATAAATATAAACCCGGTATTATTTAACATTCAATGGCAATCTCGGCTCAGCTATATCAAAATATTTTATTAAGATGTCAGCGTACCTGGGCAAAATAAAATAAAATAAAAAGAGAGGTTTGGAAGGCAAGCAGGTGGTGAATGAAAGGTTTCTAAAGCCATATAGGAAAATGCAGATGGAAGCCCCCCCTGGATGGTGTTGGAGGCAAATAAATATATAAGTCCTAGTCTCCCTGCTTGGAGCTCCTGCTTGCCTTGCGGTCCCTGTTCTTGCCATATTACTCTTGCTTGGAGGTGATTAAACATGGCAGCACCATTGCTGGCCGCTCCAGTGACACAAGCACAGATTTCCCCAGAGCTGGGTCGGTGCTTTCACAGATCTCATTTGCTTTGCCGCAAAGATGATCTTATTTCAAAGAAGTGTTTGCGCTGTTGAGAGCAGATGTGCTCCTTTATGTGAAGTCCCCAGAACATCAGTCAACAGATCAGCCTAACTCAGGATTCCCCAACCTGGTGCCCCACACCCCTCAACAGACATTGTCAGACTAACATAGATAAGTTTACTAGATAAGTAAGTCTGCAACCCTATAATTCCACTTAACTGTGAGGAAGCCCTACTGAATTCTCTGAGCTGCATCCAGTGTTAACCCTATGCACAGTAGACCCATTGAAAGTAATGGACACGACTAGCTGAGGTCCAATGAATTCCATACAGTAGGTCTGTTCTAAGAATAGTGTAGTTGGATTCAACCCTATAAGGGCTGACATCTGGTAGACGTGGTTAGGATCGCACTGTAAGTAAGTAAATGATGCTAACTGCTGCTTATGTTGACCACAAATAGGCAACTCAGGGCACAGGCTTCATCATGATATTTCAGACTTTAGTGGTTAAAATCTATTCTCTTCTCCTAGTAAATATTCCAGAGTAACCCCCAAGTGACCTTGTAGATCTCACATGAGGTGGTTTGAGGGCCTGTCATCTCTTGCTGATTTGTTTGTTTTTTTAAGTATAGTGGTACCTCGGGTTACAGACGCTTCAGGTTACATACGCTTCAGGTTACAGACTCCACTAACTCAGAAATAGTACCTTGGGTTAAGAACTTTGCTTCAGGATGAGAACAGAGATCGCACGGTGGTGATGCGGCGGCAGCGGGAGGCCCCATTAGCTAAAGTGGTATCTCAGGTTAAGAACAGTTTCAGGTTAAGAATAGATCTCCAGAACGAATTAAGTTCTTAACCCAAGGTACCACTGTAGCTACAGATGCCCCCACGAGACTACCTAGTGCAGCTGCTCTATGAGATCTCAAGACAGGGAAGGGTAATTTTTCCCATCAGCTGATATCTGATCCGGGGGGGGGGGAGGTGGATATGCCACAGATAGAACATGAGACCTTCTGCATGCATGCTTTGCGGCTGAGCTATGAAACTTTCCTTAAAGCACAGGTCTTTAACTGATGGGTCTGGACTCACTAGTGGATTGGGACCTGATCGAAGGTCGGTCACAACCCAAAATGGATGGCAAAAGATTAAGAATTCGGTCCCAAAATGCATGTTTGGGTTAAAAAAAAAAAAGGATCTGAAAAAAATTGAAGATACCTGATCTGGCACACCCAGTTCCTGGTGCCATTCATGCTGAACACAAAGCAAGTCTCAATGTGAGTGATAGCTCTTGATGGTGTAATGACATTATTAGGGGAAACTGTATGTTTAAAAAAAATAGGCAAAAGTTACAGTATGCAACAACCTCCCACATGTTTAATGTACAATTCTTATTGAGAGGTACAGCATGTCTTCAAGATCTGTCACTCCCAAGGGGACTTTCTTCTCTTTGTTTTTGATTCATGCAATGGTACCAGAAGTCCCATGTTCCACCTAGTCATTGGACAATGCACTGGACTTGTAGACTAATGATGGGTGGAGTTATGCAAAGGCTCATTTGGGGTTGAGTCCCACCAGAGTTGTGTTTTGAGAACCATTGTGGTATAAGGGCATTGGACTAGGACCTACCTGGGAGACCAGGGTTCAAATCCCTACTCAGCCGTGAAGCTCACTGCGTGACCAAGGGCCAGTCGCTGCCTCTTAACCTAACCCACCTTACAGGGTTGTTCTGGGGATTAAACGAAGAGGGGTGAAGTCATGCATGACACCCTGAGCTCCTTGGAGAAAAAGGAGCAATATAAATGCAATAAATCAAATCAATAAGTGCTTTAAAAATGTAAACAATAGAAGACAGAAGGGTATCCCTCAGACCACCTTGTATGTTTCATTTAAAAAAAGCTTTTCAAAAATGTGGATTTTTTACCAGGTTTTGTATGTATTCCTCCTAAAATATTTGCACAGAACCAAGATTGGGGGGTGGGGCGGTTTCCACCAGACTTGTGCAGAACTGGGACCAGTCACATATTGGTCCTGGATCCATCCATATCTAAACCTGGACTGTTGTTGAGCACTGCATCCTCATCCAGCTTACCTGCATGACAACTTTCCTATCTGGTTGCTGGGTTATTCAGCTGTATCCCCTACAAACCCAGAGATAACATTTGCACCCCTGGTACCAGTACAGGACCCTTACTCCAAACAATGAAGATGTAGGGGGTGGTTATTTTTGATAGGGAGCAGGAAATCACTGGTGTTAGCAGCACCATTCCTTATGGAGGCCCAATTAAGCCTCCGTGCTACTTTGTCAAGATGGATAAAATAAGGGGTGGAAGTTGCAGCAAAAGAAATTGCGTGGCAGTGGCACGAAGGTAGTGGCTGTGAGTCAATAACTCAGCACGCCTAGTCCAAACGCTATGCTGATGGTAACAAACAATCTTTATGAAAGAACGCCGCAATATCTTGCAGCAAGAGTCTATTAAACTGCTACTCAGACACTGCCGTGCTAGACTGTCATTGGAGAATACCACTGGGATGTTTCCTACACAAAAGCAGCACAGAACATGCATATTTCTGCCTAGCCGAGTTCTGTGTCAGATTAAGGCAAACAACAAATATAAAGTCCCCAAAGAGAAAGAGAGAGGAGTGCATTAATGCTTTGTGTCTGATGTTGGAGCCATGCTCAGCAGCTTCTTGGCTTCCCGCTCAAAAACAGTCACCAGGATGTAGTTTTTGTAATTTGTTGGCCGGGTAGAAGGTTTTTGTTTGTTTGTTTTTCAAATGAAGGTCGGACGCTTCATTGCCTCCAACCAACGAAGAAAGAAAGCAATGAAGAAAAGGGGAGAAATGGTAGAACTTTGTAGTTAAGGATTAAATGCATAGGATTTTTTTAAAAGAAACCCAAAACACAAGTTCTACTGTTTTAAAAGCTTTGTTTATATTTTTCCAGCTGTTGACTTACCAATATTGAGAGTAGCCAGTCAGGTGTCTCTGGGGTGCCCCTAAGCAGGGTGTAAATTCAACAGGCCCATCTGAATCTACAGAGACTGGTCTTCAGTGGCATGCAATGCTTACAAACCAAGAGGTTCAACACAGCAATCATGAGAACTAATGGCCACTGAGTGTGTTGCCTGTGTCACTGTGCACTAGAGCTATCATCAAACATGAATCCCCACCTGTTGAAAATGTTCAGACAGTTTTGAGAAAAGCAGATTTGGGTTTTGTTTTGTTTTCTTTTGTTTTACAGGACTAGTGAAATTTCCCAGGGAAGTGTGGAGTGCAAGCCCTGTTGTAGTCAAAGGGGTTTACTTCTGAGTAGGATTTTCCAGTAAGCTGTCTCTAAGTTTTGCTTAAGCAATATTTCAAGACAAATTTAGAGGTCTCTCTTAAGGCGTAATGAACCTGGAAATCCAAGGGAAGCAAAAGAAGTTTTGATAAAATTATCAACCTGTGTGTGTGTTCTTACAAGCAAATGTTCTCATTTCACACTCTCTTTTTTCGTTACAGCAATACACTGGGGAATGCAAAGTAATTATGCTTGCCATCCAATTCACAGATCAGCTCAAGGGATGGGTGGATCAGTTTTTTTCTGGTTGGCATCACTTTTGCACATTTTCAGTCATGAGCCCATTCCATGCCATTTCTGCATTAATCCTCATTTTAAACAAAACATGCAAAATGAACTTTGTATTGGTCAATGGTTAAAGTGTGTATATAACAAAGGATGGGTGAGGGGTGAGGGTGACATTTGCTTGGTTCGTATTCTTCTCTTACCACTGGAATGAAGTTGTGCAAAATTTAACTGCAGGCTGCCACGTACTGCAAAGCAAGCTGCTAAATAAGCTGATTTTTTTTAAAAGCAAACCTTTTTAAAAGGCAATAATGTGCTGATATATTCTTGCAACTTTCACAATTTTTCAGTATCTTTAAGGAAGTGACTCACGTGCTTGTTATGCGCTAACTACTGTATAAATATTTTGCACTTTGTACCACGTTCAGAGCACCCGTGGCACAGATGTGCCTCTCCTGTTATGTGTATCATAAATAAAGGAATGCTCCTGGCACTTGTTTCAAAAGATTATCTTGTGGTCTGGTTTCAAAAACAGATACAACTCAATACATGCCTTCCTTAACATGCTTTCTCTCACAATATGCATTCCTAAAGGCACTTTATCCAAGAACACACTTTTAAAAATACTTTTTTTTTTTTTAGTTGGAAACTTCACTGCACAATCTAGAGAAATGTGAGAGTTAATTATGTTCTGATATGCACATTAGTTCAGGAGATGCAGATAGGTCTTGGAATTCAAAAGGATTGAATCCCTCAAGCATCCATGCATAGCACTGTGCCCAGAAGAGCCATGTAAGAAACTACATATGGCAGAGGGCCACTTTGATGGGTGAGTGGAGCCACTCACCTGTCAACCACCTGGTGTCACGTGAAATCGCCTAATTGCAAATTTCAGTCTACAGCTACGAAGGAAGGATCATGAGCATGCTCTAAGTTTACTCTTCTTTTTTGGTAAATAATTTTTTATTACTTTTTCACAGCTACAATTTTACAAATAAGAACAAATACCTTTTCACAAACCTTCCCTTTGAGATTCTTTAAATCTCTTTAAATCTCCAAACCCCTTCTGGTTCCTTATATTAACAAATTTCTTCTGGACATCCATTCTTAAACTTTTTCCATTATTATTTCCCTTTATTTTATCTAACTTTCTACTAGTTGTAATTGTTATTTAAAAGCCTGCCAATGTATCAACTTGTTTACAGTAAACCATAAATGATTCCCACTCTTTTTTAAATTTCTCATTATCATAGTCATTAATTTTGCCATTTCTGGATAGTCAATTAGCTTGATCTGCCATTCTTCTTTCGTCGGGGTCTTTTCTTCCTTCCATCTTTGGGCTAACATTATTCGGGAGGCTGTTGTGGCATACATAAATATTTTCTTCTGTTCTTTAGGTAGTTCAGTTCCTATCAATCCTAATAGGAAAGCTTCTGGTTTTTTTAACAAAAGTTGTTTTAAACATTTTCTTCAGCTCATTATAGCTCATTTCCTAGAAGCTTTTAATAACCTTCCATTCCCACCACATATGATGGAACGTACGCTCCTTTTCTCAGTGTACTCTTAATCCTTTACAGCCCCAGAGTGAATTCAAGCTGCATCTTCCTTTGCAGCTGTGACTTGAACTGCAAAGGGTCACTGTTCCTATTTGAAAGCAACATGGTTCTAAAAGGAAGAATTAGGAACACAAAGTGCATTCCTGATTCTTCCTTTGTAGTAGCTGTGGCTTGAACTTTCCTGACTCTGACCTCATATATGATGTCAGGTTGTGGGAAGGTTGAGTATGGCTCACCAATAATGGTTTGGGAAGCTGCCCACAATATGTTTGCAAGCAACCTAAGAGACCTAGCTGGTCTTTTCAGAGGCGTTGTGTACTGGATTTGGTCAAAGGCTGAATCCCAAATTGAATTGGGTCAATTCAGATTCCTGGGCCACCCCAGGTTAGGTTGAGCTACCTGGAGCATTCTGGGGCTGTCAGGAGATGGGGACTCAGGCAGGAAGACAGAGAGGAAGGCAGCCACAAGGCAGCCATACACAGCCCTATTAATTAGGTCTATGGGCTAGAGATGCCCCACTGTTGTCACAGGTACATGACACATTAGATTTATTTACAGTGGTACCTCGGGTTACAAACGCTTCAGCTTACATACGCTTCAGGTTACCAACTCCGCTAACCCAGAAATTGTGCTTCAGGTTAAGAACTTTGCTTCGGGATGAGAACAGAAATCGTGCTTCAGTGGCGCGGCGGCGGCAGGAGGCCCCATTAGCTAAAGTGGTGCTTCAGGTTAAGAACAGTTTCAGGTTAAGAACGGAACTCCGGAACGAATTAAGTACTTAAACCGAGGTACCACTGTATTTATATTAAAATGGTGGGTTTTGTCCAATGTCAGTCATGCTCAGAGTAGACCCACTGAAATCCATAGACAAGGCAAACTTACTGTTAGGATATAGTTCCATTCCACCTTTAGAACAGTCATGTGGAGTTGTATGTCACATGTCTGTTTACTTCCAGCACAGTTTGCTGGGAACTTCCATTGTATATAGCTTTTGCCTATGCTGTTTGCTTAGATACGAAGGGAAGCAGACATGTTTTCCTTTGTCCTGATGCTGAATAAACACTTGTAAATATGCTTACATATGCCTCTGTCTGCTACTTCCGTTGCAAAGAGTTCTTATCTCTGCTGGCTTGCGTGCTCAGTCTCTAAAGGTCTCAGAGGCTTGAGTCACAGTTTTGATGCTGTTCTGAGAACCGGAGTTTGCCTGGCTGCCGGCCGGTGGGCTGGAGCCAGCTGGTGGCCTGCCAATTGCCCCCGTCTCCCTGGACGCATCTCAACACTTATATCCATTCATTTCCATCAGCCTAGTCTAAGTAAAAGTGAGTTGGGAAAAGTGGACAGAGAACTGTTCTCCTGTTCTCCTTCATATCCCATAACAGCAGAACTTGTGGACATTCAGTGAAGCTGGATGTTGGAAGATTCAGGACAGATGAAAGGAAGTCCTTCCTGCAGTGCATAGTTAAGCTATGGAACTTGCTTCAACATGAGGCAGTGATGGCCACCAACCTAGATGGCTTTAAAAGAGGATTAGACAAATTCATGGTGGAGAGGGCTATTGGTGGCTATTTGGCTGCCCCACCTGCCACCCTCCCAACATGCGGCCCCCCGAAACTCTGTACCAGTGTGAATGCGGGACCTTTTTCGCCAATGGCAACACCCTGGCGGCTCACTTGACTGCTCACGGCGGCGAGCCCTCCTTCAGCTGCGGGATATGCGGCCAGCCCTTTGTGAACTTGCAGACACTGGAGGAGCACCAGTTGAGCCATGCTGTGGCTGCTTCCCCAATGTCAGGCCCTGGCAGTGAGCTCGAACACCACCTGTTGCCGCAGCTGGACCTCCACGCGTTCCCCGCCCGGCCCAGCAAGAAACTCTACAAATGCAGCGAGTGAGAAAAGTACTTCCGCGGCCCACGGGACCTGGACCGCCACGTCTTGATGCACACCGGCGAGAAGTCCTACCAGTGCACCGAGTGCGGCAAGTTCTTCTGGCACGAGTGCTACCTGAAACGGCATCGGCTGCTGCACAGTGGTGAGCGCCCTTTCAAGTGCACCGTCTGCCACAAAGGGTTCATCACCTTGAGCAACCTCTCCCACCATCTCAAGCTGCACCGTGGAATTGACTAGGTGGGGAGCCCCCTTCTCAGAATAAACACCCTCCCCTCCCAACGCTGCAGGGATGACTATGCACTGCCTCTACAATTGGAGGCAGGGACGCTTCCATATCCAAGTTGCTGGAAACCATGGAAGGGGCTCTCGTGCTCGAATGCTGCTTGCAGGTTTCCCACAGGCATCTGGTTGGCCCCTGGGAGAACAGGATGCTGGACTAGATAGGTCATTGGCCTGATCCAGCAAGCTCTTCTCATGTTCTTATGAGACAAGCATTTGTGCCCCTCCTTTCCAGTAAAAGCTGTCAAGAAGACTAGCAACAATGGTCATAGCTAGGCTTAAGAAGCAACATTCAGTGTAGAAATTTGAGCTGTTTTTGAATAAATACAAACCACAGAAATCTAGCGAACCTCCTTTTGGAGGCAATTCTATATGTGTCTTTTCAGGCAGAGGGCCTTTTCAGGTAGTGGTGCCTGCCCTGTGGAACGCCCTCCCTACAGATATCAAGGAAATAAACAACAATCTGATTTTTAGAAGACATCTGAAAGTAACCCTGATTAGGGAAGTTTTTTAAGGACTGATGCTTTTATTATGTTTTTAGATATGTTGTAAGCCAGCCAGATGGGCAGGGAAGAAGAAGAAGAAGAAGAAGAAGAAGAAGAAGAAGAAGAAGAAGAAGAAGAAGAAGAAGAAGAAGAATTACAGCAAAGCCTACGTCAAGATAATTGGGCACAGGATTGCAGCCTTAACCCATACCCTCCAACATTTCTCTGATGAAAATAGGGACATCCTAAGGAGAAGTGGGACATTCTGGGATCAAATCAGAAACTGGGACAGCTTCTCTAAATCAGGGATGTCCCTGGAAAATAGGGACACTTGGAGGGTCTGTTAACCCGCTTTCAAACAGATCAATTATGACTTCAAGAGCAGGTGAGATGGGGTCGATAACAGGATGCTTGAGGAATTGGATCTTTGTGAATTCCAACATGAGTCGACCTGCTCTGCACCTTCCAGACTCATGTGCTAATTGGGACTGCATTAGCCACCAGATTTTGCATTTCCCAAATCCTCCAATGCAGTCCTCATCTTAAAAAAAAAAAAAATGCACCCAAATCCATTTGGAAATGCTCCTTTTGTGAAAAAACATATTTAAAATATACCAATATGCATATAAAGGAGGGGGTTTGGTGGGTGGTTAGATCAGTGTTTCCCAACCTTTTTTGGACAAAGGCACACTTGTTTGATGAAAAAAATCTCGAGGCACACCACCATTACAGCCCCGTGACGTCAGCGTGCAGCGTCACGCCGGGAGGGACGCACGAAAGTGTAAGTTTCAATTTTTTCCCCTCCCCCTTGCCGGGGAACCTCCAAGCTTTGGGGGTGGGGGGGAGGCAGCAAAGCAAGGCAGGAAGGAGAGCACGGCTTGGCTGGGTGAGCTTTGGCAGGGGCAGGGAATGAGAGCCGCGAGGCGGGCGCTGCGGACGGAGGCGCTGGCCACCGAGCTCGCAGGCAGCCAGGCAGGCAGACGGCGAGAGCCCCGCGCTGGGCGGCGTCTCCTCGCCGCCGCCGCCCCGCCTCTCGCCGCCCGACATGTGAATAATAATAATAATAATAATAATAATAATTTATTATTTATACCCTGCCCATCTGTCTGGGCTTCCCCAGCCACTCTGGACAGCTTCCAAAAAAATATTAAAATACTGTAATACATCAAACGTGAATGTGACTAAGACCAAAAGCAGGCTGATGTGTTTAGCCCTTGTCAAAATAAGGGAAAAGAAGACTATTCCTCTTCATTTTTCATTGGTTTTGCATGCACTGCAATGATTATAAGGAAACAGGAAGCCTGGGATGGGTGCAGTCTCCATGCACAGCAGCTGCATGAGATAAATTATATTCCCCCGCCCACCAGGTGTTAGGGCAGGGTGTATTCCAGCCCATCCTACAATTTAACTTAACAACACTGCACTAGATTTTGAGCTTCTCTAGGTTCAGTTATGGCTTAAAATATTATCCTATTCCACTGGGGGTGGGGGTGGGACAGAGGGTAGCAAGATTAATATCCTAACAGTATCTTTGCAACCCCCATCCTGCTTGACAAAAAGCATCTGTGAGATCTGAGCCCTATATGTGGAATTCAGAGCCCATCTGCAGAAATGACTTGAGAATCCTGGAAATGAAGGGGACATATGACACAGACTTAATAGGAAATTAATAAATAACTAATAGAAATTGCTCTCCTCAAAATGAGGCCTAATGAGATGTGTCATATGTTGCAGAGATGCTTCTAAATGATTTCCCCCCAAAAAACAAATAGCCTCTCTTGTTGCGGCAACAGAGCTTTCCTCTCTGTGCTGGAGGACACAACATTATTTACATGCATCTCGACAGCATGTTATATGATAAAGCATCACCATAATTCATTACTCCGTGAGAGGGGGAAATTTTTAATCATGCATTAGGAAAGTATTTGTAAAAAGTGCTGTTACATCAGAGTGTAACCAGCTCAGCACTCTAGGCAATGCATTAACAAAGCTCCAAGCTGGGAGCTGACCCTTTCACCAATGTGGATATTCCCATTTGCATCATCATATACAATTCCAGCCTTAGAATAACCAAAGCTTTAAAATAAATTGTAAAACAACAACAACAACAATCCACTTTAATTTATTTCTCTTTGATTTAGATTTTCTAAAACAGTATTGTGGAAATATTTATGCTTATAATGGAATATGTTTTTGTGACTTGTGGTGTTGTTTAACTGTTCATTCTTTGCAGAGATTCCTTGGAAGGAAAGGTTGTTCAGGAGTTCTGCAAATAAATCCATAATACCCAAGCTTGGGACCATCCAATGAAGTCAAATGCTGGCAGACCCAGGAGAGACTAAGTAAAGCCCTTCTTCACACAGTGCATAGTTGAACTATGGAATTTGCTCCCACAAGATTCAATGATGGCTTTGGATGGCTTTAAACGTGAACTAGACATTTCCATGAAGGACAAAGCTATAAAGGTAAAGGACCCCTGACAGTTAAGTCCAGTCGCAGCTGACTCTGTGGTTGCAGTGCTCATCTTGCTTTACAGGCCGAGGGAGCCGGCATTTGTCCGCAGACAGTTTTTCCGGGTCATGTGGCCAGCATGACTAAGCCACTTCTCGTGCAATAGAACACCGAAACTAGAGCAGCACATGGAAACGCCATTTACCTTCCCGCCGGAGTGGTACCTATTTATCTACTTGCACTTTTGGGCGTGCTTTCAAACTGCTAGGTTGGCAGGAGCTGAGACTGAGCAACAGGAGCTCACCCTGTCACTATAAGTAGCTTCTATTCATGATATCTGTTCTGCATCTTCATGTTCACTGTTAGAGGCAATACATCTCTGAGTGCTGGTTGCTGGGAATCACAAATGGGGGAGATGGCTGTTGCTCTCAGGTCCTGCTTGATGGTTTTGCATAGCCATCTCCCACTATGAGACTGGGATGCTGGGCTAGATGGTCCTCTGGCCTCATCCAGCAGACCTCTTTTTAGGTTCTTATGTGGGTGGTCATTAAATAGCAAACAAGGCAGAGGGCAAAGAAGAAAGAAAACAGTGGTGATTGGAATGTCATCAAGACAACATGTTTGCACCAAGTGCTGAAATTGCTGAAGATGGGAGGAGCTTTGCAACACTCATGGAAATACAGGGATAAGTTTTGTCTCATCCCCAACCATCCCTCCAACAGTTTTTGTTGCGCTTTTTGCAAGCAAACTTCAAGTGCTGTTGACAGCCGTTTGGAGTCCTACCCAAAGCTCTCTCCCATGCCTGCTGGGGTTAGCGCAAGGGCGTGGCACTTCTTGGCTGTGCCTGTTTCATCCTACAAGTCCTCAGAGCTGACAGTGGCTCTGTTAATCCCCTTGTGAAATGTCACCGTGCGGGAACGAGTCAGGAAGGGTGAGAGCAAAAGAGAGGAAGTTTGAACATGACTTCTTGTTAATACAAAGCTTGTCAAACCCGTCACCTAGAAATGCTGAATGTCTTTATTAGATTCCTTTATCTCCCCCCGAGATTGGAGGGACAAGGCTGCCTGATTCTCTACGGAGATGTCATCATCCAGAAACTAATTAAGGGCTGAAGAGGAAGTGGGGCGTCGGGCACTCTAGAGAACAAAATGTATTAGCAACCGGAGTCAACGAAGATATTACAAGTGAACTTCAGATCGGAAAGGGCAAGCTGGGAATTTGACAATAACTCTCTGTTCCCCCACTCCTACCACTTGCTCCCCACAATCATCCCCCCCTTCCCTGATGTCTTGTTTTGCCTGAGGCACAAGCAAGTCCAAAGCGATTTTGGTGATTTCCTGGCATTTCAGCAAACAGTTTGCAATCTTCTTGCGAGAAGGAAGAACAGGGGAACATTTGACCATCCCTTTTTCAGAGCAGCGCTGCTACACGATTGGCAAAAGCACATCACACAACTCTTGCCTGACTGCACTGTTTCATATTGCAGGTTGAATGAATTGATAAAGGAGATAAAAGGAAACCAAGTTGCTTCAAAGTTAGAGGGTCTGCCCACTCCTTTGTGAACCTCATGGTGAGAAAGGTATATACCACAGATCAGGGGTCAGCAAACTTTTTCAGCAGGGGGCCGGTCCACTGTCCCTCAGACCTTGTGGGGGGGCAGACTATATTTTGGAGAGAGAAAAATGAATGAATTCCTATGCCCCACAAATAACCCAGAGATGCATTTTAAATAAAAGCACACATTCTACTCATGTAAAAACACCAGGCAGGCCCCACAAATAACCCAGAGATGCATTTCTACTCATTTTCACACATTCCACTCATGTAAAAACATGCTGATTCCTGGACCATCCACGGGCCAGATTTAGAAGGCCTGATCCAGCCCCCGGGCCTTAGTTTGCCTACCCATGCCATACTGTAGATGATCATATCAGTTTCTCCGGGAGAGTAAGAGGAAGTTTTCAAGTTGCTGGATATCATCATTAGGGCAGGAGAATGTATCAATATATCGTCCAAATCCGGTTCGAAGTTCATATCGTGATGTCGGTTTCATCATATAGTGTGAATCATGATGTGTGTGTGTGCGTGTTCACACACACACTATGCAAAAATCACAATGTGGGAAAAGCCATGGAGTCAGCCAATGCCTCTACATAGCTCCATCCTTATTTCAGACATTGTGATATATCGGTATATCGTGATGTTTAGCTGGTGATATATCACAAAGTTGTAAATCAGATATCACCCAGCCCTAATCATCATTCTAGCAGCTAACAGCAGAAACTCCTTGTGAGAGAGGCTAGGACTTGTGAAAATGTGCAGATTTAACAAGATAAGATGAACCTGCTGGATCAAACCAAAGGTCCATCTGGTCCAACCAGATGCCCAAGGGAATAACAGGTATGGGTTTCTTCCATCCGCAGCCAGCTCCACACATGGCTCCCTTCATGCACTGTTATCTCTGATAACATAAGGTGCTAAAAAAACACAATAACAGATGCTTCCGGGCTGCCTGCATAGCTGTGGATGTTATATTCAAAGCAAAGCTGAGGAACATGGGGTCATCGTGGATGGTCAAGGAGATGCATCACTGAATGCTTCTTAATGAAGGTTCCTCCTTCCCTTTCTACTGTTAGCATCTTCCCCCCTACTCACTCTCTCTTGCATCCTGCAGGAGGGCAATGCTACATAGTGGTGGCTGAATGGTTCATTACCCCCTAGGCAGACTTAGTGGAGGAAAACCAGAAGTCTGTGGCAACATAATGAGTCCTTCAATTGACAGAGAATGAATGGATTAATTTGAGGCTATTAGAGTCTTTTTCTGTCACTGTTCTTAAAATATACAGCAACAACCTTTTACAAGGGAGCATAAGATGTGTCATAACAGCATCTGTGGTCATGGGATTTAAACAGAGAAAAAGAAGGAACAAATAGAGGTCAGTGTAGATACATAGGAAGCTGCCTTGCACTGAGCCACAGCATTGGTGCACCTTGTTTAGCATTGTCTACACTGACTGGCAGCAGCTCTCTGGAGTTTCAGGATGCTTCTGGACCACCACCATTTTCAAGGGCAATTCAATCACATACTGGCAAATTCAGATTGTACAATTAGATTTGATTTTGGAGGCGATCAGCAGCAAATCTGCTTTTCCAAAGTATCATTTTTATTTTATTTTTTTGCAATAAAGAAACAGATGGGAAAATGCACTGGGAAGTGTAGAATAACACTGGCTTACAGCAGCACTGTGTAACCTCCCTACAAGCACATTGAAATAAATGCTCAGTAAGCAGCTAATGTCTAAACTCCCTGGAAACTAATCAGGATGAATGCTAAATAAACAGATTGCCTGGAAGCAACTTCAGGTAGGGGACATACCCAGTCCTACAGCAAGGTGCCAGGGATGGACCCTGGGACCATTTGTCTGCAAAGCAAATTGAGCCACACACCCTTCTCTTGGACAAATTTAGCATGGGCTGGGATGGCAAGTTCTTTGTTCAGCATCACAGACAAGAGTGGGGGGAAATGAGCCAGAGAGGTGTTGCTAAATGCCTCTTGTGCACTGTTTGCATAAAAGGCACATGGGTCTGGTGTCAGATATATCCTAATGTGACAACATTTGTTCAATTTCCAAAGCAAAATTAGAAATGACAAGATGCTGTCTGGAGATGGTTGTCAGAAAAGCAAGATCTCCGTTTATGCTCATATAGGCTTATCAATGAAAAATGTGTGTCAACAGATGTCTGTGTCTGATAGGAAAATGCTACAGTTTACATTCCTGATCTTATTGGGGTTACTATCTTGTGATGGGGCTCAATGCACAAAAATTTCCACTAACTGAGTCTAGTCCATCCCTCTGGAGGAAGAGACAACATTTGCTCCATTGTCTATAGGATAGCCCTATAGATATTTGAAGTTACTATCCTATCTCCCCTTAAACTTTTCTCTTCTCCATGCTAAGTGTACTCAGATCTTGGGACTATTCCTCATAGGGCTGTTTCCAGACCACTCACTATCCAATATATCCTTCACTGGACACTCCCCAGGTTGTCAATGCCCATCTTAAATTGTAGTGCCAAGAACCAGACACATTATTCTAGAGGAGTTGTGCTACTTTCTCCCCACTCAACTTGATGTGAGGGAGACTAGGATTGAAACCTGCAGTAAAAATGAAGCTTACTGGGTGACCTTGGACCAGGCATTCTCACCTCAATCCAATCTATCTCACAGGGAAGTTGCTAGGATAAAACGGGATGATCTTGTGTGAACAATGCAACTTTTTAAAAAATACTGAATAGGTCACTCATCCATCGATGACTTTTCCCCCTCTGCTAACCAAATCAAATAAAGAGCATTGCAATGAAGGCCAGGGCACAGAACTATTCATCTTTTTCTTGTTCTTCAAACAAGACAACTCCACTCAAATTTAAACCTTGTTTCATTTCTATCATTTCACACTGAGACCAGGTCATGAACCAGAGACCTTCTGGGTGTTAGGCATTGCCTTATGATAATGAGCATTGTTCTGGGATTGCAGAGGTCTGGTTGTGACTTCAGTTCTGGCAATGTTGACATTGTTGTAACTCTTGTGTTTTAACCTATAACATGAGTACGGAAACTTTTAACTCAAGGTCTGCCTTCCCTTCTGGGAAGCCTTCCTCGAGCATCCTGCCAGTTGATTGATTATTTAATTTCTATATTGCTTAATATAGTCAAAATATCTCTAAGCAGTGTGCAAAAACCTGAAGCAGCAACAGACAACTTAAACAAAATATTAGTAAAATTCACAGTTACATATAAAAATGTGACATTTTTACAAAGTTACTAATATATAAAAATCAATATCAATGTATTTTCCTTGTGGCACAGCCTAGTGGGTGGGACCAGAGGCAAATGTGGGCAGAGCAATCAATGCATCTCTGTACAGTAGGCTAGTTTCTATGCATAATTCCACACACCCTCTTGTCCTGTATCCAGAAAGCCAAAAAGCATTATCAGAACACATTTCAGGCAAAACACTCAAAGAGGGTGGAAAACAGGATTCGTTAGGAGTGTGGGTCTATGGAAAGAGGCTGTGTGGCTGGGAAGGTGGTATTGCCCAGGGGAGAGTCCCAAGCGCCAGACAAAGAGGCCAGAATGACCGCATTTGATATTTGGGCTTGAGGTTCCCTAACCCTGGCCTAGAGGCTTATTGTCTGAGTTTATGGCATACTGCTCATCCATCAGATTCTGGATTTCTGTGGATATCTTTTGTCAGGGAACTGCCATCGCAGTCAGGAGTGGAGGAAGGGCTCCCGAGCGATGCCGGAGAAGGTCCCAGCAGGAAAGGAGGGGACTCAGTGACCGGGGAAGGAAATCAGTGTTACACCAGGGAGAAAGGCGGGCGGAGGCGGGCTTCAGAGGGATGGCTCCAGGACTCTTCACCAGAGACCAGCGGGGAGAGCATTGGTCCTCCACTGCCCACACCCACCCTGCGCAGAAGACTTCCGCGCAGGGAGGCTAGGCGGAGACTATCCGTCAAGGAACTTTTATGTTGGAAGAAGTTCAGGAAACGCCCACTGACGGATTCTGCCAGTGACTGAGACAGACACAGAATCAGGACTGTCCAGCCAGGGAAAGGTTTTTCCAGGCAACCTCGCCGAGAGTGGTGGCAACCTACGCACAAGCAACCCCTAATTCCCATTACATCTTTTGTAGCTCAAAACAAACCAGCCTACAATCCCAATTTAGTGATATTTATTCATTTGCTTTCATTGTATTTATTTGCAGAACGTGGGTGTATGTTTTCATATGTTTTTAGTTTATTCATACCCATTGCCTTGTGGGACATCTTTGGGAGAAGAAAAGGCTCAGGAGTAAGCCCTACACAAATCCAGAGTGGAGTCCCTAAGGCACTTGAATGGCGTCTGTATGCCTCCTTCCGGCAACTCCAGAAACCCATCTTGTGCCAAATTTATTACTCTTCTTTTCTTTGGACCACATCAGGGGGGCTGAGAAGGAGGCTTTGTCATCAGGGCAGCCCAGGACCCTGCCCAGGCTTGTGCCCCATGGAGGTCACTTCAGCGTTCTAGCAGAGCGAAAACAATGCAGGACACAGCCGTTATGCGTTACTGGAACGTGACTCTACTTCAATTGGCTATGTATTGTACAATGCAAGCTGTGCCCCAGCCATTGCTTCCTCCATCCGCTAACAGCCCTTCAGTGAATATGTTACCCTTACATCAAAGATACACAGTGGTGTTCTAGGGACCTTGGGAATCACAGGATCTTTCTGTAGGAGGCAAGGAGGACTCTTCTCTCCATTGTCCTATGCCCAGGTGCTTTGTGGTGCACCAGACACAATATGCTGCTGACTGAAGGGGAAGGGAGAGAAGAAAAAGTGCTCAGACATGGCACTTCTGTCCCACTCCTGCAGAAGTATGAGAGCATAAAGAGAGCCCTGCTGGAGGGCCAAAGGATCATCTAGCCCAGGGGTCAGCAACCTTTTTCAGCTGTGGGCTGGTCCACCACCCCTCAGACCATGTGGTGGGCCAGACTATATTTTTTTCGGGGAAATGAATGAATTCCTATGCCCCATAAATAACCCAAAGATGCATTTTAAATAAAAGGACACATTCTACTCATGTAAAAACACGCTGATTCCCAGACCATCTGCAGGCCAGATTGAGAAGGCGATTGAGCTGCATCCGGCCCATGGGCCTTAGGTTGCCTACCCCTGATCTCGCCCAGCAAACTGTCAGTGGCCAGTCAGATGCCTATGGGAAGTCTGCAAGCAGGATCTAAGAATATCAGTGCTCTCCCCATTTGTGATTCCCAGCAAGTGGCATTCAGATGCTTACTGTGTCTGACAGTAAGGAGAACCTAGGAGGGAGAACCTAGCCATCCCAGCTAGTAGCAGCTGATAGCCTTGTGAAATGGATTTGTTGCTGTTTTACAGTTACAGTTTGATGCTTCCACATCTTTTATTGTTAGCACACCCCAATTAAAATATTACTTAGGCAGGGGGATAGCCAATGCAATTGCAAGTAAATATTCATTGAAAGAATGTACTCATGTTCTTAAATCTTTACCCTTCTCCCTTGGTTTGGGAATGTTACTTTCTATCAGCTGTGACATCTCCTCTTTGTTTCCTGCTAGTTGTTTGGGGGGGAAATCATGCTGGCCTCCTTCTTACTATTGATCCTCCTGATCATTATGAAGATTGTTTACAGTGGGTTTCTTTCTGTTTTATTTCCCCCTTTAAGAAAGAAAGAAAGAAAGAAACTATGGGGTGTATAAATCATTATTGTTTTAACTTAGTTCCTGTACTTTTAATTAAGTTACTTTTCCAATTTTTTTTATCTAGTTCATTTGTCTCTGTTCTCTTTATCCATCCTTTCTTTTCCCCCCTCCCTTTTGCTGCTCTCTTTCCCCCCTCCTTCCCCCCCAAGGCAGACTTGGGTGTGAAATTATACATTTCCATCCAGCTAACGATCACTTTGAATTTTTAAATGTTATTAAATTGGATTGCACTGCGGTCACTGGACTATAGTCATCTTGCTGAGATATTTACTTGCAGTATTGAAAATTAAATTGGATTGAAAGCCGGGTGATGGGGAAGGGAGGTCGGGATAAGGAGGCTCCGCTGTCCGTGGTGCTGAAACTAAAGAGACTCCCTCGAGATTTTATAGTGAGCAAGTTCAAAGGAACATCTTATGTCAAGCCGTGCACGTATTGTAATATCTTTAATAAATCAATTACTTTTTGGCAGGGAAGTGTCACAGCATCTCAAAGCCTGGTAATCACTTTGCTGTTGCTGCGTCTTAAATGCTGAAAAGCTATGGGAGCAGGAGGAGTGGAAGGAGCCTGGCAGAAAAACAAAAGGACAGAACTCAAGTGCTTTGGCCTTAAAAGGCAGTGATAAATAAGTAAGCAAAAATCACCCACTCTGGGGTGCAATTACATTTCGATCCTGACCAAATCCATCAGTGGCCTGTGAACTAGAGAGATCTCCAGCCCAATTTATCTTTCTCATTTCTCTTTGGATTAGAGAAGGAAATCACAAACACAGTGATCCCCTGATGCTGAAAGCATTTTTTTGTTTCACCAAGAGTTTTTTTTAGCGAAGTAATATGATTTAGCATTGGTCATTTCTTCTGCATTTCATGACTTTATAATGTTATGATGGTTTACTGATTTCATTGTATACCACCCTGATCTTATTATTATTTTGAATGAGCTTGTGGCATATAAATGCTCTTATAAATAAGTGAATGGATGACTAAAATACGCCATAAAAACAGAATCAACAACTGAAAGGAACTCAGTCCTCTCACATTCCTCAGTCTTCCCACACCCTTGAAGGAGAGGCTCAAATGATCTTAGCTATAGATCAGTCTTTGGTCTTGCATCCTGGTTTTGGAGTGGTGTTATTTGGCATGTGCATTAAAGGAGTACAGAAAACCAACCAACCCATTGCCACTGAGTCCATAGCAGGCATCACAAGTAGGAGCTTGCAGATCAGAGAGGATGGCTGGAAGGAAGAATTAAGCCTGGCACTACTTGTTTTAGAAATTCAGCACTGTTAATAGCTTGTGTGTGTGTGTGTGTGTGTGTGCGCGCGTGCGTGTGTGTGTGTGTGTGTGTGCGCGCACACACACACACACACACACACACACATATATATATATATATATATATATATATATATATATATATATATATTCAGCATAACCGAGCAATGTCATGTCACATGCCTTCCATAATCTTGGAGTAGGGAAGGTTTTGCAGTGAGATGTTTGCCACAGCACTCTCCTCTCCTCTGCACAGATTGTCTCACAGCTGATCCAGTGATCTTACTTTAATCCCTCCTCTGTTGCTCTCCTAGAAGATCCAGAATGGGACTGGGGATGGATTCCCCACCACCACACACCTCCAAAGCTAATTAAAAAAACACACCACAGTAGCTGCACTGAATATTTCCCCAAATACTTAATCACAAAACAAAATTTAAAAAAATGTGTGTGGAATGAATCTGAAGATATTGTGTCCTATAAATGCAGAATTTATTACACCCATTTTTGCAAAGAAAGAAAGAAAAACAACTTTCGAAGCATCTGTCCACAGAAAAGCTTTCAATTGATTTCTGTGTGTGTGGATTGCACAACGCTTACACCTATTTTGGTGACTTGTGAAATTATTCAGATGTTTTGATTTCATGGACAAGTCTCTGCATTTGCTGCAATTTTATTTTACCAGAGGTTTTCTATGGTAGCTCTAGCATATAGTTAGCTAACAGGGCATGCCCAAGACATTTTGCTTCCTGTGGTAAAGGCCTATTTGGTGCTTCCACACACATCACCAAATATCATGCTCAGAAGCCAACTAGACAGGCAGTTGAATTTTACTTCAGCGTTGGCAATGGGACAGCATCCTCTACGATACCTGAAGACAGCAGAGTAATTTGAGAACACAGGGCAAGTCTGTAGACACAGCTCTGTCTTCCAGTGGCATACTCCTACTCCCCACCTCCAGTTTCTCTTGCCTAAGGTTACTGCCTCACTCTGTGCAATGGTGGGGACAGCCCCGCCTAACTCTAAGGCTGGCCCTTCCCGCCTATCCATTACTCTTACTCTCCAGAAATCAGAGTGCAAATATTACCCCATTACCACCAGGGTGTCAGGAGAAAACTTCCCCAGCAATCCACTACACTGCAAGCAATTAGCAGAACAATCTCTGCCCCTGGGCAAGTGATGAACCCAAGTTATGCAGAGCAGAATTCAACAGAGCAAAACAGAAAGGCTCCTTTACAGTGAAGTATTTGTTTCCAAGAGAACTATGCAGAATTCCAGTGATCTCTAGACCAGTTTAGACCAGTTCAGTTCAAGCTTTTGCCTTCCCCTTCTCTCTGCATCTGACAATAGTCTCCTTTCTCCCGAATAGCCATAATTTGAGCACAAACAGGCATGAAGCTTTTCAAGAAGTAATGAACTCTGTGCTGGAACCGCAGCAAGGGAGGTTTTAATGCTAGGCTCCGAGACTGTGGCAAGGCCATCAATTACACAGCCCCACAGCTGAAGGAGCAAAATATAACATTTCAGACAGGTGCTGCCAAATGGAAGGGGGGGATGCCATGAGCAAAATAAAATAAACTCAAAACACCTGCAAGCAAAAGAGAAGACTGAAGGGTCAGATCATCCAGATCAAATTAGAGGAAGGAGGGAGGGACAAGTTGAGTGTAATGAACTGGCAGGACAACAGGGAGGAGGAAGAGGAAGAAGAGGATCCCAGCAAAGGGTGTACCTGGGACTGGGACACACCAGGGCAAGCTGGGGGTGGGGAAGGAGAGGTTGGTGTAGGAAATACTCATGGGGTGATTTAGGATGCTGAGCGGGATGGGGGTCAGTGCATAGGAACTGGAGCAGCAGGACCCATCACCAGAGCCAGAGGGGCCCCTGTCTCAATGAACATGGCAGACTCTGAGGCATAGGGAGAAGCAAGAGGGGTGCTCTGGGAGGCTGAGGCAGGCAAGGGCCACAGCTCAGCTCACTAGGTGCCCATGTAGGGCTCAGTAGCTTTGGGAGGAGGTGTGTGATTTCTCAGCTGCAGTAGGCTCAGAACAGGTGAGGGTCACATACCTCATCAAGCTCAGATGCTGAAAACAGCATGCAAACTATAAAAGAGAAGCAAAGCTGAGGTGCTGTGTCTGTTCCAGCTTCCCATGTTGGTTGGAGCATGGCTTGGATGTTCTTCAGGACTTTCTGTGTGTGGGACTGACCTCTAGGTTCCCTGACCCTTGGATCGGTTGCAAAGGTGAGAACCTGTCCTGACTTTGGATTGGTTGGCCCGCCGGACTGCACACCTGCATCTACCATGGGAACTCCAACAGGACTTACTGCCAGGTACCCCGTGGTTTAGGACATAGGGAGGAAGTAGGCCAGAATTGTCATGCAACCCAAGCATAGAGGGGGGTACAAAAGAAGACTCTGTTCTGTTCAGAAGACTCAACTGGCTGACATCTCTCTTTAGCACTTTGGATAATGTACTATACCAATTACTTGCCTGAAGAACAACTATAAAAGAATGCATGTTTAAGGTAAGTCAGAGGACTCTTACAGCCCAGCAGCCACAAATAATGCATGTTACACCTATTCAGCTTAGCCCACAGTATCTTTGTTTCGAAACAAGGAGTAGGAAGATGTCAGACCTTCAGGGATGAACAGAGTCCTTGCTGTTCCCACTCTGCATTGTCTTCCACACCCCCTGAGTTCCAGTGCAACTAGGATAATCTCAACAACTAATTTTGAACTTGGAGCATGTATGATCTGGCACAGCCTCTAGTTCCTCGGTGTCTCCCTAGCCCCTGCCCTCCCAACATAGAAATGTGCACTGATAAGAGATTGTAAGAAACAGACAAAAGCCAATCTGAAAGTGACTGTACGCTCTGTTGTATCAAGATTCTGCAATGTACAAGAGTGCATGTGTGCACCAGTAAAACATGCAGAGGACAGACAGAGAAAGGTATGAGGTCTAGGCAGCCAGAAGTCCCAAGAACATTAGAAGAGCCTGCTGGACCTGGCAATGACCCATCCTAGTCCAGCATCCTGTTCTCACAGTGGCTGAACAGTTGCCCATGGGAACCAGCAAGCAGGATTCAAGCACAAGAGGAATCTCCTCCCTGTGGTTTCCAGCAACTGGTATTCAGAAGCATTTCTGCCTCTATGTGTGGAGGCAGAGCATAGCCATAATGGCTGGTAGCCATCGATAGCCCTCTCTTCCACAAATTTGTCAAGGCTTGCCTTTCATCAGTCATTCAAAGGCAGCTTGCAAACTTCCCCGCTCCCCCTCCTCCCCTGATCAACGCTGCCAGGTGGCCTCTTCCTTTCTCCCCTTTTTTATTATAAAAATGACTTTAATCTCTGTTCATGCTCTCAGTTTGGCTCTGGAAGCATGTTCAGGCACCTGGCTCCTGGCAGTGCCAGTCCTCAGTGCAGGGAGCACATATGCAGCTTTCAGATAGGAAAGGGAGAGCGATCACAGCCCAGCCGAGAGAGGTCAGCTCAATCCACCTTGACTATCGTCCACATACCAGTCTCCATGTGTTCAAACTCTCCTCTCTCCCAGCCAATGGCAGGCAGAGAGCCAGCCAGTCTGTGGCTTCTCGCAGCTTCTCCCCCACCTCTATTCCTCCCCCCCCCCGGCAACTCCTGAGTCTTGGCTTATTTTGGAAAAGGGGGTTGGGTATTTAAAAGTGCCTGCCACACCTGGTGTAGTACCAAGAGAATCATTTAAGAGAAAACATCAAAGGCTAATTCATGTCTCTCTCTCCCCCCCCCTGCCCCCGGACACAGTACTGTCTCCTACATCCCTTAATGTCCTTGAAACAAATGCAATATGACAGCCTAAATGCCAAGCTGTGTATTCTGAGCTGCAGACTGTGTGATGTTAGCTTGATGGCCCTTCAGGACTGTAAAATGAACATGGGAACCTGCCTTGCACTGAATCAAACCATTGGACCATCTAGCTCTAGTGATCTACACACCAACTGGCAGCAGCTCTACAGGGCCCACCTGGAGATGCCAGTGACTGAATAAGGCACCTTCTGCATGAAAGGTACCACTGAGCTTTGGGCCTTCCCTAGCAGCAGCAGGGTGTGGGGGGGTCTAGATAGGGGAAGTTCCCAGCCCCACCTGGAAATGCCAGGGATTGAACAAGGAACCTTCTGTATGTGAAACTGATGTTCTGCCATTGAGGTATGGTCCTTCTCCCAGTCAGCCTTCCCCTTGTCTGGAGAGGGCAATTTGCAGAGGAAAAGAGACAATGTAGAGTGCTGAACTATTCCTCTGAAAGCCAGTTTCCCCCCTGAAACCTATTCCCCAATTGCTTTCTCCCCCAATAGTTTTCTATCCCCTCTTGCCTAGAACATCCATATCCAACCTTTCAGCCAGTTAACTCCATTTATAACCCACCTTTCCTCTCAATAATTCAAAGTGGCGAACATGGTTTCTGCCCTCTTTCCCTCCATATTTTCACAACAACTCTGAAAGGTAGGTTAAGAAATAGTGACAGGTACCATGTCATTCTGTAAGCTTCATGGCTGAATGTGGATTTGAACTCTGGCCTTGCAGGTTTCATTCTGACAGTCTAACCACTACAGCAGACCACTTGCATTGTATTAATACACCGCTTTGGTGTATTAAACGAAAGAGAGAACACCTGACACCATGTAAACTGTAAGCATTAGTAAACACAGTACACACACAGAGAGATGTTCAGATACACCCCACTGATCTTTAGGGGGTGGTATTCACCCCAGCCTTCCAAAAGTGTTGACTAGGCCACACCTTCTGCCAAGCCTGAATTAAAACCAGCAGTGTTTTTTAATGATGATGATGATGATGATGCTTGGAAATGAACTGGCAGCCAATGGTTTGATGAGACATGTTATGTTCAGCCTGTTCTAGTAAGCCATTCAATTTGGTCCAATTGTCATTTTGGAGTAGTCTGCAAAGGCATAACAAATTAATTTGTGAAGTGAACATACATCCAGAAAACAAGATATGGATAAAGGGTAAGATTTTTCAAGGAAAGGGTGAATTTTGTGCCCTTCAAACAGAGCTGATCCAAGACATTTTGCTGCCTGAGGAGACTGATGGTGCTTCTACATGCAGAAACTGACTAATTGTGACACACACAACTCTGTCCTTTACTAAGAGGGGAATGCTGCTCCCCCCCCCCACATCTGTTGCTGAGAAAGTTGCCTCAGTCTGGGGCCAAACCTATCTCCAAAATACACTGAAATGAAGAGGGAGCTATATGTGAATTCGGTGTTATGGGTAGCTTGGCCTTAAGCTAGCTGGGGAATTTTATTTGCTCGGTAAACTTCCTGCTGTTATTATGAATAATATATTCCCCCACAATGGATGGAGATGATGTAGCAGTTACTGATGTGGCAACTTCCACCAAAGATCCTGCTTTGTGAAAGAGCATCTTCCCTTCCTGCCACCTAAGAACCCAACAGGGGGAAAGCGTGGGGAAAGCACATCTAGACCAGTAAGGGCAAGAGGGACGGGAAAAGAAGAGACGGATTAAAATAAAAGATTAGATTTATGCTCAAGACTTAAGGTTTAATAATGCAACAGAAAATCAATATTTAATAAAGCAAATGATGGAGAAAAACATTGAACGGCAGATGAGGCTGGTGCACCGTTTTCAAACATGTAGCTCCCAGAGGAGGCAGAGTTGGCAGCACAGATCCGATACCAGACGGTCCTGAAGGGCTGGCACACAGCAGGAATTTGGGTCTCATTGATTCCAATTTTGGGTATCCAGAGATCTTTTTAAATTAAAGAACAGGCAGAGAATTGCAATCACAGAGCTTCTTTTATAGAAAGCTTCTGGACACTGTAATCAGTAATGATGGGTGCCTGGGAGAGTCCCATGAGTGAAACAGCAGGTCAGGATCAGAAGGCAATGGCAGGGCTGCTTTGATAGCCAGCACCAACCAGGCAGAGGTGCTTTAGATTGGTAACTTCAAGTGGAGAGAGGTGTTGTGATGCTCAGGTCCTGCTTGCTGGTTTCCCACAGGCATCTGGTTGAACACTGTGAGATGTGGATGCTGGACTTGATGGGCCTTTGACCTGATCCAACAGGGCTCTTTGTATGTCCTTATAGTTGGAAATGTCAGAAGACTGGGGCAGTCAGTGGTCAGGAGTCATAGAACTGGAGGAAGAGCAATGGCCATCCAGTCTACTCAACAGGATCTGGTGCCTACCAAACTCTCCCCTGTTCAGTTATCCAACTCAGACTGCACTGTGTCTTAAACAAGCTAAGTCTGGAACTCCTTATTTGCCTTAGGCATTTGTAGATTTGGAATGTTTGCTGCCAGTTCACTAGCATCGTTCTCAAGGCACAAGCACTCTGAGATGGAGGCGTAGCTCCTGTTTCTGCTGCTGTTGCTGTCCCTTTTCCCTCTGAGAGGTGGTGGCCACAACAGAAAGGTCTCCCCGATTTGAACTGTCTTGGCCCAGTAGCCAATTGGCATCCAATGCCTTTAAAAAGGTTTATGATTTATTTGTGATAGGGAGCTCCACCTAGCAACCTAACCATGGCACTCTGCACAAGCTGCAGCTTCACAGGCAGCCCGACACAGAACATAATACAGTAATCTATTCTCCAGCTCCAGGGCACCTGAAGCAATCTGCTTCACCCTGTTGCATGGCAGGGCTGGCCTCACCTAGCAAACCTTAAGGAGCTGCCCGAAGCTCTGACACATCATAACAAACTTTCGGAAACTCTCTTAATCCACCCCTTTTGACTCATCCAGCTCACCATTATCAGCTATGAGTAGCATTAGCTCTCCTAGGTGTTAGGCAGGTCTCTCCCAGCCATGTTACCTGTGACTCCTTTGTTAAAAATAAAAATAAATGGAGATGTGGAGACTTTTTGCATGTCACCATTTGCTCTACCACCAAGCTCCAAGGCACTTTTTCATGCTGTGCCTCTCCTCATGCTCTGGCTATGACTGAAGAAGAAAATCAGCAAATACCGGCCAGTGAGGTTTAATAAAGAAGAGAAATATATATACAAACACACACAGAGGGGGGAAAACCCAGATGCTGGTGAGAGATTAGCAGCAGCAACAACTCCCTCCCCTGGAGGCTGCTGCAAACTGCATTTGACAAGGAGAACGGATGCGACTCAGCACTGGCAGCAGCACTATTACCCTTTGCTGCCAAAGTCTCCTCCATCCCACTGGTTTGTTATGTGTGACAAACTGTATTATGCAAGCGCAAGGGGGAAATTCAGTAGTTTATGATTAAGTGAGCTTCTTCTACAGCTCAAGTGAGATGGAGGCTTGCGATTTTGTGCAGCCAGTCATTCCTCAGGCTTCAGCACTGATTCAGCGCAGTCGTGTACGGATGTGTGTTTTAAAACTGATATTGCTCAAGCTGCATTGACGCAGGGCACATGACGCAGGGCAGGTCCAAGCACACTGATGCATCCCTCCATCTATCACCATGTCCAGGAGGACTTCCATGTTGGAATGGTGCATAAAAGGGAGAATCTCGCTGAAAGCATTCCTTCCAACATTCCTCCGATGAAAATGGGGCATTTCCTAAGGAAAAGTGGGACATTCCGGGATCAAATCAGAAACCGGGATGGCATCTCTAAATCAGGGATATCCCTGGAAAATAGGGACACTGTGAAAGAAGTGTCACCCCCCTACATACATACATTTATTCAAATAATCATGATAATAACCATCCATATGATATAGTAATATTGCACAAGTATATTCAAAAAATATTATTTTGCAAAATAGTATCTGACTTATTCAGGTGTGTGACTGTTGCAGAGAGAAAGAAGGGAAGTTGAAGAAGGCATCCCAATCCACTGACCCAAAGGTGGGCTTCTGGGAGTGGTTTGGTGCAGGGATACCAAAGAAAGATGTCTAAACACTGGAGTGATCAATCTAGAGCTTTAGTATAAGGAGGAGCAAACTTACAGTAAGTCTTCCTGCTGGATCCCACTTCTGGGATGGACACTACAACAGGGAGAGGTTGTCATGCTGAGCAAACGTTTGCACATTCTGTATACACAGAGTAACATAAATCAGTTGGGCCAGACTGCCATCAATTCACCAGTTCATCAACTCAGAGCTTACAGATAGCTCCCCACTCTGGGCCAAGAGACCAGCATCCCAAGGTCCACAGATAAGTGCAGCATCAAAGCAAGTCAATTAGCATATATCAAAGCAAGTGAATATAAACATATATGAGTTCATTCTTGTGAAAACTCCCAATTAGTTTTGGGAAAAGATGGCGCTTGCAGGCCTGCCAGAACATTTCATCTTTGGTTCAACACAGCTGGACAAAATATCCCCTTGCTTGTAATGTTGGGAGATTTAGGACAGATAAAACACAGTACTTCTTCACACATCACATATTTATATGTATTAAATTTGTATAACATCCTACATCTCAAATGATGGAATTTAGAATCATAGAATTGTAGAGTTGGAAGGGACCCTGAGGATCATGTAATCCAATGCAGAAATCTCAGCTAAAGCATCCATGGCAGATGGCCACCCAACCTCTCCTTAAAAACCTCCAAGGAAGGAGAGTCCACAAGTTCCCGAGGGAGACCATTCCACTGTCCAACAGCTCTCACAGAATGTATTGGTGGCCAGCAACCTGTGTGGCTTTAAGGGAGGACTGGACAAACTGGCTATACTTTGCCCCCACAGTCTGAGTCAGCAATGCTTCTCAATGCTGGGAACTGCAGGAGGGGCTCCTCTGCTGGGTCCTGGTTGCAGGCTTCACGGTTGGGCATCTGGCTGGCCATTGGCCTGATTTGGCAGGATCTTCTAGTAACACTGCTTTGTGTATCTTGTCACAGCCATCCCTTGTCAGCCATAAGCAGTGTAATAAACCCTGTATAAAATATCTCTCTCTCTCTCTCTCTCTCTCTCTCTCTCTCTCTCTCTCTCACACACACACACACACACACACACACACGTCTTATCAGTATTCCAGGCCAGGAACACCACAGAACGGCCATTGCCACCCCAGCTTTCTGTACTTTCTGTCTCCTCCCTTCCCCAACCTCAGGCTAGGTAATTGCTAATTAATAATAACACTTAGCACTTTCCATTTTCAAAGCACTTTGCAGATATTAGATAATTAAACCTGCTGTGAGTCGGGCCAAGATTATTATCACCAATGCACAGATGTTGATTGCCAGAGTGTAAAAGTGACTTGGCTGTGGGGTGTGTGTGTGTGTGTGCGTGTGTGAAATGGAGGGTCAACATTGAAGGCTGCCTGTGATGTCTGACCACCCAGTGCTGGGCTGGTGCCATACCACTTAGGCAAATCTTAGCAAAAAAATGCAAAGGAATTTTAATTGCAAAACTTACACCACCACTCCCTGGCTCTCTTGCAGATCTTTTTCTGTTGAAGATCCTTAGCTAGTCTTAAATTTGATCAGGAAGAAATTCTACTATGTAGAATGAACACAGGAAGTAACAACTGGGTAGTACAATTTCATCAGGAATTTAACAAGAATATCATGACATGGGTGTCCCATTTGATGTCATTCTATGTGTCACAACCAATTCTTCAGCAGTGGATGACGTGGGGGGATGACAGTGATCACTTGATCTCCAAGGGCCTTCTGGTACTTCCCTTACCATGAGAAGTTAAGTTACCAGGAACCAGGCAGAGGGCCTTCTCGGCAGTGGCACCCTCCCATCAGATGTCAAGGAGATAAAGAACTACATAACTTTTAGACGACATCTGAGGGCAGCCTTGTAATGGGAAATTTTTAATGTTTGATGTTTTATTATGTTTTTATGTGTTGGAAGCTGCCCAGAGTGGCTGGGGAAGGATATAAATGTTTATTTGTTATTTGTTGTTGTTGTTGTTGTTGTTGTTGTTGTTGTTGTTGTTGTTATACCTCAGTGCTGAAGGAGTAGCCATTTAGAGTGGCACAGGGTTCATGAGGGCTGATGCTGACCTTTCCCCCTGACCCCTCCACTAGCTTGCCCTTCATAGCACATGACATGTATCTTGGAGTTGCACAGCCAGACACATACCACAAACCCGTTAAGATGAAAGAATGAACAGAACAACAGCTTATACTCTGCTAAGAAGTGTGATGTGCAAATCCAACAGAGGCAGCGTTATCAAAAGAGGCACACCCTCAGGATGTGCTCTGTCCTGTTACTGCAGGAGAAGACAACTTAAATGAAAGATATCAGTTTCGTCTCCAGGGAGATTCTCAAATGTGGCAGCACCAGCATCAATGTGTGTTACGTGCAGTGGGTGGTTTGAATGCATACCTAACAGCTCAGTGCCTTACAAGAAGAGAGCACCCAAAAATTGTTTTGATGGAAGATTCAGAACAGGGAAAATGAAGCACTTCTTTTCATTTGGACTTTAGCTGTGATTCCTGTACTGCAAACTACAGTTCTATGGTTTTTGCAGTGCATAGTTAAACTCTGGAACTCACTTCTTCAAGGGCCACCAATTTGGATGGCTTAAAAAGAGGATTAGACACATTCATGGAAAAATAAGGGCATCAATGTCTACTAGTCACTTTGTTCTGTCTCCATGCCTGTAACTACCACTCGTTGGGAGTCACAAGTAGGGAGAGCATGGCGCCAGCTTGTGGGATTCCCGGAGGCATCTGCTTGGGCATGGTAGGAAAAGGATGGGGCCTTTAGCCTGATCCAGTAGCCTATGCTTTGGGTATCCTGTTGCTTCTTTTTTTTGGGGGGGGGAGGGTTTTTAATGTGGTACTATGAAAAGGATAAGGGACACGGGTGGCACTGTGGGTTAAACCACAGAGCCTAGGACTTGCTGATCAGAAGGTCGGCGGTTCAAATCCCCGTGACGGGGTGAGCTCCCATTGCTCGGTCCCTGCTCCTGCCAACCTAGCAGTTCAAAAGCACGTCAATAGGTACCGCTCCGGCGGGAAGGTAAACGACGTTTCCGTGCACTGCTCTCATTTGCCAGAAGTGACTTAGTCATGCTGGCCACATGACCCGGAAGCTGTACGCCGGCTCCCTCGGCCAATAAAGCAAGATGAGTGCCACAACCTCAGGGTCGGTCACGACTGGACCTAATGGTCAGGGGTCCCTTTACCTTTACCTTATGCCCTATGGTCAAGCATGAAGCTTGGAAGAGTCCTAGCCACTCCACGGAATGGAGGTCCTTGTTAGGGTGCAAGTTGGAAACAGAAATTGCAGATGAATGGAGGTTGGGGAGAGCTAAGGGCAAGAAGGCATGGGGCAGGAAAGCAGACCAGGCAGAATACTAATGTAAGAATTGCTTCCTGGAACAGGCCGATCACCCATCTAGTTGAGCCTCCTTTTCTCACAGTGGCCAACCAGATGCCTGTGGCAGTGGCATAGCGTGGGGGGTGCAGGGGGGGCCGGCCGCACCGGGCGCAACATCTGGGGGTTAGGGTTAGGGGGCGCAAATTACTTGCCTTGCCCCGGGTGCTGACAACCCATGCTACGCCACTGGTCTGTGGGAAAACTGCTAGCCAGACCTGAGCACAAGAGCAACTCTCCACTCCTGTGGTTTCCAGCAATAGATATTCAAAGACATAATAAAAGACCCCATATGTGACAGATACTTATTTCCCCTTTGGCTTCTGTCATGCTTTCAGGGAAAGCTGCTTGCAGCATCTCCTGTTCAATGGATGCAATTTTTTTGTCCTCCCTCCCTCTCCCCAGCTTTGTATAGAGACGCAGAGGGGGCTTCAAATAGCAGGAACAGCAGCAGGGGCTCGCAAAGGCAGAAGGATGAAGTCAGCAACTGCCAGGGACCCAGAAATTACATAGGTTAAGCTGAAAAGATGGGAGGCAGCAGGTGAAGGTGGCGCTGCTCAACATGGGGACATCTGTGGGAAGTCATTCAGAAAACTGACTTAGACAGCTGATACCGAATCTCTCTCGGAAGTGCACAAGCAGCCATCAGATGAAGGCACTTGGTTTTTACAACAGATAGTGGATTCAAAGATGCAAAGTGAGGAGAGAGAAGACAGTGCGGGGATGTCCATTGCTAATTTCTGCAAATAATTAAATAAATATCCAACTGCCTCAGCAGAATTCATGGCAAATTGAAGATTCCTACTTAGGCAGAGCATCAAAGGAATTCTGAGGGTTGCCAAATTATTATTATTATTTTATAAAAAAAAACCCAAACCCAATAACTTAAAATCTTCCAAAATGTCATTCTAGAAAAGAGTTGTTAATGCCAAAACAATCACCTTAAATCAGAGAGGAAATCCAAAAACCATAGCAAGCCACAAAGCCCAACAAGTTCCACAAATTCAAACAACCACATTTAAACACAGCATAATGCTGACGTTAAAAGCACCAGGTTAAATATATATATATATATTTACCTGGTGCTGAAAATGCACTCCGTGGGTGGGAGATGAGACTCTTTGGGGTAAAGCTTCCCCAAGCAGCACATTCCTTCAAAACCATGGTTTGAATTATTCCCTGAACTGGAACTGTGAGGTGAGGCCTGTTTGTCCAACACTTTGCTTATTATGAGCAGTATAACCACATGAACCAGAATGAGGAAGTTATTCTCTACCTTAAAAAGACAACAACCAGAAAACACAGTAGGTCTACGCTTGAGCTGTTCTCCCTGAAAATTTTGCACTTTGTGGGAATAGTGAGTAGTCTGAAGCAATACAGTCCAATTCCCTACCTAATTCTGTCTCATGAGTATGATGCTGCCTTCAGCCAAATTACACCACTGGTCCTTTCAAGACAGTATTGCCTACTTTTTCACTGGAGATACAGGGATTTGAACTCAGGACCTCCTACATCCATGTGCCACATGATGATCCCACAGGAGCAAAGCATCACAAATGTTACGAAATGAAAATATATATTTAAAATTAACAGAGGTAATGAAAAGAGAAATTGACTCATTGTGTGCACCACAAGAAATCTGCAATATCTACAGAGCACACACCATGCCAGGGGAAGCCCCTCAGAGATGTACGACTAACTCTGCCCTTCAGCAACTGTGTCTGCTGCGCTGCACACAAGATGGAGCCTGCCTCTCGCTTGCTTCTGCTTCATCCTATTTCAGCAAGTGGCTAAGATTTTAGAGTTTTGTCTCTTCACCTGAGCGGCACAGTTGTGCCACCAAAGCAGACAGGTAATTAACTATCAAACAATGGCCAGGATTTAGAGATTAACTCAGGGCACAGAAGGAGTGGGAAAACTCATTTGGAGCAAACAAAAGGGGCGGGGTGATTAGTTTCCTCGGCCACAAAGGAAAGATCCAGATAGGGTCAGGGCCAGGGAAACCGATAAGAAGCCAGAAAGCACAAATATCCTCCCAGGTTCTTTTCCTTTTTTTATGCACCCCTCCCCTTACCAGCATCTCATGCTAGAATTCCACAATTTTCTATCATGCAAATTCTCGTGTCTAAGTGAGATTAAACTCCAGCGGGTGCCCAGAGTCCTTCACAAAGTCCATTTCCAGCCCTGAGATAAGGCGGACTTCCTTTAATGTATCTCACAAGGCACAGAGAACGTGTTGGGGAGCATTACAAATACAAATACAATCGTGTCTCCTTTTGTTTCTATTCTATTGACCCTGGGAACAGCCTTCCTTGCATCCTAAACATTCTGCAGGTGGAGGGTGGGGGGAAACTACCCAAGAAGAGCGCATACGCCTTTTTCAAGCTCAGAATCCAGTAACTGGTGAATTTGGGGGACTCTGTATTTTGCTTATTCTCTGCTTGCTGTGAATTGGTTGTCTCAGCTGCATCAGGGAAGTAGGATCAGGTCTAAGGATGCCAACACAGGCAGACTGTCGACAAGCAAATGTGCAAGTAAAGGAGGAGCCAATCATCATAGGATTGTAGGGCTGGAAGGGACTCCAAGGGTCATCTAGCCCAACTGCTAGCAATGTAGGAATGACAGCTAAAACATCCCTGACAGGTGGTCATCCAATGTCTGTTTAAAAATCTCCAACAAAGGAGAGCTCACCCACCTTCCAAGGTAGTCCATTCCACTGTCAAACAGCTCTTAGTCTCCTAAAATTCGGAATTTCCTTGCTTGTAATTTGAATCAATTGGTTCATTGAATCCACTTAAACAACAATCACTGCTCCAAGCAGTTTGTTTTGTTGGAGACCCTATTTGTCTATCTCAATAGCATTTGTGCCCCATTAGTTTTCTATACAACTCCCTCTCTCCCTCCCTGACTTTCCCCCCCTCCAGAAATCCCTTGGCTGCTCACTCCTCCTTCCTGTCAAAAACGTACTGCTTCATCTGTACTTAGGTTCTGTGTGACACTTTTGCAAGACAAACTGACCTCCACATCCTTTGCAAAAGTTCTACTCTTCCAGACTTATGTATATTACTGATGCAATATCATGGGGTTGTTGTAAATATTCTGTGACATCATGCATGAAGCACAGCCAATGGCTGAAGGGCATAGCCAGTTGCTATCCCTGAAATGGAACAACCTAAAAAGGCAGAATGTGCCAGCATGGGAGGGGGGTGCTTTGAGGGTCACCAATGTGGGGAAGGTGCCACCCCCTGAGACCTTGCTTATGCCCCAAGCCTGGATGAATGCATGTTGTTTGATGGGTGAATATGGAAAGGTGGTTATTGGCCGCTGGTGCCCCAGATAATGGAGGGCACCAGGGCCCTTTGGATGACAGCCAAGGTCTGCACTACCCCAGGTGAGAGGTGGGCTGGGGTCCTTGGATGCTAGAATATTAAGGCTGCGTTCAGACAGCATTTTGTTCCATTTCCCCAACATTTCCTTACCTGATAATTTCTGCATTTTATGTGATCTTCCACAAGATTTAAAAGCTACTTCTGGAAATCTAGCAGAATCTAGTTTAGTGCTCATTTCCATGTTAATTCCTTTTAGAAACCCTCAATAATCCAGAAAGCTGGGGGAATCTTTGTGCTATAATTTCCCCAACATTTTCATGAATCATGCCATGTGATGAAATTTGGTCTCAAGACATTTGGGATAAGTAACAGCTAACTGGCTGGAAAGAATTTTCTTGATGTAATATAGAGCCTTTTACTCTTGGTACTCCTTGGTACAAATTATTGCAGGAATAAATAATAATAATAATAATCACAGATTAGTGTGGAACAGGGCAGATAAGACTTGTGGATAGACACATGCAAAACTGACATGGACCAGAAAGAGACAAAAACTTCTTTCTACCTGTGCCCCAAGGTAACTGGATACAGGATTGCTGTCTTAGTGTCTTATGAAAGTTGAAAGGGTAAAATCATGTGACATGTTCACCCAGCTACGTTGGCAGAATTTCTATCAGTCCTTCCATCACTGGGACTCTAAAGAAAATAGGATGGATACATATACAGGGGAAGAACTCCCTGTCCTTGGAGCCTCATCCCCAGAGGAAATGCTGCAAGCCCCAGGGCAGAATTTAATTGCTTGTTGAGGGTCCCCCTCATTATCTCACTTGCAGGAATTTGCCCAAAGGCCCTTTCCTATCCCTGAGGGAAGGATGCTACGGAGAGCTCTGTGGAATGGATCCCCATTACCTTTCTGCCTTTTGCTTTAGGTGCGTGGCCACCTGGGCCCATAATTTGCCTTCAATGGCTCCACATAGTATGCTGGAAGTCAATTCCATACAGACAGGTGGTTAACCTCAGCACTTTGCCCACCCCTAACAAATAAAATAAAATAAAAAAGCAAGAGGCAATGAAGATGAAAAAGCATTTCCATGATCAAAATGAGCTTTCAGAAGATGAACAAGGCCTTGAAAAAGACTTGGGCTGGTTGGATGAAGAAATGGGTGGGAGCTGGCCACAGCCTTGACTCTCCAAGACCAGGTGAATTACATCATGGATGGCCATCTGTCATGGATGCTTTAGCTGAGATTCCAGCATTGCAAAGGGTTGGATTAGATGACCCTTGGGGTACCAACTCTACAATTCTGTGATTCTATGTGGGTGGCACTGTGGGTTAAACCACAGAGCCTAGGGCTTGCCGATCAGAAGGTCGGCAGTTCGAATCCCCGCAATGGGGTGAGCTCCCGTTACTCTGTCCCAGCTCCTGCCAACCTAGCAGTTCGAAAGCAGGTCAAAGTGCAAGTAGAAAAATAGGTACCGCTCTGGCCGGACGGTAAACGGCATTTTCGTGCACTGCTCTGGTTCCCCAGAAGCGGCTTAGTCATGCTGGCCACATGACCTGGAAGCTGTACGCTGGCTCCCTCAGCCAATAAAGCGAGATGAGTGCCGCAACCCCAGAGTTGGCCACGGCTGGACCTAATGGTCAGGGGTCCCTTTACCGTTATGATTCTGTGGGGTGCTGAATCATCCTTCAGACATTTCAGAGCCACTGACTGCAATCTTTGAGAATTCTTGGAAAATGGGTGAGATGGCAGATGACTACAGATGGGAATTTTGCCGCAGTTTTTAGAAGAGGGCAAAAGGCAGATTTGGGCAATGACAAGCTTTTCAGTCTGATACCAATACTGGGCAAAATTCTGGATGAGATTATTAAACAGATAATCTGCGTCAGGAGCAACTGTCAGGACAGGGTACCTCCATGCAGCTGGATTGCTGGCAGTGGAAACCCCTTATAGACTGATGGAATAAATCAACTGATGATATCTGGGCTTGAGGACTGAAGATAAAGTGGATTTGTTGGGTATCGTCTTGGAGTGGGTGCATTAAATAATTTTCTACATATAGCTGACAGATGAAGAATAGCAAGTTCTCTTTTTCTCTGGCTTGCTTGCTTGCTTTTCCCTTTTTCTCTCTCTTTTTATATTTGTGTTTTTATTTAGATTAGTTTTTCATACATGATAAAAAATTGATAATCTTTATATTCTTTTTCAGACTTTAATAAAATCTATCTAAAAATGGATTGCTGGCAGGGGTGGTGCTGCTAGTTATTAGGAGGAGTGGGAAAAGTTGACAGTGTGTGGGTTCAGTCAAACCAACATTTCTACTAGTGCACCAGCAGAGTGCTGAGCTCCCTGTTCCTTGTCCTCTACCTCCCAGTAAGCAGCAGTGATGCTGCTGCCAAGAGCCCAGACACACTGAGTCACCTCTCCCCCTCCATCACTCCTGACCTGTAGGTAAATGGGCATCTAGAAAACAATGTCTTGATTACTACATGTCAGCAGGTGTTTATAATGCCAGGGCAACTTTATCTCCTATTTGGCAGTTACTAGCCTGGAAAAGGGACGTGGGTGGCGCTGTGGTCTAAACCACTGAGCCTAGGGCTTGGTGATCAGAAGGTCGGCAGTTCGAGTCCCTGCAAAGGGGTGAGCTCCCATTGCTTGGTCCCTGCTCCTGCCAACCTAGCAGTTCAAAAGCACGACAGAGTGCAAGAAGATACGTTTCCGTGCGCTGCTCTGGTTTGCCAGAAGTGGCTTAGTCATGCTGGCCACATGACCCGGAAGCTGTACGCCGGCTCCCTCAGCCAGTAAAGTGAGATGGAGCGCCGCAACTCCAGAGTCGTCCATGACTGGACCTAACGGTCAGGGGTCCCTTTACCTTTAGCCTGGAAAAGTTAATGGTCCAGGTAGTCAGGAACTCCATATATCTATTATATCTCTGATTCAGAATCACGTTTTATCAGGTCTCCCATGGCAACTTGGTTGACAAGATGGTAAAATGTGGGCGGGACAACACTATTGTTAGATGGCCGAGCAACCACACCCAACAAATGCATCTTAATGGCTCTGAGTCAAACTGGAAGAAGGTCTGCAGTGGAGTGGTTGCTTCTCAAATCTGCAGAAGACACAAAGTTGGGAGGCATATCTAACAGACTAATTGATGGAATCAATATTAAGAATAATCTTCATGGGTTGGAACATTGGATAAATGTAATGCTCTGCATTTAGAGACGGGGACACACACACATACACACGTCAATGACACAGCAAAGCACAGGCAGTGGGAAATCTGGCTTGACATTAGCCCATGTGAGCAGACTCTAAGTGTGGATTGCAAGCTGTGAGCAGCCAGCATGAGTGTTGCTGAGTTCTGTGACACTTCTCAAAAACTCAGCTCATAGCTGAAAATAGCTGGAGTGTCTCCCAAATTTGAAGACTCACAAATGGGTCTGTGGAATTGGGGGGGGCGGGGCGGTAGTAGTGTTGGTGGTGGAGAGAATTTCAGCTCAGCCATAAATGCCCGCTCATAGACATTAGAGAATCATGCGGTGCACAGCCTGTCATTTCCTACACTGCAGATGGAGAGGTATATATTTGGAAAAAGTGAAAGCATATTATCAGACAATTTTGTCCCTCTTCTAGTATATCTTTAACCAAAAAGAACAAACACCATTATTTAGAAGTGATTGCAGGACAGACTACTGAAAAATATGCTGCATCCATTAACAAGAGAACCAGGATGATGGAGTGGTTCGAGTGTCAGATGAAGACCTGGGAGTCCAGAGTTCAAATCCCTACCTGGACATGAAGCTTACTGGGCGATCTTGGGGGCCAATCACTGCATCTCAGCCTAATCTAACTCAAAGGGTGTTTCTGGGGATTAAGAGAGGAAAGGGAGGATGAAACATGTATGCTATCTTGAGCTCCATGGAGGAAAAGATCAAAGATAAGTGCAATTTAAAGAAAAGACACAGAGCAAAAACTTCAGCAATGCATAAGAGGAGGGGGATGTGCTAGGGGTGATTTTTGAAATGAACCCTGGAGTATTTTACAAGCGTCCGATTTTCCTTTGTGAACTGTTGCAGCATGTGCTTTCTTCCATACACCTGCCCACAGGACACTACCATGGCATCATCATCGTCATCATCATCATTATTTCCAATTCATAGAGTAATAACTTATTGCCTTCTTCCATATCTCCCTCAATCTGCTCAAGAGATGATAACGGTTCATTGACCAGCCTTTAAACACCCACAAACACTTGCAGAATTGCAAATACTCCAAATTCCAAATATTCACTTCCAAGAAAGTTAAGAGAGACTTCCAGGTTGGATACCAGGACACATCATGTCTTAAAATAGCAATATCCTGTAAAGCAGAAGAACCTCAGGTGTGAGGCATGAATGTGACCCTTCAAGTCTCTCTATCTGGCCCGCAAGATACTTCCCAGCCACCCTCTCTCCCCAGGCCACACAACTCACTGGTGCTTCTTCACAGCCTCCTTCCCAATCTTTGAGAGATTTTGCCTGGGTGGATTGGGTCCTTGAACTCTGATCATTTTTCTTACTTGCCTGGATGGAGGATAGAGACCAGACTCCCCGTAGCTCCCTATTTTCCAGGGACAGAAGATTTACAGAAGCCATCCTGGTTTCTGATTTGGTCCCAGAATGTCCTGCTATTACTTAGGACATCCCTATTTTCATTGGAGAAATGTTGGAGGGTATGGAGTTATGCGACCCCTGAGCCAAGGAGATAAGTAGCTATACAGTGGTACTTCAGGTTAAGAACTTAATTCATTCTGGAGGTCTGTTCTTAACCTAAAACTGTTTTTAACCTGAGGTACCGACAGAGCACAATTTCTATTCTCATCCTGAAGCAAAGTTCTTAACCCAAGGTACTATTTCTGGGTTAGCGGAGTCTGTAACCTGAAGCGTCTGTAACCTGAAGCATCTGTAACCCGAGGTACCACTGTACAACCTTTAGAAGACATCTGAAGGCAACCCTGTATAGGTAAGTTTTTTAAAAGTGTTTTCTTATGTTTTTATATATGTCGGAAGCCACCCAGAGTGGCTGGGGGAACCCAGTCAGATGGGTGGGGTATAAATAATACAATTACTACTACTACTACTACGGAATAAGATGTCCCTGTTTTCACTGGAGAAAAGTTGGAGGGTATGTAGAGAGGGGTGTGTGAATTTTTGTAGAAAATATCCAACTGTACAAAAATAAAAGTTATGTTAGTTTCTCCATCCACTTTTGCCTCTGGCCCTGTCCATGACTGGCAGGTGTCCCAGAGAAGATTGCCCAGAAGGCAATACAGCCTGCAAAAGCTTCCCTATGCGAGCTGTAAATCTTTAACTGCCATTATGTATTCCCTTCTTGAGGAAACCAGATGTCTTCCTTCCAGAAAACAGGATGAAATGAAGAGAAAACAACCACTGCAAACAGGCAGGATTGATTTTAAATACCAGAAGATATCAAGGGCTGGGGTCAGGAAACAAGGCACCCGCTTGAGGATGGATCCAATATAATTACACCTCCTCAGCTGCTTGATTGCAGCTTCAACATTTCCCCCCCCCTCCATGTGATTGACTTTGATTTAAGAAATCTGGACAGGTAATAAAAGTTTGCAAGATAAACAGAAAATGCATCCCTCTTTTTTATTTTTGGTTGTTTCATGGGCAGTGGAGATGGCGAAGGGAGGGGAGCGCCAGCTCTATTTATTTTTCCTTGATTGCTTTAAGAGGAAGAAAAAGAAGAGAAAAAGAGTCCTGGAATTTATTCTTTATTTTTTTTATTTTTGGTCTCCTATTCATTAGTCTGTCAATAACGCTCAGCCCCAACATATCGACAGCGGATTAGCTCAGGTCGGCTTGGTGTACAAGACCAATGCCTTTCTTAACCCAGCTTGTTTCCAAATCAATACACCCATCAGCATTTGAAAATTAGCCCAGGATGAGATTCCAATAGTCAAGCTACTGTGTCATGCTAAGATGGCTTCCAGCCAAATCCTAGAGAGATGGCTGATGGCAAATGGATTAGAATCCCCCGCAACATTAATTCTTGCCCAGTAGCCCCACTAGTGCACTAAGAGTGCAGCAATTCACAGACATCACACGTTCCCCTCACTCCCCAGCAAGGATGGGGGAGAAATGCAATTGAGTTGCCATTTAAAGGCGAACCAACCTAATTCACACTTTCTGAATCAATAGATGAATTGAAAACCAGCCGCCCTTCAAAATTTGCACTTCAACAGATTTTTGCAATGCAGCAAACATGCATATCCTAGGGTAAGATGTGCATGCATTAGTGCAAATAACATATGAAAATGCACAATAATGGTTGGAATTGCTTTGCAGAAATGTGCATATATTAGGCAAAATTGTGTACTATTAGGTGTACATCTTAAGAGAAATTTGCACCAAAATGCTAATGGATTTTCAGAAGGATTTCTATTTTTAAAATAATCACCAACTGTGTTAATGTGGAGAACTGAACCTACAATGGAAGAATAAGAAACTAAAATGGACAGATCCCCACACCCCTCTCTCACACTCACACATTTTTTTTCAGCCTGCACAATCCAAGCCACCATGTATTTTGCACAGTCAAAATTAAGAGCAGCAAAACTAAGGGGTAGGGAAGTAAAACATGAAGTCTTGTGTGTGAGAGAGCGAAGATATTACATGAGTTGATTATTCTTCATGATTTTTATGTTTTCACACCTTCAAGAGCACTTGTTCCAGCATGAGGACTAGAAACTCACGTTTCGCGCAAAACCCTCAGGCTTCCCTGAGCCCCTACCTTGCACGATGAGATGGACCCGTGATGTCTTGGGATGATTGTCCGTCTGCACGGAGCAGGTGTAGGGCCCCTCATCGTACACGTCCACCTCGTTTATCCGGATGGCGTAGTCAGTCTTGGTGTTGGCGATTAGCTCCACTCGCGGATCCAAACACCACTTGTCATTGCCAGCATAGAGAATGCTGCTGCGGTTGAGCCAGGCTACCCGGGTCACTCGGTTATCCACAATGCACCTGGATTCAGAAAGAGAAAGGGGCAGAAATGGTCATCACCAGCATGTGGGCCTTTTGAGAGGCTATTTTATATGATTTCCAACACTGTGCCTTTCCCCCCTTCCCTTCTCTCCTTTTTTTAGCTTTGCTGCGAGAAGCATTTTCTCAGAGCCGGCACCTCCGTTCTCCCAAGAGGGAGATGTCAGCACTTTACTTGGATCCAAGGGCTGCACTCTGGACATCTTCCTCCATCTAAAAATTTTAACCTTAACCCACAGATCCATTCTGGCACTCCTCCAAAGGAAAGAATATCAATTATTTCAGAGGCACACACCTTCAAGCTCTTGTTAAGCTGCCCCTTTGGTACCCAGAAACCATTTTCAAGGAAGATCGCCCACCCTTCCCTGGCCATCTCAAAGCCTCCAGTCCATTCCCTTAATTTTCCCCATGCATGGTCACTGCCAGCATCCGCCACTAACTTCTCTGCAGTTCTTGCTTCTTCGAAAGTTCATGCAACTTTCCCCTGAACTTTTTGTTCTGTACAACTTAGACTCCAAACATCTGAAAGAAAACCTCCATTCCCACCAACCCTCTCTAGTGCTAAGATCAGAAGGGAGAGGGGGATGTAATCTTGGTTGTTCCACCACCCTCAGAAGTGCAGGGAATGGTGGGTTGGGAGAGGGCTTTTTCTGTGTCCCCCTCCAATTGTGGAACCTCCTCCCCTCAGAGGTGCATCCAGATACCTCATTGTGCAGCAGTTTCTGTATGTTAAAGATGCACCTTTGAGAGTTTTGTGGAAGCCACCTCTTATATTGGCTTTATACTGTTCTGTTCTGGTTAAGATAATTTTACTTGTGTGTGTAATATGTACAGTGAACCTGCAATTTATCTATGTGATAGCAACCTTAGATGCACAGCTAATAAATAAATAAATGGAGAGTAGAGAAAACCTGCTGCAGAAAGAGGTTTTTGAGTCTTCCACCTTGCTTACTAAGCTCTGAGAAGGTCATGCCAGGGCTTTCACGCAACTTTCTCAGAGCCCAGTAAGTGAGACATAGGACAGGTCCTGCCCTGGACAGGAAGGGATGGTCAAACGGGGTAGAGATTCAGGGGTTTTCCAGGTGTTATTCATTTTTGCTTTTGCATGTGGACCCCTGGAACTGAACCGTTGTGTAAGCTGAAGACCCACTGCATTTAAAACTGTGTATGATACTCTTGTAACCAGGGGCGGGTGAAACTGCCAATTTTGGTCCCTCTCAGTTTCTCATTTTTCCAGACTTAGTTCAGTTCTCCACATTTCCACATCAGTTTGTGATTTAAGACAAAAAAAACCCCACACAATTCCTCGTGAAAATTTATCAGCTTGGTAGTGTGAATTTATCCTCACCTACACATTCCTGAATGCAATGTTGCCTAACACATAATTCTTTGCAAAGGCATTTTGTTTGTTACGTTCACTTATATGTGAATTCATATATACATATGCACACTTCAGCCTCAGCATTTCTGTACACGTTACTTGGCTGGAGAACTGCACTGCAAAATTCAGAGAAATGTGAATTTTAAAGAATGGCTGGATTTTGGTTCGCATACCCTGCTGGATAGTACAAATTAGATAGGTGCAGCTTCAGATGTGAGCTGAATTGAATTTCTCAGACCATCCTTCATTGTAACCCACCCTTGTATCTTATGGATCTTATGGTGAAGGATAGGTAAGAAATCTCATAAATAGTTCAAAAAATCTACTATATATATTTGAAAAGTTTTCAAAATAGGTCTGCATTCTATTTACAGAAATCTAGGAAGTTACCTTATACCAAATTAGACCATTGGTCCATCTAGCTGTCTGCTCTGACTGGCAGCACCTATCCAGATTTCAGACAGGGTGTCATTCTCAGGTTTATCTGGAGATAAACCAGGGATTGAAACTGAGACCACCTGAATTTAAAGGAGATGCCCCCCCACTGAGCAATTTCCCTTACCCATCAACCCACATTTACTAGGGAGATACCCTGCTGAACTTTATGGGTTGTGCAACACAGTCCTAAGTATGTTGGGTAGATAAGACTGACAGTTCCTCAATGGCAGGGATGAGGAACCTGTGGCCCATCAGATAGTGTTGGGTTCCAGTTCCCACCAGCCCCTGCCAACATGGCCAAAGCTCAGGAATGATAGGAGTAGACTGGATAGAATAAAGACTTATTTGAAACCAAATAAGTCAGGGATGTGTATACCTGTGAAGAGATCCAAGATTTAGAACCTCAAAGCCAAAGTGAGAGGATTTGGGTCAAAATTAAGGGAGAGAAGAATAACAGAGACCTCATTGTGGGAGTTTACTATAGATCCCCAAGCCAAACGGAGGACATAGATGATGCCTTCCTGGAACAGATGGCCAAGCATGCAAAAGGAAGGGAGATAGTAGTAATGGGGGACTTCAATTACCCGGATATTTGTTGGACGTCAAACTCAGCCAAGAGCATAAGGTCAAACAGATGCCTCACTGGCCTTGCAGACAACTTCATTGTCCAGAAAGTGGGAGAAGCAACAAGAGGAACAGCCATTTTAGATCTGGTCCTAACCAATGTTGATGACCTGGTTAGTGGGGTAAATGTGGATGGATCATTAGGCGCGAGTGATCATGCTCTTCTGAAGTTTACTATACAGCGGAAAGGAGCAGCCAAGCATACTAGGACTCAATTTCTTGACTTTAAGAAAGCCGACTTCATAAAACTTAGGGAAGTGCTGGGTGAGATCCCATGGACAGCAATACTAAAAGGAAAGGGAGTTCATGATGGCTGGGAGTTTGTTAAGAGGGAGATAGTAAAAGCACAACGTCAGGCAATACCAATGAGACGGAAACATGGAAGGTGCCGTGGCTATCTAAAGAACTTTTAACTGAATTAAGATTTAAAAAGGATGTGTACAAAAAATGGAAAAGGGGGGAAACCACCAAAGAGGAATTCAAACAAATAGCCAGCACGTGTAGACACAAAGTCAGAAAAGCTAAAGCACAGAATGAACTCAGGCTTGCTAGAGAGGTTAAAAGCAACAAAAAAGGCTTCTATGGGTATGTTCGTAGCAAAAGGAAGAACAAAGAAACAGTGGGGTCACTCAGAGGAGAAGATGGTGAAATGCAAACAGGGGACACAGAAAGGGCTGAACTCCTCAATGCCTTCTTTGCCTCAGTCTTCTCCGATAAAGAAAACAATGCCCGACCTGAAGAATTTGGAGCAAATGATTCAGCAAAGGAAACACAGCCCAGAATAACTAAGGAGATAGTACAAGAATATTTGGCTAGTTTAGATGTATTCAAGTCTCCAGGGCCAGATGAACTGCATCCAAGAGTATTAAAAGAACTGGCAGATGTGATCTCAGAACCACTGGCAGTCATCTTTGAGAATTCCTGGAGAACAGGCGAAGTCCCGGCAGACTGGAGGAGGGCAAATGTTGTCCCTATTTTCAAAAAGGGGAAAAGAGAGGACCCAAATAATTACCGCCCAGTCAGTCTGACATCAATAGCAGGGAAGATTCTGGAGCAGATCATTAAGCAAACAGTCTGTAAGCACCTAGAAAGGAATGCTGTGATCACCAATAGTCAGCATGGATTTCTGAAAAATAAGTCATGTCAGACTAACCTGATCTCGTTTTTTGACAGAATTACAAGCCTGGTAGATGAAGGGAACGCAGTGGATGTAGCCTACCTTGATTTCAGCAAGGCATTTGACAAGGTGCCCCATGATATTCTTGTAAAGAAGCTGGTAAAATGCGGTCTTGACTATGCTACCACTCAGTGGATTTGTAACTGGCTGACTGACCGAACCCAAAGGGTGCTCATCAATGGTTCCTCTTCATCCTGGAGAAGAGTGACTAGTGGGGTGCCACAGGGTTCTGTCTTGGGCCCGGTCTTATTCAACATCTTTATCAACGACTTGGATGATGGACTCAAGGGCATCCTGATCAAATTTGCAGATGACACCAAACTGGGAGGGGTGGCTAACACCCCAGAGGACAGGATCACACTTCAAAACGACCTTGACAGATTAGAGAACTGGGCAAAAACAAACAAGATGAATTTTAACAGGGAGAAATGTAAAGTATTGCACTTGGGCAAAAAAAATGAGAGGCACAAATACAAGATGGGTGACACCTGGCTTGAGAGCAGTACATGTGAAAAGGATCTAGGAGTCTTGGTTGACCACAAACTTGACATGAGCCAACAGTGTGACGCGGCAGCTAAAAAAGCCAATGCAATTCTGGGCTGCATCAATAGGAGTATAGCATCTAGATCAAGGGAAGTAATAGTGCCACTGTATTCTGCTCTGGTCAGACCTCACCTGGAGTACTGTGTCCAGTTCTGGGCACCACAGTTCAAGAAGGACACTGACAAACTGGAACGTGTCCAGAGGAGGGCAACCAAAATGGTCAAAGGCCTGGAAACGATGCCTTATGAGGAACGGCTTAGGGAGCTGGGCATGTTTAGCCTGGAGAAGAGGAGGTTAAGGGGTGATATGATAGCCATGTTCAAATATATAAAAGGATGTCACATAGAGGAGGGAGAAAGGTTGTTTTCTGCTGCTCCAGAGAAGCGGACACGGAGCAATGGATCCAAACTACAAGAAAGAAGATTCCACCTAAACATTAGGAAGAACTTCCTGACAGTAAGAGCTGTTCGACAGTGGAATTTGCTGCCAAGGAGTGTGGTGGAGTCTCCTACTTTGGAGGTCTTTAAGCAGAGGCTTGACAACCATATGTCAGGAGTGCTCTGATGGTGTTTCCTGCTTGGCAGGGGGTTGGACTCGATGGTCCTTGTGGTCTCTTCCAACTCTAGGATTCTATGATTCTATGATTCTATGACCATCCTCCTTTCCTCTGGCACTGTAGATTCAGTGCATATCGCGTCAACATAAAATATACAGAAATCTCATTTCCATACAATCCAATTAAACAACAACAATAATAAAACGTCCAGGACGTCAACATTTCCAGTGACAGTTTATTTCACGTCACTCCAAAGCACCGAGATCTGAATTGGAACTTTCATGTTCCCAATCAGAGGTGGGACTGGGGGATTTTTTTTTTGTCAATTTCCAGCTGTTTCCAGTCACATTCAATGTACTGCAATCCCCAGCACATTTTTTCCCCCAGATTTCCTCGCTTGCATATCAACCACTTTGCAACCTCATTTCATGAGCGCTTTATCTGACGCATTTTGGATTTCTCACTTGTCCTTGATCCCAAATCTTGAATGGCACTATTAAACGGAGGCAGCGCATGCCGCCAAGGCATCTCATTTTGACAGCACCACCAACCCCCCTCCAGCGAGAAAGCTGGCCGAGAAGAGGCTCCCTTTAAAGCATGCTTTATGTTTAACAGCCCTCATAACTCAGAGGAAGAGCGATGTTAAAAGGCCAATGATGGGGGATAATGTCCAAACGTAAAACCTGCTCACGCTAAAGACAGAGTGTTTGTATTCCGTCCACTGCTTACTCCATTACGTCGTCGTCGACATCTTCTTTTTTTTAACAGTGGTTGTGATACAAGCTGATTCCTGGGTTCCCAACTGATGGATCACCAAATATCACACAGATGTCACCCAACACAAGTAGAGCTAATGGACCGCACATCAGATTGCTGCAGTCAATGAACCAAGGCAAGTCCCCCACCATTTAGGAAAGAGGCACATCAACATTTCCAAGATACTACAAGGCCTTGCTTAATAGCAGTGCTTAATTGAGACTCAGCCTTGCACAGTTCCCATTATTTTCAATAGGAATGGCGCGGCACAGTGTCCTGGCAGATCACAAACCATGAACACCAAGCACAAGTACATATAAACAATACACAGATGCAGGGCTACCATAGATAGGAAGAGTGTGCATATATATATATATATATATATATATATATATATATACACACACACACACACTGCCCATTTGACTGGGTTGCCCCAGCCACTCCGGGTGGCTTGCAACATATTAAACACAGTATACAAACACAAACATCACAAACTTCCCTATATAGGACTGCTGGGGACTTGGCTAAGCAGACTCAGTGATTAAACACAGATCCGGGAAAATGAGTTCATGTGTGGGGAGCCTCTGGGGATGCAAGGAGAATATAGCAAGGAGGTGCCCTCTCAAAGTAGCAGCGATAGAATTTTTAAGGAGATATATATATATATATATATATATATATATATATATATATATATATATATATATATATATATATATGCTTTCGTAGATTTTCACGGGTACAGGAATGCAGGTTTTGGTGTCTTCGGGTGTCTTCCCGTGTAAGAGTTGGGGTGTCTAGGCGACGTTTCGACGAGGTCTCACTCGTCATCTTCAGGCTGGTGCTTTCGGCTTCTTGTTACTAGAACAGAGCAGGATCTCAGTGTTTGAGTTCCTATAAATACTGTTGAGGGGGTGTGGTATATAGCCTCCAACGTTCTGGGCAGAGAGGGAGTTCCCAGGTTAGTGTGCCTTTTCTTCTTTTGTTCATTAATTACTTGAGGGATATCTTGAGTGATTTCTTGAGTGATATTCTGAGTAGGTACTCAGTGGTATTCTGAGTAGGTACTCAGTGGTACCTCCTAAGTGGTACTCAGAATATCACTCAAGAAATCACTCAAGATATCCCTCAAGTAATTAATGAACAAAAGAAGAAAAGGCACACTAACCTGGGAACTTCCTCTCTGCCCAGAACGTTGGAGGCTATATACCACACCCCCTCAACAGTATTTATAGGAACTCAAACACTGAGATCCTGCTCTGTTCTAGTAACAAGAAGCCGAAAGCACCAGCCTGAAGATGACGAGTGAGACCTCGTCGAAACGTCGCCTAGACACCCCAACTCTTACACGGGAAGACACCCGAAGACACCAAAACCTGCATATATATATATATATATATATATATATATATATATATATATATATATATATATATATATCTCCTTAAAATGGTTCTGGAAATGAATTGACAGCTAGTGCAACAGTTTAAGAACAGGGTTTCTAGAGATGGAGAGATATGCTGTCGTTACGATATATTTCTGAGTGTGGAAGGAAAGAGGTGGGAAGTTTCTCATGCCAGCAAGAAGGATTTAAGAAAAGAAAAAAATCTCTTTCGAGTTCCCCTTCTCTCTCCCCGTCTCCTCATGCCTGACCTTTGTGAAATGCTGAGGTCTGGGGACCCGTGGACAATAATGGAGGCAGACAGTGTGTAATCCAACCATTCCCTCCATCAAATGGGCATTTAAGTGCTTTTGAAAGGCAGCGGGGCACAGGCAACGCATGACGATGCAGTGAAATAAGTGTTTTCACCCTTCACAGCGCCTGGTCACACAATCTCCCCTTATCACATGGAGACGCTCCTCAAAGCCCCAAGATGCACAGAGCCAGGATGCCCACCCCACACCGGTCACAATCTCTTCTTAAAGCTCCAGAGTCAAGCACCAACACAAGGGTTAGTTTTTACGGTCCCCAGAAGGACAGGAGCCCAAGGTTTCAGTCACTGGGATCCTCTGTGCTTCGCTTTGAGCGAAAGACATGATGCCCAGTTTAGTCTGAATGGGGACTGAGTTGCTTGATATGTTTTCATTGTCGGCTTCCTTTTCCATTTTTTGGCAAACCACATAGAAATCCTGGACAAATCAAAGGTAAAAGGTAAAGGTACCCATGCCCGTACGGGCCAGTCTTGCCAGACTATAGGGTTGTGTGCTCATCTCACTCTATAGGCCGGGAGCCAGCGCTGTCCGCAGACACTTCCGGGTCACGTGGCCAGCGTGACAAGTTGCATCTGGCAAGCCAGCGCAGCACACGGAACGCCGTTTACCTTCCCGCTGGTAAGCGGTCCCTATTTATCTACTTGCACCCGGGGGTGCTTTCGAACTGCTAGGTTGGCAGGCGCTGGGACCGAACGACGGGAGCGCACCCCGCCGCGGGGATTCGAACCGCCGACCATGAGATCGGCAAGTCTTAGGTGCCACAGCGCCACCTGTATGTAAATGCTTACATTTATTTACTTATTTCGTAAAATGTACATACTGCTTGGTTGTAAAACAACAACAAAAACCACACCTCAAAGAGGTTTACAAAAATATAAAACAATCAAATTATCATAAAACACCAACAATTTAAAGTTTCAAAACATTAAAATAACAATAGACTAAAAGCAGATTAAAACCCACATCAACTTTCTCAACATCTGGGTAGGCTTACCTAAACAAGGATGTTTTTAGAAGGTAGTGAAAAGAGTATAGTGAAAGCACATGCCTGATATCAACAGGCAGGGAGTTCCAAAGTGTAGGTGCTGCCAAACTCAAAGATGGAGCTCTTGCAAATGTGGAAGGGATATTAGGATGCACCTGTAACAGTGCCAATTCTGCCAATTGAAGCAGAGGTGAATGCATGAATACACAGGTGACAAAGAATATCATTTGATTGGACATAACTTCCTCTTAAGTCCTGGTATATGGAGACTCTCTCCAACAATGAAGAAAACACACTTTTCATATGCTCAGAGGAACAGTCATACATTTGCATTGTTAATTAATTTTATAATGAATGATTTTAGAGTGTTGTTTATGCTGTACCTTTGTACTGTTTTATTGTTGTTAGCCGCCCTGAGCCCAGCTTCGGCTGGGGAGGGCGGGACATAAATAATAATAATAATAATAATAATAATAATAATAATAATAATAATAATTTCAGTCTTTAGTTTCTTGACACTGAAAATATGCTGCCAAAGAGAGGTACTGAACAGCATTTGATGGGTGTGACGGGAGCCCTTTTTCACACAAAGTTGCCCTAGGTATGCTTTAGACTATGATGTTCTGTACCTTGGCTACAACCAGACTGCAGAATTAGGGTCCTTGCTAGTTAACTGATCCACCTGCATTCACAAGACGCAATCTTTTACATATGCAAACACTTCCAATCATCAACCTCCGGTTGTGGCAACTGGCCAAAAGGATAACATTCAGCAAAACACTGGTTGGTTTGCAATCACTGCTGTTTAAAAAGGGACAGGCAGGAAATGCATCAAGAACCCTGACACGTCGCAAACCCTTCTTGAGAACAATCATGCCTAATTTCAAGGGGAGGTGTCTTTTTTTGCATTTTGTGTGTTCCAAGTGGGGCCACAACACCAAATGCACCAGCTACAGAAGGTTGCAGGGTCTGCTTCCTTCTCTTTCTCTCTCTCCCCCCGTTTCCTCACCTCCCCCTTTTATTTTTGGCTCACTCCTGCCGGCTCAAATCCTGCTGTCAGCTTCCATGCAGCATACAAATCCCATTTCTTCCAGCAGGACTTAGCTGTGCATTAAACTGGGTGCAGGATTCCAGCTCCCCTTAACCACCTTATGCACGCAAATCTTTCCACGAGCACCGTTGGCGCACCCGCTTGCGTTCCTCCACTTCAAGGCTGCCGCTGCCTGATCCTTGCCTTTCCTGACAGGATGAGCTCAAAACAGCTCAACGAGTACTGTGCCTCTCGCCTCGCTCCCCAATCCCCTAGACCTCACTGCCTCTGGCAGCTGTGGCGATGCAAACAACAGCAAGCTTAGAATCGGCCCTTGTTATGTTGAACTCTAGGAATCTCAAAGTCTTTTTACACACACACACACACACACACACACACGGGGGAGGGAGGCACACACTCCCATGCACAGACAAAGAGAGAGGTACAATCATAAAAAACCAAAACATCCTTCTGCAGAGCCATGGCAACGAGGAGAAAGTGAGAGAAAGGCCAACAAGTAGTGTTTTGCGTCGGGAAATAAAAGGAGAAAAGTCACTTGGAAGAGTGTCAAGTCAGTCCAGGAAGAGGAACAAAGTGTCACAGAAGACGACTCCAACAGGTCTTGCTCATTCTTTAGAAATTTCTATAGAAAGCTCCCTAACTGAACAACAGTTTTTAAGAACGAAACAATATGGTGTTACATGCTGCCCCAAACTCCAAAAAGCAAGAGACTCCAGGGATTCCAAGTACTTGCACGGGTTCAGGCTCCTGGTGTCTTGGGGATATACGGCTTTATTTTCGCATGTATACAACCTGAGCATGGGATGGAGGAGGGCCTCACAGCATTAGGTCCCCAACAGATCTTGCTTCTTCATTAGTTGCAGCTTTGGATCCAGCACAGAGCAAGCAGGTCTCTGTGTATCCAGTTTCCATTCTGCTCCTTAGCTCAGCTCTCTCACACTGCATTGGCTATTGTCCTTTTATCTACCAGCCAGGTGAGGGGGGCACCCATTAGCCTGGAGGGCTTAACTGTAGCTCTCTCAACCTGACTCCTTCATTTGGGATGCTACTGAGGATACTTAACTGGCCTGGTATGGTCGCTGTCTCACAAAGAAACTCGTCTGACAAGTTCAACAACTGAACCCCTAATTAGATCTGAACATTCACTGGGTACATAATCCCAAGAACTGGAAGGGATTCAGGGCATCATCCAGAATAACCCCCTCCCCCGAAAAAAAACCTACAACAATACTGAAAGGCTTTGGAGGTAGCCACTCAGTTTGATCATCCAGTTTAGATATAGGTAATTTGTTCTCCCGTTCCAAAGTGCCATTCTCCGTCTGCATTCCAGTGGATCAGATGGAGTCAGTAAATGCATTCTTTTCTGTTGCTCAGTGAAGGCAGATCTGGGAATTTAGTCTAACTGGTTGTGATACCCATGTATGGCCTTAGCTGACAGGACTCAAGTGCGGGGCTCCTGTCGATCTGGGTCCTGATAGACCTACAGATCCATCACACTTAACAACTTCCATGCAGGCAGCAGTGGACCAGTTGGTACAGAATCCTACGTGGAACCTACTTATGAGTAAACATAATAAGATTGCACTGCTTTAACAAACAGCATTCACATATATTGTCTCGCCCATTTTTACAACAGCCCTGCAGGGGCAGGTCAGTATTATTAACCCCATGTTGCAGAAGGAGGGAACCAGTCTGAGGAAGTGATGGACATATAATCCTGGTAAGATCATTTTGTTTATTTTCTTACAGTGTTTTTATTCTGCCATTCAACATGCTTATATTGCACGGTGGCAGACACATTCAAAATAAAATGAAATGTACCAAAATTACCAAGAAACATAAATGTCATAAAAGCCTGACATTTCTTAAAAGCAAAAGAGTAAGCAGCAGTAGCAGAACAATAAACCACTAAAAGCAATTTGAGAACAAAACAAAACAACCCACTTTTGAAATGAAATGGGTCAAATGAAATGGTTGTAGGCTGGCACATAAATTCACAGGATGAGGGATCAGGCAGTCAAGCCTAGAGCTGGGATACCACTACTGAGAAGGCCTGGTCCAAGGTCCACAGAGCCCTGGTCAGATCGAGGTGAGTGAACCTGTCTGATTCAGTTTCCCTTTCTCACTTTTCCAAACTTAAATTCAGCTATCCCCATTTCCACACCGGTTTGTCTTAAATCTTTATGAAGATTTATCAGCAGGTTGACATTCTCCATATGTTCATCTTTTTGCAAAACAATTTCCTTCATTATAATGCCTTTGTGTATGGTATTTTCAGCAATATATGTATTTCATACAGATTTCTGCCTAGTATATGCATTTTTGGGACACATTACATGGTGGGAGAACTGTGTTGCAAAATTCGGAGAACAGCAAAGTTGAAAGTTCAAAGTTTCAGTTCACATCTTGTTTCAGAAAGTGCCAGTGTGGTAGCAGCATATAGCACAGAAGCAATCCCTGAAATACTCTGATCCAGGGAGTGAAAAATGTCAGGCCCAGATAATGATTTTGGCCTCCCAAGCTTCTCTCTCTGGCACACGGGAGTCTCTACAACACACACACACCATTTACCCAGGGTGCAACCACTACTGGTGCCACTCAGTTCCCTTGTGAGGTTTTTTTCAGGGATTTCTGCCTGGCTGGAATGTGTTCTTGAACTCTGATATTGTCTCTTGCTTCCCTGGATAGAGGGCAGAGTGAGGTATATAAGTGCCATCAGTTGTGTGCCTCTGAACTGAGTGTGGTTTTAAATCTGGAAAGGCGACACACAAATAAAATGATTGCTAATGACTGATTGAATGCCTGTTGCTGGGAATCCCAAGTGGGTAGCATTCACTCAGGTCCTGCTTGTGAGACCATCAACAACCTACCAACCATATTGCCCCTTGCAACAGACAAGTGAGGTCTTGTTGGTGGCACCATCGCCGGGAGGCTGCCTGGTTGGCACTCACCCATGACAGGGCCTTTTCTGTGTTGGTTCCCAAGTTGTAAAATGCCATTGAGGTGTGCCTGTCTCCATCATTATTAACTGTAAGGCAGAATATGAAAACAAGCTTATTTACCCAGACGTTTAGCGGCTCAATCACACTGTTCCATGCAACCCAGGGATCATCAGGTAGAAGAATGTTTTTAAACATAATTGCCTTTTGAATGTTTTTATCTGAAACCGCTTTTAGATGTTTTTTATTGTAATGGTTTTTAGAATATTTTAAATGTTTTAGAGTGCTTTTGCTTCTAGATTGTGTATCTGTTTGCCACTCCGGGCTCCTTAACAATAAATAAGCATCTGGTTGGCCACTGTGTGAACAGGATACTGGACTAGATGTGTCACTAGCCATCCAGCAGGTTCTTCTTCTGTTTATTATTATTTATACTGCCTACAAGACCAGTTGGTTAAAGTGTGGTGCTGATAATGCAAAGACTGCAGGTTCAATCCCCAGATGGGACAGCTGCATTGCAGGGGGGTTAGACTAGATGGTCATCAGAGTCTTTTCCAACTCTGCAATTCTATGATTCTAAGACACACTGGCCCAAGCCATACGCTGCTATTCCCTTCCTCACCTGAAGAGGACCCTGAGCCCTGAGCATACCCCATCTCCCTTAAGAGACCAAGCCAAACTTCAGATGCAGAATATGATCATAAGGCTCCCAGCCAAGCCTTGGCGCCTCTGACACAGAGTTCCTCATCTCCTTTCCCCTTCCTGCATACTCCCCAATTTCCCCACAAATGAATGAAGTGAGGGGGAGGGGAAAGGGAAAGGGTGGGGCACCAAATGATCAAAGTGCAAGAGATGCTTCCTCCTGGTGTGCTGTTGCCTCTTATGCAAATCACCTGCAGAACTTGGGCTATGGAACATGTTTCAAACCCAGCAGGACACAGAGGGAATGAATAATATTAATCAGGCCCGGGGAAAGAGCAAAGCAAAATTAGCCCTCTGATTGCCGTTCTCATTGCAATTCAGGAGAGGAGGTCAAAATCTTTTTTGGAGGGTGGGTGGGGAGACTACAAGCTTTCTTCAAATTGCACCAAAAAAAATGCCCCACCCTTCTTGCATCAAGTCCACAAGGCCTTGGCCACCTGTCTAGCCAGGAGTTTCCAGAGGTGAAATCCCAGCCCAGTTCCCATCATGCAATGAAAGAGAAGTTCATACCAGGCACCATCACTTCTGGGTAGCGAGCTGGGTGCTGTTTGTGCATCAATGGCTTCACTGGAATCAACAGACAGTACTGAGCTAGATGGACGAATGGTCTGACATGGGATAAGACAGCTTCCGATGTTCCACTGTGCTGAATTGTTCCATCCATTCCCTCAACACAGCCAAGGTCTCGCTGACAGGTTCTGACTTTGGTTAAGTCGCTGTAATAGCCTGCCTGCCTGCCATCTCACAGTAACCAAAGCCTTGAGAAACAAAAAACTGGCCCATGGGCACAGGTGAGGGGGGAATAGAGTCACCTGGCAGGGTGGAAGTGATCTTGCCTTTGCCCTTCACACGTCTCCTTGGTGAAAAGCTCATGGGATCTTCAACACAGCTCCCTCCTCTCCCTCTCCTGTCGTTAGACACCTCAGCACTCCCCTTTGTCCTTGCTGCGAACTTGGAAATTTAGATGAAGCTGTAAAATCCACTGACAGCTCTGTGTTGGCAGAGGCACACGGTCTTCCAGCTGATATCTGGGTGATATACAGTGATGACCCTCAGGAGCAGGTAACCGCTTCAACGCCACATGTACAAAATGAAATGCAAAAGTGGAGAGAAATGGCGCAGGGGGAATAGGGGAGGAAATGATTCAAAAAGAAAAGAAAAAGATGAGAGTGACTTATGAGTTTCCATTGCCACCCAAAGCAAACTTACAGGCAATTTCAAAGTTTTCTGTTTGGAGTAATAGTAATAATAATAAAAATTCTGAGGATTGCTGTCGGACATTAGCATTATCCAGAAAAGTTTTTTTGGGAAGAGAGTTTATGCACCCCTAATCCTCCAAAGCAGGGAGTTGCAGCTCAATCATGAAAATATTCAAGGAAAGCTAAGTCAGTTTCCAAAGACCTAATGAAGTTCATTTAGCTAGTGTGTCTGCAGGTTCAAGAATACTCCAAGATCCCAAACCTACAGATGGGGTTTCCTTAGCTCAGTGGCAAACCATAACCCTGGGTGCAAAAGGTGACGGGTTCAATCCCTGGTACCTCCAGCTCAGGGATAGAGATTTGTCAATTTCATTTTTTTTCTCAGTTTCCCAGTCACAAGTTCTGTTCACACAATAAATTTGCACATCAGTTTGCAAACCGTTTTTATAGAACGTCACTAAACACCAGCATATTCGAATATACACATTTTGCAAGCAATTTCCCCAATATAATGTATTTTTGCTTGTCGTTATGGATGCATTTTTATGCACACTTCCCCTTAATATACCCATTTTTTTTTGTACATTTCATGTAGAATGTATCACAACATTGGAAGTATCCCAAATTACAAAAAAAAGCTAAAGCCCAGCTTCTGCATTGTTTTGAGAAGTTCGAATTTAATAGGTTTGCAAATCCAACCCAAAATTTATCCAATATGCTATTTTAGGGGAAAGAATCTCAGGCAGCATGTTATATGGAAAACCTATTTGCCACAGGAACAAACTTCATGTCTTCTTAATCATGTTAAGGCACATAATATACAGAAGTATTCAAAATCTAAATAGTAAATACTTAATAGTAACCAAAATCAAGATTGGGACAGTGATGCATGGGAAGGATGGGGTTAACACGTTCCCCCTTGCCACAGTCCAAATGAAAATCCTGCTCCCAAAACCATTATCAGTCCCAGGAGAAATGTTTCCACTGGTGACAATGAAAGCTTCCCAATCAGATCTGATAGCAGCTTCGGGTGTGGGTTTGCGGTGGTCAGTGGGACAATGCCACAAGCTGGGTGTTACAGTTGCCATCCTGATCAGCCCTGGAGCTCCTCATTTATACCAGCCAGTCAGAACAAGCAATACCAGATGGACAAAGTGTCTGATCTCCTTTAAGGCAGCTTCCTCGGCTCCTAGGATTCCTCCACAGCCCCTTACTGAAGCTCAGACATCCAGCTTGTAAGCACCAAATCTCAGGTTGCATTTTATTTTAAATGCAAATGTCTCATGCTTAAGGCTGTAAGGATCATGTTGCTGTAAGAATCAAAAGGCAGGAATCCTGGGTTTTAACAGCAACAACCATTCATTTTTCTTCCTGGGAAGTGAAAGGATGAAAGGGCAAACTTGGGGTTCAGCATGCAGTGGTACAGGGGAAAGCCCCCTTCCTGTCCTTTGCTGAGCAACTGCACTGCCTGCCTGCCCTGGATTTGCTCGATGCAAAGCCTGTAAAGCAGAGAGATGGGCAAAGGCAGCCTGGGACACCCACTCCTTTTGCTTGCCTTCCCATACAGTGCATGCACGACTGTGTGTGCTTGTGCGACATGCGGCATTAGGAATCTAATTCCGAGCTGCTTCTTGACGGGCCCTGAAATTGGAGAGCTTCTGAGCAGTGGGAGATTAAGTCCTTTCAAAAGAAGCACTGGCTAAGGAGCTCAACATATTCTCAACCTTGATGGATGAGTCATGGGAATCGGTGGCGGGAAATCAGTCAGAAGAAGGTGGCATTGCTGGGTCGTGTGGCAGGAATCAGCCTGTCTCGGCCAAGGAAGGTCCTCTCTCCACAGGCTTTTCCAGCTTCCCCCTCCTCCAAGGCATGTGGGCTCACGTCATTCCTATCCCAACTCCTAGGGCCCCTCTGGAGTTTTTCCCTAGGTTTATTCTGCAACGTGTACATTGGCCACATTCACACCATACATTTAAAGCACAACGATGCCACTTTAAACGTGACTTCTTCCCGCAAAGGATGCTGGGGCTGCAGATTGTTAAGGGTGCTGAGAGTCATTAGGAGACCCCCCCCCCATTCCCCTCCCAGAGCTGAAATTCCCAGAATTCTCTGTGAAGAGGGATTGATTGTTAAACTGCTCTGGAACATTGCTTCTGGAAAGCGTGTGCAGACAGTGAAGGAGGAGTGAAGTAAAAAGTTCCTCTCAATTTTAAAATTATAACTCAGCACTCCTCCTCATCCTGTGTCAACATCAGTATCTCCCACAGCTGCTATTTCTTCTTATTGGATTAGTCAGTTTAACCCATCCAATCAGGATAGCATCACAATTTTATTTGATGGGTAAAGGAGGGCATTGGAGGAGGAGGGCAAGGTAAACAAAGTGGTGTATTGTTTGGTATTCTTGCTAAGATGCAAGTATACAGGAAGGACACTGAAATGGGGAGGTAGTTTTTGGCACAGACAAAAATAGAGTTTCATTTCATTTCATTTCCCTCACAAAAAGTTTTTGGGGGGATCTCTCTAAAATGAGATACTTTGGTGCTAACAAAAATGTTATCTCCCTCACACACAAGTACACACCATATGCGTCATTTTGGCTTGACTCTAATTCTTAGGATATGATTTATTGGGGTTTCCACAGAAATCTTCCTGCTCCCCTGAATTTAACATGTGAAATCATTTTGCAGAACTCAAAAGGCTAATTTAACATATTATTGCATTGCACATACTGTAGTACCTGATACACACTGGCTCTCATCATCATAACCTCTGGTATGTCAAGGTTGTTGGCAATAAATGCTCATGTTTCATTCCTCTTAGCAGAAGTGATGGTCCGTCTCCCTTCATGCTTTGTTTTCAGCAACCAATGTTTCAATGAGTGCCTAATTCTTTTTCAACAATGAGCTGGGTGCCCAAATACTTTCCATTTTTGCTTTGTGCCATTAACACTTAATGGTTTGCAAATGAAATCAACCCACCTTATCTCAGAACATTCAGGGGTGGAGACTGTTTTACTAGATACAAAGCTTGGTAACTGCCATGCTCAAGAGTGATGACTGGAGAGGAGTGATGCACTCAATTTATTACATAGTGGGAAATCACCAGTCCAAATGCTGGGATTTCCCTTCCCACTCCCCAATAAATAAATCCTGAATAGATTTATTCAGAGCCAGAAAAGTAAGAATTACTGTATGTAAGGCTGGAAGAGCACTTTCAGAGCAAGATAGAAATAAGTTGGTATGTGTCAGCTGCATTCAGAAAACAAGAGTGCTAGCATAGTTGTAAATCACCTGATCTACCTCACAGGGTTGTTGTGAAGATCAAGGAAGACTCAGCATGCATTCTGAGCAGGGATTCTTTTTTTTTATAAAAAATTTTTATTGCGTTTCTTTCCATAGGTTAACAGATTTGTATACATAGCAACATGCAAGAAACATTTTTTATATATGAAGAAAAGTAAAGAAAAAGAAGAAAAAGTTAAGAAACTTTCATAGCGTCCTTCAACAGTTCACTTTTGGACCTCCTCGCATCCTCCCGGCATTGCATTCATTATTCTAGCCAGTTCAGCAATTTGTTATCTTGTTTCCCATCCTATTATACCTTTAAATTTATTATGTTACCAATTTCAAAAATTTGTAATTTAGTTTTAACACTCTTAATAAACATAATATTTTGTTTCTAATTTGTCTCGTTTTTTTTCCATCAATACTTACTTTATCGTTTACTTAAATAAATTGCAGAAGCATAACGTTTCTTAATCGTGCGCAATCTTAACATTCAAACAACTTATAATATTTTTGCAAATAGTCCTTAAATTTTTTCCAGTCCTCCTCCATTGTTTCTTCGCTCAGATCTCGAATTCTGCCAGTCATTTCTGCCAACTCCATGTAGTCCATCAGCTGCGTCTGCCAGTCCTCCAGTGTGGGTAAATCTGGTGTCTTCCAGAATTTTGCGATAAGAATCCTAGCTGCTGTGGTTGCATACATAAACAAGGTTCTGTCCTTCTTTGGCACCTTCCGGTCCACCATGCCCAGAAGAAAGGCCTCTGGTTTCTTAGAAAAGGTATATCTGAATACCTTTTTCAGCTCATTATGTATCATTTCCCAAAAGGCCTTTACTTTCGGGCAGGTCCACCAGAGGTGAAAGAATGTTCCTTCTGCCTCCTTGCATTTCCAACACTTATTATCAGAAAGATGATATATTTTAGCCAACTTGACTGGGGTCATGTACCACCGGTATACCATTTTCATAATGTTCTCTTTCAGGGCACTACATGCCGTGAATTTCATACCGGTGTTCCATAACCTTTCCCAGTCCTCAGACATAATGTTGTGTCCTACATCCTGTGCCCATTTTATCATAGCAGATTTAACTGTCTCATCCTGTGTGTTCCATTTAAGCAGCAAGTCATACATCCTCGAAAGTACCTTAGTCTTTGGTTCTAGTAACTCCGTCTCCAGTTTCGATTTCTCCAACTGGAAACCCACTTTTTTATCCATTTTAAATACCTCTTGAATTTGAGCATAATGTAACCAATCTCGCACCTTATTTTTCAATTTGTCCTGGCTTTGGAGCTTCCAAATATCTCCAACTCTTTCAATCAATTCCCAATATTTTGGCCAGTAGGCCTCCATATTGGGCCTTTTTTTAGAAATCTTGGCTTCCACTGGTGATAACCACCTCGGGGTCTTGCTTTCTAATAAGTCCTTATACTTCATCCAGACGGCAAAAATTGATTTTCTGACAATATGGTTTTTAAACAGTTTATGAACCTTCGCCTTGTCATACCACAAGTATGCATGCCAACCATAAACATTGTCAAACCCTTCCAGATCTAGGACATCGGTGTTTTCCAACAGAAACCAATCCTTCAGCCAGCAGAAGGCTGCAGCCTCATAGTACAACCTTAAATCCGGCAGGGCAAACCCCCCTCTTTCTTTTGAGTCAGTTAATATTTTGAATTTAATTCGGGGCTTTTTGCCCTGCCAGACAAACTTAGAGATATCCTTCTGCCATTTTCCAAAGCATTCCATTCTGTCCACGACCTGGAGGGTTTGAAATAAAAATAACATTTTTGGCAAAACACACATCTTTATAGCTGCGATTCGGCCTGACAAGGTAAGTTTCAATCTTGACCAAATATCCAAGTCTTTTTTAATTTCCGACCAACATTTTTCATAATTATCTTTGAATAGATTTAAGTTTTTGGTGGACAAAGATACCCCCAGGTATTTCACTTTTTTAACCACACTTAGCTCTGTCTCTTTCTGGTACCCCTCTATCTCTGTAGGCGTCAAATTTTTGGCCAAAACCTTAGTTTTTTGTTTGTTTAGCTTGAATCCCGCCACCCGACCAAACTCCAAAATAAGTTCAAGAACTCTTTTTGTGCTAGATTCTGGCTCCTGTACTGTAATGACTAGGTCATCTGCAAAAGCTTTCAGTTTGTATTGTTTCGCTCCGACCACTATACCCTGCACCAACTGGTCCTCCCTGATCATATTCAGCAATACCTCCAGAACAGAAATAAATAACAGAGGGGATAAAGGGCACCCCTGTCGTGTCCCTTTTTCAATTTGAAGTTCCTCCGATACCACATTGTTCACTATCAGTTTAGCTTTTTGTTCTGAGTAGATTGCTTCTAGTCCATTTTCAAACCCCCGTCCCACTCCCATCCCTTTCAAGTTTTTCTTCATAAACATCCAAGAAATGTTGTCAAATGCTTTCTCCGCATCAATAAAGATTAGAGCAGCCCTTGTGTTTCTAATTCGCAACAACTCCAATATATCAATAATGTTCCTGGTGTTGTCAGACATATGTCTACCAGGGAGAAAGCCTGCTTGGTCCTTGTGAATTACTTCATTTAGTACATTTTTAAGTCTATTTGCTAAAATGTCTACAAATATTTTGTAATCCACATTCAGGAGTGAGATGGGACGGTAGTTCTTAAGCTGAGTCTTTTCCCTTTCTGACTTGGGAATCAATGTGATGAATGCTTCTTTCCACGTTTCCGGTGCCTTTCTCCCCTCCATGATCTGGTTACAAACCTCCAACAACGGTTGTATCAAGAAGTCCTTCAAAGTCTTATAATATTTGGAGGTAAGTCCATCCGGGCCCGGAGATTTGCCCAGCTGCATGTTCTGGATGGCACCTTCAATTTCTTGTTGAGTTATCTTGCTGTTAAGAATTGATCTTTTATCTTGGCTTATTTTAGGTAGCCCATTTATCCTCAAAAATTGATCTATTTCCGGTTCTTTCTGAGGCCCCTGTGCGTAAAGCTCTTTGAAGTATCTGTGGAAGCACTTTCTTATTTCTTCTGGTTTCTGAACTATTTTTCCTTGAATCTCCAAGTTTGTAACCGTATTTAACTTTTGTCTTTTTTTCAACTGCCAAGCTAACAACTTTCCACATTTATTTGCTGATTCAAACGATCTCTGCTTCATTTGTTTAATTTTCCACTCAATCTCTTGATTGATCAGTTTCGAATATTGTGCTTGATGGAATTTGATCTCTCTTAGCACCTCTTTTGACTTCGGTTTGGTTCTCAACTTTTTCTCTCCTTCACTTATTTTCTCTAAAAATTTTTCTTTTTTTCCATTCCAAAATTTTCTCTTTATTGTATTCTGTTGTATCAGAAACCCTCTCATTACAGCTTTACTTGCATCCCAGATTATTCTTTTCTCCACCGTAGTATTCAAATTTATTTCAAAGTAGTCCTTTAGCGTTTTTTGGGCCTTCTTAACAATCTCTTGATCTCTTAGCAAGGTGTCATTCATTCTCCATCTGAAGGATCCAGTTGGGAAAAGTCTCAATTCCATTTTTAAGGCATTATGGTCGGAGCAGGTTTTTGGGCAGATTTCCACTTTTCTTGTTTTCGGGGCCAGCCCTCTAGATATCCAAATTTGGTCAATTCGTGTCCATGACAAGTGGGCCTCAGAGAAGAAGGTTCCTTCTTTACCCAAGGGGTTCCTTGTCCTCCAAATGTCAATCAAGTCCATATTGTCTGTCATTTCAAAAAAGGTTTTAGGGAGTCTGCCGTCTGTTGTTAAGTTTTGATTTTGGGATTTGTCCATATTTGTAGACACCACCCCATTCATATCTCCCATCACAATAATGTTAGAATAGTCCAGATAGTCCATCATTGTCTCATGCAGCTTCTTATAGAATTCTGATTTTCCATCATTTGGCGCATAAACTCCTAATATCAAAATCTTTTCCCCTTGTGTTTGGATTTCAATTGCGAGAATTCTTCCGTGATCATCTTTGAATAGAAATTTTGGTGACAGGTTCTCCTTTGCATAAATTACAACGCCTCTTTTTTTAACTTTGTCTGATGAGATAAATTCTTGGCCAAGTCTTTTATTGATTAATACTTTCCTATGGAGCCTAGTCACATGTGTTTCTTGAAGGCATATTACATCCAATTGTTCTTTTTTTAGGATATGAAATATCCTCCTTCTTTTTTCCGGAGAATTCCCGCCATTTATGTTCCAACTAAGTAGCTGCAGAGACATCCTGTTCTGATTAAGATATTCTTAGGATGAGGTGTCTTCCTTTTGCTCAGGTCCCGAGGGTGCAGGCGTTGGCCCGCTTCCAGGCAGTATTGGTGCTGGTAAGACTGGAAGCCAATCCACTCCTTTTTGGAGATCTTCTCCGTGGTCGTGAAGGAACTTTTGGTTATCTTCAGGTGTTCTAATTTTAACCTTCCTTTCTTTGTAGGTGAAGGATAATCCTTGTGGGAACTCCCACCTATAGGGAATTGCGTTGTGTCTCAACAGTTTTGCTAGTTCTGTATAGGTGGCTCTGAGGTCCAGCAACTGTCTCGGAATATCTCTATAAATTTCCACCCTTTTGTCTTGTATTTCAATTGCTTTTTTGAAGTGGAGGCCTAGGATCTTGTCTCTCTCATCCTTTGATCTTAAAATTATCAAACAGTCTCTGGATCTGTCTTTCCTTACCAATCTTCCCAGTCTATATGCCGAGACAATCCTGAAGTCTGTATCTTCCTTTAAACCCCAGAACTTCGAGAATTCCTGTGTCAAGTATCCAATCAAGTCTCTTTGTTCAAGTTCCGGGATGCCTCTCAATTTGATGTTATTCTCGCGACTTTTCAGTTCCACCATCGACAGATAAACTTGTTGTTCACCCACCTGTTTGTGCAGGGGCTTAACTTCTCCCTTTATTTCTTCAACTTCTTTTTGTAAAGCTCCCACTTTCTGAATTGCTTCTCCAGCTAATTCCCGATTTTCCGCTGTTGCTCCTTGCAAATTCTCTATGGCTTGCGTGTGCTGGGAAACTTGATCAGTCAATTTTTGAATCGAGGAAGTCGCTTTATCTATCTTCAAAGACTGGTCGTCCACCTTCTGGTTTAAACTTGATAATTGCTCCAATATTTGTTTTAATAGTGTATCTGACCCACCTGCTGCCATATCTTCCTCAGTGGCCTTCTCAGTTATTTCCCCTTGTTCCCTTTGGGTCACCAGTACAGCTGGAACCGACGATCGGCGTCCTTGGGTCAGTGTTGTTTGTACAAATTGTGCTGGTTTTCTTTCCTTTTCTTTTTCCTTGGCCTCTTTAGATTCCTTAGCTTTAGATGCTCTTGTTCTCCCTGCACCACTCATTACACATCTGTCAGTGTTCAAGGTCAGATTGTCTATTGTTCCATGGGAGAGACAAATTCAGTTATAAACAACCAGTGAAGTGGAATTCAAAACAAAAGTCAATTCCCAGGATTTTATAATCCGAAAGCCCTGTAGGGGGAGTGCCACCAGGTTTCAGAGACAAAGAAGGAAGTAATCCACCATTAAAGTTCCAAATTATTTCAACTCAGTAAATTCAATAATCCAACAGTCCCTTCAAAGACTCAGAATTCCCCAAAGCACCTTTTAAAGTTCAGGAAAATTTCACAAGAGGTGCTTGCAACAATATCACGTCCAGTCTTTTCTGCTCAAATGTATCAGTTACGCTTGCAAAGTTTTTACAACTGTTTCCGCAGTTTGACACAGTCTCCCCCTCCGGCAGCCCGACGATCTGGCTTTTTTTTAAAAATACGACCCAAAGAGGAAAGGAGGTAGGAGAGAAGTCCCCGTCACTCCTTCTTTTAATCAATGTCCCTTTCCACCTTCAATTCAGCAGGAAAAAAAGCAAGTTCAATAGCACGAAAAAGTTAAAACTTCCCACAGTCCCGTTTCAAGCGCTTTCCGCTTTTTACAGCTTTGCTTTGATCTTGTCAGCAATGTCGGAAGACGGACTTCCCTTTTTTCGTCTCCCGTTTTCAGCCAAATTTAACGGATTCTTTGCCAATTTTAAACCCTTTACTCACGGGTATGTTACTTGCAGTTTGATGTTGGTTTTAGGAAGAAGGATCAGCGCTCATCTGCAACGGCCGCGCGGCTTCACTTCCGCGGAAAGAGCGATGAACTCACAGCACCGCTACCCCTCCTTCACTCCGGGTCTCCTTACGGGGTCCCTTCTGTGTTTTCGGAGCAGCTTCTGGTGCCCGCCGAGTCCCACGGCCACGGGCTCACTCTACCCGTGGTTTATCTTGATGGGTCGTCGCTATGCCGCAGCGAGCGACCCTTTTCCGCGGAGCCCCTCTTCAGAGCTCGAAGAGGACCGCCATTACAGTTTCGCGCCGCCCCCGGAAGTCCCATTCTGAGCAGGGATTCAAAGCTCAGTGGTTCAGGTTCAGTGCTCTAGCCGTTATACTCCATTGGCTGTCACTTTATGCTGTTGGAGTTAAGAGCCTGGCCCTAGAGATACTGTAGATGCCATGGAGAATAAACTCTACACATGCTTTAAATCATAGAACTGTAGAGTTGGAAGGGACCCTGAGCAGCACCTAGTCCAACCCCCTGCAATGCAGGAATCTCAACTACATCTTACATGATAGATAGCCATCCAACTTCTGTTTAAAAAGCTCAAGGAAGGAGACTCCACCTTCTCTCATGACAATCTGCTCCTCTGTCTACCAGCGCATACTGCCAGAAAGTTATCCCTGATCTTCAGTTAGAATCTCATTTCTTGTAATGTGAATCCATTGGTTTATGCCTTACCCTCCAGAGCAGGAGAAAACAAGCATGCTCCCTCTTCCATGTGACAGCCCTTTAAATATTTGAAGAGGGCTCTCACATCTCCTCTCAGTCTCCTCTTTTCAAGGCTAAACATACACAACTCTCTCAACCATTCCTCATAAAGCTTGGTTTCCAAACCCTTTATCATCTTGGTCACACTTCTTTGCTCATATTTTAGCTTGTCAATATACTTCTTAAACTGTGGCATCCTGAACTGGACACAGTATTCCAGGCAGACCATTCCAGGGCAGAACAGAGCAGTACTATTACCTAATTCCTTTGATTATATTCTATGATTATATATTTCTGTTGATGCAGCCTAGAATAGCATTAGCTTTCTCTCTCTTTCTTTTTTCTTTTTCTGTTGCTGCTGCATCACATTTTCGACCCATGTTAAGCTTGTGGTCTACTAAGACCCAAGATCCTTTTCACATGTACTACAACCAAGCCAGGTGTCCCCCACCCCCACAAAAAAATATATGGTTTGTCCCTATTGAAGTTCATTTTGTTAGTTTTGGCCCAGTACTCCAATCTGTTAAGGTCATATTGAATCCCGATTCTGTCTTTGGTAGCATTAGTTACTCATCCTAGTTTGGTGTCACCTGCAAACTGGATCAGCATCCCTTCAATTCCTTCATCCAAGTCATTTGTAAAGATGTTGAAGAGCCATGGGCCTAGGATAGAACCCTGCAGCACCCCACTTTTTCTGATGATGTCAAACCATTAGCGAGAGACACTCCCCTTTATTATCATTTCACTGTAAGCATAGATCTCTGGATCTCAGATCAAATTTCTGGGGGCTCAAATGAAGACAAATACAGAGGCAAGGGAAGGGGGATTGGGGGCTGTACCCAATTCTGACCACACTCAAAGTAGACCCATTGAAAGCAATGAACTTACTTGTGTCTAGTGATTTCAATGGGTCTAAGCTGAGTAGCTCTGGATGTAATCTATACTCTTAGGCAACCAAAGAGAAAATCCTCATTTTAAGAGCTGAATAGAGCAGAGAATGGCTAACAAAATCTTAGTTTGCTATTGGGTATTAAAAGAAATTAAAAGAAATTAAATCTGAGCCACCTGAGTCCTGCACACATTCAGCCACCTCCGCAGTTGCCCCGTTGTTTGATTGACTTCCCTTTTTTAATCCACTTATTTTGGATTCACAGCCGGGTGGCTCTCTGGGGACAGCGGAGAAACATCCCTGGTATCGTGCTAACAAAAGTACCCTCAGAGAGATCCACCCAGGGACCTGAGTCCAGGTTGCATGGTCCATTATCTCTTATCACACATGCAGCTGGAACTAGTCAACACATGCGCAGTGGGAGAATATCAGCACAAAGTGTGCAAACAAAGGGAGTTATTATTTAAATCAGCAGGGTCTGCATTAATACCAATCTCTGGCATCCAGAAGAGCAGAGGGATGTAGGGATTTGAGATATAGCAGAGAGATCAGGTAGCAGATGGCTGAGTGCCAGGGACATCCGTCCCCTCAGGTCCCTCCTGTTTGATTTTGACTCCCGTGGCATCTGCCTGCGCATGTCCCATTAGTACCGATAATATTTATCGTGCGTGTTCTACACCTGAGCCTCCTCCCCAGTCAATGCTGATACTTCTCTCCTTTGCCTTCCTCCAAATATTTGCATGCATCAGTTAATTCAGTCTCACCTTGACCCCGCTGTGAGGCTTACGCTCACCTGAGTTGCAAAAAAGAAAAAAGAAATTGGGTTTGTAAACGCTGCAACTAGAGACGCAGCCCAATTGTGCCTGAAATGTAATATATGAAGGCAATCAAATTTGGATGTTCCTGCTTTGGGGGTGGAGGGGGGTAGACATTGATTGACCAACCACCATGGAAATTTGAGGGAAGCAAATATTAGTGCAGAAGTTTGCAGCAGGGTGATTAGCAATCTCTACTTGGGATTCAGAGAATGAAATGCATCAGTCAAGCAGTGGGTGCTGTCTACCTCATTGGCTCTTCTGCTGTAAGTCCAGGACTGGCAAACTCTCCATGCAAGAGGTTGGTAAGACTAGGGAGAGGGAGTTTTAACCTTCTTCTAAAGGCCATTTCTTGATGACCCTTCCCAGAAGGTAGGCATTCATTTCATTAGAAGAACCACACACTTACTAGGGTGGTATGTGTAAGTTTGCCTTAAATGGAGGAGGAGGAGGAGGAGGAGGAGGAAGAAGAAGAAGAAGAAGAAGAAGAAGAAGAAGAAGAAGAAGAAGAAGAAGAAGAAGTAGTAGTAGTAGTAGTAGTAGTAGTAGTAGTAGTAGTTTGGATTTGATATCCCGCTTTATCACTACCCAAAGGAGTCTCAAAGCGGCTAACATTCTCCTTTCCCTTCCTCCCCCACAACAAACACTCTGTGAGGTGAGTGGGGCTGAGAGACTTCAGAGAAGTGTGACTGGCCCAAGGTCACCCAGCAGCTGCATGTGGAGGAGCGGAGACGCGAACCCGGTTCACCAAATTAGGAGTCCATCACTCTTAACCACTACACCACACTGGCTGTAGCCCAATGGTAGATCACCTGCCTTGGTGCAGAAGCTCCCAGGTTCAATCCCCATCATCTCCAGGTATACAACATCTCTGTGTTGTTTTGCCAAATGGCCAAGAGAGTCTCCCCACATTCCTTTAGCACCTGATGAGAAGTCTGGAGAATCAGGCGAGTGATAAAATTTTCTTCACCCACTTGGCAGGGTGATACAAGCAAGTGGTGTTATATTCATGCCATGGGATATTACCACTTGGCAAAGACTCATGTTCATTCAACCACAGCAAAGGAAGTTACACAAGCAGAACAAGTGGAGCAGGACACCAGCGTATACCAGCTGTGATGGTCAAGGCAGATCAAGGATTCCTTGGTATTAGTTTAAGAGGTTTAAACTATGGGACTCGCTCCCACAAGAGGCAGTGATGGGCACCATGTTGGATGGCTTTAAAAGAGGATTGGACAAATTCATGGGCTATGTTCTGCCTCCACGTTTCTAGAAACCGCAGGAGGAAACAGCATTCTTGTGCTTGACTGTTGCTTGCACGTTTCCCATAAGCATCTCATTGACCAGGACAGGGGTCAGCAAGGTTTATTTTGCCTGGGCCAGATCAGTCCTGTGGAGATCCCTCTGTAGGCCAGATCGCGCGTGCGCACACACACACACACACAATTTTCGGCGCCGCAGAAGCAAGTCCCTGCACCGCACTGCGCTAGTTTAGCGCAGTGCACGAGCGGGCAACTTGGTTCGGTGGGAATTGTGGGCTGGTCAAAAGACCTCTGCAGGCTGCTTCAGGCCCATAGGTCTTAGGTTGGTGACCCCTGGACCAGGGTGAGAACAGGCTGCTAGACTAGATGAGCTCTTGGCCTGATGCAGCTGGCTCTTCTTAGGTTCTCTTAGGGCAGGCATGGCCATGTTTTGGGACTACAATTCCCATCATCCCTGACCACTGGTCCTGTTAGCTAGTTAGCTGTTAGTCCCAAAACAGCTGGAGGGTCATGTTTGGCCATGCCTGTCTTAGGGGCTTTTGTTGGCCTGCCTTCTTCCCAGCCACCCCTTGTTTAGAAATCAGTGCTAACGAAAGGTGAAGGGAGGGGGAATCCTCCACCCTCTGACATCTCTCCCTCCCCTCTCCCCTTGAGGACATCATCCTCAAAATATATTTCATTTCACAGCTGCATTATGGTACCACAAAATCCTGTGAATCCAATTTAAGAACAGATTACCTCCTCACTTACTTCATTTGAAGCAATTACATGTTAATTTTCATTGAGACCAGCCTAATGCATACCAATCTGAGGCTGCAATCTCATTTGAATACTTGAGGGAACGTTCCTTGGGCTTTGGGCTCTCGAGGCTCCCAGCTTAAAGGGCCACTTCACATTTCTGCCTCCCTCTGTTCTTCTCTGTTCTCTTTTTTTTTTTTACTCTCTCACGTTATTTATGTTCTGTTCACCCCTTATGTTTCCCAGCATGGGACTCAATGCTTTTCTCCCAGCAGCATTTCTAACCAGCTGGTACCACTCATGAGATTGCAGAAAGCAAAGGGGAGAGAGGCAGGGTGGGGGCGGGGAAGTTTCACTAGCAAAAGTTCATACAACCTGATTAATTGAGCATGAAGTTGTCACAAACTCGGTTGAGTTAGCCGAGAGGAAGGAAGTCTGGAGATGTTTGGGAAAGGGCTGCACAGTTAATTTAAAGAAGCCGCTTGCCAGTTTTGCATTGCCTTCCCTTGGGGGTTGGGGTGGGGTGGGGGGGATAAGTACCTTCCCTTTGCATTCTGTGCAAATCTACTTAATTTGCACCTCCTGAACCAAAAAGGTGAACCAGAACACAACTAGCTCTTTTGTAAATTTGGCGGTGCTGCTCTCCAACCAAAAGGTGTGCATGAAGGTACATACATTACTGAACATTATGCACAAAACAACATAACGTTAAGGGAAATGGTTTGCAAAAAAAATAAAAATAAAAATACATGTGGGAGAAATGTGCACAATAGGCATACAAATATTCCTGCAGGCTTTTAATGGTAATAAATTGCAAAGGGATACAGAAATAGGGTGAGTAGATGTCAAGGTTCAGGGGAGGAGCCAATACTGAGAAATTAATCCATCCCTACTTACTACGCAATGATTAAGGCAGTGTCTGTTATCCCAAGAACTGGACTCCAGAAGTTAAAGACTCAGGGGCCAAAGCCAGGAGTTCAGAGCCTGGGGGACCACACCAAAACACTCCAGGCCCCATCGGCACCATAAATTTAAAACAGTATCAAACCACTTTAAAAAGTTGTGGCTTCCCCCAAAGAATCATGGGAAGTGTAGTTTATTAAGGGTGCTGAGAGTTGTAAGGAGACTCCCTATTCCCTTCCCAGAGATGCAATTCTCAGGCTGCCTTAACAACCAGTCATTCTTCCCAGGGAACTGACAGAATTGTACCTCCGTGAGGGGTCTGCTAAAAACATTCAGCACCCTTAACAAACTGCACTTCCCAGGATGCTTTGGAGTGTGGAAGCCATGGCTGTTTAAAGTGGTAGGATACTACTTTAACTGAATAGTCCAAATGCAGTCTCAAGAGGCAGAAAAATTACCCTAGCTCCTGAAAGAAGGCCGCCCTGCTATTCGTCATTTTTTAACTCCACACACTACGGAGTCCCAAGCTTTGTAGGGGAGTTGGCACATCTGGACTGCTGAGAAAGTGTTGTGTGAACCAGTCACTAAAAGAGGTGTTTTGGGGTGTGTGGCATGACCCCAAATGGGTGCCACATCTAAATGAGGAGAAAGGCAAATGGACCTGAAGTCAAACACGACCACACTTGCTCACAGAGAGGTGATTTCTGCACCTCCCCACTGTTTAGAATGAAACACCATCATGTTTCAAGGGGTATAGTTCAATGTAGAAGAGGCTGAGCTAGTATGGAGAGTATGCTTGTGCATTGTGGTGTTTTGATAGGATATTCTCTGAGGCCTTTTGCAGAGTTGATTGAAGGGGCTGGGTTGGTGATCCCTGCCATACATCATGTGACTTTTTAAAAAATCTACTAAACTGATGGCAAAGCAAATGTTATTGTAGTTCCCTCTAAAGAAGGACAATTGCAGTATTTGTTTTAAGCAGAGCAATAATAACTCTGCTGAGGGAAGCAACAGGTTTCTACCATCTTGGGAGCATGTTGTCAAAAAGACTTTGGTGGTCCATCTTCCACTGAATCAATTCAGCCCTTTGAAAATGTATCCTTTATAGCTATGGCTTTGAAGCTGTGTCTATAGGACGATACGGTGCTACCTTTTCTTTCCATTTCCTCTTTCTTTGAAAGAGAAGATGCTGGGGTGGGAACTCTGATGTTCGTGATCATTAAAAGAGAGAGGTTTTAGTTACTCTAGTGTAATATTTGGAGGGAGAGGAGGGGGATTTTTTTTTTCAAAAGCTTGGCCTGATTTAATATTTTATCTGAGGATGAGAGAGCAAGATTTGTTGGTGATCAAATGCATTCAAATACATTAAAGATACCTCCAGTGATCAGAAATTTGTTAAGGAATGACATGAAAGTGGTGAGGGAAAACCAGGGGAAGTTGAGTCACTGTGAAAGGTGCCATAACTTATCAAGAAAACAAAACACAATGAGACCTTTTTCGTCTGTGAGGCTCTGTTGAAAGGACTGGAAGGTGGAGCCAAATCAGGAAAACTTTACAGGAGAACTAAGGATCCAGAATTACAGTCACAACGGATTATGACTCTCACTAAGCATATAGGAGGAAGAGCCATAGATCAAATCTAAAGCACCTGCTTTGTATGTAGATGGACCCAGGTTCCAACCCCAGCATCTCCAGGTCAGGCTCGGAAAGGGTCTTAGCTAAGACCCTGGATTGCACCTGCCAGTCAGTGTAGTCAATATTGCGCTAGAGCAACCTTCCCCAATCTCATGTCCTCCAGATGTTGCTGGACTACAGTTCCCATAATCCCTGGCCATTGGCCATACCATCAGCCATATTGTTAGTTCCAAGGAGTTGCCTGAAGGTGCATGAGATCACCACTCTGCTGGAGCTAAGCAGGCAATGGGTCTGAGCAGTGGCTGGATGGGTGACCTCTTGGGAACCAAATGTATGCCGTTTCAGGGTTTCAGGGTGGAAGAAAGGTGGGATATAAATGTTTCCAAAAATCCAGAAGTTAAATAAATAACTGGCTGGAGCTAATGGGACCTGGTGTCCAAAACATCTGAAGGGCACGACTTTGGGGGAGGCGGAGTTAGATGGACCAAGGATCTATCTCAGCAAAAAGCAGTTCCTGCACCAAGAAATATGGTCTGCTAGATGGACAACAGCCATTCAGTACAAGCAGCTACATGTCACAAAATGTGTATCACAGCTGTAGCATGCCATTAACCCCTACCTCAAATTCAATGTAATAACTAACATGTTGGCAATTGGTACGCTGCCATCAATGGACAATATCTATCTATCATCTACAGTATCTATCTGTCTATCTATCCTCTATCTATCTATCATTTAAATATCTATAACATCGGGGGAGAAAAGTTCTAGCCTAGCCTGGATCAAGTAATAATAATAATTTATTATTTATACCCCGCCCATCTGGCTGGGCCTCCCCAGCCACTCTGGGCGGCTTCCATAAAAACCAGAAATACAGTAAAATGTCACACGTTAAAAACTTCCCTGAACAGGGCTGCCTTAAGATGTCTCCTGAATGTCAGGTAGTTGTTTATCGCTTTGACATCTGCTGGAAGGGCGTTCCACAGGGCGGGCGCCACTACCGAGAAGGCCCTCTGCCTGGTTCCCTGTAGCTTTGCTTCTCGCAGTGAGGGAACCGCCAGAAGGCCCTCGGCGCTGGACCTCAGCATCCGGGCAGACTGATGGGGGTGGAGACGCTCCTTCAGGTATACTGGACCGAGGCCGTTTAGGGCTTTAAAGGTCAGCACCAACACTTTGAATTGTGCTCGGAAACGTACTGGGAGCCAATGCAGGTCTTTCAAGACCGGTGTTATATGGTCTCGGCGGCCGCTCCCAGTCACCAGTCTAGCTGCCGCATTCTGGATTAGTTGTAGTTTCCGCATCACCTTCAAAGGTAGCCCCACGTAGAGCGCATTGCAGTAGTCCAAGCGGGAGATAACCAGAGCATGCACCACTCTGGCGAGACAGTCTGCAGGCAGATAGGGTCTCAGCCTACGTACCAGATGGAGCTGGTAAACAGCTGCCCTGGACACAGATTTGACCTGTGCCTCCATGGACAGCTGTGAGTCCAAAATGACTCCCAGGCTGCGCACCTGGTCCTTCAGGGGCACAGTTACCCCATTCAGGACCAGGGAATCCTCCACACCTGCCCGCCTCCTGTCCCCCAAAAACAGTACTTCTGTCTTGTCAGGATTCAACCTCAATCTGTTAGCCGCCATCCATCCTCCAACCGCCTCCAGACACTCACACAGGACCTTCACCGCCTTCACTGGTTCTGATTTAAAAGAGAGGTAGAGCTGGGTGTCATCCGCATACTCATGAACACCCAGCCCAAACCTCCTGATGATCTCTCCCAGCGGCTTCATATAGATGTTAAAAAGCATGGGGGAGAGGACAGAACCCTGAGGCACCCCACAAGTGAGGGCCCAAGGGTCTGAACACTCATCCCCCACCACCACTTTCTGAACACGGCCCAGGAGGAAGGAGCGGAACCACTGTATAACAGTGCCCCCAGCTCCCAGCCCCTCAAGACGGTCCAGAAGGATGCTATGGTCGATGGTATCAAACGCCGCTGAGAGATCCAGCAGAACTAGGAAACAGCTCTCACCTTTGTCCCTAGCCCGCCGGAGATCATCAACCAGTGCGACCAAGGCAGTTTCAGTCCCATGATGAGGCCTGAATCCCGACTGGAAGGGATCCAAATGGTCCGCTTCTTCCAGGCGTGCCTGGAGTTGTTCAGCAACCACTCGCTCAATCACCTTGCCCAGGAATGGAAGATTTGAGACTGGGCGATAGTTGGCCATCGTGGCCGCATCTAAAGATGGTTTTTTAAGAAGCGGTTTAATAACCGCCTCTTTCAGCGGGTCTGGGAAGGCTCCCTCACGGAGGGAAGCATTCACCACCCCACGAAGCCCATCGCCCAGTCCTTCCCGGCTAGCTTTTATAAGCCAGGATGGGCAAGGATCCAGGAGACAGGTGGTTGGTTTCACTCGTCCAAGCAGCCTGTCCACATCCTCGGAGGTAACAGGTTGAAATTGATCCCACTCAACTTGACTAGACAGAACTCTAGCACTCTCCCGCCCCGGCCCTGCTCCCACGGTGGAGTCTACTTCTTCCCGAATCTGGGCGATTTTATCTGCAAAAAACTTTGCAAAATCATTGCAGGAGAACATGTGGCCCGTACTGGGCCCCGATGTTGCAGGTGGTTCCGCTAAATTGTGAACCACCTGAAAAAGTCTCCTGCTGCTGTTTTCTGCAGATGCAATAGAGGCGGTGAAGAAATTCTTCTTCGCCGTCGCTATCGCCACTTGGTAGGCTCGACGTTGAGCTCTAACCTGTGTCCGGTCAGATTCGGAATGAGTTATCCGCCACCGGCGCTCTAGCCGTCTCAACGATTGTTTCATTGCCCTCAGATCCGTGGAAAACCACGGGGCTGTCCGGGCTCCATGCAATCGGAGAGGGTGCTTCGGAGCCAAACAGTCAATAGCCCTGGTTAACTCCACATTCCAGCGGGCCACCAGGGAATCGGCTGAAAGGCCATCAACATGGGATAAAGCATCCCCTACCACTCTCTGGAAACCATTTGGATCCATTAAGTGGCGGGGGCGGACCATCCGAATTGGTCCCACCTCCCTGCAGAGGGGATGGGTCGCAGAGAAGTCCAGTTGCACCAGGAAGTGATCTGACCATGGCACTTCTTTCATTTCGCTTTTACTTAGTGTCAGATCACCAACATCCATAGAGGTAAACACCAGGTCCAAGGCATGTCCACGGCTATGGGTTGGGCCAGACTTATTCAGGGACAGCCCCATGGAGGCCATGCTTTCCACGAAGTCCCGAGCGGCCCCTTGTAAGGTCGTGTCGGCATGGATGTTAAAATCCCCTAGGACGACCAGGCTAGGTGTCTCCAGGAGAACATCCGCCACGACCTGAAGCAGCTCGGGCAGGGAATCCTTGGTGCAGCGGGGAGGTCGGTACACCAAAAGGAATCCTGTACTGCCCCTATTGCCCAACTTCCAGAACATGCACTCAGAAAACTGGGTCTTCCCAATAGGACGCCTGGTGCAAACTAATGACTTCCTAAAAATCACTGCAACCCCCCCCTCCCCGCCCACGTGACCTGGGTTGCTGTGCGTAAGAGAAACCTGGTGGACAAGCAGCGGCAAGGACAGGCCCATCTGCTTCATCCAACCAAGTCTCTGTTACACATGCCAGGTCAAATCCTCCATCCATGATCAAGTCATGGATGGCAGTGGTCTTACGAATCATTGACCTGGCATTGCACAGCAGCACCTTCAGGTCACGTGGGTATCCCTTGCTGATTCTAGTATCCATCCGGACAGGACCAGACCCGGAGGCAGGGATAGTCCTCAGACAACGACTAAACCTGCCTCCTCTGTAATGACATGGTCTGGTCTTAGCGTAACTCCTCCTCCTACCCGTGATCACTGAGATCGGTTGTCCCAGTGCATCCCCCCCTGTGGAACATGCCCCAGCCATTTTGTGGGCTGGGGCCCACTCCCCGGCAGCCCTGAACCCTCCCCCTAAAAACAAAATAACACCTTAAACAAACAAACAAAACCAATAAAACAATACAAACAAAAAAAATGTAAAAATTACAAAAACATCAAAATAAAAAAATAATAATTCCCCAAGCCCAACCAAACATCCATCCCACCCCCACCCCCCACATACAAAAAATCCAAAGAAAATTTTTAAAAACATTTTAAAAACACTCTGTGCCTCTCCGGCAGTAACAACTGTCCTAGTGAGGCCTGTCAGGCCCCGCCCCGGGCCAGGTGGTAAGTGGCAGGGAGGAGCAGGGCCCTCAGGCACTCACTCAGGGGACTCCTCCTGGGCAGCAGGCAGCAAGCAGCACGCAGTCCTTGTGAGGCTTCAGGCCCCGCCCCAGGCCAGATGGTAAGTGGCAAAAGCAGGGCCCACAAGCACTCACTCAGGGAGTCTTCCTGGGCAGCAGGCCGCAAGCAGCACGCAGTCCTTATGAGGCCCCAGGCCCCGCCCCAAGCCAGATGGTAAGTGGCAAAGGCAGGGCCCACAAGCACTCACCCAGGGAGTCTTCCTGGGCAGCAGGCCGCAAGCAGCACGCAGTCCTTATGAGGCCCCAGGCCCCGCCCCAAGCCAGATGGTAAGTGGCAAAGGCAGGGCCCACAAGCACTCACGGAGTAGCTGCCATAGGCAGGGTCTTCCTGTCTGCCCCAAGCAGGAAACAAATGAAAGAGGGGAAAGAAGTTAATTAAAGGTAAATGCAAAAAATGGCATTAAGGTGAATCACAAACACACTATCTGTTTCAGTCCCTGCTTCCCATGCTCTTCCCTGAAATGAAGAGAGGGGGGAGGGGGAGGGAACCATTAGGAAATCAGATCCTCCTGTTCCTGGATGGGGAACCAGCTGGATTATCTCTGGAATCCTTTAAAGAGGCAAGCAGAAGAGCCATTTGTTTCCATGCACAATCAGCACTGAGCAATGCCCGAGGCTCACATCTGATTAGCCGCCCGCTCCTCTGGAGTCACAGAAAACTTTGATCGTTTCATATGTATGCATCCGGACTGGAGCACAGAGATCTTTAAACTCCAGCAAATGTCTTATTACTGCAGCACATGCATCGTGTCCAGGCCTTGCTCCTTCAGGCCCCTGGGATACAGTTGTGATTGGAGAGACAAGACATTGTCCTTCTCTCCCCATCTTGCAGCAACCGCTTGCCAGGACCAGACTCAATTTGCTCCTGTTTGTTTTCCTCGCTGCATGGCTGGGTGAAATAGGAGTTCATTAGCTTTGTTGGCGAGACAAACCTCACCAATCCGTTTATTATTCCATGTCCAAGTAAGCTGTGTATGGCTGTGTGGGTGGAGAGTCCATAAATCGACAGCATTTTTTTTCTAAGTTGCCCTGTGCTGGCTTTAGAATTTAGGGGTCCAGCCTATGTGCTATGCATACTCAGTCCCACCCCCTTTAATCCAGAGGAGGCAACTTGTGCTAATGAAGAATGATTCCATGGGGAGTCTGATCTACTTGCACACACAGTGCAAAGTCATAAACTTTGCGGCAAAAAATATCATAGAGGAATAGCTGGGAACCTCAGGCCCTGGGGGAATAAATGTGCCCCTTTAGGCATCACTATCCAGCTCCCAGGTCTCCACCGAAGCCGTGTGCTCCCTGGCTCTGCTTTGTGCCAACCCCACCCCGTCCCCTGCCAGTGATTTTACCTGGCTGCAATGTGTGCTTGAACTGAAATAATAAGAAGAAGAAGAGTTTGGATTTGATATCCCGCCTTTCACTCCCTGTAAGGAGTCTCAAAGCAGCTAACATTCTCCTTTCCCTTCCTCCCCCACAACAAACACTCTGTGAGGTGAGTGGGGCTGAGAGACTTCAGAGAAGTGTGACTAGCCCAAGGTCACCCAGCAGCTGCATGTGGAGGAGCGGGGACGCGAACCTGGTTCACCAGATTACAAGACTACCGCAAACAAATCAGGATGAATGCTCAATAAACAGGGTGTCTGCAAGCGGCCTAAATCTACCCAAATCATGGGTGCCTGCCACTCCAGTTGCCTCTTAGGATCCCGTGCAAGAGGCAGTAGCTAATAATATGAATGATTTCTAACACGTATGCCATGGATTAAAATGTTTGAAGCATTTGCAGCAAGCCTCTGAAGTAAATCAGTACATTTAATCCCATACTGTGGATGGAAAGCTGAGGCTAAGAGCGGTGGCTTAGCTATGGCAACCTCGCAAGTTCATGCCAGAGGTGCGATTTGGACTGAGGGCTCCTTTGGCTTACGCACGGTGCACCCGGCAGAAGAATTGGGTGAAAGGTGGTCCCGGTAGCAGCACCAGTGACAGGATTCTGTTCTAGCAGTGGGGTCGATTTTGCTGCCTGACCCCTTGAGCTGTTCTTGCAGCAAAGCAGTTCCTAGAATTGGGCTGTTTGATGTGAAAACAAAGAGCATTCAATCCTCTACTTCCCTTGAAAAATGTTTTTTCTAAAGAGCTGGACGACTACGGGGAGAAAAAGACTCTCCACCTCCACCATCAAAAACCATGGGGTTCTGAGTCTTTAAAAAGAGTTTTCTTTATTTATATATATGTGACATACTATGTGGAGGGAATAAAGAAAATGTACACAGTGGCTATCTAGCCTGCGGAAAGAAAAAAGCTTGCTACCACAGAAGATTACTGAGGCAACTAGCTTAGCAAATTTAAAGAAAAAAAAGGATTTGGCATTTGTCGGAATAAAAACAGCACCTGGAGTTATTCTGCCCACGATAAACCCCTATGGAAAGGCTGATGGGATTTAAGAGGAAGTGATATCCTTTTACACAGAACTCCTCCATCTGAATCTGGCTGCAAAATGCCAATGCAGGGATGGTATTTGGAAATGAATTCTGTAGGTATTAAACAGGGATTTCCATATACACTGATTCTTAACTGCGTGGGATGGGGGCGGGTAAGGAAGGGGAGAATGGAATAGGCAGGCAAGGCATATGACTGCTCACCTAGATTTGAAACCTTAGAGAATTTGCAAGGAACCACAGTGAAAACCTCCTCCCGTAGGCATTCTAAGCATAAATTTAAACACAGAGAATAAATGCCCTGGTGCACCTGTAGCAGTAAAACTGGATGCTTTCATCTGCCCCACCTGCAATACAACATGTCTCTCCTGTATCAGTCTCTACAGCCACGGCAGGCACTGCAACTTTCCAATGGTTTGACTTTACCCCTGAAGGCACACTCTTCCACCCTCTCTCAAGACAGACAGATGCTAACAGCAAAATCAAATACAACTCTACAGCAATCCTGGGACCCCTGAACAATTTCTTACTGAAATGTTGGGAGCTAGGGATGGAGGAGAATTTCATCCAATCCACATGTTTAAGCAAATGTGCACCTCCCAGGATAATACAGCGGATCAGAACACATAGCCTTTGGACCGAGTGCTTATCTGCATTCTGTGATGCAGTTCTCATTTTTTTAAACACACACACACACACACACACACACACACACACACACAATATGTGCTTTTGGTGCAAATGCATACAAAACGTGCTTTGGATACATTGGAAAATCTATATGCAAGGGGAAATGTGCTGCAATTTATTTATGTTTATATGCATATAAGAGGAGGGAATGTACTTATGATTGAACACATCTGAAATTGATACAGACCAGATAAAAACTGATATGTCCATCTCTATTGGGGACCCTACTAATGATGCTGCCCCAAAATATCATCCATCAATGGCCATCGGAATGGAAAATTCTGCAGGATTTAGTAAGCTGCCTTAAACCAGACCAGGATTTTTTGCCCAAATAGCCCAATATTCTCTACATTTGACTGACAGCTGCTCTCCAATGTCTTCTTCAGACACCTTTCATCTCTCCTGCCACTTGGTTCTTCTAACTGGAGAAGCCAGAGATTCAAACCAGGACCTTTCATCTACAAAGATTGTATGGTACCATGAGTGGACGCCACTCATTAAGAATGTTTACACCTGCATTCCCTTGATCTTGTGACCTGAGTATACTGTTTTCATTGCTGTGCTGTTTTAATGGAATAGGTTTTATTGCATATTTTAATTGTGGCTGTTTATATTTTTTATTGTTTCAATGGGAGAGTTGCATTGCGGTTTCTCAAGAATGAATCATTGGTAACAGTCAGACAGAAGACAGCAAACAGAAGTTGTGAACAAACCAGTACTGGCAGCACTGAATGAATGAATCGAGATCAAAGAGCAAACCTAATGGACATGATCTGGGACTGGGATTGTGAATTTGTGGTTCTTTAGATGTTGATGGACTACAACTCCCAGCATCCCTAGTCACTGAGCATGCTGTCTGGAGCTCATGGCAGTTGGAATAATAATAAAAAAAATCTGGAGGTCTACAGGATGCCCACTGCTGGTCTAGGAGCAAACTGCAGGACAAACATGGAGGCAGGATTTAGGGGAACGCTAGGAACAAAAATGAATCCACCAGAGTCCAGGAAGACTTTGTTTCCAGATGATAAGGAAAATTCTGGGTTGAGAGACTACTCAACAGCCCAGCTCATTGGGGTACAAGTCCCCTGCGGATCCATGTGGTCAGTAAAAGAACGAAATTCCAGCCAAGCAATTTGGAGCAAAACAGCAGTCAATAGACTTAGATCCTATATTGTTGCGCAACAGGTTCAAACAGCAGCAAGTGAACCCCGAGCATGGGGCGATATTGACTTTTAAAACTTTCCCACTATATCCTAGAATACACTTCATACAGCATCATCAATACATCATTGCTACATCACTAAAATGTCAGAAAGGGGAGGGTTATACAAGGCAAACATGTCAGGGCAAGACCCAAGTATAAGATTAGCATAGGCAACACCCCTTAAGTGCCCACCACCCAAAATACAATAGAACTTCCTTAGCATGTCTGGACCCTGAGGCAAGTTCAGTGATGAGATCTGGCTTCCTTTGGCTAACAATAAGCTCAGCAATTGCCACTTCTGGGCATTTCCTGGGCAGGAAGGAGTGCATGTGTCTGAGGGATTATGGTGGGAGGTGGCAAGGAAAGGAGTCATTTTTCCAAGGGCAAAATGGCATTGGAATGGAGGAAATTGGCAAAGGGGTTGATTTTATATGATTTATAAAGCTAGGTATCTTCCCTGAGCTGTCAAGTGAAAAAGATACATTCTGGCACAATATTTTTAACATTTAACAACTGTAAAGATGTGCCCCCCCCCATCATTTCTGTAACAGAGAGCAACGTTAAGTTGGAATCATAGAGTTGTGGAGTTGGAAAAAACTCAAGGGGTCATCTAGTGTGATGCCCTGCAATGCAGGAACTACAACTAAAGATTCCCTGACAGATGGCTACCCAATCTCTGCTTTAAAAAATCTAGTGAGGGAGAGTCCACCACCTTTGTAGGGAGTCCATTCCACTGTTGAACAGCTCTTACCATTAAGAAGTTCTTCTTAACTTTTATGCTCCTTTCTGTCCAGGAAAGCAATGACCAGCCTGAGAAGCTGAAGTCAGTCCAGGGCCTGGATATTTGTCACTAAAAAGGCTTCCACCTGCAGTTCAGTGGTTCTCCACACAGGGGAGCAACAGAGAGCCAACAGCTCCACACAGGTACAAGTGCTCAAGGTGATATGCTTCCTGCGCCAAATTTCTATGCCAACATCTTTTCAGTGCTTCCCTGTCTCCAATGCCTGAGTAAATGTGAGCAGAGATGGACAGCTAGGCACACAAGCCATGTAGTGTGCCAAGGCCACTTTGGGAAAGCTGACCAACCTGGGTACCTTCTGTTAGGTACTTTTGTTTACTAATCTGCAGCTCCTCTGGAGCAAGCCAAGCTGCCCAACCATAGCGAGCCATCTAACAACTGCCAAAAGGGAGCTTAACCCTATTTATCCAGATGGTGCAAGCCTCCCAAGTGCTTGGGGCTCCTGACGTTTTCCAGGATAATGCCCAGCGGTCTCATTATATCCAAAAACCCTCCTTTTTCTCCTTTCAGCCACACCAGCAAAAAAAAAATTTCCCTGGACTCTCATTGCCCCCCATCCACACTTGGCAGAAACAAAAGTAGAACAAAAGAGAGGGAGAAGGGAATTGGTTTCTATTGTGATGTTAAAAGAAAAACCAACACACACACAACCTGGAATATGAATGTGTTTATTTATAAATCGAAATTCAAACTAATTATTAGCTGGAGGCTTTCAAGTAAAAATGTAGGTCATGCAATATTATGTGGGATAATGGCAATTGTTTCAAGCTTCAGGAAGCGCATAAGTAATGGGGAACCATTTGTTCTCCAGCTCAGCTCAACACAAAGTTCCCTCACGGTGCCAGATGACTATGGAAATGTGTGCGGCTCCATCCCAACCCATCCAAATGCCAATGTGGGCTCTTTTAGGTGACTGATTATTTCTACTGCCATCATCACTGCCCTGTGTTATTACAGCCTTTGGAAACTTTCATCTGACCTCTGTTGTCAAGACCCAGGTTGCAGAGTTGCAAATGCCTTCATAGGAAGAAGAGTTCTGGGACATCAAGGGCCCTGATACCTTCTCCTTAGACTGTCCTAGAAAGATTATACTGAAGAGTTTGTAGCAGAGGAGAAGAGCTTCTCCATAGAACAGGGGAAGCCAGATGCTGTTAGACCACAGTTCACATAATCACCTACCATTGATTGTACTGTCTGGGGCTGATGGCTTGTAGCATTGTTTATGTTATTTTGTCAAGGGTGGGGTTGCTACTCTTATTGATATTGATTTCTTTATCCTTATTTTGTGTCTTATTAATGCGGAGGGTGAACGGAGCTCACAGTGCCAGCCCATCTCTCACCACTGATGCCACCAGAGTGCCCCCTCACTGAAGCCAAGTGGGGCTGCATGGGGCTGCCTACCCACCCATGCAGGGGGGAGCCTGTCCGGTCAATGAGGCCTTTGGTGGGTGAATCCCCCTGACATCCATGGAGAGGAGCGCCAGGCCAGGCCATGCTGGGGTCACCCCTTGCCTGCCTCCCTCCGTCCATGCCTGCTCACCATCCTGGGAGTGCGCCAAGCAAGGAGCCAGACCTGGCCAGGTGACCACTCAGTCAGGAGGCCAGGGGCACAGTGGCATGGCCAAGCCAGGTCAGGCTCCAGGTCGCAGAGACCCCCGGTGGCAGGCAAGGAAGGATGGGGAGCTGGGGTTGGGGCCTGCCAGGATGTGTCTGGCAGGGACAGGGATTCCTGTGGGAGCTGGCACCTGTGTGGAGGTTCCTGGTTTGCACATCCTTAAAATTGTGCTCCTGGGGTCATGCCCCCCAAGCTACACCCCGAAAGCAACCTTAATCTTCTACATCATCATGTTTATTTTTGTGCCATATGAGAGTCGACATGAGCACAACTTTTCCACAGTTGACCCCAGGGACTTCCCAAGCTTAGCACACTCATATTCACCTCACCCTTGTGCAGATGACTGCAGATTCCACACTAGGTAAAAGGTAAAGGGACCCCAGACCATTAGGTCCAGTTGTGGCTGACTCTGGGGTTGCGGCGCTCATCTCGCTTTATTGGCCGAGGGAGCCAGCGTACAGCTTCTGGGTCATGTGGCCAGCATGACTAAGCCGCTTCTGGCGAACCAGAGCAGCACACGGAAACGCCGTTTACCTTCCCGCTGGAGCAGTACCTATTTATCTACTTGCACTTTGATGTGCTTTCAAACTGCTAGGTTGGCAGGAGCCGGGACCGAACAACGGGAGCTCACCCCATTGCGGGGATTCGAACCGCTGACCTTCTGATTGGCAAGTCCTAGCCTCTGTGGTTTAACCCACAGCGCCACCCGTGTCCCCCACAGCGCCACACTAGTGTGATGCAATTAAGAAAGCTCTTTGCTTCCTATGTCCTCTGGGCCATGTCCTCCCACCATCTGACACTGCATTCCATTTGGAGCTGAATCTGACTGCAACTCTCATCTGCTTCCAGTACTACTGACTCCATTCACAATAAAAACAAACAGGCGATCTGCTAGAGGGAGGGAGTTACACAGTCACATTCAACATTCAAGCATCAACTTTCAGCAGAATGACTCTGATTTACATCACACATAGCCCACAGTCTGCATTATTTATACTTAACAAATGCTTCTTTCCCTACAAAATCTAAGGATGCTGATCTTTCTCAGAGAATGGCAGTCTTAGAACAAAATCGACATTACAGTCATCATCACACAGCCGAAAGCTTGTTGGCACATTCATTGTTCCATTGCTGCCACTGAACTTCTGATTGCTGTTAATCTCCAGTGTATCCTTTAATAAGCACGGTAGTATTGGAATCCTACATCATAAACCACCATTGCCTCGATAATATGGAGTGACATTTCTTTCTTACTTTAAGGACATGAATCATTGCACTCCAGGCCTCTGCTTCTAGGGGGTTGGGTGGGCATCTGTCAGAGATCATTCATCCCTTCCTAGCAGTGAAGCAGTAAAGCAGCTAACACTTTTGCAAAGCTAAGCAGGGTCCGGTATGAGTTTGAATTGGATGGGGGACCATGTGTTGAGATTCCTGCATGGCAGGGGGTTGGACCAGATGGCCATTGGGCCCTTCCAATTCTAAAATTCTGTGATTCTAGATGTAAAGCACCACAATGATGAGGAAGCAGGGAGTAACTAGCATCTTTGCAGCATAATTAATCACACCTAAACTAAGCATGCCTATAAATGATGTGAAGCAGTTGTGATGTGAGTTTGCACTGCGGAATTCCAGGACATATAACTAAACATAGGGTTGAAGCAATGAATGGAGCAGGGAGAAGGAGGGTGACCATCCCAGAGAGACAAGGATAGTTCCACCCTTAGAGAGGGACTTCCTGGCAATGTCGCAAGAGAACACACTGGTCTGAGATACCCCTCTCCTATTTTCCCCAGACTTAGCTTCAGCCCACACAAGTCAGTGGCATGAAGTAAAGTCCATTGAGAAAAGGAATCTGTGAGTGATGGGTTAAATTGTCAGTTTGGATTTCTTTCCCTTTCTCATTTTTCCAGTCTTAGGTTCAGTTCTCCACATTTCCTTGTGGAAATTCACCAGCATTTTAGTGTGAATTTATCCTGTTCTTTATATGCGCACATATAGCCTAATTTGCACCTTTTTTGCTAAGCAATTCTCCTAATATAATGCATCTGTGCATCTTATCTTCACTGCAACATATACACATTGATATGCACACTTTATCCCAGCAAATGCAATTTTGTACACGTTACCTAGCTGGAGAACTGCATTGCAAAATTCAGAGAAGTGAAAATTTAAAAGCACAGCTGTATTTCAGTTCTCACATCACTTCAGAAGGTGTGAATGATGCAGATTCACCTTCACATGCTGGCTGAATGTAATTTCTCTCCTACCCCTACTTGTGATGAGCCCACTCACCCCATCTGAATGACAGGGCAGGGCATCTAGAGATCTGTGTGTCAGACTGGGGCGGTGCTTCCTGGTGCCTCCTACCAGACCTAATATAGCTCTAAAAATAACCTCCCTCCCGTGTGGTGGGCTGGAACTCAATGCTGATAGCTCTGCAGTGTACTTACCTGGGACTGCGGTTCAGGTGGCGGCCAGGTTGGGGCTTCATGGGTGCAATGGTGGATGCACCAGATTGGCTCCACTTGTGAGTCCATGCAGCCCTGACCTTGAGGTCACCATGCCACCACCCCGTGTAAGTAAGGTGCAGAGGTACTAATTGCATCCAACACAGAGATTGCAACTGAGTGTACATTCATGTTATTATTCCAAATATGTTCCTATAAATATTTGCTCCTTTTTTTGGTGGGGGGCAGAGGGGTTTCAGTAGAGCGTTGTGGATATCCATGCCAAAGAACCCAGGGAAATGCAAGGAACAAAGGGGTACAGAGTTACCGCAAGGAACTTTCTTAGATATTTCCTCCAGAAGGAAAGTTAGTCAATAATTTAACTCTGAAAGGAGCAGACAAATATCAATTTTCCTCTGTGCAGACATGGTGCCAAATCCGGAGACTGAATTCAATCATTAAAGTGTGAAGCTGGGGGATTTCAGCCCTGCTTTGAGCACAAATCTCAATAAAGCCTTAACTATGGAGCTGCTATCGGTGCCTGCAAAATAATTATCCATGTGAGGTTCAAGGTTAGCAGCTCCGCAGCTGCAAGCCGGAGCAGAGCCGTCGATATGAAATACCACCATCGTAGCAGAGGGAGATTGGGCTGCTCCAAGAATAATCCACAGCCTGGATCTAAACTTTATTCTGAGCCGCTGTGGACCCTGCAGACCTGTGGCATGCCAGCTCCAAACTAGCAATGAGAAAGTGCCAGAGCAAACCCGCCTGTCAAAGCTATCAGCCAGAGGAGCTGAATCTGACGCCGGATGGTGGAAGGGGCAGCTTCCGCATTTAGGTTTTCGGGGTCATCTACAGAAGCATCTGTTGCTGCTGTGCCACCAGGAGGAGAGGGAGAAAAGGGATAATTATATGAAAAAATAATAAAAAACCCCTCTGGCACTGCTGCCCCAGCCTATTCTTCTGCAAAGCCAATTTGCATTCTATACAAGCTCCCTGAGCCAAGAGGAATGTACAGCCTCCGCTGTCCAAATTGGCAAGGCAGCATGGAGAAGGAATGTGGGGAGACCATATTTTAGTTTAACACACCAATACCTGCACATTGTATATCCAAGCACCCGTAACTGGGATGGAGGGCCATTCTGCCATGAACATGATGGCAGGGCCCATTCCCTTGTAAGCCACATGGAGCAAATTTGAAGTGAAAGCTGGCTCTGGCCTAGCAAGCACTGTGCATATCCCAGTGCTGAGAAGGGTAGCACTCATACGAGTTTATTGTGGCATTTCCCTTAAGTTGTAGACGCATAAACCACTTTGTAGACGCGTAAACCACTTTGAGTAACAATCACAGAATCATAAAACTGTAAACTTGGAAGGAACCCTGAGAATCATCTACGCCAACCCCCTACAATGAAGGAATATGTAGCTGTCTCATACCAGGATCGAATCTGCAACCTTAACATTATCAGCACCATGCACTAACAAACCATACTGTACAGGCTGATCAAGTAGTGTATAAATTTTATGAAATAAAGTAAGTAAAGAGTATGCTGGATCAGGCAAGTGGTCCCTCTAGTTCAGCATCTTCTTCTCACAGCACCCAACTGGATGCCTGCTGGAAATCCCCAAGCAGGAGCTGAGCACCCCTCCGTCACTGTAGAGGCAGAGCATCAGCTGCATAACCATCAATAGTCCTCCATGAATTTGTCTAATACTCTTTATCTGAAGAAGTGTATCTGAAGAAGTGTGCATGCACACGAAAGCTCATACCAAGAACTAACTTAGCTGGTCTTCAAGGTGCTACTGGAAGGATTTTTTTTATTTTGACTACGGCAGACCAACACGGCTACCTATCTGTATCTAATACTCTTTGTAAGCCATCCAAGTTGGTATCTCTCACTGCCTCCTTTGGGAGCAGGTTCCATAGTTTTACCTCTACATTGAGTGAAACACTCCTTCCTTTTACAGGTAGGTAGCCATATTGGTCTGCCGTAGTGGAAACAAAATAAAAAAAATCCTTCCAGGAGCACCTTAGAGACCAACTAAGTTTGTTACAGTGGTACCTCTGGTTACGTACTTAATTCGTTCCGGAGGTCCATTCTTAACCTGAAACTGTTCTTAACCTGAAGCACCACTTTAGCTAATAGGGCCTCCTGCTCCTGCTCCTGCTGCTGCTGCTGCATGATTTCTGTTCTCATCCTGAAGCAAAGTTTTTAACCCGAGGTAGTATTTCTGGGTTAGCGGAGTCTGTAACCTGAAGTGTATGTAACCTGAAGCATATGTAATCCAAGGTACCACTGTATTGTTATTGTTATGCACACGAAAGTTCATACCAATAACAAACTTAGTTGGTCTCTAAGGAGCTACAGGAAGGAATTTTTTTATTTTGTTTCGACTCCTTCCTTTTGTTTGTCCAGGATCTTCCAACATTCCATTTCATTGGATGTTCACAAGCTCTAATGTTATGTGATGGGGGTGGGGGCTTTTCACTATCCACTTTCTCCATGCCAAGCATAATTTTACAAAGTTTTATTTGTCCTGAGATTTCTAGGCACAGATCTGAGAGGTTTTTCTTTGTCTTGCCATTCCCCCCGGAAAAACCCAATGTTTACTGCTGAGTCAGAACAAACGTCAATGCAGAGAAAACCCGCTTGATGTATGAGTGCCCCACCCCATTACGTCCGCCCCCCCCATCATGTCCCTATTCCCTCCTTTTAGTGATGTGTTTTGTTACATTTTTGGTCACTTCTTGGTTTGGCGCTGTGCGTGAGTGCGCGACCATGCGTCTTCCGTTCACACGTTAATTGGTCGTTGCCTTTATAAACTCTCCTACTTTTGCACTGTTTATTTATTTAAAAAGAGAACGTTTTTTGTGCTCATTTCATGCTGTTAATCTGAGCAGTGTGGATATGCAGCAGGAAGGTTCGATAAACATTAAGATTATGGGCAACATGATTTCAGTGCACACAAACACAAAAGCAGCAGGCTTGGACATTCACTTCAGTTGGCTTGTATCTATAATACCTAGTTTTACACCGCGGGTGATTTTGTGTGTCGAGAAATGTCTCCTACAAAAGCCTGGTGCTTGTTTGGGAATTCTGTGGGGGGCTGTGTTCTTTAGCAAATGGGTATGTGCAGGTTAAGTTGTATACTATTTATAGCATTGTGTAAGTGCCATATTTAAGGCATGCTGCATGCAGTTTCCCAAGAATGTGTTTGCTGCTCTCCTTAACAAAGAAACTTTCCAAAATGAAACAAAGCCAGATTTCCCAAACTCGTGCTGGATCACAAGCCCTGTGCATATGCAACCCTTCACACAAGCCCATTCCGCCCAAATCGCCACAATGTGTGAATCTACCAGGAATCAGGAGCATAGCGAAAATAGATGCCCCAAAACATCACACAGCAGCCAGATCTACACAGAAGAGCATGCATCCCATTGGCTAGCAGTGTCTCCTCACAGTGAGCAGGCTACCATAGTGGGTTTGATATATTCTATTTTAATTTTTAAGTTTATGTACCACCTTTCTTCCAATGACCTCATTTTGCCCTCACAACAACCCTGTGAGAAAGGTTAGGCTGAGAGGTAGTCACTGGCCTGAAGTCATCCAGTGAGCTTCATGTCAGACTGGGGATTTGAACCTTGGTCTTCCAGGTCCTAGTCCAACACTCTTAACTGCTGGCTCACAGTGATCCCTCCCCTGCACAGCTATGGTCAGAAATGGCAAATAATGTCATTCCTTTTGGTTATGAGACCAAGTAGTAAGGACATTGTCAGGAGCAATGTAACTCCTATGGAGCAAGGGAAGAACTCCTTACATTTCAGCCGAATGCCACAGTTCTTGCAAGGGAGCTCCACCATAAAACATTGGCTGCATCTAAAGGGTTAAACACAACCCCCCTCTTTTGTATTGGCATAATAAAGGCTGGCTGCAGAGTGGCATTTCTTGGCTGCCAGGGCCTGCTATGTTTGATATTTATTGCACATTAATGGGGGGTTTTGTTGTTGTTTTTTGTAAGCCCCTCTGAGAGTCCCAGTGAAAGAGTGGCCAGTAAATAATTTCAATGCATCAAAAGATAATCAGCATTTTAATAACAAAGGACTGCGTTCCAACTAACTTCTGCTCATAGTACAGTACCAGAACTGGAACTGAGGGAGCTTATGTCTAGCACTGAATACAGCCCATAGGCATCACATTTTATTTACTTATTTCATAAAAAAATTATATACTGCCTGATTGTAAAAAAACAAACAAACCTAAAAGTGGTTTACAAAAAGAATAAAGTAACAACATTATTAGTAAGAATGCAGACTGTTGATTATGGTGGGGTTTTTTTTTAGTTTATAGCTATATACATATTATTTATATACATTTTTTAATTTTTAAAATTAGAAATGGAATTCTGCATTGCAAGAAATTGTACTAGATGAACTTTTGGACCTCTCTCAACTCTAAAGTTCTCTGAGTCTATGAAATAAAATAGTTCTTTTTAAAAATTGTTTTTAACCAATCATTTTATCATCTTATTCTTTTGGTAAATCGCTTTGATGCTTCTTCTTCTTTTTACAGTCAAGTGCTGCATAAATATTACAAAATAAATAGATTATGGGTTTATTTATTTATTTGAATCCTTATTTGGTGCTTCTTCTGTTTCTCAACCTTGGTGGTTGTCAGAAAGGGAAATCAGAATAACAGCTACCACCGTACTATAGAGGGGCAGACCATTATCCATTTGACAATGCTTTTGAAGGAACAAAACATGCTAATTATAACGTTAACATTTCCATCAGGAAAAAAAAGAAAAAAAGAGAAAAAGCTGGGTGTGACATGGAACTGGCATACAATGAAAGGTTTATGGTGGTTTTTTGTTTTTTATAAAAGAAAATGTTTCCTGAAAAGACTCGATATTTATTAAAATACTCTAGATACAAATGGATGTTCCTCTTTTAAAAAAATGTGATTGACTCACCTGCTTTCAACTATAGCACTTTGAGAGATGAATGGGGAAAGGTTGTCATATTTTTATTCTCTGCTTTCTCTAAGTGACTCAGTACATTTGGCTCCAAACGCCGCTTTGCAATAAAAAATCCCTGCAGCAAATTCCCTCTCATTTAGTCTCGGCGGAAACCCGGACACCTTCAAACATCATTTGCTGGAAACTAAGGAGGACAAATTATTTTCTGCATTTGGCAAGCAGTGAATGCACGACCGTGAACTGGGGCCAAAATCAAATGGTGTCAACCCCAACCCCAACAATAGCTGCAGGATTTCAGGCAACAAACGAATACAGAGTTGGAGAGGCAATGTGGTGTAGTGGTTAGCGTAATGGACCTAAACTTTGGAGATCAGGGTTCAAATGGTCACTTGGCTATGAAGCTCACTGGGTGCACCCTTGGGGGCATTTAATGCATGCTTCTCTGTTCTCCATCCTGGCCAGCAAAGGAGTTCAGAGATATAGTTCCAGCTAGGCATAAACACTCAAAAAGGGTGCAAGGCAGGGCTGGGGATGGCTTGTTTCTGGGGAGTGGCTGGCATAGGAGAATGGGTTGGAAGAGTCCCAAGGGCCAGCTGGAGATGCTTTAGAGGTCCACAGGGTCTGAAACTCCCCATCCCTGGCTTGGAAGCTGCCTAGTTTTCCTTATCCTTAGGTGACTTCATGTGTCTTGCTTCTTGATTTCTTTGTCAGATGAACTGGCTGGATGCAGAGAAGTGGTGGGAGGCACCAGCTGGGGAATCCCCAAGGTAACCCCCAGGGGAAGAAGGCTCATAGCCAGGGGATTGATGGTGGAAGACAATGAGCGGTCAGAGGGAGAAGAGGGAGAAGACAGAGGAGAAGGTGTTGGGAGGTGAAAAGGCAACAGGGTTTAGTGAGCAGGAATAAGCTCTGGCAGAGGGCAGTCCAGACTCAGAGGCAGGAGAGGAGGCGGGCCAGGAGACAAAGATGAGGCAGACTGCAGAAGAATCCATGGAGTCTCCCTCTCCTGCACTGACCAGCTCCCCTCCTCCTGGTCTTCCAGAACATGCAGAAAAAATGAAGCGGAAGGAGCAATGAGAGACAAGAAAACAAATCCTTAGGCTGCTGGGGAAGGAACTGGGGCAGGAGCCTTAGAGAGCGGTAGGCAGACAAGGACCTTAACTCCTTGCAACTGCTTCATTGGAATCAAGACCTACCAGGAAGGGTTGCTGTGACCACTAGACTTGTGCTGCCTTGGTTTCTTTGAATAAATAGTTAACTTCACTGACATCAGGTGCTTTATTGTTTTATTGTTGACCTATGCCCAACCCCACCTCCTGATACCTGACCTCCACCATCTCTACCCCCGGGGGCTTCTTGTGCTCAGGTCCTGCTTGTGGGTTTTTCACAGGCATCTGGTTGACCAGTGTGAGAACAGGATGATGGACTAGGTGGGCCATGGGCCTGATCCAACAGGATCTTCTGATGTTCTTATGCTCCTGCATGGCCCTGCCTGCTCTGCAAAGGATGTCCTTTGACCAGCCATGAAGAAGGTTTTCCCTATAGGCCCTTCCACACGGCCCTCAAAGTCCACATCAGAAAATGAGAACAAGGGCTCAAAATCGCTCATAGGACCAACTTATCTTCCTCCTTTCACCCCCCCAGAACTAACAAAAAAGTATTTCCACTCTGTCTGGAGCTATGAGAGCCGTCTGTGTTCACCTCTCTACAGAGCTGGCGGTGCTTTGTTGCTGAGGTCTCGTAATTCCGTTCCCCCTCCTTTTATATTCCACTTATTTATTTATTTGTTTGTTTCAGGTTCTTTTCCCATTTTTCAAAAAATAAAATAAAAAATCTTCTTCTTTTCTTTTGCAACGTCTGTACAATTTCAGCCTCGATAACGCACAAGTTAATTAAGCCGTGATCTCCCAGAGACAGGTTGCTACAAGGAGATAAGCAACAAGCCTCTGTTCGCCGTAAACAGCTGTGGTCCTGACCAGCTTCAGGGGATTTGCTGCTTTTGTACAGGAGACAAAAAACAATCCTTGGCAATTAAACCTAGACATATTTCTGCCACAATCGGTGGGACTCCTGACGTCATTTGCTCGGTGCACCCTCTCAACGGGCTTTTAAGGAATTTAACAATGCTTTGTACAGCCCCTGGGAAGTTAAGTCCTGAGCTTGTGAAACAGCCAGTTAGATAAGGATGTCTAGTTAATAATCACTGCGCTTTTGAAGTACAGGAGCAAAGGCCCATTTAAATGTGGGTCACAAGATGATTTCTCGCAGAAGAGAGAAAACGTTGGAGAAGGGAGGGTGGTCTTCACCTGTTGGCGCTTAAGCGTCAGTTTGGGGCTCAGAGCATTTGGGTGTGATACTGGTTCTATGAACTGTTAATGCCACAGAATTGCTGAGCTGGGAGGGACCCCAAGGGCTATCTAGTCCAACCCCCGGCAATGCAGGAGTTGCAGCTGAAGAATCCCTGACAGACAGCCATCCAACCTCTGTTTAAAAGCCCTCCAATGGAGGAACACCCACCACCTTCTGAGGTGGTCCACTGCACTGTCAAACAGCTATGGTGCAACAAGTTTCCCTTTAGGAGTGACACGTGTCCCCACGGTTTGCTCACATGAGTGAGTTAAGTTAAGAGCACTTAAAATGTATTTATTCTCACAGCACAGAGTTAGTAGATGGAATTCACTCCCATAAAACAGCATGGCTGGCACCAACCTGGATGGCTTTAAAGAAGGATTAGATATTCATGGAGGATTAGGATATCAATGACTGCCAGCCATGATAGCTGTATTCTACTTCCACTGTCAGAGGCAATAATGTTTCTAAATACCAAATGCTGGGAAGTGCAAGAGTGGAGAAGGCTGCCACACTCAGGTCCTGTTTGCAGGCTTCCTACGGGCATCTGACTGGCCACTGGGAGAACAGGATACTGGACTGGATGGACCATTGGCCTGATGCAACAGGTTCTTCTTTGGCCAACCTTTTGTATAAGCCGGCATTGGGCCATATCCAACTAACCTCTATTCAGAGTAGAGCCACTGAAACCAATAAACCTAAGTTAGCCATATCTGTTTATTCCAACAAGTCTGCTCTGAGCAGGACTACACATTGGATACAATCCAATTTCATCCTATAATGCTAGAATACACACACACACATACACCCCCACACCCCCCAACACTGTCTTTAAAGGATTTGATTTTATACTTTATTTTATTGTTAGCATATAACTTTGATGCTTTGTAAACAGAATACAAAGTAATAATCAAATACGGAAACTGACAAGGACTCTCCAAATGACCTTTAAGAAATCCTTTACAAGGCTTTAAAGGATTTTAAATCCATCGCCAGATTAAAAACTTTTTGCTGCTCTGCTCCATATCGGAAGTATGCTTTATAGGATATGTAATTTTCCCATTCTACTTATTATATTTCAAAATATTCAATAAAGGCAGTGGAGCTGCATGCAGTTCCATTGTTATTATGACGTCCATATACTGTGGCTTTGCTTTCAACGTATGATTGCTACTTGTTCATATAATTGGAGGGTTAAGCGTGTGGCTGATTCACCATCACTCCTGCTAATGGCAAACTCAAGTGGCTGAGTGTCGATAAGACAGGAACCATACAGAACCACTGAGAAACAAGGGGGATGCATCAGCAGGCTCAAAAGAACCCCAAGCTTTAAAGAAGTACAAATGAACCTTAATAAAAAATAAAATAGGGATCCAATCCACTCAAGCAATCTCTGTGTCACTCAGCATTACTGACATGGACTGGCAGAGGCTTTCCAGGGTTTCAAGCAAGAGTCCTCCTGCTCTACTTGGAAATGCCAGGGAGCAAGCCTTGGACCTTCCATATACAAAGCAGATGCTCTATCACTGAGCCACAGCTCTTCTCCAAGGCATCTCATGATAGCGGGGAGGACTGTGACCACATGGTGTATGCACCTGCTCAGTCCACTATCTAGGTGCTGATAGCTATTGATGAGTGCCTCCAAGGCCCCTTCTGCTCTCCCTTATGATTTTGGCGCTTGGTCCTTCAAAGAGAAGAGTATCCTCTGAGAGACCTTCAAATAGACTCAAGGACTTCCCTATGTAGAGCAGGACATGTGGCCACCATACTGGGAACTCCTGTAATGAGAACAAGGAAGGCTTGGGCATATCGTGGGAGTCAAGACCTCACAGTGCTTACAGCTGCCTCTAGCAGCTTGTGGATTTTGTGGTTGCTCATCGAGTTAGAAATCCATCAGCTTGGTAGGACCTGAGTTATGGATTCAGGAGAAGACCCCCCTCACGGGACTGTGCCGCTTGAAACACAATTACTGGAATATAATAAGTCATACAGTGGGAGACTCTCATTAAATGCAAAGTGAATCACTCAGTCTTTGGGGAGCTAGGAAGGGAAAAAGGAGAAGGGGATGGGTGTCCATTTTTATTCCCCTTCCTGAATGTGGCTTTAATGATTTTTAAATCCCTTCAACCCAATTATAGCCCCAGATTCTGATTAGGGTCTCTGGGCTATTGTGTGCAGCAGCCATTATCCAGAGAGCCACAGAAAAATTAGTACCTGGAGAGACTGCATTGGAAAATAAATCTTTCCCTGACATTTCACAACCAATCCTTGGCCAATTAGGGCAAACTCTGCTATGCTGGTAATGCGCCTGCAAAATGCTTTCCATGCTGGAAAGGCCAAGCAGAGAACAAGTTATAGAACACATACACACTATGAACACACAAAGCAACACACATTTATTGGTTTAGGGTCAAAGGTAAGGGTACATTTGAGTAGTGAGCAGCAGCAGTGACACAAAGTCTTATGACATCTTTAAAAAAACAACAACCATACAGAATTATTATGGTACAAGTTTTAATGAGACTACTCATGCCATGATAAATGCTTAGACTTTAAGATGACATAAGACTCTTTGTTATAGATATACTTTTTTAAAAAAGATTCATTTATTTATTTCAGCAAATTGTTGCCTATCCTAACAATGTGAGCACAGGGAGAGTTACAATTATAAACAAGCAACTGTTGTCAACTCCAGCTAAGGTGATCTCTTGACTTAAGGGCATTCCTCTCAGCCATCATTTTTAACCCCTTTTCAGCTCAAATTAGGAGACCTTACCTGGGCCACATTTGCACCATGAATGTAAAGAACTGTGATACCAGTTTCAACTGACATGACTCCCCCCCCCCACCATGAATTCTGGGAACTGTGGTTTCTTAAATATTGAGAGTTGCTAGAAGTCCCCTGGCTCCTTTCCCATCAAAACCCACGTTTTATTGGGTTTTCCCCACTAATTCTTATTGCCAGCTATGATCCACCTTTAATACATGTAAATGCACTTGGAAATATTATCCACTACTCTCATCTCTTACTATGTTGTTTTCTTAAAGCATCAGCTGTACAGTATGGTGTTGTGGTTAAGAGGGATGGACCTGGGAGACTGGAGGTCAAAGCCCCACTCTGCCACGAAGCTCACTTGGACCAATCGCTGCCTCTCAACCTAGCCTTCCTCAGGGTTGTAGTAGGGATTAAATAAGAAGGAGAGAACCCTGCAGACCGCCTTGAGCTCCTTGAAGAAAAGCGTGGAACATAAATACAACAAATGCATAATCCTCACTTCAAATGATAGGATTGTGCAATGCCCCATGCATGCGCGGTAACAGCACTCTTTAAATAATAATGGTGTGGGTCTTCAAGAGAGACGGCCAGTTTGTTCTCTATTGATGACAGCATAGAGGAATGGCCACCCAAGAGCATCAGCCTATGACCCAAGAAATCCACCGCTCAGATATCACCACCACTAAGTATGCAGTAAGAGGCCTTAGTGAAATTGGAAGCCAGGCCAGGCCATTGGTGCATTAAAGTCTGCATTGTCTGCACTGCCTGGAAGCAGCTCTCCAGGGCTTAGGGCGGCAATCCAAACCCCCGGTCTACAGGTCTGTAGGAGCTGTGATGAGGCAGAGGTGCTCCTCTGCCTTGTCCTCCCTTTTTAGCCAGCTGAAAATCTCCAAATCATGATGTTTCACAGTTGGGAGAGGGCAGAGCTGGGCTGGAAAACTACCCACTGCATTCCTGCATTGCAGGGGGTTGGACTAGATGAACCTTGGTGTCCCTTCCAATTCCACCATTCTGTGATTCTGGCTGTACTGCTGTCGCATTACATCAAGAGGCCTGACCTGGGTCTCTTCACTGCACCAACCTGGGAGCCGGCACAGTGAATCAGTGTAGTTCGCCTGCCCCTGCCTGCATGAGCAGAAAGGCTCTGTCAAGCCCTCTGCTGACAGTTTCATGGCTCATATTGCTCTATAAGAAATGGATCTTTCTCGACTCTCCCAAGAGGTCCTGGGGATTGAACCTGGGACTTCCTGCATGCAGACAGATGTAGCTATCGCTAAGCTACATCTCTTCCGCCAACAATCCCCTCTCCCCCAGCTTCCCCCTCTTCTGCAACACAGAGGAAGTAATAATGGGCTAAATGGTTTGTTTGTTAAATTTCTATCCCACCTTCCCACCAAATGGTGCGCTAGGCAGCTTAAAAGCAAAAACAGAAATTCAAGGGCTGTTGTAAGGATTACTAATGCATGAGAACCACTTAGCAAAATTGCTATATAATGCTAAACATCGTTGCTGCCATTAACAACAACACATCATCCCCAACTATCCCAAGATGTACCATAGCCCAGCTGTATTCTTGAGCTACCCCTTGCCATCACCAACAAAGTAGCTGAAATTTGTCTCCAGCCCGTTCATCTATTGATGTGATGGGGCTGTCATTACAACAGCCCTCTAATTGCACATAGCTGTGCATTCCATCCAGCCTGGAACCTGCTTGTAGCAAATAACTGCAATGGAAATCTTCCCACCTTCCTTTGACCCAGCAACCTGCAGGAGTACCTGGGGTGGGAGGTGTTAGCTGACAACCACAATAATCATTCTGTGCAATAATCGTCAAGTGAACTGGGGGTGCGGGCAGTTGATGTGGCATATCTTTAAGCTGCCCTGGTGCTTCCATTTCTCCATCTTTCATAGTTTCCATAGCAACTTGTGGGGCGGCTGGGGGAGGGGGAGAGACAGAATAACCATACTAAAAGAGAGGTTCAGGAGGGGAACTAGCAACGAAGCCAAATAGCTAGTTTACTGCCAAAAGAAAAAGGCAGCATCTATATATGAACACCTGGAGCCTAATAGCTCTGTAGCATGCAGAATGGCTGCCTTCCTGTGCTGGCTCCCCCTTTGCTAGATAAGACAGGCACATGCATCACACCCACAGAGTGTATCAGAAAGCATAGAAGCTCAGGTGCCTGGACATTAACCGGATGTTATGAAGACTACAATGAAAACAAGGCAACTCAACATAGCATCATGCTTCCTTTACTTTGAGATCAAGCTCCACCACACCATCATTTTTGCATAACCAGGACTGAAAGGCAGGGCTAGTCAATGTGCTACACTCCAGATGTTTCTAGACTGCAGAACTCATTATTCCTGAGTTCCCATCAGTCCCAGCCAGCATGGTCAGTGGCTGGGACTGATGGGAACTGGAGTCCAACAACATATAGAGCTCACCACATTGGTTATCCCTGGTGCCACGAGAAACTAAAGCGGCACAATGATTAGAGAACTGGAGTAGGGTATAAGAGAGACAGTCCACACAGTTAAAGTCCACACTTGGCATGAAGTTCACTGGGTGAGCTGAGAGCAATTTCCTTCTGTCTCTGTCTCTGTCTCTCTGTACATGATGTACAAGGTTTTCTCTCTCCCCATTTTACTCTCACAACAACCCTGTGAGGTAGGTCAGGCTGAGACGCAGTGACTGGCCCAAGGTCACCCAGTGAGAATAGGGATTTGAGCCCTGGTCTCCAAGGTTCTAGCCTGACCCTCTGACTACTGCACCACACTGGTTCAACAACATACAGAACCAACTAGAGATCAGAAATTTGCTTCAGATGTACAAAATTAGTGTGCCAGAAAAATCATTGGTGGTCCTCAACTAAACAGATCCATTCCTACAATGATTTCTGCTTGTGCCTTCCCCTCTCCCTCCTCATCCCACACACCCATGCACCTTCTCCAAATCTGCTCCAGAGTGTTGGAAGAAACCCAGAACCTATTTGTGTGGAACACAGAGGTACCTGGAGAGAGCAGTATTTTTCCTAGGGGATCTATAGAGTTGGAAAGCAACCAGTGGGTAGAATCTGATGGCTAATGGATATTATTTAGATAAATCTTGCCAGGGGTTCATGGTTTTCACTCTGATCATGGTTCTTAGTTGGCTGGATGGAGGACAGTGTGAGTGCATGGAAGCTAGCCTACCATCCAAAGGTCAAATTTCTCATTTGTCACTCTGCCTTCTTTTGCCTCTAGCCCTGCCCATTATTGGCACATGGCCCCTTAAAGCTTGGGTAGGCAAAAAGCTTTCCACACTTGGTCTACTCTTTCTGGAAGGGGATTTCCAGGGCCTCAGGCAGAGAAAGCATATGGAGTTGTCATGGAACCTTCATCATGCATATAAAACACTCTACTGCTGAGGTGTGGCCTCTCCAAGGTTGCATGAAAGATAGTTTCAGGGTACAATGAGCAAAGAATAGAAAACTGGAACAGCAGTTATTTTAGACTATAATTGGAAGAGTTGCAGTGGGCAAGGAAATATATCTTGTTCCATGCTGGAGCCCTTAGCGGCATTCTGTCTGAGTCAGCTTTGCCCAGTCAGGACCATGGACAGATCATTGAGAGACTGGTTGCAAAGTCCACAAATAGTTCCCAGCAAATTTATTCAACATGCAAAGCAAACTTGGGTGGAAAATTAGGAAGTTCTACATCAAGTCAAACATCCAAGGAACCTTCCGCAGAGCAAAATATGTTTCGATCAATATTTCTCAAGGACATTACATACATTCCTAGTTTTATATCTTTTGAGGTTCAAAAAGTGGGAAGTTGTGTCTCATCTACAGAAAAGACTGATAGAATTATCTGCTAATTAACACTGCTAATTGTCAAGAAATCATTAAACCAGCATAACTGATGACACAGATTAATTCAGAAGCATAAGACCTTGCCATCTGGCAGTGAAAGAGTGGCTGATAATATCCGCTCATTTATGTTGTGTTGGTCGTCCTCACTGTGTGAACCAAATGGTGGTGAAAGAGGATTTTGCTTATTAAATAAATCAGAGGAGAGCATCCTAAAGGCAGCAGTGCTATTTCCAATCTGTTAGAGGGTTATCCATCTTTGTGAACAAATAACACAAGGGTAGGCATGAAAATATGACGGTAAGCTACTCTGATGTTTCATGCCAGTCGGTTTAGCTGGTTAACTTTATCTACAGAATTAACTACCTGGTATTAATCAGAGTGGGGTTTGGATACAAGAGATTGCGGGGTGACCTTGGCTCTATGCTAGAATGAGAAAAATGAATATGGCTCCCAGATCTCAGAAAAATTGTGAACCCTTGGCTGAGATTATGCTTTTAAGTTTTGATAAATAGTCAGAAAATTACAAGTTCAAACAGGGGCAAGTTTGCCAATCCTTATTTTTTTAGTGGGGGTGGGAATGGGGAAAGTCAACTCAGATGGAACTCAAGCTAATTCAGACGGCCTATGAAAAGCTCTCATGCTGAGACAGGACATTTTCCAAAGTGCTGAATTGGGGCCCCAACTGAATTTTGTGACTAGTAGTGCATATCTATAGAAAGCCCTGGGTTTAATCCCTGGCATCTTGTAGGTGCTTAGACTAGATGACCCTTGGTTTCCCTTCCAACTCTACAATTCTATGATTCAATTTGATGTTCGGAAAGACTGAAACCCTGGATAGGTGCCCCTGAGCAGACAATTCTGTGCTAGATGGAGAAGCATCCTGACTTGCTATAAGGTGTGCTGTTATTATTATTTATTTATTAAATCTATTCGTCACTTCTTTGCCACAGCAACTCAAGGAAACTTATCAATTATTTAAAACAAATAAACACAAACATACATTAAAATAAGCATGAAAAATAAAACTCCAAAAGTCAATGAGAGAAGAAGGGGGAAACTGAAATGGATGGAGTGATGGAAGGAGAGAGCCCTCTGCAAGTGGTCAGTTCAGATCTCTCAGGGGCTGAAGGTTCTACATTGCCCCAATGTCTGCTGGGACGGGGCTCTGGAGGGATGCTGCCCCGACATGGTGTGGCCTGATGGGATACTGCCCCAGGATCCATAATGTTGGGCGCAACTTGGCATCTGTGCCTCCAGTACTCCATTGACACTGTAGGAAGGGGAAAAGAGACAGGGAAAATGTGTGTGTGTGTGTGTGTGTGGTGTGGTGTGGAGAGAGAGAGAGAGAGAGAGAGAGAGAGAGAGAGAGAGAGAGAGAGAGAGAGAGACGGTTGGCTTGCAGCTCTGGGGATACTCATCCCTCCTCCCCCTCTCTCTCACAAACAGATTACCTCCAAGGGAATGTGGTCCTTGAGAGAAAAAGATTCCCCTCCACTGTGTTACAGAAACAACTAAATACCTCCCACTCTACCTTTTAAACATTCTCTGTTCTCTAAGTGGATGAGCATCATGCTAGGTTTGGAATAACAAACGAAAGAGATATCGTTCTTGGTTAAGCTTCAGCAAAAGGAAACAACAACAACACTAACAGAGGGCAAAACAGATTTATAAATGTATCAACAGGGAGAGGGATTCTCTTTGTGTGTGTCTCTATCTCTTGCTCTCACACACTTTCCCCCTCTTCCTTCCTTTTCTCATAAGAGAGCCAGTGGTGGTGTAGTGGTTAGAGTGTTGGACTAGGACCTGGGAGACCAGGATTCCAATCCTCACTCAGCTATTAAACTCACTAGTTGACCTCTTACTGGTCACTATCTCTCAGCCTAACCTATCTCACAACATTGCTGAGAGCATAAAATGAAGAGAGGGAGAGTTTTGTACACCTCCTTTGAGCTCCTTGGGGAGAGAGAAAAGTGGGGTGTAAATTTAATAAATAAAAAAAAATTGAAATGCAAGTTCATCCAACACACATATGGCCAGCAATAGGTTTAGCAGGAGACAAAAGGAAGTATTGCCTGGCAGAACACACAGTTAACTTGTGAAACTCAAGGTTGGTTTGTGTGCGTGTGTGCATGTGTGTGTGTGACTATTATCTTATACAGGTAATTGAAACCTTCATTGGTAAAGGAAACATAGCTTACAGAAGAGTTGAGCTTTGAGAGGGAAATCTGGCTTGATGAAGCATCCCATCTCTTGCAAAGCTCTTTCTAATCTCATCTGCATGAATGCTATTCTGAGAGCACCTGCCATGCATGCCCAACTATTGCCAATCCCAAATTTATTCCAGGAGAGGAAGAGAAGGAAATGACTGTATATTAGCATTGTTTCAGTACCAGGATAAAACAGTGCTGTGTTCCCTGCTGTCAGGACAGCAATCCAGCTGTGCAAGGGATATAAGCATAGCTGGCTGTTGTATGCTGCAGTAACTACATATCCAGTCATTCAGCAAATTAAAATCTGCCCTACATTGGCTTCAATTTCCTCCTCTCTCCAATCGACTGGTGGCACTAACGGGTGGTGAAGCTTCCTCTGTGATCATAAGGAGTAGTTAAAGCAATCTGGAGTGCAACCACCTGAGCAAAGGATGAGGGAGGCGGGTGATGACATAGAGCAGATGCTGTAGGCTGAAATGAAGAGGACCTGTGTTGGATTTCTAGGCTTGGGAGATCCTAGTTTAGGAGACCTTTCCTTCTGTTTTTCACTTTCCTTGTCTGAAAAATGGGAATGATTAGAATACCAACAAACTCCTAATGAGAATGACAGCTGCAGAAGAACATAGGAAAAACACTGCAGCATTAGACTGATTTTCTGCCCAGTCCAGCATTAACCATCGAAGGTGCCTTCAAATTACGAAAGAGCATCACTAACCCATTGGGCTCTGATGTGGATTTGCAATGTTTGGGACTTTTTCGTTTAGAGAAAAAGTGAATAAGAGGTGGTGCAGGGAGTGGAGAAAGCAGATAGAGAACAGTTTCACTCAGGGACATCCAATGAAGCTGAACATTGGAAGATTCAGGACAGATAAAAGAAAGTCCTTCATGCAGCACATGGTTAAATTATGGAACTCACTCCCACCGAAGGCACTGATGGCCACCAACCTAGATGGCTTTAAAAGAAGATTAGACAAATTCACAGAGGAGAGGGCTGTCAATGGCCTCTGAGGTTGGAGGCAGAAATGCTTCTGAATACCAGTTGCTGTAAACCATAGGAGGAGAGCGTGTTCTTGTCAATGAGTCCTGCTTGTGGGTTTCCTGTAGGCACCTGGTTAGCCATTGTGAGAAGAGGATGCTGGAGTAATTGGCTGGCCATTAGCCTAATCCAGCAGATTATTCTCAGGTTCTTATGCCTCAGTGAACATGCAGCTGTATTGTAAGAATGAGGAAACTGCTTCACGTGACAGATCTAGATGGCTGGCAAATTGCCTCCCGCCCAAGCAGCTATCCACAGGGCTGCATTCCGCTGCCACTGTACCATGGCCATGCCACTCACCCAAAACAGCTATTTTGAGCAGCAAGGAGGAATGCAGACGTGATCCAGAAACAGAACCTCCAATTTTGTCCTCATGATACACCCTTAGGAACAGTGCTGGCAGATGTAGCAGCTGCTGCAGATGCCCTGTTGCCCACTCATCCACCAACTCACTAGCTAGCCCACCATGGAACACAGCTGCTGCTAAATGCAGCCAGAGGACTCTCTGGACCAGGAACCCCCAAACTCGGCCCTCCAGATGTTTTGGGACTACAACTCACATCATCCCTAACAGGACAAGTGGTCAGGGATGATGGGAATTGTAGTCCCAAAACATCTGGAGGGCCAAGTTTGGGGATGCCTGCTCTGGCCCACCACACCTTACTCTAAAGAATAGGTCCTTCCTCCACCATCCCTGCCCAATTGTTTTCCAATGCTGGATGGACCAGCTGCTGTCACCTTGGCAGAGGGAAACCAGGGCCCTATTGGCCATCTAAGGTGGAATCATGGATGGATAGCAATTCCAGCCTCTGTGATCAGCCCTGATTCTGGGTTGGTGGGGAGAAGAGGGGCTGCAACATTCATGCCAGAGCTGAATGGCTACTGAGAATCAATCGGGGAAGTGTGGCCCTCCAGATGTTGCTGAACTATTGTTGCCTCTTTCCTGACCATTGGTCATGCTGGCTGGAGCTGCTGGGAGTCAGTTTCCAGCAACAACTGAAAGGTACTTGATTCTCTCCCCCCCCCCCAAGTTCCTCCTTTTCACTGCGGGAAGTAACGTATATGCAGCATTCTCAGCCAAAACAGCTTACAGATAAGGGAGCCGGAATACTCAAGACTGCTAGCTGAATTATCTTTCTATATGTACATCTTTTTAAAAGGGGGGGGAGGGGAGGGAAGACTAAAACTTATTGTCTTGATGTGCAATAATATTAAAGGGAGTTGAAGTTTTCTTTTATGCTTTCTGGTGCCTGCTTCATAATGTATAAACATTCCAGAATTGGAACTGGCATGCCTGTATGTTAAAACAGCACAAAATAATACGAACACATATTACAAACCCCTGTTGTGTGCCTGTTCGCCGTCAGAAATATGGGATCTATATCTGCAAAGTCTGCTGCGGGATTATGGGGGAAATAAACATGCTGGAGACAGGAGTGGAAATGGACAGAACTCAGAAAGAGGAGGAGGAAGAGTGGGTGGAAGAAAGCACCAAACAATGGAAATGGGAGGTTTTGTGGGTGCAAGACAAGAAAAGAAATGACTGACTCCCATATATCCCCCTGCATTGCTGAAATTTTAATTCCTCTTTGCCACATGAGATATTTTTGCACATGAGCCTAGGAAACATGCTGCAAGATAGTTTAAGAATTATATGGTTGGGGAGATGAAAGCATGTCTGGATAAAAGATTAATTCCTGCAGTTTCCAGTGCACAGGAGAGCTTCTCTATGGGAGTGTGCAGCCAGTGCCATGTAGTGGTTAGAGTGGTGGATGAAGACTGGTCAGACCCAGTTTCAAATCCTTACTCAGCCATGAAGCTCTCCAGGTGACCTTGGAACTGTCTCTACATCCCAGCTTAACTCAAGTCCACAGAGCTGTTGTGAGGTTAAAGTGGTGGTGGTGGGGAACCCCATGTTTGCCCCTGGGAGCGAAAGCAGGCTAGAAACATAATAAATAAAATAATGTGGCCAAGTGTCAAGGCTCTAGATGCCTGCAGGCAGGAGCCAAGCACAAGACCACTCTCCCCTTCTGTCGTTTCCAGCAACTAGCATTCATAACTGCCTACAACTATAAAGGTAGCATAGCTTCCATCATAGCTATTAGACATTGACAGCCTAATGTGTCTAATCCTCTTTCAAAGGCATCCAAGATGGTAGCATCATTGCCTCCAGTGGGAGTGAGTTCCAGAGTTTAACTATGTGCTGTGTGAAAAAGTCCTTCCTTTTGTCTGTCCTGAATCTCCCAACATTGGGTGTCCACAAGATCTAGTGCATGGGTAGGCAAACTAAGGCCCGGGGGCTGGATCCGGCCCAATCGCCTTCTAAATCTGGCTCGCGGACGGTCCACAAATCAGCGTGTTTTTACAGGAGTAGAATGTGTGCTTTCATTTAAAATGCACCTCTGGGTTATTTGTGGGGCATAGGAATTCGTTCACCCCCCCCAAATAAAATATATAGTCCAGCCCCCCACAAGGTCTGAGGGATAGTGGACCGGCCCCCTGCTGAAAAGGCTTGCTAACCCTTGACTAGTGCTATGGGGGAGAGAGAGAGAGACTTTTCTCTATCTCCTTTCTCCATGCCATAGCATTCTCCCCACCTGCAATTCCCACCCAGCAACAGGCATTGAGAGCCTAGCTGCACCTGGGAGCTCCACTGCATACATCTCCTGCTTTCCAATGCCCACAGGCTACTCCTGTCAGGCATTTCACTACCACTTATATAATGAAGCGAGCCTGGTTTTGTAATGGAGTTTAAAATGTATTGCGGTTTTTGTGGTTCATAGTTCAGTCAATCCCAAAGACAACATCCTGCAGCAGGGTATAATGGCTCAGAGGAGAAGTAGATGGAGAAACCAGGGAGATAAAGTAAAAGCAGCCAGAAGCGTCTTCTGATCAAAATGGATTTGATATATGGCCAGGGGAGGCAGGAAGACAAAGAAATCGTGGAAAAAATGGTATTTAAAAACATCGGTGTGTTTCTGAAATGAGATTAGGACAGCAACAGGTTTGCTCTGATGCCAGCTAAATCCCCATTAAATCAGATTAATGCAGATGGTCTTTATGTAACTGACCAGGAAGATCAATACTGTTGCTGCACTTGGAGAAGGGAAGAAGAGGAGGGAGGGGGGATCTTGATGGGGGGGGATATTGACTGACTATAGCAACCTCAGTAAGGCGTAGCTAATTCAGGATCGCCTAAATCAGGGGGAAGTGGAAGAACATGCAATGCCAGAGTTTCAGATTCAGTCATAGTTGGTTCTTAGACAATGTATTGTAACAGAAGTCGGTCAAAGTGGCTGCATTCCTTGAGCGCAGATAAAAGTGGGCCTCTTTCCAAGAGGGAGGAGGAAGAAATGAGCTGTTGCTCATTTGTACACATTAATTCATCACAGCGAATGCACATTTTACAGTTTTCCTTGTGCGTACCAATAAGGTGGATCTGAAACACAGCCAGATGACAATGCAAAACACAGTTGCCTCTCTGCAATATTGGGAAAGGGATCGCTTGCCTTGGAAACAAAGATGGGGTTGGGTTTCACATGGCCACAATGATGTGCTTACAGGAATACTGTGCACCTTAAGAGTTTTCAAATCACATCACTAGCTTCATCTCAATAATCCTTATTGAGATGCAAGGCAATGTAGCACACATATCCCTGTGTTGCACATGCAGAGGCAATACCAAGAGGAAGTGGCCTGGATAAGGCCACCTACATGAGTCATGGCAGAAGCAGGATCTGCTGGTGCAGATGCCCCACTACGCTGCATAAACTCGCAGAACTGTGCAACTGGGCCTCCATGTTGCAAGCAGATAATGTGCTGATTTCACCACTACTTCCCACATTGGTACCGCAACTCCAACTGTGGCTACTGGCTCTGATGTCCCTCATGCAATATCCACATTGTCACCCCAGTGCTCAGTCCGGCTAGCACCCAGACATGACCCTAACCCCTTGGCTCCCTTTGGCTCACTCTACAGGTGACCGTGCAACACCAGTAGGCTCTTAGAAGCACAGCAAAGGAAGAACAGATCCTTGTTGATAGCAGACAACCTTGACTTCAGTGTCTGGGAGGAACAAGAGTTCTGGGTGTATGTTAATGCCTATCTCTGCATCATATCTCTTTGCCATCTTGCAACATGAGCATTCAGCCATCACTTTGTCCTCACCAGAACAAAGCCACTTTGTCCTCACCAGAACAAAGCCACTGCTTCCAACAAGCATCACATCCACGGGCAACCAAATAAAAAATCATCTGAATCCTTTAAGAATAGGATCCTCCACCTGTTTTGCACAATTATCTCCAAGAGCATCCAGCTTTGCATCACTCAGCATACAAGGTCAAGGTCAGATTGGCTCATAATCATTGCATCTGCCCACAAAGACTACTCTTTCTGCCATGGGGTGAAAATGTGGGTTACCATACCTCTGGTTATTTAGCATCTCCACTGTTGTCTGGCTTTCCCCTCTTTCCTTCAGATTCTACCTGATCCCACCAACCCCTTTTGTCACAGGTAGCCCCTCTTCATAGTGAACAGAAGAATTTGTCCTCAAGGGACCATGGTGGTCAGTCTTGTTTGATCTTCAAGGTCCTTTCCTCACTTAATTTTTCTGAAGCAGGCTCAGAACCCAAAGTGAACCCCAAAGCACATCTGACCTAATTGTGCTGTTATCCAAAGCCCACACATCAGAGTCTGAACTGACTCTTCCGCTCAGTACATACCCCACCAAGCCCTCTTCAGGCAAGAAGCATCTTACAGCCACACTTGCCATTTGACTGCTGGATGAATGACGTAAAGAGAAGAGTGTTTCCCCACCTGCCCTGGGCTGGGGGAAAGTAACTTAGGCTGGAACCCTGCACTCTTATAACTTGAGAAGAAGTCTAACTGAACTTGGTAGGGCTTAATTCTGAATAGAAGAATATAGGATCGCACTGTTCCTTTAGGATTCAAGAATCAAGAAGAGCAAACAGAGGGGGGAAGGAAGAAAGCAGGAGGCAGATGGGGAAGCTAAAGTTGACGATCACCTGAGATTCCTTCCCTCTGCAAGCCATTATCCAGTAGCCCATGCTGGAGAAGTTGCTCAGAGATATAAATCTTACAGTGACATTTCAGGGCTGGTTCTTAGCCAATTAGGGCACCCTCTGTTACACTGATAAAGCATATCCCCGCGTGACAAAAGGCCAAGTCAAGTGGAAGTGAAGTTCACCCCCACACCCCCACAGCACCACAGTCCTGTAAAGAGAGGGGGGACCGAGCGAGCAAGTCTGGCACTCGCTGACAGCACTGTCAGGGGATCTAGCCTGATGAGTTACTATGGGCTGTGCATGCTCCAGGCTCAGAGTATTCTTCGGGCACAAAAAAGGAATAGGTTCATGCGCAGCATCAGTCCCTATAGCTGTATAATCAGGGTCGGTCGATCCCTGCACAGAAACTGGTTCAAAGTGCCCCGGTGATTAATCAGTTGGTGGCATACAGAAATATCTAGCAATCCTTAGCAGCCTTGCAGGTTGCAGGCATTTAAAAGGATGGGTACCAGAGGCTCAAGAAAATCCCCGTTACTTCCTCTCTCTTTTTTCACATGTTTGAAAAGAAGTGCTTCCAAACAAGACACTGAATTCTCAGGATTTAATTTGCCACTTTCTTAGCCATCTCTGGAAATGGTGTTTTTTCTCTTCCCCCTGCCAGTTTCGTCCTTTCCCCCTTCGGCTAACATTGACTGTTTCCTCCTGAGTTTTTAATAGACTATACAGATCCCAGGCTTCTCATTCTTTTTCTTATGCCGAAGCAGTAGCGGGGATGGAGGAAACCTGGGTGGATGGGGGAGAGAAACGGTGCTGCAAATTACTGTAATGCACCCAGCAGGGGGTGCTGTGGAGCACTGCACATGGTTTCCGCTGTCCCTCATCTCCTGGGGAGATGCTGGCCTATTGATTAAGTGGCGTTTACTTCTCAGCTCCACCATGCCAGGTTTAAGTGACAGCCACAAAAAATGGAGCTGCGTTTACACAGGAGACGTGTCAGAAATGCATGTGCACTGGCATAACCCGCTTGCTAACAAGCCAGGTTGAAGGTCCTTATATTAATGTACTAAGCCCTGAACAACTTAGGTACAGGGTACCTCAGGTATCACCTGAACCCCTTATATCCCAACTCAGTCACTGAGACCATCTGCAGGAGCATCATTGGTCATTCCCCAACTTAGCAAGACCCATTTGACAACAAGGAACGGAGCCTTTAGTATCACTGTCCCAGTCCTGTGGAACTCTCTGCCACTGGAAATTAAGCAGGTGGCTTCTGGTCCAACTTTTAAATGCCTGCTGAAAACTTTCCTATTCCACCAGGCAGTTAAGAATACAACCCTCCAAAATGGTTAATTGATGCTTGCTTTTAACTTTTAATTGTTTCATTGTATGATTTTATATTTACGTTGTTGTAACTTATTTTGAAGTCTTTTTTAATGACACCGCAGTATACAAGCATTTTTTAATAAATAAAAATAAATGAAAGATATAGGAATGCCACATCTGAATTCATGGATGTAGATGACTGGAGGTCAATTCAGTTAGTGCAGAATAAGTCTGTGTGTGGCCAGACACTTGGGGCTAAGCTCAAATTGCAGCTCTGTATGTCATTTGCTCAGACCAACTGGGTAGTCTGCGGGGAGTGGTTGAAGGAGGGATCGTACTACACTTGGAGCAAGTCAGACATGCAAAATCGCCTCGCTGGGTCACCTTGCATGGTAACAGGGTGAGGGATGTAATCCTGATCAGCTTGGAAGTACGTAAATCCCAATGGGGCTAGAATGGTAGTCTTAGTTACATTCAAGCTGAAGTATTTTTTATCCTTAGTGCCTTGTATTCAGTTACTTAGCTATAAGATTGCCTTGCCCCCTACATTCCCACCCGACAGCTTCAATCAGCAAAAATGGCCCTGTTACAGGTGCCACATAGTACCCGTTCTGCATTGGTAAGAATTCAATCAGCTACTGTGGCAGCACATGCACTTTGGAACTCCCTGCCTACAGATATCCGGCAGGTGCCTTCACTGTACTCTTTTTGGCACCTGCTAAAACCATTTTATGTTTAGACAAGCCTACCGTGATGTTTAGAAAGGTGATGCATTTAAAACTGATGTCATTTTAACTTTTTGAAAGTTTTGAGTTATTGTCAATGCTTATTGATCATTGTATTGTTTTATCCTTTTTTGCAAACAGCCTTGAAGTTTGCTTGGTTTTTTAAAAATAATCAAGTGGTGTATGCATTTAAGGGGGAAAATATGAATAAATGTGTCTGAAGTTTCTATTATTATTATTATTATTATTATTATTATTATTATTATTATTATTATTATTATTATTATTTGTATACTGCCCTATACCTGCAGGTCTCAAGTGGTTCACAATATAAAATCACAATATAAAAACATAAAATCCATGATAAAATAAAAACAAGAACAACCCAATAAACTCAAGAATCCCCCATTCAGCCAGTATGCCTTGTAGATGCTGACATACCTACCCCCTACAAATTTCTCAACTACTTAAAAAGAAAGTCATTGTGCTGCCTCACAGGAGCAAATTCTGCACTATTACTCAGAAGTAAGCCTTGCTGTATTCAGTAGGGGGTTTACTTAGAATTGCCGCCTTACATCTGTGTGTGAAGGACTTCCCTCTTGTTTGTCCTGATCTGCTGCCAGTCAACTTCATTCTACTATTATGAGAAGGAAACCATGTAAGAGAGACCATCTTTTGTCTCTGAGAGGAGGCAGAAATAAAGTGTTGGGGGGGGGGACTCCAGAAGCTGGAATGAATGGGCTCTCTGTGCTATAAAACCTGCTCTCCATTGTCTTGTTTTGTACAACAGGAACAGAGAAATATGTGCACATCTTCCAGAGACGCTTTGCCAACAAACACTCACATTGACTCACTGCTTTGGCCTGGCGCTTTCAAACCAAGCACATAGGCGCGCGCACACACACAAAAACACACACACAAAAACACAAGTGTGTGGGTGAAACACAGCACACAGTCTTCCGGTTCTTCAAAGAGCAAAGCAGTCTTTCTGAAAGCAATGTGTTGGTAGGATAAAAAAAAAAGAGGAGGGGGAACGCATGGCTTTGTCATCATGGCAAAATTTCAGGAGGAAGAAGAGCCAATGCTAATAGCTTGTTTTTGACTTTGCCTTCTATACGGGGGGGGGGGTGTGTGAATGCTTTAGAGTTGGTCTCTGGATTCCTCTGTGCTCTATTAGACCAGCCCTGTCAAATGTGCAGGAAATGAAGGCTGGAGATTCCACCTTAAAGGCTGACAGGCAACCCCCTCCCCTAGAATAACAGATTCATAGTTAGGACTCCAATGGCCACATAGCCCAGCTCATGAAATGCAGAAATCACAGCTAAAGAACCCCTGACAGATAGCCATCCAACCTCTGCTTGAAAACCTCCAAGGAAGGAGAGTCCACCACTTTCCAAGGTTGTCTGTTCCATGGATGAAGAGCACTTACCATCAGAAAGTTGGCCTAATGTTTAGTCAGAATCTCCTTTCTTCTTATTTGAGCCATTGGTTTGGGTCCTACCCTCTGGAGCAGAAGAAAGCAAGCTTTCTCCATCTTCCAGGTGACAGCCCATCAGATATTTGAAGATGGTTATCATCTCACCTCTCGGTCTTCTCTTCTTCACGCTAAGCATTCTCTACTCCCTCAACCATTCCTCATCCTTTCCAGATCCTTGATCATCTTGTCCAATCTTGTGTCCTGTTATCGTATCCTGTGGCTGCTCCCTAATCAGCATACGAGGAATGAATCTCTGGGAATACACCAGAAATCCGATTCATGTTTACTCCAACTGAGCAGTAAGCAGTGTTCCAAAAACCAAAAACCTTTCGGACCCATGCCTAGAAAGCAGGGGGCAAGAAGAGTGTGGGCTAGTTGGCTTTGCCTGTCATTGGTTCTGGCTCCCCTTATTGTTAAGTTCCCTGCCTTTCACCCTACCAGTCCCCAATGGGCACCAGCTACCACTGCTGTGTTTTATTGTGTGTTTTAATTATGGATGCTTATATTTTAATGCCTGTTCAATAGGCTTGTATACATGTAAACTGCTTAGAAGTCTACTTTGGCATTCATTGGTATGTAAATGTTAATAATCACAATAGCAACATTATGTTTCTTTATTCCCTTTTAGACCTATTCCTTTTCATGTCTATGGGATCTTCTTCTGCTTTTAAGTTGCCAACTTTGGGGGCATGGCAGAAGCACGATGGAGCTTTCACAGTTCTTGTTGCAGCTCTCTCCTCCCAGAGGCTGTCTCAGAGATCTAGTGATTCTGCTGCCCTGCCAGATCTACCAGCAAAGTCGATTGTTGTGTGTGTGTGTGTGTGTGTGTGTGTGTGTGTGTGTAAAAATAAAGAAAAAGTACAGTGGTACCTCGGGTTACATACGTTTCAGGTTACATAAAGTGGTGCTTCAGGTTAAGAACAGTTTTGGGTTAAGAATGGACCTCCGAAATGAATAAAGTACTTAACCCGAGGTACCACTGTAAAAGGGTGACATAGGAGACTAGAAGCCATCATGTACTGAGATTGAAAACCCGATCATTCCAGCCCAAAACTATTTCAGTGGTTGAATAGTGAACCCCTGAAACAAAACAAAAATGGCTGCCTCGGGAATGGGATAACGACAAGCAAGAGACAGCCATTTTTGCTAATTCTTAAATCTGCAGCTCGATTTTCAGCTGAAATAAAAAATAAAAATACATATTTTAAGGCGGAATATATTTAGACATGAGTTATTGTTTGGTGTTGTTTTGTTTCTGACAGGCTCAAAAGACGCAAGCGGGATGGAGCGGATTTACGAGTGAACATATGTGGAAGTGATACAGAGTTGAAATAGGCCGATCTGTCCATCCCCGGGGAGAATGCTTGGTTTGTGGAGCCTGTTTCCCTGACATGTTTCTTTTCCATGTTACCTGTGAGCCACAGTAGTCCAGCTACCATCTTTCAGTAGAGCAGGGTTAGGGGAACAAAATGAAGCAGAGAGACATGTGGATGCTACCTTGAGCCCCTTGGAGGAAAGGTGGGGTGAAATAAATAAATACATGAATATAACAGATTCCCATTTCTTCCAAATCACTGCAATCACTTGGATTCCTTCCCTCCCCCCCTCAAAGTCTTTTAGCGCTCAGAAGCATACAAAAAGCTCACATGAACACTCAACATAATACATTATAACATGGTAATTACTGTGTATACAGAAAGGGCTCAGCTTGCATCGACTTAACAAGACCACACCGACTCAGGCAACCCAAACAAATCAATGACATATTTTAGACAAATAAAAAACCCCTCCTCGTGACACTGGCAGGCTGATGACTCAGAGATTCTGTTGCATTAACCAGAATTTTGAAGGATCCTTAAGTCAGTGGGACACCTTCAGAAGCAGCCTCCTTTGACGCTGCTTTGTTTTTGGAATTGTCGTATTGGCCTTTTGAATGCCCAATTATTCCTCTGCAGTTGCCCGACTCCTTTTCTTCCAGCCCTCATGTGGCACAGATTGCCTCTTAAAATTCATTATTAGGTGTAGTCATTCAAAAATTTCCAGGCTCCATTCTCCACTGCTGTAGCAGCACCTAACAATTTAAAATACCAATAAAACCAAAACAGCAAAATAGTTTAACACAGTAACAACAGTCATTAAAACAGCTACATTAAAAAAAATAAAAATCCATAATGATATCTGTAGCAGCAGAAGTAGCTGAAAATAAGCAAAATTCAGCCCCCTTCAACCAACACTCAGCACCTCCCCGAAGAGGCAGATTTTAGCCAGCTACTGAAATACCAACAAACAGATGGGCTATAAGCCCTCTTCAGGCATTCTACTCAAGTGTAAAAGCAACACAAGTGGGAAAAGCACAGTGTGCAAAGTCATCATCCCTGGTTGCCTGTCTCAGGCACCCTCCACTGTTACCCTACAAAAAATGATGTGTGTATGTAAAATTCTGAAGTAGGGAACCTCCTGAACAGTATTTTTCTGAGCATCTCTTCCGACATGAACTTCCAATATTCACCTGATGACCTCCTCCAGAAGCCTCCTCTGAGAGAGGTTTGGAGGGTGGCAACAAGGGAAAGAGTGGCTGAGGAAACCCAGCCATAAGGGCAGGGTAATAATAATAATAATAATAATAATAATAATAATAATAGTAATAATAATAATAATAATAATAATAATAATAATAATAGTTATAATAATAGTTGTTGTTGTTATTAAGCCCTTCCAGTTGTGACTGCCCAACACAACTGAAACAAACCAATGGCTCGTCTAGGCCAAACCTAGCCCTGATTTGGATTTGTTTCTAGTTTCTAAGCTCATGCTTCTCTTGCTCATTCCTTGTTCCTTTTTCTTTGGTTGTCTCAGCAGCTAGTGAACGGAATAGACTACAGTACTATGCCAACCAAGCACCAGTGTAAAGGGCTCTGCACAGTTTTTTCTACCTTTTGTAACCAACAGGGGGAGCAACTCACAGGAAGTTGATGGAGGAAGTAATCACCACCAACCATAAGAAGAAGACTGGCTGGTGTGTGGCAGGAAGATATAAGGAAACCTGACTCCTTCTACTAGGAAAATTACAAATTACACATCAAGAGATGTTTGGGATCAATATTTTCTTAAAATTAAACTCTGGGAAAGAAAGAAACAATCTGCAGGCTGGTGTCTTTTAAAAAAACAATGGCAGATTCACACACTAAATCCCTCATGTTGCTTCTGCAACTCTGTCCAATTTGTTTCAGATTTGCCATAGAAACAGCTGAGCCCCCCTCCCCCCCTTTAGAAAAGACAATGACACTTCAGCACACTGAGAAGTCACAGCAAGCAAGGCAGTAACACCACAATGGAAAAAGCTGCCATACCCAGGGAAAAAAATGTGAGCAAGGTTCTTCTAAAAAACATATATAGAGACTGGCCAATGCTCAATGCATCATTGTGGCAGCTGTTCGGCAGCCATTAACCGCCTCCTTGTGCTTGACAGATGGACCCCTGGGACTGGTGTCTGGTCTCTGGCTTCCATTAAGGAAAGCACTTACATATGGGCTTCAAAACATATCTGCTTGGTCTGGTTTTAGGGTGTCAGTTGCACGCTGGGACGAAAAAGTGTTAGCTGAGGGCTCTCCAAAATGTGCGCTCTGTCCATAGAAGAGCTATGCCAGCGTGGAGTAGGAAACTCATGACACTCCAGAAGCTTGGGCTACATGCATGGAAGTAGTGAAATGATTAAGGGTGGGTGTCATGGGAGCACTGGCACGTAGCACTGTTCAGCGCAGATCAGAAAAAGACAAGGCCACAGCAGCTAATAGTTAGTAGTTTCATTAAGAAATCAAACAGGAAACATAGAGAACACATTAGATAAGCTCCCTTATAGTGCGCTGTTGCTCAGACTGCCTTGCACCTCCCACTTCATTCTATTCCCTCTGTGTCAGGCCCCTCCCTCTGTCTATGGAGAGGCCCAAGGGACCCTCTCCATCTCTGCTTTGCTCTCTGCTCTGTTATGTGAAGTAAACACCTTGTTCTGGGAGTAGGAGGAGGAGCTGGCAGTCTGTCAACAGACACACCATCAAGAGGAGCTTGTGATGAAGCTGCTGACTCCTGCCTTTGCTCCATGATGGGGCACCTGTTGTTTCCTCCTTTTCCAGTACCTCCCAGCTCTTCCTCTCTTCTGGCGTGTCAGGCATCGGGGAAATGGCTTCCTCCCCTCCCCCTTTGGCTGTGCATCACCAGAACAAAGCAATTAGAGTCCCTTACCAGTTTAAGGGGACGCGGGTGGCGCTGTGGGTTAAACCACAGAGCCTAGGACTTGCCAATCAGAAGGTCACAGTTCGAATCCCCACGACGGGGTGAGCTCCCGGTGCTCAGTCCCAGCTCCTGCCAACGTAGCAGTTCGAAAGCACGTCAAAGTGCAAGTAGATAAATAGGTACAACTCCAGGGGGAAGGTAAACAGCGTTTCCATGCGCTGCTCTGGTTCACCAGAAGCGGCTTAGTCATGCTGGCCACATGACCTGGAAGCTGTAAGCTGGCTCCCTCGGCCAATAAAGCGAGATGAGTGCCGCAACCCCAGAGTCGGTCACGACTGGACCTAATGGTCAGGGGTCCCGCTATGATAAAGTGGGCACAAGACATTGGTCATAACATTATGTTTGCTGACTGGGAACAGTTATGGACCACCGGTATGAAATTTACGGCATGTAATGCCTTAAAGGAAAATATTATGATAATGATTTATAGGTGGTACATGACCCCAGTCAAGCTTGCAAAAATTTATCACCTGCCTGATAATAAATGTTGGAAATGTAAAGAAACTGAAGGTACATTCTTTCACCTTTGGTGGACGTGCCCAAGGATTAAGGCTTTCTGGGAAATGATATATAATGAAATGAAAAAGGTATTTAAATATACCTTCCTTAAGAAACCAGAGGCCTTTCTCCTGGGCATTGTCGACCAATTGGTGCCAAAGAAAGACAGAACATTCTTTATGTATGCTACAACAGCAGCAAGAATATTCATCGCAAAGTATTGGAAGACGCAAGATTTACCTACTCTGGAAGAATGGCAAATGAAGGTGATGGACTACATGGAATTGGCAGAAATGACTGGCAGAATCCGTGACCAGGGAGAAGAGTCGGTGGAAGAGGACTGGAAGAAATTTAAAGACTACTTGCAGAAATACTGTAAAATTAATGAATGTTAAAATGATGTTGGAATGGAAAATAAGTGGTATTGGCAAAAAGACTGCAGCGTGCCTGAGTCACGCATCTCTCCTGGGAGAGACACGCTGGCTTGGGCGCAAGTAGGCTTCGCTCTGCCCAAACGGTCTGCCTGCTGCCTCCCCCCCCCCCAGATGTAGGGCGGCTGAGTGGGAGGAGGCAGCCAGACTCTAGAGGCCCCACGGTGTGCCCCACTCTCGCCCTGTCCCTATGGGCAGCTCGCCCCGCCCCTAGGTGTGCTGCCCCAGGCGCCCAAGTGCCTTCCTCCACTGCTGCCTGGGAAGCTCATGGTCAGGTGGTTTCCACCACTCCTTCTCATCTAGCCAGTCCCTGACAGTGGGTTTTCCTGAAAATCTTGATGTCCAACATATCTGCACAAGTATTTTCTAATTCCCGTCTCACTCCTTTATCTCAAAGAAATGTGAGGGGTTTTTTTAAAAAAAAATATGCTTCTGCTAAAAATACCAAACAGTCCATGCATACTGCATATATTATTAAACACACAATTGTACACAATATTAAACATGTCATGTTCTTTGTATCTTCTATGCACGTGCATTCCAGGTTTCCTAAAGCAGTCAGCACAGAAACAGATACGCACAATGTTGCACCCAACTGTGTGAAAATAGTAATTATATATTGATACTTAGGAAATTGTGCTGCAAGAATATAGTACTGCATGGGGCTTCGAGAGTTTTGTATGTATTTTATGCATATAATTAGTTGGTTAAAAAGAAAGAAAGTACATGAGTGGCCCAAGGCAGGCAAATCTTGGTTGTATCACCATAAGCATCAAATTCCATGTATAAATATATTTAAAACAGATTCCCCCTTCATCCCTGGTGCTGGTATTATCATACCTTGTTTGGGGAAGAGGGCCCAATGGGCAAGGGCAGCTGCAGTGCTCCAGAAGTCTACCAAAACCAGCAACACCAGTGAGAAAACACCAGATTTCCACTGAGTCCTGAAGCCAAGGTTTAAGATCTGAAACCCATTCTGAAAGGGCATTGATTCAGCAACTCCCCTGATGAAAAATCCACTGGCCACCACCCCACTCTCCAGATTGGAATACTGTGATTCTGCCAATTTCTTGTGGCTTTTTTTTTGGGGGGGGGGATGAGGTATTTCTAAAGCTCTCTCTCTCTCCAGTGCTTAAAAGCAACATGGTTACACACCATAAACTTATTGATATGCATGTTCTAAATGGTGAGGAAGACCAGCAATGAAAGACCAAGTATTGAAACAACAACAGCAACAACATTGGCACAAGTATATATTTATTTACTTCTCAAGATTTATATGCCACTTGTGATTTACAAAAGTGCTTTACAAAAAGAAGAAAACAGTAACATTGTCAGCAAAAAACCACAACAACACCATTACAAATAGCAATTTAAAACATTCAAAAATAATTAAAAACAGCAATAAGCTAAAAACCAGATTAAAACAGATGTCAACATTCTGCATGTCTAGATTGGCTTGAGGTGTACAGTGGTACCTCGGGTTACATACGCTTCAGGTTACATACGCTTCAGGTTACAGTCTCCACTAACCCAGAAATAGTGCTTCAGGATAAGAACAGAAATCGTGCTCCGGCGGTGCGGCAGCAGCGGGAGGCCCCATTAGCTAAAGTGGTGCTTCAGGTTAAGAACAGTTTCAGGTTAAGAATGGACCTCTGGAACGAATTAAGTATTTAAGCTGAGGTACCACTGTATATTTTTAAGACCCATCTTATTTTTTTATATAATTATCAGCTGTTTTAAACTTTTTTAACATTATGTTTTAATGTTACAACCCATCCTGGGTCCTTAAGAGTGAAAGGTGGGTAGATGATGATGGTGATCGTCATCATCAAAACAAAAATGTTTTTAGCAGGTGCTGAAAAGAGTGCAGTGAAGGAGCCTGCCTGCTTGATGTCAATAGGCAAGAAGTTCAAAAGTGTGGGTGGCGCCATTGTCAAAGATTGATTTCTTACTCAGTTTTAGTGCAAAAGCAAGAATAGGCGATAATTGCTTCAGTATATGCTTTCAGAAACAAAGGACAATTAGGTGTGGGGTGCAGGATCTTTAGAACTCCTTGAGCAGTTTTTTGTGTTCAAGAAGGGCACCTGGAACAACAACAGCAGCAGCCATAGGACAGGTGTATTTACCTGGCTCTCACAGATTCTCTCCCTCCAGCTCCTTAACTCAGCCACCTCCCAGCCCCAAAGCCACAGTGCGCAGCCGCAGGGTGTGATTATGGCTCTCTAAACCTCTCCAGGAGGAAGCAAGTGGGTTCATTAGCAGCAAATGCTGACTGAAGCTATAAGCCGCCAGCAAATCTGGTGCCATAGCAGCTTGCTGTCGGCAGGGGGGAACGCAGTGTGTGGCCCTGTCCGTATGCAGCGCGGTGCGAGAGGGCAGAAGAACACACTGTGCTCTGTAATGAGACTTCCTGCAAACACAATGATTCTTGGCCCGCTGCTCAGGGGAAAAAACAAAAGTAGTGCAACACATGGAAAATTGGTGGGGAAGAGAGATGGGGGAAGAGAGAGAGAGAGAGAGAGAGAGAGAGAGAGAGAGAGAAGGGAGAGGATAGGATCAAACAGGAATGTGCACTTGGTAGTCAAAAGAGGGGAAACTTGTGCAACACCTTTAGGCTGCAAGGCTAACAATATGAGTGCCAGGCAGAAATTCAATCAGTAAAGCTCTCTGTCACTGCATCTCTGTGCCTGGGAAATGCTGGTCTCTTGAATTTCTGCTTATTGTGTTAAAGGGACAGGAATCCTGTCAGGAAGTAAAAAGATGGTAGTGCAGTGATAAATACTGAAATATAACTGGTAGAACACAGGGCTCTTAATTTCAGGGTTCTGGGTTTGAGTCCCACGTTGGGTGAAAGATTCCTACACTGCTGGGGACTGGACTAGATAACTCTTGGGGTGCCTTCCAATTCTACAATTCTATGATCCCCCTTTCTCTTATGGTGTGTCCCGGTGCTTTCTTGCTTGCTTGAAGCAATTGGGTGTGGTTTGAAAGAGACTTTGTTCTCACAAGGACCCACCTTATTTTTGTGATTGTAAGTTGCTTTTGTTTTTAATGATGTCTTTTAATGTTGTAACCTTCCCTGGGATCTTTGGGTGAAGGGAGGTATTATTATTATTATTATCAATGGTAAAACATTGTACTTTGTCACACTCTAACCCCTTGGTGAAACAGGTTGGGTAGGCTTTTGAAACAATGCAGAAACCTGCAAATCCCTCTTAGGTGAGGTAAAAATGAGTGGCTGCCAGTGTTCACTGTTATTAGTGAGCCGCTTTCTTTTAAAACTGACTTCAGGCATTTACAAATGAACTATTCTCTTAGGCCTTAACCGCCAGAACCTCTTCTAAATTGAACCAAATGGCCAAAAGGATGCTAGCTCAGACAATGCAGAGGTTTGAAATTATTTAATGGTTTGTATGGAATATGCACACAGAGAAAAATCTGTCATGAGTAGGACAGCAGGAAATGCTTCCTCCAAGTTTCCTTTCCTTCCTGCATGCGAAATCATTTCGGAGGCCATTTGTTTGTGTGTTTGTTTTCCAGAGAAACGGCACACACTTTTGCTGCCTTCTCAAGTGATGCCTAAAGCAGCTAGGGTGAGCAAGTCACCTAGAAATGGTCCCACGCACAGTGTATAATAAAATTTGGTGGTGTGGGATACTGGGAGATGCCACCTGCTTTCCAGGGGAAGGCATTTGTGAAGGGAGAAAAGCCATCACTTGAAAGGGGATGTTTCCAGGGAAGGAATCAGAATGAGCTTCAAACAAGTCGTGCTGAGGGAATACTGGATGGCTGTGAGACAATGAAAACATAGCACATACGACACACTAAAACTCCACCTAGAATCCTACCTAGAATTGATTAAATCTCTGGAGTCTGGTGGGAATCTTAGCTCAGTGTTTGAGCATCTCCTTTGCATGCAGAAGGTCCCAAGTTCAGTCCCTAGCATCTCCAAGTATGGGTGGGACTGCCCCCTGCTTAAAACCCCCTAGAGCCATTGCTTGCTGGTGTGCCAAGCTACGTGCAACAATGCTCTGAGTCAACTCCATGTCAGACGGGTGGGATACAAATAATAACATTATCATCATTATCGTGATTATTATCCCTTCATGGCCCATGCCACCCTCCCCCTGGATTCTGCTCTTCAATGCAGTCCTAGGGGGATGACAGGATTCCTTACCCCAGCCCCAACTGCTGCACAGCACACATTTTCAGCCTGCACATATTGGTTTTCTATCTGGCAACCTCTCTTGACTCTGACCTTTAATTTACTCATTATCCATCCTGATTAATTGACCGATAAAGCTCTGTCCGGTTTTTAAAAGCAATTTCCCAACCCACTTTCTTTTAGTGGAGCTCTGAGTGGGCAGCTGGCTCCAATATGCTCATGACCAAGCCTTCCCCAGAGTGCAAGGCACTGCAAGTATTGTCTTCTTCACAACAACCTACAATAGCAACCTAGTGCATTTGCAGGGTCCCTTTGTAATAGTCACAGCCACACCCCCTCATAGCCACACCCCCTCCTAAGATTACACAACCTTTTACAATTATACAATGATCTTATAATTATACAATAATAATCAGAGCCGGCTCTGCCATTAGGCGGACTGAGACGGCTGCCTCAGGCGGCCGAAGTCCCCAACACGGCAGCCCCACAGAAGTGAGCGCTGATTTCAGCCAAAATCACAAATACATACATAGAGTAAACATACATAGGATAGGGCTGCAAATCCCTTTTCAATCAATAGGAGTTGCATTTCAGTAAGCGCTCATAGGATCAGACTGTAAGTCCCACTGAACTCCATAGTGATGCTTTTAGAAACAATGGCAGAAGTGGATCAGAATCCTGGCTCTCCAAAGGGATTCTCATCTCTCTCTCTTTCCCATTACAGTGGTACCTCGGGTTACATATGCTTCAGGTTACATACGCTTCAGGATACATACTCCGCTAACCCAGAAATAGTGCTTCAGGTTAAGAACTTTGCTTCAGGATGAGAACAGAAATCGTGCTCCGGCGGCGTGGCGGCAGCGGGAGGCCCCATTAGCTAAAGTGGTGCTTCAGGTTAAGAACAGTTTCAGGTTAAGAACGGACCTCCAGAACGAATTAAGTACTTAACCTGAGGTACCACTGTATAGTCAGCAGGAAGCACAAAAACAATTCACATACACTGAGCTGCAACGGTACGTGATGCTCTGGAATGCTGGTGGCGGCAGTGCCCCCTTTAAAATAAGAAAAGGACATTCAGAAAGTTCCTGCCTCTCTTGCCATTATCTTGGGAGCCTTGAAGGCCCGCCTGGTGAACCAGTTGCCAGTAATTAGCCCAGCATCCGTACGGAGCGTGAACACCTCTAAAATAACCCCGCTGCCTTCCATGCGGCAGAGATGGCAAACGCAGAGATCAAGTGAGCACAGGCCGTCTGGCAGCGCTGCAGCTAATGGTGCACCGGGGAAGCTGTCACTGTCAATCAGCCCAGTCTGTGTTGTCAGGGAGAGTACAGGATGCCGACTGTTTTGCACAGACAGCCTCACGTACCCAGTACCTGGCAGGCACCTCGATGAGCACAGGGCACCGGCCTCTCCGCTGACAAAGATTCACATCCCGCAAGGCGGCAGAGCAATGTAATTCCGACGGAAACTCCCAAGCGTGCCGTTTCAGGTGTACCCAAAATGAGGCCCAAACAAAATGTGTTGCCATGCAGTGGCATCCTTCATTGAAATGCAGAGGCAGCTGTCCCCATCAAAGTGATGCTTCCTCCTAGGTAATGTGATGCTTCAGGAACTTAAAACCTTCCTATTGATTTCCACAGCTGTTTCTGCCTTCCTGAATGCTGCCTGGCACCCTGTGCTTGGAACCCTTACCTGCTGGCATATAATTTTCTCGCTAATGGGAATTATTACAAAGTTCCTAAGTTGCTGTGATGTGTCCGCTATTGCACAGGGTGCCTGGAAACTGTGCACTGTTTCTTATTTAGAAGCACAGGCAAAAGCTATTGCTTCCCATTCAAAAGCTATTCTCATTTGTAGTTGGGGAGGTGGTGTAAGTTGGCTGTGAAACATCTTCCACATCAGGTCACTTCTTTCCTCCTCAGTGATCTCAAAAACATATATTCAGATATGCCGTTTGTTGGCAACATCTATCTCTAGAAGCAAACAAAGAAGTTTTTCCCCCTCTTTTGCTTTGAATTGTGGGGAATCACAGATTGTTGTAGCATCAGAGGGCAAATTAGATGTAACTGTTTTTTATAATCTTTCATGTAAATGGGATGCTTTGGGAGTCAGAAATCCTGGGCTGCATATGTATTTGAAGCAGATTACTTCCTGGGAAGTGAAGTTTGTTAATGGTGCTGGGATTTGTAGCTTTATGAGGTGCAAACTACAATTCCCATGATTATTTTCGGGAGAAGCAATGTGCTTTAAATGCATGGTGCATATGCAGCCTGGATCCTGATCGGTGTGGAAGAAAACATAATGTGCTGGCCAGGATGATTCCCTTTCCGGCATGTGTGTGGGAACAAAAATCTGGTTATTCCTGTAGAAGGAAGTTGGAAAATAGAGCAAGAAAACAGCGTTTGCAAGAAGAACAAAAAGCAACCTCATAAAACCCGCTGGCTCCTACAAAGGAACACCCATCTGGCTTAAAGAAGGCTACTTGAACCATCTCACAGAAGTCCAATGAAAGGGAAAGAAAATGCTCAGAATGACAAATTTCCCTTTAATTCCTTTCCCGTCCCTTGTGGATACTACACAGCTTTGAGATTTCCCCCCACTGCTGCCGTGCTGGGAGTCCTAATCAGGACCGGCGCCTTATTGTTGCCTTTGTTCCTTCGTCTCCTTCTCCTTCTTCCTTGGCCAGATCTTAAGGAGCCAAAGGTTCAAAACGTGCCCTTTTGTTTGATTTGCATCAGATATGAAGGCAACAATACACAAGGCTCTTTCTTTTTCCTCCACCCCAGCCCCCTGCTCAGCAACGTCCCTGCCAGAGCTAATCAAAATTCACAGCACCTGGCAACATGTAAATGGCATTTCAAACACTTCGAAATATGAATCCCATCCCTGGTTCCCCATGTCCTGTCATGCTTATCAGTGGTACGAGAGGAATGGGGAGAAGCTCCTAGCCCTTTTCATGCCAGAAGAGTGATAGATAATAACATTTTGGAAGAGAGAAGAGGCAGGGAGGGCTGGAGAGCAAGAAATAAGCTTCTGAGCGGAGGAGTCAATTGGTTGTTCACTCCAAGTTTTGCAGGCTAGGAGGGGACATTCCACTTGCTTTTTAAGAAGTTGTTTTCTCCACCTCCTCTTTCACTGGAGAGCCACTCCAGCAGAATTAATCCCCCCCCCCTCTTTCCACTGCCCACCCTCTTCTGCAGCAGGACTCCATAAGAAGTTCCTGTAAATGGCAGCTCCCCATTTTGGGCTTATTTGCTTTTTTTACCCAATCAACTTCATGGCCTCTATCTATCATCTATCTATCTATCTATCTATCTATCTATCTATCTATCTATCCATCCATCCATCCATCTACCTACCGGCCTACCTACCTATCTATTAGGTTGCTTCCCTCTCCCCCCCAAAAAAGGGACAAAGCATCTTACAATAAAATAATCCAAACATAAATGCAGCCGATATCAAAATGCAGAAGAGAATACAGCATGGAGATATACTTTGATTCACAATGACCGCTCCCCGCTTAAAACGGGGGGCGCCCTTTGCGTGGACACGCACAGCCCCTAGATCTGGAGCGGCTCCATCAGCATAGGCTTGGCTTTGCCTTCCCTCAGGTGGGATACCTGGAGGTCTCCGCCTACCTCAGACAGTTGTCCAATCCCACCTGGGGGGAAGCGTTGCCAAGGAGACCAGGCCAGGTAGGGGAGGGATTACCTGCCCACACAATAGAGGGAGGATCTTACCTGGGAATCCTCACTTGGCTCCAGAGCTTCTCCCACCCTACCCACCCTCAGTTAATGTCTTATTTTGCAGGTTAACTTTTCTTCACAGGTTTTGCAGGTTAACTTTTCTTCACAGGTATGTGGGCGCTGCTACATTAAGGTCGCTGTTAAATGGCTGGAAATGAATTTCCCTGCATTGGCAGGTTTCGCCTTTCCCGTAGCAAAACGTCACAGCTTTGGCGGTATCAGGCTTTGGGTGGAATCCTTTAGTCCATCTTCCTCTTTGCGGCGGCGATACCAGGGTTCCCCGTTATAGGGGTTTCTGAAGGGAGGCTTTGACCATACGCCGAAAGGTCGTCATTGCTCTCCCCTGCGGCAGCAGCGTAACGGGGGCGGCTATCTCTGCTTGAACATATGTTCTCCAGAGCCGCCCCCCCACACACACACACTGGATAACCCTGATGCTCCCTAGGTCCCCGGCTGGGGACTGGGGAGGGAGAACGCCCAATGCCTGAGCCAAGGTCTACCCACATTTGAAATTTAATAAAGTTGTGGCCAATTTAATCCCATAGCACGTTGTCTTGAGTCATTATTCCACATGACGGGGGGAACCGCTCGGGATCTGGGGACTCCGCCTGTCCACACAAATGCATACAGCAAGGCAAAGTGAGCATCAAAATGCATATTGTGCAAAGTGAAAATGCATAGTGAAACCATATTGACCACTTCAGTCTGCAGAATCAGCAGTCCTACAGGTGACAAATAATACTCATTCCACAGTTGTTAGAAACTGATCATTCCACACTTTGGAACTCCCTGCCTATTGAAATCAAGCAGGCACCTTTACCGCACACTTTTTTGGTGTGAGCTTAAAATGTATCTGTTTAGACAAGCCTATGCAGATATGTGGACACTGATGTGTTTTAATCCACTTTACTGTTAATTTTAATTATTTGAAAAAGTTTTTTTAATTGTTTTAAAATGTTTTTATTGGTAATTTTAATATTTCTTGCAAGCCACTTAGAGGTTTTACTGCAATAAAGTGGTGCATACATTTTGTTAATTCTGTTCACACTGAAATAAATAGAAATAATACAAACATGAATTATATTAGGGGAAATTGCTTTGCAATTATTAGGCAAAGTTACGTGCAAGAAAACATCTGTATTAGGAGAAATGTGCACTAAATTGCCGACATACTTCCATGACTTTAAATAAATAAATACTTTGCAAACTGATGTGGAACTGTGGAGAAGTAAACTTCAGATTGGAAAACTGAGAAATGGCGACAAACCAAAACTGACAGACTTGCCCCTTCTTACACAGCACCGGCCACCAGCTCCCAGACCAATGAGGTCATCAAAAAATGTATCCCATTAACATCAGTAAAAATTGACCTCAAGCATGAAGGAAGGAAGCAATAAAGATCTCCAGCAGTGCTGATAATTGCCAAGGTCACCAAATGAAAGACTACTGACTCTCCAAGTGTCTATACAAATTTTACAGAGTCTGCAAGCCTATCATCATCATCATCATCTTATTACAAAAGAATTTCAGAAATAGACTGGAAAGAGAAGTTGCCAAATTGCAACTTATTACCAAACTTAAAACCATGGAGAGACCTTGTCTGAATAGAGACATTGGATTCTTATCTCATTATACATGATAAAGCTATTTTTAGCCATCTCACCCCTTGCTTTTTCCTGTAAGACCAATTGCAGTCTTTAACAGTCATCAACAGGTTTACCACACCTATCAGCCAATCACCCATTCCTACCACCCTTCTGAGAAAAACCCCACCCTACCCTCTCACTATATATAAGGGGCTGGTGACTTCTGTTTCTGTGTATCTGAAGAATGTGCATGCACACAAAAGTTCATACAGTGGTACCTCGGGTTTCAGACGCTTCAGGTTACAGACTCCGATAACCCAGAAATAGTACCTCGGGTTAAGAACTTTGCTTCAGGATGAGAACAGAAATTGCATGGCAGCGGCACGGTGGCAGCGGGAGGCCCCATTAGCTAAAGTGGTGCTTCAGGTTAAGAACAGTTTCAGGTTATGAATGGACCTTTGCAACGAATTAAGTTCTTAACCCGAGGTACCACTGTACCAATAACTAACTTAGTTGGTCTCTAAGGTGCTACTGGAAGGAATATTTTATTTTATTTTACTTTACTTTATTTTATTTTTTTCGACTACGGCAGACCAACATGGCTACCTACCTGTAATTATCATCACCATCCCAAAGCTGACTATACCTTGGATGCAGCTTTCCTCTCTCCCCAAACCTCCCTGTGCTTATTCCTGGGTTATAGGAGCGGGTTCCACCTTAAACTTGGAGGCTCAGGATGTCTCAGCAGAAGGAAAAACAAATTGTTCTGTTAAATCTCTGAAGGAACAGACTATCTTGCAGTCTCGATGCAACCACATGCAAGTAAGTGGAGAGATAAGGTCTGTCCTCCTTTCTGGCGTGATTGCTCAGGGCATATGGGAGGAAGGCAAAATTAACAATGCAACACATTTGCTGCCTCCCTGCCCTTCCTCCTGACAGTCTCTCAATTCTGAAGCCAGATGCCACCTGAACATCTGAAATCAGATTTGAGATACAGCCAGTTGGTCATCAGTATTTGATCACCAGCCTGTGACAATCTCCTTGCCTGCTATCATTTTTACATATATTATAATAATATAATTCTGTTAGAAGATTCAGAACAGATAAAAGAAAGTACTTCTTCATGCAGCACAGTTAAACTATGGAACCTGCCTTCATAGAAGGCAGTGATGACCACCAACCTGGACAGCTTAAACAGACGATCACCAGGGTTTCCCAAATTTGGGTCTCTAGCTGTTGTTGGACTTCAACTCTCATTGTCCCTAAGCTAGCAGGGCAAGTGGTCAGGGAACTGTAGTCTTAAAACAGTCGGTTGAAGAGTCGGTGGAAGAAGATTGGAGGAAATTTAAAACTTATTTACAGAAATATTGTAAAATTCTTGAATGCTGATGACATTGAAATGAATTGAAGGGGTTCTAGCAACAAGGTAAAATGTAAGATGGGATTGATAATAGATAAACTAATAGGATATGAATTTGCTGAACCAATTTTTAAAAGGGATACAAAAAAGGGAGGCATGAGGAAGTCAGGAAAATAAGTTAACTAAAGATGAGAAATTAAAAAAGAGGGAGTTTTGTTTTCTTTTATATGTGTTTTCTTCTTCTTCTTCGTGTTTAATGTTTGTATTTTTGTATTTTGTAATTTTGTATTTTTCTGTTTTTGTATTTTTCTGAACTTTTCTATTGATAAAACTTAATAAAATATTAATGAAAAAAAAAAAACAGCTGGGGACCCAAGTTTGGGAAGCCCTGGATTAGACAAATAGGAGATGGCTATTGATGGCTACTAGTAATGATGTCTATGTTCTTCCTCCATGATCAGAGGCAGCAATGTTTCTGAATACCAGTTACTGGAAACCACAGGAGGGGAAAAAACTCTTGTGCTCAAATCCTGCTTGAAGAATTCCCATTGGCTTGACTCAGCTGGCTCGTCGTATGTTTTAAGGCAATTAATTGCTTTTCACTAAACAAAGTTGCAAGCCGCCCAGAAGGTATATGTTTAGGGGGCAGTATACAAATACCACGAACATCAACATGTCATTACTATGTTCTAACGAAGGGTTAGGAACCATTTTTGACCTGAGGTCTGCATTACCTCCTGGGAAATGTTCTGGGGGCCACCTGGCAGTGGCGGGTGGGCTAGAAGCAAAAGTGGGTGCATCAATAAATGCACATTTTTTACACTTTGTACAATAGACTAGTACAGTACACAGTACCGCTGTGTCATAGGCACTCACATACACCTCTCTATTCAACTAGACAAGCATTATTAAAGTTCATTGATGCTTTTCACCTAGGCTAAAGTGTTTATGCTGTGCATTGTTTCACAAACTTCTATCATGTTGCCTTTTGCCTTTTCCCCAAACCAAAAAGTCCCCCAAATTTCCATGGGGAATCGCTCCATCCCCTTGATCTACTTGTTTGCCCTTTTCTGAAGCATTTCCAAATTCTACCATATACATTGTGAGGTGAGGTGACAAGAACTGTACACTGTATACCAAATGTGATCACGCCATAGATTTGTGTAGCGGCATTATGGTATCATGCAATTCAGTTCAATCACATGTTATGACATTAGTGTAGGGGTTGGTCATTAAAATTCCTTCCAAACATATAAACACTGTGTCTCAGGTGAATGATGCAGGAAACAGAGGGTGAGAGAGAGAGGGGAAGAACAAGGCTGAATGGACTGTATCCCATTCCCTGAACACTTATGCTTAAAAATGTCTCCCCCTCATTTTCTGCCTTGCCTTCCTTCTCTATTTGCCACCATGCTGTGGGAGGTGACAGGTCCCTTTATCTCATTTTCCTTCTGTTTTATAACCCCAGTTCTTGCAATGAATCCCATTTTGTTTCTCCCAGACACATTTTATCACAATAATACTTCACACTATGCAAGAAAACTTCAATTACCGGTCCCGGAAGTAATTCATATGAATTAAACCCCTGATTTCTCACTGAAGCTATACACACAAAATGGTGTGTTGAGAGGAACAGTCTCACACATTAGGATGAAAGAAAGAAAGAAAGAAGATGATGTGAGAACTGAGTTCCAAAGATGCCTGGGTTTGGCTCCTAAGTCCACAAAAGCATATGACGCATAAGAGCATTTGTGGGCTGCCCTGCCTACATGCAATATATGGTTGTGAGACATTGGCAGCTCCCTAGAGGCCTAGGATGAAAAGAAAACTATTCACACAAATCTCCCAGACCAATACTATGTTGGAAGGGATGGAAAGAGGATCAATTTCAATGCATTTTCTTATTTGACATAAGCTGCTTTGGGGACCTTCCTGGATTGAAAAGTGGTTTGCGAATCAACATAAGTCAGAGAGAGGGGTGTGTGTGGAAATGCCCCACCAAACGGAAGAAACACTGTTGAAGTATAACCTGCTGGGATTTTTAATAATAATAATAATAATAATAATAATAATAATAATAATAATAATAATAATAATAATATAACAGTGGAACCTTGGTTCTCGAACGCCTTGGTACTTGAACATTTCAGCTCAGAAGTAAGTGTTCCGGTTTTCAATTTTTTTATTTTTTTTATTTTTTTTTACAGTCCGATGCGGCTGTCAGCTATTGTTTCCAGGGCACCAATCGGAAGCCATGCCTTGGTTTTTGAACGTTTCGGAAGTCAAACCGATTATGTTCGAGAACCTAGGTTCCACTGTAATAATAATATATTGAATTTATATACCACCCTATACCCGGAAGTCTCAGAGAGAGAGGTTCACAGAATAAAATTAAAATATAAAGCCACAAAGTATATAACCAAAATAAAAACAACAACCCAACAACCCCCATATATATATATATATATATAGAGAGAGAGAGAGAGAGAGAGAGAGAGAGAGAGAGTTAGTTTTGTGAACAACAACTAGATAATGGTTCCTACAATGTGCAACAAATAATGCATGGAGGTGCAAGGGTTATCACTCACCTTGTTGAAACCTTTCAAGTGCAAAGCCTTCCCATGTCAAAGAAGGGCGTGAGGAAAAGGCAGAGGGCCATACCACAAGAACAGCCACAGAGGAAACAGCAGCCTTGCCCTGGAGACAGGGGCAGTTGGCTTCTTTCATTGGCTGGATTTATAAGCCGAAGAATGCTCTGGTGTAAGAGCCCAATACCCTACTCTCTACATACCCTCCAAGAGTTCCTGTTTTCCAGGGACAGTCCCGGAATTACAAAAGCCACCCTGGCTTCTGATTTGGTCCTGGAATGTCCCTATTCCACTGCCAGTGCTGGTGCCGCCAACCTTGGGGAGGAGGATGAGCTGGTGCTTGTTCCAAATGGCAGCTGTGAGGAAACATCCCGTTGCCCCTCCATGACCTCTGCTGCTGGCCTCCTCCCTTGGGCAGCTTGTGGAGGCTGCTGAAAAGCAGGCAGAGTGGAGGAGAGGCGGCCACCCCCAAGGAGCAGCCCCACATGACATGCTGGATCAGAGGGGCAGGCAAAGGGCAGGGCCTCCCTGGGCAGGAAGAAAGAGGGGGCAGAGTGGAGCTCAAGAACTCTTGGCTTTCTTTAAAAACAAAAACAAAAAAACATGCTTTGTGCATTCACATCTAATCTTTTTTGCCCCTTTCTAAAATTTATTTATTCGTGTGTCTTTTTCTTTTTGCAAATCTACCAAAGAACAAAACAATATAAAATCAGGATTAACGGGTTTTCTCAGGATGGTGGGGGGACATGTGTGCTGTGTCCTGTTGATGGTGGAAGTCACACTTCTTCAGACAGGAAATATTCTGAAGGGCAGGGGGTGGGGCAAAAATCGGGGGCCGAGGAGGGTCAGTTGGTGGAGAGTGAGAAATGTCCCTATTTTCTTTTTCTTTTTTTTAAATTTTTATTTGGTTTTCTGCTTTTATAAAGACAAAACACACACAAAGAAAAAACACAAGACAAAAACATGTATAAAATCAGCAAATCCCCTTTTCATAACCTTGTTCCCTGACTTCCCCCCACCCCCCCTCGTGCATCCCAGTTCCCAAGATTATATCAGCAAGTTGGTATTTCTCCTCTTAACCATCTTATTCATCTTATTGCCTCTTTTATAATAAAAAATTAATTTTCCTAAGTTGGACTTAAGTTCTCTTCCATCGATTTTTCATTTTATCTTAATTAATAGTCATATTAACCAAACCTAAAAGTCTTAAGAGTTTTTAAGAATCTCCTCTTCCCTCCCTCCCATCCCCGGTTTTTGTCCCTTCCCAATAGAGATCCAAAGTCAAGATTCTCAGCCTGGGTTCCTCACGTCCGAGGCTTTCAAGTCTCTTTCAGTCCCTCTCCGCCTGTCTTGTTGGTAGTCCTTTATGTCAGTCGTCGAGTCTGGAAAAAGTTCTTTCACCATCAAAGTATATTCTCTTCCCACAAGGAGATTTGGAAGTAACTGCTGAAAAATTTCCACAGAGCCTGTGTCTTCAAAATCAAAGTCCAAACGGAGGCCCCAATCATATTTCTTTATTTTAAATTCCTGTATTCCATATTGTCCCGGGACCTCCTCCTTCTTCTTCTGTGTCTTTCGCAGACTTGTGGTAGATATGTTCCCAGAGTCTCCTTGCTTGTGTTCCACAGATGTCAGCTTTTGGTTGTTGCTTCCCAAGGTTACTTCCTCTTTTTCTTGTTGTTTAGTCTCTTCCACCTCTGTAGATATTGTTTCCCATTCAGCTGTGGATTCTTTCTCATTCAGGTCCTCCATACAGAGAGCAGAGTTGCCTGTTCCCAAGGTCATAGTCACAAGTTGTTTATTCATGGCCAAGCTCTGCTCTTGTAAGATTCCCACCAATTGAAACATCCTTTCGATTTCCACTAGTAACTTTCCTTCCACAGCCATTGTATCCATTGTAGTTTCGCAGAATTCCCCCTAGGGGGAATCTGGTTACTTTTTAGTCTTTTCTCCAACAGTCCTTTAACTGATTATTATTACTTTGTTTCCAACAATTTTGGCTCAATTATAACTCGTCTTAGTCCAGAGGGATCTTAGATAGCAATTTTTCCACTTTAAACCGCCCGTTTGACAGCTTTGACAGCTGTCCAACTCCGCAGCTCTTACACAGGCACAAAGGCAGGACGTTCCCGAGCCCGGGAGGGGGGGTTGTTTAGAACAAAAATAAGGTTTCCAAAACTGCACTCTCCAGCCCAAAATTTCCTTTAGCTAAATCTTGAAAGTTAATGTCCTTTTTAACTCACCCCACCAAGGGTAGGCTCTCCAGCTTAGCTCTTATATCGTTGCTTAGATCTTCTGCAAGGGGGGGGGTGCGGACTTCCTTTTAGCACACCCCCCGGTTGTCTCCAATTCAGGGTAATTTTTTTTTTTAAAATCCCAATCCGTCTTACTCACGGGTGATTCTTTCAGTCCAAATTTTCAAGGAAGAAAGTCAGCGCTCTCTGGTCATGGCTCGCGGCTTCGCTCCACCAAGGTAGCGATCGACTCTCAGTGCCACGCCACCCCCGTATCCTCTCCGCAGCCTTTAAAAAGGCTCTTCGTGGATCAGGGGGGGCGCTTAAGGCACCCGCCGAGTCTTCAGTCCGCAGGCTTCCGCGCCTGCGGTTTTTAAGGGTCCCCGCGTCGCCGGCGCGGCAAAGACCCATCCTCGGTAGAGCCGATTCCCTCCGCAGCTCGGAGGGAATCCGCCATTTCCAGATCACGTCAACCCGGAAGTCCGAAATGTCCCTATTTTCACCTGAGGAATGTTAATATCATCATCATCATTTACTTATACCCCGCCCATCTGGCCAGGCTTCCCCAGCCACTCTGGGCAGCTTCCAAGAGGATATGAAGAACACAATAAAACATCAAACATTAAAAACTTCCCTATACAGGGTTGCCTTCAGTTGTCTTCTAAAAGTCAGATAGTTGTTTATTTCCTTGACATCTGATGGGAGGGCATTCCACAGGGCAGGCACCACTACCAAGAAGGTCCTCTGCCTGGTTCCCTGTAACCTCACTTCTCGCAGTGAGGGAACCACCAGAAGGCCCTCGGAGCTGGACCTCTGTGTCCGGGCAGAACGATGGGGGTGGAAACACTCCTTCAGGTATACTGGGCCGAGGCTGTTTAGGGTTGGAGGGTATTTACTCATAAGCAAGAAAGCAGAGGCACAAAAGGAGTACAAGTGAAGAGCCTTGTGTGAAATAGAGGAACAAAGAGGAACAGCCTCTGTGGGTTTGCCAGGAATCCGTAAAAGAGAAGGTGCAGAGTAGGAGTAACACCCTTCCTTCTGCCTAAGGCCAAAAAGCCCTATGGTTTGTTATGCACCAGCATAGGAAGTTGCCTTATACCAAGTCAGAACAACAATCCATTTGGCCCAGTATTGTCTACAGTTATGGGCAGTGGCCTATCCAGGACCTCAGACAACAGACATTCCCAGTCGTACCTGGAGATGCTGGGGATTGGATGTGAGACCTTCTGCACACAAAGCAAGTGCTCTACCACTGAGCTGTAGATTGTCCTTCTACTGACATGATTTCCACTGCAAGTTCTTCCAAACTATCACCACATAATCTATGCAAATTAAAACATCACACACCCTCCCTCTTCTTAACATCCTTTCCAGAATCAGCATCTGCCGACATGGAGCCAAGCACATCTTGAGTTTGACTTCAAGAGAGACCAAAACATAATTGTATTGAAACCCCCTAAAACATAATGCATCTCTTTAAGCACCATTATCTTCAAATGGTCTCATAAATAACATGGAAAGAATAATTTAATTTGTGCCAAAAATAGATGCCTAAACACTTCACTAATCTTATCCAACCACTCGGGTTTCCAAGCAATCATCTAAGGTGACGAGAAGGATGCAAAGAGAAAAAAATGTTTTATTAAAGACCATTTGTTAAGCACGAGTACTCCTTTGTTTGGGATAACTATTAACACCACAGTTGTCATTCACCCAGTGTGAAATCACCCAGATTAGTTTGACATCACTCAAAAACATTTGATTTCCCCCTAAATTCCTTGGATCTAAGGACAGCTCAGTCGGTAGAGCACAAGATTCTTAATCTCAGGGTTGTGGGTTTGAGCCCCACGTTGGGCAAAATATTCCTGTCTTGCAAGGAGACCATTAGATGACTGTTGTGGTCGCTTCCAATTCTATAAACCTACCAACCCCATTTTTTCAGGCAATCACTTCAATACAGGAAGCTAGCCTGGCTTAATTAGCTTTTAACACTTGTTGGGTAGAGGGATTAGAAGTGTAGCACACAGCTTAGCACCCCAAGCCTTGATTAAATTCTAACACTCACTGGATCCAGCAATTTAGAGAGGTCTAGCACCCACAAACTCATAACAATGCTTTTAAAATAGCAGGAGCTGCTTAAGTTACTCAGAGCTGATACAGACTGGATTTCCTATGTCGGACAAGCCTTACAAGGGAGAGGCCTGAACTAGCGTTATCATGCGGCCTGATTTAAATCAGATGTTCACTGTTCCACTCAAACTTGGTGCTATTCAAATGCTAATTTAAAATGTGCTTGCATTGAAATGATTTGACATATGTAAATAAGCAATGGCCATTTTCTCCTCCCCGAAGGGGGCATTGCTTCACAATCTCTTAGCTTTGCAATAAGTAAGGGAAGCTATTTTAGCAGATAATCTCTGTGCAGCATAATGGGGGGTACACTGTCTTCTAAATTTGATGCAGACTTTGATCTTGATGAATCATAGAACTGCAGAGTTGGACGGGATCCCGAGGGTCATCTAGTCCTATCCCCCGCAATGCAGGAATCTCAACTAGATCATACATGACAGATGGCCATCCAACCCCTCTTTAAAGTCCAGGAGGGAGGAGGAACACTGCTTAGTTTTGCAAACTCACAGGGGACATCTGGCGGCCTACATTCTATTTCTATTGTGGCAGCAACTTTGATATTCCTTTGTATAAGTCATTAATCAGAGTCATATGAAAGGCTCACCCATTATTCAAAGTGGGTGGTCACATCATTATACACAGTGGAAGCAATCACTAGCCCCACAGCAATAAGTTGCTTAAGTCCAATAGCTGCTCAGAGCACATCTTGGGTGCTCTTGCGGTGGTCATTTTGGCGACTGTGACTCCCCAAAAGTACAAGTCCAGTTTTGGATTCTGGGGGGTCAGATTAAAATTACACAGCCCCTTCTACCCCCTCAGGGACTGTACCTCATTCAGCTGTGCTCTACAGGGCTAGGGTTTGTTGTCTATAGAATTAACACCAAAACATATCAGATACTGTAAATCAGTAAAGCATTGATCCCATACTGAAGTAAATCAGAATGCAGAAAGCTTTACATCAAGCACAATTCATGTTACATTTTGAGCTCAGGATGCTTTTGAGCCAATATGCTTCTGCATGCATTCTGAGATTCACATACAATTCAGATGGCATCCTAAGGAGATGTATAAGCTCTGAGAAATGTCACCAATCTTATAGGAATTCTCCCTGTGGTCCCTGCAATCAGATAATGCTTCTCCCAAGCAAGGACCTCCAAATTATTCAATGTGAAATTTCTTGGCAACTCACATTTAAGGTACTTCCTCAGAATTTCAAAAGGGCATTAAAACTTGGGGGGGGGGGAGAGCAACACCAACAGCATGTAGCTGAACTAACAAACCTGCACTAATGTTTTTGGTGGGTCCCAGGAAGTGACTGCAAAGTGCAAACACACATATTTCACTAATCTTATCTAAATTCTTTTGACTTTCCTTAAAAATCATGGGAATGCACATATTTGTCAAGTTCAGTTTTTCCTACTTTCTCTCCCTGCTCCCCTTAAGTTCTGGTGAATTGAATTCTGCATTAGTTTTATTTTTATTTTTAACTGTTTTGAATTTGAATTTTAACTTCTTTTTGTTTTATCATTACATATCTTATTGTCCTAATCCACACCAGGACCTTATGGCCAAGGGTGGGCAAGAACTCTAATAAGCAAACAAAGCCATGAAAATCCATACATGTACAAAATGTTCTCCCAATAGATTAAGCATTGCATGACATTTGCCTCATTGGTGCATTTTTTGAAAGGCCTTTCTGTCAATATAATGTTATTTTTTCCAATGGATAAATACTTTCTGCACACTTTTCTCTAATAAACATTTCTTTATTTTGGAAAACTACATCACAAAATGTGGTGACATGATACCCATGGATACCCATGTTTTGGTTCATGTATTGGTTTGGGAACTGCAAATATGGGGAAGGGCTGTAGCTCAGTGGTAGAGAACTTGGTTTGCATGCAGAGAGTCCCAGGTTCAATCCCCACATGACCCAGAAACTGTACGCCAGCTCCCTCGGCCAATAAAGCGAGATGAGCGCCGCAACCCAGAGTCGTCCGCGACTGGACCTAATGGTCAGGCGTCCCTTTACCTAATCCTGGAGAACTGCTGACCATCAGTGTAAACAACATCAAGCTAGGTGCACCCATGGTTTGACTGGGTATACAGCAACTTCCAATGTTCCTATGTAAGTTCACATGAACATATCACAAATTAACCCCCCCTCCATCCTGACCAAACACAGCCTGACTTCTCTGCACTCCCTCAAAACCCTGCCACATTATCTCAGTTAAGTGAAATTCAGTGGTACCTCAACATTTGAACTGGCTCGTCATTCCTGCAGTTCTCTTTGCCCGTGAACAAAACCTTGCATTTTCCACCTCACTGTGGTCTGCTAAAACTTTCTAAATTTCAGGCTCTCTTGCTGTTTCCCACTTGCAAAACAACCTTTTAGACATCGGGTTTTCTGATTACCCTTCTTTGTGTGGCAGGAAATGTTTGCAGAGGAAGCAAAAAAAAAACCAACACAAAAAACCCCCAAACCGGGAGTCAGTACATTAATGCCCTGAGATGAAATATAGTTCTGTCTAAATATGCTCATGGTAATTCAGAATGCATTTGAAGTGATTTTAGATTCTAAAGCCTGCCGGGAGCTACATTTTGGGATGTGTCTATCAAGCGGGAGGTTCATCGCCCACTCGGCTTCCACCCCCCCCCTTTCTCCTGATTACTGTTTCCAAGACATTCAATCAGAAGCAGAAGTAGAGAGAAAGTCAACCACAGCTGCAGAAGCCAGAAAGTCCAGAAAGTTGAGACTGGAGCTCAAAGATGAAGGTTCGATAATGGATGGAAAATCCTAGACATATATTTTAAGGGACAGGAGTGCCAACTGAAATAAAATGGGGGGGCAGGTAAACCCCTCCTCACATAATTGATCACATGACACAGTGCACACACACCATTTGAATGGCAATGCCCATCAACATTGGGGGGGGCGCCCTCAAATATTTTAGGGGGGACGAAGACCCCTTGGCCCATAGGAGTTAGCTCCTATGTGTGTGTGGGGGGGGGGGTGTCGCAGGCCAGATTTCAATGACAAGCAAAGCCCTCCTTCTGTGTTTCAAAATACCTACCGAATCTATTTGCTATGACATACTTTGGGGCACCACAGCTGCCTGACCCATGTGCCACATTGTGTGCCCTCAGCTGGCACTTTCTCACCCTGATACACAAAGCCAGAAAGAGGCAAGAACTCACTTACCTGTGTTAAATAACAAGTGAGAGGACCTGCTTCCTTAGCTGCCTTGAGCCAGTATTCAGCACAAAAGGCAAGGAGAAGAGGAGTTTGGATTCCCCTTAAGGAGTCTCAAAGCGGCTAACATTCTCCTTTCCCTTCCTCCTCCACAACAAACATTCTGTGAGGTGAGTGAGGCTGAGAGACTTCAGAGAAGTGTGACTAGCCCAAGGTCACCCAGCAGCTGCATGTGGAGGAGCGGAGATGCGAACCCGGTTCACCAGATTACGAGTCCACTGCTCTTAACCACTACACCACAAAGGCAAGGAAATATTTTCAGCCTGAGGGCTAGTTACAGGTAGGTAGCCGTGTTGGTCTGCCATGGTCGAAACAAAATAAAAAAATTCCTTCCAGTAGCACCTTAGAGACCAACTAAGTTTGTTATTGGTATGAGCTTTTGTGTGGATGCATCTGAAGAAGTGTGCATGCACACAAAAGCTCATGCCAACAACAAGCTTAGTTGGACTCTAAGGTGCTACTGGAAGGAATTTAGCCTGAGGGCTGTATTTCTTTGTGAAGGATCTTCCAGCATTCATGGGAGCAGTGCTGGACAGAGCCAAAGGCAAAAATGGGCAGGGCAATGGATATGGTTCTTACATCAAACTGGAAGAGGTGGAAGCAAGACTCATTCCATCACATTTTCTGGAGGTCCATCAGGCACCTCCTGCCCCTGAACTGTGTCAGCTGGTCATTACAGCAGCTGTTTAGAAATTGATACCTGAGTTTTTTATTTCCCTCTTCCCTTCTTTTTCTCTTTGGGCTCGCGTGACGGTTAGGCATTGGAATAGCAATGTGTGGGAGAGGGCAGGTGTGGCCATCACCTGCACCTCCATGCTTAAGGGTATTCTGTTAAAGGAATCCGGGGGTATGGATCTCATCTGAAGCCTAGGGAGGGGCTAGGGCCATGCCACAACCCCAGCGGGAACCCAGGGGGTCCTCGAGTCAATCCACATCGGTGGGGCCCCCCCTACTGGTGGTTCACCCTTACCAGACTCCCTGCAAGGCGGGCAGGAGTCAGATATAGTTTGTTGATGCCAATGCCTAAGCCAATACTGCTCGCATTCTGTAACCAATAAAGTTGTGGCCTAAATTTTGCCCATTAACATTAACCTAAAATTCTGTGTCCTTGTGTCTTTATTCTCATGGGGGGTGGCTTGGGGGCTTTGACACTCAACCCTTTTTGTTGAAGAGTGTATTATAAAATAAAGGACCTGTTCATTCTGGAAGCCCAAGATTTCCCAGAACATGTTTTGCTGTTCTACCACATACTCAACTTTTTGGTTAAGCCAGCCCTATGGTCACTCATGCAAGTCTGCACACAAGCAAAGCATCTTGGTGGTAAACGTAAAGAAACAAACGATACACTCATTAAGCAGAAAACCACATGGGCAAGCTTTTACATGGTCACAAGGAACAGTCTATTAAGGCAGAGGAGGTTGAAGCTTCCCTAAAATTGCCATTCCAAACTCTTATTATTAACTTCTTCAGTGAAGCATCGTAGAAGGAAAGGAAGCCTGAAGGATTACCCATTTGAGCAAACAATCTATCCTGGAAATGAAACATCAAGCAGACCTTTCTGTTAACATATTACACCACAGTGGCTCGGGGGGGGGGGAGATATATAGGGTGGCGGACTAGCCAGGAGAGAAACATACAAGGGCAGAGTGGGTTCACTTATTTGCTAAACCTCACAAACATTGAATGGATGGTGTGATGTACGCAGAAACAGAACAGGGCTGGCTTTTTAAAGCAGAAGGGAAGAGTCACTTTCTTCATCCTGGTGTGTGTGGTGTGTGTGTGTGTGTGTGTGTGTGTGTGTGTGTGGTGTGTGTGTGTGTAGATCCTCTGCTGCCAAACTGCTTCAGGTCCGTATTTCCTAGGCATGATGTCTCCACAAAGGAGGTCCTGTGCCATCTCACTGCCATATGGAAGATAGTGTAAACTTGTTTTCTCCTGCTATGGAGCCTAGGACCCGAACCAATGGTTTCAAGTTATAAGAAAGGAGATTCTGAGTAAACATCAAGATGAACTTTCCAGTAGTGAGAGCTTTCCAACAGTGGAATGGACTCCCACAAGAGGTGGTGGACTCTCTTTCCTTGGACGTTTTAAAGCAGAGGTTGGATGGCCAACCACCATGTATGATCTAGTTGAGATTCCTGCATTGCAGGGAATTGGACTAGAGGACCCTTGGGGCCCTTCCAACTCTACCATTCTACCATTCTATGATTCCTCATCATGTTCCCTACCGTACATGAGCTGAGATCACTTGCCTGAGCAATGCAGGCAGAAGGAGCAGCCAATTCCATCTAGAAAGGGTGGAGGTGGTGCTGAAGCCACAGCAGTGACAGGAAGCAGTGTCTGCTTCCATCATAAAAAGGGACTGTCTCCATCACTGAAGACTTTTGGGGAACAACATTGCCCTTTCAAACTAACATTATGCTCAAAAAGCTGAAATTGGGAGGCTTTCTGGCACAGCTCAACATCTTCATCTATTAGTACAGCTCTGTCTGCCTGGAGAGAAATAGCCAGCCATCATTAGGCCCAAATCCTTATGCTCAGATACTCCAAAGCCAAAGCTGACATCCTAAACTGATTAGATGGCATGATCTGTCTAACCTGGGGCAAAGTACTTTGGATCAGATGCATTCGGGGTTCTTACCGATAAAACTGTGCTGATGTGCCTTTGTGAATTAGGCGGGCCCTTGTGATGTTCTTCTGAAGTGCAAGTTGTAAAAATGCACACAAAGAAATGCAATTTCTGGCTATATGGGCCCCATCTGTTCCTTTACCCCTGCATCTATTTCATCAATTAATGTATCTTTCTTAGGCTGATTCCATAAAGCCTCAAAAGCAAAGTCTTATCCTTGAACCATCCTCCCCTCTCATTCCCCATCTGTTTCCCGCAAACATCAATTATGGTTATGTTAGTCTTCTTAAAAACTCTGAGGGTTTTTCCTTTTTTCCACCTAAAAGAGATGAAATCTGCTGCTTCGTTTCATGGATATAATTAATAATCACAATAATGGCTGCACTTTCGCGAGGCTCCTCCATCTGTGAACATGGTAAGTGTTTTACGGATATCTTCACAAAGGTAAACTCTGGGCTAATTTAGGATGAAATGGAAGCAAAAGGGGTAAGCAAGTGGCAGAGGCAAGGGGGGTACAAGTTTGCATGCATCCCCAACTGTGAGGCAAATTGGGGTCCCTTGGGGAAGGGTCTTGACGTGCCATTTCAGTTACACTTGTTATCAGTGAAGCCAATGCCACATATACAAATAATGCAACTTTACCACAAAACTGGTAAGAACCAGTTTAAGGTAAAGGGACCCCTGACCATTAGGTCCAGTTGTGACCGACTCTGGGGTTGCAGCGCTCATCTCGCTTTATTGGCCGAGGGAGCCAGCGTACAGCTTCCGGGTCATGTGGCCAGCATGACTAAGCCGCTTCTAGTGAACCAGAGCAGAGCACGGTAACGCCGTTTACCTTCCCGCCAGAGCGGTACCTATTTATCTACTTGCACTTTGACGTGCTTTCGAACTGCTAGGTTGGCAGGAGCAGGGACCGAGCAATGGGAGCTCACCCCGTCGCGGGGATTCAAACTGCCGACCTTCTGATCGGCAAGTCCTAGGCTCTGTGGTTTAATCCACCCGCGTCCCAAAGAACCAGTTTAGGAGGAACCTAATGACTGGTACAAAGATACAAGGAGGATTCTGATACCTACAGTGAAAAATGGGATGAGTAAGTGTTTTCAAGGACTGTGGTTTGATGAGAGATGGTGGGGTGCTGGGGTGGCAGAAGGAGATTGGATTAGGAGACAAACAACTAAGATAGTGTATATTTTCTTTAAACTCTCTCCAGTAATAATAATGGCTGATTAATGAGACATTATTTGGTGTGAGCCTCCATATTTGAACCACCCAATGGGTGAGAATAGGATACTGGGCTGGATGGGCCATTGGCCTAATCCAGGAGGACTCGCTTTATGTTCTTATTCAGGCATAGACAAACATGGCCCTCCAGATGTTTTGGGACTACAACTCCCATCATCCCTAGCTAACAGGACCAGTGGTCAGGGATGATGGGCATTGTAGTCTCAAAACATCTAGAGGGCTGAGTTTGCCTATGCCTGTTCGTATTATTCAGCTTGTTCTAAGGGCAACAAGGTCTTCCCGCTAATGACACCGGAGCTTAGCCTCTATCTCTCCTAGCAAAACACACAGCATTAGAATAATGTGGCTCTTCAGAGAAAGAGGCCTCATATCTGAGAAAGAGGTGAGGAAAGGAGTTTTAGGGAGGATTTATTTCCTGACACAGCCTGACAGCCGTCTGCGGCATGATGAGCTTCTTCCGCACATTATTAAATGTTTCAATTTTCACCCAAGTACCTTTGGCGGTTATGAAGTTGTTCCTCCCCCTGGTTGCCCTCCCCCATCCCTCCCACCCTGCTATAATATTTAGTCTACGGCTCTGCTTATTTACATAGTTAATTTCGGTTCTGTATGCAAACACAAATTAGTTTTGTGCAATTACTTTCTGCACGGACACGGAGTTTATCCGCTTCGGTTGCTTTAACAGCATCGGAAGTGACTGCCGAGGACCATATGGCTCTCTCTACATATGATCACAATATTACCTGTACATATTAGTTACATAAGAGCTACCTTATAATTAGAGCGCGCCGGGAGATGGGAAGGGGGGGGCCAGGCGGGTGGAGTTCAAAGCAGAAGTGAGGGGAGAAACAAAGGAAGAGTAACAAATCAGAAAGGCATTAAGGCGATTCCAGCACATAATGGAATTAAATAATATGCTCACATGCACACTGAGGCAAAATCACAAGGACGGCAGGTATTCGTTGTGGGGAGGGACCCTTCCATGCTTGTAAACTGCTTGGCCACAGACCTGCACTCCCTGGCCCACGGCAGATTAACCCATCAGACAGCACCTGTGCTACTATTTCTTATTCATCTATTGCATGTATATCCAGCGCATTTTTTCTAGGAAAAGAGGTGCTGGAAATCACCATGAACACCTCCTCATAGAATGGCAACGGTGCCCACTTGAGAGGCGCTGGAACAGAGTTCTAGCGAGTTCCGACTGAAAAAAACCCCTATAAGGTCTTCCCGCTAATCCCACCCTTTTCCTCTGAGGCACTTATGGTGGTACACATTGTTCTCACCACTCCTTAATGAATATCCACCACACCAATCCTGTGAGGTAGGTTAAGGCTGATATTTGTTTCTGCTTTTTTGGGGGGGGGGGCTGACAAACCTTAGGAGTCTTTTTAAAAAATGATTTAGAGAACTGAATTTAATATTTTTTTGTGCAGGGAGGGGATGAGAATATGAGAGAATTGAAATTGACAGAACCATCCATCCCATAATGGACACCGTGTAATTTCTGTTTCTGTACTCTATTTGTGAATCTGTAAGCTGTTTTCAGAGTCTCTGGGGGCTGTAAAGCCTGATATTATGAATAAATAAATAAATAGACAATTGTCTGGTCTGGTGTCAGTCAGCTTCCTAGATTCCACTTCTGGGACCAAACTATGAGTCAATATTTTGGGGGGTGGGGCGGGGTGGTGAGGAATCACTTTGATAAATGCATGTAAAAAACAAAACAAAACGTGATAGCCAAGCTGAAGGTCATTGCCACCCAAAGAAAAAGCAAACTTTGGACAAACAAGCTTCTCACTGATCTAGCTTGCAATTCTACAAGGTGATGTTGACACCCGGATACAGTGGCATCAGCTTGAGGAAACTGTGAAAACAATCTCTCCCCACTGCTACCAAGATAGTTTTATTTTTATAGCACGTTTTCACATGCAAGACATCTCCTAGAGCTTCACGCAAATATTAATTATAAAGCCCTAGGTGGTAAATTATAAATATCAGTTCTTGCAAATTTAAAAGAAGCGGGGGTGGGGAGACCAACAATGCCAGGCAATCCTAAGAAGAATGTAGCACTTGAACAGATGACGGAAGACCTGCCTGCAAGTCAACGGGCAAATCATTTAACAGCAATGGACTCTTAAGTGATGAGTGCAAACAGAAGATAACTGGAGCTTATTAACAATTTCTCCAATCCTTTTAACATACATCACACTTTATAATCGTCACCCTGATCACAACAATGTGAGATCAGAAGCGGCTTGCTGGGTGGGGCAGAGACTCTGAGGCTGGTTTCCCAGCAGGTGAGTCACTGTTGCTTACCAAAAGAGACAGGGGCGAAGCATTCTTGGTATGATTTAACATGATGCAAACACACCAGCAGAACCAATCAGGAACTCTAGCACCATGAGCCAACAGTGTGACGCGGCAGCTAAAACAGCCAATGCAATTCTGGGCTACATCAATAGGAGTATAGCATGTAGATCAAGGGAAGTAATAGTGCCACTGTATTCTGATCTGGTCAGACCTCACCTGGAGTACTGTGTCCAGTTCTGGGCACCACAATTCAAGAAGGACACTGACAAACTGGAACATGTCCAGAGGAGGGCAACCAAAATGGTCAAAGGCCTGGAAACGATGCCTTATGAGGAACGGCTAAGGGAGCTGGGCATGTTTAGCCCGGAGAAGAGGAGGTTAAGGGGTGATATGATAGCCATGTTCAAATATATAAAAGGATGTCATATAGAGGAGGGAGAAAGGTTGTTTTCTGCTGCTCCAGAAAAGCGGACATGGAGCAATGGATCCAAACTACAAGAAGATTCCACCTAAACATTAGGAAGAACTTCCTGACAGTAAGAGCTGTTCTACAGTGGAATTTGCTGCCAAGGAGTGTGGTGGAGTCTCCTTCTTTGGAGGTCTTTAAGCAGAGGCTTGACAACCATATGTCAGGAGTGCTCTGATGGTGTTTCCTGCTTGGCAGGGGGTTGGACTCGATGGCCCTTGTGGTCTCTTCCAACTCTAGGATTCTATGATTCTATGCTGTCCTCCCTGCTGCTTTGTCCCTACCTGAATCCTGAGACCATCTTCTGAGGCTCTTCATCATGTGCCTCTTCCATGACAGGTCCAGAGGGTGGCAGCACAAGGGCAGGCCTTTTCTGCAGTGGCTCCCTGTCTGTGGAATGCTCTCCCCAGGGAGGTTTGGCTGGTGCCTTCAGTATACAGCTTTAGGTGCTGTTTAGGGAAGTTTTTAATGTTTGATGTTTTGTCGCTTTCTTCTTATTAATAATATTATTCTGTTGGGAACTGCCCAGACTGACGGGGAAACCCAGCCAGATGGGTGGGACATTAACAACAACAACAACTTACAGTGGTACCTCGGGTTAAGTACTTAATTTGTTCCGGAGGTCCGTTCTTAACCTGAAACTATTCTTAACCTGAAGCACCACTTTAGCTAATGGGGCCTCCAGCTGCTGCCACACCGCCGGAGCCCGATTTCTGTTCTTATCCTGAAGCAAAGTTCTTAACCCGAAGCACTATTTCTGGGTTAGCGGAGTGTGTAACCTGAAGCATATGTAACCCGAGGTACCACTGTATTATCATTATTATTATTATTATTATTATTATTATTATTATTATTATTATTATTATTATTATTATTATTCCTATTTAACCAGGTCTTGGGCTGATTGACATCTGATGCCCTTTTAAAATGTGTCATTGAAGGGGGGGTAATTGGGTCATCTTTGTTTTTGTTTTGGTTATGTATTTTGTGTTTTTTATATTGTGGCTAGCATCAGTTACAACTGTAGGAGTGAGAGGAAGTGACCTGCCCAGATCCAACAGCTAAGTCCATAGTTGGCCAAAGACCTGAAGCAAGGTTTCCTGAAGCAGTACATAGTTAAACTGTGGAACTCACTCCCACAGGAGGCAGTGATGGTCATAACCTTGGATGGCTCTATAAAAGGATTCATGGAGAAGGCTCTCAAAGACTACTAGGCACGCTGGCTATCTTCTGCTTCCACTGTCAGAGGCTTTATGCCTCCCAGTACCAGTTGCTGAAAGCTACAAGATGGGAGAGTGCTGTTGTTCTCATGTCAAGCTTGCAGGCTTTTCAGAGGCATCTGGTTGGCCACTGTGGGAACAGATGCTGGACTAGATGGGCCACTGGCCCTTATGCTCATATGTCGTGTTCTTATGAGTGTAACACCTCTTTATTTTTCTTAAAGAGTGTGTTGCCCTTGAGAAAGCAAGTGACAATGTGTGAGGGACACTCTCCAAGATGAGAGAAGTCCAGCAATGCTCAGCTCACAGTTGTGTTTACTGTGCCAGATGCCCATGCGTAGGGTGTCTATTGTTTGCATATGTGTTTGGTTCACTTTGTGCTGTAAGGACTACCAGCTTTGGAGACAGAACCCAGACAGGCACTCACTTTTCTCCACTGGTGATCATTGCTGCAGAATCTCCAGTTTCAAGGGGAGCAGAGGTAAGTGACTGATGTCCTCTGGGGTTGCCATACACAGCTGATGGACTAAGAAAACAGTAGCTTCCTAGGAGGAATGCATAGACACCCCCACCCCCAAAAAATCTATCAATCCTGATAAATATGACAAGTCTAATTGAAACACTATTTTGCTCATATTGGAACCTTCAAATTCATCTCAAAATTGCCACATAATTCTGGAGGAGGAGTAAGAAAATAAGAAAAGCCTGCTGGATCAGCCAAATGACCCATCTAGTCCAGCATCATGTTCTCACAGTGGCCGCCGCAAGCAGGACCGAACTACAAGAGCAACACTCTCTCTCCTGTGGATTCCAGCAAGTGGTATTCAGAAACATATTGCTTCCAATTTAGTATTCTTCACTTCTTTTGTATATTATGGGATCGCAATGTATTTTTTGTAGGGGGAGGGTACATTTTATGTATAACTACTGTCATGATTCAACATTTTCATTTACTTATTGTGGAGCAGCTTCGAGAAAAGCAGAAATTATTTTGTTGATGTTGATGATGAAAGTTATTATTTAATGATAGCAACAATTGTTAGTTCTGTTAATGCCAAAAGATGGTTTGAATATAATTTCTTTTATGGGCAAGTAAGAGGGGGGGGGATCTAAGAAATAATAATTTAATAATGGCAAATCAACAACAACACTCTTTCCTAGGCCAGATATGTGGAAGAAAACACATGGCCACATTTTTTTCTTCAAAAAAATAAAAAAAATGACAAAGACATTCCAAGCCCTAAGTAGCCATTTAAAGCCTGGTAAAGCAGAGTGTTAAACTCAATGCAGTGAGTAACTATAAACGGCTAGAAATAATGACTTAAGTACCTCTGTGGTGGTGTGAGAAAGGAGCCTGCCCTCGACTCTGATGAACACTCTGAGGACCATGGAGGAGCCAAGTGGCCAGGATGGAACGGCAGTGAATTGCTGCAATCAAGAGGCAGCCTCTACAAAAGCTTGGATCGAAGCCTCCAGGTGTGCAGTTGCAGAAAAGCAGGCCCAATTTCTGCAATATTCTTTAGGTGGTGAAAGGGGGCATTTTACAACAGATCTCCCTCGTTTCCACAAGAAGTATAAAACACAAAAAAGCAAGCTCAAAGACCATTCCCCTTTTGACTGCAGAGGCACACGCGCCCATTGAAGGAACAAAAGTTTAAGGGGTACTTTTACTTGACTTGGATAAAAAGCGAGGCAGCAGCAGAATAAGAGGAACATTATTTGCCCACTCCTATGGGTCACTTGGAGCAACTCTGTGTGTTTTCATGTAGATTTAATTGAAAGCAATTAATCGGCAGGAGGGTGCTTGGGAATGCTTACAATTACAGGACCCAGCTGCAATTCACAGGTGTGATAAGTGCCTGTGCTTTGTTCTGTAGTTACACAACAATTATACTCTGTTATTGAGTCACTAGGTGAATGCTCACAGGAGAGGTGGCTGGAGACATGGGTGGGACGTTGTGGGTCCTCTATTCTTGGATAGGCCAAGAGAATGAATGGATGTGTGTGGTCGGAAAGGGCCCCAAGCTGAGCTCTCTCTTGGTACAACAGAAGATCCCTGCTGGATCAAGCCAGGGGCCCATCTAGTCCAGCATCCTGTTCTCACAGTAGCCAGTACTATTACTTCCCTTGATCTGGACTATGTATTTGCATGAGATTGAACAAAAGAATCTGACTTATATGGGGCCAGACTCAGTTTCAGACAAGTCATACCTGGATATGGCAAGGACTGAATCTGAGACCTTCTCTGTCACTAACTATGGCCCTTCCTCAACACCTGCACCCGCCTTGGCCAAGGGTGGAACTAAAGTACAGTGGTGCCCCGCAAGACGAATGCCTCGCAAGACGAATGCCTTGCTAGACGAAAGGGTTTTGCGGCTTTTGAGCTGCTTCGCAAGGCGAATTTCCCTATGGGCTTGCTTCGCAAGACGAAAACGTCTTGCAAGTTTGTTTCCTTTTTCTTAACACCATTAATACAGTTGCGACTTGACTTCGAGGAGCAACTCATAGAACATGGTGTGGTAGCCTTTTTTGAGGTTTTTGAAGACTTTGGTGATTTTTGAAGCTTTTCCAAAACTTTCCCGACACCGTGCTTCACAAGACAAAAAATTTGCTAGACGAAAAAACTCGCGGAACGAATTAATTTCGTCTTGCGAGGCACCACTGTACTTCTACTTTTAGGCAGAAGTCTTTGCTAGTGTTACTTACAGATGCCCAGGATTGGACATTGGACTTTCTGGATGCAAAGGATGTAGCTCCACCAACAAGCTACCACATTTCCCCATTGTATTTCTCTCTCTCTCTCTCTCTCTCTCTCTCTCTCTCTCTCTCTCTCTCTCTCTCTCTCTCTGTGTGTGTGTGTGTGTGTGTGTGTTCATACTGCTGATATCTGATTGTATGCAGCACCTGGTATGATGCTGGGTTTTGTTGTTTTGTTGTTTTTGTAAATTACATGTACATTTTGGAAATGCCATTTTGCAAAGAGGGAATGGCACACCAATGATGACTTTCTGAAAGCCATAGAAGGACATGGAATTGCTCTGCAAATTAGGCCTCCATTTCCAATAGTTTGTGTGAGGGGCTGACAATGAACAAAAGCAGCTGGCTTTGGACATCTGGTCTGCTGAACACAGATCACGTACGTGCAGAAGCCTGATCAACACTCTGGGCAGTTAGAGGACTAATCTTGCACATTCCAAGTGGGAGAAATCTGCATTCTGTACTGGGCCATTATGGCACTTAGCACAATTGCTACACACAATTCTTAAAGATAGAGAGAATAGCAAGAGAAGAGGAGGCAACCTGGAATCAAGGCTACAGTGGGGCTGTCACCAGCTTTCGGGGGGCTCTTGGGTGCAGGCTATCTGAAGGACTGTTTTCTCCCATACAAAGGTTCTGAGATTTATTTATTTGGGGGGGGAGGGGGAGGCCCTTCTCTCAGCCCTGCCAGCCTCACAGGTGTGCTTGCTGGGGACACAGGGCAGGACCTTCTCAGTGGTTGCTCCTCCTGAGACTGAGGGGGCCTGGGGCCGTGCAGAGACAGCACATAACTTGAGGGGCATGGCCCTTTGATTTGAATTTTTGTGGGAGCCCTGCTCGCCCCACTCCCCTACTTGCCCCCCTGCCCCATACCCAAAGCCTCCATTAGGCCCTCTGCCCCGCAGGAAGGTCTAAGGGGAGAGCTAGCATCTTTGCACCCCCTTTCTAAGCAACCAAAGTCAGGGTGGAAACGGAAGATTCCCTCCTCCAACCCGAGTTCCTAGCATGCAGCCCCTTCCCCAGTTTCTTCTTCGGAGTCTGCCACCCCCAGCCTGATCCTGACAATACTGCAAGGATCATTACAACACAGCAACCCCCTAAAGTCAAAGGAAAAAACTGAACTTCAGTACTTCCCATCATTCAGGATGAAGAGTGTCAGATTCTTGGGCAATGAAGTATGTTGTCATAGGATCAATGTCTCCTGCTTTGAAAATAAGTATCTCTACTTTACTGGGTACTTATCTAGCAGCTGGAAATCGTTATCCTCTGATAACTTCCTACTCACCACTGATGTTATCTCTTAGGCAATGCTGCAGCAATCGGAGAGTCACAATGTGTACTGCATCCCAGGACTGTCATACAAAATGAGACATGACATAGGGACACTCAGGAGGCTGCAATAGCTATATCCCAATATGTGATAGAATCACAGAACTGGAAAGTTTCCCCAGGGGTCATTAACCCAACCCCCTGCAGTGAAGGAATCACATGCACCCAGTGTTTGGAGAAATTAGGAACATTGGTCTGTCTAGCTCAATCTTGTCTATACAGACTGGCAGCAGCTTTCCTGGGTCCCTGCCCTACCTGGAACCATAGAATTGTAGAGTTGGTACCCAAAGGGTCATCTTGTCCAACCCCCTGCAATGCAGGAATCTCAGCTAAAGCATCCATGACAGATGGCCATCCAACCTGTGCTTTAAAACCCCCAAGGAAAGAGAGTCAACTACCTCCAGAGGGAGACGAACCGCTCTTACTGTCAGAAAGTTTTTTCATATGATTTAGTTGGAATCTCCTTTCTGGTAAATTGAAGCCATTGATTCAAGTCCGATCCTCTAGAGCAGGAGAAAACAAGCTTGGAGATACCTGGGATTGAACCTGGAAATTTTGCATGCAAAGCAGATGTTCTATGACTGAGCTATTTGAGCCTTGGTCAACGGTGGAACTAAATTAGTGCTGTGCTGAACATTTCTTCCAATTTCTTTGTGTGTGTTTTGTTGTTGTTGTTTGTTTTACAATTTTCCATCAATTAATGAGAGAGGGGGGGGGAAATGCATTTGAAAATAATCAAATGTTGGAGAAACTCTCATGGCTGAGATTTGTCTCATGCATACCCCATGGCTGAGGTAGCTAATGAGTGTTTAGGCATGCCCTTTCCATTATTCTACAAGCCATTTCATCTCTCTCCCCCCCCCCCCCCCAGGAAGGAGTTACCATTCTCATACAGGGTCTCACCAGGAAGTGCTTCCTAGAATTCCAGGCTGAGGGATGTGATGCAATGTCTTGGGGCAGTGTTCGTCCAACATGCTTCTGAGGTGGAGACACCTGATCCAGCATGCCAATACAAGGGGTCGCTCTGGAATCTATGCCCTGTGTATTCTCACTTGTATACAGATAGGTATTTGTGGTGGTCTGAGGTCTGCCTTTACTCCTTCTTTTAACAAAAGGAATTTTAGCTGCTAGTTGAGGGGAGGGCTCTTGCCACCAGGCACACTGAGTTGCATCCAGTGCTAGTCCCCCTCAGAGTAGATCCATTGAAATTAGCAGACATGGCTAACTTAGATCCATTCATTTCAGGGAGTCTGCTCTGAGTCAAAGCTTACGGGATGCATCCCACCTGGAACAACGGGTCACGACAGTGTTTGCTGTTGCTCTCAGAGAGAACTTTTTATCTTTTAATCTACACTGTACCTAATTTGCATTCTATCCCCACCCCTAAAATGTAAAATGTGTAAGACTGAAAACAATGTAAATATTTTAAATATTTCAAGATGGTCCATATGTTTTTTTAACATTTTAAATATGTTTAATTTTATTAAGTTTTTCACTGTACTGTTCTGCTACTTTGTTGTTGTCCTCCTTTGGGAGGATGGCCAGGATAGAAATTAATTAATCAATCAATCAATCAATTAGTTAGTTAATTAAGACAAGGCACACTTGAAATTCCTGCTGAGAATGACATCGTGTCATGAAGGCTCATTGCTCCTGGGACTTGCTATATTGATTCCAAAGTGCATGGTGGCAAGGACCACTTGCTTGCTCACTAGCCAGCTGCTCTTAGGTGCCGATTTATTTTTAAAAACGCAATGACAGAAGACAGGCAGGCAACTTGTGGACTGTCTCACAAGCACCCATAACTCAGATTACCTCTTACGTGTCTTGTTTGGTGTATGTTTTTATGTCAAGAAAAGAATTGTGTGCAGATTTATTTATTTATTACCCATAAAACTTCTTGAGACAAACACTTTGTAACAACCAAACCAAAGCTGGCATGGAATGTTACATTGACAAGAAGATAAAAAGCTGGTTATTCCAATATTTGCGATGAGATACAGTCAGGGAAGTGAAGAGTCCCATCTTAAGAAATGAGGGAATTGTGATGCACATGATTTGCAAGGGATACATAAACCTATCACTGAAACCACAAGGAGTACCAAGAATAAAGGGTTCCATATTGCATAAATATTTTTTCCAGACAATTAGATATTACTGATTCTGATTTTTTTTTAGAGACTTGTGGAAGAGAGAAGTGGTTTTGTTTTGTTTTTAAATGTATTCAATAAAAACCCACCAGACAGAGAAAAAAGTTTTTTCAAAGCTCCACACAGGTTGGTCCACTCACATAGAACAGGAACAGAAGTTTTATCCCTTGGCAGACTGGTTCAACACAGATTTTGCCATGGGCCCATCACTAGATGTTAGTCCCAAGCCAGTCCAGGAAGTCTGGCTGGTGGAAGCTGCAATGGTACCTTTGCACAGCTGTGACTTGTGGATTTCTGGGTTGTTGTTTTGTTGATGTTGATGATGATTTTTTTTTTTAAGTTTTAGAAAGCAAGCCCTGAACAACTTAGGTCCAGGGTATGTCTAGGATCACCTGAACCCTGATACAGTATCCCTGCTTGATTACTGAGATCACCTGCAGGAGCATCACTGGTCATTCCCCTCTCTGGCAAGTCTTACTTGAGATCCATAGTTTAACTATATGCTCCACAAAGAAGTGCTTTCGTGTATTTGTCCAGAATCTACCAACATTCAGCTTCACTGGATGTTCATGAGCTCTAGTGTTATGAGGCTAGAGGTAGCTACTAGGAATTACTGCTGCTCCCAACTTCATGGAACATGAAGCTCACCTCCTGTAACTTTGAGATGCACTTGGTTGCAACCAACCCATGAGGTCTCACCAGCACAGTTTCCTTTCTGAGTGGTTTGGCGAGTCCTCGTTTGGAAAATTAGAGCATTCTTGGACCCAAATCAATGCCCCGTTAAGAAGGACAATGCTGCCAGCCTCATTTATCCTCTTCCCTCCACCTCCATTAGGACGATGTGAGCAATGGCAAGCTTACTCCCCATTGTTTCCATTGGGAACTTCCGCCTCTGGTTTAAACCTCTCCGAGTTCAACTTCGTCTTCAGTGCTGTGGCTGGTGAGAACCTACGGGTCTTTTTTTATTACTATTATTACTCTCTTGGTTGCTGCTGGCAGGGTTCCCCCTTTTGTGTAGATCAAAGCAATCAGAGAAGAGCACAAACCCCTGACTTCCCAAAATGAAATAGGCAGGCAATCAAGGCTATTGGAAAAGGGCACACCAGGAAAGCAATGAAGAATAGAAATAACATTTACAAAACTGGGTCTCAGCATGACAGGGGTGCTTTGGCTGCCGTCCCTAGCAGCGGGCACCGTTCTCTTCCTGAAAGAACTTCCTTGCAGCAAAGTAAACAGCTGGCCTGTAACGGAGGGGGTCTAATGATAATAATGCTGATGGTGATGATGGTGATAATAGCAATAACCATCTCACATTTATATAGTGCCTTCCATTCAGATGGCTTCTCAAGGACTTTTCTGTTTCTTGCAAACTTGGCAAAACTAATTCGGGGGATGTGACTCTGCCCAAACTCTAAGGGCAGATCTAAAATACAGACATAGCTGAATATGTTATGCTTGCCGAACTGTCGTATCTCCCCACAAAGAATCCCGGGAGCTGTCACCGGGTAGAAGGGTTCAGATTTTGTTGGACTCCAACTCCCACCAGCCCCAGCTAGCATGAGGGAGGACAGCACCAGATTTAGAGCCTCATGGGAGGTTCCCTCACACAGGGTGCTGAGCTGAGAAAGAAACCGAGAAGATCCATTTGGGGGGCACCAAATTTTGGCCTCACACACGGTGCCTTATTCCAAATGGCTGTCACATGGAAGCTTGTCGTTTGGTGCTGCTGAGGGGAGGGCACGAACCAATGGATTCAAATGACAAGGAGATCAGAAAAAACTATCTGATGGTAAGAACTGTTTGACAGTGGAAAGGACTATCTCGAAAGGTGGGGTACTATCCCTCATTATGGGTTTTTAAACAGAGTTTGGTTGGCCATCTGTCAGGGATTCTTTAGCTGTTATTCCTATATTGCAGGGGGTTGGAATAGCTGACCCTTTTGGTCCCTTCCAACTCTGCAGTTCTGCGATTTTATGCTCCTGAATGGAAACTGTAGTTCAGGGAGGAAAAACCTATGGCCCTCCAAAGGCTGCCAGATTCCAAACTCCCATCAGTTCCAGCCAGCATGATCGGTGGACAGGGACAACAGAAGAAGAAGAGTTTGGATTTGATATCCCGCTTTATCACTACCCAAAAGAGTCTCAAAGCGGCTAACATTCTCCTTTCCCTTCCTCCCCCACAACAAACAATCTGTGAGGTGAGTGGGGCTGAGAGACTTCAGAGAAGTGTGACTGGCCCAAGGTCACCCAGCAGCTGCAGGTGGAGGAGCAGGGGCGTGAACCCAGTTCCCCAGATTGCAAGACTACCGCTCTTAACCACTACACCACACTGGCTCTAGTCCATCATAATGGGTATTGGTTAGAGGATATATCAATTATATTTAATAATCTATAGACCCGTGTGTGTGTGTGTGTGTGTGTGTGTGTGTGTTTTAGCAAAATAAAGGAAAAACAGCTGTTGCCTATTTTTATTTTTTTAAGTAACGGGCTTGCACGTAAAGAGCCTCAGTAGCACAGTGTCACAATAGTAGAGTTTAAATCCAGTCATGAAGCTTATTTAGTGAAGCACAGAAATAGGTTTCTAAACCTTCTTTTAATATGCTCCGGTTACTTGAGACAGTTGCCCTCTTTTACCCCCATGCAGAGAACCAAATCACACACTGAAGTAAGTTTAAAATATACTTTACTTACAGTCCTGAATTGTCCGAAGCAGCAATAAAATGCAGGGTCAAAAAATACAGCAAGGCAGTTTCAGACATATGTCTGAGACAGAGATATATGTTGAGGGAGAGATAAAGGAGTGGGAAACAAGCCTTGCTTCTTCCCTCTTAGGAGAAGAGGGCATGTGATGTCACGGAGCCTACTCTATCCATTTAGAACTCTGTGGCCCTCAACCCCTTCACATACTAACTAGCATATCTCCTAGCATCAGTATCTGGTGGACACCAGGATCCCCAACCCAGCCACAAATCCTGATTTTTAGATCCACTAGCTGTAAAATGGGGGGTTATGTTTTGAGGATGAGGTATCTAAGCTGCAGGCTTGCACAATGTGCAAAATCCACACCATGCATCCAATGTTCAGAAGCTGCCACATAAGAAAATAGGAATTGGAGATGAGTCACACATCCAACTCCCTCTCAGAGCTGTTTCCTCTGAGGTTCTCCCTGCCTCACCCATCCACCCCAGAGTTTGCTCTTTCAGCCCCAGCTGTGCCTGAGAGGTCCAATTTCACAGCTGCTCAGTTCCAAATTGTACTTGTGCATCCCAGCTGTAGTTTGAATAGCCTGTATTTGTTTGCTATCAGCTTTAATTAAGAGAGGTTTCATTAGCTGGCACAAATATGACACCTTTTTGCTCAAACACCGCACCCCTCCAAGTCCTGTTTTGGGTTTGAAGGTGCACAACTGCACAAAGACAAAGGATGAGGAACTCTCTCTCCTGCTAGATTTAACGTAATTTTGAATAGGCGCATTTTCAGAGGAATTTGGGGTGGGAATGCACAGGGATTTCACCCATGCTGGCCCAAACTAGAGCTTGAAGCTCCAGAACTCACTGAAGCACAAGGCCAGTTCCCTTGGGGAGAAAACAATTTCACCCTCTGATTTCTTCAGAATTTGGAGACTCCTCCTCAGATGAGTCATCAGGCAACTTTTGTGAGAAGACAAAACAATTTATTTCTTCTGGGCAATGTTTATTTGGTGGTGTGTGCGTGTGGCTGTTCTGCATCCCATGGCAAACTGAGTGAGTGGAGAGACTGGAAAAGAAACCCTGGCAAGATCAGGAGTTATTGACTCCTTCCTTCATTCATAAGGAGGCAATGCAAGGTGCTCTTATCCCTGTTCTCAGTTTCCAAGTTGTGAGTGACCCAGGATAGTCAGCAATGGCAATACTATGCTGAAGCCTGTCCTCCCATTTCTCAGATGCACAAATGTTCAGTACACATTTTGATGCAAGCCTAATTTGCACTTTCTGAAACAGTATGTGCAAACTGAACTATTGTTTGAAATTCTCACTTTTCTGAATTTTATGGTGCAGGTATGTAGCCTTGCCTCCCCCCCCCCCCCCGCAAACCCCATAATGACCAAAAATGTATCTCCTAGGGGCACATTCTTCTCTATGACATTTTCACATACTAGTTAAAATAACATATGAAACTGCATTGCAGTAGGGAAATTTGTTTGCAAAAATGTGTATATTTGGGTACAATTTGCACTAAACCACTGTGAGAGGAATCAGTGAATTTGGTTTAGGATTAAGGGATTTAAGACAGGAACTCTGCCCTAGTTAAAAAAAACAAAAAAATTAAACAAAACACCAAGAAGAAACAGAGTGACCAGACCTTGCTTGCAAGAGCAAACACTTTGCAAAAGTTGCTGTTCAAAGCTGTGACCAGTTTTATTTAGAAACATGGAAACATGACAAAACTTGCTTGTACTTTTCCTTTGCAAGTTTGTGGACGCAAATCTGTTGCTTGCGTTTCAAATCATACATAAATATTTGTTGCATCCTGCATGCTCTCAGAGTCCCAGTGACCCTCATAAGGTCAGGAGAGTCTCCAAGCACTTGAATAAAAAGAAGTTTTAGGGTAAATCTGAGTGTGGGTATTGATTTCCACAACTCTGCTAATATTTTTTTGTAATGAGAACTATAACACACACACACACACACACACACACACACACACACACACACACACACAAACTGAAATTGCAAACTGATATGGAAATGTGGGGGCCTGAACTTCACATTTGAAATCTGAGAGTGTGAACAAAAATGAAATCAACAGATTGGCCCCTCCATACTCAAGACCAGGGGTCGGCAAACTATGGACCATGGGCCAGATACGGCCCGAGGGGGTCATTAAACTAGCCCCCAGCCCTTGCCACCTGCTCGGTTAGTCCCCACACAGGAGTGGGGAAAGAGCGGTTTTCGTAGCCATGGCAGGGGAGGAGGAGGCGTCTGCAGCCAATAGGAAGCGGTGGCTATGTCCCAGAAGTTAGTCCCTGCGTGGAGCAACCAGCACAGCAATGGTTTCCTATTGGCTGCAGGATAGGAAGCCATTGCTACCCACTCGGTCAGTCCCCCTGCTGCGCCAGTTGCTCCACATGGGGACTGACTTCCAGGACACAGCCACCACTTCCTATTGGCCGCAGGAAGCTCCTGCGGCCAATAGGCAGCCGCAGACACACACACACACCCGCCCGCCATGGCTCCAAAAACCAGCAGGGAAAGAGCGGTGCAGGCAATCCAGCCTACCAGCAGAAAAGTTTGCTGACCCCTGCTCAAGACTGCCACCCATGCCCCAGCATGTAGAGTCTAAGGCAATAAAAGAAATTCACAACCGTAACCCAGACATGAGAGCAATGCATGTCCAGAGCACCAATTTTTATTTTCTATTTTAAAAAATAAACAAATCACTGCATTTCCCCCCTTTTCCATATCCCGTGTCATCCGTGTCACATGCATGAGGAAGGACAGTTCACCCTGAGCTCCATTCCACCACTGAACTGAACAAGTCAAAGCCAATTCCAATCTGATTATCCAACATGGCCCGATCAGTTGAGACAGCGACATTTATCACATTAATGGAAATGATAGAAGAAAACTGGGATCCTGTCCAACGGGGGCACGTTTATCACATGTTGCACTGTCTTACAAATCCAATTATCGCCAGCTGAAGGTCTTAAGAGCACTTGAATTGCAACTTTGAAAATCATGAAAGGCCTGAGCCACACTTCCCCTGAATCTTGCTGCCATTGTCATCGGGAAAACGTGCATATTCCTCAGTGCTTTTGATCAGTAGGTTTTAGGAGCCTCGTAGCTGGGGCTAGACTTGGAAGCAGCAATTGTTGAACAAGAGAACAATTACTTTAGAGTCTGGGCTGCTCCTGCGCCATCGCACAATGTGAGCTCAGGACTATAGACTGAAAAGATCCATTCTCCTGCAGGCTTGGAGAGAAACACGGAATATTGCAGTTAAGGACTTCTGCCATAAAGTCATGCAGCTGCATCTTAAAGGCTCCCTCACCATTTCACTCCCTCAAATCACATCGGATGAAAAGACAGCTGTAAACTTCTCTCACCCATTTCAACAAATGCAGCTTCTCCTCAGCCTGCTGACACAAAGTGCCCTGAAAAGAGCTGCACCTGTTGATCTCTTCCCACAGTGTGAAAACAGCAATAGTGCTGTGAGCAGGAGCCCATGCACAGCCAGTGACTCAGTGGTTACAAAGGATAAATTGGGAAATAATCCTGGATCCAGAGCTCTGAGCACTATGTGTTCCAGTAGGTAACTGGAGTACTGTTACATGTTAATCAGTCTTCCAGGAAATAAAGATTTAAAATGCAACATTTTCCAAGCCTGACGTCATGCACCTATTTTATGTACAAGTGCACAGAAGGATGGGTAAAGAACAATATCACTGACCTCAGGGCAGTGCTCAAAGCTTACCTCTCAAAATGTTATAAAAGCAGAGCTGAATTTCAGCCATGAGACACATTTTCCAATGCTGGGTCTTAGCACTGTGGATTCATAGATCTGTATCTATATCAGAATATATATCTATACAAAGTGGTATATAAATTTTACTAAATGAATAAAATAAAGCATGCAAGTAATGGGATGGGTGTGGCTTGATAGAACAATATTTAGACATTCTGGGTTGGATCAAAATTGAGGAGGGGATTTGCTGAAGATTCTTCATGACCCTCCAGAATTCTCCAAAACTTTTGAGGTTGAAAGACAACATTCTGCCTCCCTTGTCAGAGACAGCATGACTCTGCATACGATTTGCTGGGAAATACATGCAGATGAGGAGGGTGCAGGACCCCCTTATGAACTTCTCATAGGCATCTGATTGGCTACTGTGAAAATAGGATGCTGGAGCAGATGGACAATTGGCCTGATCCAGCAGGCTCTTATGGAAACCACAGAAAAGGGGAAGGCTCCTGTGCTCAGGTCCTGCTTGTGTTCCCATTAGGGCATCTGGTTGGCCAATGTGAGATCAGGATGTTGGACTAGATGGGCCCTTGGCCTGATCCACCAGGATTCTTCCTATGTTCTTAGCAGCAACCCACAAACAAACAAAAACAAATTCTCTGCTAATTTCTCAGTGCTTTTTCTGCTCAGTGCTTTTTCCTTTTAGCTAAAGTTCACCTGGAATGACTCATGTCCCTTACACCTCTTGGTGGAGAAGGAGCAGGAGAAAAGTTTGTAAAACTTTTCTCTTCATTTGATGGAGCCACCAGCCTGGTGGCAGGAGGGCTCCAGTGTGTCACTTTGAATCCACTGGAAGATCAGAGAGCTCTCAAGGACTGACAGCTTGCTGGAGACAAAATAGGACACCTGTCACTATCATCCAGTGACTCCGGATATTTTTTTTACAAGAGGACTTAACAATGCTGCTGATGGTTGTCACTCACTTCCAATACCATCCCCATGGAAACAGACAGCTTCAGAGAGAGTATGAGTGAGGGAACGTAGTCATTGTGATTCAGGTTCTGAAACTGATCAGGCATTAGAAAATACAAGCACAATTGTGAGGTGGAAACTTGCCATTTTGGGCAAACAAAAGACACCTGTTCCTGGCCTGATGTCATATATGACATCTGCCATGGAGAAGTTCAGCCTGTGGCTTAAAAATTCAAGCTGTGGCTAAAATGAAGAAGTCAGGTGCACACTCACATGTCACCCAGATTCTGCTTTTGAAGCCAAAAGTTGGCACTTTAAAATTTTTGGTGTCTTTTTCTGATACTTAAAGTGCCCAGTTTGGCCTGCAAAGGAAGACTAAGGAAGCCATCCTTGGCTTGAATTCAAGGCATAGTGGCAAACAATTTTCCTTTGCACTCCCCCTTCAATTTCTTTTGAAGTCTCCCCTGCAAAGAAGAACAGGAACAACTGGGAATTGACTCAGAATACACCTGTCCAATTCTGCCCAATTCTCCTTTCAGTTTCACTGGCTGCTGCTGCTATTTTTTGCATTGCTGTTTTAGTATTTTATTGACTGCTGGTTGAAACTCACTGTACTTTGATATTTCAATGTTGTAAGCCACCCAGATAAGACTATTATTGGGAAGCATAAAAATACTATTAACTAACTAACTGACAAAGGGCATTTTGCATGTGCCATGCTTCTTCTCAGTAGTAGGGTGCAGTTCATGCATCAATGATTTAATTTCCACTTCAGTATCCTAGCCTTAAGCAGAATCAGAAGGGGGGGCACACATTGTCTACTTTTAACTATTCCTATTTATTTTGGCATTCCTTCAAAGCCGTCAATGGCTTACTTCAATTAAAGGTCCTGGATATCTCAGCATATGCATGTTTCCCTTTAGGTTGCACTGCATGATGGAGTTTGTAGTCTTGCAATTGCTTAAACAGTTCTACTGCTCTTGAGTGTACATCTTTTAATGCAGGTTTCACCTGATTTCATGGGGTCTGGTGGAATAGTTTGGAACACAGGAAGGATCATGAAAATGCTGCTGATCTTGTTAATGTTAATGTACTAGGAGAATGCAGGCAGTGAAAGAATACCTTTCTGTGTGGCAGTGTGTGTGGCAGTGTGTGGCAGTGATCAAAAGCCCAGAAGAGAGAAACACTCCAATCTGTATAAGGTTTCTGCAGTAGCTTTGTGTCTCATCACACTGCCATTTCGGTTGAATGGACAGGGAAAGTAAGCACCCCATCGCTTACAGTTCATTAAGGAGGTGCACAGCTTCGTAGCATCCTTCAGACTTGGAGCTACTTCATACACTAAAAAAGCTAAGAGGGTTACAGAGGCTCAACCAATTTACACCTTTGCTCCTTAACTCTGCTGGAAGACAGAGGGAGGTGTCTGGAGAACTTCCCCACAGAATATCATGATTACTACTGCCGTCAAAATTCACTTGAAGGTCTCTCTCCCTTGAACAGGAACCTCTAAATTCACCTTTAAACTTCCTGCTTTAGTGGAATGGACCCTAGAGGTGAAGACATAGACATATTGATCTCTGCCAGAGGGGGAACTAAAAAAATCCAAAAGACACCACAGAGGAGATCCATGAATCTCTGCTCCTGCTGTAATTGGATCTGTACAAATCATGTTTCAGTTGTAAATAAATACAAAAAGAGCAGGAACACATGGGGAGAGAAATTGCTAATTATTCAAGAGAGAGAGAGAGCACCAATATACATTAGTCTCAGTTCAGAAGCATTCTGCCAAATTAGAGACAGGCAAGTGGAAAGTGAGCCAATGTATTGGCTGCGCAAGGGGCTTAGAGGATGTGATGCTCCGCAAGGCTGCAGGTGAGCCATATAAATGAAATGGCATTTATGGGGAGAGATGTGAGTAGGCATAAATCAGAGATACTCTACCAAGGAGCATTAACAGCATGGTCTCGCTGCTTCTCTTTGATCTATATTTCCTTTTCGTCTGAGCCTCTCTGGCCGATCACCTTATGGCTTACGCTTAAATCTGTCTTGAAACAGTTTCCACCTGGAACACTCAGAATTATTCCAATCCGAGAATCGGTCTATACCAGAGCAGATTAGCAGCAGTTACTTACCAGTTATTGATTGTGCAAAAGAGGGAAAAGACAAAGTTGTGCCTGGAAGAAACATTAGCACCAAGGCAAGGAAGAATTATTCCTCTCCCCCTGCAGGCTAAGTTAATGCCTCGGAGCATGAGATTATTCATGAACATTGGTTAAACAAGCACAAATGCTAATAGTTACCAAATTAACAAGCTCTCCTTCAGAAGACAGTCAGCTGCTCCAGTAGAACTAGGCCTCTTCAACATCACAGGCAAGGGGGTTGGGAACAGATGGGAGTGAGCTGACACTATGAAACAGTGTCTTTCTAGCCATTTTCCTGTGACACCAACACAGTAAAGGTAAAGGGACCCCTGACCATTAGGTCCTGTCGTGGCCAACTCTGGGGTTGTGGCGCTCATCTTGCTTTATTGGCCGAGGGAGCCAGCGTACAGTTTCCGGGTCATGTGGCCAGCATGACTAAGCCGCTTCTGGTGAACCAGAGCAACACACGGAAACGCTGTTTACCTTCCCGCCAGAGCAGTACCTATTTATCTACTTGCACTGGTGTGCTTTCGAACTGCTAGGTTGGCAGGAGCAGGGACCGAGCAACGGGAGCTCACCCCATCACAGGGATTTGAACCGTTGACCTTCTGATCAGCAAGTCCTAGGTTTAACCCACAGCACCACCCAGGTCCCTTCACCAACACAGTAGATGGCTACTATTTCCAGGGTGGGATTCAGTCACATGCTGGATAAGTCAGGTTGCACAACTGTAGTTGATGGACCTACTTGCTCCCCATAGATCAGACTTTTTGCGATAAGGAAAATGAGAGGCAAATGCACTGGAAAATGTCAGGTAACTCTTGCTTTGACACATCAGCTAACCTCCCTGTAAACAAATCAGAATGAATTCTTATTAAATAGCCTACATGGTTTGATCTCCCAGGAAACAAATAAGGATGGATGCTCAAGCATCCAGTTTTCCCTCTGCAAAATAGGCAGGCCTCTTTCCATCTCAACTGATTGTATTATTTCAGAGGGAGGCAGACGTGCAAAAAGCTCTCTTATTTCCTTAATGCAGAAGCTTACAGGTTAACACAGGCAAAAGTGAGATAAATCAGAAACAGACCTATTTGTCCATCCCTTATATGTTCCCTTCTTGCAGAATTGCTACGTTTTATGTGGCATATGGGAAGTAACTAGATGAAGGTCCCTTCTGAAAGCAGGTTAAAAATATACTGAGAAAAGGACCCCACTGCTTTGATTAGCCTTGGCCAGACTAGTGGCCTCCAGAAGTTTTGAACTATAATTCCCATCAGCCCCTGCTGGCATAGCTGTGGGAGTTGTTGTCCAAATCTCTGGAGGACACTAGGTAGACAAAGGCTGGCTTGGATCCTGTAGCAGAAAGTGTAGCTCTTAGGTTTCTACAATCCTTTCTGCAGTTTCTACAAACACCCCCTCCGCGCACCCCAAAGGGTAAGAAACGTGACTGCATTCATCCTCGCCTCCTCCACCCGTCTCTGGCTAAGTGAAAATTCACAAAAGCTAGAGCTTCACAAGGTTTGAACTGCTATGATCTTTCCATATTCTCACTGATGCTCCCGCTGCTGCAATACAATTTGCTTTTGAGCAGCGTCTTTCAGAAGAAAACAATAACTGAATGCCACCCAGCCGACTGCTATCAATTGTGACAAATGCATGTGTAGCTAGCATGGGATTTTGTGACAATGCACCATGGCTGGGGTGTGGGCATGGTGGTGCAGCAGGTGGGTTGTATTTCATTTGATGTTTCACCTTCGCTGTCTTCTTGCCAATCATTGTGAGCTGCCTTTACATAACGGCTTCCTCTTTCAAGACCTCATCTCTTGGGTATCAAGGAATTTGTCGCTGCTTTTGTTTCTAATCCTTCAGCAACCCCATATTCATTCTATCATCTATCTATCTATCTATCTAATCTATAATCTATCGATCTACCTATCTATCACATTTTTATATTCTACTCTTCAGCAAAAAGTGCCCCCAGCGTGGCTTAGATACAGTAAAAATAAGACAATCATAGAATCACAGGCTTGCAATCTAAGAACAAAACATGACAGACAAGGGGAAAGAGAAAAGGAAGGGATGAGGGAAATCAAAATAAAACCTATCTATCTATATCTATCTATTGCCATTTCACAGTGACTATCCCATTGCACATCTTCAATGATGTATTTCTGCCATATGATGGGGTCTGGCTGAGACTGGATGGTACAGAACCAGAGAAGGGTGCTCCTGGCAATAGAAGAATCTGCAGAAGAGGCAGGAGGGTGGTGAGTAGGAAAGAGGCAAAATACAACGTGAAGCAGCCCAAGGCCTCAACTAATCTTCTTGCATCATGGGAAATAGATACAGGATGGCGAATGCAACCTGAATCTTGACTGCCTGTGGGTCATAAATTCTGCTCCGAAGGCCGTCTCGTCCCAAATTAAAGAGAGAACTTGAAAGTAGCTGTGTAGCTACACCCTGCTTAAAATATACCGTGTATATAAAATACCCTCACCATGTCGCTAGCAGGGTTGTGGAGCAGAAAGATCGTTTTATCATTCGTCTGAAGATTAGCAGAATTACAAGACACCCTGTCAATCCTGATCCAAGATTGTCCTTGCCAGGTTTGTTTCCTGACGAGCTCAAAAAACATATTGCATAAAGATTTAATGCCATCATTTATTATCACAGCTCGACTGGAAATTGCCTGACAGTGAAAATGCAGGACCATTTGGTTTAAATTCTTGGTGCCAGCATGTTTGGGAAATTGCCTCCATGGGGGAAAAAAGGGTTTTCAGTATAAAATGACTAAGTGGCCTTACCGGACAAGTGCTCTTCAAACAAAATGATTCTTATATATCGCTTATAGGGAAGGGGAAGAAATTCAACTCAGTTCACATTTAGAGGTGAAGCTGTTTAATTCACACTTTCCCCCCCAAAATGCAAACAGAAACAGCCATCCTTCAAAATTTGCCCTTCTCTGAACTTTGCAGGGCATTTTCTCCAGTCAAGTAATGTGTACCGAAATGCTTAGATCTGCATATATTATTGAAAATGTACAAAATTTGGGGAAATTAGGGGAAATCGCTTTTGCAGAGTGTGTATATAGGCAAAAATGCATACAGAGACATGTGTGTTAGGAGAAATCCATAGTAAAATGTTGGTTTTACACACACACACACACACACACACACACACACACGAGTCATACCTTGATTGCCGACAGATTGAAAACTCGAAAACCGGAAGTGAGTGTTCAGGTTTTTGAACGGTTTTCGAAAGCTGAGCGTCCGGATGCTCCTGCAGCCAACCAAAAGCCGGGCTTTGGTTTGCAAACATTTTGGAAGTCGAATGGACATCCAGAATAGATTCCATTCGACTTCCAAGGTACAACCATGTGTATGTGTGCATGTGTCTGTAAGAGTGGAAGAGTGGGATAATATTATCCAACATCTTAATGAAGTTTGATGGCCCAGCCAAGCAAGACATTCTGCACATGGTCAGAGACAATTTGTTTTTTCACTTCACATCCTGTAAAGCTAAGCTCCGGCAATGAAAGCGAAAGGCAGGATTGAGGCTTTGTAAGGATTGTCCCACATGCTGGTGGCAGGTAAATAAGACACAGGTATAAATCCTGGATCTTCTGCATCTCCTGAGCTATTGATTTAAAATGAACAAGCCAAAAGAGAAGAGAGAAAGATTAAGGCAGATGGGGAAGCAGATAGATGGAGCGCGAGAGATACATATACATGCCAGCTGCAACCTGTGGGAAGAAAGGTGAGGGGGGGATGAGAAGTCAAGTATGGATGGTCAAAAGAAATCGCTGTCTGATGAAAGACAGGGAGGGGGGACCTTTTCAAATGGGTTGAAGGAGCAACAAAAAGGATAAAGGGGTAGTTTTCTCTTTTACAAATGCTTTGATCAGCTGTAGTTTATATAATTAGCATATGAAGCTGCAGGTAGACAAAAAGAGGATAACTACATCCGATGCACAATAATAATAAAAACCACAATATTGGTCTTTTAAAGAAACAACAACACCCTGTAGCCAGCTGTGATAAGCCGATTCGAAAACTGGGTAATGAAAGAATTAGACAAGCTGATCTCTCCCCCCCCCCCCACAGAGACACACTCTTTCTCTACCTGTACAGACCTCAATTCCCACAGTGCTTCTTTAGGTTGCAGAAATAACAGCTGTAGAAATGAGGGTTCTGTGCAGGATTTGGCCAAGGAGGATTTGGGCACTGGCCAAATTAGGTTGAGGCAGTCACAGGGTTACTGCAACTCAGGTTGGACAGAGCAGTGCAATCTGGGACTGTTAGTGGGCGTGGCATCAGGCAGAAAGGAGAGACAGGTAGGGAAACCCTATAAAAAGGCAAAGGCAACATTCATACCATGCATTTAGAGCACTATGATATAAAATTAAACAGGCATGGCTCCCTCCCTCCTGCCAAGGGAGCCGACTTGGGCCCCAGGTTATGGGTGCCCAGTGCCCGTGATTTCTTGATGTCACGTTGTGATGTGACATCATGGTGTTACACACACACCCTGGCCTCAAAACCTGACTTCCAGTGGTACCGGAAGTCAGGTTCCAAGGTCTTGCAAGGCCTTGGACAGCATCTCTGAGGTCTCGCGAAGCCTTGGACGTGACTTCTGGTGCTTCATGAGTCACCGGAAGTTGCGTCGGGGGCCCTGTAGTGTGCTCAAGCAACCAGAGCCCCCTGTAGTTGGTGCCCCTGCCCCCGCAAAGATTCCTGTGAATTTTAATTAGTTAAGGATCCTGTTCCTTTTCCAGAGCTATAGTTTCCAGAGTGGTTTAACAATCAATCCTCCTTCCAAGGGTATTTTTTGATATGGCAGTATAAAAACAGTGTTTATAAACAAACAAACAAAAAACAGTACACAAAGCCAACTAGCACCCAGGCAGGCAATTTCTTCACCAACCCAGTGTGGTCTGCTCTGACTGGCAGAAATTTCCTGAGGTCATAGTCAGAGGAAGGGGCCACAGCTCAGTGGCAGAGCAGGTGCTTCACATTCAGAAGCTCAAATCCCTGACATTTCTATGCAGGACTGGAAGACAGCAAAATCCTGCAAAGCTGCTGCCAGCCAATGTGGACAAAGTGTGTTCTCCTTCATGGAGAGCACGTGTTGTGGTGGGGGCCGCCAGGACACTCCAAAGTTGGGGGGCGGGCTAACTGATCGTTGGCCACTGATGCGATTGGGGCTTCCCTTGTTGTTGGGAAGAAGTTAATGTTGCCAATTTTTGATTGACAGCCAGTAATAGTAAAACTCCTTGCACAAGGCTAGGGCTTCCTCTTTTCGCCCGTGCATCAGATTGCCCATCCCTCCCTCCCTAGAATAGGGTTGTTCGCTTTGACCTTGCTATGCCTGTCATGGGGTCGTCTGCTTTGGAGCGGGGGCCTGGTAGGAATTTTGTCCATCTGGCTGATTGGCTGGGGCCATTTGGTCTTTGCCTACTGCGTAGCAAATTGTCACAAATTGTGTGGTTTGGCATTGGTTTATGGTTTGGTTGGTTGAGGGGCATGGATTGGCTGTGCCTGCCCCTCTAATGCTGCTGCTGCAAGGGATTCCATTAAAGGAATTGGGAGCTAACTATTGCTTGTCCACTCTGTCAAGGGGGCTCGGGCCAGAGCAATGAGCTCCTGGTTGCATTTGGGGTGAGGGCAGGTTCCCTGCTCCGCGTAACCCCCAAGTGTATTCCCCATTCTGACTTTCGCATTGTGCGGAATGTCAGTCTGTCCCCCATGGTGGGGGCAGATAGTCGCAACCAATGCCTACGCAACCACTCACAAATTTGTATTTTAATAAAGTTGTGGCCAAAATTATGCCAAAAATCTTAAACAAAAACTTCTGTGTGATGTGTGAGTTATTGGGGTGGACCTGGGGACCTCGACACGCAATACCAGACCCTCCAAGTGTCCCTTTTTCCCAGGGACAATCCTAGATTTACAGAAGCCGTTCCAGTTTCTGATTTGATTTCGGAATGTCCTGCGTTTCCTTAAGACATCCCTATTTTCATCAGGTAAATATTGGAGGGTACGCAATACTGAGCAGATGGACCAAAGATCTGATTTATTCATTTATTTTGCATTGCTATCCCACCTTTTCCACAAAGGAGGTTCAGGTGGTGTGAATGCTTCTCCCCCCTCTTCATTCAATTCTCACAACAACACTGTGAGGTAGGTTAGGATGAAAAGCAGGGATTGCCCTATGACCAAACTGCGGGAGGCAGTGGAAGACAGAAGTGCCTGGCGTGCTCTGGTCCATGGGGTCACGAAGAGTCGGACACGACTAAACGACTAAACAACAACAATACCAGGTGAACACCGTGGCCAAGTGGCAATTTGAACCCGGCTCTCTCCCAGACCCTAGTCTAACACTTTAACCACAACAGCACATTGGCTCTTGTACTAGGCTGCTTCCTAGAGGGTCTTTCCCAATCTTGTTAAGCTACATCCTTTAACTACTAAAGCTATCAGGGATTCAGTCTGTGGGCATTGCACATGCAAAACATATACTCTGCCTCTGAGCTGGGAGCCTTTCCCATGATGATTAAAAAATAGTCGCCATCCCTTCAGGGTTGAGCTGAGGCTTCAATTAATCCTTGGTCCTCAGGGTTGCCTAGAGGGGAGGTGACCCTTTTGCAGGTGTCCTTGCAAGCTTCTGAGGAGGCTGAGGTGGGGTCATCCATGAGCCAGGGCACATGGGGGCGCCGCAGGGGCAGAACGCTGCCTCCTCCCTCCCATCGCATGCAAAACTTCTGATATATTCGGACTAGAACAATTTGTCTGTGGCCGTAATTTTAACTACCTTCGCACCGACAGGCCAATCAGAAGCCGCGCCTCGCTGAGGTTTTTACGAGCCCCCATAAAAGCTGCAAAATGAAAACTCAGGGGCCCTTAAAATATACTCCATGGCTATGTGTGGTGCAATTGGAGGCGTTTATGACTCCTGTCAGGGCGTTTATGACCCTGTAAAACTGTGCAGCAGCCTGGCCTGCAATGAAAGAGAGAGAAGGAGACAGAAACAGAGAGGGAGAGAGAGGACTAGTCCATATTAAAAGCCTAAATGGTCTTGCAGGTTTACAAGGCCTAGTGTAACAATGCGGTCAACTGCCTCCCCCCTCTTCACAGTCTGTCCCTGAGGGACCACCAATTCCATCCATGTTTATTGCTACTAATCCAGCAATGGGGTTCAGGGGGAGAGACACATGATCAGTGGCTTGTATGGGGGGGCAGGGTTAGTGAAGTGATTTACAGGCTTATCGTGCCAATGCAGGATTCTGACCCCATGACACAAGCACAATTCAAATGTGCTTAAAAGTTAGAGGCAGGCAGACACCTTTATTCATCCATATTCTTTTAGGCATTTCCTAAATAAAAACTAAATTCTACAGCCTGCCATGCATTTTATCGCTCTTTATCCTCATGAGATGCATTTTCAGGCCATGAAGAACTGAAAGGGGTGGCAATAGAAAAAAGAAGAGACAAAGGCAGGGGGGTTCTGCATATAATCAGTACTGCAGTTGCAATAATCCATGATTAGAGCAGGCAGAATCCACACTCGCATCCAGGTTGCTGGATGGATGGATAAACAGAAACACACACACAAAATATCTCCCTCTTTTTATTTAACAAAATGCACTTCCTTGAATTAATTTTCTGAATTAAAAATACTGATGGATCCTTTGGCATGTTTCCCCAACCCAGCCCAGGCAGCAAAGACTAACATATGCCTACGCACAGGTAGACTCTCTCTAGGTCAAAAGGAGGGTTGTGTGAATCTGTCAATTGCAGTTTCAATTATTCTCATTAACAATTTTTAACAATCTTAAACCCAGTTATCCATATTTCCACATCAGTTTGTGTTTTATTTTTTTGTTTTAAAAGTCGTGAAAATTCAGAAGCATTTTATAGCAAATTTATCCTTATTTGTATGCAGTTCCGCCTAGTACCCACATTTCTTTTGGCAAAAAAAATTCCCCAAATATTTCCACATGCTATCTTTGCACATATGTGCATTTGTGTAGAGACTGTACCCTAGTAGATGCCATTCTGTACATATTGCTTGGCTGGAGGGTTGCATTGCAAAGTTCAGAGACATCTGAATGTCAAAGGATGGTTGTGTTTCTTTCAGTTCGCATAGCTTTTTGGGAAGTGTGAATTAGGTGGGACCACCTTTAAATGTGAACTGAGTCAAATTTCTCCCCCATCCCTGGTTGAGAGAGTTGCTTGGGCAGCAGAGGGGTGAGATTATGTCTAAAAGCAGGGGTGCTGAACCTATGGTCCCCAATATATTGTTGGACTCCAACTCCTATCAGCCTCAGCTAACATGGCCAGTGGTCTGAACAGTGGGAACTGAAGTCCAACAATGTCTAGAGAGCAAAAAGTTATCCAAACACTTTAAAGGAAGTGTTATTTATGAGCCAGATGGAAGAATGGAAGAATCCATAAAGCTTTATCAGTCAGAGCCATTGTTTTTCAAGGTTGTGTATTTTTAAGGTTGTATTTATTTACATGAACATAAACTTAATGTTACGTATGGGAATAAAACAACCAACAAGGGCTGCATAGCATTTGCGCATTTCTTACTACACAAAATGTGCAGGTGGAGAGGGGAAAGAGGAGCTCAAAGGGTGGAGCCTTTGTCCGCAAAGTCACTTAAATAACACAGGTGGAGTCCAGGGAGAAAAAACGCCTAGTAACACTGAACAAACTGGAAAAATACCCCAGAAGACATAGCCAGGGTATCATTCAAGGAGAAAGGAACAGAGAGGTTTTGTCTTTCTTGGTTCTGGACTTGTACACACCAGGGAGACATCTAAACAAACCGACAGATGAAAACTCCCTCATAATTACACAGCTGACCAAGGCAAGGGCTACCTCAGCAAAAATCACACACAAATGTTTTCCGCAAAATGGTAGCTATGATTGGACGGGGAGATCCAATAGTTGTTCTGGGTCACAATTTTTTTTAAAAAAAATACAGGTTTTAAAAGTAAACAAAAACAAAACGAAACAAAAAAACCCTATGGAAACTATTGAGCCCTTTATACCATCAGTTGTGATGCTAATGAAAGTGAATGATTTCCCTATTATGAAAAAAGGGGGGAAATGTATTTTCTTGCACTCTGCCTTCTTGGATGGTGCAGGACAAGCATCTGCAAACCTGACAAATAGCTAATAAGAGTCCTCTGGGCCAGATAGAGAGGTCTGGGGTGTTTTGTTTGGTTTCTGGGGTTCTCTTCTTTCAGATTATGGGCTCTGAGTCAGCCATATTGGGCAACAGGTTGAAATGGGGTAATTTTCCAGGTCCCACAGCAGACCCTCCAAATGCCCCTGTTTTCCAGGACCAGTCCCAGATTTTAAAAAGCCATCTAGGTTTCTGATTTGATCCCAGAATGTCCTGCTTTTCCTTAGGACATCCCTATTTTCATTGCAAAAATGTTGGAGGGTATGGAGTTTTGCAACCTTTGAGCCAAGGAGATAAGTAACTACACAACCTTTAGAAGACACACGGAGGCATCTCTGTATGGGGAAGTTTTTTTTAATGTTTAATGTTTTTATATGTGTTAGAAGCTGCTCAGAGTGGTTGGGGCAACCAGTCAGAAGGGCAGGATATAAATAAAGTTGTTGTTGTTGTTGTTGTTATAGTACGTCCCTATTTTCATTGAAGAGATGTTGGCGGCTATGCCACAGAAGAGAAGCAGTGTATTCATATTATGAAGGTGACACTCTCTTTGACTGGGGGGAGGGGGGGTCAAAGGATCTATAGTAGCACTCCATACTCCTAGAAATGTTGTAACATTTATTAACCCTCCTTCACCAGCAGGTCCCAGAGCAGGTTACAGTAATTAAAAACTTAAAACAGTTAAAACATATTACAACCACAGAATAAAACCAGCCTTGAAAACACCCACCTCAAGTGTCTAGGGTAAAGAATTGTGTCTTCAGCAGTTGCTGTAAGCTGTATGGCAAAGAAGCCAAACACACCTCTTTCGCTCAGGTAGACCTCGTCATCAAGCAGCACACTGCCAAAGTCCCTTTTCTGAAATATATTTGGATTACAGGCAGGAACCTAGTTGATGAAGTTCTTCCTGGCATGGAGGTGCAGTAAAAGGGTAAGCTTTAACTCTTAAACTTCTGACTGTGAAAGAAATGCCCTCCCAAAATTCACCAACCTACCTCACAAAGCTTATAAGCATCCACAAACCTATCCCGAACTCTTCCATTATTGGACTTATCTCAATAGACTGCAACTGTAAATCTTTGAAGAACTGTTTGGTGGCTTCCCCCACTCTCTCCCTAGACCTGGATGAATAATAGGGAAAATTTTCAGAGGATACTTGTTTGCTCTTTTAAAACAAATTTGCGTCAGCTGTGTTTCTCCCTTCTTTTCGTGTTTGCTTTCCATTAATATTTTAATGAATGAGTTTGTTGGCAAGAAATCTTTGTGGAAACAGCTAATTTTAGGCAAATACCACTGGGGTTTTTTTTATTTAAAAAATCAGAGTTGTTATATCGGCGCTGGTAATACACAATCCTGAAAAAAACACAATATGTCATTCCACAACAGAATCCTAGGAAGCCACCTTATATTGAATCAGACCATTGCTCCGCCTCCCTCAGTAATGTCTACACCAGGGTTTCCCAAACTTGGGTCTCCAGCTGTTTTTGGACTACAACTCCCATCATCCCTAGCTAGCAGGACCAGTGGTCAGGGATGATGGGAACTGCAGTCTAAAAACAGCTGGAGACCCCAAGTTTGGGAATCCCTGATCTACATAGACTAGCAGCAGCTCTTCAGAGTTTCAGGTAGAAGACTCTCCCAGCTTACCTGGAGATGCTAGGGATTGAACCTAGGACCTTCTGCATGCAAAGCAGGTGTTCTACCAGTGAGCTACAGGACTTCTGCACACTGGCTGTGTTTGGATATCACACTAAAGTATGGTTTTGAGAGATGTGAATGAACCTAGCCTCTTTTGGGGCTTCTCTACCTGTTTTCCTCCTTCTCCACAGCTTTTTGCTTCCATTTCTGATTAACTGTGTTTTACCACATCATCCCAACCTGTAACCATAGTTAACAGTAAAATAGCCATATACCCAGCTTCAGAAGCCACAATTTGAAGTTCAGATTGTTTTAACTATAAGTCACAATGCTAGCCATAGAAAGCAGAACAAACCATGGTTGACTACAAGTGGAAGTAGACGTTTCTGAATTTTCCCTCCCAGTCAACCAGGAGAAAAGAAAGGGTGGAGTGAGAGTCTAAGTCTGGGGGAAGGTTAGTCTTCCCAGACAGTAATTAAGCATGATGTCTGAATATAGTAATGGAGTAACATAAAGGAAAGAATTATATGTAAAATGTATTGGGGTAGGGAGGTGGCAGGGAAGAAGCATATGAAGTAATAAACTTTGGGAAAACAATATCTTTTCAGAGAAGTCAAGATGGTTTTGTTGTTCTGAAGATGCTGTATTTTGGGTTGAATCAACAACGTTTTACTTAGAAGAGACCATTTGAAATGAGTGGGCCTAGGCGAGTCCTATTTATTAATTTTAATGGGTCTACTCTGAGTAGTTCTAGCTTTAGTGACAACCCCACATTACTAGGCTTACACAAAAATGTACATCTGCTGAAGAATCAACTGTTTAGTAACCTTCAGCCAAACGTGCAAACTTTTTTGCTACTTCATTTACGTCATTCAGTAGGAAATACATTGTTTTCTACTGTGGTTATTCCATGGTAGCTGATTGACTCACGCAAATATTAGGGATCCTGCTCACAACAGCTGTTGAGCATGTTCATGTGAATTAGCCCTCATCAGAATCCCTCTCCTCTGATCAACTAATCTGGACATCCAAGAGGAACAAATCACTCCTTGCATCTTGCCATTATCAACAAGCAGCGCCCAAAATCAACCAATAAACAAACAATCCCATCAGGCCTCCAGAATACATTTGATCATTACCATAAGCAGGTTTATTTGCTTTAGCAAGGCAAAACCTTACAAATGTCAACTCAGCAGAAAAGGGATCTTGGAGCAGTTCTATAATTCTGCTATCGGAATGAGAGCTTGAATGTACAATGTGCTAATATACCAGCAAAGCAATATTGCTAATCGGGCTGTTCAGGACAGACATGGCCATTAGCTGTAGTTCCCTCTCGCTATTTTTACAAACTGATTTCCGTCGTGCAGTTGGAACATGTCCTCCAGCTGTCTCCCACGTTAGACCAACAATGGAGAGACACAGCCTGTAGCAAACAGTTTCCACCCAGTCTCCGCTTCCCATTATTACTATAGCTGCAACTAAAAAAAGACAGTCAAAATCAGAGGTACTCAAGATGCGGCTCTCCAGATGTTACTGAATTCTGAATTTTGTTGTAGAGAAAAGACCCTGATGTTGGGAAAGATGGAGGGCACAAGGAGAAAGGGACGACAGAGGACGGGATGGTTGGATAGTGTTCTAGAAGCTACCAGCATGAGTTTGACCAAGCTGTGGGAGGCAGTGGAAGACAGGAGTGCCTGGCGTGCTCTGGTCCAGGGGTTCACGAAGAGTCAGACACGACTAAACGACTAAACAACAACAATCCAATCAAACCCAATGGTCCTTACTTCTGGGTAGGAAAGCATAGGTTAGAAAACTTCAATCTGAGGTGAAAACTGAAGCACAAAGGTGTTTATAATGGATTAGCTAATCAGGAACACTTATGTTTCTGGCTCTACCCATCATAGGCTGTGACTCCACCCACCGGTAACTTGACAGAAAAAGAAGACACAAGCCACATTTACACTATACATTTAAAGTGATATGATACCACTTTAAACAGTAATGGCTTCCCCAAAGAGCTACAGATGAATGGTGCAGAAAGATGGTAGGTGGCCCCCTATTCCTCTCCCAGAGCTACAACTTCCACAGTGGTTTAACAGTTAATCCCTTAAAAAAACTACAGCTTCCAGGATTCTTTGAACATAAAAAGCATCTGCTAGATCAAGCCAATGGCCCATCTAGTCTAGCAACCTGACATAGGTAGCCATCTGGCTATTGATCACCTTGTTCTCCACAAATTTGTCTAACCCTCTTTTAAAGTCACCTATGTTGGTAGCCATCACTGCCTCCTGTGGGAGTGAGTTCCCTAGGTTAAATATCTGCTGCATGAGGACTACCCTCCAACGTTTCTCTGATGGAAATAGGGACATCCTATTCAACAAAAACAACAACAATAATATCCCATCCATCTGACTGGGTTGACCCAGCCACTCTGGGTGGCTCCCAACATATATAAAAACAAAATAAAACATTAAACATTGAAAAACCCTATACAGAACTGCCTTCAGATGGCTCGAGGGGGTGATAATGCCATACTCTTGATGGATCAAACAGAAACCAGGACAGCTTCTGTAAATCAGGGACTGTCCCTGGAAAACAAGGACACTTGGAGGATCTATCAGAAGTTCTTCCTTCCTTCCTTAGCATCATAATACTTTAAATGCAAGATATGAATGTGGCCCCAGTGCAATCGAGACAACTCACTCAGCCAGAGCTCTTTATCATAAGCATATGATTGCAGGCCCATGTTTTTGGTCCCTGTTCCATCCACAGAGACCCTACAGGAACGTTTAATAATTGCAAACTGCTGCCCAGTTGGTTCCAGACATGTCCCGCTCAACTTGCTAACTCTTACTCTGCCCTATCAGGCAGCCGCCCCTGTTTCCAAAGCATTACCTGCTCCATGAAAGGAAGTAATCAGTTACACTGTTTTAAAACAGAAGGTGGTGTCTCTCCCCCCACCCTTTGCAATAAATGAAACACAACAATTGTCTCCTTTTCCCTTTCTTTTTCTTTTTTTGTTCCTGAACAGAGCATGGATGTGGAAAATAGCCTATTGAGCTCACTTCCCCGCCTCACAGGAGCTGCAAATGTGATCCTTTGCAAGCTCAGACAAAAATCTGTCATGCTACATTAGGCTTGATAGCAAATTCAGTCCTTGCAAGCTTTTATCAAAACTGTGTATCTAAAATCTTCATAACACAGGAGGGAGGATGATTGTCCTCTGCCCTGTCCTCTTCCCTCGTTCTCTACCCCGCTTTCTACTCTCTAGAATTAACATTCTCACAATCAGCTTCCAGTTCAAGGCACTAGGGGAATAGAGAAGTGGGTGGCAGTGGTGGAATTGGCCAACCTATTTTCCTTGGTTAAAGAAAAACAAATCAAGCAACAGGAAAACACACACACAGGGATGATCTGCATCTCACTCCCATTTTGTTTTGACAACTGAAGCATGTGTTGTTGAGAGAAGCAGGAATAGCTAGTGTGTAGACAGCAGTCCCAAGCTTGAATCTGCTTAGGCAAGAGGCAAGTAATTCATTCATTCATTGATTCATTCAGCCATTCATACATTCATACATACAAAATGTATAACCCACCCCCCTCCTCAAGGGGAGCCCAAGGTGGCTCACACTAATAAAATGACATAGAAACAATTTAAAATAATACTATTTCTGTGCCTTTTGGATAAAAAGTTACGTGGTGGGTCTGTTATCATGATAAAAATGGGTGCCAGCAAACAATGGTTCCCCTGGGCAGCAAAAAAGAGGTGTCAATACTCTGCAGTGGTGAATACGATTCACACACAAAAAGCACCACTGCCTGCATCCGAGGAGGCAGAGCATAATCTCCATCATGGTCAGTATCTATACAGCCCTCTCCTCCATGAATTAGTCTAATCCTGTTTTAAAAGTGATCCATGACATCACCTTGCCAACAAAGGTCCGTATAGTTAAAGCTATGGTTTTCCCAGTAGTGATGTATCGAAGTGAGAGCTGGACCATAAAGAAGGCTGATCGCCGAAGAATTGATGCTTTTGAATTCTGGTGCTGGAGGAGACTCTTGAGAGTCCCATGGACTGCAAGAAGATCAAACCTATCCATTCTGAAGGAAATCAGCCCTGAGTGCTCACTAGAAGGACAGATCCTGAAACTGAGGCTCCAATACTTTGGCCACCTCATGAGAAGATAAGACTTCCTGGAAAAGACCCCGATGTTGGGAAAGATTGAGGGCACAAGGAGAAGGGGATGGCAGAGGACAAGATGGTTGGACAGTGTTCTCGAAGCTACCAGCATGAGTTTGACCAAACTGCGGGAGGCAGTGGAAGACAGGAGTGCCTGGCGTGCTCTGGTCCATGGGGTCACGAAGTGTTGGACACGACTAAACAACAACAACAATTTTAAAAGTATCCCAATTTGTGGCCATCCCTGCCTCCTGTGGGTGTAGTTCCTTATGTGCTGTGTAAAAAAGTTCGTTCTCTCTCTCTCTCTCTCTCTCTCTCTCTCTCTCTCTATATATATATATATATACATATATGTATGTCTGCGTCTGAAATCTCTTAAAAGTGAATTAACACAGGGTGTGTCCTCCCATGGGATTTCTTAAAAGCAGAAGTTGGTTCTCGCCCCCCACTGACCCAGTCACAAGGTATGTACAAGCACCCAGGTTTTATGAACAGGTGAAAAAGCCACACTAACACCCGTGAAGGGCATCAAGCGTGCCAATATGTCATTTTCATAAAGCCATATGCACATTCCTGTCAACCTTGCAAAGCTAAAAAGAAAGCAAACAAAAAGGAGCCAGTGTCTCCAATCCTTCGGTGCCATCCGCTGGCACCTTATCCATTTTGGAAGTATTTGCACATTCACACATATAGAGTGATTATTTCCGTAATAGCTGCAAGAAGCAGCCTCAAATTGACAATATGACATGACGTTACAGGTCTAATTCCAGGCAATCTGAGTAAGTGACTAGAAGCCAGAATGAAGCTGACAGAATCATGCAATTAGCGGAACCAGGTCCGGTGCAGAAGTACAACAGCACACGAAGGGGGTGCTTATTACTTATTTGCATTTACATTCCCATTGTTTCTTTTCTTATGAGAAGAGTCACAATTCAAGACCCTCTTTTTGCCCAGGGCGATGTGAAACTCTTGCCACAACCTCTCCGAGAATCAAACTGTTGGCTGTGACTTGACTCCCTGCCACAACCAGGATGTTTGTTACAAAATCAGTTCTTTTGAAATCCAGATATAATCCCAGAAGTTTACTAGCAATTCTTACAAAACCTCACCGTGCCATATTTTCCCCTGGACGCTGAGTTTTGCTTGAACTCGTTATGCCAGAATCTTCCAGAGGTATCATATGCTGAAAAAAGGAGGGGAAAATGTTTTTGTTTCTGTTGTCGGGGGAATAAATCCCCTGCTTATTTCTTGTGGGTTTTTTTTTTTAAAGGAGTGGAAATCAACAGGGGTTTTCTTTAATTTGGCAGCTGGAGCTGTTTCTTGGCATGAAGATAAATGATGGGAGGAAGCTTAATTTTTGTGTCCAGCTGCTATTAAAGACTCAGGTGCAGGGCTTGTAAAAATGATGGCAACCCTAACAGTGAGAAATGAACCACACAATATATGCAAGTGTATTGTAAATATATGTTATATCAAACGACTCCCATTTATTTTATTTTATTTTAACCCAGTAGGGTGTGTGGGTATTTTTGACTTGTTCATTTACATTGCCTTCACTTGCTCTCTCTCACTAAACTTCATAGAAGCATAGAATTGGAAGGGGCCCCAAAGACATCTGGTCTAATGCCCTGCAATGCAGGAATCACAGCTAAAGAGTTGCTGACAGATGGCCATCCAACCTCTGTTTAAAAGCCCAGAATGAAGGACACTACCCACCCTTCGAGGTAGTCTGTTCCACTGTTGAACAGCTCTTACCATCAGAAAGTTCTTCTCAATGTTGTTGAGAGTCATTAGGAGACCCCTATTTCCCTCCCACAGCTACAATTTCCATAATGGTTCAACAATCAATTTCTCTTAGACTCACAGAATTGTAGAGTTGGAAGGAACCCCAAGGGTCATCTAGTCCAACCCCTGCAAAGCAGGAGTCTCAACTAAAACATCCATGACAGTCATCTAATCTTTGTTGAAATAGCTCCAATGAATGAGAATTCACCACCTTCCAAGCGAGTCAGAATCTCATTTCTTGCAATTTGAATCCATTGGTTTGGGTCCTATTCCCTGGATCAGCAGCAGAAAAGTTTGCTCCATCTTCCATGTGATAGGCCTTCACTTATTTTAAGATAGCTCTCATGTCACCCCTCTGTCTTTTCTTCTCCAGGCTAAACATACCCAACACCAAGGCTCTCGAACCTTGATCATCTTGGTCACCCTCCTCTGCACAGGCCAAATGCCCTCCTCTTTTTGCCACACTTCTAACCTCCAATCAAGTCATCCAAACTACATCTTTGGTTTGACCAGACGAAGGAAGCTCTGCACTCGAGGCAGTGCCACAACACAGAGCCTCTTTAAACACCTCACACATTTGTACTCAAAACTTGTGGTGGGAAACTTCAATTCCCACCTCAGGCCTGGAGGCCAAATGCAGTCCTTCAGACCTTTCTATCCAGCTTGCAGAAGTCTGCCCAGACCACATCCCCTCACCAGCTCCACTCAATCTCCAGGTGCCATGAAGTTCACAGCAGCAGTCACTGGGCAGGAATGCAAGAGTGGCTTTGCCACAATGACTGCCCTGCACTGAGCTCTCCGTGGTTTGCCCTTTCCTCTTGGTAAGCAGCAGGTGCACAGTGCTGCTCCGACTGCCCACCACCACCACCACAGAAAACAACAACCACAGTTGTCCCCAGTTCTCAGCTGGCCTAGGTCACAGGGGTGTCGTGAGGAACAAATGGAGGGCAGGACACCAGAGTCCACTGCTTTGAGCTTATTGGGAAATGGTCTTTGTCGTCATCGTCGTCTTCATAGCCCACCTAATTCCATAATTTGAACTCCCCTTGGAAAGCAGGGTGGGGAGGACACAGTGGGGAGAAATTTGGGCCTTGCCCTTGAAAGCTACCTGACCTTGCTTCTGGCAAAGGGACACTGAGCATTCTCCACGGCCCACTTGCCTGTGAATGCCGAACAATAAGAAACATGGCTGTGATTTATCATTAGGGAACTTAATCCGAAGCATTTCTCTCTGTGTCTCTCATTCACTGGGCAGGCTTTATCCATTATGTTTATCTGCTGATCTACCCTTCTCTTATCTTATCCCTCATTCCAGCAGCAGTCCCTTGAGCCGAGAAGGTGCCCCCCTTTTCCTTTTTCCTTTCTGCAAATAGCAGGGTGTAAATCCCCTACTTAACAGCAGAAAAGGAAGGGGGTTCAGGCACCCTCTTTCGAGAATCCAGGAATAGGAAGAGGGGCACTCCCTCCCCACTTGGAACCAATTCTGCAAGGGCTTCTTTCAGCAAACAGGGAGCCTAAGCTGGCTGATCCAGAGACTATTCCTTGTCAAAAGGTAAGCTCAGCTTCTCCTCTTGTTCTAAGACTCGCCTTGATTAATTTGGCTTCACACACACACACACACACACACACACACACACACACACAGCTGTACTGTCTGCTTCTTTGATACTTCCTCCCAAATTCACCCCACTCTTCAGTGCTGTGTGAGTTTCTAGCAAGAAATGTGCCACTAGCAAGAAAAGATCTCTATCTCCTAATTTTTAAAGCTACTGGCAATGGCGATAAGATATCACCCTAACCCACATGTGCCCACATTTGACTGCTTTGATCGGTGGAAATGGCCCTGCTATAGGTGCCACATAATACCCGTTCAACATTTGCAAAAACTTGAGCATTTACATACCTTCAACTGTCCTGATTAAAATCAGGCCATCCCATTTTGGGGGACCATGCTCTCACAGGGGTCATGTGATTCATGCAGAAAAACAGACCCAGACGAGGGGCATCATGGTTTTCTGCCACAACATGTTAGAGAATGTACATTTAGGGTGGCAGCACCTGCACTTTGGAGGTTCCTGACTACAGTGGTACCTTGGGTTACATACGCTTCAGGTTACATATACTTCAGGTCACACACTCCGCTAACCCAGAACTAGTGCTTCAGGTTAAGAAATTTGCTTCAGGATAAGAACAGAAATCGGGCTCCTGCGGTGCAGCAGGAGGAGGAGGCCCCATTAGCTAAAGTGGTGCTTCAGGTTAAGAACAGTTTCAGGTTAAGAACGGACCTCTGGAATGAATTAAGTACTTAACCTGAGGTACCACTGTATTGATATTGTGCAGGCACCTTAACTGTATGCTTACCGGTACCTGCTAATTTTTATTTTTTGTTTGTTTAAATAGGCCTGTCCAGATACTTTAGAATGCTGATGTGAATTTTAATCTATTTTAGTATTTTGATTTTTGCATGCTGTAAAGTATAGCTCAGTTCCCCCCTTTTACCGGTAAGTGTTTTATCTTTTTTGTAAACTGTTTTGAGGGTTGTTGTTGTTTTACAATCCTGTGGTGTTTAGATTTTATGAAATAAATAAGCTAACGTGTGTGTGTTTGTGTGCTGTAAGGTGGGGTTATGCATAACAACGAATGAAAGGGCCCAAATCGTTGGTATTTGCTATGTCACCCAGCTGCTAATTACATTATTTTGCTGCATCTTTTTTTATAACCAACACCACTCTCTGGTTTAATGTTTCCCTAACTCCACTTAACTCTGAGTGGTGCAACTGAAAGAGGCAGCTGTATGATATTACTGCTGGTGCCCCCCTCCCCTAGTCTCAGTAAAGATACCTATTCCAGAAATAGGATTTCACTAAATCAGATCTGACACATTTCAAGACAAGCAATCAGAGAAGCATCTCTAGCCTATGACTTCCAGGCCAGTCTGGGCTGAGCTGGCTGCAACCCCAGATCAATACTTGGGCTGCTGCATTGCTCCTAGCACATAGACAAGTGTTATTGGACATTTAACAGCCCTACAAAATGCCCACATATGGCAGTTACTTTCTTATCCTTGGTCCCAAAGCCAGGGTGAAGAGTTTGGTGAATTCTGGGTGGGAGTGAGATTCCATGATGCCCAAGAAGATCCAATATCTGTCAACTCTCTTGCTTTAGGTGGGACATTCTGGATTTAGAGAAGCCACCTCAGCTTCCAGAATGTCCCATTTTGGCTCCCGCAAGAGTACAGCCCCCAAAGATGCAGGTTTTGGGAGGCTGTGACTCATGTGGGACCAGAGCCCTGGAAGACATGCGTCCTGATTTCACTTGGCAGATTCTTGGAGAGTATGAAATCCAACTCTCCTGGCCAAATCCTGACTCACCCTGCCCTAGTTCTAACTACTAAGGTCATGCACAATATCAGGTCAATTTCCTAATCCTGAACCAAATCAGTCTAATTTGGGGTGACCTGGGATTTGGTAGGATCAGGTTGAGGTATCCCCAGATTGCCCAGGGCCTGATTCAGTCAACTCAGAGCTATCTAGTGTTGTCAAAAGGCGGACAGTCTGGTAATATGGGGGGGGCATTAAACCCTGAATATATGTGATTGAAGAGAGTATTTGTGGAGGAGCACAAGATTAATTTGGGTTTAAAACCTTTATCAGACTATTTAATTATTTATTGCATTAAGATCCCACCTCCCCCCCCCCCCCGGACCCCAAGTGACACACAAGGTTCATCTCCTCATTTAATCCCTATATCAACCTTGCAAGGTAGGTTGCTGTTACAGGTGCGCCATGGCATTTCTTCACTCTGCGCTCCTCCCGGCTGTCATTCCTCCTCTGCACACTGCCTGCCATGGATAAACAACTTGACTGTCTCTCTCCAAGCACTGCAGTTGTCTGCAAGGGGTTCCCGCACAGCAGAGTTAATATCGCTAGCCTTCATGTCATGCTTGCAGACATCTTTGTGACACAGAATTGGTTTGCCAACAGGCCTAGTGCCAGCTCCCCATAGAGAACATCCTTTGAGATCTGAAACCCTCTTCCAAGCCAGTCTGATGAGAGTGGAGTGGAGCTTACCCATCTCTGCTCAGCAACATCACACTAAAAACCAATGACTCTCCTTCCCCCCACCCCAGGACCAAACTAGGATCATACCAAATCAGGCCATTGGTCTATCTAGTTCAGTATTGTCTACAATCACTAGGAGATGTTCTCCAGGGTTTCAGGCAGGGAATGTGTCCCAGCCCTAACTGGATATGCCACTGGGGATTGAATTTGGGAACTTCTGCATGGAAGTAGGTGCCTTAAGGAACACGGGTGGTGCTGTGGGTTAAACCACAAAGCCTAGGATTTGCCGATCAGAAGGTCGGCGGTTCAAATCCCCGCGATGGGGTGAGCTCCCGTTGCTCGGTCCCTGCTCCTGCCAACCTAGCAGTTCGAAAGCATGTCAAAGTACAAGTAGATAAATAGGTACCGCTCCGGCAGGAAGGTAAACGGTGTTTCTGTGCGCTGCTCTGGTTCGCCAGAAGTGGCTTAGTCATGCTGGCCACATGACCAGGAAGCTGTAAGACGGCTCCCTCGGCCAATAAAGCAAGATGAGCGCCACAACCCCAGAGTCGGTCACGACTGGACCTAATGGTCAGGGGTCTCTATACCTTTACTTTAGGTGTCTTAATGTTGCTGAGATATGGTCCTACCCTTTTATTTTGCTTAGGGTGAAGTGGCTATATTCAGCTTTCATCATAGATTGAGAATGTAGCTGAGCACACAGCTGCCAAAGGCCAGCATGGGTGGCAGAGGAGACACACCCAATACACAAAATTGCTATTTGAGAGCATGTTGGATGTTTCACTAATCCAACTTGGTATGGACAAAAGGCTTTAACGCACAAGAGGCTCTGAAAACCCATAGCAAAGGGTTGGAAATCAAGGCTCTGAATTTCTTCCCTTCTCTTTCCCCCATTAAAAAAAAACACAAAAAACCTTCCCATCATTTAACAAGGGCTGATTTCCCTCCAAGAGTTAGCACAGGGCAGGCTGAGTTACGGAGGCTGTGTAAATATTATTTTTATGATGCCGTTAATAATGGTGCTACTTTGCTCTTCTAAGGCATCTATTATCAAAGGATCGTCAAGTGTTTTACAAACATTAATTAAAGGCTCGCAACACTCATTTCTCCAAGGCAAGCTTTAGTTATTTCGTGTCTGCTACAAATGAATTAAACTCGTGGAAAGGGGAGGGATGTGATTCATCCATGTTGAAAGGAAGGATCAGCCTGGCAGGAATGGAACCAATCCCTGCTCCTTCGTTCCAGGACTGGGCAAGTGGTAGCCCACTGGACACTTGGGCCAATTATAACAACTACAACAGCAGCAACAACAATAACAAGCCCTACTTGCACCCCCCCCCATGACCCTACAACATGTAATCAAAATATGGTATGATTCAGTGGGGGCTAAGGCTGAGCCACACAGGGATATTGAGGTGCGGGGGGGCGGAGAACTTGCTGCCCCATGCCTCTTACACAAGGATTGGAAAACTTTTTTGCATCACATTCCTTCCAGGGGCCACATGTCAGTGAGGGACATGGTCAGAGGCAAAAAAGTAGGCAGGACAACCAATATGAATTTTACCTTTGGAAAGCAAGGTATTTCCACACATGTTTCCACATGAGCAAACAAGAGGCATTATCAGAGTTCAAAAGCATATTAAAGGTAAAAAGACCCCTGACCATTAGGTCCAGTCGTGACCAACTCTGGGGTTGCGGCGCTCATCTTGCTTTATTGGCCGAGGGAGCCGGCGAACAGCTTCCGGGTCATGTGGCCAGCATGACTAAGCCGCTTCTGGTGAACCAGAGCAGTGCACGGAAACACCGTTTACCTTCCCACTGGAGCGGTACCTATTTATCTACTTGCACTTTGACGTGCTTTTGAACTGCTAGGTTGGCAGGAGCAGGGACCGAGCAACGGGAGCTCACCCCATCGCGGGGATTCGAACCGTCGACCTTCTGATCAGAAGCCCTAGGCTCTGTGGTTTAACCCACAGCGCCACCCGCGTCCCTCCAAAAGCATATTGCAGCCAGGTAAAATTGATGAAGTAGGGGGTGTAGCCTGGGGAAGAGTCCCAGGGGCTAGATAGAGAAGCCTGGAGGGCCACATCAGGCCCGCCGGCCTAAGATTCCCCACCCCTGCTTTGCGGTTCATGCCTGAACATTTGCTCTCTCACGGAAGTGTGTATGTATTTGAGCGTGTTTGTGTGTGTGTGAGAGAGAGAGGTGAGAAGCAGCCCAGATCATATTTAGTTATCTACTTCCTCCTCCTATGATTGACGGCAAATGTCAGAACCGATTGCCTCTCATATATCAAATGCAACACCACACATATTATTCTAATGTTCCACATGTTTTGATATTGCCATCAGGGATTTTTTTACAATTGCAATAAATCAAAAGCGCCTCCCGCATAGTGGGAATGGAATCCTAGCAATGGGAAAGACCTCTCTCCTCACCCTGTCTGTTCCTTGCATTCTTGGCCAACTCGCGGTTCTTTTTCTTCCCCTGTGGTGCATTGTTCTGACAACAAATGCTGTAATTGGAGTATTGTTCTGACAAAGAATACTCTAATTCCTGTTCAGGCTGTAATTAAAGTCATCTTCCACTTACATACACTTTTCATTCTTAAGGGGTCCCCAAGCGCATCTCGGGCTCTTGCACAAATGACTAACTGCATATCCAGCCCCTGAAACGTGGACGACCTCTAGGGAAAAACACTAGCCTGCTAAAACCTACACAAAGAGGATGGAGCTGAGGTGGGTTTTACGCGAAAGCTAGTGGCTTTCAGACTTTCTAACTTCAGGCAATACTTTCCATATCAACACATTAGGGGTTTTGTGCATGTCTGCTAGGGATGGTTGAATCTGTCAATTTCATTTTCTCTGTTTCTCATTTCCCCCCAGTTTTCAGTTCTCCACATTTGCACATTAGTTTTATTATTATTATTTATTTATTTTAAACTCCTGAAAATTCACTTGCATTTCAGTGTGAATTTTTCCTAATATACACATTTCCCCAAAGTAATTTCCCAATATAAAATATTTTTGTAAGCTATCTTCACTACCATGTGCATTTTTTATGGACACTTTCCCCCCAATATACCCATTTTTGGTACAAATTATTTGGTCAGGGGATCGCATCATAAAATTGGGAGGGCGGCAAGTTTCAAAGAATAACAGTTTCAGTTTGTATGTTATTTCAGGAAGTGCACATATTAAAATGTGAATCACACCAAACTTCTCCTCCTTCCTTAATGTCTACTCCTCAAAATATAAATAACCTGTAAATCACTTCTGCTATTTGGGCATTGTAGGATGGTTGGAAGCTCTTAGATTATTTTTTTTTCCTCTTAAGAGACCCCTGCCAACAATCTCCAAAATTTAAGGCTGGGGTGTGGTTGCACAATTTGTCTCAGAATCCTTGTGCATATGTGTACATTGGGGTGGGGGCGTCACTGGTCAAGGATGCTGGTCTCCAAATGGTATCCTGTGATTGAGATCACACCCGATACTTTTCTGCAGGTGCACATTTCAGGACAATACCAGAAATTATAGACCAATGGTTCAGGTAACTCCCTACCTAGCCAGTGTGGTGTAGTGGTTAAGAGTGGTAGTCTCGTAATCTGGGGAACCGGGTTCACGTCTCCGCTCCTCCACATGCAGCTGCTGGGTGACCTTGGGCCAGTCACACTTCTTGAAGTCTCTCAGCCCCACTCACCTCACAGAGTGTTTGTTGTGGGGGAGGAAGGGAAAGGAGAATGTTAGCCGCTTTGAGACTCCTTCGGGTAGTGATAAAGTGGGAGATCAAATCCAATCTCTTCTTCTACCACCAGCAGGTGCCAAAGGGTACTTCCAGGCTGTTGCTAATTTGCAGGAGGGCTTTTAGTGCATCCTGGAACTTGGGGTTTGTGCAACTGAAGTGGGTTAAATAACTTTTTTTTAAGAAGCGGCCTTTGTACAGTTTAGAAAATGGCAGGGGAATTCAATGCAAAGTGTGGGATGTCCGAATTACTAATGGGAAGATGTATGAACATCTCACAAGCAAATCAGAATGAATGTAGGGTCACTGTCACAAAACCTTCCCACAAACAAATCATGCTCAAGAAAGGCAGGCTGTAATCTAACCTCATCATAAACTGTGCGCAAGCAATGATAATCTGCAAGAGCTTTCAAAGTGGTAGAACTGCCCCTCCCCCAACTGTTTGTTTAGGCCTGGACTTGTTTCTACCCATCACAGAGCATTTGAACATTGGCCAGCAGTGGGATGGTGAGGTTCATTTTCACCTGTTGTTTTCATGGTGAAGACAATAACACCTGCTTTGGGGGAAAAGTCTATAATTACTTGTCAGCACTCAAATGCTATCGTTTAAATGGGGTGTTCAGAGATCTCTTTGAACATTAAAGAGAAACTTTACAGAGAAATCGGAGGAGAGAGAGAAAGAGAATGAGGTTGGTCATGTGGATTGGCCTTCAAGTGAGAAGAACAATATAGCGTCATTCGCTGCTCATTAATGTCGACTCTCACAGGATCAAAACTGTAGCAATTTCCTCAAATCAAAACTTGTGCTTATGCTTTGATTGAGGCTCAATGATGGACTGACTGTTCAAAGGTGGGCTACAAGAACAGATAATTCTATAGTAGAAAACCTTCCAAGAACCCATATTTAGAAATGAAATGTAGTGCAATGCTCCACACAATCACTTATTTGAACTTCCTTCCCCATCTCACCTCTGCACATAGAAAAATAACACAGCAGGCTATAGGCTAGCTTAATGACTTTCACCCTGACTTTTGTTGGCTTTTTCAAAAGCAACACCTTTATGATATCATTCCCCGCCCCTGCAGTGGCACAATCTTCACACTTCTTTGCACAGCACATAGTTAAACTATGGCATCTACTCCCACAAATGATAGCGATGGCTGCCAAATTGGATGTGGAAGTGAGGTGCATAGTTTAACATGTGCTACATAGTTAAACTATGGAACTTACTTTCACAGGAGGCCATGATGGGCACCAAGTTGGGTGGCTTAAAAAGGACTGGACAGAGGAGTAATCAATGGCTACAAGCCACAATGGCTATGCTCTGCCTCCACTATTGCACTCTAGTGCTTCGTGTGGGCTTCTCAGAGATCTCAGAGATTTCTGCCAAGGAGTGTGGTGGAGTTTCCTTCTTTGGGGGTCTTTAAGCAGAAGCTTGACAACCATATGTCAGGAGTGCTCTGATGGTGTTTCCTGCTTGGCAGGGGGTTGGACTCGATGGCCCTTGTGGTCTCTTCCAACTCTATGATTCTATGATTCTATGATTCTATGATCTGGATTTACTTCCACGTCCCCTACCAAGAACAAAACCTGCTCCATAAGGTGATGGGATCCATAGATTGCCATGTTGGAAGTTTCAGGATGGATGAAAGAAAGGACTTCTTCATGTATCACATCATTAAACTATGGATCTCACTTCTACAAGAGGCAGTGTTAGCCACCAACTAGTATGGCTTTAAAAGGGGATTATATAAATCCATGGAAGAGAGGGCTATCAATGGCTACTACTCATGATAACTGTGCTCTGCATCCACAGGCAGTAATGCTCCTGAATACCAGTTTCTGGAAGCCACAGGAGGGACAATTTGAGACCTTGGGGTCTCAAATTTTAGCAGCACCCTGTGCAACACCAAATTCAAAATAATAATTGTGGTATCCCCTGTGAAGGCCCAGACAGAGAGGAGCCATATGGGCCACTTGGCCCGGGCCTCCAATTCCAAAGAGGGCCTGGGTCAGCATATTTACAATTGCAGGGGATGTACTGGGCAGTGGTGGCGGTGGGGGATTCCCTGGGGCCAAGGCTGACAGCGTGAGAGAAAAGCTTCCCTGGCGTCCAGGGTGGGGCCTGCGATCGGCTCCGCAGAGGAGCGCGGAACAGGCGCTGGGTGGGTGGAGGCGACCAAGGCTCCAGCAGCCAGGGCACTGCGAACGTGATGGTGAACCATGTTTTTCATGCTGTTAAAAGTTGGTGAGTTTTTGTTTGAAATCTCATTTGCCAAAAAATAAAACCACACATACCTTAAAGATAAGTGTGTTGGCTTTCTTATCGCTATTTTTTTTAAAAAAATGATGAAGATGTGGCCATTTGCTAAAATTTTGTTGACTAGGCCAGGAATATTACTTACACCCGAGGAGTACATATAGCTCAATGAGGATAAAATTTGGTGGAAACCATGTTTTTTTAAAAAAGAAATAGTGGCTTATGATTAATAGTGGCTTTCTCACAAGCATACATCTTTTTTAAGAGTAGATTAAGAAGACATAAAAGTTCTAATTCTAATTCTAATTTAATTATAAATAATAGTCAAAGTTGTCTACTTAAAAATAGATTTTTAAATACATTATTGAACTATTAAGAATTGTATAATACATTTTAAAATGAATAATGTATTTATTGTAAAATGTATTTAAAATTATAATACAGTATTTAAAAATTACATTATATACTTACTTATTTATAAGACTTCCGTTATCCCCAGGGTAAAAAAAAGTGGGGGGCACATTATCTACCTGGCCCGGGCCTCTGCCTGGCTCTGCAAGGACCTGCCCCTGTGGTGCCCCTGAATCAGTCATAAATCTGCCTCTGGAAGGGGAGAGTGCTCTTGTGGTAGAAACCTGCTTGTAGGCTTCCCCTTGGGGCATCTAACCATTGTGAGAATGCAGGACTAGATGGGCCTTTGGCCTGTTCCTGCATTCTATATAACACACTGCTCTGGTCAGACCTCACCTGGAGTACTGTGTCCAGTTCTGGGCACCACAGTACAAGAAAGACACTGACAAACTGGAACGTGTCCAGAGGAGGGCAACCAAAATGGTCAAAGGCCTGGAAACGATGCCTTATGAGGAACGGCTAAGGGAGCTGGGCATGTTTAGCCTGGAGAAGAGGAGGTTAAGGGGTGATATGATAGCCATGTTCAAATATATAAAAGGATGTCATATAGAGCAGTGTTTTCCAACCGGTGTTCCGCGGCACACTAGTGTGCCGTGGAACGTTGCCTTGTGTTCCGTGGGAGGGAGGCGGGCGAGTCGGGCGGCGAGAGGCAGGGCGGCGGCGGCGAGCACACGCGGGGCGGCGAGCGAGCTCCCTCCCACATCCCATCGCCGCTCGCTACTGGGCCTGCGCATGCGCGAAGTTTTCGCGCATAGCCACTTCTGGGCCTGCCCCAGGAGGTGGGGTTGCGGGCATCACCCCTTCCCCACGTGAGCGGGGGCTGGTCTCAGCCCCCGCGAGAGCATGGGAATCCCATCCGGCCACGCCTCCTGGCCAGCCAATCGGCTGGCTGGAGGGGGCGTGGCTTGCCCTATTTAGGGCCGGAGCGGAGGGGGCTCGCCCTCTCTTCTCCGGCTAGCCCCATCGCCGCTTGCTACATCCCATCGCCGCTCGCTACTGGGCCTGCGCATGCGCGAAGTTTGCAGTCCTTGCAGTCCTCGGTAACCACAGCTTGCAGTCCTCGGTAACCACAGCGACCCGAGGGAGGGGAGGGAACAGGGAAGTCGAGGGTGGCGGCGAGCCGCGATGACGTCAGTGGGCCGCGCCGCCTCGCCCTGGCACGGTGTGAGAGCCCCGGCTAGTGGCGCGAGCTTCGGAATAAGTGAGATCCGCGTGCGCGAGACCGAGATCGCGGGTAAGGAGCTCAGCCCTGGGCAGGAGGAAGCGGGGCCGCGCGTGCGGGCCACATCCCCACAGAGAGCGAGCCTCCCCCGGCCCACCACTCCGGGCAGGTCCACTCGCATGAGGGGGCGGCGATGGCGACGGCCGGCAGCTTGCCTGCAATGCCATCCCTCGAGCAGGCGAGGAGCCCGGAGGCTACCAGATGCGAGTCCTCTTTCCCACCCTGCTCGGGAGTCCAGAGCACTTGGTCGCATTCAGGATCTAGAGTGGGGAAGCGGGGCTTGTGTCTGGGCTGGACACATTGGGCTGCCTGTGCTGCTCGACCTGCGGGGAGAAATCAGGGTGGGAGTCACGACCGTGAGGCAGGGCTGCCAAGTGTGGCAGAAGAGGACACGGCCGTCGCACCTGTCCTTAGGTAGGAGCTTCTTCCGTGTCGACCTGCTGCCCTAAAGTCTTGGCTTTTTTCTTGGCTTTTTGGTGGTTGGCACAGAAGGAAGGCAAGGGGGAGGGGGAAAAATTGAAACTTACACTTTCGTGCGTCCCTCCCGGCGTGACGCTGCGCGCTGACGTCACGGGGCTGTAATGGTGGTGTGCCTCGAGATTTTTTTCATGAAACAAGTGTGCCTTTGCCCAAAAAAGTTTGGGAAACACTGATATAGAGGAGGGAGAAAGGTTGTTTTCTGCTGCTCCAGAGAAGCGGACACGGAGCAATGGATCCAAACTACAAGAAAGAAGATTCCACCTAAACATTAGGAAGAACTTCCTGATGGTAAGAGCTGTTCGACAGTGGAATTTGCTGCCAAGGAGTGTGGTGGAGTCTCCTACTTTGGAGGTCTTTAAGCAGAGGCTTGACAACCATATGTCAGGAGTGCTCTGATGGTGTTTCCTGCTTGGCAGGGGGTTGGACTCGATGGCCCTTGTGGTCTCTTCCAACTCTATGATTCTATGATTCTATGATTCCAACATATTGTGGAAAGCCAGGCCACATGTCTCCCAGAGCCATGCAAGATCGTGAAAGACACACGTCTTTTGGGGTTGTGATCTCATGGCACCCCAAAACATGAGGGTTTTTTTTTTTTTAATTGGGACAGTTGAGGGGTATTATAATGTGGGGATGTGCAGTCAGCAGAGAAAACCAGCAATTTCTCCTTGTGAAAATGCTTTAGGTACATGGAAGGGGTTCTTTGAATCCTGGCCAATATTTCTGAATGTGTAGTTTGGTTCTAATTTGGGACAAACAGCTGGAATGAGAGAGGAAGTCCTTTGATGCCCAGCATGCAGCAATCTCTCTCCTTTTAATGGACACTAAAGAAATGCGGGATTTAGCAAAAGAAAAAAGAAAGAAAAAGATGGACTATCTTCTTTGATTTCACTTGCGTCTATAATGCCAAGTCAATACAGGTTAAAAGCAAAATTAAAAGGAATTCACTTAGAGTAAATCAAGTGCTTTTTCTCTCTCTCCAAAAGGCAGAGTTATCTGCTTTGATCAATGCATAGGTAATATAGAAGCTGGACCAGTTTCCCAGCTCTCCGCACGTCTAAGTTGAGCAATTTTTTTGAAAACATAGATTATTTTTAAGCTTTTCATTTAACTTCTTTTTTGGATTTCAAGTGCATCTATTTAAACCCACTTCATGCTGCATTTTTATTTTAAAGAAAAAATCCAAAACAACTCACAATAAAAACAAATTGGGGGAGAATCGAAAGAAACAGACAGTGATAAAATGTATAATTAAATAAAAATGTTCCACATCTTAAAGAAGATTTTAAAGTATATTGCTATATGATACCATCAGCATAAAATCCACTGCTAAAGCCTTGAAGAACAGAAAGCTTGTTCTTAACTAGGCCAGCGGAACAAAGGAAATGTTGCTGCCTTCTTCACCTGCATAGGGAGTGCATTGCATAAGAAGCGCCCTCCCGAATCGGGTCAAAGGCCCATCTAGTCTAGCATCCTGTTCTCACAGTGGCTAACCAGATACTCATGAGAAGCCCATAAGTACAACAGCAACTCTCCCTCTTTCATAACATGCCAGAGGTGGGTTTAGGGGAGCACAACCAGTTCAGTCGCACTGGGTGAGGAACCTCCTGGCTCCGCATGGGGTGCCACAACTATTATTTAGAATGGACCATGAGCACCAGGGAGTGCCAAATTCTGGCGTCATACAGGGCGCGCTGCTGAAATTTGAGATCCCAAGGTCCGCCACTGCTAGAGCTTGTGGAAGATTCAGGGCGGATACAATAAATCCCTTCTTCACTTAGCACAGAGCTCAACTGTGGAACTCGTTCCCAAGGGAGGCAGTGATGGCCACCAAACATTATGGCTTTAAAAGAGGGTTAAACAAATGCATGAAAGAGAGAGCTATCAATGGCCACTAGCTATAATGTTCTACCTTCACAGTTGGGGGCAGCGATGTCTCTGAATACCAGTTGCTAGAAACCACAGCTCTTCTGTTCAGTTTCGGTTTCAGTTTCTGTTAATTGGTTCTCGTGGGAAACTTGCAGATTCTAGCTTCACCAATTAACTCAAGCTGGTGTCAATTTACTCTTGGCAGAAAGCCCAGGTCTGCTTGACCTAGAAACTACTCACTCTGATTGGTTAACGAGCAGCACTCAACTCTGTTATCAAGGGATTGTTAGCTCAGTTTGGTGGTGAGGTGTGTTAGGAGTTAGAAGTGCTGTGTATGGTTATGAGAGAGAGAGAGAAAGAAAGATAGGATTTATTTTGCTTTTATTTGTATGCAGAAACTCTGCTGGTTTTATTTTCCCTTTTTTAATAAATCCTGTAAATAGTTATTCTGAGTCTAGCTGACTAGTCATTACTGCCGCAACTAGCTTCTTCGCTGTGCAGGAAAACTCTGCTACGTTTGGGCTAAAGCCAATAGGGCTATGCCTGACACTCCAAAGTTCCATGAGGTTATGGGCATTGTGCTGCCAGCCTGAGTTGCGGTGGTGTCAGCATCAACGGCGTTGGTTCCAGTAGTTCCAGAAGTTGTTGTTCCTGGCTGGTTCCTGACCGTGGTGAGCTGGTGACGCAGCGGACACAAGGACAACAGCTGCAGCGTGTGAGTGCTGGGTGCTGTGGTTCCTGTTTTCTCTCTCGGTGGTCGTGAGTAGCTGGTTCCGGGTTCCAGGGACATCGCTCTCAAGATGGCCTCACAACCAGTTCAGATGGCTTTTGAGCGTCTGAATGACTCCAATTACTTGCTGTGGTCGGAACGCATGCAGGCAGTGCTGCAGAGGGATCGTCTCTGGCAAGTGGTGAGTAAGTTTCCTACGAAGCCTGATGATGAAGACCTCGATAAAGACCAAAGAGCAAGGGCCACAATTGTCTTGGGGCTGGAAGATTCCCAGTTGCCGTATGTGAGGGGAATCAAGACAGCTAGAGGTGTGTGGCAAGCACTTAAAGAACTCCATGTGCGTGAGACAGCGGTTTCCAAGCTGTTCATTCGCAAGGCATTGTACAAGGCAATGTTACAGCCTGGGGTTACAATGCAAGAACACCTACACAGTTTACAGTTAAAGTTTGCTGCGCTACAGGAAAGAGACTGTGCATTAGACCAGCAGGAGAAGGTGGCTATTATTTTGAGTTCTCTCCCGGAAAGCTGGGATAATCTAGTTTTGTCTCTAGAAGGCATACAGGAGCGTGATTTATCAGTCAGTTACGTTACTGGGCGTTTGATTGAAGAATGGCAGAAGAGGCAAGAAAGGTCAGTGGCTGCAGAGGCTTCTACTGGTGGACGGTTTGGAAGGAGTTCTCATGCCGTGCCAGAGGTGAAGCAAAAGCAGCGTACCGGTGAGGAGTCAGCGTTTGCTGTTAGGCGTTGTTTCCGATGTGGGTCTTCAGCGCATCTAAAACGACAATGTCCGGAGTTGGTCAAGTCTCAGTTGCCGGTGCAGGAGCAGAGACGAGATCAGCAGCAGCAGCAGCGGAAAAAGAACTTCTTCAAACGAAAACAGTCGGCTCAGCTGGTGACCGGCGAGGTCAAGAGTGCTGATGAGAAACAAGCTGTCTGGGTGGTCGATTCGGGAGCGTCTCGCCACATCGTGAATTCAGATGAATTGTTTGTTTCCAAGAACTCAGCACAGCGCAGCCAGGTGGCTCTAGCAGACGGAAGTACATCCGAAGTGATTTCGGGGGGTGCAGTTTTTGTTCCTTGTCTTCGTGAATGCCTGCAAAATGTACTTTGTGTGCCGTCATTAAGGAGCAATCTGATGTCTGTAGATTGTTTGCTAAAGGCTGGGTTTAAAGTGTATTTTGAAGGAGACAGTTGCATTATTAAGAAGGCTGGTGAGATTTTAGGCACTGCTAAGTCAGAGGGAGGCTTGTTTTGGCTTAAAGCAGGATCTCAAGTTGCAGCAGTAGTCAGTAAATCTCAGCCTGCTAACAAAGCTATACATGACAACTGTGTGCACTTATTGCATAGGAAAATGGGGCATGCTTGCTGGAAAAGTGTACTAAAAATGTCTGAATTGGCTGATGGGGGTAATTTAAAGAGTTGTAACAAGTACCTTGATTGTAATGTGTGTAAAAAGGTTAAAACCCACAGAGTCTCTTACCCCAGAAGTGACAGAGTTAGTGAGTCACCGCTACAGCTGGTCCACATGGACGTAATTGGTCCATTTGCTGTAAGCAGGGGTGGATCGCGCTTTTCACTAACAATTGTGGATGACGCCACGCGTTACTCCTGGGTTTTTCCCATGAAAAATAAGGGTGACGTGTTCACTAAGTTTAAAGGCTGGGTGGCATCTGTGGAAAGATTTCTGTCCATTAAACTCAGAAGGATACAGACAGACAGAGGTGGCGAATTTATGTCAAATGCCTTTAAAGATTGGTTACAAAAGCGTGGCATTGGGCATAGAAAAACGAACGTTTTTTCCCCAGAGGAGAATGGCGTTGCAGAGCGAAAAAACAGATCTTTACAAGATATGATGTTTGCCATGCTTGATGATGCTGATTTACCCATGTCTTATTGGGGGGAGAGCATGCTCACCGCGTGTTATCTCCAAAATAGGCTCTTTCACCAAACAATAGGTACAACCCCATACTTTAAATTGTTTCAGAAAAAACCTAAAATTGACCATTTGCATGTGTTTGGATCAAAAGCCTGGGTATTAATTCCGAAGCAAATGAGAAAGAAGGGAGATCCTAAGACCAAACAGTTAGTGTTTGTGGGTTACCAGGAGCTGGGAAAAGGTTTCCGTTTTGCTGAAGGGACGAATGGCATTGTGATCTCCAGGAATGCCAGTTTTTGTGAACATAGTGGCTGGGAGAGACTACATGCCAATACTGAGGTTTGGTTTGAACCTTCCCAGAAGCTTCATGACTCTGAAGGTAGACACAGAGAGTCAGAGTCTGAGGGGGAGGAAAGTTCAGATAAGAGCTCTCAGGAAAGTGAAGTTAGCCAAAGACCAGTTGCTAAGCAACAAAAGAGAGGTCGTAGTTCTGAGGAGGAAAGTGGGTCAGAAGAAAAATTTTCTCCCAGAAGATCTAAAAGACAAAACAAAGGAGTGCCTCCAGTGCGTTTTTCTCCTGATACTGCAAATGTGTTTAGTGTAAGTGCAGAACCCAAGAGTTTTCAGGAGGTGTTAAAGTTACCAAAAGAGGAGGCAGAGCTCTGGAAACAGGCAATGGAGGAAGAGATGTCCTCTCTGAATGAGCACAAGGTTTTTACACCAGTAGCAGCGCCTGAGGGGGCAAAGATTGTAGGCTGCAGGTGGGTGTACAAAAGACTTAGGCCCGGTTAGGACATATCTAGGGTTGGAAGTGTGCTGGGCCCAAGATGGCAGCTGCCTAATTAGTCAGCAGAACAAAGTTAAACAACTACTGGCTACATACAGGATGCAGGATTGCAAAGGGGCAGCGGTGCCTATGGATCCAGGTTTCATAAAAACACTTCATACAGATGAGAGTCCTGAATTTGAACATCCTGATGTATATCACTCTGTAATTGGAAGTTTATTGTATATAGCACAGTGGTCCAGACCTGATATTAGCTATGCAGTAGGCATATTAAGTAGATTGGTCTCAAAACCCACACTAAATGCCTGGAAAGGGGTAAAACAAGTTCTGAGATATCTCAAACAGACAATTGGCTATATGTTACAATTAAATTCTTCCGAGGATGAAATGTTGAGTTGCTACTGTGATAGTGACTGGGGAAATTTGCCAGATAGAAAATCTGTCACAGGACTAGTCATAATGGTCGGTGGAGCTTTAATCAGCTGGCGGTCACGCAAGCAAGACGTTGTAAGTGTGTCATCAACGGAATCAGAGTACGCCGCATTGAGTGAATTGTGCAACGAGGTGATTTATTTCAAGCATTTGTTAACAGATTTAAATGTAAATTGTGGAGAACCAGTACAAGTTTACATTGATAATCAAGCTTGTATAACCTTAAGTAAAACAGAGGGCTTCAAATCGCGTTCAAAACATATCTCTGTAAAATACCAAAATGTACGTTGCTGTGTACAAGACAATGTAATCACCTGTACTTACGTGTCAAGTGAAGAAAATGTAGCAGATGTGTTAACTAAACCATTGGCAAAGATAAAGAACAAGCGTATGTGCAAGGGTTTAGGTTTGCTGGAAAAATAATCTCCTACATAGGTGTATTTGGAGTTAATTGTTCAGCAGAATCTGTGAGGGGGTGTTCAGTTTCGGTTTCAGTTTCTGTTAATTGGTTCTCGTGGGAAACTTGCAGATTCTAGCTTCACCAATTAACTCAAGCTGGTGTCAATTTACTCTTGGCAGAAAGCCCAGGTCTGCTTGACCTAGAAACTACTCACTCTGATTGGTTAACGAGCAGCACTCAACTCTGTTATCAAGGGATTGTTAGCTCAGTTTGGTGGTGAGGTGTGTTAGGAGTTAGAAGTGCTGTGTATGGTTATGAGAGAGAGAGAGAAAGAAAGATAGGATTTATTTTGCTTTTATTTGTATGCAGAAACTCTGCTGGTTTTATTTTCCCTTTTTTAATAAATCCTGTAAATAGTTATTCTGAGTCTAGCTGACTAGTCATTACTGCCGCAACTAGCTTCTTCGCTGTGCAGGAAAACTCTGCTACGTTTGGGCTAAAGCCAATAGGGCTATGCCTGACACTCCAAAGTTCCATGATCTTCTGCTCAATCCCTGCTTGCGGGTTTGCTTTGGGGCAACTGGTTGGCCACTGTGGGAAGAGGATGCTGATCTTGATGGGCTATTGATCTGTTCTTATGTTCTCAAGAGCTGTGATCTCCAGCTGCTAATATTCAAAGGCACACTGCTTCCAGTGACAAAGGTACTGTAGCTCCTAGCCATTATAGTTAGTTGCCAGTGATAGCCTTTCTCCTCACTACTGGAATAAGCACAGGAGTCATCAAATGGAATTAAGGGGGTCATTCAACATTAGAATAAAAATCACAGAATGCAAATAAACTAGAGTTTTCAGCAGAGCTCCAGAACTCCAAGGAGCCCTATGAAAGGACATTTCCCTTGAAATCATGAAACTTACAAATTAGCTGAAGGCATGGGACAGTAGGAATGCTGATCAGTGCAAAAAATATCACTAAAAGTGGGATCCCTTATAAAGCCCTGATACCATCAAAGCACACACTATCATGAGTGAACAACAAAACAAATGTCTGGCAGGACCCTGGGGTACCTTTTATTACAGACCTCCCCACCCTGTTTTAAGGCATTAAGATTTCTAATTCCCCTTTCTGCTCTCCTTACTCCCAATTATAATTTAGAGTTCCTTTCTCTACCCCACCAGGGAATTCAGAAGTCAAAGCTACTGAAGACAAGTGTGACATGTGCAGCTTTCTGCTTAAAGTAGTTGACCTATTTTCATTACCTCTTCACATGTCCCATGACATCCTTAATTCAGTGTCTTTCATCACTATAGTGGTTGAAGACCAGAGATTTTCTGTTTTGTTTCTTTAGGGTGGAGTAGAAAAGTCTTTAGCGTCTCATGGGAGCTATGTCTTGTCCTAATGGCTTTACATGTCTTCCTATAGCCTTAAATAATTCAAATGTCTTTTGCTGCTGAGATCGCAGCAAGCGCAACCAAGACAGAGAGCATTAAGAGTCTGAAACCCCCTGAAGAAAAGAAGAAGAAAAAAGGCATAATTTGCCATTATGTCCTACAACCAAACTACCTTGTCTTTGGAAATTAGGCTTGAAGTCATTAGCAATATGTCTGGCCTACACTATGGGCTCATGTCCTGGTATACTTTCTAACAGCTTCAGAAATATTCCAGCCCACCCATGGCCTAATGATGTCTTAAGTTTCCTTGTCAAGTCCTAAATAAAGGATGGGGGGCGGGGAGACCTGTGACCCTTCAGAAATTGCTAGCCTCCAAACCCCAACATCCCCAAACAACATGGCCAGTGGCCATAAATGATGAGAGCTGGAATACAATAGCCAGAGGTTCTCCTTCTCTGATTTAGGATTTGATAAGGAAGCTTAAAACATTATTATGAGCATGGATGGAATTGGGTATTTCTGAAGCTAATAAAAAAGATGCCAGGACATGAGCTAAATTATTAAAACATAAATATTTTTTTTTTTTTAATAAATTTTTATTGGTTTTACAACATTTTTAAGAAAAACAAACAAACACAAAAAATGACAAACATACACGAATAGTTTCAAAGATATTTTCATAAACCTCTTTTCTTGGACTTCCCCATACCCCCCCTCTCTGCATCCCAATGTCCATATTTGAACTAGCAACTCCCAATTGTTACTTTCTAATCTCTGTCATCTTAGTCCTCTTTTATTGTCTAACCTTGTATCCCTGTACCCTATTGCTTCTGGCAACCACAACATTTTAACATTCATTCAGTTTATAGTAGTCCTTAAGATAGCTTTTAAATTTTTTCCATTCTTCTTCCACCGTCTCTTTTCGTTGGTCACGGATTCTGCCTGTCATCTCAGCCAATGTCATATAGTCCATCACTTTCATCTGCCATTCTTCCAGAGTAGGTAAATCTTGTGTCTTCCAATACTTTGCGATGAGTATTCTTGCTGCTGTTGTGGCATACATAAAGAAATTTCTATCTTTCTTTGTCACCAATTGGCCGACAATGCCCAAGAGAAAGGCCTCTGGTTTTTTAGGAAATGTACATTTAAGTACCTTTTTCATTTCATTATAGATCATTTCCCAGAAGGCCTTTATCTTCGGGCATGTCCACCAAAGGTGATAGAAAGTACCTTCAGTCTCTTTACACTTCCAACATTTATTATCGGGCAAATGGTAGATTTTTGCCAGTTTGACTGGGGTCATGTACCACCTGTAAACCATTTTCATAATGTTTTCCTTTAAGGCATTACATGCCGTAAATTTGATACCGGTGTTCCACAACCATTCCCAGTCATCTGACATAATGTTGTGTCCAACATCCTGCGCCCACTTAATCATAGTCGATTTAACTGTTTCATCCTGTGTGTTCCATTTCAACAGCAAGTTATACATTCTAGATAAATTCTTAGTATTGGGTTCTAACAATTCGGTCTCCAGTTTTGATTTCTCCACCTGGAAACCGATTTTCCTATCCTGTTTAAAAAATTCCATTATTTGGCGATATTGAAACCAATTTTCTACTTTGTGCTTCAATTTCTCCTGACTTTGTAGTTTAAACTTATCTCCATCCTGTTCTAAGATTTCCCAATACTTCGGCCATCCGACCTCCATATTGAGTTTCTTCACTGCTTTAGCCTCCACTGGTGACACCCATCTAGGGGTTTTATTTTCCAATAGGTCTTTATATCTTATCCAAACATTAAATAATGCTTTTCTAACAATGTGATTTTTAAAAGTACTGTTAACTTTGTCATACCAAAGATATGCATGCCAACCAAAAGCATTATTGAAACCTTCCAGATCCAAGATGTCCGTGTTCTCGAGGAGCATCCATTCTTTCAGCCAGCAAAAAGCTGCTGCCTCATAATACAATTTTAGGTCCGGCAGGGCAAAACCCCCTCTTTCTTTAGCGTCAGTCAGTATTTTGAATTTAATTCGGGACTTTTTGCCCTGCCAGACAAATTTCGAAATGTCTTTGTGCCACCTCTTAAAACATTCCATCTTGTCAAGAATCTGCAAGGTCTGAAACAAAAATAACATTCTAGGCAATACATTCATTTTAATTACTGCAATTCGGCCTAACATTGACAGTTTCAGATTTGACCATATTTCTAAATCTTTTTTAATTTCTGACCAACATTTTTCATAATTGTCCTTATACAAATTGACATTCTTAGGTGTTAAATAGACCCCTAGGTATTTCACCTTCTTGACCACTGTCAAACCTGTTTCCTCCTGAAATTTCTCCTTTTCCATATCTGTTAGGTTTTTCCCTAAAACTTTAGTTTTTTGCTTATTCAACTTAAATCCAGCTACCTGGCCAAATTGTTGTATTATTTCTAAGACCCTTTTCGTACTAGTGTTTGGCTCTTGCAAAGTCAATACTAGGTCATCTGCATACGCTCTTAACTTATAATGTTTAGCTCCGACCTGCACACCTTTGACCTGCTGGTCATTTCTTATCATATTCAGCAACACCTCCAGAACCGAGATGAAAAGTAATGGGGAAATTGGGCACCCCTGTCGTGTTCCTTTTTCTATCTTAAGTTCCTCAGTCACAACATTATTTACAATCAGTTTAGCTTTTTGTTCAGAATATATTGCAGCCATACCATTCTCAAAACCCTGGCCTACCCCCATCCCATGAAGATTCTTCCTCATAAAACTCCAAGAGATGTTATCAAAGGCTTTCTCCGCATCCACAAAGATCAATACTGCTCTAGTGTTTATATTCACCTCCAGCTTTTCCAAGATGTCTATTACATTCCTTACATTGTCTGCTAGGTGTCTTTTAGGGAGAAAGCCTGCTTGGTCTTTATGAATCTTCTCCATCAAAACTCTTTTAAATCTTTTTGCCAAAATGTCTGCAAAAATTTTGTAATCCACATTAAGGAGTGATATTGGGCGGTAGTTCTTGAGTTGGGTCTTTTCAGTCTCTGACTTTGGTATGAGTGAAATATATGCCTCTTTCCACGATTCAGGTGCCCTTTTTCCCTCAAGAATCTCATTACAAACTTCTCTTAGTGGTTGAATCAGCCATTCCTTCAGCGATTTGTAGTATCTAGAAGTCAGTCCATCTGGTCCCGGAGATTTGCCCAGTTGCATATTCTGAATGGCAGCCTCTATCTCTTGTTCTGAGATTCTCTGGTTCAAGTCCATCTTACTTTGCTGAGAGATATTTTGTAATCCATATCTTCCAAGGAATTTGTCTATATCTTCTTCATTTTGCGGGCTTTGGGTGTAGAGTTTTTTGAAGTAACTTAAAAAGCAATTTCTAATTTCATTGGGTTTAGATATGTTCTTTCCATCCACCTCTAGGCTTGTAACTGTATTTAGTTTCTGCCTTTTCTTCAATTGCCATGCCAAAAGTTTGCCACATTTATTTGCTGATTCAAAAGTCTTTTGCTTCATTTGCTTTATCTTCCATTCAATCTCTTGGTTCATCAATTCCATATATTGAGTTTGATATAACTTGATCTCTCTTAAAATGTCCTGAGACTTTGGTTTTGTTCTTAATTTCCTCTCTCCTTCCTTTATCATTTCCAAGATCTTCTCTTTTTTCTCATTTTGTTTTTTCCTCTTTATTGAATTTTGTTGAATCAAAAATCCTCTCATAACCGCTTTACTTGCGTCCCAGATCACTCTTTTCTCCACGTCGGTCCTCAAATTTATTTCAAAATAGTCTTTTAGGGTCTTTTGGGCCTTCGTGAGAATCTCCTTATCTCGAAAGAGGGTGTCATTCATTCTCCATCTAAATTGACCAGTTATTGTGGGTTTCATCTCCATCTTCACGGCGTTATGGTCGGAGCAAGTTTTTGGGCAGATTTCCACTTTCTTAATCTTTGGAGCCAGTCCACTAGTAACCCAGATTTGGTCAATTCTGGTCCAGGTCATCATTGCTTGGGAGAAAAAGGTTCCCTCTCTCTCCAGAGGGTTCCTTGTTCTCCAAATGTCTATCAAGTCCATATTTTCTGTCATTTCGAAAAAAGTCTTAGGGAGTCTCCCTTCTTTAGTGACTGTTAGTCTTTGTGCCTTGTCCATATTAGTGGAGACCACGCCATTCATGTCTCCCATGATTATCATATTGTAATCCAGATAGTCCGTCAAAGTTTCATGAAGTCTCTTAAAGAAGTCAGATTTGCCTTCATTTGGTGCATAAATTCCAACAACTAGAAATTTTTCTCCTTGTACTTGTATCTCCACAGCCAGATATCTCCCTTGTTCATCTTTGAATATCATTTTTGGAGCCCATTTCTCCTTCACATATATTACCACTCCTCTCTTCTTAACTTTGTCTGATGAAATAAATTCTTGTCCTAGCCTTTTATTTATGAGTAATCTCCTGTGGGCTCTGGTTATGTGAGTTTCTTGTAAACATATCAAGTCCAGTTGTTCTCTGTTCAAAATATGAAATACTTGTCTTCTCTTCAAAGGCCCATTCAGTCCATTACAATTCCAACTAAGGAATTGCAAAGCCATCTTGTTATTTTCTTAAGGCTCCTCCAACAGCTCCGAGTTGTTGCTCTTCTTCTGATGGTGGTGGTTTTTGTCCAAACGAGAGATTCAAGATATCCAGTGCTCTCCTCTGTTCTGCAAGTACGTCCACAGTCCCCTTCTGTAAGTCCTCCTGGTATCTTGCCAAAAATTTGTCTTTATCTTGAATTGTCTTTATTTTCACTTTCTTTGCCTTGTAGTCGAATGACAGTCCTTGTGGGAACTCCCACCTGAAGCGGATAGAATTTTTCTTTAACAAAAGAACCAAGTCCTTGTAGAAGTTTCTTAAATCCAAAATGTATTTTGGTATGTCTTTAAAGATCTGTACAGCTGAATTTCCAATTTGCAAGGCCTTTTCAAAGTGTAGTCCTAAAATTTTATCTCTTTCCTCCTTAGATCTGAGTGTGATCAGACAATCTCTCGGTGTCTTTCTATCTTGCTTTTTACCCAGTCTAAAGGCAGTTGTGATTTTGAATTCGTCTTCCTCAAGGTCCCAGCAATCCGCAAACTCCCGTGTCAAATATTCCACAAGGTTGTCTCTTTCATTCTCCGGAATCAGTCTTAATTTTAAGTTTCTCTCTTTCCTCTGTAACTCCCACAAGGCCAAAGTTGCATCATGCTCATAGACCTTCTTGGCAAGTGGCTCTAATTTCTCCTGCGTCTCTCCAGCGGTGGCTTTGGCCTCTTCGGCAATTTGACGCGTGGTGGCGTTTTCCTCGACCAGTTTGTTTATTGATTCTGTATTCTGGTTTAATCTTGTTGATATTTCTGTTAATTTTTGTGTGTTCTCTGAAGTCTGTTTTGTCAGAGACTCCAGAGTCTGGTTTATCTTAAGCAAAGCTTCTGTCACAGCTTCCATAGAAACGGCTGCTCCTTTGTCTTGTCCTGTTGTTCCAGCTAATCCGGCTGTTGCGCCTGAGATTGAGCCTCTTTTCTTTGCTTGTTGCAGCTGCAACTGTTGTTGTTGTTGTTGTTGCTTGATCTTGGCTCTTGTAACTATCTCTTCTTGTGGTCCACTCATGTCCAGGTCAATTCCCACGGGATTTATTCTCCCTTGGAAAATTCCACTGTCTTAGGCCGTGCCGGACTTTACTTTATCCTCTAGAGGGAGCAAATCAAAATGGCCATAGAAGGAAGTTTCCAAATACAAGAACAAAGGAGACAGTCCAAGATGTAAAAAGAAAGGAGATTAACACAGTCAAAGTCAATGTTGCTAAAGTCTTATAACTTCCAATTGCCACAGTTGCCCAGTATACTGTTTATACTGTTTCTTCTTATAATATACAAAAGTCAGGCACTGTGGAAACTTTGTATCAAAGTGTCACTTCACAGGGAAAAGTCAGATCAGTGTACTAAAAAGGCAGACCGTTTCAAGCTTTCAAATAGATGAGATAGCAGAGGTTTTTTCCTCCAAATAAATCATGCAGTTGTTAGTCAAATTCACCTCCCCTCTGCCCTGCTTGCTAGAGGGGAGATCAAGGGTCTAAATGTCCGGTTTATATGATCAAAGAGCAGGTCTAAACGGATGCAAGTTTAGAGTTCCGTTGCTTTCACTTTCATGCAGTCGGGGGGAGGCAGACTTCCTTTGTTTAAATCTCCCCGTTTTTAGCCCAATTTCTGAAATTTAAAGGGTCCCGATTGTTTTCCAGCTCTTACTCACGGGAATTCAGTCCAAATTTTCTTTTCAGGAAGGAATCGGCGCTCTCCGCTTATGGCGACGCGGCTTCACTTCGCAGGCTGGGTAGCGACTCTCAGCACCGCGCTCTCTCCCGATGTCGATCCGTAGCCTTTAAAAAGGCTCTTTCCCGGTACCGGGGGGCGCGAAGGTGCCCACCGAGTCTCCTTGTTCTCAGGCTTCAGCGCCTGGGATTTTAGGGGTCCCCCGCTCGCCGTAGCGGGTAAGACCCGAACTTGCGAAGCAGTCCTTCTCCGGAGCTCGGAGGTAGGACCGCCATTAAGCGCTGGCACCGACCGGAAGTCCTATTAAAACATAAATACCATGTATGCCAGATCAAACCAAGGGCAATTTTAGGCAAACAATTTGTTCCACATTCTGTGTATTCCACTTGCTGAAGCTTCTCAGCAGTCAACAAGGGCAGCCCAATGCACATTATGTTAGTAGTCTGTTCATAAGGGCATGAAACTATGGCAACTAGGAATGAATCAGAGATCTATTTGGCATATGCTATTCTCATCCCACACACCCCTATATAATCCTGATCATCACTGTATGATGGGAATGGGGTGTTATTGGTTTCATTTGTTCTTGTTCTTGTTTTTATTATGTACTTTTTGGTTTTATACTGTATTTTTATGCTTTGAGATCTTTGAATGGAGGGTTGCATACAAATAATAATAATAATAATAATAATAATAATAATAATAATAATAATAATAATAATAATAATAATAATAATTCACCAAGAGACAAACTACTGAAACTTTCCAGAGAATGGAAAACCATGGAGGTTTAGACTGAGTTGTTGACATAAATTAAAACACCTTATTTCAATGAAACCTTGTAACCCATTGCTACCCAGAGCAGTTCCAATAATACTTCAGACTAGGGATATCAGAGAATTATTGTGAAAATATATAAGGAAGCAGAAATTGCTGCAATGTGTATGTTTGTGTGTAGTCAAGAACTTAAATCAGTCAGGCAAATTGCAATGGGAATTCATTCACATGCTGCTTGTTGGTTCTTCAAAGTCTGCAAACAATATGTCATCAACGACTTTTTAAATGTTTTGACATTTCCTTTACACTGAAATGAATGTATGTTATGTCAATAGCTACATAACTTGCATTAAGCAGCAGACAGTGAGACTAATGACTTTGCATTTGGTGGAAACTGAACTGCAGTGGAACGGAAAGGGTGCTGGTTATGATATAGGTCGGAATGAAAAACGCTGCCTTCTTGCATTCCTAGCTATGGCCCTGCCTCAAGCAAGGCACTCTCTTTGCCAATGATTCAGCAGGAGGCATTGTCTAGTTTCAGTGAACTGCAGCTGTGCTTGTGAACTTAGATTTTCTCTACTAGTGACATGCTTCTGTGACCTCTGTTCAAATCAGATCATACAGCATGGGAAGGGAGGAATGATGTCTTGCTGTTTATTCACAAGTGATCAATTTGTCACTTTGATGCATGTTACCAAGGAAGCCATTATGAACAGAGAACAGTGCTAAGCTGTCTCTTTTCCATGTTCGTTTTCTGCAAAACTAATTGGGTTTTTTTCCACTGCGAGTGGAGTGGGAAAAGGCTGTGGGAGTGCTCAGGGTCAGCGCTTAATTTATGAAATGCAGTTTTAATAACCTTATCTGTTTACCTCCATTTCCCCCATGTCTGCTCTCTTCCTTCACCGCCCCCGCTGCAGAGACTCCCCAGTCCTTAACCATGCAAGGAGATTCTATCTAATTTAACTCTGTGTGGCACTACAGGGAATAGACTCTTGCCCCTCCCCTCTATCTCTCTGTGTCGTTCCAGTGGGAAAACCTCAAGAAGCCATCTCAATGTGACCCACGTCCTAGGCTTCTTAAGAGTGCTAAATTGGGTCAGATATGTGAGGAGTGAGGTGTGTGGGGGGGGTGACATTGGCCTCATAAAATTTACTTGAGAGAGGGAGAAATCTCTGAACCATTAATGCTTCATAAAATTTTTACAAGGCTTTGGCTAAGGAAAAAAAAAGGGGGGGGGAAACAAACAGAGATGGAGTCGGCGTTTGAGCGCTCTTTAAATCAAACATTCTCTCTCTAATGCATCCCCCCCCTTCCAATACCAATCAGGAAAGCAATCAAGCATGATGCCCCCGGCATCCCTGCTCTTCCATTTCCAGATTCTAATATCCTCCCAGATCAAGACACTCCCGGTTGACGAAGGGAAAGTTAGTTATAAACTCTGCACACTCTACCGGAGTCCTGGAGCAAGGTATTTCTGGCAGGCTGCCAATCACCGGACATTTGCTCCTCTTTTAATCAAAAACACTGATGGCAGCCTTGTAAAATGTGTTCGATTGACCTTGTAACCTGGAGAACGCTGGCAGGCTTTCTTGAAACTGGTGGTTCCTAAAGCGGGAGGTAGTGCCCCCTGGGTGTGAGGGGGTTACCTTGGGGTTCTAAGGGGCAAGGGGGTGGCAGGGGAGGCCCTTCAGGTGCAAATGACTATTAGACTTTGAAAAGCTGGTAGAACCAGTGCTTTTTTTCCTGAGGGGACGCAGGGGGATGCATACCCCTAAACATTTTGTGAATCTTTGTACTTTTGTCCATTTACTGTACAGTCATACCTCAGGTTACAGACGCTTCACATTGTGTGTTTTCGGGTTGTGCAAACCCAGAAGTATGAGAACGGGTCATTTCCGGATTCCAGCACTCGCGCATGCGCAGAACACTAACTCGCTCTTTGCGCATGCACAGATGCACCGAATCATGACCTGTGGGTGCGCAGACATGGTGCTGCGGGTTGCGAACGCTGTGGATTGCGAACATGCCTCCTGCATGGATCACGTTTGCAACCCGAGCATCCACTGTATTTATTTTTCCCGATTTGAACTGTAAAATGGTGATTTTCTTGAGTCAAAATGAGAGTATCCCTAAGCATTTTTAAAGAAAAAAAGCACTGGGTATAACCCAGACTTTTTTTTTTCAGCTGGAACTCACTGGAATTCAGTTTTGGCACCTCTCAGGTAGGCTCCATTGCCATTATAAGCAAACATTATAAGAGAACCATGAGTTAGTTCATGGTGAGGTATGGCCTCGCTTTCCCTAGAAAAATATCACTGGGTATAATGGCATCAAGTTCATCTATTTGGTCGAATAATTAAACTAAACGGTTTTAACTGGGTTTTGAATAAATGTGCACCACTCGGGAGTTTGGGTGGTGGTGGCATCCCAGGAGAGGGTGTGCTCTGTGAATCTCCTGGGTTAATTCCCTCCCCACAGAGGTGCATTTGGAACCTTCATTCTATAGTGTTCACCATATGGTAGAGATGTGCCTCTTTACCCTCCTGTTTGACACCTGAGAGATGTGCTTTCAGGACCCACCCTATTCTTGTGACTGCAATCTGTTTTAATCATGTGCAATTTTAACACTGAATATTTTAATTGTTGTAACCCACCCTGGGACCTGATGGTGAAGCAGGTAATAAACTGAAATCATCAACAACTCAAGCCCCTACCCAAGTTTGGCTGTAATCATATATCAGGTGCAGCTATCTCTTATGCCAGGATAGCTCCTAGAAGGAGAAACTAATGCAGCTCAAGTGCCTATGAATTCCTACAGATTTCCAGAATCTGCCTCTTATGGTTTCCACCTCAGATTTTGACATTCCTTTTTACTGGATACAATTACTGGAGCAGAACTCAAAATGTCAGAATCTGCTACACTTCCAGAGATGTATATCTGGAATGAGGCAAGCTGAGTCAATGGGGATTAATTATCTCCTTTCTGCAATTTTAAAGAAAAGAAAAACACCGAGAATACATTAACTGTTTAAAATGTGAGTTTTTATTTTTAAATTTTGGATCTGTTTGCCATCCTGGGCTCCTTTGAGAGCGTGTGGGATATAAATTCAAGAAGTAAGCCTTATCATAGAATTGTAGAGATGGAAGGGACCAAGTGGGTCATGCAGTCCAACCCCTTGCAATTCAGCAATATTTTTGCCCAATGTGGGGCTAAAACTCACAACCCTGAGATTTAGTCTCAAGCTCTACTAACTGAGCTATCCCAGGCATGTTATGTGTGTTGTGCATTTGTTTGTTTGTTTGTTTGTGTGTGTGTGTCCCTTTTATTTGTGTAGTTATGGAACTGTGCTATAAAGGATTGTACTTGATGGTTTTGTACATCTCTAGTTGGAATAATAATAATAATAATAATAATAATAATAATAATAATACCCTGTCCTTCTGACAGTGTTGCCCCAGCCACTCTGGGCAGCTTCCAGCATATATAGAAACATAATTAAACATCAAATATAATAAATTCCCATATGCAGGGCTACCTTCAGTTGTCTTTAAAAGGGTTGTATAGTTACTTACCTCCTTAACATCTGATGGCAGGGCATTCCATAGGGCGGGCGCCACTACCGAGAAGGCCCTCTGCCTGGTTCCCTGTAACCTCACTTCTTGCAATGAGGGAACCACCAGAAGGCCCTCAGAGTTAGATCTCAGTATCCAGGCTGAACGACAGGGGTGGAGACACTCCCTCAAATACACAGGGCCAAGGCCGTTTAGGGCTTTAAAGGTCATCACCAACACTTTGAATTGTGTTTGGAAACGCACTGGAAGCCAATGTAGGTCTTTCAAGACCAGTGTTATGTGGTCCCAGTGGCCACTCCCAGTCACCAGTCTAGCTGCCACATTTGGAATTAGTTGTAGTTTTCGAATCACCTTCAGAGGTAGCCCCATGTAGAGTGTGCTGCAGTAGTCCAAGCATTAAAGAGTAGGACCGCACAGAATCTACTATCGCTTATTGACTCGATTGTTGTCCTGGGACAAAAAGGGCCAATGGGCATTCACCTGGCCCCCAAAATTCCCACCTAGCTCCTCATACTTGAGCAAGTTGTTTTCAGCATCAATATTAAGCTGCTATCACATTACTCACATGAGTGTATTAGCTTATCATTGTGCCCACTTCATTTATGCTTTACTTTACTTCCCATGGCCTGCCTCTCCAATGAGGACGTATTTCAGGGCCGACCCCACCATCAGGGAGGTTCAGGCAGCTGCCCAAGCAGCAGATTCAGGAAGTGGTGGCAACGTTTTGAGGACAGAGTTGTGTATGTGTCATTTGACCTGCCCTGCACCCTCTAACTAGCTTTAGGGCATCTGATTGGCCACTGTGAGAACAGGATGGTGGACTTGATGGACTACTAGTTTGTTCCAGTACCAGCAAACTCTTTTTATGCTCAGGTGTCCCACTGCCAGTGTGGAACAGCTGCTGCATGTGGAATGCAGAAGGAGTGCTATGTAGCCCCTTCTCTCAGGTGGCAAAACATTTTGGGCTAGCCCTGATGGTTTGCCTGCCTGAAAGATTCAGCTACAACTCCAGCCCTGACCATAGGCAGGCTCAAATGAGGTGTGGTGCTCCTCTCAATTAATAGCTATCATGTGGATTGCAATGGTAGCCAACAGTCCCCTTTAGGTTGAAATTATGTTGATAAAAAAATAATAGGAATATTCCATCAGTGCATATTAAACTGTAGTGAATTAACTGAGGGTACAGCCTTTCATGCATATGCATATGGTGCAGAATTATTCAGCATAACAATCCAAACATTTGTGGTGCCTGGATAAACAGTGGCACGACTGCGTTTGAGCTGTGGCTCACATATCATGCACTCTACTTTATGTTGATGTACAGCACGCCGGTAGCTTTAGATCTTCTCCAGCAGCAGCCACACTTGCACATATCCCCATACTGAAAACCAGGCCAGCAGGTCAGCTTGGTGAGAATTAAACAGAATCCTGGCTAACCCTGAAATTTCCATTCATTAAAGCCTTAAGTGTCTACTTACAGCTTGTAGCAGAGGTAGTGTCAGCTTCTAAGCACAGGACTTGGTAGCATCCCAAATCACCGTGGAAGGCATCCAAGGGAAGTATATGCTGGTGATGTAACAAATGCATTCCCCATTAGAGATCCAGCATTTAACCTAGAGCAGCGAAAAGCTTCTCGGCTGGTTGCCGAGAGGGAGAAGGAAACAACCAAGCACCTCATTGCCCTTCAATACTTGGGGAGGGGTGCAAGACAACTCTTTTGCATGCAGAAGGTTCCAGGTTCAATCCCTGGCATTTCCAGGCAAGGATGGGGGAGACCCCGCCCCCCAGCTGAAACCACAGAGAGCTGCTGCCAGTCATTGTGTACCATTGGTATGAAATTTGCAAACTGATGTGGAAATGTAGAAAACTGAACTTAAGATTGGGAAAAATGAGAAACCGAATGAAATGGAAATGGACCAGCTCACCCATCCTTGATTGCGGCGGGGTGGCAATTTGAAAATAGACCTTCACATTCTTGATCTGACATTCTAAGGCTAGGGTAGCTTATTTTGTACCCACCAGAACGGTTGTTGGATGGCAGTTCCCATTGCCCGTGACCATTGGCCATGCTGCTTGGGGCTGATGGGTCCAGTATCCAGAGAGTTAACCCTGGTGCAAGCACCCAAATGCACTGATTCTCCCCAGGCCACATACCATTCCTTGTACAACCCCTTTGTGGGGTGTGCCCTCTTTGAGTAATTCTGCCAGCCTTTAATGCATCTTTGAACTGTGATAATGCTAGTACAGATGTCTACTTAGAAACCTCTGATTTACAGTGGGCTACGTTCCAACCATGCAAAAAGCTGTATCTGTTGCTCCATGAGACAATGTGGTCCAAAGGTTCCCTGCCCCTGACTTTAGTAATAATGGTAAGGTATGGGTGGCGCTGTGTGTTAAACCACAGAGCCTAGGACTTGCCAATCAGAAGGTCGTGGTTTGAATCCCCGCAATGGGGTGAGCTCCCGTTGCTCAGTCCCTGCTCCTGCCAACCTAGCAGTTCGAAAGGAGGTCAAAGTGCAAGTAGATAAATAGGCTGCTCCAGCGGGAAGGTAAACAGTGTTTCCGTGTGCTGCTCTGGTTCGCCAGAAGCAGCTTAGTCATGCTGGCCACATGACCTGGAAGCCATACACCAACTCCCTCGGCCAATAAAGCGAGATGAGCGCCACAACCCCAGAGTCGGCCACGACTGGACCTAATGGTCAGGGGTCCCTTTACCTTTTAATGGTAAGGCAAACTATCACCAAAAGATATAGCAAGGTTCAGAAAAGGGCAAACAAAATGATTAAGGGGGTGGAAGGACTCCCTGATGAAGAAAGGATACAGCATTTGGGACTTTTTAGTTAAGAGAAAAAGCAAGAAAGAGGCTATATGGAAGAATCTTACAAAATTATGCACGACAAGTTGCTAGGAAAATGTTTTTTCTCCTTCTCACATGACATTAAAACTTGTGGGCTTCCAATGAAGCTGAATGTTGGGAGATTGGCCATTGGCCTGATCCAGCAAGTTCTTACTATGCTCTAAAGTTGAATGCACAATTCTGTAATAATTGGCAGTAAATCCAGTAGCTTTGGCTACTGAAGCTCAAAGCTCACCTCTTCCCCCTCCCAGTGCCTGGCTGGAGAAAGGAGCTGATATTTTGGACCAAGTGTGCATCCACAGGACAGCAGAAGGGAGGTCAGGATGGATAATTGGAGCAGCAGGCCAGAATGGGGGGAAGAATCTGGACACCTTGCAAGGCTTCCTCCTGTGAAACTTTGGCATATTGTTCTATGAGAGTGTTCCAGGATGCAGCAATTCAGACCCCTGCAGGGCTCTAAGCATCTGCCCCTGGCATTTCTCCTCTCTACCCACCTGCTCCCTGGACACTCACTCGCTTTTGCCTTTTAAGTTCTCTATATAAGGAACTTTGGGAATTGGGCCTCCTGACTTCATTCATCACAGTATTTCAAAAGAATGCACTTCACAGCTCTGAGATCTGACATGGCATTCCATATTCATTGGGTGCCTCCTTCTGGATGCAATCCAAGGCAGTGGCCAGGACTTATACAGTTCTACCACATACCTTGGTCTCTCTGCATATCTCTAGAGGCTGCTTGCTTGCTTCTCTATGTCTGATCTGAGGATGCTGACTGAATCTGCCTCTGCCAAAGTCTGACATAGATTCTGAGCTTCAGTTACACAGGATACGTTTACTGGAGTGGAACTCAACATGTCAGGATAGAGGTTTTTTTTTTGGTACATTCCTGGAATTTTGAAAGCCAGGGGTTTTTTTGGGGGGAGGTGCTGGTGGGCTGTCTTTTTTGTCCCTTTCCAAGAAGAAGAAAAACACCAAAAGAAAAAATTTTAAATGAAGTATTCTTCCATCAGAATCACCCAGGTATTACTTTTATTTTTACAATTTTGCAATGGTGCTACTAGCATTTATATATATGTATATATACTTACTAAAAATGGGAGTGATGTTCTTTTTCAATTCTTTTTAAACACTCTCTTTTGACAGTCTCAATTATCCCCTCCATTCTGCTTTATCTCCGCCTTCACAAAGACTCCGCCTCGTTTTCTCTTCCCTAGTCTTACTGCCTTACATGCGAAGAGCAATGGTCAAATGTGTCAGTTTCAGTTTCCCTTATTTTTTCCAGTCAAGTTCAGTTCTTCATGCTTCCAAGTAATTTTTTAGATTAAAAAGCCCACATGAAAATTCATCAACATTTTAGTGTGAATTTACACAATTTGTACGCAATTTTGCATGCACGTTTTTTGCAAAGCAAATTTCCACACTAGAATCCAATTTTTGCAAGTTAATTTTACCAATCTATACATTTTTCTTCACACTTTAATCCCAATATCTGCATTTTTGCACATGCTACTTGGTGCGTGTGTGTTCTGCAATAAGAGTGCACCAGCTAAGGTATGTATTTATATTGGAGTGTCCACACTTCATTCTACTTTATTCATCATTCTGTGATGCTTCCTCAGTTTTAGTGCACGTTTTCCAACTGGAGGGGCAACACTTGCACTATAACACAACAGAAGTGGTTCAAAAACAAGCACACACCTGGAACATTTGTGGTTAAAAATAAAGTTTCCATATTTCAGCAAGATGTTACAGGGCATGCACTGATCAGAGTAAGATGTCCACCCCAAAACTTTTGCAAACAAGTTTTGAAAGCATACCATCATGACTGCAAATCATTATGCAGGCACAACAAAAGATTGTGGGGTACAGGCAAACACTTGGCCCTAGAGCTGGCCTTGAAGCATCACCCAATATTTATAGTCTGCATACCCTACCATTGCTATGGAAGTGGCAGCAAGGAGACTCCCCAAAGGGAGGGGGCACTTTTGTCTCCTTTACTATGTATACTTCCCTAGATCAGCCACTTGGCTGAGAACCTTCTGGCTATCTAAACTGGCTTAACCAAACAAGGGGCCTCCCAGATAATCAATACATTGATGGATGGCCTGTTTGCTCCGCAAAGCCCTCATATCCCTTCCCTGTCTCGCCCCCCTGTATTTTACCTCCCTCTCCCAAAACTAGCCAGCAGGTTTACTGGGTTCTGCCTGAAAATGAGATGCAGAAAGGGCATGGGTCAGGGGACAGAGCTGCAGAGACAGATGTGGCAGCAGGGGCAACAAAACCATCCCTGCACATCTTATTGACACTGCAGAGGTTAGATATGCTTGTGAAGGGCACATCTGCAAACAGAGAGAGCAGCAGGAGGCTCTCAAACAGCAGGGCAATGGAGACAGTGTACGCTGCAGGGGTCAGCAAACTTTTTCAGCAGCGGGCCGGTCTACTGTCCCTCAGACCTTGTGGGGGGCCGGACTATATTTTGGAGGGGGAAAATGAATGAATTCCTGTGCCCCACAAATAACCCAGAGATGCATTTTAAATAAAAGCACACAGTCTACTCATGTAAAAACATGCTGATTCCCAGACAGTCCGAGAGCAGGATTTAGAAGGCAATTTGGCCGGATCCAGCCCCCGAACCTTTGTTTGCCTATCCATGGTGTACGGGATCTGTTTGTACTGATAAGTTTATTGTTTTATTCTCTTTGTAAACTGCTTTGAAGTGTTTGGTTTGGTTTGGCATTTATAGTCAAGCGATGTATAAATTTTATGAAACAATAAATAAACCGCATTCCTTCACCCCATTCATTTCAATGCAAAAGGGGGGGGGCAGTTGCATGTCATTTGTGGATTGTTCTTATTGCCCAGTATTGCCAGCTCTGGCTGGCAGCTGCTCTCCAGGATCTACTTCCACCTGCTCCTTAAAAAAACAACAACCTGGAGATTCCAGTGATTTAACCTGGAGCTTTCTGTGGTCTACCACTGAGCATCAGTCTCTCTCTCCCACTAAAGTGATGGCAACCCCTTTTGAAATGGGAAAGAGCTGGCTGAGTTTGGACGATGCAATCAGTGGGATGTGCTTACAGCCACGACCCTCTTGTCTACTTGACCTTCTCCCCTCCTCTCTTTCCCCCCGCATTCCAAGTAAACCTGCCCTAGCAAGTGTTATTGGGACCGGCAGGTCAAGTGCATGACTTTGCAGCCATTGTGCTGCCAACTGCTCTATTTGCTGTCTCCAAGACAAGTCTGAAATGTCACAGACATTGGCAAAGGAGCTCTCCAGAGAACAGCTGCCCTTGCTCCTAAATTACTGGCGGTCGGTAAATGCAAGCCAGCTGAGTGCCCTGCCATGTAAAAAGAGGTTGTTTGCAAAGGCTCCCAAGGCCTCCAAGCACCATTTCTCTCTCATACACAAGTGCAAGCAGAAGGAAAACAAATAGCACTTTCAGACTACTTCCAGACCAGAGAGAGAGGGAGGGGGAGAGAGAGAGAGAGAGAGAGAGAGAGAGAGAGAGAGAGAGAGAGAGAGAGAGAATAATTAGGGAATAGAGGAAGCAGAATTTTCATAGGGTCAGAGAGATCCCCCTGACCCATTTGCAGCTATGAAATACCCATTAGAGATGGGCAAATTTGTCAATTTCGGTTTCTCATTTTTCTAATCTTTAATTCAGCTTGCTACATTTCCACATCAGTTTGCAATTAAACACACTAAACATAGCTCCCCATGAAAGGTCAGCAGCATTTTGGTGCAAATTTCTCCCAATACACACATATTTGCTCACACTGTTGCCTGATCTATTTCCTTATTTAAAAGCACTTAATGTTTCAAAAAAATCTCTACTACACTTTCTTCACAAGGCATATTTGTTTGTTGTTTTCACTAACACAGGCATTTTATGCATGCTTTGCCCTAGTACCTGTATTTTAGACACATTATTAGATAGGAGAACTAGAGTGCAAAATTTGTAGAAATGCAGATTTGGAAAGGTTGGCTGTGTTGGGATTCAATGACTTTTCAGCAAATGCTGGTTGGGTCATGAAAATGGCACTTTTGCCCAACAAAACTGTTTCTCCAAAGATCAGACTTTTTGCAGTAAGGAAACGAACAGGGAACTGCACTGGAAAGTCTGAAAGACATTTGGTTGATGAAACATTGTCTAACCTCCCTACAAACAAATCAGAATGAATGTTCAATAAATAACATACACGGTCCAATCTCTCTGCAAGCAAATCATGATAAACAAACAAATCGCTTGATAAACATGTCATCTGGAAGTGGCCATTGTCTATTGCTGTGAAAACAAGGAAAATTCATTTATTTTAGCCCACAAGGATCTTTCTTGTTCTGGACAAGTTTCTTCAGTTTGCCTTCCAAACCATTCTGCAAATATTAAAGATCTGAGCTCTGTAAGTCAAGCCATTTCCTCATTACTGCTTTCAATAAATGCAACCAGAGACCTGGGCAATGAAATAGCATTGCCATAATGAGACCCAAGGAATTGAGCAAAGTGATCTGATGCTACAGTGATCAAGAAAAGAGCGATTAACTCAAGTAGTGCATAACTAGAGCCTAGTTAGCCATTATAAATGAGCCAATGTGGCAGAGGGGTTAGAGTGTCAGACTAGGACCTGGGAGACCAGAGTTCAAATCCTCACTCAACCATGAAGCTCAGAGGATCACTTATGAAAGCATCCATGCAGTGCAGTCCTAGACAGCCTTACTCAGACGTAAGTCCCATTTTGGCCAAGGGGGTCCTTCCAAACATCAATGCACATAGGATTGTGACCTTACAGGTGCCACATAATACAGTGGTACCTCTGGTTGTGGATGGGATCCGTTCTGGAGGTCCGGTTGGATCCCAAGGTTTCCGCAACCTAAGGGCCGCCTCTGTGCATGTGCACGTGGCAGTAGACTGCTTCTGCGCATGCGCGTGCGGCGAAACCCAGTCAAGCACTTCTGGGTTTGCCGCTTTCGCATCCTGAAGTTTATGTAACCAGAGGGTTGCATAACCGGAGGTACTACTGTACTTGTTCTGCATTTGTAAGATTGATTGATTGGTTGATATTTATTACGGCCCTTGGCCCATCACATGACAGTTTCCCACCAACATATATATACTTAAACCTTCAATTTAAAACTGCATTTGTAAGAACAACACCCACACTTTGGAACTCCCTGCTTATTGGCATCAGACAGGTGCCTTCACTGTACTCTTTTCAGTGCATGATAAAAGCATTTTGGTTTATAAAAGCCCCCCCCCCCCCCGACCTGTATTTTAATCAGGTTTTTAGTTTATTTTTGGTTTTAATTAATTTTGAATGTTTCAAATGGTTGTTTTTAACCAGGATTTTTTTCTTAAAAAAATGTTTAGGGGTACTCTCATTTTGACTCAAGAAAGCCACCATTTTATAGTTCAAATTTCAAAAAAATAAATACAGTAAATGGACAAAAGTACAAAGATTCACATAATGTTGAGAAGTATGCGTACCCCTGCATCCCCCCTGTAAAAAGCACTGTTTTTAACCATCTTTTAACTGATCACTTTATTGTTTTGCTATTTTTGTAAACCACACTGAGGTTTTCTTACAATCAAGTGGCATATAAAAGTTGTGAAACAGAAGTAAATAAATAAATTATGCCCCTAATCAGGAAGCACCCTTAACATCCCAATCCCCATGGGGAAGAAGAATATATTTTACTGGGTCAAGGAGAAAAGCTTGGGTTGTTGAACTGAAGGAAACAAATTGGTTAGGGAGGGGAGAGAGGCAGGAGTGACTGTCAACTGTTTCCATCCATTCCAAGCTATTCCCTCTGCCGCTTGCTTCCATTAACATCCGATTTGGAAACAAGGCCGCAGAACTAGCTCCGGGTGGTCACAGCATCCCCCAGCAGGTACAGCTGGGTTTTTGCTGAGCAAGATGACTCATTTGGCATATATAAACCAGCTTGGACAAGAGTGCGGCTCTCGCTTGCTCTTTATCACCTTGCACAGTTGCATGGAAGAGGGGAATGAGACAGGAGAGGCAGAGAGAGAGAGAGAGAGTAGAGGAGATGTCAACAGATAAGATCTTCTGGGTTAAGACAATTTCTCATCTCGCCTCCAAAGAATGAAGTTGCCTCCCTCCTGCAAAAAAACAAAACCCTACAGCCGTCTCCCTTGTCAAAGAGGAGAAAAAGGCACACCCCCTCCCACCCCCCTGCACTTTCAAGGCAAGGTTAACAGGGTAGAGAGGGAGCATCTGTTTATGAGGAGGGTTATCAAGTGAAAGGCAGTAACACAGTCTCCAAACCAGCTTTTCATAGCCTCTTACTTATTATTTAATTTGGCTCCAATACGTAAAATTAGGCTAATGGCTGTTAAGTGGTTAAGGCGCACACATTGTCCATCTGCCGAGAAGGCTCCGGGCCATTGTTCTGTTTCAAAGGCTAAGGAGGGGGAGAAAATAATAGGAGAGGCACATGCTGTTAGCTTGAGAGCTAATGCATCCTCTCCTCGCTTGCTTGAGTTTCTTCTGGCACTGATGTTCTCTCTCTCTTTTGCTGGAAGTTTAAGAGAGAACTTTGGGAAAGTAGAATTTCATGAATTCAGAAGCCAGCCCAGTTGCGCTCTCTCTTTATCTCTCTCTATTATCATCAACAAATAGCTTTGATCTTACAATATCTACCTAGCGAAGTGCTTGGTTGCTCTGATTTACATCAAGGTCAACAATAGCCCCCAAAGGCACAAGGCATATACAGGTTTTGGCCTCTTCCTAAATGGGATCTCTCACTTGGAGCAATATCATCGTATGTGCTCAACCCTCTTCTGGAGGAAGGGGCTGTTTGTCCCTCTGGACACCAGGTGTGTGGCACCATATCCTGCCCTCAATAGATGAGGATCTGTTGGAGGTGGCCTCTAGGAACCCACCACTGACCCACCTAAAGCAGTTACAAGGGGGAGCCCTCAGGACTTGGGGTGTAAGAAGCAATCATTTCCCGTCCCACCCTAAATTCATTGCATGCAGCACCATTCCCATTGCGCTGCATGTCATCTTTTGCCAAAACCGACATTATTCGTCTTGCTGCCCGCTGTGGTGAAATTACATAAGTTACGTTTTTAATGATGTAATTAATTATGTAAATCATGTCATTACATTATGGCATAGGTTTTTCCCCCAAATATATTCCACCCTATTCATTGCAATGCAAAGGAAACACAGTGCAACTAGAAGGAAAACAGAAATTGGTTAGGTACAGCTGCGCTATGCCAAGTCTGGCTAATATTCATTCTAGCCCAGCACTGTCTACACTGACTGGCAGCAGTTATCCAGGGTTTCAGACATGGGTTTCTCCTAGCCCTACCCGGAGATGGCAGGGGTTGAGCCTAGGATGTTTTGCATGCAATGCACGGGCTCTGCCCCTGAGCTACAGTCCTTCTCTGTTGATTCTTGCTCAAGGTCAGTCTCAGGCCAAGCCCTGTTCAGTGTCTGGAAAGCTCTCAGTCTGGCTGGAACAGATGCACATCTCAAGTAGGCTGGACATATCCATTTGCCGTGCCTCCTGCCTCATCAGGCTATAATGTAATGCAGCTTCTGGAAAATGGCATAGGAAAGCTCACCATTCATGGGAGAGGGGAGATCCTGCCTGGGCAGCCTGGGCTATAGTGGAGCAGTGGCAGTACTGGGTCCCATGGGCTTGGTGGATCTGGGCTTTCCCCTTTGCGTCTTGCAATTAGCTGGGGTAGTACTGATGATATATAAATATGGGGCATGAGGGGGGTTGGCTTGAGGATTTACTGGACTAAATTGTTATACAAGCAAGAGCCCTGATGACAGAGTAATTGAAAAGAAGGAGGGGTGAAAACATTTGCAAACACACACAATCCCTAATGGATGACTGCATTGCTTCTCTGCTTCTCCACATCTATCTTTTGTAAAATCCATTGCCTCAGCCTGTACAAGCTCCCCCATCCCTCACTTTATCTGCATCCTGCATCTCTCTCAGGGCAACCTGCCTGAGTGACTCTGCCTCTTAACTGTATCCATCCCAATTCATTAGCTGTGTACAAGGTGTATATATACACACTCAGTCAATCTCCACCAGTTCCGACCGCAGGCGTGGACAGAATGCAAAGCGAGGCTGGGAGCCAAGCTCAGAGGAAGTTGGTTGTAATAGCTGAACAGATCCACCTGTCTCCTTGTATGTCCTCGCCTGCCTCTCCAAACTTCTTTGCAACAAGGGAAGTCTGGAGCAGTTATGGATTTTTAGAGGCTGGGGCAGAGCAAAGGGGGTCAGATGTATTCCGAAGGCGCACATCCATTTATGCTCAAAAGATCATTATGGGTGCAAGGCGCATCCCTTTGAAGTCATTAGCAAAAGTCTCACTGATTTTAATTGATCTTGATTGCAACCCACAGCTGCTGAAACTGAAGCACTGGAAAGTGAAATGACATCTGTACATCAAAGTTACAATAATTTGGGTGGTAGACAGGCCCACCTCATGAGGGGACGGGGTCACCCATCCTTTGCATCTGGTGATTTTGGGTGCCGCTGAACTGTACTAGATGTATTCCTCTTTGACACGGCCCAAGCATAGGATCAATCAAAGCTGGGGGTGTTCTAAGAATTTTGTTAGGCTGAAGGCACAATGGGTGAAGAGCTGTGGTGGTGTCATCTGACTAGCCTTCTGCCCTTGCCAAGCCTCCAAGCAATGTGGATATCAGGCATTTTATTTGCCACCTTGAAAACATTATCAGCTATCCTTCCTTCCATGGTGAAAATAAATATTGTGTCATCGCAGGTGCACCTGACAATTCCAGCAGCCACTGGAAGCATTTCCTGCATATGAGTGCATTTCCTCTTTTTTAGTGCTCCATAACTGGCCACCCTATCTGTGCAGCTGCTCCTTTTGCTGAAACCAGGGCCTGGCTGAGGTTTGAAACCCAGCCAAACATACAACTTTGCCTTCCCTCATAGGAATGCTAACATTGGAATGCTAACATTCCAAAAGCCTTTTACAACAAGAAACTGGAATGAACTTAACTGTTGCATGCCACCACAGTCTGTGCCAGAGGATTCACCAATAAAAGTGCAAAATAAATCTCAATCCCTTCAAAGTCTCATCTAGGGTAGGAGAGAAATTCAACTCAGTTCTCATTTAAAGGTATTGAACTCGTAACTTGTGATGCAATTCTCCAACCAAACCATTCTTACAAAAATGCATATACTACATACCCCTCAATTGTCCCACTTAAAGTGGGACGTCCCAGCTTCTGTTTGGATCTCAAGATGTCCCATTTTGGCTCCCACAAGAGCACAGTCCCCAAAGACACCTGTTTTGGGGCCATGCTCTTGTGCAAGTCATCTTGGGCACTGGTGTAATGTCAAGGAGCATGCTCTTGCCTGGGTGCCACTGCTTGTTCTAAGCTTACTTCTGGGTTTCTTCAGTCAAGCTTCACTGACGGGGTTGTGACACTGAGCTGGTGAGAATCTCTCTCCTCTTATTCCCAACACCAACAGCCTTCTTGTCTGCCATTCACTTCAAGCCCCATATATTCACTTCAAGGCATATTCATGGGAAAGGGTTAAGTTGTGGGGGCGGGGGTGTAAGTTGGGGTGACAATTGTTTGGGGTGTGAAAAGGAAGGGGTGCATGTGAAGGTGCACAGAGGGGAAGAAAGGAGGATAAAAGTGGGGTGTTGGCTGAGGAAATGGATGTCTTAGATCTAGGTGTCTCTCTCTGCCACCCTTTGGTGTAACCTACAGCAGTCACTCTGTCACCCTTTAGCGTGGCCCCATATGTGTGTTTTGGAGGGACATGTTCCTGCACGTCACATGATTATGATTTGCACAGCGAAATCACGAAAGATGTGCGTCTTGTTTTTCCTATGTGGAATTTTGGAGGATATTATACTGAGTTCAAAGGGTGCATGGAAGTGAAAACAGTATTCCAAAATGCACAGTATTAGGAGAAATGGCTTGCAAAAAAAAAAAGAGTAAAAAAGTGAACTAGTCAAAACTGCATGCAAAAATGGGTTCACTCAAAGAATTTTGAACTAAAATGCTGATGAATTTTCATGAGGATGTTCCTTAAAAACAAACCATCCACAAAATGCTGCAAAATGTAGAGAACTGAATTTAAGACTGGAAAAAAGGAGAAACCAAGAGAACCAAAGGGAAAGATGATCCAGGGTGTGTCCTAGCCAGTAACCACCAACCACCCAGGCTCATTAAACTGAACATTGTGGAGTCCTCCAAGCAACTCTGGTAACTCCAGCTGATCACCGCTGCTCCTTAACCAGCAGTAAGGTTATGCAAAAGATTATCACCTTGTCTCTTGATAGCATCCAACAGCAAAGTCATCAGGATGAGCTTCTATGCATCAGGATCAGACCCCTGGGCTTGTTTCCTGCCTTCCTTTTTAGATTTTTCTGTGTGCGAGTTTCAAAATGAGCTCCTGATTCCCAGCTAAAACATGGAGTTTCACTTAGTGCCCCTATTTATTTTCCACGGGAGGAAAACACAACCTTCACACCATCAGCCGCCATCAGCCACTACTGCAGTTCATTGGTCTCCATGTGTTTTCCCTGACAGCCCTGGGTCCAAGAGCCAACTGGCAGAGGGGGCCTGCACTTCCAGGGTAAACCATGTGGCGCTGCCAGTTTTCCGTGACAAAAGGAGTGTTTACAGCCGGCACGGTGACAGCTGTCCGAATGCCACATTTATTTACAAAACGTTAGTTAAATTACTGACAGTTGGCGCTGCAGAGGGAGAACTTAGTAGGAAAGGCTGACATCCCCCCCTGTCTTGCTCACAGAGTGGAGCCGACTCCTCTCCATAGATCACCCTCTTGCCTCCTCTGCTTTTGTTTGTTTTAAAGTTCCCCTTTAACAAATCTCTGCTTCTTGGATTGCATTTGCATTTCCACACCTGCAGGCCCTGAACCTACGACGGACGCTCTCCAAGGCTGCGCGGGGACGCCAAGCTTTAAAATGGAGTCAACACAGCGCTTGTTAGAAGCTGTTCTGCAAGCTGTCGCTCAGTGCTAATCCGGAAGAGCTGTTTACACAGAGGTCTGCTGGCCATCGCTTGGCTAATCTGAGTGTATTCAAGCGCCGGGCTCCAGAAGAGACCCCAGAACAGGGGAGCTTCAGCTCTGATCACATAAAAAGAAGTACAGCAAAATCTGCACTTTTAACAAGATATCTGAAAACTGGAACAGGGCCAGAGAAGAAGGTGGTCAGTGGTACAGAAAGCAAGTGCTAGGAGCATGAATGTAAGGAGGCCTCATTCTCCAGTCCACCATGTCTGATGCAACACTGTTTCCATTCTGCTGCAGTTCACCTTCTGCCCAAAAGTACATTGCTTGTCTTGCTGTCCATTGTTGCAAAATGGCTTGATTTATAATTACAGTTGAACCTTGGAAGTCGAACAGCTTAGTTCCCGAATGTTTTGGCTCCCGAACGTCGCAAACCCAGAAATGACTGTTCTGGTTTGCAAACAATTTTGGGAAGCCGAACGCCCAATGCGGCTTCTGCGGCTTCCTGCAGCCAATCAGAAGCCGTGCTTTGGTTTTTGAACATTTTGAACGTCAAACAGACTTCCGGAATGGATTCCCTTCAATTTTCAAGGTACAACTGTATGTATAATCCATCTCATTCATTCCATTGCAAAATAATAATAAGCAAATGCCTATCAAATTCAAGGGACTGATTTCCATTCCACACATGGGACAAATAAGCTAATATTGGTAATCTCTGCTCCAACATCTCCACCTATGAGGAAAGGTTAAGGGACTTCAGGACCTTTAGCCTGGAGAAGACTGACAGGGGCATGATAACTGTCTTGATACCTGTGGGTATAGGGTGATATACAAATTCATAAATAAAATACAGTAGTACCTCAGGTTACATATGCTTTAGGTTACATACGCTTCAGGTTACAAACTCCGCTAACCCAGAAAAAGTGCTTCAGGTTAAGAACTTTGCTTCAGGATGAGAACAGAAATCGTGCTCCAGTGGTGTGGAGGCAGCAGGAAGCCCCATTAGCTAAAGTGGTGCTTCAGGTTAAGAACAGTTTCAGGTTAAGAACGGACCTCCAGAACGAATTAAGTACTTAACCTGAGGTACCACTGTAAAATAAAATAAAACAAAAGCCTCTATTTACCTGAAGTGCTGCTCCATGGAAAAGAACAAAGGCTTGTCCTCTGCTGCTCCTAGAAGGCAGGAGTAGATGCAATGTGTCTTGATTGAACCTCAAGCTCAAGCAACCAGAGCTTGGGGCAAAAGCGGTATTGTTACAATTGAAGACCAGAGTGACTCTGAATGCATTCCAAACGTACAAATTTGTTTTCATTTCCAGCACCAACTGAACTTCAGTCCTGGTCAGCTTTCTTTATTTCCTCAGCCTAATTTAGGGGGGGGGGGAGTCATGTTTGTTGTTCCTATAGTTAGAATCTCCCAGTCTACCTATCTAGATGCCAATCTATCTCAAAACACCCAGAGATCTTTCTAATAGTTCCTGATCCTTTTGCCCAACCCTGCCATAGGTAGGCATGGAAAGATCTGCCCATTTCAGTTCTCAGTTTCTCATTTTTTTCAATTTAAGTTCAGTTGTCTACATTTTGCAGCAATTTGGAAACTTTTTTTTTAAAAAAACCCTTAATCAAATTCATCCGTTTTAGTCCATATTTCTCCCAATAAGCATATTTGTATATGCAGTTTTGATTAATGCACATAATTCTGCATGCAATTCTCCCTAAAATGATGCATTTTTGTACGTTATTTTCACTGATACCTTCATTTTTAAGCACACTTCCCCCTAACACCTGCAATGGTTGAAACAATGGTTGGAAAACTGCAATGCAAAAAATTGGATATGTGCAAATTTAAAAGGACAGCTGCATTTCAGTCTACATATTGTTTTGGAAAGCACAAGTTTGATAAATTTAATTCAGTACACATTTCAATCTGTCTCCCATCTCTAACCACGGGGAGTCAGTTTAACAAAGCCAGCTCAATCCACCTACACAGACTGATTTTTTTTAAGGTTGAAAAATTGTGAATTTAAGTAACCAAGCGATAAATCTCGCCTGCTTTCAAAGTATACCTTACGAACCCCCTTAGTGTTTCTTTCAGAAACCTGGCTTAGATCTTTACTCAGGACTTGTTTGTCTCAACATCAATGAAAGGTGTTTCTGTTTCTGGTTTTTTAAAATTTTTAAGTGCATCAGGATTCATACCAAGAGCAATGCACAAAAAATTACAATTTACTTGCAATAGGTAAGACCACCGTGCCTTTACTTTGAGTGGCTTTCGGGTCATCTGCTTGCATCCCATGCCTAATTTGTAACATGAATGGATCTGCAGCCCCAGCTGGGAAGTCAAACCCTTCTTTTAAAAGATATCTATGCTTCCCTTTCATCACAGATCCAGAAAGGTTTCAAGAGACAAGATGGAATAACACAAATGAAATAATGCAAAATGTTCAAAGAGATATAAATGGAGCATAAAACTGAGGGACAGAGCCTTTTTTTGTTTTTTTGAGGGGTGGCATCCCAGTTATGGAATGAGAGCCAGTGGGGGTATAGTGGTTGGGGTGTCAGACTAGGACCCTTGGACCCCAGAGTTCGAATCCCTACACGGCCATGAAGCTCACTCAGTGACCTTGGGCTGCCACTGAACCTATCCTATCTCACAGGGTTGTTGTGAGGATTAAATGGGGAGTGGGAGAAAAGCATCTATGTCACCTCAAGCTCCTTGGAGATGGGATATAAATCCAAACAAACAAACAAACAAACAAATCAGAGTTTTGGAAACTCTCCCTGGAGAGGATGGTGCTTACAGTACTGTCCTTCAGACACCAAAGACTTTTAATATTACTGTATTGGCCTGAATATAAGCCTCACTTTTCCCCCCTCCAAATTCTGACCGTGAAAAGTTAAAGTGCGGCTTAAATTCACGACCTTACAAAAAATGGCTTTTACGATATCGCTGCTGAAACAGACATACGGTAAAACAGAACGGGTGTGAGTGCCTGCGGAATTTTAAGGGAACGGCTTATATTCAGGTATTTCTCTCTCCCCCTCCCCCTTTTGAATTTTAAAGGTGCGGTTTATATTCGGGTGCGGCTTATATTCGGGCCAATACAATATTCTCTTAGGCCTTTGACCATCCTCTTAACATGTTTTTACATTAAACACGTTAACTTACGTTAGCATCATTTCACATCATTCAAATGTTCGATTGTCTTCATTTTCTATGATAATTGTGCTTAAACTCTTACAAGGTTTGCTTTGATTTCCTGGAGGAGGCCTGGTGATGGTTGCTGGCACCATCCATAATCTCCGTTCCGATTCTGCTCAGTGTTTCACTGGCTTTTTATATTTTATTTGATTGTATTCTATAGATTTTACATTTTAAAGATTTTTTTAAATTGCTTAACGTCACCCAGAGGATCTGGGGTTATGGGGCAACAAGCAAATGCAATCAAGCAAGCAATCATTTTGGAATGTACCACTTCAGAATGCAGGTGGGAGGGGGGCGCACCACTATACAAAAACTTCCTGCATGAAGAAATCTAGTATTTCTGCAGGATGCCATAGCATGACGGTTGTTTCAGACAGGCTACTGCAGTGGCTCTCAAAGGTTGTGGCGTGCCACACTGGCATGGCAGGAGAGGATAGCAAGTGTGGTGAGAAGATTCAAGTATAATCAAATAAGCATTTAAACATTTCGGTGCAGCATAGTATCAAAGTCTCTTTTTCATTATTTGCAGAATATGGATAGAGATGTTTTCAAAATGAGAGCAATAGTATCAAGTGTGTAGCAATAATTCATGTTCTTCAGTAGCTGCATTGTTTTATACTTTCTGGATGTTCAATGATCATATTATAAAGTAGCTGTGCTCTGTGTTATAAATCAAGCACTGATAGGAGTTGTTTCTTTTCGTTATTCAATGGATTTCTTATCAATTTTTTTTATTCTTAAAGTTTGAGAACTGCTGGTGAGTTCCCGTTGCTCGGTCCCTGCTCCTGCCAACCTAGCAGTTTGAAAGCACGTCAAAGTGCAAGTAGATAAATAGGTACCGCTCCGGCGGGAAGGTAAACGGTGTTTCCCTGCACTGCTCTGGTTCAACAGAAGCGACTTAGTCATGCTGGCCACATGACCTGGAAGCTGTACACTGGCTCCCTCGGCCAATAAAGTGAGATGAGTGCCGCAACCCCAGAGTCGTCCGTGAGTGGACCTAAAGGTCAGGGGTCCCTTTACCTTTACTGAAGACATATCACATCAAATCCTCCAAGTGTCCCTATTTCCCAGGGACTGTCCCGGATTTACAGAGGCCATCCCGGTGTCTGATTTGATCCCAGAATGTCCTGCTTTTCCTTAGGACGCCCCTATTTTCATCAGATAAATATCAGAAGGTATGCAGTTATGTAACCCTTGAGTGCAGGAAATAAGTAACTATACAACCTTTAGAAGACATATGAAGGCAGTCCTGTATATGCAAGTTTTTATTTTAAAAATAATAATGCTTTATTATGTTTTATATATGTTGGAAGCTGCCCAGAGTGGCTGGGGCAACCCGGGCAGATGGGCGGGATATAAATAATAAAATGATGATGATGATGATGATGATGGAACAAGATGTCCCTATTTTCATTGGAGAAATGTTGGAGGGTGTGGAATTGTAGCAACTCCCTTTAGGCTACCAAACTGAGTTCAAGATCCTTGATTTGGCATACAAAGCCCTAAGCATGCTTAAGAGAGCCTTCTCTTGCTTCCTGACACCCAGACACTTTGGACTACAATTCCTATTAGCCCCAGCTAGCAGTGGAAGCTGTGGTCCAAAGTGCCCATGCAGGTCGAGGCTGATGGATGTTACAGCCCCAAATAGCTGGAGGGCACCAGGTTGGGAGAGGCTGGCTTCATCCTAGATAGTGTTGCCATGGACACCTGCCTGGGGATCTCCTGGGGGAGTAGGCCCTCCTGATGGTCTTGCATCAGCCTGAAATGCAATGTGCAATGATGTGGGAGGGCTGCCTCAGGACAGGCACCCCAACCCCAGAATTCTCCCCCTTCCCAAATACAGACAGCGCTGACTCTTAGGAGCACCCAGCACCAATTAAAGACCTACTGATTTAGCCAGGCCTTGGGGTGAGCTATTGGTCTCCGAGTTTGCTATTATGATGATTAATTGTTTCTGTTAGTGTTTCATGGTCTGGCACTTTTATTATCTGATCGCTGTGTTATGTATGTTTATTGCATTTGATTGCAGCCCACTCTGGGATTGTTTTTAGCAGTGAAGTGTGAGCAAGAAATATTTTAAATATATAAATATCGGGGAGATGGCTATATTAAGCACATCACTCACAAATGGTAGTTTACTTACATGCAGGGATTTTTCACAGAGAGGAACGATGAAAAGCATAACCCTCCTCAACTTCAGCCCAGAATTCTACCTCTTCGTACCGTCTACTCACTGTGTCATTCTGTGACGAAGAACCAGTTTCCCCTTCCTAGATTTATTATATTAGAGCTGGTTTGTAGTCACAGTTCCTATCTTCTACTGCTGGCTATATCATATTAGAGCTTGCTTTGGATACCCAGTGATAGAGATTCTGTACATGTTTTGGGGTACTGTCTTCTCCAGAGTGAAAGCAGAGGGAAACATTCCCACCTAATGCATGCCATGGAAGGGCTGGGGCCCGTCCCTTGCTTCTCAACCATCGCAAGTCCAGCTGTAATTAAGCTTCAGAGCTGTTTGGGTTCTTCCAGACTGTCACTATTTGGGGGTGAGATTCAATAACGCACTAGCAAATTCAGGCTGCACAATGCATGTTGATTTCACACTCTTACACATCAAACTCACTTCCCAGGGAAAGGGCAGAATCAAACCAGCCTTTTTTGTCATAAGGGAAAGTGACAGGAAATTGCATTGCAAGATGTATAAGACTGAGTCAGATAAGTGCTGGAGATACAAAGAGGTGAAGGGAACGTTCTTTCATGTGTGGTGGACTTGTAAAAGGGGTAAAAGAGTATTGGGAAATGATCCATAATGAATTGAAAAAAAATGTTTAAACGTACTTTCCCCAAAATAACCAAAGTCCTTTCCATTGGGGATAATTCAGACTGAAATTCTCAGGTGTCAAAAAAGGTTATTTATGTATGCTACTACTGCAGCCCGCATTTTGTTAGCCCAAAAATGGAAAACGAGCGAGGTCCCAACTAAAGAAGAATGACCACTTAAGTTGACAGACTATGAACAACTCGCAGACTTAACATATAGAATAAGAGAACAAGAAGAACATATGTTTAAAGAAGACTGGAAAACATTTATTGAATATATGGGAAATAACTGTGTACAGCTGAAAACACTGGCAACATTAAGATAAATTCAACAGTGTAAACAAGTTTTGGTGTATGCAATAATGGAATACTGAAAGGTATAGTTTTTTGTAAAATATGCAGGGATTTATGGTATGTAAAATGAACCATGGAAAGAGAAGAAGGGAAGTCACTGATTTAAATTGAGTATTTTAAATTGTAAAACAGAAAACTTAATAAAAATTATATACAAAAGAAAGAAAGAAAATGCATTACAACAGTGATTCCCAATTAGCTAATCACTGCAGACCCCTTATGTTTCAAAAGCCATGTCATGGATCCCCTACTATTGAAAATTTTGATATCTCTATTAGTTTTTGTTATGTGAATGGTGCCTTGGACCCCCTGGGTGGGTTGTTTGGACCCCCTGGGGTTTGTGGACCACCAACCATTGCATTCGACAACCATTGCATTCGAAAGTGTGAGATGACCATTTCTTGATGTGGCATTTTCTCACCATTCTGTAAACAAATCAGACTGAGTGCTCAACAGTCACTCAGTAGTGTTTCTAACCTTCCCAAAAAATGTTGTACAAACAAATCATGATGAATAAACTGCTCCCCTGGAAGTGACCCACGATGGAGACCTGGCCAAAAAAGCATTGCTTTTCCAAGGTAAAACAGCTTTGCAAAAATTCTTACTGTAATCTTTACATGACAGCAGCACCAGCAATCAAATCAAACTAGGCCTAACTCAAACTAAACTCTGTGTCTTTTTAAAAGGGTGGGGGGAGCGGAGAACTAAGAAAGTACTTCTACTAGAAGACTTTTAGCTGTGCAATCACACTTTCCCTCCTTCTCCCCCTGTACACCCGACATTTATTCTGGGGAGATGTGCAGGGCTTATGGGAAGAGGAAAAGGTGGAGGAGTGCCATTGCACAAGAGGAAATCCTTGCAACTAGCTGAAGTACTTCATTGGATACCACTCAAAACCTCCTTGCTCCTAATTTATTATCGGGTCTCTGAATGATGAAACACTTCAGTTATGAATTTGAGAAGTTGCTCTCGATTATCTGTGTTGTTTTCAGGTGGATTTCTTCCTCGTCTCTGAAAACGAGAATTTGTGCTGGAACAGAGGCAGCAATGCAGAACTTTCCTCAAAGCTATCAGGCCTAAAATGTCCTCAGCGAAGGATGTCCAGGCAGGCAGGCAGGAGGGGGGAGTAAATGTTACACAAAACTACACTCCAAAATCCAAATGGATGAGTGTGTTTTTGGAGCCATCCTGGGCTCTGCATGTGCCTGATAAAAGAGACGCAGGTGTTCAGGCCGTTTATGGTTGGAAGCATAGATGAGCTGGTCAAAATCTCTTATTTCGAGGGCTGGGGTGGGATGTAATATTTCACCAGCTGCTCCTGCTGGAATCTATTTCTACCTGCATTTACTCTGTCCTTAGCCATGTGTGGAAATGGGCAACACTGTCTCCTCTTTGGCACCTTAGCCAACTGAGCACATCACAGCCACCAAACCAACAGGCTTGGCCCAGGGCTAAAATTGCTCTGAGCAACTTTTGTGGATTCTCGTTCATGCACACCTTATGCTTGCCCCAGAGTCATTGCCATCTGTTCCCATCCTGCAGCACGCAGAGAGGCTGAATTATCTCTAGAAGATTCACATTGGATTATTTCTAATCGCTTCTTAGTGTCAATCAAGACATCGGGTTTAAGGTCTATCAAGTAACTTCCTCGTCTGTTACAGCAAACCCTTCTTTTCTCAGATACCTTAGGAACAGTGTTCCTTATTTGAGGCAGACATCATTACAGTCTTAAACATGCTTACTTCAAAAGAAGCCCCACCACACTGAATGGGGCTTATTCTTACAGAGTTGAGTGGGCTTGGGATAGCAGCCTCCCAGCCTAATCCTCACGAAGCACATTTTCTTGGAAGTCCATTCCACTGATTTAAATCAACTTACTTCTAAGGATGAAAGCTTAGGCTAGGTTAACGTGTCAAGATCCATACCTTTCACATAACCTGAAGTGGGGGTGGGGAGGCTTTCTAGATATCCAACTGATATTAAATGCTTTCAGTCCTGCTCATTGAAGAGTAACAATGCCATCTTATACATGTCTACTCAAATCTAGTTCTCTCAGACCCTCCAAGTATCCCTATTTTCCAGGGACATCCCTGATTTAGAGAAGTCATCCCAGTTTCTGATTTGATTCCAGAATGTCCCACTTTCCCCGGGGATGTCCCTATTTTCATGCGAGAAATGTTGGAGGGTATGGAGTTATCTGACTCCTGTCTGAAGGCAATCCTGTATAGGGAAGGTTTTTTAAAAAGGTTTTATTATGTTATGATATATATATATAGTGGTACTTCAGGTTAAGTACTTAATTCGTTCCGGAGGTCCATACTTAACCTGAAACTGTTCTTAACCTGAAGCACCACTTTAGCTAATGGGGCCTCCTACTGCTGCCGCGCCGCCAGAGATTTCTGTTCTCATCCTGAAGCAAAGTTCTTAAGCCGAGGTACTATTTCTGGGTTAGTGGAGTCTGTAACCTGAAGCGTCTGTAACCTGAAGCGTATGTGACAGAAGCTGTCCTGGTTTCTGATTTGATCCCAGAATGTCCTGCTTTTCCTGAGGACATCCCTATTTTCATTGGAGAAACTTTGGAGGGTATGGAGTTTTCCAACCCTTGAGCCATCTGAAAGCAGTTGGCTTAGGGGCTGGATATATTTCCTGTACGTACAGGGATGTTTTTTAAAAGTTTAATGTTTTGTTATTTTTTATATTTGTTGGAAACCACCCAGAGTGGCTGGGGCAGCCCAGTCCAATAGGTGGGGTATAAAAAGTATTTATTTATTTTATTATTATTATCATCATTATTATTATCATTATTTAAGACTGGAAGGATGTTGGAAGGCATGGGCTTACTCCTAGGTAAGTGGGCTGAGCATTGCTACCTAAAGTACACACCTAGCTTGCTCCCACACTAAACTCAACAGAGCTTACATAAAGTTGCTTAACACTGGCTGGATTGAAGCAAGAAAATAGTTTGCACTGGGGTATTCTGGGCAAGATCTTACAGTGCAAGGCCAGATAGTGGTGCCAAGGGTTATCAGTGTAACTAGATGGGCAATCCTTGGCCAACAACCCTCCCCTCCCCTTCCTGTCCAACTTGGCTGTGTTGATTGTCAGGACAAGGCAATCCCTCAGTTGACTCAAAGGCCAAGTTGTAAATAATGACAACCGAGGCACCAGAGTTCTGCTGTAGACACCCACCAACAGCCAATGTGTTTCTAATTCCAGAAGCCTCCTACTTCTTCAATAACAGCCAAGAGAGAAGCAGGAGTTTTTTGTGCCTCAGAGAGAGAGAGAGAGAGAGTGCCCTTCCTCCACCTCCTTCATCTGCATCTACACAAATAGTTCAAAGACACAACAGTACCTATTCAAGATCGACACAGAATCCTGCCCTGGGTTCCCACCTCTTTCATTTAGCAGGGACTTGAAACAGAGACCATTCTGCATCAACCCATGCTTCTATCAGGAGAGCTATAAAGAGAAACATCTGACTGGCCCAGCTACAAGGGCCTGAGCTTTACACAGAGAGAAATTGCTTTATAAAAAAAAAAAGAAATCCATGCATATCACAATCTTTTCTCTTCAGACTGGTTCCATCTCCGCCACACTTTTCGCCCTCGCCTCTCAGTTCTGCTGACTTTCCACTTTAGCAATAAACTCTTCTCTCCCTCTTTTTTTTTTGCAAGAAGAAGTAGTAAGAAAAGAAAGGAAAATGCGTGCTTCAGACAGACAGCGAACCGAGAGATTTGGAGCTGCTGCTGGCAATCTTCACTTGCACAATGCCTGCCACTAACTATGCCAGGTGCTCCCCGGACTCATTTGAAATGAGGGCCTCAAAGTGAACTGGAAGCTCATCCAGTTTTAGTTCCACAGAAGCAAGGAGCAAGAGGAGGTGAATTAACTCCATGCAGATGGGATGGCAAAGCACACTCCTGGAAAGATCCTTGAATACCAATAGTTCCTACTGCTAGCAATTATTGCCTATTGTGGGGAGTCAGAGGAAGGTGGAACTCTTCCTCCATTGGATCCAGATTTAACTCCCAGTGGGGAGGAAAAAGAGGGATTTTGTGGGTTTCACTGATGCAGTAGCAGTGAATTAGTAGTGGATTTATTCTGGAGAACCCACAAAGCATTCTGTTTGATGAGTTCTTCTGCAGTGCTTCCCGGATGATTATATATTTAGCTATTTGTGTGCTTATTTATTTCATGACGTTTTATACTGCTTGAATGTAAAAAAAGCAAAACAAAAAAGAAAACCCATACAGCATACAGTGGTACCTCGAGTTAAGTACTTAATTCGTTCCAGAGGTCCGTTCTTAACCTGAAACTGTTCTTAACCTGAAGCACCACTTTAGCTAATGGGGCCTGCTGAGCTGCCACTACGCAATTTCTGTTCTCATCCTGAAGCAAAGTTCTTAACCCGAGGTACTATTTCTGGGTTAGCGGAGTCTGTAACCTGAAGCGTCTGTAACCTGAAGTGTCTGTAAACTGAGGTGCCACTGTACCTTAACACAGTTTACGAAAAGAAAGAAGCAATGAAATTATTAGCAAAACAAAAACACTTGAGGACATTCCAAAAATAAATCAATAAGCCAGCCATAAACTAAAAACTTATCAGCATTCTAGATATCTGAGTAGGCCTGCCTAAACACAAATGTTTTTAGCAGGGCAGCCTGCCTGATAGCAACCGGTAGGTAGTTCTGAACTGTACTGTATGTGTCACCACACTAAAAGATTGCTTTCTTATACATGTGGAATGCCCTTCCTACCATATTTATTTATTTAGGGAGGTGAACTTGCCACACCCCTCCTCCCCTGGAAGAAGAGGTATCTCCCTCGGAGGAGGATATTATGGCCTGATGGGTGATTTCACCCAATGGGGAGAGGTGGTGATTTAAGCTTGCTCTGTCCCACATTCTTCTGAAGTGTAGATGCCACCACACTAAAAGACTGTTTTCTTATACATGCAGAATGAATATTATGTGACACCTGTAATGGTGGCAGCTCTGAGTTATTGTCATCTGGAGGGACAACTCTTGCACTAGAGAGCAACTAAGCTGGACAACAAGATACACACCCTGGGGCATTTGTGGTATGAAAAATTGCAGAACCCCAATAGGATTGGATGCAAAGTCCAACCTGTAACTTTTGCAGGCACAAACAGTACTGAAAATGGGGTTTCATATACCAATACCACCATGAGCACAAGCCATTGTGAATGTGAAATTAAAAGGAAGCCCGGGTGAATGGAAAGAAGCCAGACACTTTTCTGTTCAGACTGCGGATTCAACAGGCACAAGTTATTGCTCCACCTACTGCTTCCATTGGCTCATAAGCCAGCAACTCAAAAGCATGTACACCAAGTCAGACAGGTAGCAAAGGGTCACACACAGGGTCCAAAACTAAATTAAGAGTTATCCTTGCCCCTTATGCACTAAAAGCTGGCCCAGCAAGATCAGTGTGTAGAGTATCCCTATCCTTCTCTCTGTGTGTTTGTCTCTTTAGGAATGTTTCCTTAGGGTTCTTTTTTGGATGGGGGCACTTTTGCAAACTTCAGGGCTTCCTCCCAAGCAAGTTGACACATCCCTCTTCTTCATGGGTGGTGCCATTTTGCCTGCATAAACACAGGCACTCCGAGAATGAGTTTGCTATATTGGTATATATGATGGGCGGCTGCCAACAGGGTGTAACTCTATTCCCGAATCTCACTGGCAATTGATCTTCGTGCACGAGCAATTAAAATGCCAGCCAGTTCAGTTTAATAGTGGATGGGTCAATAAAGACTCAGCTGGGATTGTATCCTCTTGCACATATCAAGGCAGATCACAAACCAAGTGGTGCTGCAAATGCTGCCAAATATCAAGCAGACCAGTCAACACAGAAGTTGGGCTTAAAAAAAAAAAAGCCTTAGACAAACCTTTCCAAATCTCCAGCCTCTACAACAGCTGCATAGCAAGGTGCCTCATTTCACACATTTCACATTCAGACGTAATGAATTCTTTGTTAGTGTTACTGATTATAATGCTACACATCTGTCCTGTTTTCTGATGTTCTTTTCATGCTGCAGTACCTGTTGCATTATGGAACCGTGGCTTTTTGACTGATATACCAACACATCACACTAATTTTCATTCCGACCAGTGGACATGGTGTGACACAGCAATAAATGTCACTGCTATCTCCCAACCCTTTCTGCACCTGCCTGCTTCTGTTTCCCCCGCTATTTGAAGATCCCACCCCAAATTTTTACTCCCACGATTTTCAGTATTGATGGGGTTGCAAAGTGATTCTTTCTGGAACCAATCAAAACAGAAATGAACACTTCCACTGGATTTCCAGAAGTGGCTTTTGCATCACATGGAAGCTCAAGTATAATACGGAAATTCACAGTTAGGGAAATGGAATAAATTAAGGTGAGAATGCAGCCTAAGCTACCTTTAGAACTCTCCCTCCACATCACCATTAGTCAGCATTTCCAAGGCTGCCAAATCAAGAGGCTATGACTTTGGGGTCAGGGGAAGAGGTCAATAACCAGCACTCCTAATACATCTCAATGGCAGCATTCTCCAAGGTGACATCCCACATATAACTCCCATCAACATCAGCCTGCTTTGCAATGGGGACATAGAAGAGGTTGGAAGGCAGGATTCCTAGGTTACGATTTAAAGGCCTAATCTTTAATATACTTAAGATTAAGCTTTGAAAGCCCAATACTACTCTGTACTTGTGCAACCAACCAGGCTGTTATGGACACAGAGTCTAATCTGTCCCCCACCCCAGCAAATAAAATTCTGATTGATTGATTGATTGATTGATTGATGGATTGATTGCATTTTTCTCCAATATGCTCAAGGTAGCATACATGGTTTTCCCTCCCTCATTCACCCCTGCATCAACAACCCTGTGAGGTCAATTAAGCTAAGATAATAATGTGCTTCCACTGGCCACAAAGTCCCTGGTTAGACTGCTGTCTAAGGTCTCCATTGATTAGGTGGTCACCAACATGCTGCTAGTTTGCATGATGTTCACTGGGTAGCCTTGGACAATACCCTCATCTCAGCCTAGGCTACCTCCCAGGGTTGCTGAGAAGATGAGGAGGGCAACCTGTATTTATTTAATTATTGCATTTGTATCTCACCTTTCCTGCAAGGAGCTCAAGGTGGCATACATATATCTCTTCCTCTCAATTTTATCCTTACACACACACACACACACACACACACACACACACACACACACTGAAATAGGTTAGGCTGAGAGTGAATGACTCACCCAAGGACACCCAGTGAGCTTCATGGCCAAGTAGGAATTTGAATGCTGGCCTCCAAGGTCCTAGTCCGACACTAACTGCTGCACCATCACTGGTTCTCATAAATAACAATGCCAATTGCCTCCTTGTTTGGCAGGGAGAGAAGATGAGGGGAGTTGCATCCATTCCCTGCTACACCTGCTTCTAAACCTATATTGGTAGTGCACACCAAATAAGGAAGGTTGTAGGAGTTGGGCCTCCGAGGAAGAAGGTAGGCTGGGACTGGGAGAGCTGACGCTTCAGGAATTTGGCTCCCTAACCATGTGGGGCTTTAAAGCACCTTGATCTAGGCTCAGGCACAGACAAGTGTATTTCTCTGAAGACTGAAGCAACCACAAAACATTCTGACAGCTGGGTTTGGCACCAATCGAAACTTCCAAGGCATCTCATGTATAATGTGTAACAGTAATCCAACTGGGATGTTGCCAAGGGCTGCAACCATTTCACTGATAGCCAATCGCTGGGGAGAGGTGAGAAGATTGTCTACGGGGTGACAACCCCTAAGCCACTTCAAGATGTCATAAGACAACCACATGTATGGGCCTAGGATTCAGGCCATGTTTGTACCATCCTTTTAAAGTGTTATGATGCCCCTTGCAACACCCAAAGAACTCTCAGAGCTTGTTAAAGGCACTGAGAGTTGTTAGGAGACCCCTATTCTCCTCACCCGGGACGCGGGTGGCGCTGTGGGTAAAACCTCAGTGCCTAGGACTTGCCGATCGTATGGTTGGCGGTTCGAATCCCCGCGGTGGGGTGAGCTCCCATCTTTCGGTCCCAGCTCCTGCCCACCTAGCAGTTCGAAAGCACCCCTAAGTGCAAGTAGATAAATAGGTACCGCTTTATAGCGGGAAGGTAAATGGCGTTTCCGTGTGCTGCGCTGGTGCTGGCTCGCCAGAGCAGCTTCGTCACACTGGCCACGTGACCTGGAAGTGTCTCCGGACAGCGCTGGCCCCCGGCCTCTTAAGTGAGATGGGCGCACAACCCTAGAGTCGGACACGGCTGGCCCGTACGGGCAGGGGTACCTTTACCTATTCTCCTCACAGAGCTATACTTTCCAGAGTGGTTTAACAGTCCATTCTCCTTCACAAGAACTCTGAGAAGCACAGCTCTGTCAGCGGAAGAGGGGCTCCTCACAGCTATCAGCACCCTTAACAACTCCCAGAGGTCCTTGGGGGAAGCCTAGTGGTATCATAGCTCTTTAAATGTATTGTGTGAACGCAGACTGAGGCACACATTGACTTGGCTCACATCCACACCACCCATTTAAAGCACATGGCTTCCCCCCAAAGAATCCTGGAGACTGTAGTTTGCTAGGAGTTATGGGAATTGTAGCTCTGTTGCAGTGAGCTATAGTTCCCTGGATTCTTTTTTTTTGGGGGGGGGGAGTGGTGGCAAAGTGGTATAAATGTGTTTTAAATGTTGGGTGTGAAGGTGGCCTGTTTGCATTATGCCACAGAGGACAAATTTTGCTTCCAGCGTATTTCCAGTGGCGCACAAGCCCCCTGACTCCTATACATGGTCTTGTGTGCACATGGGCGGTCTCTCATCAGAAAGCAAAGAACTCATCCGCCGCGAGAAATGCCAGGCCTTTTCAAAATGCCGTAATCCCCAGGAAAGTTAAGGAGGGGGGAGAGGAGGAGGAGGGAAGCAGGTCAGAGTGATATTTTTATAGTCCAGAGCTCTGAAATAAATAATTTCAGAGGATGAAAAATATCAGGCACTGAACTTTACGAACATCAAAATGAGATGAATATTTCATAGGAGCCGCGAGCCACGAGCCTGAACCCTGGAAAGGAACATGAATACAGATCCGATAACAAGGATTCCGATGGTTGGACAAGAACACAGGGAATAAGTCAGGGCAGGGAAGGAAATGGGAATGCAGGAGTGAAAGGTAGGAAGAAACTAATCAGGAGATGTCCCCAAAGGGCTGCCTCATATTAGCAAATTATTCTGTGTTCGACCATATCCTATCCAGGCTAACACAGCAGCAGGGCCCCATCTGCACTATGCATTTAAAGCACTGCCGTGCCACTTGGAGCAGGCATGGCTTCCCCCAAGGAATCCTGGGAACTGTAGTTTGTTAAGGGTGCTGTTCTACTGTTGTGTTTTATCACCCTGATCTCTGCACTTCTGGGGGGTGGACATGGATGGGAACGTGCTAGCTGTTATCTTTTTTTGCTGTATTCTTACCTGAAAGAAATAAAAACCATTTTATTATAAAAAGGCATGTTGAGAGTTGTTAGGAGACCTCTAGTCTTCTCAGAGGGCAAGAATTCCCAGAGTGCTTTAACAGTCCATCCCTCCTCCTAGGGAACTCTGGGAACTATAGCTGTGTGAGGGGAATGAGGTCTCCTGACAATTCTCAACACCTGTAACAAAGTAGTTCCCAGGATTCCTTGGGGTAGCCAAGCTACAACTCCTAGGATGCTTCAGGGGTAAGCCATGACTGTTCAAGCATATAGCGCAAATGGGGCCCAAGTCTCCAGTGGACTTCAGGAAACAGCCTTACACTGAGGCAGATGTAACTCTTGAACACAAAGAATTTTTGAACTTCCAGAATTTCTGGAGGTCAACTTTCCAAGATCCATCTCCGAAACATAGGAAGCTCAGAGCTGCCTCATGTTGCCTCAGACCATTGGTCCACCTACCTAAGTGTTGTCTACAGACTGATGGCTCTCTGATGTCTCAGAAAAGATTCCTGACTTCCCCAGCTGTGCTTGGAGATGCCAGGGACTGGACCTGCAACCCTTTATATGCAAAGGAGGTGTTCTGCCCTGAATGACAGCCTTTCTCAGAAGGCAAAGGGATGGCTCCCAGTTTATAGAACTATGACCACCATTACTACACAAGGATGTATGGCATGTTAGGGGAAGAGGAGTACTTCTGGTGTGCCACACGTCCTTCTGGGGTAGTTTGTCCACCTTTGGCACCCATCCTGCACTCTGCTCTCACCTGTGTCTCCTAGAAGCTGTCAGCCTGCAGGAGCAGCCACACCCTGGGAGTGGCTCGCTGATGCAGCCCTCCTAGCTGCTTCCTTGATAAAGTGGTGGAGCTATGTGTGACAGCAGAATGCATATCTGCTTCTGTGCACAGTGCATTGTGCATTCTGTGCTATGAATGCAGTAAAACCATGCACGCATATGATATTTTGGTGCACAGGCATGAATAACATGCATTATGACATTGCATGTCTGTGCACCAACCACAAAAAATGGCTCAGTTAAATTCTTCCCCCTATCCCTGCCTGGCTTTTCATTCTCCAATTCTGGCAACAGGTGAGATATACAGAATTTCAGCCAGACAATATTACAACAGACTGGAACTATTCCTGGGACCTCAAAAGTAATGCACACTCCTGTGTGATATCTTTGTTCTTAAGGGAAACTGGCTGGTATAATAGAACTGCAGGGTTGGGAGAGATGTCAAGACTCTTGATCGTCTCGGGCGCCCTCCTCTGCACACATTCCAGCTTGTCGATATCTTTCTTAAGCTATGGTGCCCAGAAATGGACAGAAGACTCCAGGTGGGGTCAGACCAAGGCCAAATGGAGACTTGTGGTCCTGCTAGGTACTAGGCAAACTTTGGAGGATTAAAACACAACTTGGTTATTCTGTGTGCACAGTAACCACAGTAAATCCAAGGTAGATGAAATGTCTTAAAGAGTCTTTTAAATAAAAAAAAAAGCTATTGACAATCAGTTTTGAATCAGAAGTGAGTTTTGCCATTCATACTCAACTGCATAATTAAATGATTTGGGGGAGGGGCAAGACATAAAATACTCCCTGATTGAAGAATTTATATAATTAATAAATAATAATAATAATAATAATAATAATAATAATAATAATAATAATAATATTGCTCTGTGCCAGGTACCCTTAAACTTATCCCTCCAGATGTTTTGGGACCAGTGGTCAGGGATGATGGGAGTTGTAGTCCCAAAACAACTGGTGGGCCAAGTTTGGGGGTGCCTGCTCTATGCCTCCTAAGAGGTCTCCTGGTGAGGCTGTTTTGAATGTTTGTTCATTCTACCCTGTCATTTCCACAAAGAAATTTGTTCCAGAGAAAGAAACTTACAGTAAAAGGAAATTTGAGAAATACACCCATGAGAACACAGCAGGTATGGCTGTGCTCTAGTTCAGTGTTTCCCAACCACTGTTCCGCGGCACACTAGTGTGCCGCGAGATGTTGCCTGGTGTGCCGCGAGATGTTGCCTGGAGGGAGGCGGGCGAGTCGGGCGGCGAGAGGCGGGGCAGCGGCGGCGAGGAGAGGCCGCCCAGCGCGGGGCTCTCGCCGTCTGCCTGCCTGGCTGCCTGCGAGCTCGGCGGGCAGCGCCTCCGTCCGCAGCGCCCGCCTCGCGGCTGTCATTCCCTGCCCCTGCCAAAGCTCACCCAGCCAAGCCGCGCTCTCCTTCCTGCCTTGCTTTGCTGCCTCCTCTCCCCCCCACCCCCAAAGCTTGGAGGTTCCCTGGCAAGGGGGAGGGAAAAAAATTGAAACTTACACTTTCGTGCGTCCCTCCCGGCATGACGCTGCGCGCCGACGTCACGGGGCTGTAATGGTGGTGTGCCTCGAGATTTTTTTCATCAAACAAGTGTGCCTTTGCCCAAAAAAGGTTGGGAAACACTGCTCTAGTTGTCCCTATTTACCAGGGACAGGTCCTGAGATGAGTCTATAGGGTACTCCCTCACCCATCAAAAAGAAAGAGAGCAGAATCATAGAATTGTAGAGCTGGAAGGTTCCCTGAGGGCCATCTAGTCCAACCCCCTGAAATACAGGAATCTCAGCTAAAGCATCCATGACATATAGTCATCCAACCTCTACTCAAAAACTTCCAATGAAGGAGAGCCCATCACCTTCTGAGGTAGCCTTACTGAAATCAAGATACACTATGTCCACAGCATTCCCCTGATCCACCAACTGTTAATCCTATCAAAAAAAGAAATGAGATTCGTCTGGCTTGACTTGTTTTTGAGCACAGCTTTCAGCAGTGGATAAAGGAGACCAGGCAATGGTGTGGAAAAACAGAGATGTCTTTCAGCAGGGAAACATTTACTTACTCATAGAAAATCAGGAAAGGCTGCAACATTTGAGACTTTCTTTTTTCTTTTTTTTAGTTTGGAGAAAAGGCAAGTAACAGGAGAGATGGTGAAAGGGTGTACAATTATGAATGGTATGGAAAAAGTGGATTGAAACGAGCTTTGCCCCCTGAATGATAATATTAGAATTCTTGGGCATCCAAAAAAGCTGAATGTTGGAAGATTCAGGGGGGATAAAAAAAGCACTTCTTCACACAGCACATGGTTAAGCAATAGCTCCCACAAGAGGCAGTGGGGCCTACTAACTTGGATCACTTGAAAAGAGGATTGATCAAACTCGTGGAGCTCTGATTTGGAATATATTCTTCTAAGAGTATTACACAAATTCATGGAGTATTAAGTCTAGTAAAGGCTACTTGCCATCATGGCTATACTCTGCCTCCACTGTTGGAGTGGAGGGTATGGTGGGTTGCAGTAGATGGTATTAGAGGGTATTCTTTATTGGAGAGTATTCCATACCAGTTGCTGGGAGTCACAAGTGGGGAGAGCACTGTTGCTTGCAGGTTTAATTATTTACTCATTTTTATATCCCACCTTCACCCCAGTGTGCAACCCAAGGAAGCTCAAAACAGATACAACTATAAAAGCACACAATAAATGTAAATATTTTTCAAAGCAAGTAACCCAATAAAAAATAGCACTGAAAACACTAAAGACCATTTAAAAGGGCACAAACAAACGCAAAGTATAACATCCACCCACAAAATACCCTGCCGCAACAGCCAGTTAGTGGCCAATGTCTATTGGAACAAAAAAGTCTTTACCTGCTGGAGAAAGGAAAGCAGAGAGGGGTCCAGGCTGACTTCCTGTGGAAGGGAGGTCCACAATCTGAGAGCAGTCACTGAGAATGCCCTGCCCTCTCTTGTGTCCCCACCAAATGTGCCTGTGAAGGTGGTAGGACCCAAAGAAAGGCCTCTCCAGATGACCTGAAAACCCAAGCAGGCTCATATGTGGAGAAAATTGTGCTTCAGATAGCTTGGACACAAGCTATGTTTGGATATGCAGGCCATAACTTTACACTTTGAATTGTGCCCAGAAACAGACCAGTAGCCAGAGGGGCTGTAGTCACAAGAAGTTCTCCCCGTAACTGGCTCCAGTAAGCAATCTGGCTGCAGCAACTTGGACCTGCTGAAGTTTCCAAACACTTTCCAATGACAGTCCCACATAGAGCATGTTACAGTAATCCAAACAGGGTGTACAACCAAGGCATGTCGCTCCATGGCTGGATCAGACACCTCCAAGAATTTGCACAGCTAGTGCCCTTGCTTCAAATGTGCAAGCACACTCGTGGTCACTGCCAAAACCTGGGCATCTAGACTCAAGACTGAACCCAGGAGTATGTCCAACTTGCAAACGTGAGTTTTCAGTGGAGTGCAACTCTATTCAGCACAGGATGAATCCCTGCTTCTTTTATCTGCCTTTCAACCGACCATACTGGTGACACTGAACTCCAAAACTCTTGACAACATCTCCTAGCTGTTTCAGGTAAATGCTAAATAGAATTGGGGGATATGACAGAAACCCAAGTGACACCACAGGCCAGTGGGGTGAGGTGGAAAGGAGCACAGGGGCAGTTGCCCCAGGTGCAAAATTGTTAGGGGGTGCAAAATTTCAACATCCGGCGCTGTCTCAATGTAGCTGTGCACTTCCATCACTCCATTGAAAACGGCTTCTCCATGAGAACCAGGAAGTGATCTATCCAGACAATGGAATAACTATTCTTTTCTTATCTCCGACTGTGATCTCCTGCGTAACATGGACACTGTTAGGCAGTTGGATGCACATGCATATTCCGTCTAAGTCCTTCTCACTTATCCACCTGCCTCCGCATGGCCCCGGGCACTGGCAACTCACGCTACATCACTGCCATAGGCCAATAGCATCAGTTCAGCTACGGTGAGAACAAGATGCTAGACTAGATGGGTCTTTGGTCTGGTCCGGCAGAACTGTTCCTATGTTCTTAAAGGCTTCTAACCCATCTTTCAAGGCACATCGCCTTCTCGGGGCAACTTACATAAAGTTTTAGAACAACAAAAACAGTTATAATTTAACCATTAATTGGAAAAAAATTTAAAATCAGCGGCAGCTAAAATTCTTCAAGCGTAGCAAAATAATTAATCATAGCAGGCTGGAATAAAAATGTCTCCAGAGTTTTCTTAAAAACCACCAGCCATATAGACATAGTTAATTTATGTATATATCACATTTAACAGAAATGCCTCCGTGCTCAACAGCGGTTCACATACAAAACAGCTCCAATTCAGTAGTACATGAAATAACAATAGATTCAGGTAGGTAGCTGTGTTGGTCTGACCCAGTTGAAATAAAAATAAAAATAAATAACAAATTGTCCAGTAGCACCTTATAGACCAACTAAGTTTGTTCTGGTATAAGTTTTCGTGTGCATACACACTTCTTCAGATACACTGAAGCAGAAGTCACCAGACCCTTATATATAGTGGGAGGGTGGGGTGGGGTATTTCTCAGAAGGGTGGTAGGAGATGGGTGATTGGCTCAATGGGTATGGCAAACCTGTTGACGACTGTTAACGATTGTTAACGACTGCAATTAGTCCTGCAGGAAAAAGCAAGGGATAGTGTGCACATGACCAAAAATAGCTTTAGCATGTGTAATGAGACAAGAAATAAAAATGTAGAACAAAAAATAACAATGCAGATCAAAAAGAGGAACAACACTGCAACATACTACTAAAAATAATAAACTGTAATTATCATTATATTTAACAGGCATCACAATTTAAGTGGGAACAAAGTTGACCAATAGGTGCAACGATACCCAATAAGCCTGAAAGCTGATGATATTCATACTTAGCAAAAACAAGCACATATCTTTTATGCCTCAACCCAAAAGTGCTCTTAAGATTCTTCTGGAAGCAGATTCCTTATGAAAAGCTTGAGGGTGGAACAAGGGAGATGGAAATAAACACAAACTGGGTGACAAGCAGAAGTCACACCCACACCATATTTTTAAAGCACATTTAAAGCATGTGGCTTCCCCTAGTGAATTCTGGGAACTTTACGCCTCACAGAGGTACCATTCTCAGCAAACGTAATATACTAGAGTTCCCAGGATTCTTTGGGGCAAAGCCCTGTGATTTAAATGTATGGTGCAGATGTGACCAGAGTTTCTCTCCCCTGGGGATGCATTTGGTGGGGGATGGAGTTCCAAAAGGGCAGGGCCACCACTGAAAAGGCCCTGTCCTTGTTACATGCCATCTAACCCCTATCCAGATGCTGATCTCAAAGCACAGAAAGGGCCATCTGGATGCCAGTGGTCTTTCAGCTAACCCAGTCCCAAGCTCCTTAGGGCATTAAAAGCTAAAACAAGCATCTTGAATTGGACATGGAGACAACAGGCAGCCACTGTTACCGGTACAGTGATATGTGTAATGGAATATGGAGGTACAATATCTCCAAGAGTTTTAGTAACCACATTCTGTATCAGCTGCAGTTTCCAAATAATCTTCAAGAATCACCACCTGTTGAACACACTGCAGCCATCTAACCAGGACTTAACCAAAGAACATGTCACTGACGTTTCCTTATTTATTACATATTTATCCCACCCTTCCTCTAGGGAAATGTGTCCTCTCCTCTCCACATTCTTCTGCACAACAACCCTGCAAAGTAGATGAGTTTTGAGACTCAGCAGGGATTTGAACACAGGTTTTCCCAATACTAGTCAATATATCACACTAGCTTTCGCTCTCTCTCTGTGTGTGTGTTTTTTTTGACTCTTTAACATTGACTTCTGCAGCCCATTTGCTTGATTCAAAGTTGAGAGAACTACAAATGTGAACCTAACCAGGGTCTGGTTTTCCCCTCAGAGCTCTGATTTGCCATTGGTTGACTGGGACCCACCAGCAGGACACCACAGCCTTGTGATCTCACCTTCATAAGGCTGATTTCTTTGCTACATCTCTCCATGATAGCCACATTCTGACCTCTGGTGCTTCCCAGCATATGTCTTCTTGCATAAATTCCACCTGGGATCATATGCCTGGGATAAGTCAATGAGCCATCACACTCAACCACCAGACCAAAATAAGGAGAGGATAGTGAGCTTGCAACCAAGGAAAGGAAAAGGGGAATATATATATATATATAAACACTGACGACGCAGTTAGATAGAGTGCAACTGCTGTGCCTCTTCTCACCCACCCCAGTCCTGCTGCAAGCAATATTTTAATATTGCCCCACAGTTGATGTGGGGGGAGCCCAAGAAGCTGCAGTCCATTGTTCCATCTATTTCAGTATCTTTCCAGCATTGCAATGAAGTTGTGATTCTTTGTAAGAAACCGACAGAGTTTTCAACACCCTCATTACCCTAACAACCCCCCCTCCCCCCTCCCCCCCCCACACACACTGAGAAAGCTGTGAGAGTTGAAGTAGCATGATGTGGGTTTGGTAGTGTGGGAATAGAGTTCCTTCCATATGTGCTATTGTGGAGCAATATTCTCAATTCGTGCATCAAGCTCCTCCACCTTCCGCTGTATAAGCACATCACACTGTCGACTCCACTCGATTCACGAGAAGGTAAATGACACCAGATCTCAAAAGGGTTCAAAGCTGCAACATGGCTGTTCTTTCCTAACCTCTCTCCAAAGTGTTATTCCTCTCCATTATTGGAATATATCACCCCTCCCATCTCCCCATCCCACCCCATTTCATCACAAGAGTATTGTGGCATCACCACCAAGGGCTAAGCAGAGACCAGTAAGCTGCATAAGCAATAACTTTTTTATTTTGGTTTTCAAAAAGCATTGTTCTGAGACAGGCACAAACTCTTGCAAAACTAGATTAGGTTTTGGTGCACTGATCAGACTAAGCTGCCCCACTAACACACATGCGACCCACCATCATTCACCCCCCAACCCCCTCAAATAACAGCAGGGGGAGACCAAGCATAGCTGTGTGTCCCAACAGCCTTTAAAACATCACCACCTTTAAAGAAATTTCTTCGAGGCAAGGAGGGGCGACACACACAAACTGGAAAGCTAGCCTGCCAGAGTGGCAAAGAGGCAAAAAACACAGAAACAGGGGGCATATTTCCTTACAGCCATGAAACAGACTATCCATCCTATTTCTCCTAGAAAGAGCTTCTCCCTGCCAGCCACACCTCCTTCCTTCTATAGTGTAACCCTCTCAATGTGCAGCGTGCCAGACATTTCTCCAGCCTCATCCACACCCACAGCTGCACACCAGTTCTCTTGATGCACAGAGCTGTCAGAGCCAGGGGCTGAAACCAAAGTGCACCCCAAAATCCCATGCATCCTGGTGCGTCCACCAAGCCTCCTAGAATCTCAGCCAACACCCGAGCGTAAAACCTATAGCAAATAAGCCGCTGACCACCTATTATCATCAGCTCTGTCCCGGAGTAAAAAAAAGAAGAGAAAAAAGAGTCTCTGCTCCTACCTGAGGGTGGCGCTCTCCCCTTGCCGGACGGTCACGTTGTCCATCGCCTTGGGGAAGGTGGTATCTCCGCTGCGCACTGGCACTCCTGCGGGCACAAGGAAGAGGAGCCTGAGAGACAGGACGACCAGGCACCGCCAGGGCAGGACTAAGCACCCACCGACCCCCATCCTGGGCTTTCCTCAAGGCAAAGATATATATATATATTTATTAAAACAACCAGAGAGATGGATGGAGATTGGTTTGACAGGGACACCTCGCGGTGCCAAGTGTGGGCACAGAAGGGGAGGAGAGAAAGTGACGATGAGGAGGGAGAGGGCGGCGGAGCCTTCAGAAATCCAGTTTTTGGGTTTGTAGCTTTAGAGATCCGAGCCTCCCGAAAGGCATCCAGCGGAGTCCCAGGGAGGAAGAAGAAGCGGCCCCCCCAAGGTGGCCAAGTTGCTGCGCGCCTCACAAACCAGAGCTTCCGATCAAGAGTTCGTGCATCTCACTTTGCTGGAGGAGGTGCGCTGCGCTCCGGCGCGGTAGGGCACAGCCGGCACTCCGCAGCCGCGCAAGGCGACGCGCTCCAGAGCGGCCCCTCCGGCCGGAGTTCCAAAAAATAAAACTCCCCGCAGAAGAACTCGGGGAATGGGTGGGGCGAAGAGGGGGGGAAGCACCCCCGGAGTAATCTCAGAGGGAGAAGCGACAGGCCTCCTGCTCCAAAAGCTCCGACGGTGCCACAAGGCAGGATGGAAGGGAAGGTCCGGCCGGCTGCCGCTGCTGCCCGGCGCTGCGGCTCGTGGTCGGGAGCGGATAGGAGCCTCTTCCCGGCTCAGCTGTGCTCCTCGCCGCCGCTCAGCGAAAGGAGGCTGCGAGGAAAGGCATGGCAAAGCTGGCGGTGCCGGCTGTTGCTGCTGCTGCTGTTGCTGCCTGGACCAGGGCTAGGTTCAGCATCCCGGATGCGCTCTGCCTCCTGGCTGGGCGCATCTCCTCCTCTGCCGAATCGCAGCCTCTCGCGCCGGCTCTCCGGAGCACACACACGCATCGGCTTGCAGGGGTTGTCATGGCAGCAACTCCATCATCGCTGACCAGCACTTGGGCTCCGCGGCACAGGCAGCGCCGCTCAGGAGCGCAGACTTAGCACATTAATCTCAGCCAAGGACACCGGGGATGGGGGGGACTCTCCTTGCTTTTAACCCTCGCGGCGCCGGCGAGTGCACCTTGGGACGCAGGAGAAGGGGGGGCTTCTTAACCCTTGCGGGCCCGCTCCCAAACAACTACCTCGCCGTGTGTGTGTGGGGGGGGGGGTATTCGAGTCCTGCATTTCTCTTTATAAGCGACCGCGGAGCTGTTGGCACTGCGTCCTACTATCCTGAAGTCTGACGGGGGTGAGGGTGGAGGGTGAGTGAGTCCAGAGCGTGGCATCCAGCCAACTTGATGGATTTTTATTTGAACCCTGGGCTTTCCTCCCTGTCCGCCTCCATCCGCTCTGGAAGTGGATAATGCAGGGTGAGGATGGAGTGGCGCAGAGACTAAAGTGCAGGAAGAGTGAGGTAGGAATCTCATTTGGATGATAAACCTGCTGGAGGCAAGCCACTCTTTTTCTCAGGCCTCAGTTTGCCCAGCCTGAAGTATGGGAATAATGATGGCTAGTTATTCTAATAGTTGTTTTGCATATGATGATGTTTTATATCACACCCTGTGTTTCTCTACTGAAGAATAGCTGTCTAAAAGCCTTGAATAATAATAGTAATAGTAATAATAATTCTACCTTACAGGGCTACCCTATTCCTGTAACTTTTTAAAAACCCCTTTAATGTTTAAGTTTTCATTGTTGCATCCTGAAATGGGACCTGATGGTGAAGGATGGGTAATAAAGCAAATAAATATGTAAATTAATAATATGAAGATTACTGTTAATAGGAAAATGCCCAGATCACTCAAAGAATCACAAGATACATTATGAGCATGATGGAAAGAAACATGGAATTAGCAGAAATGACTGGCAGAATCCAAGACCAGGGAGAAGAGTTGGTGAAAGAAGATTGGAAGAAATTTAAAGACCATTTACAGAAATATTGTAAAATTAATGAATGCTAGAAGGATGTTGGATAGAAACTAAGGGGTTTCCAGCTGTAATGCTTTAGGAGATACAAAAAAAGGTTTACAAATGGGTAAAAGCTTAATGGTAAGGATTTGCTGAACTAACAAATTGAAGTGGAATACAAAGAAGGGAGGTATGAGGAGGTCTGGGGAAATAAGCGTAAGGAAGATATGTTATGGAAAATTATTGGTTTTTTAACTGTTTTTATGTTGTATTTTGTATTTTGTATTTTTCATTTTCATTGTTATATTTTAAAAACTTTAATAAATATCTTTTGGGGGGAAACAACAACAAAAGGGTTAGGACATGTTCATCTAGTGCAAAAAGATTATATGGATTGTGTCTCCTAGGCTGCTTTGAGGAGGCTGTTCCATGACATAGATGCCACCACTGGGGTACCCCACCTACAAATATGGTGGTTTTTTTTTTAACAGAGGTAGGACAACCATCTTGCCAGGAATTCCTTTGGTGTGACTCCTATATAGCTTGATGACCCTCCCCGTCCCTCGCAGCTCTACATGGTCTCTTCCAATTCTAACTATTCAATAATTCTATATTGCAGCTAGTTCACAGTTAGCAACATGTATGGGCAAACGTAGCCCACATAGTTTAATCCACCTTGCCAGCAGATGATGATAGGCATCCCCTCCTCCCGCATTGCTATTCTGCCCACTTTACAGAGTGAGAAACTGAGGCATGATTCACAGCTAAGAAAGTCACTGGCTGCTGGAAGTCAACTCTTCTACAACAAGACCTGGGTGCGATCATTTCCAGCACTGAGTGCTTCCAGATGACCTGTTTACTGATATGTTTGCAGGAAGTTAGACAGAGTCAGCTGAGCATTCACTCTTATTTGTGCAGAGGTTAGACAATGTTGCATGGATCAAGTATGATCTTTCCAGTGCATTTTCCCACCTCTTTCCTCATCACAAAAAGTCTGATTTGGGGGATTGGAGTGGAATCGGTGTCATTGTACAAGAGCCCTGAATCAACCTTAATTGTTCAACCCAAAATTTCCACTTTGTGATTGAATCTCACCTGAAAATAGCAACAGCCAATGAGTGTTTCGTTTCCCTCTTCCTAGTCAGCCTGCCGCCAAAGGCAGCCAGCTCAGTTAGAAGCTTTCCTATCTTACAACTCAACAGCATCCCATTTGTCTATAAGTAGCACACTCTTACACTCTCTGCTTCTTTGCTAACTGAATTATTATTTCTATATATAATCGCCTGCTGGTAGGAAGTGCAAGACATAAACAGTCCCAGGGGATTTGAGTCCTTTATCTCGAGGAGAGAGCGGCAAAGGCAAGCTTCAGGAGTCAGCAGCCCCCTTTACTTACCCTTCCCTTGGCCCGGCCGCCAGAGCCATATATTTCACTCGTCTTTGGCAGCCTTTCCAGGTGCCACAAAATCAATCTAAGATGCTTTTCTCTCTCATACTAAATGCTCAGTCATTTGGCTCAGATCAGGATCAGCTCCCCCATGAGTTCATCTAGGCTTCAGGCCACAAGCACACCACACATTTAAATCACTGTGATGGTTACAATTCCTGAGGACTGTAGTTTGTTAAAGGGGCTGAGAGCTGTTAGGAGACCTCCTGTTCCCTTCCCAGAGCTACAAATCCTAGGGTTGTTTAACAATCCACCCCCCCTTCTCATGAAACTCTGGGAATTGTAATTCTGGGATAGATTCCAATCTCCACTCAGCCCTGAAGCTGGCTGGGTGACTGGCTTGGGCTAGTGGCACTCTCTCATCCTTACCTATCTCACAGGGTTGTTGTGAAGATAAAACAGGGGAGGGGAGAACCATGCATAACCACTTAGAGCTCCTTGCATGAAAAGGTGTTATAATAAATAAAATTAAAGAAGAGGAAATGCACCAGCAACCCAACATAAATTTTCATAAAATTTGCATATGTCGATGTATATATATACTGTAAATGCATTTTAAAAAATATAAATATAAATGCAATACGTGTCACCAAAGTTGGGATCACTGTGACCAGGTGAGCTCTGTGCTTGCATAATCTACTCTGGAGGTGCCACTCATGGGAAGCTTCAAGGGCCCTGTTCCCTCCCTACTTAGGGTTCTTTGGGTGGTATCCAACTAATGTGTTTCAGTACAAGGATTTCCACTGTTGCAATTAGGCTCCAGCCCTTTCCCTCCTCCTATGCACTCCCCATGCCCTCCTCAAATCTGCTCTGGAAGGTTGGGGGGGGGGACTCCAAAACAGATGTGGGGTTGGGGCAGAGGCAGAAAGACTTGCACTGATGGGAAGCTTGCTTAGCACTACCGTGGATGCAACCTATTATCTTTAACCTGAGCATACAGTCAATCTAGGCTGCGGAGAACGGCAAAGTTTACAGAATACTAAAAAAGGAAACTTCATGTGTGTGTGTGTGTGTGTGTGTGTGTGTGTGTGTGTGTGTGTGTAGAAATCATTAAGGAAGCAATTCCCTTGATGAAAAAACACACAGAGAAGATAGACCAATGAGGAATGACCACAGAATGCAATGGAGTATCCTGGGGAGAGGATCCAGGTGCAGCTTGTCTAAAGTGGCATGATGTTCCCAACACTGGCCATCCATAAGAACAGCCTGCTGGCTCAGGCCAATGGCCCATCTACTCACAGAATCACAGAATTGTAGAGTTGGAAGGGACCACAATGCAGGAATCTTTCGCCCAACATGGGGCTCAACCCACAACCCCGAGATTGAGAGTCTCATGCTCTCCCAGCTGAGCTACCCAGCATCCTGTTCTCACAGTAGCCAACCAGATGCCCAGGGACGCGGACTTAGAAAAAATATTGGGGGGGGGGGCCCGGGAAAGCTCATGAATAATAAATAAGCTCATGAATATGCAAATAAAGTGGCTCCGGCCCTAAATAGGGCAAGCCACGCCCCCCAGCCAGCCGATTGGCTGGCTGGGAGGTGTGGCCAGTCGGGATTCCCCTGTTCTCGCGGGATTTCCGGCCGGGGCTCTCCGATTAGGGCGCGCGGCTGGCTGGCTGGCGAAGGAGCAGGTGGGGAGGAGGCGGGGGACGGTGGCGGCGCTCTGCTGGAAGGGCGCCCGCCCGAGATTATTGGGGGGGCTGAGCCCCCCCTAAATTTTTTTTGAGGGGGCTCGAGCCCCCTCAAGCCCCATGGAGTCGGCGCCTATGCAGATGCCCACAGGAAATCTGCAAGTCGAACCTGAGCACAAGAGCAACTGGTATTCACTGTCCCCAACCAAAGAGATAGAACATAGCTATCCAGGTGAGATTCTCCTCAGAAGCTTACAGGCAGGGCATGAAGGCAAGGTTCCTTGACATCTTGTATGCACAGCGACACTGCCCCTGAACATGGAGGTTCCATTTAGCTGATAGCCACTGAAAAGTATTCCTCAATTCTCTCAGCGTGTGGAAGGATGGAGGTAGGAATGATCGCTGTTCACATTGTTGACAGCAGGCAAGGGGTACCTTTCTCAGCCTGAGGGCCACATTCTCTTGTAGGCCACATTCTGAGGGCCAAAGGAAAATGGTGGGCAGGACCAGACACGAAAGTGGGTGGGGCGCTGAATGCATGTTTTACAGTCTACACATACTCACACACAGAACCGTAGGTAGGTGATCTTGTGCCCCTGGCAGAACCTTCCAGATTGCGCCCCTAGCCATGGACTTATTCTTTCCGCCTCTCCTCCAAACCCCACCCCCTCCACCCATTCAATTCACCCTCTATTTTCTTAAGAGGCAATAATTGATATTTTTATTTATAGACATATTTATGACATATTTTTAGTTAATTTTGTGTCCCCTCCTCACTTGCACCACTGGCGGGGACTCACCTTGCCACCCCCTAGCTATGGCCCTGCCCACACACCCCTCTCCATCTTCTGTCCAGGCCAGCAAGACAAAGGATCAGAGTTCAAGGACACATTCCAGCCAGACTAAAACCCTTGAGGTGCAAAGCAGGGCCAGGGATGGCTGTGGCCCAGGAAGAATTCTGAGGGCCAGTTAGAGAGGTCCAGAGGGCAGCATTTGCCTGAGGTTCCCACCCTAGGTTTACAGCAAATAAAGGAACCCTACAGGGGGAAACAATAACAACAACAACAACAACCAAGGTCTTCTTTTGTTTCCTTTGCAGGTTAGTCTCTAACTCCCAGCCATTTCCATAGCTAAAAGGGAGGCTTTGGAAAATGCACCCACTCCTTTGCACCCGGGAGTCCGCAATTCCACACACGTCAGGCACCTGCTGGCTATCAGCCATCTCCCACCTTATTAAAAATTGCAACCAACACGAGTTGGATTCCAAACTGGTGACCTAGATGTGAAAGGCTCCATAGCCCCATTACTAATCCCCTGAGTCATCCAATACTCGGCAAACTATTATTTAATTCGCTAACTGTGCTATTTAATCTCAAGCATTCTGAGATACGCCAGGCAGAGAAGACACTCTATAAAATAATAAAGCTTTATTATTATTGCTTGTGCTGATGGGTCACAAGAGGAGGGGATTTCTTTCCAAGCCTGTTTATTTCCTCACTTTCCAATCTCTTTTTAAGATTACTGAGTGCGTGGCTTTAGCACTTGTGAAAGAATGTGGATTAAGAGCCTGGGAGAATAAAGCATGGAGAGGTTTTGTTTTGTCTTCTCATGGTCTAGTGGGCGAGGGGGGGGGGGAGAGAGAAGGGGGTTGGGAATCAACGTTGCACAGTCCAGTAGTTCTAAGCAGAGTTGTAAAGCAATCATTCCCATCTGGAAGCAAATATTTCATTCTAACAGGGGTGCAGAACATTTTGCAGCCTGAAGGGGCTGCAATCCTTCTGTGCAGGCTTGCCAGAAGAGGGCAGGGCCAGAGGCTAAAGGGGATGGTGCAATTAATGCAATCTTCTACCTCTGTGCAACAGGCAAGCAAGAAGCATTGCCAGACACATTCCAGCCAGGCAAAAACACCAGCGGCGTAGCATGGGTTGTCAGCACCCGGGGCAAGGCAAGTAATTTGCGCCCCCTAGCCCGGGGCAAGGCAAGTAATTTGCGCCCCCTAACCCGGGGCAAGGCAAGTAATTTGCGCCCCCTAACCCCTAACCTGCCGCCGCTGCCAGCTTCTTCTTGCTGCTGCCTGGTCTGGTCTGGTGTGGTTCTCTCCCACGCTCAGCACTGCGCTGGGCGGCCGCTGCACTGTCCCTCCCCCAGATAGTCCCTCACTCTATCTCTGCACCGCATGCCTGGCACCCACCCCCTCCACAGTGGGCGGCGACCCAGCGGCTTGGATCGGATTCGCACAGCGAGCACTGCAGTGAGAGAGAGTGAGTGAGCCAGGTAGGGGCAGAGAGCTGTGAGTGCGAGTGCGCCCCCCCAGATGTTGCGCCCAGTGCGGCCGGCCCCCCCTGCACCCTCACGCTACGCCACTGAAAAACACTCAGGGAGGAAGTGCAACAAGAGCAAGGGGGGGTGGCTGGGGAGGGAGGTGGTCTGGGCAGAGTCCCAAGGATCAAGTGGAAAGATGATTGTTCTTGTTACTATTATTTTATTTATACACCACCCATCTGACCGGGTTGCCCTAGCCACTCTGGGTAGCTTCCAATATTTATAAAAACATAATAAAACATTAAACTTCAAAAACCTTCCCTATGCAGGACTGCCTTCAGGTATCTTCTGAAGGCTTATAGTTACAGTGGTACCTCGGGTAAGAACTTAATTCATTCTGGAGGTCCGTTCTTAACCTGAAACTGTTCTTAACCTAAGGTACCACTTTAGCTAAAGGGGCCTCCCACTGCTGCTGCGCCACCAGAGCACGATTTCTGTTCTCATCCTGAAGCAAAGTTCTTAACCCGAAGTACTATTTCTGGGTTAGCGGAGTCTATATCCTGAAGCGTCTATAACCCGAAGTGTCTGTAACCCGAGGTACCACTGTACTTATTTCCTTGGCTCAAGAGTCGCATAATTCCGTACCCTCCAACACTTTTCTGATGAAAATAGAGATGTCCTACAGAAAAGCAGTACATTATGGGATCAAATCAGAAACTCGGGCAGCTTCTGTAAATCCAAGACTGTCCCTGCAAAACAGGGACACTTGGAGGGCCTGCGACAGGATGCAGGACTTTGGAGCAAATGTCAATTTGAAGAATGGGCAAGAAGTCAGAAGCACTAGCTTACTTTATTTTTTAAGTGAATAAATATCCATTATAACTCTAAAAATGACCTCCCACCTTGTCAGGCCATTAAATTCACTGTCTAGGCTGCATATGAGCTATAGATTTAAAGCGCATGCATTCCCACAAACAATGCAGGGAACGGTAGTTATTAAGGGTGCCAATAATTGTTAGTTGACTCTCTCGTAATCCATGGCATGCCCTGCACCTTTGTCAACATCTGATCCATACATTCAAAGAACATGGCTTCCCCCAAATAATCCTGCAAACTCTATTTTGTTAAGGGTGCTGGGATCATAGTCCTGCAAGGGATAAACTACAGTTCCCATGATTCTTTGAGGGAAAGGCATATATGCTTTAAATGTATGGTGTGCATGCAGCCTTAAATGACTTAAGTGCATTACTGCAGAGAGGAAAATGTGTGGTCGGAATGCCCCTGTGCTCACAGCAAGGATCACTATCTAAATCCACCGCCAACCTAACACACACTTTTTATTACTCATTGCTTGCTGAAGAATTTTCTCTGCCAGCTGTTCATTTATTTTGCAATAGCCTGTTCAGCACTGTTTTCTAAACAGTAATCTAGCAGTAGATTCTGAAGTGCAGAAGCTCATCATGACAGCCTCATAGCCATTGTGGAGGAGAATCCATAGTCTCTCTCCCTCTCCCACACATTCACACCCCATCCAAAAATGCAAGCAGCATAGTTATCCCACCTCTTAAGGCCCATTGGTTCCTCATTTGGTGACCCCCCACTCCACCCCATCCCACCATTCCCTGCCTGCCATTAGCTGCCCTGCCTAGTGCCCCCAGTTATCAGGAGCTATCACTGTTTGCATGTATGCATGCATGCACTAAGATGCAATTTGTAGATACACAGGAAGGGGCAGAAACTAGAATTCTTGCTACCTCTCCAAGAAGCAAAATAGGGTCAAAGCGATAGGTAAGGAACTATCCTTGCAATATCAGGAGCACTAGAGAGAATGCTTTTTTTTTCAATTGGCGCTTTGGACGGTGAGTTTTCTTTGGTCAACAGAGTTTTGGGACACTTCCAAATGGTTGGATTATAGCCTGGGTTAGTTGTTGGCATCCATCAGTCTTGAGAGACAAAGGAGTGTCTCTCCAGGGGTGAAGTCAAATCACTGCTTAGCAGCACTGAAGTGACCTCTCCAGGGTTTACGTAAGCCTGGCAGTGTGTATGGAGGTCCTGGGCTGCCCAGACTACAAGACTTCCTTCTCAGCCTTGCTGACGCGGTCCAAAGGAAAGCAGGACAATACATATGGCGCCATCATGGCAGCAGGAGCTGCCAGGAGGACTTTTATTCTCCTGAAGATGTCTCTCAAGGCAGCAGGTATGGCTTTTCCTTGGGGTTTACTCCTGAAGCCTTTCTCATGAATGTGCATCACCGCAAGGCAGTGGAGGTTTAAGACCAGAGTTTTCCTTCTCCTAGATGGGCTTCCTTCCCAGGTTGACGAGCCCCATCTGCCCTTCACTTCCCTCTACAACATGTGCGGAAACCACCTTCTTGACATTGGACCCACTATTGGTCTTGTCCGCTCAATCCGCTGGAGTCTTATCTTCACATGTGGGGGAAATCCCTAATCCACCAGGGGTTTGTGACTCATTGACTACCCTCACCTGGTTTAGCCAGCCAATAGAAGACATTTCCTGAGGTGCTGCCATTGTCACATGTGGACAGCTTCTAGGAGCCACAGGTGAGAGCTGAGTGCAGGTAGGGACGAAAGGTGGACAAACTACCCCAGAAGGAGCATGACCAGAGACAATCTGGTCATACTCCCCACCTGGCTTCATAGGACTTCCCCAATAGCCAGAACATTCCCCCCCCCCCTTAAACTGGAAAAATAAATAGATCTCATTTTATGCTGATTTTGCTTGAGGGGCTCAATACAATTGAAGCTTTGCGTTGTGCAGCCAGGTGTGCAAAGCAGATTTGGGCATGGTGAGCAGGTGTGGGTTGGGAAGAAAGGAAGCATAAGCTGGAATTCAAGCGAAAATGCTGTTGGTGCACTATTATAATTTTCTTATAGAACATTACAAGTTGAAAGGAGGAAAAGGAGGAAGGGGAATTGAAGGACCTGTCTTTTATGTAACTGCCGCCCACTGAGTTGTCTTGACCATTGAACTTTACATCACACTTTCTCGTCACCCCCACCTTGAGGTTTAGAGACTGGAGCATGAATGAACAATTGCCAGAAGGTAAGTCAAGGCAACAGTATGTATGCACAGGTTGTGTTGTGGTGCAGCAGTGGTGGCTTGTGCCCTTTGGAACTGGCAGGGTGTACCTTAGGGAGGCTAACAGTAGGTGAAGCCAAAGGCAATGACACTTTGAACCACATCCAATGACAGGCAGTGTCAACTAATACCAGTTTTGTTCCCATTGTCCTTCCTGTTTAATACTACAAGGGCAACACCAGAGTCTGGAGGAGAAGGAGCAAACTAACAGGTAGTACCACCCCCTGGGGCAGGTTCTAAGTAAGATGGCATGCAGGCAGGGGCTGACCGAGATTGGTGGGGCAGTGTCCCACTGACCGTAATGGGTCAGTCTCGACAGGAAGGCTTCCTGATGGTGGCTTAATACCATTAAGGGGCATTCAGAGGTGCTGGCATTTTGATGTATACCTATCTAGAAGCGCATATACAAAGAGCTGACTGATGCCATCTGCTACTACCAGCAAACATTGATTATTCAGCTAAGGCACCCCACTCCCATTCCCCCAGAAGCAGTAAAACAGGGAGGAGTCCAGGACTGGAAGCTGATGACATCAGTTCTGAAAGGGGCCACCAGGAGAATTCCCCTGTTTTGTCTGTTGCATCTTTGATTATAGCATTTTAAATGAGAAACCACCTTGAGGGTAATGTATAAAACTTAGTCCTTTTTTTAAACAGACAGACAGACAGTGGATTTGGAAAGCTCTCTGATCTTCAAAAAGCTTGAAACACAGCAAACATTTCTAGCATTTTTCTTCTTCAGCCAGGTGCTAGCTGTTAGCTAGGGATGTCTGTAATAAAGGAAAGGACAGCACCCCCTCTATTGGCCAGAACGCTGCAGTGTGCTCAGTTCAGCAACTAACAATCAGCTATGAGCCCAGACTGTCCATCTCACTTCTTGCAGTTTGCTAGTTGTCAGAAGCCACAGTAGGGGAGAGGGTTCTTGTCCTGTTTGTGGGTTTCCTACAGGCATCTGGTTGGTCACAGTGAGTACAGGATGCTGGACTAGGTGAGCCATTGGAGTCGACAGCGCAGAGTGCTTTAACTGCACCTAGTGGACGCACATGCACACAGCTGGGGCGGGGGTGTGGAGGGCAAAAGCAGCCTGCTGCATGCTGGTGACACCAGCCCCAAGCCGCTTTGCGAAGCTGGACAGCTCCTCCCCAAGCCAGACCAGCTTTGCGAGGCTGGGGAGGGCAACATGAAAAGGACACAACAGCCATGTGCCCTTCAAGCCCAGCCCCTCGGGGGCAAGGCTGCAATTGAAAGGTGCCTGGCATCCTTCTCACACTGCCCTTCCCAAGCTGCTTTGAGAGCCTGGGATCTGAATGGCCTGACCACATGAAAGGCAGGTTTGTGTGCAGCAAGTTGAAGCTGAAAGCTGAATGCTGGAAGATTTTGAAGTCAAATAAAAGAAAGCACTTTTTCATACAGTGCCTAGTTAATCTATGGAACTCACTCCCACAAGAGGCAGTGATGTTTACCAACCTAAATGGCTTTAAATACAAATTGTGCTCAAATCAGGCTTGCTGGTTTCCCACAGGCATCTAGTTGGCCATTGTGAGGACAGGATGAGGGACTAGCTGGGTCCCCCTTAGGCATGATCCAGCAGGATCCTCTTCTTACGTTGGATCAATGTGTTGAAGAACCTGCCTTGGGGCATGCCGGCTTGTTGACAGTGTATAAAACTTTTGTGCTCTATCATTCAATATTAACACACACACTCATCTTGCCTACGTCTTCCCAGGACACGTGGTGCTCTGTTCCAGGTTACTGGAAGCTCTTTAAACCAACGGGAAGCGGTAATGAGGTACATAAAGTATGAGCTTTATTGATTGTGTCTGCAGTGCAGCACTCAGCAGACTCCCTAAGTCCCCCATCGGCACAACAGAGAGACGACAGCAGGTTCTCTTGTGGGCAGGTTTCTTGATTGCCTCCGAACCCTGTTCTGATCCAGTGTGCAGAGATGAACCTTATGGGTGTAGCACTAGCATTTAAAGAACTCTCATATAGGATTAGTTTTGAAATGAAGGCCCCCATTCAATGGAAGAACATCTGCCTTGCAGGCATGGAGCCCAAGGTTCAATCCCAACCATCTCCAGGCAGGATTCGGAGAGACTGTCTGCAGTTCTGATGAGTCACTGCCAGTCAGTGTAGACATGAATGAATTCGCTAGACAATTGGTCTGACTCAGTATAAGGCAGCTTCTTATTTTGTGACATTCTATGCCAGGTGTAGGGAATCTTTGCATACCTTCCAACTTTTTCTGATGCAAAACTGGGATGTGCATTTTTTGAGATGTGCTCCTGGGGGAGTCACGTGATCCACACCTTTCTCTAGCCCCCAGAAAGGTGCTTTTTTGGGAGGTGAGAGTGCAGCATGAGAGAAAGGGGGACACCCAAAATTGCTGCCAAGATCTGATACAGGAAAACAGGATGTGCCATTTTTTCCAGGGAACTCAGAAGGTATGTCTTTGCCTATGCCTGATCTGGAGGGTCAAACTCAGCCCTCCAGGTGTTTTGAGACTACACTTCCCATCATCCCTGACCACTGGTCCTGTTTGCTAGGGATGATGGGAGTTGTAGTCCCAAAACATCTGGAGGGCTAAGTTTGCCTATGCCTGCTCCAGATGTTGCTGCACTACAACTCCCTAGCAAGCATGGCCAATGACTAGGGATGATAAGACATCTGGAGGGCCAAAGGTTCCCCACACCTATTCTGTGCCCTCTACTCTATTCCATCCTTAACTGAGAAGAGTAGAAGAGGGGGGAAATGACACATTGATCTATATGTGATCACATCATAGGGAATTTACTTACTTACACATGTAACAATTCTCTGGTTGTTCTTAATTAAATTTATACACCACCTTTTCTCCAAGGAACTCAATGTCCTATATATTCTCAGTGTCCTGCTTAGAGATGGGAGAGTGCTCTTATTCTCAAATCCTGATTGCAGCTTTCCCAGAAGAGGCCTCTACTTGAGAACAGGATGCTCGACTACAGCTATTGGCTTAATCCAGCAGGGATCTTCTTTTTATTCTTATGACAGAGAGTTTCTAGGCTACAAAACCAACTCGCAGCAAGAGTTCTATGCCACCTGGGTGGACACTTCCAGTTCTAACTAGTAGGGGCAAAAGCAAGCGACCAGTTGTCCAAATCCAGCCTAACATTTGTGGGCCAAATCATTTTTGATCTGCACCTTTCCTTTCACAGTGGAAGAGAAAGCCCAAACTCTCCTCTGGAAATCATACATGCTCTTTGATGGCTTGATGCAATTTAAAGCACGTTCATCGCTGGAATGCTCCAAGACTCCCTGCTCTACTTCCTGGGCTCCCTCCCTCCCTTCTACCTTCCCGTTTGCATCTGTACAATGTATACATAAATCAGCCTCACAGCTCGTCTTGTCCCTGACAGCTGTAATTGCTTCAGGTTTTAAAAATATCTATAGACAATAAACACAATAAACACACGTGCGTGCAATATATATATATATATTTTAAAAAAGCAAAGAGAAAAAGAAATCAAGGGGGCTTTAAATTATACAGCAGCTTCAGGGGAGAAGCTGGCATCTGAGTCCAGCTGTGAAGGTGGTGGGGTGGGGTGCATGTGTGTGAGAGAGTGTGTGTGCGGGGGGAGAGAACTTCTTATGTTGTCTGGCAGAAAAGCAGGAGAAATCTGGATAAAAGAAGGAAAAATATCAGCAACAAGGAAGGTTTCTGGCAGAGCAGGGGAGCGGGGCTCAGAGCCTGGCATCCGTTCCAAAGAAGGAAGCAGTGTTTGTTCAAACTAACCCATTTGCAAAGGAGCAAGTCACAGTAAATGAAAGCCCTGACCGTCCTGGGCTATGCAGAGGACAGAGTAGCAGGCTCCATGGAGCAAGTGAGCCATTTCCCACTTTCTAACAAGGCTGAAGGCCCCCTTCTCCTGGCAGGCAGCAAAAGAAGAGTGGCCAGCCACAGGTAGGGTCTGATGCTACACAGCATATGGCTGGAGGAAGCAAGCCTACGTATACAAGGTCAACATGGCCAGGTTTAAACATCTGGGTGTTCACAACAGGGTCCAAAGGTCCGGTCATCCTCTGCCTCTGGGTACACATTATTCCTTCCTGTGCTTCATGGGCGAAAATAGGGACACACATTGGTAGCATCCTTATTCTGATTGGGAGGGCCTGGGTTGAATTTTCTCAGGAAGGAACTCCCCACTTAAATGCTAGAGACTATGGGAGGGCACTGGACCCTGCAGAATGCAACTCATACCGATGACCTAAGCAAACAAACACCAATTGATTCCCCATAGGAGAAAGAATAAGGATAAAACAGGGGAAGCAGTTGCTGGTGCTCATTGGAACTGGTAGGGTGGATAGTAGGAAGACCAACAACAGGGGGAGCCTGAATCAATGACAGGCAGAGCCAACTTATTTTAGTTTTGTCTGCATCCTCCTCTCTGATGATTTCTACAAGGACAACATTGAGACTAAGGAGGAGGAAGTTGATCGGCAGAGCCACTCTTTGGACTGGTTATAAGGTAGGTAGATCAAGGGCTCACTGAGGGCAAACCGAGGTCACTGAGGCTGTGTCCCATGCACTCTAATGGACCAGCCCCCACTATTACTAATATGCAATTACAGTATAAAACTCCCACAACTTTCTGGGCTACATACAGATTCCCCTGTCCCACTGCCCCCCAGAAGCAAATAACACAGTAGTGATCACCAAACAGCTGCTAGATTTCCAGAAGCGGCTGTAACTTTGTGTGAAAGATTACATGAAATGTGGAAGTTACCAGGTCAGGAAAATGGGATACAGTGCTGTTTGAATGCAGCCTAAGAAAACCCAGGAAGATCCAAACGATTCAACAGAGGTCCAGAACATTCTGCTTCCTGTTCAAGCACTCCATTTCTCCCTTTTGTTGCCAACAACAAAAACAACAAAATGATTGGCACGTTAATGAGGTTTTGACATGCACAAGGCTCACTTTGTTGGATGGGTTTTTTTTAAACGGTATTAATGATATCACAATCACACCATTTGTTGAATGGGCTCCAATGCCCTCCATTTCCTATAATGAATGAGCTCATCTCACCTGCTGGCCTCTGTTCCCCCACCTCCCTTCTCTAAACAGTTCTCTGACAAAAGCAGCTATTTGCTGAGCAAAGGTGCGTATTGTTCAACTGCTGCCAATCCAACTGGGCATATGCCATGGAACGAAACCCAAAATTATGAGAAAGAAAACACTATGCATTCACAGTGCCTAACTGCTTTGGTTCCCATTACCGCAGTGAGTAATAAGCAAAAGGCTCTTAGTAGGGAAAGTGTTAAATTCTTTACCCATGCAATAAAGAAAATGAGAGCAGAGCACAGACAAAACCAGCCCCCAAATCGCTAGGCTTTAAAGGGCAAATTGAATGTTCGTTTTTATGACTAGGCGCCCAGTATAAAGTACATGCGCGAGAGGGATCAGAAGCAGAGAAGTTCCAGTTAGGCTTTAGGGGAAGGTTCCCAAATGGACAGTTAATTTAAATTTAATGGGACACTTACTGTAAGTTTAAATAAATGCCCGTTAAATATTAACAGCGTCTTTATTGGGGGATTAACGGAGCTTCTTGCATTGTTTTTAAACTCCATAATTATGTGCACAATCAGCATTGTTTTTTCAGGGGAAACAATGGCAGAGGATACTTTGGGTAAATCTAAAGTGTGTGTACGTAAAGTGTACCTATATTTAGGTAAAGATAAAGGACCCCTGGACAGTTAAGTCCAGTCAAAGGCGACTATGGGGTTTCTAACAGCTTTCCGGGTCTTGTGGCCAGTAGGTCTAAACTGCTTCTGGTGCAATGGAACACCATGGCGTAAGCCAGAGCGCACAGAAATGCTGTTTACCTTCCCGCCAGAGCAGTACCTATTTATCTACTTGCACTGGCATGCTTTAGAACTGAAAGGTTGGCAGGAGTTGGGACCGAGCAACGGGAGCTCACTCCATTGTGGGGGTTTGAACCACTGACCTTCTGATCGGCAAGCCCAAGAGGCTCAGTGGTGCAGACCACAGCACCTTACCATTACGTGTGTGTGGCAGATCATATATGACATATCATGGGAAGAAAATTTCCCATACAGCAAAGAGTAGCATTGGGAAGGTTGTGGATCTGGAAATCAGACATTTGTTAGAAAATATTAAACAGCTGTTAAAATCTACCAAATGACCACATGGGGATTCAACAGGGCTGTGCATGGACCCCCCTGTCTCCCTGAAGACCCTGGATCAGGCCAGTTCACCCTCTGCTGCCCAAGTGACCACCTACCCCACCCTGGATCCATCTCCAAAACACTTTTTTGGGGAAGGGCTATGTGATAGTTAAAGTGTTTTCAAATCCTATGTACAACATACAATCAAAACAGGGTTTGGAAAAGGTTTTGGGTGGGCGGGGGTGGATTACCAGCACCACACAGGATCACATCCTCCCACTGATCCTGCACAATGCTACCTGCTGCTCCTTCACCAATGGCTTGCTTCCAAAGTTGCCAGCTTTTGGGAGCATTGGATGTAGCCATTAGTCACAGGGTAGTTGCAAATCCCTCTAAAGTGGAGGTGGGAAAACATACAGTGCCGCACTGGTATTGGACAGCTTTCAATGTTCCTGTGACATTAAACTAGAGCAAGGTCCCTTGACCATTTGCCATTACCTGACCAGGCTAATGGGAATTTCTATTTATTTTTTTAAAAAAAATTTGTTTTGCAAGGAGTCTAACAACATCTAGGAGGGTACCACGTTGGCTACCCCAGAAATAGAGTGTCCTATCTTGGATAAATCAGTGTCTCTATGCTGAAGCGGATAAGTGAGAAGAGAAGGGGGAAAGTGAGACGAGGGAGGAGGACCATGTAGAAGTAAGACCAATGTTTACAAAGTCAGTAGTGTTACATTCAGACTAGGAAAAAGGCAAGTTTGACAGTTTCAATTCCTTTCTGTTTCTCATTTTTCAAAACTTAAGTTCCATTCTACAAATTTCCACATTGCTGAGCAGTTTTTTAACATCCCCAGAAAGTGCTCTGTTGCCCCCCAAGAGAAAACCTTACAGGACTTGCAACATTTGCTCTGGTGTGGCATTTTGCATTAGCTGAAAAAAATACATTGTGTGTTGCCAAAGGATTGGAGGACCCTGGAATATTGTTTGCTGTTTGGTGGAATTTTGTTTTATATACAACACACACAGACACACAGACAGCATTCTCTCACCACAGTACGACATGAAATTTGGCTTTCCTAATGGTCTTACTCTACCATCCCCATTTTAAGTTTCTTCCTGATATCTTGAGATGCGTTTTTGTACTTCTGTTATTTTTATTATATCACTTTGATTTACTTTGATAAAAACCTTTTTTAAAAAGTCCTTATGAAGATTTAGCAACATCTTAGTGTGACTCTCTAATAGACAATTTGTGTGTGTGCAATTTTGCCAAATAAGTGCATCACTGCAAATTTCCACAAGACTGCATTTTTCAAGTCATATTTACTGCTATATGCATTTGTATGCACACTTTGTCCTAGTGTATGCATTTTTGTACATACCACTTGCCTGTACACTTACATTGCAAAATTCATAGAATCATAAAAGCTGGAAGGGCCCCAAGGGTCATCTAGTCCAACCCCCTGAAATGCAGGATTCTCAGCTAAAGCATCCAGGACAAATGGCCATCCAAGCTCTGCTTAAAAACCTCTAAGCAAGCAGAGTCCAAGGGAAAGAGTCCCAGAAACCTCCAAGGAAGGAGAAAAGAAGGAGTTTCAAAGCATTCTTGTGTTGCGGTTCACATATACAGTGTGGATTCAGTCGGTTTACCTTTAAATGTGAACAGATTCAAATCTCTTCCTCATCCCTGCTGGGTTCACAGGTGAAGTGAATTTTGCACTTCACAGCTCTCACACACCACAAGGATACACTGGCTCTCAGCTGCAGGAGTGCGGCCCTCCCCTCTTGCCAATTGTTTCTCCAGTTTGGTCTAGTAGTTCACCCTAGCAAGCGAGGGGGGAAAGGGGGGAAGCAGCTGCTCTTTATTGCTAATAATGTTTCCAGGAAACCATAGCGCATGAAATAAACACTTTGTGTAGCACTTCAGTTTAGCGCTGACAGAACAAGAGCAAACTAGCAGACTGTCTGTGGGGGAGAAAGGAGCTCTAATATCAAGCAGAGGAGAGAGAGTAGGCTGACAGACCTCCATGTCAGAAAATGTCATGAACCCTTCCACACACACAGGCTGTTTATGGCAAAACCACTGATCCAGCTGATGCTAACGAAACAAGGTGACAGTTCTCATCTCAGGTTCTGACTTCTGTTGGCCTAGATCAAAGTGCACAGCAAAATCTCTCCAACTAGAGGAGAGAACCATACAGAGCAGCAACTGAAATGAAATGGGGGCGATGGCAGAGAGAGGCTAACGTTGTGCAAGCCTTTACATTAATGATATGCACCAGTTGAGCTTGGCATTCGCTGAGCCGTACCATTTCCCACCCACCCACCACTCTCAAATAATATTGCCCCACATCTTTGTGAACCTGTCATCCGGTTTCCCTTCTCTGCCTTGCCACCGTGGGCAGGAAAAACACTGCTGGAAAGCAAAGAGGGAGGGGAAGATGACAGGCTGTGCATCTGGGAAACCTGCAATCTTTCAGCTAAACCCATGAAGCTGTCTTCTGGTTAGACCAGTGGTCCCTCCTAAGCCAGAATTATCTACTCAGAACTGGTGGCAGCTCGATAGGACTGCAGACAGGGATGTTTCCTACCTACCAGGCCTGCCTTTAGAGCAGGCATAGGCAAACTCGACCCTCCAGATGTGTTGGGACTACAACTCCCATCATCCCTAGCTAACAGGACCAGTGGTCTGGGATGATGGGAGTTGTAGTCCCAAAACATCTGGAGGGCCGAGTTTGCCTATGCCTGCTTTAGGGACATTCTTATAGCTAGCACCTCATGGACAGGAAGCATCTAGTCTACTAGTGAGCTGCGGAGCCTCTCTGCTTGAAATAAAGCTTTCCTGGCTGCCCTTTCCTAGAATTGCAAAGTGTGCTGTTGTTGTATTAACTGTGGGAGATCGCAGCCAAACATAACTATGCATGGATGCTACTAAGTGCACAAAGGGGTTAAGACCACAGATGTAGATTCCTGGACTCAGCTAGGTTATGCCCCCCCCCCCCATGAGGGAGGAAGTGAAGCCTTCTCTTTGCTTCAGGGCATTAATGACAACAGAACCAATATTGTCATCATCTCAGAACTATTTGCATGAATGACAACCTCCATGAAAAGCTTCAAACACACTTGAACAAATGCTCAAGAAACATTGGCCATGGTGTAACCTTTGTGCAAGCAAATCAAGGCCATCCGCTGGAAGCCTAGTTCCCATTTCAGTTCTCCATCTACTACTTCTACTAAAGCAGGTCTTATGAGGAATGGTGGAGGGAGTTGGGAATGTTGATCATGGAGAAGAGAAAATTGAGAGGTGACATGATAGCCACCTTTAAATATCTGAAAGGCTGCCACATGGAAGAAGGGGCAATCTTGTTTTCTGCTGCTTTAGAGGATAGGATCCAAACCAATGGATTTATATTACAAGAGAAGAGATTCCAACTAGACATTAGGAAAAACTTTCCAGTGGGGTCTTCCTAAAAAAATTTCAACAACATTTGGGGTGTCCTAGCCATTTTTTACTTTTTGAAAGATGGCAACCCTAGGATAGCCATCTGTTAGGGATTATTTAGCTGTGATTCCTGCATTTCAGGAGGTTTATAGTAGATGACCCTAGGGGTCCCTGCAGCGCTACAATCAGATTATTTTATAAATGCATGTAGTTATACTTCCATAACAACCTCTATAATGGTGAATGACCTCTCATGCTTGCACACACACACTTGGTGTGAATTCAGAATTGTTAATTAGGAAACTTCCATTGTTCAAATAGATGGCTCCTGCTCAGAAAGTGTCTTGCAAGGCCAAAACCAAACCCAACAATCTAGCACAGCATGTTCTCTATTCTCACCAGCCTCGTTGGATGGCCATCTGTTAAGGATTCAATAGCTGTGATTCTTGCATTGCAAGGGGTTGGACTAGATGACCCTTGTGGTACCTTTCAACTCCACAATTCTATGATTCTACATCTTTTGCACTGAAGCCTCTCTCTCTTTTGCAAATCACATTTCAGTTCCTTATCAATAGCAGACTGGCACACAGGCAGGGGGCTAGGACGCTTTCATTTCTGTCCCAGTCTTTTAGGTATACTCTGCAAAGCCAACATAATTATCATGCACACAGTGCCACAGATGTGTATGGGGCTTAATCTTTAAATATTCATATATAGATTCAAAGGCGGGGTGGAAAGCAGATCCTGGGTGGCTCAGATGTCCCGAGTCACGCTGGCACAAGGGAAGTTATTAAACAGAATCGATCTTTGCTGTCCTTGGTTCAAATCAATATTACTTTTTTTTTTTTAAAAAAAAAGGAGGAAGGAATCCAACAGAAATCTGTTGCACTGATTGTGAAGTGGCTTTGTTATGTTAACACTTTGAAAAATGAAAGTCGCCCAGTCCACACCCCTGCACCACTCCCCCCCCCCGATCTGCATTTGATCAGAATAAGGATAGCTGACGATGTCAGATAAAGGAAGACTGTCCCATCAGTCATCTCTTAGCATTTCATATGCATATTGCATTAACCTAAGGCTTTAACAATCAAATCCAGAATTCTAATAAGCATACGTTTGTATAGAGGGGGTTAGAGGAAGGGAATAAAAAGTCAGTTTGGTGAGCTGGTATAGAGCCAGACCACAACTTTTACCTAAAGTATTTTTTGGGGAGTTAGGGAAGGTGTTTGTGAAATGCTTGGATCAAGCTTGAAATGGAAAGGGAAGGCTTCTTTTGGATCCTCTACAAGACGTGATCAAAGCCACAGATCCAGTGGCTTTGAAAATGAAGAGAGGCTGGGGGGGGCACCATCTTCAGCCATCCATTGAGGGGGACAAAATTGTGTAACCAAGTGACTTCCAATCAGAGCAAAGGCTCTGTGTCGCCCTCCTGTTTTGATTGGTTCAGAATTCCATTTCCTCAAGTTTCCTTTACACCAGGGATAGCCAAAGTGGTTCCCTGAAGTTCTTGCCGGACAAGTCCCTTCTATGGGCCATGCTGTCTGGGGCTGATGGGAGTTGTAGTCCAGAAACATCTGGAGGTCGCCATATTGGTTGCCCTTGCATTTGAACAGGGATAGCTAATGTGCCATCCACCACCCCCCCCATATTGTCTGGCTACAACTCACACCATCCCTGACCATAGGCTACTCTGGATGGGTCTGAAGTCCAAAATCCTCTGGGGGGCACCATATTGGCCACCCCTGCTTTGTACCCACTCTTAAAGCATCCACTGAATGGGAGTCCACCTAACCCTGCGTGATTATGTGTCCTCTGAACTGCTTCTCTGCCTGCAGCTCTGGGCTCCTTCAAGATCTCTACAATTAGATTCTGATGATATTCTGTCTGCCTAAGACATCAGTGCACATTTCTCACTTATTGACCAGTCTTGCCTGCCTGCCTTCAAAAACTAGTCACTAAGAATGCCATTGTGTGATGGATATTATGCATGACTGCTTTGAATAATAATTGAAAATCACATGGTCAATGAAAGATGGTTGCCTGAATGTACCCTGAGATATTCCTTCATATCAGCTGTCAAGACTGTTAGATGTTCATCTTTCAAGGTAAAGAATGATTTGATTCCATAGGACGAAGGGTTAACCAAAACACTCATTCTTAAGTAACTACAGTGAGCTGAACTACTCTATTAATGAATCCATTTTTGATTTGGTTGCCAGTCATACTGACCCTCACAGCATTCCCCTGACCAAGAATAATATTAATAGGAGAAGCACTATTAAGAGAGATGCTTGGCTTGAATCTGAAAATTTTGAGAAATGATCTCATAAATTAAATTCCCGGGGTACCATCCATCGCTGAGCGTTAACAGGCAGAGTTGCCTCTGAATTCTGGGAATTGAGCATAATTACATGGAAATTGACAAGGCACAAATGCCAAGAATTCTGTTAACCTTTAATATCTCAAAAAAACCCTCTCCCCTTGTAATTATCTCCTGCCTTTGTCTTAAATGTTACTGATGAATATTTAGTGGAAAAAGCAAATAAAAGAAGGCAAAAAGGTGCCCAGAAACTGGAACCTTGTAGAGAGTGGCTCTACAAACTTTGCTGCAAGACAATTCATTCAACTTTCAAAAAAAAAAGAAAAAAAGGGAAAACTACAACAAAACTCAACAGATGTGATCACTCATGATACCTACTAAGCCCTGTTCCTTTGTCCATGTATGAATTGATATGAATTATGAGATATAAGGACCCTGGGACTTTGCAGTCTTCAGCTGAGGACTTTAATGCAGGTGTGGCTCAGGGCAAGAACATAAGAAGAGCTTGCTGGATCAGGCCAATGGCCCATCTAGTTCAGGATCCTGTCCTTCTTGTGGAAAACCTGCAAGCAGGACCTGAGTACAGGAGCACTCTAACCTTCCTGTGGCTTCCTGTATCTGGTATTTGGAAACATTACTAACTCTGACCATGGAAGCAGAGTACAGCCTTCTCAGCCAGCAGCCTTCTCTCCTCCAGCGCCAACTCTTGGGCTAGTTGTAAGTAAGAAGGCAGGGAAAGTGAGGGCTGGCTGAGGGTAGACCAAGGTTGGTGGGGCAGATCCCATTTGTCTTTATGGTCTGAGCCTGAAATGACAGTCTGCTAGACTGCTAGACAGTCTGGTAGTCCAGAATCCTGTTCTCACAGTGGCCAACTGGATGCCTGTGGGGAACCCCCAAGCAGGCTTCATTCACAAGAACAACTCTTCCCTCCTGTGGTTTCTATCAACTGGTATTCAGAAGCCTTTCTGCCTGCAACTGTGGACACCATCAAGCTCTGCCACCATCGCCAGCAAAGGGCTGCAGATCACGCCGCTGTTACAAGTGTAGCAGCAAAGGAGGTTTGGCACAGAAATTAATAACCACAATCACAGCTTGGTTTTCCTCTTTCTCCTTTCTTCTCGTTCCTGAACAGCATCCTTCTGTTTGCAGCCTTCCATACACAACCGAGCAGCGAAAGGAAGCCACCTCCCTTAGGCTTGGAAATAGCATTGTCCCCCTGATTGCAAACAAAGGCTGATTGAAAAGAAACGATTCTCTCTTGAATCTCATTAATATTTGTCACCACATTGGCATTTCCCCTTGTAATGAGAAAAAATGCCTACAGAGACCAAGCCAGTCCCCCCCATGCCCCTCCTCTCTCCGAAGCAGCGTGCAAAGCAGAGAAATCTCACTGTGCTTGAAAAGCTGAAAATGTTTTTACTGATGTGCACCTAGTTACAGCTTGGCAGAGTCAACAAGTGGGCATGCTCATTACAGGGAAGAACTCCCAGCCTAGTGAATGCTACCAGATATATAACATACACACACACATGGAGAGGGAAAATATAATGCCGGAAATAAATCACAAGAGATAGCAAAGCCATTTTGATCAATCTTGCTTGGCCAGCTACTTGCCAGTCAGGTGTGCCTGGAGTACAGTGCCAATACTGGACACATCATACATTTAAAGCACTATAATACAACTTCAAGCAGTCATGGCTTCCCCCGAAGAATCTTGGGAGCTGGAGTTTTTAAGGTGACTGAGAGTTATTAGAAGACCTCCATGCCACTCACAGAACTCCAGTTCCTAGAGTGGTTTAACAATCCTTTCCAGGGAACTCCAGAACTGTAGCACTGACTGGAAGAAAAAGGGTTTCCTAACAACCCCCAGCAGCCTTAGCAAACTACAGCTCCCAGAATTCTTTGGGGAAAGCCAGGGCTGTTTAAAGTGGTATCACAGTGTTTTCAATGTATGACGTGAATGGGGCCATCTTGTGGCCGACTTCTATTTATGCTTTTCATCCCAGAAGGGCAGTCATATCTCAATATGCAGGCACAGGCTCAGCAGAGGAGCATGTGCTGTGCATGCAGAAAGAGCACAACAAGCTGCCCTATACCAAGTCAGATTGTTGATCTGTTTAGCTCAGTATTGTCTACACTGATAGGCAGTTGCTCTCCAGGATTCTTGCATAAACGCCATATTAAAACAGCTGCACTTGTTGCTGGTTCGTTTCAATTCAAGGTGCTCACCTTAGGACTTGTTCACAATCTCCTTGTCCCATGCCTAGAAAGCACATCTGAGCAGTTTTCTGATTGCTCTGCTGTTTTCTCCAGGAAAACCAACCCTTTATATCTGAACTGGAGCAAACAACAATCCATGGGAAACTCAACTGATATTTGCTCCAATTCAGCAGTAAGGAGGTGGTGGGGAAAGCGGAAATGTGAATGAACCACTAGTGTTTAAAGCCCTAAATGACTCTGGCCCCCAATACCTGAAAGACTGCCTCCTTCCCTACATACCATCTCTGGTGCTATGACTGGTGGAGGATGCTTCTTGGTAGTTCTCCTCCCCTCAGAAGCTTGTGGGGCAGGCAGGCAGAAGGCCTTTTCTGTGGTGGCCTCTAAGTTGTGAAACTCCCTCCCCACAGAGTTGCATCTGACACCTTCATTATACAGCTTTCAGAGAATGCTGAAGACACAACTCTTTGCCCTGGTCCTTTGACACCTGAGGTGTATGTTTTTAGGACTCACCTTATTTTTGTGATTGTAAGTTGTTTCACACCGTTAAATGCTGTATTTTAATAGTAATGACATTTTTAATTGTTGCAACACACCCTTAGGGTGAAGGGTGGGTAAAGCATTATAATAATAAAATAAAATAATAATACCACTGCCCACCCACCAGCAACTTGAAATCCACTATTTCCCCCTTTCGTTCTGTTTAATGCATGGAAAGGCACTAAATTTCTGGAGCTTGCAAAGCAGCCTAGCTGAAAATTGCAAATTGGGGAGGGTGGGTCTATTTCTTTCAAACAGAATGACATTTCTTGTCTCCGAGCTGCTTTTATGCCCCCTGCAAAGCGTTATTACCATGTTCCCTACATGCTAATAAAGCACTATAAAAAGGGCATTTCCCTCCTCCCATGGCAAATACAGTTAACTTTCCTTTCTGCTAATGTGCTTCTTGACAGCAAAACCTCTGCTTTCCTGTAACACCTGAGAGTTCGATTGACAATGCCCCCTTTTATACTCTCCATGAGGCTCAGGGTTTGAGTGACGTACCAGAAACCTCGCAAAGATGTAAAACAGAAAACAGAGATGGAAGAGTGATGGCTACCAACTTTGGTGGGGGGGGGTGGGGAGAGAGAGAGGCTTAAAAGAAGATCAGACAAATTTATGAAGGAGATGGCTATCTGTGGCTACCAACTTCATCCAGAAGCTGCAGTTAGTGCAGAATACTGCTGCATGGTTGCTGACAGCATACAACGCCTCTGCTCAGAGATCTGCATTGGTTGCTGATTTGCTACCAGGCCAAGTTAAAAGTGTTATGATTAGTACATAACAACTTGGGACCAGTTTACCTGTGTGATCACCTTAATCCCATATTATGCCCACTTGACCACTTTAATCAGTGGAATCGGCACTGTTAGAAGTTTGAGACTGAGCAGAATGGGAAACAGTTAATATGGCAGTACCTACACTTTAGTGCTGTTTTGTTTAGGCAAGCCTATCCAGATGTTTAGAAAACTGATGGGAGCTTTAATCTGTTTTTAGTCTATTGCTATTTTAACTTTTTGAAAGTATTAAATTTGTTATTCTTCCTCCTCCCCCTTATTGATAATGCTATTGTTTTATCTGTGTTGTGTAAACCAAATTGAAGTTTTGTTTTTACAATGTTACAATGTAGAAATATTATAAAAGAAATAGTTAACAAATATATCCTACCTCCACTCATTCAAAAGTGTAAAAAAAAAAATTTGCACATTTATTTCAAGTGCATATTTCGCATTGAAGGAAGGGAGGATTTAGCCCTGTCACAATATAGATTGCTCAAACAGGTTTGGCTTGTGATAGATTGCAATATAGATTGCCTGAGCAGCTTTGGCTTTAGATTCCAATATAGATTACTTAAACAGGTTTGGTTTATGACACTGGTCAAGTAGATGAGAAGCCACGTAGGCACAAGGAAAAGGCTTACCAAATAAGACAAGGAAATAGGTGAGGAACTTGCTTAACGTGATTATCCCCTCAAGGTAAAATGCTTGGTTGGCGAGTGGTGATTGGTGAAGGGAAAGGTGTACCTTCAGTATAAGAATGCCTGCCAAATGCCATGTATTTGCGGTCAGTCTTTGGAAGTGATTCCACTGGCAGCCTCTGCGCAGATCTCAATAAACTCTTTTCTCTGAAGAGGAAGTTGCTTCTTTGGTGCTCTTTTGCTCTTCTCGGTCCTGGGAAGCGGGCAAATGAATCCCCCCTAAACTAAGGCTTCAGCATAAGGAAACATGTGCAACAAAAGTGCAAGTTTTATGCTGGCTTCTTTAAGCATTATTTCAGAAAACCCACACAATATGAGGAGGACAGAACCCAAGACTGAGCACCACAGAAACTGAAATGGGATAGATTTAGGCTTATTGGCCATCCTTAACCGTATGACAAAATGAATCCTTGGTCGAAGCACAACAAGAGCAGAATGTCTCTGCCATCGTAACCGTGTTTCACAAAGGGAAGCTGGTTACCATGTAAACAAACGCTCCTGAAAAGGAGAGGACCATCACCAAAATAGCACCTTTCTATTAAACTGCATAACAAGATGTTCTGTACTTGAAGAGAGCACTGAGTACCATCGAGAAAATCTTTCTCTGAGGACTAGGGATAGGCTGGGGCAATCAGCAGCTCTACCTGAATCCAGGCCTTCTGTTGGAAGCTTGGGTGCAACTCAGCTTGCAAAGGAGGAGTCTTTCATGGGTTAAAAGAGTCGGGGACCTCCAGATTCCCAGATTATCCCTGTATCTTTAACCTATCAGCTTACTTCTCTACCACTCTGATGTTAGACTGATATTCCCAGGTTGCCTCCTGCTTACAACTTCCTCCTCCTCCTCCTCACACTAATCTCTCAGGCCACAACATGAGAGGTCCTCTTTAACTATCCTCCTAGAGAACAAAGGAGCAAGCATGGCTGCCCTGTTCTTCTCTAGGCTAGTTATTTATTTTCTTAGTGTATGTTTGCAAGTAGTAAAGTCTACTCTCTAAGCAAGATTCACTAGCTTAGACACTGCTTACTCTGCATACCAAGAGGGTTTTGATAGGTAATTGGAACCTGTTGTCTCATTAGATCCTCAGCTGTCTGTTACTAGAAATGGATCCAGGGGTTGGAAGTATGGCAGGAAGGACATATTTCTGAGTTGGCCAGGCTTAGTCAATTGGCAGAACAGCTCAGTTGGTAGAGCAGGAGTCTCTTAATCTCAAGGTTGTGGGTTCCTGCCCTATGTTGAGTAAAATATTCCTACATTGCAAGGGGTTGGACTAGAACTCTGTGATTCTATTATTCTATGGCCAGGCTCCTGGGCCATGTCAAAGACTGCAATTGCCTCCAGGCTATCAGTATTTTGCAGTAGAGATTCAACCACATACCAGTTGAGCAACCATAGTGCAGTGGTTAGAATGTCAGACCAGAACCTGGGAGACCAGTTTAAATCCCCACTCAGCCATGAAGCCCACTGGGTGTCCTTGGCCCAGTCACGGTCTCTCAGCCTAACAGCCTTGCAAAGATTAAATGTGGAGAAGGAGAACCATATATGCCAACTTGTACTCCTTAGAGAAAAGGGGGGACATAAATGCAACCAAAAAAAAGAGAAAAAGATGAAAGCACTCTGCTAGCAGAACACAACAAAAACAACAAATTAAGAAAAATACATTTTGCAGTTTGGAAAGTGATGGAGAACTACATTTAAATGTGTTGTATGGGTGAATGATTGGCAAAAAGGCATGTAAGCACCCCTCTAGGAAGTCAGGATGAACTCAAGATGAGTGCTCATTGCCATATAACCATCCCAGAAATAAATCAGAACAGATGCTCAGGAAAGACAGGACACGATTTAACTTCTCTGAAAGCTTTGCACAAACAAATCAGAATGATGACTGTTCAATAAACAGGTAACCAAGAGCAGCCTTGACTCCCTTGCTGCCAATTGCCAATCCTGGAGTAGCAAACCACATACCTTCTGTGTCTGAACTGGGTTATGTGCACACTATAGCCCATAAAGTCCTCTGATTCCCTAATATCATGTTATAACAGAGAAATAAAACTCACTGCATGTTAAAACTCACTGCATTGCACCTGGTGGCAGCCGTTCCAACAAGCTGGGAGAAACAACAAAAAGAACTTGTTCCATCAGGCTCCTCTTATCCTGAACTTGCTTCTTTCACTTCTCATCATACAAGAGCTATTTTTAAGAGCTGGTGCTTGTGTTTTATTTTTTCCTCTTCATTCCCTGTCCTTTTCCTCTTTTGTCTAGACTGCAAACTTGCAAGCAGAGTGTGACCTGCTTTAATTGATTGCATGGGAGCCTTTTCTGGCCAAATGGCAGGGCACAGTTGTTCTTAATCAATCAATCTATGTTGCAGAAAGCCCATATTGCCCTCATTGGATGCTCTAATGGCAACACTGTCAGGTGTGTGTGTAGGAGCCAGGCCCTATGACCAATAGGACTTTGCAGAACTGGGGCCTTCCTAAGTTTGTTCTGAAGAGGCAAGGCGTGGCCACACAGGTGAGGCTGATTGGTAACTCACAGCACCTGGTGGCAAGAGCCAGGAAGGAATATAAGGTCAGCATTTCCCTTTGGCTCTTTGCCACAGCAACACATCCCCTTCCTTGCTGCGTTTGACTCCTTGCTTTCTGAACCTCGGACCCTTGGCTTCTTGATTCCCAGCTCTCTGACCTTCGGACTCTTGGCTTTCTGACTCCTGGCTTCTGGACTCCTGTTCCTGCTCCCACCCTGCCATCTTACCCCTGGTCCCGACATCCCCAGCTGGGACTTTGATTACCCGTGAACCGGACCGTGACAAACACCTGCTCTACATGTTAATAGCAGTACACATATTTTGTGGTGCCTCCTCACTTCATGCAGAAGGTGTCTGGTCCACCTGCTACCAATCTGGTGCAGAAGAGCAAGGACCTTTTGTTGACCATCCTTGACACACCCCACTGAAACGTCTACCTTCTCTTATCCAGCCCTCTGTTACATATGCAGTTCAGTATTGTTATTATTTTAGCACCATGTGGGGAGCATCAAGCCAGGATTTCCTTGCCACAGAAGACATTTGCTAATTAACCCAGCTAATTAACACTGCTGGGCTAAATAATAACGTAGCCAAGCGATCAGGCTGCCATTCCCAGAGCGCCAGTGGGTGAGGAGAAGAGGTGAGTGCCTTTGATTCCCACAAAGCTACAGCCTCTGAAATGAGGAAATTCCCATTCACAACTGCTTTTGGAGGAGGAGGGGTGTCTCCACTGAACTCCTATTAGCATCTTATAATCATCTTATATATTACCATGATTGATGGGTTGCTCGTTTCAGTGAGCAGGGATGCCTGAGCAAGATAGGAATGTGAACTATTGTAGGAAGCAACAGGAGGGCTGCAAAAGTATTATTGCTTCTCTATTTGCAGCATCACTGTACAGGGTGCTTTTACATAACAAAAAAGGCACTTCTCCTGAATAGGGAAGGGAGGGGAAAATTTGATTCCCTGCACATTTCAAGGTAAAACTGACCTAATTTGCACTTTCTGAAACAAAACACAAACTGAAATGCAACAACCCTTTGAAACTTTCTGCCAGTCAGATGGGAGGGTTCAAATAATAAAAATATTATTATCAGCGCTTTTCTCTTTCAGGGGGTACTCAAGGGTACGCAGAACAGCACCTCTTTTTTTGTTGTTAAAAAGTGTGGCACTTGCTGTAACAACTTCACAGTGAGTACCAGCACCTATTTTTTCTAAAAAAACACACCCTGATTATTAGAAGTACTCCAGTCAAGAAATGTGATCCAAAAGTCATGGACTAGGACAAATGCATTGAATAATGGAAAATTGTTTTGGAAAAAGTATATATTAAGCAAAATTGCACACAAGCACATTCATATTAGGAAAAAAATACACTAAAAAAACTGGTGAATTTTCATCAGGACTTCTTTAAAAATGCAAACTGATGTGCAGGTGTGGTAGGCTTGCCATATGTCCAGACTTTCCTGGATATATCCGGAATACAGCAGTCAGTAACACTGCCATTTATTTTAGAGCAATTTTGCCCAAAAAGCTCAACAACTTTGGACAAAACTTTAAAAAAGCTCTCAACAACTTTTCTGTCCAGATTTTCACTGTTTGAAACAGAGCAACCCTAAGGTTTGGGGAACTGAATTTAAGATTGGAACAATGAGACACTAATAGGCCCCATCTGTATTATATGTTTAAAGCACCCTCGTGCCACTTTCAACAGTCACACCTTCTCTCAGAGGATTGTTTGAACTGTAGTTTATTAAGAGTGCCAAGAGTTGCCAGAGACTCCCTAGTCTCTGGCAAGAGCTGTAATTCCCAGAGTGGTTTTAACCATCAGTCCCTCTTTCTGGATGTGTAGGAGAATGTGTGTCAGTTGTGGTAGACTTGCCACCATTATACCACTCTCCTACCCACTGCTAGTGTACACCCATGGTGTGCTAGAAGATAATCTGAATAGTGCAGAGGATCTGAACTCGCCATGCTGGGAAAGACCCTGTGCCTTAGATCCTACAGATTAGCTGGTACTGGACTGGCAGAATTGTCCAGCTTAGGGGTGGGGAATCTCTGGCCCTACAGATGTTGCCCAACCACAACTCCCATCATCCCTGACCATGGACCATGCTGGATGGGGCTGATGGGGAGCTGAAGTTCAATGTCTAGCTCACTGAGATAGTTCCTTACAGTCCTTTCTTGTGGTCAGAGATGATGGAAATATTAGTTCAGGGAATCTGGAGGTCACCAGGTTCAAGAAGGGTGCTATAGTACACAACATCATGCACCCCTGTTAGTCCTGTTAGTGGCTCTTTGTAGAGTTTCCCAGGCTTTGAAAGGGAATCCAGGGGTTTGGATGTGGCTTAAAGTCTGTGTCTGTTGGGCAAGGGTCTGAAGCTGTGATTTCCAGCACTGGGAGATGGACTTGAGCACAGCTGTTTCCTCCCCCCTCTGGGTCTGTGTGATAAATGAATGCGCCACATACAAGGGCATCAAAGCTATGCAAAATGAGATGGAGGTTTCCTTATAATTAGGTTTCACTTTGAACCTATTGTGTGAAAGAGTTCAGTGAGAAATGTGTCAGTAAAGTCAAGCAGTGTGCATACTGGAATAGAGGTCCCCAAGGTGAAGGGATGGGAAGGTAAGTGGCTGTGGTACTATAAAGACATCTAATAGTTTCTCTAAAGAAGCCTTTCTCAACCTGTGGGTCCTCAGATGTTGTTGAACTACAACTCCCATCACCCCTAGCTAGCAAGGCCAGAGCTCAGGGATGATAGGAGTTGTAGTCCAACAACATCTGGGGACCCACGGGTTGAAAACCGCTGCTCTAAAGGGACCCAGCATACTCTAATGACACTAGGTTCCAGTTGTTGGAAACCACAGGAGGAGAGAATGCTCTTGTACTTGAATTCTGTTTACTGCATATCCTTTAACATGTTGAGTCCCAAAACTATGATGTGCTTTTTTTTGTCCATGTCCTTGCATGAGTCATGTATCCTGAGAGAGATCATGGCACCCCAAATGACCGCCATGCTCTTGCAGGAAAAAACCAGGATGTCCCACTTTTTCCAGGACACTTGTGGGGTATGCTATTGGTTGGCCACTGTGAGAATGGATGTTGCCATTATATGGGCCCATTTTGGCCTGACCTAGCAGGATCTACTTATGTTGTTAGAACGATGGGCTAAACTTAGCTCGGTGCTACAGATTATGCTTTCTCTATTTTGCATGGCCTCCAACTTTCAACAAACACTGAATCTCAGCAAAAAAATTGCAAGTTCTGGTGAGTTTTAAGGGAAGCTGAGTCTCTTGAAGTTTCTCAGGAGGGTCCCGCATGGCCCTACCTGGGGTTCATAGGGTGTGGAAGTTAAATTGCAGGTGGGCCTCATCAGTCTCCCATCAACACTGAATAATCAGGATCCGGTGCTGGCCCTACTAGTTGACCAACTGAGGCAAATGCCTCAGGCAGCAGGTGCTAGGAGGCGGCAGAGAGGTGTTGGAGAAAAAGGCTTTATGGACCACATGAGCTGCTCTACATTACCTGAAGCTCACCTGCTGCCCTAAGGCATGGTAGAAATCACTGCCCCATCCCCCATAGGGATGAGTGATAAATTTGATTCCACTGGAATCTATCAAATATGCACTTTCCTAAACAGTAGGAGGACCAAAACAGAACTAGATAGTGTTTATAAAAATGCATTCACTGGGGAACTGTGTGCATGAAATGGAATATATTAGTGAAAATAACTTACCAAAATGCATTATACTATGGGCAATTGCTTGCAAAAATGTGTGTGCTAGTCAAAACAGTGGTAGAACACATGTCTTTTCATGCATAAGATCCCAGGTTCAATCCCCAATATCTTCTTCCAGGGTGAGAGAGATTCCATTCTTGAAACACCAGAGAGCTGCTACCAGTCAGTGTAAGCAATGCTGAGCTAGTTGGACTAATTGGTCTAATAATTGGTCTAATGTGGACCAAACCACATTAGGGTGTTTCTAATGTGGTTCCTGCATAAGAGAATTGCCTGAGTTTGACTAATATGAGTTTGGCTAAAAGTAAAGGTAAAGGGACCCCTGACCATTAGGTCCAGTCATAACCGACTCTGGGGTTGCGCGCTCATCTTGCTCTGTAGGCTGAGGGAGCCAGCGTTTGTCCACAGACAGCTTCCGGGTCATGTGGCCAGCATGACTAAGCTGCTTCTGGAAAACCAGAGCAGCACACGGAAACGCCGTTTACCTTCCCACCGGAGCGGTCCCTATTTATCTACTGAGTTTGGCTAATATGAGCTAAATCTCTTGGGGGACAGGGGAGTTCTAAACACCCTAATTTCCATATTAACAGTCCTGGTTTCAGTTTTCAGCATCTTCAGTTAAAGATTTCCAAGAAGCTATCTCCCTGTTACCCTAGAGAATTGTTGCGAGCCAGTCATTGATTACACTTTAATGTTTTAATTAGAGGAAAAAACAAGCAGGACCCACAATAAAATGTGGTTGTGATTCCTCACCTCCTAACTGGAGTTCTCCGGTTCAGAGTTCTGGAGATTATAAGCTGTGAAGAGCTCAAGTGCGCTAATTTGCTCTCCTTGGTTGGTGTTCCATTTTTCTTTTTCACCAGACATTTGACATTCCATGAATATGGGGTTGTTTCTGATGGGTTTTTAAAAAATGGGTTTTAAAAAATGGATCGTACTTCTGCATACCTGAGGGTTCAGCAGAGTACGCAAATGCTTCCTTCCTATTTTTCAGGGGCCATGTTTGGCTTTAAAACTAATTGATACACAAGCACTTGTGTTTGCTATTAGAAGGAATAATTATGACGGGTTAGTTGCTAGATGGAATTGAACCTTGCAATTGAACCAAAACAAAGCCACTCTTTGAAATTCACACTTTTCTGAATTTTGCAGAGCAGTTCATCCAAGTAATGTGTATAAATGTGTATACTGGGAGGAAGTGTGAATAAGAATGCATAGCTTAGTGAACAAAAGCAAACGGAAATGTACTACATTAGAGAAACTTGTTCTACAAAGTGTGTATATTGGGGAAAATTGCATAAAGAAATGTGATATTAGGAGACTTAGCTCTTAAATGCTGATGAAGTTTCACAAGGACATAAATAAATAAATAAATAAATAAATAAATAAATACATACATACATACATACATACATACATACATACATACATACAAACTGATATGGAAATAACTGATTGGAATAATGAGAAACTGAAGCCAAATTCACAGCATACATTTAAAGTACAGTGGTACCTCAGGTTAAGTACTTAATTCATTCTGGAAGTCCGTACTTAACCTGAAACTGTTCTTAACCTGAAGCACCACTTTAGCTAATGGGGCCTCCTGCTGCTGCCGCTCCGCCAAAGCCTGATTTCTGTTCTCATCCTGAAGCAACGTTCTTAACCTGAAGCACTATTTCTTGGTTAGCAGAGTCTGTAACCTGAAGCGTATGTAACCTGAGGTACCACTGTACTGTGATACCACTTTGAGCATCCATGGTTTTGCCCAAACAATTCTGGGAAGTGTGGTTTGTTAAGGGTGCTGAGAGTTGTTAGGAGATGAGAGTGGTTTAGCAATAAATCCATCTTCGCAGAGAATTCTGGGAATTGCGGCTCTGTGCACCCATAACAAACTACACTCCCCAGGATCATTGCTACTTAAAATGGTATCATAGGGCTTTAAATGTATAGTTTGAATGTGGCCTGAGAGAAACTGAAATTAATCCATTCCTCCATTCCTCTTACTAACACACACACACACACACACACAGAGAGAGAGAGAGAGAGAGAGAGAGAGAGAGAGAGAGAGAGAGAGAGAGAGAGCGAGCTTCTTTGAGAGAGTGTCCTTTGGAAACGCCATACAAAAATTAAAATGGAAGTTTGGGCTGGGAGAGAATGACTGGCAAAAATCTGCGGTTAGGAAGATGAAAGGCAGGAAGCAGTCTTGGATGCATCTCACTTCAGAAAGAGAAAGACAGTAATAGGGCAAGAAAAGGGAGGCACTCTTCAATTCTAACCTGTATCTGCCAAGCCTCAAAACATTTATTCCTCTTCTCACTGAGGCAAACAGAATTCTCTCTCTCAGCTACTGCTGCCTCTTCAGGAACCAAAGAGGTGGGGTGGAGAATAATGGAACTCAAAGATTTGAGCTCTCTTCTGTTATTAAAAAAAACAACCCACAGCCTATTCTAGGGGTCCAATGAAGCTGGATACAACATTATTTCACATCCAGTCATAAAAACAATCTTTCTCACAGGTAGTAATTTGTGAACAGGTACTACATACTATTGCAGTCAGTTACCATAGCATGTCAGCTACCCACTGTTAAGCAGCACCATATGCCAGGCATTATCAAATAGCAACTGTTGATGATTCAGTGTTGAAAATCAGACATCCTAGGATGCAAAGTATCACCTATTCAGCCGAGATACAAGCAGTTGCAGAATAGCTGGAGAATAAAGGTAAAGGTAAAGGGACCCCTGACCATTAGGTCCAGTCGTGACTGACTCTGGGGTTGTGGCGCTCATCTCGCTTTATTGGCCGAGGGAGCTGGTGTACAGCTTCCAGGTCATGTGGCCAGCATGACTAAGCAGCTTCTGGCGAACCAGAGCAGTGCATGGAAACGCAGTTTACCTTCCCGCCAGAGCGGTACCTATTTATCTACTTGCACTTTGACGTGCTTTCGAACTGCTAGGTTGGCAGGAGCAGGGACCGAGCAACGGGAGCTCACCCTGTCGCGGGGATTCGAACTGCCGACCTTCTGATCAACAAGTCCTAGGCTCTGTGGTTTAACCCACAGTGCCACCCGTGTCCCACAAGCTGGAGAATACTGAGCATCAAACTTTGCAAAATAGGAATTAAGGATTTTTTTTTGGGGGGTGGGGGGCAAACCAATTCAGCTCTGTTCTAAAAATGTCAGCAGAAACAGAATCTTAGCAGAGGTGAACCCATATATCCACACATGGAGGCAGTTGCCTGGGGCGGCTTGTAAATCCCTCTTGCTTATGTTCTTTCAGAATTCACACTTCAGATGTTGTCCCCTGTAAGGAGTACATAGTTTTTGGGGCAAAACAGTTGCATGCAAATATATATGAGAGCATCCATGGAAGGCTGCAATCCTGCATGGGACATTTGCTGGAGCAGGGAGAAAGAGGCTGCTTCACTTCTCTCACCTGGGCGTTTTTTTGCACTCAAGCTGCATTTCCACTGTAGGGGGAAAGATGCACGCCCCCTGTACCTTTTCTCCTGCTTGGTAAGGATCAAGCAGCCATTTATCCAACACCAGTCCATCTGCTCAAGATTGCAGCCTGCTTAGTAGGGTTATGAGATACAGTTGTGTCTGTGCTGTACCATTCAAAAGTGTGTATGGGAAGACACAATTGAATGTTCCTCTAACAACACAGGGGGAGAAATCATTGCATGCAGTGATGTAACGTGGGTTGCTGGAACCCAGGGCAAGGCAAGTGTTATGCCCCCCTGGCGGACTGGGCAGTTGGGGTGGAGGCATGCATCCAAGACCTGAAGGCCTGGTCCTGGTGCAACTTGCCTCCTCACGGCTCCAAAAGGTGGCAGAAGCTCAGCTATGTGGCCTCAAATGAGGGAGCCTGTCATGGGGGCACCTGGCTGTGCTCCTCTCAGAATTTTGTGCCTGGGGCCTCTGCCCCCCCCCCCCCGGCTACACTACTAATTGTATGTACAAACTATATGCCAGGGATCAGGCTAGCCTATGAACATACCTTCTCATCCATGTGGCTATTTTCTCTATGGAGGGAAGTGTTTGTGTGTGTTTGTATAGAACTCTACAAACTAACAGGTTCAGCCCAGGAACAGTTGGGGGACCTTGGTGCAAGCTAAGCCTAACTCTGGCCCAGGAACCCTGAAGTTTCTTGGCAGGCTGCTTGAATGAAGAAGAGAGGAGTTAAAAGTCATCCTTCTCCTGCAGAATTGGACTGTCAAAGCCTTTTGCCAGCATCCCGCTTGCCAGCTTTCATGAACCCGTTCCACTGCCACTGGCACACAGTTAGCAAATGGAGCGGTCCAAAAGTCTCCCTGGTGTGTCTTAATTGAAGTCAATAGACTTACACCAGGGAGGTATGCGATCCAAGATCTCGGACTGGAGACCATGGCCAGTCCAGCTGGCAAGACAGAGACAATGATGATGGCTGCACAGATCCCAAGCTCAGAAAATGGCTTTGGGGCACTCGTTTGCCTATATAGAGTGTCAGTCCCAAGCCAGAGAATGAAACAGATTTGAAACAGATTAATACTACCAGCCGGCATGTAATTCTCACTTTAAACTCTCCAGTATATTGAACAAATAATTCCTCTCTCCACCTCCTCTCTGGTTTCAAATAAAATGACCAACAGTCCTGCTGTAAATATCATGTTGACAGTCTTGCTTTTAACTGATTAATTAGCAGATTAGAAAGAGAGAGACAACAGAATTTCGAACCAGGCACTGCTTTGGGGGGTATTTAATTAAGGTAGCTTGGGCAAATCATTTATCATTGTGGAAATCATTTTAAGCGCCGAATGAACATCCCAAGTGGAGAATCACAATAATAATCTAGTTATACTTCTTGACCCAAGTTGTACTGGATGAACAGTTCTGCACTATTACACAGTCACTCGCAGAGAGGTGGGGAGCCTCAAGCCCAGGGGCCAAATGTCCCCACCCCTATCCTCCCTATCTGGCCTTCAAGTCCCCAGGGTCCTCAGTCCTTCTTCCACCTTGAATGCCTCCTCTGGTGAGAATGTGTGCTTAACAACTTGTGCCTTTTTAACTTGGATTCTGCAAAGATTGCCTGATTCATTATATCCCTACCTGATCACTAATGTCCTGGGAGTGGGGTCACTGTTATTGGTCCCTCATGGCTCAAATGCACAGCTTGGATCCACCAGGAGTTGTACGTTCAGTATTGTGGGCCCAGTTTTACAGAACTCACATTTAGTTGAGGTCCAATGGGCCCCCTCACTATATAACATGTTGCACCTTCTAGAGACTTTTGCTTCCCACAGGCTGAATTAGTTAATTAATTACATGTATCCAGTATCTCAGTGTTTCCTTTCAGAGACTCAAGGTTGTATGCATAAGTTTCTTCCTCCCCATTTTCTCCTCACAACTCTGTGAGGTGGGTCAGACAGAAAGAAGGTGACTGGCCCTCAAGGCTGCCCAGTAAGCTTAAGGGCTCACTGTGGTCTGATCTATGGTCTCTCGGGTCCTTGTCTGACTCTCTAAATCAACATTTCCCAACCTTGGGTCTCCAACTGCTTTTGGACTACAGCTCCCATCATCCTTAGCTACCAGGACCAGTAGTTAGAGATGATGGGAGCTGTAGTCCAAAAGCAGCTGGAAACTCAAATATGCTGTAAACCAATATACTGCACTGACCGTATTGTATTGTATTGTATTGTATTGTATTGTATTGTATTGTATTGTATTGTATTGTATTGTATTGTATTGTATCTGGGGTGTCCAGAACACTATCTAATTATGTTGGGCTGGATGAGTTTCAATAAGTAAAGCTGAAAGATTTATACAATCTGAAGAGAAACCAGAGTATTCAGTAAGTAAAGCTGAAGAATGTGGACAAGGTGCTTGGACCCATCTGGAAACTTGTCCCTCTTGGTTGATAAAAACCAGCAGGGAGGAGGCAGCTGGATGGGCAAGGCAGGTAGTTAATGTTTCTTTATGAGGGGGGTGGTCCCTGCCTGCTTGAAGGGACTGGGGATGTTTGGCCTGGAGAAAAGAAGATCGAGGGGTCACATGATAGCCATCTTCAACTATCTGCAGGGCTGCTGTATGGAAGATGGAGCAAGCTTGTTTTCTGCTGCTCCAGATGGTAGGATTCATATTACAAGAAAGGAGATTCTGACTAAACATTAGGAATAACTTTCTGATAGCAAGTGCTGTTCAACATTGGAACAGACTACCTCAGGACGTGGTTTACTCTCCTTCGTTGGAGGTTTTCAAAAGGAGGTTGGATGGCTATCTGTCAGAGAGCCTTTAGCTGTAAATCCTGCCTTGCAGGGGGTTGGACTAGATTGATCTTAGAGCCTTTTCCAACTCTACAATTCTATGATTCTACAAGTGCCCCTGGGAAAGTGTTGGGAAGGTTGGTGATATTCAGTCTAGTTCAAAACAAGCCTTTTGGTGCTAGCATCAAATCTGTAGAAGCCCCCACCCCCACCCCTTATTTTTTGGCCATTTTTTTTCCAGTCTTCAGTTGCATTATATTATATTTTTATTTATTGTTTTCCTGGGGGAATAGACAGAGAGAAGTCAATAAACAGCCGATGTGTGTTTGCTCCTCATAATACAAAATACACTTTCAGGAAATAAAAATAAATAAAAAAACAAATCTTGACTTGCTAAATGCCAGCGTGACATTTCAAGGAGGCTGGTGCATGGGGAATTTTCAAGTTTGCAAATAAAGGCTGGTTCTTCCTACAAAGTCTATTATGTAAAGCAGGGGTTTTGGCCTGGTGGGGCCAGGTCTCTATCTTTCCTCACCTCGCCGGCCAGTATTGACAGGCAGGTGGTCCCATTCACCTGTCAAAGTTGGCCCATGGGGGTGGTGAAGACAACAACCAAGCAGAATGAAACTTCCTATGTATCAGCTGCTGCCAAGGGAGTTTAATCCTGCTTTCTGTGGGGTTTGGGTGAGCCAGCAAGTCCCCCTACAGAAAGCAGGATCAAACTCCTCGCTCATCAGCTGGTGATGTCAGTTGATGTCATAACATGGTGTCAGCTGTGGGACAGGCAGACATGCTTTGGGGTTAAAGGCCTAGTAGGGCAAATGAGGAGCCTGGCAGGCAAATCTGGAGGTTCCCCATATCATAGTCATCTTCAGATATCTGAAGGGCTTTCACATTACAGGAGCAAGCTTGTTTTCTGCTGCTTCAGATGGTAAGACCCAAACCAATGGATCCAAATTGCAAGAAAGAAGATTCTGACTGAACAGTAGGAAGAACTTCCTGATACTAAGAGCTGTTTAACAATGGTCTGCACTTTCTTGGAAGGTAGTGGACTCTCCTTCATTGGAGGTTTCTAAAGTGAGGTTGGGTGGCCACCTGTCAGGGATTCCTGCATTGCAAGTGGTTGGATAAGATGGCCCTTGGGGGACCTTCCAACTCTACAGCTCTATGATACTATGATGCAAGGCAAGGTTGCTTCCCTTATCTATTTATTCAGAAATATTTACTTATTTCTGTGTCATTTTTTTCTACCAAGCACAAAGCGGTATAAATAAAACCAACCACACAATTTAAACATCTCATGGTAAAGTGAATGTCAAACCACAAAGTCTTATTTAAGTCTCCCAGTAGCCACATAAGGCAGCATCCTAAACCACACCTGATGTCACAGTGTTACAATCACCATCCTCATAGAGCATCAAATGCTCATAGAGCAGTGATGGCCAAACTTGGCCCTCCAACTGTTTTGTGACTACAATTCCCATTATCCCTAGTTAACAGCACCAGTGGTCAGGGATGATGGGAATTGTAGTCCCAAAATAGCTGGAGGGCAGAGTTTGGCTGCCACTGTCATAGAGTAAACCACAAGTGTTGCTGGAGCCAATGAAACTAAATGGCAGAGCAGACAAATGAAGCCAAGGAGAGTGACAGCAAATGAAGCCAAGGGCAATGAGGGCAGAAAGAAAGGAAAATGGCAGTGATAAGCAGAAGCAACCAATGGGGTAAAAGCACAGCAAGTGCAACGAGCATGAATTTAGCAAAGCACTTCCCTTCCCTGTTGTAAATTGTTTGGCTGAGTTCTTTTTTCTCTAAAGTGATCACACATGCTCCTATTATCCTGAAGACAGTCCCTGTTCTCTGGTATCTTTCCCTGGTAAATCACTGTCCCTGTTTTGTCCCCAGTTTTGGCATTGAGGGATGCCTTTTTAAAATGTTGGTAGTATGGGCTGTCAGACTTGTTATTCTCCAGGTTCCTTGCCCTCCTCAGTGTCTGTAGAAGTTAAATTTTTTAAGCGGAGGATGGCTGCCTCTCATCTCCTATGCCCATGCATATGCATGAACACGAAAATGCTACACTTTGCACAGCCTGCTCTTTCGCATCCTAGTGAGCCTCATTCCAAACCGTTGATAGAGGGATGTAGCTCAGTGCTGGGTAACATGCTTTGCAAGCAGAAGGTCCCCAGTTCAGTCCCTGACATCTCCAGGTTTCGTCAGGAAACACACTTGCCTGAAACCGTGGAAAGCCACCACTAGTCAGTGTAGACCTGTGATAGGACACCTGTGGGACTCCAGATACTCCAGATTGTGGTCATATTTACGCCATGCCTTTAAAGCACTGTGATACCACTTTGAACCATCATGGCTTCCCCCAAAGAATTATGGGAGCTGTTGTTTCACCTGTTGTATCAGAAATGGTGAATTAGGTAGGTTCACCTGTCATTGTCAACTGAATCAAATCCCTCCTGCGTACCCATCCATAACTGAGGCAACCTTCGCACCATACATTTAAAGTACTATGATGCCACATGACACAGTCATGGCTCCCCCCAATGAATTCTGAGAGCTGAATTTGTTAAGGGTGCTGAGAGTCATAAGAAGATACCTGTTCCTCTCCTACAGCTACAATTCCCAGAATAGTTCAACAATCAACCTCTCTTTGAATGGTACCCTTGGGATTATAGTTTTGGGAGGGTGATAGCAGCTGGTATTCAGAGGCCTCCAGTTGTGGAGCTAGAACATAGCCATCAGGGTTGGTTGCCATTGTTAACCTCTTCCTCATCCATGAATTTATCTCATCCTCTTTCAAAACAGTCCACATTTGTGCCCATCCCTGCATTTTGTAGGAGCAAATCCATATGTATTCATATGAGAAAACAGACATCATTGTGTCTAGGAAATAGTGGAATATATTTGACTAATGAAATCAGAGTATCTGACATACCACTACTCCATCATAGCCGTTTCCAGGGACCTTATTAAACCGTGAGTTTCTTCTTTTCCTCTGACCTTGGTGCACGAACGTGGTTAGCCAAAGAGCCAAACCCCAACACACTATGACATTCATCTAGTCAGTCTCTAATTCAGTCAAGCTTCAGTACGGACAATTCCTTTCCCCCACTAATCCAATGAGAGGCCATTCCCCCTTGCACTGTAACAATGTTTGCTGCAAGGTGATAGGCATGCGTGCAAATGCAGTCTGATTAGAATAGAATTCTGCTATTCCCCATCAGCACCAACTTCTTTCCCTGCCATTGTCTCAGTTTAGACTAACAAATACATTCTGCTCAAATCAGGTGAAGCTGGAGGGTTCATTAAATTAAACTATCAGCAGGTGGGTGGAATCTTCATGAGAAGGCCGCCAGTTTACTGGTAGAAGTCACCTGGCCTGCACTGAACACACTTACAGGAAGATTGGGTGCCCAACTTTGGAGAGGGAACAAGTAATCGGTGGTGGCTGGGGGCTCCCTCTAACCATCTTCTCATAGTCATAATCAGGCTGATTCAGGAACATCTGATCAAGAGGATTGCAGATGAACCCATGTAGGAGTCTTCTTCGTGGGGGAGCATTTTATCATGTGAGCTTTCACTGCCTGCAGTCCGGTGGGATACAATTGAAATGTGCATTTACTTACTAACTCACCTTCTGTGAGGAGACTGGCTTTGTTAACAAGCAATGCAAAGTGGCTGAACCATCTCCCCCCCTCTCCTGGACATTTACATGAAATGTTAACAGGGCTTTCCCTGTGGTGGCACCTCATGTATGGAACTCCCTTCCCTCAGAAGGGAAGACACACTGTAAAGACTCACCTCTTTGCTCAGTCTGTGAGCATAGGTAGCCACTGTGAAAATATGTGTATTCATGCTGTTTGCGTAACAGCACTGGAGTTTTTAACACTTAACAAAGTGTTTACAGTACTATGCTTTGCATTTTAACCTGCCCTGAGATCATATATGATTTAGGGCAAAATAGAAACTGAATGTATGAATGAATAAATATTTTATTTTATTTCTGAATGTCCAATGTGGCTTTGGAGTAAGGAAACCATTCCTTAACAGCTATAGCAGATCCATAATCCATTGCATGTAACAGCTCCCAGACAAATATTGCCCAAAGTTTTTCAGTAGGATTGACCTTTGGCCCCATGTGGCTCCTCTCCAGATGGCCTTCTTTTCGAAGCTCACTTTTCAGAAGACATTGGGGGGCAGCCATCTCTCAGCCATTGTGGAAGCTTGCTGTTGAACTGCTAGTTCACATTAAGAATCCATATCCTACCAGACGAGGCTGGCCTGCTGAGTATAATTAGCAAAACACAGGTTGCCAAACTGGATCAGACCAACCATCCATGTGGTCCAATATCCTGTCACCAATGGTGGCCTTGGCCAGCTGCTGCTTTGGAGCACACAAGGAGCTGGCAGATTCTGGGGCAACCTGCCCTCCGGAAAACTGTCTTTCCTAGCCACCAGTCGTTAGAGGTCAGTTCATTGCCCTGCGGCGAAAGAATTTCAATCCCTTCATTAAGAAGCTGCTGGATAACACATTGGAACATAAAATTAAGCCTTAAAGAATGTTAGGGAAAGCTGCTTGACAAAGGGCATTCAGTGGACCATAACGTAAGCTCTTCCCAAGAGAATTCAGGACAGAGCTCCAATCGGTCTGAAGATGTCCAAAAATTAGACTGGATGCTTGACAAGAAGCAGTTGGGGGAATGATAATCAGCTAGAAGTCTTACCACTCTCCATCTCCATTGCTTTCTGCAGTATGATTGCAGTCTCTGAATTATCCTTCTCCAAAACAATCTGTGCACCATCGCTTTCTCTTGAGATGCAAAACATGAGAGCATTTTCAGGTGTCTCTGGGACCAGCAGAAAGGGACAGCAATCTCAGAGAAGGAGAGTCAAGATTTTTGCTCTGATATTTCTTCCTTTCTTGTTGTTGTTTTTTTAAATACAAGATAATTGTCTTGTGGTTTTTTTATACAGCTGCCATGTTGAGCAATAAAGTAAATTAAGAAAAGCATAAACAACTCTGTGTCTTACTTGATTCTGCCATCTGGAAACTGTTCCAATATTTTTGAATCAATCATCAAAGGGCGAATCTGTCAATTTTTGTTTCTCTCTGCTTCTTGTTTTTTCCCCAATCTCTGTATTTCCACATCAGTTTGCAGGTTGTTATTTTTTTTAAAAAAAGTTAAAAATCCTTATGAGAATTCATCAGCAATTTAGTGCAAATTTCTCCTAATATAAACATTTTAGACAATTTTACTTATTACATTATTTTCATTAATCTATATGTTGATTTGCACACTTCACCCCAATATACTCATTTTTTACACACTTTACATGGCTGGAGAAATGCAAAATTCAGAGAAGTGCAAATCTTGAAGATTCAGTATGTTTCATTTTGTGTCTTGTTTCAAAAACTACAAATTAGGTGGGTTTCCCTTTAAATGTGAACTAAAACTAGTTTCTCCCCAATCCCTAGAGTCAATAGTTGCTCTTCTGTTTTGTTTCTGTTTTTAAGTCCCACTTGATAAGAGGACGATGTCTCCAGATTTATGCACAGGAGTTTTCATAATGCATTATCACAGAATGGTGGCAGCTTTTGCACAATCAAAAAAGAGGAAACCCATCACAAAAGAGCACACACAAAAGGACTTCCGGGGGCGGCGCGAAACTGTAATGGCGGTCCTCTTCGAGCTCTGAAGAGGGGCTCCGCGGAAAAGGGTCGCTCGCTGCGGCATAGCGACGACCCATCAAGATAAACCACGGGTAGAGTGAGCCCGTGGCCGTGGGACTCGGCGGGCACCAGAAGCTGCTCCGAAAACACAGAAGGGACCCCGTAAGGAGACCCGGAGTGAAGGAGGGGTGGCGGTGCTGTGAGTTCATCGCTCTTTCCGCGGAAGTGAAGCCACGCGGCCGTTGCAGATGAGCGCTGATCCTTCTTCCTAAAACCAACACCAAACTGCAAGTAACATACCCGTGAGTAAAGGGTTTAAAATTGGCAAAGAATTTGTTAAATTTGGCTGAAAACGGGAGACGAGAAAAGGGAAGTCCGTCTTCCGACATTGCTGACAAGATCAAAGCAAAGCTTTAAAAAGCGGAAAGCGCTTGAAACGGGACTGTGGGAAGTTCTAACTTTTTCGTGCTATTAAACCTGCTCTTTTTCCTGCTGAACTGAAGGTGGAAAGGGACTTTGATTAAAAGAAGGAGTAACGGGGGCTTCCCTCCTACCTCCCCTTTTGTTTGGGTCGTATTTTTAAAGAGCCAGATCGTCGGGCTGCCGGAGAGGGAGAATGTGTCAAACTGCGGAAACAGTTGCAAAAACTTTGTAAAAACTTTGTTGGAGCATAACTGATACATTTGAGCAGAAAAGACTGGACGTGATACTGTTGCAAGCACCTCTTGTGAAACTTTGCTGAACTTTAAAAGGTGCTTTGGGGAATTTTGAGTCTTTGAAGGGACTGTTGGATTATCGAATTTACTGAGTTGAAATAATTTGGAACTTTAATGGCGGATTACTTCCTTCTTTGTCTTTGAAACTTGGTGGCACTCCCCCTACAGGGCTTTCGGATTATAAAATCCTGGGAATTGACTTTTGTTTTGAATTCCACTTCACTGGTTGTTTATAACTGAATTTGTCTCTCCCATGGAACAATAGACAATCTGACCTTGAACACTGACAGATGTGTAATGAGTGGTGCAGGGAGAACAAGAGCATCTAAAGCTAAGGAATCTAAAGAGGCCAAGGAAAAAGAAAAGGAAAGAAAACCAGCACAATTTGTACAAACAACACTGACCCAAGGACGCAGATCGTCGGTTCCAGCTGTACTGGTGACCCAAAGGGAACAAGGGGAAACAACTGAGAAGTCCACTGAGGAAGATATGGCAGCAGGTGGGTCAGATACACTATTAAAACAAATATTGGAGCAATTATCAAGTTTAAACCAGAAGGTGGACGACCAGTCTTTGAAGATAGATAAAGCAACTTCCTCGATTCAAAAATTGACTGATCAAGTTTCCCAGCACACGCAAGCCATAGAGAATTTGCAAGGAGCAACAGCGGAAAATCGGGAATTAGCTGGAGAAGCAATCCAGAAAGTGGGAGCTTTACAAAAAGAAGTTGAAGAAATAAAAGGAGAAGTTAAGCCCCTGCACAAACAGGTGGGTGAACAACAAGTTTATCTGTCAATGGTGGAACTGAAAAATCGCGAGAGTAACATCAAATTGAGAGGCATCCCGGAACTCGAGCAAGGAGACTTGATTGGATACTTGACACAGGAATTCTCGAAGTTCTGGGGTTTAAAGGAAGATACAGATTTCAGGATTGTCTCGGCATATAGACTGGGAAGATTGGCAAGGAAAGACAGATCCAGAGACTGTTTGATAATTTTAAGATCAAAGGAAGAGAGAGACAAGATCCTAGGTCTTCACTTCAAAAAAGCAATTGAAATACAAGACAAAAGGGTGGAAATTTATAGAGATATTCCGAGACAGTTGCTGGACCTCAGAGCCACCTATACAGAACTAGCAAAATTGCTGAGACACAACGCAATTCCCTATAGGTGGGAGTTTCCACAAGGATTATCCTTCACCTACAAAGAAAGGAAGGTTAAAATTAGAACACCTGAAGATAACCAAAAGTTCCTTCACGACCACGGAGAAGATCTCCAAAAAGGAGTGGACTGGCTTCCAGTTTTACCAGCACCAATACTGCCTGGAAGCGGGCCAACGCCTGCACCCTCGGGATCTGAGCAAAAGGAAGGCACCCCATCCTAAGAACATCTTAAATAGAACAGGATGTCTCTGCAGCTACTTAGTTGGAACATAAATGGCGGGAATTCTCCGGAAAAAAGAAGGAGGATATTTCATATCCTAAAAAAAGAACAATTGGATGTAACATGCCTTCAAGAAACACATGTGACTAGGCTCCACAGGAAAGTATTAATCAATAAAAGACTTGGCCAAGAATTTATCTCATCAGACAAAGTTAAAAAAAGAGGCGTTGTAATTTATGCAAAGGAGAACCTGTCACCAAAATTTTTATTCAAAGATGATCATGGAAGAATTCTCGCAATTGAAATCCAAACACAAGGGGAAAAGATTTTGATATTAGGAGTTTATGCGCCAAATGATGGAAAATCAGAATTCTATAAGAAGCTGCATGAGACAATGATGGACTATTTGGACTATTCTAACATTATTGTGATGGGAGATATGAATGGGGTGGTGTCTACAAATATGGACAAATCCCAAAATCAAAACTTAACAACAGACGGCAGACTCCCTAAAACCTTCTTTGAAATGACAGACAATATGGACTTGATTGACATTTGGAGGACAAGGAACCCCTTGGGTAAAGAAGGAACCTTCTTCTCTGAGGCCCACTTGTCATGGACACGAATTGACCAAATTTGGATATCTAGAGGGCTGGCCCCGAAAACAAGAAAAGTGGAAATCTGCCCAAAAACCTGCTCCGACCATAATGCCTTAAAAATGGAATTGAGACTTTTCCCAACTGGATCCTTCAGATGGAGAATGAATGACACCTTGCTAAGAGATCAAGAGATTGTTAAGAAGGCCCAAAAAACGCTAAAGGACTACTTTGAAATAAACTTGAACACTACGGTGGAGAAAAGAACAATCTGGGATGCAAGTAAAGCTGTAATGAGAGGGTTTCTGATACAACAGAATACAATAAAGAGAAAATTTTGGAATGGAAAAAAGGAAAAAATTTTAGAGAAAATAAGTGAAGGAGAGAAGAAGTTGAGAACCAAACCGAAGTCAAAAGAGGTGCTAAGAGAGATCAAATTCCATCAAGCACAATATTCGAAATTGATCAATCAAGAGATTGAGTGGAAAATTAAACAAATGAAGCAGAGATCGTTTGAATCAGCAAATAAATGTGGAAAGTTGCTAGCTTGGCAGTTGAAAAAAAGACAAAAGTTAAATACGGTTACAAACTTGGAGATTCAAGGAAAAATAGTTCAGAAACCAGAAGAAATAAGAAAGTGCTTCCACAGATACTTCAAAGAGCTTTACGCACAGGGGCCTCAGAAAGAATCGGAAATAGATCAATTTTTGAGGACAAATGGATTACCTAAAATAAGTCAAGATAAAAGATCAATTCTTAACAGCAAAATAACTCTACAGGAAATTGAAGGTGCCATCCAAAATATGCAGCTGGGCAAATCTCCAGGCCCGGATGGACTCACCTCCAAATATTATAAGACTTTGAAGGACTTCTTGATACAACCGTTGCTGGAGGTTTGTAACCAGATCATGGAGGGGAGGAAGGCACCGGAAACGTGGAAAGAAGCATTCATCACATTGATTCCCAAGTCAGAAAGGGAAAAGACTCAGCTTAAGAACTACCGTCCCATCTCACTCCTGAATGTGGATTACAAAATATTTGCAGACATTTTAGCAAATAGACTTAAAAATGTACTAAATGAAGTAATTCACAAGGACCAAGCAGGCTTTCTCCCTGGTAGACACATGTCTGACAACACCAGGAACATTATTGATATATTGGAGCTGTTGCGAATTAGAAACACAAGGGCTGCTTTAATCTTTATTGATGCGGAGAAAGCATTTGACAACATTTCTTGGATGTTTATGAAGAAAAACTTGAAAGGGATGGGAGTGGGACGGGGGTTTGAAAATGGACTAGAAGCAATTTATTCAGAGCAAAAAGCTAAGCTGATAGTGAACAATGTGGTATCGGAGGAACTCCAAATTGAAAAAGGGACACGACAGGGGTGCCCTCTATCCCCTCTGCTATTTATTTCTGTTCTGGAGGTATTGCTGAATATGATCAGGGAGGACCAGTTGGTGCAAGGTATAGTGGTCGGAGCGAAACAATACAAACTGAAAGCTTTCGCAGATGACTTAGTCTTGACAGTACAGGAGCCAGAATCTAGTACAAAAAGAGTTCTGGAACTTATCTTGGAGTTTGGTCGGGTGGCGGGATTTAAGCTAAACAAACAAAAAACTAAGGTTTTGGTCAAAAATCTGACACCTACAGAGATAGAGGGGTACCAGAAAGAGACAGAGCTAAGTGTGGTTAAAAAAGTGAAATACCTGGGGGTATCCTTGTCCACTAAAAATTTAAACCTTTTCAAAGATAACTATGAAAAATGTTGGCTGGAAATTAAAAAAGACTTGGATATTTGGTCAAGATTGAAACTTACCTTGTCAGGCCGAATCGCAGCTATAAAGATGTGTGTTTTGCCAAAAATGTTATTCTTATTTCAAACCCTTCAGGTCGTGGACAGAATGGAATGTTTTGGAAAATGGCAGAAGGATATCTCTAAGTTTGTCTGGCAGGGCAAAAAGCCCCGAATAAAATTTAAAATACTAACTGACTCAAAAGAAAGAGGGGGGTTTGCCCTGCCGGATTTAAGGTTGTACTACGAAGCTGCAGCCTTCTGCTGGTTGAAGGATTGGTTTTTGTTGGAAAACACCGATGTCCTAGATCTGGAAGGGTTTGATAATGTGTATGGTTGGCATGCATACTTGTGGTATGACAAGGCGAAGGTTCACAAACTGTTTAAAAACCATATTGTCAGAAAATCAATTTTTGCCGTCTGGATGAAGTACAAGGATTTATTAGAAAGTAAGACCCCGAGGTGGTTATCACCTGTGGAAGCCAAGATTTCTAAAAAAAGGCCCAATATGGAGGCCTACTGGCCAAAATATTGGGAATTGATTGAAAGAGTTGGAGATAATTGGAAGCTCCAAAGCCAGGACAAACTAAAAGGTAAGGTGCAAGATTGGTTACATTATGCTCAAATTCAAGAGGTATTCAAAATGGATAAAAAAGCGGGTTTTCAGTTGGAGAAATCGAAACTGGAGACGGAGTTACTAGAACCAAAGACTAAGGTACTTTCGAGGATGTATGACTTGCTGCTTAAATGGAACACACAGGATGAGACAGTTAAATCTGCTATGATAAAATGGGCACAGGATGTAGGACACAACATTATGTCTGAGGACTGGGAAAGGTTATGGAACACCGGTATGAAATTCACGGCATGTAGTGCCTTGAAAGAGAACATTATGAAAATGGTATACCGGTGGTACATGACCCCAGTCAAGTTGGCTAAAATATATCATCTTTCTGATAATAAGTGCTGGAAATGCAAGGAGGCAGAAGGGACATTCTTTCACCTCTGGTGGACCTGCCCGAAAGTAAAGGCCTTTTGGGAAATGATACATAATGAGCTGAAAAAGGTATTCAGATATACCTTTTCTAAGAAACCAGAGGCCTTTCTCCTGGGCATGGTGGACCGGAAGGTGCCAAAGAAGGACAGAACCTTGTTTATGTATACAACCACAGCAGCTAGGATTCTTATTGCAAAGTTCTGGAAGACACCAGATTTACCCACACTGGAGGACTGGCAGACGCAGCTGATGGACTATATGGAGTTGGCAGAAATGACTGGCAGAATTCGAGATCTGAGCGAAGAAACAATGGAGGAGGACTGGAAAAAATTTAAGGACTATTTGCAAAAATATTATAAGTTGTTTGAATGTTAAGATTGTGCACGATTAAGAAACGTTATGCTTCTGCAATTTATCTAAGTAAATGATAAAGTAAGTATTGATGGAAAAAAACGAGACAAATTAGAAACAAAATATTATGTTTATTAAGAGTGTTAAAACTAAATTACAAATTTTCGAAATTGGTAACATAATAAATTTAAAGGTATAATAAGATGGGAAACAAGATAACAAATTGCTGAACTGGCTAGAATAATGAATGCAATGCTGAGAGGATGTGAGGAGGTCCAAAACGTTGTGAAAGTTTCTCAACTTTTTCTTCTTTTTTTTTAATCTTTCTTCATATATAAAAAATGTTTCTTGCATGTTGCTATGTAAACAAATCTGTTAACCTATGGAAAGAAACGCAATAAAAATTTTTTATAAAAAAAAACAAACAAAAAAAAACAAAAGAGCACACACAAAAAAGAAGCCACAGGTTTACATAAAATTTGCATATGCTAATTTACAGGACTAGATGCAGATGTAAAAATAGTTACTTTAATTTATATAGAAATACAGCACATCTCACAATTGTTTCGGTAAAACTAGCAGCATTTTTCTGGGATGTTATTGGACTCCAACTCCCATCAGCCCTAGTCAGCACAGCCTGTGCTCAAGAAATATGGGAGTTGTTATCCCTCTTGTATAGAGATAATGTACCTCTTCACAAACAATGCTCAGCTTGGCCCGAACCATATTGGCTGCTGCTGGCAAGAAAATTATAGATGACAGATGCCCCTTTGTCTGATCCGGCAAGACCATTTTTATGCCCTGAATCCCCTTAAAACTCAGAGCTAAAATGAACCAGGTTATGTCTTTGGTTAAAATAAGATATTGATGCTATTTTAATGCCAATAGCCGACACTGAACCAAATGATGATGACTTGTCAGTAAGAATCATTTAATTTGCTTAAGATTTATTCCTGATTATGAATCTGTTGAACTACAGACAAAAAGCGAGTTTTCCTGGACAGTGCTCACAATCCAGGGAGAAAGCTAGGCCTCTTTAAGACCCTACTGAAATCAAGGGCACTCGAGACTCGGTGATTTCAATGGGACTCGAGAGCACCTCATCTTCTCTGGACAGTGCCCATTAAGTCCAGCCGCTAAGCGCCTGCTGTTAAACGGCTTAAGTAGAATTTATTGTAGAATCACACAGGCCGGAAAGCCAGGAAGGTGGGGGGAGGAAGTGGTTCAGGTCAGTGGGTTAACCTTCTGCATTTTGCAAAGATTATGCCATTCATCTTTTCTGCTAACATTCTGTTTAACACATTCCTGAACTCCTGACATTCCAAGTATCTCCTATGCATCCCTGGAGAGTCAAGTCTGCTGCCCACTTTTTCTTACTGCTGAGAAGCAACCAAGTAAAAACTTTGCCATCCACACCTCCGAGCCATCGCTCCTTGTCCCAGCACCTTCTGAGAGGGCCAACAATTCCTTCATTTATAATGTTGCCTTGAAGGTATTTCTAGGCTGCCATCAAAACTCCCACGAGTCCTCTTTCCTTCTCTCTTTCCTTCAACTATAATTTTGCTTTAGTGCAAAGCAGAAGTGATCACAGCGAGCATGCACAGAATTTCCATGCCACCCTCATCCTGGACTATCAGAGGATAACTTTGCCTTTTGTCCGATTAACCCACCTCTCACAGCCAATAGCTACTCAGGGCCAGACTAAGACCTTTAAAGTACCCAGAGCACTTTGGTTCCCCCTCCATATGTCTAATTCAAAATATAAACAATAATAAACCGTAAAATGAAATTTTACTTTTTGAAATGAAGCAAAAACTACAGTAAGCTGGAAAATAATGTTTACTTTTGTACACTTTTATTCCACGATACAAACAATTTGCTTGCTAATTTACAGCTGAATCTTGTGCCTTTGTGCTTTAATATAGACGGATTTTGTCTCAGAATTTGTAAACTGAAAAGTGGAGTTGCTAGTCCAGCAATGGACAATTTCTGTGGTGCAACCCCTACCCTTGATTCCCTAAGAATGTGCTTATTTTGCTCAATGGTTAACCCAGCCCTGCATGTACTGAACTCTGTTCCAGATTGGACACTTCCAAACAGAGCGAAGGTGGATCTGAAAAGAAATATCACCAGGAATCTCATCTCACTATGTAGTCCAAATGGAGGAAGGAACCTTTCCAGTCAGGGAATCAGGTAATATAGAACCAGTCACCTCATGCTTCTGCCTATAAGCCACAAATCAAGACTCACTCAATACATTTTTGTGCCTGAGACAAAGGAGAAGATGACATAAGAATATAAAAAAATTTAAAAAAAATAAAAATAGCCTGCTGGATCAGGCCAAAGGCACATCTAGTTCAGCCTCCTCTCATCGCAACTGCAGCCATATTGATAGCACCATTTCCCCATAAAAATAGCTCAAAAACATATAATATATTTTTGCAAATTTGCCCCAAAAGCTCAACAACTCTGGGCAAAGCTATAAAAAAGAGCTCAACAATATGTCCTTATTTTCACTGTTTCAAATATGGCAACCCTAAAATGCCCCAGTGGGAAACCCACAAGCAGAACTTGAGCCCAAGAGCCCTCTGCCCTCCTGCAGTTTCCAGCAACTGTTATTCAGAAGCTTTGCTGCCTCTTGCACAGCCATCATGGCTAGCAGCCATGAAGAGCCATTATCCTCCATCAGCAGCACCGGCATGTAGCAGGTGTGGTGACGTAGTGCACACATGCCAGAGTGTGTGATGACGTAGCATGAATATGTCCTGCGGTATGCATGCATGGCCGTGCCACACTTTGTGGGTTTCCAGCCTCCTCATTAAAAATGTTGTGGGAACCATGTTATCCAGGGGCCTTGGGACTTGGCACCTATGTCCTCCGTGGTACTCTCCATGGCTCATTGGAAGCTGACTAGACTTGGCGTTGAGTCCTACTTGAACACTCATGATGGGATGACTCCACTATACCTTCCACTCTAATGTGTTTCATCCCACACTGGGGACCAGATGATGGTTGGAACCTCAATGGTTCATACTCTTGTACAGCACCAGCTGTTCCATCTGGGATGCACGAGAAGGGCTAGAACTTGCTGGCAGAGCACATGTTCCCAGGTTCTGTGTGAGATGCTTGCCTAAAACCCAGGAGAGCTGCTGCCAGCTCGTGTTGACAATAGATGGACTGATCATATGGCAACGTCCTAAGCTGTGTGGCCATTCTCTTTCGTAATGCCCCCTCCCATTGCCAGCTCAGGTTTGGCTGCCCTGCCTTATTTCTTGTTTGGAGCCACGCTGACCTGTCTCATATCCTGATTGCCCTTCTCCTCACCTGGCTGCACTGCTGTTACCTGCCAAGGTGGATGGGCAGAACCTGTCAAGAAAAAGTGGGGAAAACAAGCAAAGAAAGCGTTCTGCTCAGACACACTGAAAAGGCTTCCAGGAATGGTTGCCAGCCCCAGACTCTGTCCTGGGCATGCAAATTGGCCTCTCCTGTTCTTTTCAGTGTCCTCCTAACATGCTTTCTGCCACAGTTCAGTACATTCCAAGCTCCCTTGTTGCAGCCCGGAGCCTGCCTTGCTCTTCTGTATGAGGGGGAAGGGCTTCCACTGCCACAGCCGCACAGGTGGCTGACATCTTGCCACAAGGCCCGCGATGGAACAGCAGGTGCTCACCGCCTCACTATTTCCTCATCAAGGTGACTGCCCGTCAGGCCTTTGATGGGACAAGGCGTGTTTTGTGTTAGGGCAGAGGTGGCGTTTGTCAGCCGTTTTTGCAATGAGAGCTGGTTTCCTGATAAATGCCACATACTTTTTCAAGGGCTTTCATCTCTATTCATGCTCAAAAGGGAAGGGGGGGGAGTGGATAAGGTACATAATAGGCCATGATGCAGTGTTCAACAGAGTGTGCTTAATGAGCTGCTCTCTTTCTTTCTCTCTGATCCACGCTCTTTCACACATACACAAACACAATTGTGCATCTCAGAGCAACTATATTCCTGCTCCCAACACCACCAATATCTGTCCATAAGTTTATAGAAGTTTATAAAGTTAGGCAATCATACCCTCCAAGTGTCCCGATTTTCCAGGTACAGTCCCAGAATTATAGGATGCATACTGCTTTTTGATTTTATCCCGGAATGTTCCATTTTCCCCTTTTCCTCCCTTCCATGTCTCAGAGAACAATTAAAAGTGAGGTGTGCGGTTGTCTAGGTTAAAAAGCAGAGACCTGTTTATACCAAAAATAAAATACCTGCACCAAATGAAGGAAATGGAAAAGCTGGCATACAAAGTCCTTCCTATAATTTTGAAGGAAAAGGTCACAACTCTGCTTTACATTCTTTAATTGCAATCCTTCCACAGCCAGCCAAGTCCTAGGAAATGTGGGAAATAATAATAATAATAATAATAATAATAATAATAATAATAATAATAATAATAATAATTATTATTATTATTATTATTATTATTATTATTATTATTATTATTATTATTATTATTATTTATTTATTATTTATACCCCGCCCATCTGGCTGGGCTTCCCCAGCCACTCTGGGTGGCTTCCAAAAGAATATTAAAATACTATAATACATCAAACATTAAAAGCTTCCCGAAACAGAAATGTTTATTCCTTTATTGTAAACGCAGCCTGACACTGTCTACTCAGAAGCAAGTCCCGCTGTATTCAGTGATGTCTACTCCCAGGTAACTGGGTCAAGAGGGTGCAGCCTTACACTGTAATCTGAAACATTTTTACTCAGAAATGAGTCCCACTGAGTTCAACAGGATTTACTCTCTGGTATGTTCCTGATCATTCATTCTTCTTCTTGTTGTTGTTGTTTCCCACCTTTTTCCTTGACAGGGACTCAAGGTAGCTTACAGCTACAATTTTATTTCAGTCCATTTATTTGTGGAAGGCGTTGCACACACTCCCTTCCCTCACATCATTTTTCTTCACATCAACCCTGTGAGGTAGGTGAGGCAGAGAGGTTGCAATGGGCTCAATGTGACCGGTGTAAATATATATGTCATCATCTATGTGTGCGGAAGATCAAACACGGGAGCAGCTTATTGGTGTAGAAGAGGATGCCCCTAGTTTCACTGGAGAAATGTTGGAGGGTACATGTGCTGTATGGTATGGAGAAAGCAGATATACTGTTTCTCCCTCTCTCATCATCTCCCTCATTGCCTGGAGAAGAGGAGGTTAAGGGGTGATATGATAGCCATGTTCAAATATATAAAAGGATGTCACATAGAGGAGGGAGAAAGGTTGTTTTCTGCTGCTCCAGAGAAGCGGACACAGAGCAATGGATCCAAACTACAAGAAAGAAGATTGCACCTAAACATTAGGAAGAATTTCTTGACAGTAAGAGCTGTTCGACAGTGGAATTTGCTGCCAAGGAGTGTGGTGGAGTCTCTTTCTTTGGAGGTCTTTAAGCAGAAGCTTGACAACCATATGTCAGGAGTGCTCTGATGGTGTTTCCTGCTTGGCAGGGGGTTGGACTCGATGGCCCTTGTGGTCTCTTCCAACTCTATGATTCTATGATTCTATGATTCTATCACACTAGAGCTCATGGACATGCAATGAAACTTAATGTTAGAAGATTTAGGGTGATAAAACATCCTAAACAGTAAGTACCACTGTTTTTTTTATGGAGAAGGGGGCCGATACTGCGTGCCCTTGGGTACCCCCAGGGACTGCCCATCAGGGTGCTGATCTGAGGGACTGTCCTGACTTTCTTGCTGTTATTCTTATTATGGCCAGTGCCAAAATCACTGAGATCCTGGGGGTGGCAGTGAAGTTTGTGGTGAATGTGTGTGTCAGTGGTAGAGTTCTATTGCTCTCTTTAAAAGGACTCTCAGAACACATATTAATACATATTTCAGTAGCATTCAAACATGTGTTTTATTCAGCACTTTTTCCTTTAAAAAGGGTGCCAGAAGTGCCCTCTCAGACAGAGTTGGACAGACAGAGTTGGATTATATATATATATATATATATATATATATATATATATGGGTTAAAAAAAGAAAAGGTGCTGGAGCTAAGCTCCAATGCAATCTGGCTCAAAAAAACCCACTGGTTTATCTCACAATGCAAATTTAATTGTGTTTTTACTTTCTAAATATGCCCAGTGTTCATTTTGAAGCATTCAAACAGCTGGGAACTGTGTCACAGAATCTGGTGGATAACTCATTCACTTCTGCCCCTTAGTCCAAGCAAACAAGATCAGGCCGGCTCATCTCAGAATTTGCAATGCTCACATTCATCTAGCATCCCTGGAATAGAGAGGAAGAGTTTGGACTAAAGATGGGTGAAATCTGGCAGTTCTGGTTTCTCCTGGCTTATCATTTTCCCACTATTAAGCTTGTGAAAACTTATCAGCTCTTTCTTCCAATATACACATTTTTCTGTATGCAGTTTTGCTTAATAGAAACAATTTTGCAACACAATTTCCCTAAATATAATGCAGGGTTTGCATTTTATTTTCACTAATACATGCATTTTTATGCATGCTTTATCCTAGGTATGTGCATTTTTCTACATGTTACTTGGCTGGAGAACTGTACTGCAAAATTTGAAGATGTATGAATTTTGAAGCAATGTTTCAATCTGTGTCTTGCTTCAGAAACCACAAATTTGGTAGGCCCACTCTTACATGTGAATTTAATTTAATTTCTCCTCCACCACTACTTTAGACTTTCCTACTTAAAAAATTCTAATTTTCCTCCCTATACAGTAACTTGGATTACATTTTGAAGCATATACAATTTGGATTCCGAATACTGCCTTGACGAAATAAAACACAATTGTGCAAGTTTTGAGTATGAAAACAAATGATTCAGAAAGCCATCACAGTGCTTGGACTGGACTCTTGTGAACCCTACACAGATTAGCTCTTGTGCACAGACCAAATTTCATTTCACTTTTAATTTTTATACCGACTTTCTATATTACTATACAAACCGGCTTTCAGAACAAAGCAAGACCTTTTACCAGTTGATATGGAGGATTAAAAACCTCTCTAACATCCCACACCAGGGCATTAAAAGTGATGCAATAAAGCATACATGAGTTATTAAATATTGTCATCAAGACAAGCAATAAGTCAGGCTTTATGATTCCTGGTTATAAATTTGTCTGTAAAGTGTTTAAAGAGAGGCAAATGAAGAGACTCTGTAAAGGGTTGACACCCAGTTATACTGCCAATGATTTCTCACTGTTGCTTTGGAGTGCGCAGAATTAATCAAAAAGTCACCCGGGGGCAGATCGAGTTGTGCTGTGAGAGAATCTATCCACCAGCTGAGCTGCATTTAGAAAACAGGTACAGTATCTGAAGCAGCATCATCCTCATCCACAGTAGTTCATGCACTGCTTACGTGAAGGCTGGATTACTGAAATGCGCTCCATGTGGGGCTTCCCTTGTGCTTGATCCAGAAACTGCAGAATGCTACACCCTCCAACATTTCTCTGATAAAAATATGGACGTCCCATTTCATAATGATAATTTTACTATTTATACCCCATACATCTTGTGGGGATGCCTCAGCCACTCTGGGCGGCTTCCAACATACATGAAAACATAATAGAACATTATACTTCCCTATACAGAATTGCCTTCAGACGGCTCAGGGGTCAAATAACTCCATACCCTCCAACATTTCTCCAATGAAAACAGGGGCATCCTAAGGAAAAGTGGGACATTCCTGGATCAAATCAGAAATTGGGATTAGGGGTGACCCTGGGAAATAGGGACACTTGGAGGGTCTGGAATGCTGCAGCATGACTGCTAATAGTGGCAAGACCTTGTCTGAATATAATACATGTGCTCAGAGCTCTGACCTGGTTGCTGATTTGCTACTGGGGCAAATTCGAGGTCTTACTATAACCATATTGTCAGGGAACTGCCATCGGCTCAGGGGGGAGAGGGGAAAAGCCGGATGGATTACAGAGAGCCCCCAAAGATTGTGGGAAGCAGCTCCTCCTCAGCGGAGGAGAGTAACCACGTCTCCAGGAGAGAGGAGCTTCAGGGCTCAGAGGAGGCGAGGCGGTGCCAGGACACCTTGCCTGGGCAAAGCGAGGAGGAGAGAGGTCCTCCGTTACCCATGCCCTCCTTGCGCAGTAAGTTTTCATGCCGAGAGGGGAGGTGCAGTCTGGGCGTCAAGAAGCTTCTTTGCTGGGGAAGGTTTAAGGACCGCCCACTCACGGATTCTGCCAGTGAATGAGCCAGCCACGGGAGAGTGGCGCTCTGGAAAGATAAACTTTATTTTGGCATCAAAAGCAAAGCTTCACAGCTGAGCAGGGAGGTATTTGCCTGCTTGCTCTCGAGCTACCCCTTGGAACCCTAACACATATAAAGCCCTTAACAACTTGGGACTAGTTTACCTGTGAGATCACCTTGCGCCCTCTCCCCCCAACTGCCTCCATCTGCAGAACTGGCAAAGTTACAGGTGCTACCTAAATATCCATTCCCCATTCGTAACAACTCAATATTTTCGTATGGTAGCACCTATATTTTGGAACTCCCTCCCTCTTGATATCAGGCAGGTGCCTTCACTGTACAGTCGTACCTTGGTTCTCAGACAGAATGTGTTCCAGGAGTCCGTTTGACTCCTGGAACTGTTCAAAAACGAAGGTGCGACTTCTGATTGGCTCCTGCAGCCAATTGGAAGTTGCGCCAGACATTCGGCTTCCGAAAATTGTTCCAGGTTTCGATTGTTCAGGAGCCGATTTGTTCGGGATCCAAGACATTTGAGATTTAAGGTACGACTGTACTCTTATCATTAAAGTCCTGAGAACGTTTTTCTTTAGGCAAGCCTGTTCAGATGCTTAGAACGCTGATGCACATTTTAATCCGTTTTTATTCTAGTGTTGATTTTGATTTTTTGAATGCTTAAAATGGTTACTTGCTTTTTATTGTTTTACCCTTTCTTCATAAACTGGATTGAGTTTTTGTTTTGTTGGTTTTACAGTCAAGAGGTTGAAATAAAGAAAATAAATCCAGCATGGAAGATGTGCACACTGCAGCATGGATATCCACATGCGCAAATGTGCTTTTGAAGATGCATCACCATCCAATTGTGATGCTCACCAGGACTCTTTTGAATCAACCAAATACACCTTTGGGTGCACAGCATCCTCTGTGGCCAGGATTGGTTTACTATGTTGTGCTTAGCACAGAGCTGGTGGCTGCCACTCCCTACTTATTTTGGAAAGTGCCCTCTAACTTTGTGCAAGAAGCTGGAAGGAGACATATTTATTTCCTTTGCCTAGCAGCAAATGGTGGATACAGAAAGCAGGAATGTGTCGTAATAGCTAATATACACAGGAGTTACCATCCTGCTGGGAAGAGGCAATTGACAAATTATGTTTGACAATTTATTTGAACTTTGGAGTTATTTCCAAGAAAGCCGTTTCTTTGACATTTTCTCTTGGCATTTGAAAGAGATGAGAACGAGAGAGTGATTTCTTTCTCTTTTTTTGTCGGGGGGGGGGAGTGGATTTCTCCCTCCTGACACATCCCACCACCTTCCCTGCCGCGATTTGCTTTATGGATGTCATTAGCTTGCTTTGGTTCATTTCTGAGAAGTGTGGGGCAATATAATTTAAGGGGGCAAAACACTTAAAAGCCATCTAATGGCAGGCAGAGGAGAAGGCTAGAGTCGTGTGTCACATGCATTGCACAGAAAGCACTTCTGTTGAGAAATAACATGGGTTTATTTATTTTGCACATTTATACCCCACTCAAGGTGGCATACATAATACCCCCATTTATTCCCCACAACAACCCTGTGAGGTAGGTTAGGCTGAGAGGCAGCGAGTGGCCCACAAGGTCACCCAGTGAGCTTCATGGGTGAGTGAGGGTTCGAACCCTGGTCTCCCAAGTTCTGTGTTTCTGTGGGCAGCTTTACAATTTTGCAGAGCCAAACCCACAGAGGGATGGCTTGTCCCATCCTCTCCCTGCTCCAACACTGCCTGTATACTGGCTGTATATCCATCAGAAGGTAAATAGTTTTGCTTGCCTTTGAGTCGAAGACATCAGACAAAGCCGAGCCATAAATCATGTTACCTGCCTTGCTCCTAGCACTATAGCCATCAAACTCCAGATTATTAATTGCCTGTTCTGCTCCCCTCCCCAATTATTTAAGGGTCCCTTAGATTTCTCTAGTTATTGGGAGAAAGGGTGGCGGGGTACTCTTTCCTACACAGATTTTTCTCTTGCCAGAATGCTCAGCAAACCTGCGTTTTGCAGTCAAAGCTCCCATTCTTAAGTCTTTTGACAGGCTCCTTGATAAATGGTGTGCGTTTAATAATATATCCTGAGTTTGAATCCACAATAGGATCTGCAAACATAGAGGGAGGTATAGAGGTAACTGTCAATCTTGGTTTTTTCCTTCTTCGTTTTTATGATCTCAAGTTAAGTTTACAGGATTGAAATAAATAAATAAATAAATCCCTAAACAGAGGGGAATGTGCCTCGATGGAGTTGCCAATTGCTAGACAGATTCACATGTAAGTTAAGTATGTACATTAGGATCCCAGCAAGTCTAAGGACAAGACAGCTGTAGCAGAGTGCTGCAGCACGATTGCTGACAGGAGTGAGGCCTTGTTGGCATATAACACCCATGCTCAATGATCTGGACTGGTTGCTGATTTGCTGCTGGTCCAAGTTCAAGGAGTTAGTATATAAAGCCCTTAATAGCTTGGGATAAGTTTGGCATCATCTTACCCCATATATGCCCATGCAGCCAGCAGAACAGGCACTATTACAGGAGCCACATAAAACCCATTCTACATTCACATTGCAGTGGTACCTTGGGTTACAGACGCTTCAGGTTACAGACGCTTCAGGTTACAGACTCCGCTAACCCAGAAATAGTACTTCGGGTTAAGAACTTTGCTTCAGGATGAGAACAGAAATCGTGCAGCGGTGGCGTGGTGGCAGCAGGAGGCCTCATTAGCTAAAGTGGTGCTTCAGGTTAAGAACAGTTTCAGGTTAAGAATGGACCTCCAGAACGAATTAGCTTCTTAACCCGAGGTACCACTGTAACTCAATTGTTAAGGTGGCAGCACCTACATTTTGGAATGAGGCAGGCACATTCACTGCACTCTTTCCAGTGCCTGCTAAAAACATTTGTGTGTGTGTGTGTGTGAAAATAAGCCTGCTCCAGTGTTTAGAAAGCTGTGGTGAGTTTTAATCTGTTTTTTAGTCTGTTGTGAACTTTAACTTTTTAAAAGTCTTCAATTAATTGCTCTTACTGACAGTTTTATCATTTGGCCTCTTTTGTAAACCACTTTGAGGGGTTTGTTTTGGTTTGTTTTTATATTTTACATATGCATTTTACAAAATAAGTAATGGGCAGTGTTATGTACTGAAGTTCTCACCCTGGCCAGCAGGGGGGATATTGTAGATGGTTATGCAAATGAAGTGACGTTCAGTGATTGGATAGTTTGTATGCAAATGAAGGATAGATAGTGACGTTGAGTGATTGGATAGTTTTAGAAAGTTGCTACAGTTACGTTGTTCTGGAGCTCTTTATAAGCAGGCTGACTGAGCTCTTCAGTTCAGTTCTGTTCCAGCTTACAAATAAAGAGCTGGTTTGGAAGAATCGCTGTGTCATCTGATATGTTCACCCACAACTTAACAGACAGGGTAGGGCTTTCTCATGAATCCAGCATCCTTCTTTCAAGCCCCACATTCTGCCCCATAGTGTTGCTTACACTGTCTCCTAAAATCACCACAAAATGTGCTTTTACTTCCGTCTCGGCAACCCCCAGGGCGGGATGTGGGATCCCTGAGTTCCACCGCAGGACCTCAAGGTTCCCCATCATCAGGCAGAAAACATGTCGACCACCAACTAGAAAATAAATAAATCCATAAATAAATAAATCGGGAAGATTCTACTCAGCCTGCCCTTTCGATGAGGCCCAGAACCCACCAGGTCAGGACATGGTAGCCAGCCAGGAATCTTATCAGAACAGGACATATTTCCACCGCTGCCACCTCAGACGCAAGCCAAGCGCATTCAAGCCGCCAGCCAGGTTTTGTTCACACCAGGACTGTCACATCATCTGCACTGATTCGCGGTCCTATTAAAGATCGTTTAGACAGGGACAAAACCCTCCGCAAACGTGCCATGATAACCCAACCGCCTGGCCCTTAAAGCCTTGTCTCCCAGCCAGCAAGGGTGAATACAGGGCAATTCCTGTTTAATTATGGCTCGTAAAAAAAATTCCTCTGGCCGTGTTGGGGACAGAAGCAAAGACAGCAGAGAGGCTGATCTGCTGCCACCTCCATAAACAGAGCTAGGTTATCGCTTCAGCAGTTTCTGCAACTGATTTTATGAATGGTGCATTAAAAAAGGAAAGGAGTTTGGGCACAGCAATATGTTATGGTCCAAGCACCTGGAACTGCTGAGCTGACCATGAGGTTCCAATGAGGCAGAGCACCAGAGCCTACAAATGGGTGTCAAATACTACATTAGAAACAGAGGAACAGTGTGGGGTAATGGTTATAGAGTGACAGGCTAGGACTGGGGGGGGGAGGGGAACACGACACACCTCAAAGTTCAGATCCCCACTCAGACATAAAGGTGATTTAGCATGGGCCAGTCACACTCTTTCAACCAAACCTACCTCACAGGGTTGTTGTGAGATAAATATATGGAGTGGAGGACTGGTGAGGTCCAGTGAAGAAAGGTGGGATACATTATTATTATTATTATTATTATTATTATTATTATTATTATTATTATTATTATTATTAGAATTTATATACCGCCCTATACCCGGGGGTCTCAGAGCAGTTCACAGAATAAAATCAAGATATAAAACCACAAAATACCTAATAAAAATAAAAACAACAACCCATTAGGGGGCTGAAGCATTTTGTGTGTGTGTAACTTTTTATTGGATTTTTATAGTGAAAGCATAGATAGAACAGATAAGACGAATAAACAGGCCATAACTGCCTTGTTTTATTCATACAAGGCAAGGTGTAACACGAAACATTTTTCAAAAAGAAAACCTTTGTTGCCATCTGTTTTTGCCAACGAGGTTGGTATCAGGAAAGGGTCATAGATCAGTGATAGATCATCTGCTTTCGATGTAAAATTTATTTATGATTTTCAGTTTTATACATCTCAATAATGTTAAGATCATTTTAACATTTCAAAACTCTACTTCCTTCCCCCTCTTTCTGCAGTTCCTTAAATTTATTTTTTAAAAAATATTTTCTGCATATACCAAATTGACTTAATTTACACATTTATTCATCTACTTTAAATATATACTCTTATAAGATTGCAGGTTATTACAAGATTCCTGTCGTAACATGACACTGATGCCTGTCATGGCATTTAATCAGTGCAGATGGGACAAATGCATGCAATGTATTTGGGGTGGGTGCAAGAAAATATATGTGGTATTGTCTTTTTAAGTTTTTTTTTTTTTTTAGAAAACTTGTTTTGTTTTAAAAAATAATTTTCTCAGAGGATAAGAAAGATAAAAAAGCAATAACAGATCGATGCCAGACATATGGATTCAAAGGAGACAAAGAAAGCAGCGCAGCAGCCCTGCTGGCTTCAGGAAGGTAAGCAAACAGGAGAGTGAGTTAACTTCAGAGCAAATTACAGGTATTAGGTGGTAAGTACGTCTGAGCAAAACAGCATGTGGGGATTGATAATCAGTCTGGAGGAAGCGTCTGGATTTGAACATTTTTGGCAGCAGATCTCAAAAGGCCCTCTGCCAGGAATTTGATCTCTACACCATCACTGGGACCATGCAATGAAACTCAACGTTGGAAGATTCAGAACAGGTGAAACAGGGTTCTTCAAAACGTAAGAAGAGCTTGGCTGGATCAGGCCACTGGCCCATCTAGTCCAGCATCCTGTTCTCACAGTGGCCAACCCTGGGAAACCAGCAAGCAGGATTTGAGCACAAGAGGCCTCTCTCCTCCTGTGATTTCCAGCAAGTGGTATTCAGAAGCATTGCTGCCTCTAGCTGTGAAGGCAGAACATAATCATCCTGGCTAAAGGGGTAAAGCAGTGGCGTAGCGTGGGTTGTCAGCACCCGGGGCAAGGCAAGTAATTTGCGCCCCCTAACCCGGGGCAAGGCAAGTAATTTGTGCCCCCTAACCCGGGGCAAGGCAAGTAATTTGCGCCCCCTAACCCGGGGCAAGGCAAGTAATTTGTGCCCCCTAACCCGGGGCAAGGCAAGTAATTTGCGCCCCCTAACCCGGGGCAAGGCAAGTAATTTGCGCCCCCTAACCCGGGGCAAGGCAAGTAATTTGCGCCCCCTAACCTGGGGCAAGGCAAGTAATTTGTGCCCCCTAACCCGGGGCAAGGCAAGTAATTTGTGCCCCCTAACCCGGGGCAAGGCAAGTAATTTGCGCCCCCTAACCCCTAACCTGCAGCCGCTGCCAGCTTCTTCTTGCTGCTGCCTGGTCTGGTCTGGTGTGGTTCTCTCCCGCGCTCAGCGCTGCGCTGGGCGGCCGCTGCACTGTCCCTCCCCCAGATAGTCCCTCGCTCTCTCTCCGCACCGCACGCCTGGCACCCACCCCCTCCACAGTGGGCGGCGACCCAGCGGCTCGGATCGGATTCGCACAGCCAGCACTGCAGTGAGAGAGAGTGAGTGAGCCAGGTAGGGGCAGAGAGCTGCGAGTGCGAGCGCGCCCCCCCCAGATGTTGCGCCCGGTGCAGCCGGCTGCCCCTGCACCCCCCACGCTATGCCACTGGGGTAAAGGGACCCCTGAACATTAGGTCCAGTCATGGCAGACTCTGGGGTTGTGGCGCTTATCTCGCTTTATTGGCCGAGGGAGCCGGGGTACAGCTTCCGGGTCATGTGGCCAGCATGACTAAGCTGCTTCTGGCAAACCAGAGTAGCACACAGAAACGCTGTTTACCTTCCCACCAGAGCGGTACCTATTTATCTACTTGCACTTCGTGCTTTCAAACTGCTAGGTTGGCAGGAGCAGGGACTGGGCAACGGGAGCTCACCCTGTCACGGGGATTCAAACTGCCGACCTTCTGATCGGCAAGTCCTAGGCTCTGTGGTTTAACCCACAGCGCCACCCGCATCCCTGTCACCTGCTTCATCCTGGCCAGTAGCCATCAATAGCCCTCTCCTCCTCCATGAATTTGTTTAATCCTCTTTTAAAGCCATCCAAGTTGTTGGCCATCACTGCCTCCGGTGGGAGGGAGTTTCACAGTTGTAACTATGCACTGCATGAAGAACAACTTCTTTTATCTTTCCTGAATCTTCCGTGTATGTGAAAATAGCAGATAAAGCACATTGTATTAGAGGGAATTGCTTTGCATGAATGTGCATATTGCATATACTGTGGGTATTCGGAGAAAACCATGCTAAAATGCTGATTAATTTTCATGAGGACTCTAAAATAAATATATAAGGAAATTGGAGAGCTGAATTTAAGAGTTTAAAAAGGGGGGAACTGGAATTGGCAGATTCCTGCACCCCCAGTCATAGCTGTCAACGTTTTCCTATTTTTAAGGGAAATTCCCTTATTCCAAATAGGATTCCTCGCAAGAAAAGGGAAAAGTTGACAGCTATGCCCCCAATCTTGGGTCTTCTAAGCCCATAGCTCCTTCTCTTAACCTTGATACTAAAATTGGCTCTTCAGAACCCTTTCTCGAAATGACGTCGCTAGTGCTGCAAAGCCACCAGCCACCGTCCAGAGTTTCATTTAAAATCATACTCACTGAGGAATAGATCTGGCTGCCTCCAAAAGGGGAAAACTGATGAGGCAAGCTGTGTCCATTAAAAAGGTCAATTGCGGGGGTGTCTGGCAGTTCAAAACTGCTAGGAAAAAGTGTAACTAAAGAGGGACACCATGAAATTGACAGGGTCAGGGCCACCAGCAAAGGACATCAATATCCATCACTCAGCAAATAACCTTTCTGTAACTTCTGACCTGCCCAGGGGTCCTGATAAATGGCGGGTGGGTCGGGGTGGAATTAAAAGTAGTAATAAGCAGTATTCAGCCTTGGGAGAGAAACCCTGTCTGTTCAGATGACGCACAAGGGTGAGCCTTTAGTTTGGTGAGGAGACAAGGCACTGGGTTGGACAGTCATAGACTTATAGGATTGCAGAGTTGGAAGGGATCCTAAGGGTCATCTAATCCAATCCCTGCAATGCACAAATCACAACTAAAGGATCCCCGACTCATGGCTATCCAACCTCTGTTTAGAGACTCCCATTTCGCCGCAACCGCCACCACCCAAAAATGTGCAGAGAAGTTGGATCTCAAGGTCAAACAGTGTGTTTATGCTAGTTTGAACTGTGTGTGTGTCTTTCTCTGTGTGAATTCAAATGGTTCTAGGCACGAAGGGCAGCGGAGTCTAGAAACTGTAGCTGACAGCAGAGTGGTTAAAGAAGCCAACTTTTGCTCCCAAGGGAGGCAGGAAGGACATGGCTGATGGAGCAGTCATGGACACAGGACAGGAGAAACTGCAGGCAGCAAGAGAGAGAGGCCAGGTTTAGGAATGGGGGCAGAAATTCAGATTGGTTCACCATTTAATGCACACCTACTTAATTTGAATTTGACATGAGATCTTAAGAAGAGCCCTGCTGGATCAGACTGAAGTCTACTATCCTGTTTTCACAGTGGCAGATCAGATGCATACACAAACCTTGCAAGCAGAACCTGAACACAAGGAAATTCTCCCTACTTCTGTGGCTTGCAGCAACTGGCATTCAAAAGCATGACTGTCTCCAAAAGTGGAGCCAGAACATGGCCATGGTGTCACTGATAGCATTATTCTCCATAAATTTGTCCAATCCTCTGTTGAAGCCAAAGAAGCCTGTCTGTCTCCATCACTGCCTCTTAGTTTAACTATGTGTTGTGTGAATATGTCTTTTCTTTTGCCTGGTCTTCCAACTCTCAGCTTCCTTGGATGTGTTTGAGTTTCTGATATTTGGAGGGAGAAAATGTTTCTCTATCCACTTTCTTTACACCATGCATAATCTTATATCCACACCTCCTATTACTTGGCTTTTTTCTAACGAAAAGCTTCTTACCACTATACATGAACTGATACTTGGCTGCCCTTCAAAATTTGCATGAACCAGATCCTTGCTAATGATTATGAATACACAATTGTCAGTTGTTCTGGGATAAAAAAAAAATATTCTGCATAAGCTTTCTCTGAATTCCAGGATACATGTAATGTTCCCATTTCTGAGGGTTGGACAGAGCACCTGGGCTCATTCTGAGCTCTTAAATTAGATTTCTTTTTTCAGCTGCCAAGTTCTCTGTGCAATTCATGCTTTCATCAATGGAAAACAATCTGAGCCTCATTCCTGGTAGCCTTGGAAGATCCCTCTGGAGCCGGTCACAGGATGCTGGAGGCCAAGTCACATGTTTTTCGGTGTCCCAGATAGCAGCAGTGATCACAGTTCCCATAAATCACAGTCAAGTCCTCCCATGCCCCAAGCCTTATGTCTGATCATTTAATATGAACCACTCCAAAATCATTCAGAGAATCCTTCAGTCTCCCAGTAACGTCCACCATGGTCAAGCCACTTGGTTAGCCTCAAAGTTTAATGGTTTGATTGGTAGATTAATCTTAAGAATGTCAGAACAGTCCTGCTGGATGAGGCCAATGGCCCATCTAGTCCAACATCCTGTTCTCACAGCAGCTGACCAGCTGTTTCCTGTAAGCCCACAAGCAGGACCTGAGTGCAAGAACACTTTGCCCACCTGCAGTTTCCAGCAACTGATATTCAGAAGCATAGGAACAGTGGAGCTGGATCGTAGCCATCATCAATCCAATGCAAATGTTCCTGGGAGAAAGTCCCATTGAACACTGTAGGATTTACCTCTGAGTAAACACACCTATGTTTGTGTCCTGCAACAAAGCAGCAATCCCATGCACATTTACTTGGAAGTAAGCCTCAGTGGAACTTACTTCTGAGTAAATGTCTGTAAGATTAAACTGTGAAGTAGGGGTATGATCAGTTTTTTTCTTAATTCTTTCCTCCTATCAATAAGAAAAAAATCGGGAGAATCGGAGCAAAGTCTTATCTAGTTCAGTACCCTGTTTCCCACAGTGGCCAGTTAGATACTTTTAGTATGTCCAAAAGCAGGACAGGAGAGCAACACTGCTCTCTCACATTCATGTTCCCCAGCAAGTTGTATTTAGAGGATGGTGCTTCTGATCCTGGAGCATACAACTATCATGAGTCGTAGCCACTGATAGACTTGGGGCTCAGCTACATTAGTTTTGTTTTGTTTTTAAAGTGTTTTAAATGTGTTATAACACTGTGACACCAGATGGCACTGCAGAGTTCGATCCTCTGGCAACATGATTTCCCATTATGAGCTTTACAACGCGTTTTCCTGAAATGTTTTTTTAATGTGTCTAGATCCAGCCATAGTAATAGCCTTAGTAGCAAATTGTAAATTACTTTCTTTATTGCCACAAAAAGCTTTTCAGGCTTTAGTACTTGAAAATCTATTTACATTTGATTCAGTGATTCTCAATTAGTCGTGAAAGGACAGGAGTTTAGCCAGCTAAATATTATCAAACAGTGTGTGCGTGTGTGCGTGTGTGTAGGGCGGGGGGTGTCTTTCACATTTGTTTGATTCCAGCTCCCATCATCCCTGGTCACTTGCCATGCTGGTTTGGGCTGATGGGAGTTGTAGTCCAAAAACAGCTGGAGACCCAAGTTTGGGAAACACTGGTCTACACTGACCATCTGTGGGTCCCTGTGATTTCAGGCACAAGTCTCACCCAACCCTGCTTGGAGATGCTGCTGGGGTTTGAACCTGGCACCTTCCATTTGTTGAGCAGATGCTGTGGTCACTGAGCTACAGTCCCTCCTCATCTTTTCAGCCTCGCTGCGAATGCATCAACCAGACTGCAAGACTGGCATATGACAGAGGGAGAGGCCACGTGGCTGGGAATTTCAAGGGCTAATTTGCCAGTTAATTCACTGATATGCTAATAATTGATATCACAGCACCATACTGCAGTAACCCAGACAAATCTGACCGTACGTGGATTTGGGGAGGGGAGAAAAGAGCCACCCTTGCCCAGCTCACTTGGATATTCTCTGATGCCAGCCAAAGTCCTGCTCACCATCTGGGCAGCAGATGTGCCTGCTTTCACTCAGGCAGAATCAATGCAGGATGCAGCCTCAATTAGTGCACATTTCACTGGGCTTCCGAGTCACCTGCGGACCCATCGCTTGGCCCTCTGTCCTCTCTTTTGTTTGGTTCTCAATTACAATCTATTTAGTCATTGATAAAAAGTTTTGCCTGCTGCCAAAGGGACCCAGTTCCCTGCCAGAGAACATGCAGCCACCACTGAGGCTTGGCAAAAACATCTATGGAAAGTGGCAACATCTCGTCCATTTGGGAAGTGAAGGAGGAGCACAGCACAGAGCCAATTCTTTAAAATCACAGCAGCAACCACAACACGGAGCAAGCCTGAATGCATAAACATTGGAATCCCTTTGGGGAGATTCGGCACTCGATTTATTCCTCGCTAGCAACTTTGGACAATGCCCAGCACTGAGAGGCATCCCCCCAAAAAATCTGTGCAGCTTTGAAATCAGTGGTTAAAATCTGAGCAGTTCTGAAACAATGAGTCTGCCATCTTGATTCAAAATGACATTCGATTATATGCAAACATAGGCAAAAACCAGCTCCTTGATCTCTGGAACCATCATGCACAATTTGCCTTCAAATGCATAATGAACAATTTTCCAAATTACCTAGCCAATTTACATATATTTCTGTCCACCTTCTCAGGATACAAACAGTGCTGAATGTCAGTGAGTTTTATCACTGAGTCAACTGGGGACGCCCTGCTATTGGTGCCACCAACTGGGGTAACTTGGGGGCGGTAGTTCCATGAGACAGAAACTTCTCAGTGGTGTGGCCCTCAGACTTTGGAAACCCCGTCTCCAAGGAAAGACAGTTGTGCCTTCCAATACTGATACTTTTAATGCTAGCTGAAGTCTTACTCATTTGTGGTTTTGGGAATTAATTACCGAGTGACCTCATGTTCATACATGTGAGGTGAGGGGTTACAGTGGTTCTAGAGGTTTAAATTGTGTTGTGAATTAATTTGTGTTGATGGCTTTAATCATATCTTTCATTGATTGGGGCTCCCAACCTGGAGGAAGAGCAGTATGGGGGGGGAAACAGTTATGGTGGTAGGGAGGGGGGAGGGAAATGAATTTGTTCTGGTGGAACTAATCTGGTCCTCATTCCTTGATCCTCTTCAGTGCACAGCTCAGCACATGTCACAGGTCCATCGAGATGAAATTCTGCAAGAAGTTATTATCCAACCACAAAAGAGCACCAGTAACTATCAGGTCAGAAATAGTTGATTGTATTTATCAGCATTTCTTCAACAAAACGGCACCCAGCGTTTGACCATAACTCCCTTAGAAATGAACTCCGGCTCATCTGCACCCACATGATGTGGCTCCAGGAACGTCACCCTTGTTAATGCAAAAAGGAGCCCGGAGAGATCTTTCCCCATCAACTCACACCAGGGTGCCTCTACAATTGGTTCCCATAAAGCAAAGGATGACAACCAGGCTTGTCTCTTAGCCATGACCCCTGCTGGCACCAGAGATGCGTGCGGCTGGAGAGCTGCCCAGCGGGGCATCCCTAATTCTGCTTTGTTGAGACCTGGGCTTTGCATCTCTTCTGTGAGCAGTAATTGGCTGCAAGAGGCAATCTGTAACTCCTTCCTCTCCATAACCTCTTCCTGAGCAAACAGTGTTTCACCTGTGTGTGCAATGTTGCATCTGCCTCCCTCCTGCATCCAATAACTGTCCTGGGCTGTCTCGGTGCCAGAAACCTTTCTTCCTTTCTTTTTTCTTTTTCCGTTTTGTCCCCCAGCAATCTCTAAGCCATATTCATTAGTGAAATATCAGGAACCTCTGGGGCGGCAGCTTGTGCTCCTAATTCATCTTCCAAATGTATAATGAGCCAGGAGTGAAATTTTTTAGGGTGAATTTAATTGACCTTTACAACAGCATCAGGCAGATTGGCTTAAATGTTATTAAAGCATAATATAACCCAGGGAGACCGTAAGGAAGGTTATCAGAAAATCTATCAAGTTGTTGGGTTGTTGTTTCATGGCGAACAAATTAAGGAGGAAAAGGGGAGGGGGAGGGAGAAAAACAGGAAGTGATGGAGACAGGTTGAAGAGGGCTGAAGTAATGAGCGTGGAAGACTGGGAGCCAGAGACAGCTGTATCCAAAGGAAGATCAGGAGGAGGGGTGTGTTTGCCATCCTGAGGTCCCAAAGGCTCCTGACTGCTGGGAGTGCATTTATTAGCCAGTTCATTTCTCCCACATCCTGAAATAGGGTGACTTGAAAGTCACAATGAATTATGAATGGAGGTTGGTTGGTTCTAAAAGAAAATTGGCAAATTCATTGAAGATACAGTAAGGCTATCAATGGCTACTAGTGTCAGGGACCGTGCTGAGGAGGGCTGCACTGAGGAACAATGGTGGGAGCCACCCCCTCTCCCTGACCCTGATCCTGAATCTTTCCAGGAGCAGGAGGACAGTATAGATTTGGAACAGTGGTTTGCAGAGGGGCATAGTTCAGAAGGCAGAAGCTGGGAAATACTGGATGGGGAACAGCTAGGAGAAGAAACACTGGAAGAGAGAGGGTTAACAGATTCACAGTCGTGGGACGGCATTCACCCCCCTTCTCCAAAGACACAGAGAGCTCAGAAAGTATTAGAACAGAAAGCACAGAGAATACAAACTCGGATTACAAGACGTAGGAGTGATGTGGATTAACAGGGATGGGGCAGGGGGAGTGAGCCTTAATTGGGAGCACCGCCATTTCTAGGTAGACGTGTTATTTTATCTCTCACTGTGATTATTAAAGAATCTAACTGGTAAGACGTTCCTTTAGTTTGATTTCTTCTTCTTTACTGCCACTGGGGAGGAAGCTGATTCCCCAAAGCCTGACAACTAGCCACAATGGCTAGGGGTTGATTCCATGGTTGCAGGAATACTTTGAATACCAGTTGTTGAAAATCACAGGGCGGGGGGGGGGGTATCCTGTGCTCAACTCCAGCTTGTGGGTTCCACCTAATGCTAAGGAGTCACAACCCAACATGGATTATGATTTATTTATTATTATTATTATTTATTTCATTTATATCCCACCTATCCCCCGCCACAGGAGCTCAAGGTGGAATACATGGTTCTCCCCTTCCTTATTTAATCCTCACAGCAGCCCTGTGAGGTAGGTTAGGCTGAGAGGCAGTAACTGGCCCAAAGTCACCCGGCAAAAGCTTTGTGGACACGTGGAACTTTGAATCCTGGTCTCCCAGGTCCTAGCCCAGAAAGTCCACCACTACACCCTGATGACCATTTGTACAATTGATTCTGCACTTGCTAGTTATGGGGTGGGGCCTGGATCAATATGTGGAAGGAAAGACCATGGGGAACCTTATTCAGCCACTCCTCTGCACTTCATGTTTCCCACATGCATGGCTTTAAAGCATTTTCTCTACAATCCTGAGGGCTAGAAACTGAATTTGATTAAAGTTAAAATCCACAGAGTTCTGATTCCTGCACCCAGTCCCATATTCTCTACTGCGTCTGTGTTCACTTAGAATCCCGGCATAAACATAACCCCATTATACTGTTCTACACACCAAGCAGTTTTGATATACAGAAAGTGGACTCTCCCATCTGTATTGGTGCCTACAATTTATACCAGGGCCAAGGAACTGTTTTCAGCCCAAGGACCACATTGCCTCCTGAGCAATGTACAATCAGGGGGCCTGATTCAAGTGGTGGGAAAAGAGAGCAGAGGAATGGACATGACATTTACCCTTTGTACATTAGTCTACATTCTAGCCACACAAAAGTCAGAGGTTTCTCGACACACACATTTCCCCATTCTCCACCCAAGGAAGCAAGAGGACACATTCCAGCCAAGCAAAAGCGCTGGAGGGTGTGGAGCAGGGCCAGGGAGGGGTGTGGCCTTGGGAAAGGGGGCATGGCCCAGGCAGCAGCACAGTGGCAAATTCAGAAGTGCAGGGTCCTTTTGTGACACTCACAGCCACTTAGCATACAGAACAATTCATTGGTGTTCTTCCCATACACCTTCTCCAGAGTTGACCCTAGGAGCCAATCCTCAGAAGCTGCTTCGCCTCTTTTCACTCTCATTGGCTCCAATCAGCACAAAGGGGGAGAAGGCATCTTCTCCATGGCTAGAAGGCTTCCTTTTCATGCCAACTGGATGGTTTTAGGATGCTGGAGGCAGGGACCAAGCTGCAGAAATAGTAGCAGGTCTTTGACAGCAACACCCCCACCACAATCCCAAACCCCTACATCTCTGGGTTTGGGCAGTGGGTGAGACCTGGTGGGCAGTCCTGGAAGCCCCCATTCTCCACAGCTCCAATTCGATCCATACCCATTTTGAAGATTATCCCATGAAGAACTCGCCGCCATTCATTCCCATCCACCCTGCTGGGAGAATGACAAGGGGCTCACGGCATTCCCCACATGCTTCAGCTCAGCTTACTTCCAAACTGTGCTTCCCTATTCTCCGCAGAGAGAATGTCACATAAAATAGCATTATAAAAGCATTTCAAAGAAGAAAAGATAACAAGAGTCACATTTCAACTGAAATGAGAAGTGGGGGGACGGGGCGTGTATTCACGGGTGAGAGTGCATTTTAAAGAGTTCAAAGCGTGCTAAAATGTGGACAGGGATGAAAGTCAACAGAATCAGCTTGGGCAAAACTGGGCTTGGGGGAGGGGGGGAAGGGAAGAGTTAATGGTGATGTCAAGAGCAATTTTTAGTCCTGTTAGATATTCATTTTCCATAGATCATCTGCTTGTCCCCGCTTGTTTGAAATTCTCAAGGTTTCAAGCTTCAAAGCGCACCATGGCTGCCTTTTGCACAGAGCTCATGGATCCGTAGGGAGCCACATCAGCAGGTTATAGCAGAGTGCGCGCCGAGGATTCCCGCTGGGACACTTGCTCCTTCTGCCAGCCGTCATCTCTGCGACAAGGGCATGGTGGCTTCCAGCCGGGAATAATGTAGCCGCTCCAAAGAATTTGGAGTGGGAAGAGAAATGGAAAATCTGCTGGACTGGCAGAGGGACAACGATGAATATTCTGTATCCCCCTCTCGTTTTCTGTGTTAGAGAACCCCAGAGATTACCCTTTCATAGTACTTCATTGGATTAAGGACATAAGAAGAGCCAGCTGGATCAGGCCAATAGCTCGTCTAGTCCAGCATCCTGGTCTTCCATTGGCTGACCAGATCCCCCAATGGGAAACACACAAGCAGGACATGAGCACAAGATCCCTCTCCCCTCCTGTGGTTGGAGACAGCAACTATCAGTTGCTGGAAACCACGCAAGGGGACAGTTCTCCTGTGCTTGTGTCCTGCTTGTGGGTTTCCCATTGGGGGATCTGGTCAGCCAATGTAAGACCAGGATGCTGGACTAGCCAGCAGGCTTTTCTTATGTTCTTTTTGATAGCGCTGAAAAATGCCTCTCCTTCTTTCAGCATTTCACCAAGCATTTAAAATAGAAGACGTTATTTAGGACACTTTTAGTCTGAAGCATGGTGCCTGTAGTGTCATCCTCTCTCTCTCTCTCTCTCTCTCTCTCTCTCTCTCTCTCTCTCTCTCTCTCTCGTTTACTAGGTGCCAAGAGCTAAGAGCCTAACAACTTGGTTTGATCAGTCAATTAATTCACACAGTTCGGTAACTGTCTATGCAAGCCGTCCTCTCTTGGCTCGAAAGGCCACGTCCATTAAGTGCTCTTGAGCAAGTTGGCTGAAGAGCTCTTCTGTCAAGCATCAGCCCAGAGCTCTTGCCTCCTAAAGTTGTTCTCTTTCTCTCCAGAAGAAACTACGTAGGACGAAGGCAAGACAGGCATCAGTGAAGGAAGCAGCCTTTTCATCTGGGAGTAGGTGTGAAAAGCATGGCCTTGAAGGGAGAACACAAAGCTTCCCCCACTCAAAAACACTTGCTGTGAAATGAAGGCAACACAGCCATTATCCAAAGCCTACAATGATCCAAAGCCTGCAGAGATAGCGAGCATGTGAGCAGAAAGGGCTCTGCTGTGTTTCTCCTCGCAATTTTGTTTCTTTTCTCTTTTTTTCATCAAAGGGAGAAAGAAAAAGTAGTGTGGTTGAGGCTGAGGGGGAAGAAAAGCCAGCCATGTGCCCCACTCTGTAGAACACAGGAAGATACCTTACAGGTAAACCAGTGATGGCCAAAATTGGTCCTCCAGCTATTTGGGGACTACAATTCCCATCATCCCTGACCACTGGTCCTGTTAGATAGGGATGATGGGAGTTGCAGTCCCAAAACAGCTGGAGGGCCAAGTTTGGCCATCACTGATCTTAAACTGAATCAAAGCAATGGTCTAATAGTATGGTCTACACTGAATGGCAGCAGCTCTCTGTTGTCACAGGAAGCAGTTTTACTCAGCAGTCCTACCAGAAGAAATGAATGAGTGACTGTCAATTCCAGTCTCTCGTTTGTTGTTTTTTTTTTAAAAAAAAAATCTGTTCTCCACATTTTTCCACCAGTTTGCAATTAAAAGGCGAGGGGGGAGAAAGAGAGACCTCTTGAAAATTTCATCAGCACTTGAGTGCGAATTTCTCCTGATACACACATGTATATATGCAATTTCCCCTAATAATGCAGATTTTCACCAAGTAATTTCCCCTAATACGATGCATTTTGTATGCTGTTTCCACACGGCAAAGAAATTCAACACGTGATTGCTGCAGAAAACGACACCCGATGAATTTATCTGCTTTGAGGGTCATGACCCAAGACATGGGGGCACTCCCACGAGAAAAGACCACAACCCCGCTTCTTTCCAAACAGCCTGGTTTGCATCGTCACCTGACCCTCCGCATTGTTGCCGCTCCCGGGAATAAAAATGCAAACCCATAAAGCGTAATGGGCTGTGGTGATTTATTAAGTATTAGTTTAGTCTTGGGGACCTTGTGACACCAGAGACCAAGGCAGCTCCACTCCTGGTTTTACGATGCTCCCAAGACCTCTCCGTGCAATTATTTCCTTGTCTCCCCACAGCCCATACATTATTCTCTATAATAATATGTTTTCTGAAACTCCTTTCCATAAACTACTGTAGCAGGCAGCAAGAAACCGTATTATTATTGATATCATGTCACATCAGTAGTAAAATGACTTATGGAAAATGGACTGTGAATAGAGACGGTTTCAATTTAAAACATTCTGACCTTTCAGATTATTAAAGAGGAGGGAAGGGGAACACACACACACACACACACACACACACACACACACACACACACCACCAAAATAGTGTGCGGCAGCATCATACTCAGAAGGAGCGGCGGGGGGGGGGTACCTATAACAACCTTGAACTGCAGACAAACTGAAGGCCTTGTCTTTCGGTCTAAACAGTGAGGTTTTTAAGTGAAATCCAGGGAATCCTGGGATTTTGTGGAAGCTTATCCGGAAATTTGGTGGAAGCTTGGAGAAGAAAATAAGCCACAGCTGACAAGCTTCCCTCAAAGCTTGCGGTATAAAGGGCTGTATCCAGTGCTAGCCAGACTGAGAAATAGACCCCTTGAAATTACCAGTCACGGCTAATTCAAGTCATAGCCACACCATACATTTTCAAGCACTTTCATACCACATGGCTAAGCATTGCTCCCCACTTACCTCTGCAAAGTATGCTGAGAACTCTGTAGTTTGTTAATGGTGCTGGGAAGAGCAGCTATGTAAGGTGTCTCCTAACTCTCAACACCCATTAAACTACTGTTCCTGTAGTTGCTGGGGGGTGGGTGGGAGCCATGCTTCAAATATATGGTGTGGAGCTGGCCTTAGGTCAGGGGTCAGCAAGGTTTATTTCGCCTGGGCCAGTTCACTCCAGTGGAGATCCCTCTGTGGGCTGGATCGTGGGCACCCACAATTTCCGGCGTCTGCATCTGCACAGACGCAATTTCTGGCACCACGGAAGGGAGTCCCCACACTGCACTGTGCCAGTTTAGCACAGTGCACAGGGTCTCGCCGAGCAGGTGGCTCGGTTCAGGGGCGGGTCGTGGGCCTGTTAAATGACCCCCATGAGCCTTAGGTTGCCCACCCCTTCCTTAGGTCCATTAATTAACCGGCTTCTCATTTTGAAGCACACTGAACTAATTCACCCATCCCGGACTTCTGTGTGAGTGAAATCTGGAGCTATCAATCGGATGACGTGGTTCTCCAAATCTGGCTTCCAGTTTGCTTATTTCTTTGCAGGGGCATTTAACCTTAATGCATCAGCACCCAGCTATAAGTGGAAGAAGAGCCTGGCTGCTGAATCACACCAATGGGGGCCCATCTAGTCCATCATCCTGTTCTCAAAGTGGCAAACCTACTATGGGAAGCCAGTGTGCAGCAGCACTCTCCCTAGTTGTGATTTTCCAGGTATGCAGCACCGTTCTTTACTGTCTATGTCCCCCAATTGCCTTGCATCTATCTATCTATATATATACACACGCACATGCACACGCACACACACACACAAATAACGGTTTTGTGTAACTCAACTTTCCCCATCCACAATTTATTTGAACTTCATTTTAGTTCAACAACAGCACCACTCCCAGTTTCTGGCCACTATTGCTCAGGTTAAAAACTGCAGTTTGAGAGCAAATTGCTAGAGAAGAATAGCCAGAAATGCAGACTGCAATTTAGCACAGTGGTTAGGAGACTGAGCTGTGAGGTTCACAATAAAATTGTAGCTTCATTCCCGAACTTGCTAGATTGCTGTATTCAGTTTGCCATCTCTCACCCTCAACTACTGAGGGGATAAGAATACTGGCCTACCACAAAGGGCTGTTGTAAGGAACAGTGAGGCAATGTATGTTGAGATGTTTTCTGTGCTTAGAAAACACACGGTGGGAATACTGTCTTAACCCAGATGCATATTTACAGTTTTAACTAAGTTGCTGGTCCTAAGCACATTTACTAAGAAGTAAGTTCCACTGGGCATCACTGCCTGCTACATATGCTTAGGATTAAAGTTGTCATCTTAAAAATGCATGGCTGACTTTTTCCTCTTATCAGTAAATCCAGGATCAGCAACTTTCTTTTAATGGGGAATGTGGAAGCAGGAAGCAAAGCATCAACAGAAAAAATATATTATTTTATTACTTTTTTTATTTAGGCAAAAGCAATAAAAATTGGACAAACTGCCCAAATCTCTTTTGGAAGCTTTCCGAGCTGTAAACTCACAAGCTCTGGACCACACTTAATCTCCCTGTGTGTTTATCTCAAAGTCTGTGCTGGGATGCTAACTGAAGGGCATATTTAATCAGGGATCAGATGTTATCTGGCCATTGGTCTGGGACCAATACTAGGAAGTGTTTATTGGTCCAGAAAACATCTCTACTGTTCCACCAACTGAACGCCTTTGCAACCGTCTTTTTTCCACTTGATGGTAACATCTGATAGCTCATGGACTGCTAGGAAGAGATTGATGGTCATGCTACATCTCTGCATTTCAGAGCTGAAATTTTAGCTCGGTGATATTGCAGTTGTTTCCAGATATATGATACCTGCTCCCCAACAGCATCCAGAAGTATGTTGCTGGGATGGAAATGGCAACATTAGGAGTCAGGTAGCTCCTGATCTAAGGCTCAAGGGTATTGGGTTAGTCATTCATTCATTCATTCATTCATTCATAAAAAACATTTATATATCACTACTTCATAAAATATCAGGGTGGTGGGCAACAAGACATATACAACAAATCAGAATTAAAAGCAGTTCAAACCAGTCCTCAAAATGACTGGCAATTGTACAGGCTTGCTTTAAACAATGGTACAGGCTTGCTAGCATAAAATGGTCTTCAATAGAAAATCTCTGTCAAATCTCTTTTGGAAGAGTATTCCACAGCATGGGACCAAGGACTCTAAGTGTTCAGCTTCTAGTTTAGGCCAGTCAGGCCTCTGAAACATGTGGGTCAGTCCCAGACCCAAGGTGTTCAGAACTTTATGAGTCAACACAAAAGCCTTGAACTGACACATTCATCCACCTTCTCATAAATTCAGTGGGGAATTACTGCAGTTTTCTGTGTATAAGACTATGTTGTTTTCTTGAAAAATCATGCTAAAAAAGTGAGGGTTGTCTTATACATGGGTTGCGCATAGGGTGGACGTTTGATTGGTTGCTGCCGAGGCTGTCAGTGACTATTGTGTATGTTACTGGTTGTTGCATCAATGGGTGGTGTTGATTGGCTGACACTCCAGCAGTTGGGCGGGTGCTTGGCAGCTTCTGCCAGCGACGGAACAGCCAGGAGGCCGATTTAGCAACGAGTGCAGGTGAGCGATTTTCAGCAATCCCCCCTTAAAAAAAGCTCCACAACCCTGGGTAATCCTCCACAACAAAAAGCTCAACAACTCTGTGCCATCTCTCCCCATTTTCTTAAATTTGAGTCCCCAAAAATAGTGGTTGTCTTATACATGGGGGCGTCTTATAGACGGGAAAGTACAGTATTCTCCCAAATGTTTCACCTAGTCTCCTCCGCCCTGTCACCTTCAAAACCACATTCCCTTGCATGGAACTATTCCAACAAAGTTCATAGAAAGTACACCAGTCTGGTGTTCCAAATGGTCAAAAGTTTTCCCCAACCCTAGATTAAAGAGGAAACACTGGCAGGGATTATTTAGGCAGCAAATAAGAGATTGTACAGAACGAAAACTGCCAATTCCTCAGACTGTAATGACATGAACAAACATGCCTAGGGCAATTTATTGTGCTGATAGCTCCGTAAGCACAGTCCACAGAACAAAATGTAGCAAATATACTCATTTGTGTGTGACACAGGTGACCTGCAAAGGATATTAAATGCAGCTGATGAGGACACACTTAATGATATCTCTTCCCATAAAGTAAATGCATGCATTTGCAGCAATGATGAGCGGTTGGTACCAATGGGTGCTTGAGGCTCTCTCTTCCTGGTCCAAAACATTGTGTTCAAAATCATCGTGGCAGCTGCCAGATTCCATGAGCTCCATTGGAAATCCTATTGAACTCTACTGAGAAATGCATGAATTCCTGGAATCAGAACCAACGATTTCTGGATTTCTAGTCTACTTTGAGAACATGACCCCAGAGTTCAGCAGTAACCAGGATCCCAAGGCAGAGGTTACAGTGTCCCTGGTTAAGGAGCCATGGTGGGTTCCTGGATCTCAGCCTGATGGTGATAATCAGGGGACCCATTGAGTTAGAGACTGGTGGGCAGGAGTCCACTGAATCAGGTATCACAGAGTCTGTACAAGTGGAGCCAGAACTCTCTTAAGTGTCTTCACTGGGTCTTAGGAACTGCATGCCTCTCACAATACCTCACTGCACAGGGAGCACACCAGGTGGGAGTCCAGGGAATGCAGGATAAATGGCCCCCTTCAAACCAGAGGGTTGGCCCTTTAAGAGACTCTAGCTCTCACAAAGGGGGTGGTGGCAGAGGCACATGTGGCCTCAGTTCACTTCCAACTCTTGTAGAGAAAGCTGCTTCCTTGGTGCTGTTCATGGTTCTACAACAATCAATCAGCCTTGCTCCATGGCCCATCTAGTCCTGTATCCTGTTCTCACAGGGACTTGAGCACAATATCACTTTCCCCTCCCTGGTATTCGGAAGCACACTGCCTCCAACTGTGAAGGTTGAGAGCAGCTTGCTAAGGAATTTCTAGGCTGTTGCAAAACCACATTTCCTAATCAGTTTTCAAACAAGTGTCATTGGGCTGTTCATATTTCTCTTTGCAGGCAGGAGGTCACAATTTTTGAAGATCAGAACTCCACTGTAGAATTTACAGGCGTTTACAAGCATGTCATGTTATCAATTAAAAGGAGGAATGGTTTGAAGCCAAGTATGTGTGCATGCACATGTGTGCCTCGATAAAATAAATATATAAATAAAATCCAGTCTCCACTTCAAGGTACTATTTCCCACCCCCACCCCAATTCCTTTCCAGATGGCTGGGAGACTTTTTCCCAGGTGGTAAATATATTATTAAGAACTCATTTCACCGTGAAATTGACTATTCAAAACACAGACAGAAGTTAATATATTAGGACAACCTGTCTGAAAACCTGCATTAGGAGGAAATTTATTTTTGTTTAATATAAAGCCTTGTATTAAGCCCATGGCCGTTCCCTTAAGCTGCATGCTGGCAATGCCCAAAGCCATCCCCTTGGCATGTGCTTCTGTATCAGTTTGAAGGGCTGGTCACATAAACTTTAGATCCTTGTTTGTGTAGAGGAGGAGTGTCAGCTGCTGGCAGCCTGAAGGCCACATGTAGCACACAACCTCATTTTATGTGAGTGTCAAGGAGTGAGAAATGAGAGAAAGGGGGTGGCAGGAAGAGAGGCAGATTAGCAACAGGTTAGATCAGGGATCGGGAACTCATGACTTTTCAGAGGCTGCACGACACCAACTCCCACCAGCCACACAGCCAGTGCAACCTGTGGTTGGGGATGAGGCGAGATGTAGATCAACAACATCTGGAGTGTCATAGGTTCCCTATCCCTGAGTTAGGGCATGTTTCTAGACCAGTGTTTCCCAAACTTTCCCCCCATGGAACACTTCAAAATTGCTGAGGGTCTTGGTGGAGCACTTATTGATCTTTCTGCCCATTGTAGCAGTTGTAAGTTCAGAATGGTTTTTAGTTGCAGTTTTACAGACACAGCACAGACCACCCAAAAGAAGTTGTGGATCACCAGAGATCTGCAGAACACAGTTTGAGAACTCCTGTTCTAGACACTAAAGGGCTTGCACATCCTCAAGTAATTCCAACCTGGCTCTTACAAAACCAAGGAATTATGAATAATGAGGGCATCCTGTCTTGGATGGACAAGGATAGTATTTCCTGATCCTTGGTACAATCTGATCCAAAAGCTCCAGGTAGCTAAATTTCACTCTGTTTCAAGTTGCAGCTAAGTTAAACACCTGGACTGGGCAATGTGTTTCAGCTCAAGGTTGACATCCCCTTCTCTGCAACCTTCCAGGAGCCAGATGCTAGTGGCCAGTGGCAAAAGTAGGAAGAGCAACAAATACTTTAAGAAGCACATACTCCTATATGTATCATGGTGCATTTAATATGAGAAAATTGTTCATAGTTTTAACAAGACTGGTGGGTGAGAAATCTCACTTCTCATCAAGATTAAGGAGTGAGATAGAAATCAGAAAGAAGAAAAAACCCATGTAGGCAAACTCAGCATTGAGATCTTGAGAAAATTATGTCCCTACTCCAAACAGTTCATTTTGAGCCTCTTTAGATTTCAGCTGTAATTCTAAGCATCATATCTGAAGTCCATCTTTGCTAATCATGCAATTAATTTATTAGGCAGCAGTTAATAAGAAATTATAGGACTCTGTCTAATTAATGAGTCCACTAAAGCATTTCGTCAATCAATTACTCTGTCTTTAAGCAATTATTTACTTTAAATAAGAATTCGCTAGTGAAAGTCCTGAGTATTTTTTAATATTTTTTTTTTTGCTACCACTTAGGAATCATTTAGAAAATTAGAAATAAATTGACCCCAGGGAAGAAGCTGGGACAAATAGCCGACATGACAAGGTAAACAAGGCATCCTTTGCCTACAAATTCAGTTTCCTTGCACCCCAAAGCAAAATACGTACACAGAAAACAGGAATATTCTTAGGCAAAGCTATTGGAGGAGGGGGACAGTGCTAGCATTCATAAGTAATATGCATGACCCCATTTTTTTTAAATAGAAACACCTCCTGGTTTTGAAAGTTTAAGGGTGGGGGAGCTGAGTTCTCAGCCAACTATATGTCCTTCCTTATGTTCTCTGCACATTCATATAATTCTGGCACTATAGTGGCAGATCCTGCTTCTAGAAAGGCAATGTCCCTGAGAGCCTGGGCAATCTCTACAATTTAATAAGGAACTAGTGTGACTGTCTCAAAGCCACCCAGTGAAATTCACAGCTGAGCAGGGATAGGAGTAGCCTTGGGCAACTTGTTGGAAAGATGGGAAATAAATGTATTGAATGGATGCATATTGCAGATAGAGGAGGGTGGTGAAGAAGAGAGGTGGTGGCTTGCGATTAGTTTGCGGCTGAGGTGGCCCGGGAACCTTTCTAGCTCGTGGCTCATGTTCTCATCCAGTATGCTAAATTAGCTCTCATTATGAAGAAGAAGGGAGGTTTCACACTGGAGGAACGGTCAGAATTGTGTCAAACGAGTGTAAATTTAATTTCATGCTAAACTGCATGTGAGGCCCTCCACTTGCTGAGCTGTTCCTAGCCTAAAATATTATTGGTTTAATTGCATCTCTATGTGTGGGATGTATAATCCCCAAGTATGATAAATTATAGAATTATTCAGCCAAGTCAAAGTATTCAACTGCTCACTCCTCTCTCTCCCCACTGCATTTGTGGTCAATTTCCATGGAGGCATATCGATATCTCAGAGAGTATTTGGAGCTGTGGAGAAGAAACTGTGACTTATTTGAGAGTTTTAGCATCAAAGTCCAAGCCGGCTATTTCATTCTTCATTCAGCTGTGCTAAGAAGAGAAGCTTTGAATACTCCCTCTTGCCAAGGGAGGGTATGGGAGGCCAACACCCAGCAGCACATAGTTAAACCATAGTTAAACTATGGAACTTGTTCCCACGGTGATGGCTACCAACCTGGATGGCTTTTTAAAAGGATTACACAAATGCATGGAGGAGAGGGCTATTGATGGCCACTAGCCATTATGTCTATGATCTGCCTGCACTGCTGGAGGCGGCAATGTTTCTGAATACCAGTTGCAGGAAAACACAAGAGGGGAGAGTGTTTGAATCCTGCTTGCTAGTTTCCCACAGGCATCTTGTTGGCCACTGTGAAAACAGAATGCTGGACTCGATGGGGCACTGGCCTGATCCAGCAGGGCCTTCCCTTCCCTTCCCCTTCCCCTTTCCTTTCCTTTTCTTTCCTCTTTCCTCTTTCCTCTTTCCCCTTTCCTTTCCTTTCCTTTCCTTAGTGCTGAAAAATGCCTCTCCCTTTTCAGCATTTTTCCAAGCATTGAAAATACAGTGGTACCTTGGGTTACATACGCTTCAGGTTACAGACTCCGCTAACCCAAAAATAGTGCTTCAGGTTAAAAACTTTGCTTCAGGATGAGAACAGAAATCGTGTGGTGGCAGCAGAAGGCCCCATTCGCTAAAGTGCTGCTTCAGGTTAAGAACAGTTTCAGGTTAAGAACGGACCTCCGGAACGAATTAAGTACTTAACCCGAGGTACCGCTGTAGAATACATTATTTAGGGCAACTTTAGTCTGAAGCATAGTACCTGCAGTGTCTTCCAATTTTTTATTTTTTATTTATCAGAGTGTGAACAAGTTTGTTTGCTGGGCAGTGGCGGAGGAAGCCGCTCGGGTGCTGGGGTGGCGGGCCCGGGGGGTGCAAGCTGCCCATAGGGGCAGGGTGAGGGCAGGGCAAGGCGCCCATAGGGGTGGGCCACACCACGGGGCCTCCAGAGTCTGCCTGCCTCCTTCCACTCAGCCGCCCTACAGCGGGTGGACCGTTTGGACAGCACAGAACCTGCGTGTGCCCAGCTACTGTGTCTCTCCCATGAGAGATGTGTGGCTCGGCCAAGCTGCAGGCCCCGTGCTGAGTTCCACCTGGCATTTTGTCATCCCCCTCAGTGGTGACACCCGGGGCAGCCTGCACCAACTGCACCCCCTTCCTCTGCCCCTGTTGCTGGGTGCCCCCTTACCAAGGTTGCTATAAGGATTGTTGAGACAATATATGTGATGAGCCTCTCTCTCTCTCTCTCTCTCTCTCTCTCTCTCTCTCTCTCTCATATTTTTATGATGGTCCTCATTACTCCTGCTAAGAGTGAACTCGGGTGGTGAGTGCTGATGATTTGGAACATAGGAAAGGAAATTATTCTTCATGTGGCACTTTGAAAAACTGTGGGTTTTGCTCCCACAGGAAGTAGTTACGGCTTTAACAGAGAATTAGGCAAATCCAGGGAGGACCAGGCTTTCAATGGCTACTAGCCATTATAGCTATGTTCTACCTCCACTGTTCAGAAGTGGACATCAGTTTCTGGGAATCAGAGGTGGGAAGAGTGCTCTTGAAGAAGAAATCACAACCCAATGAAGACTGAACATGTTTAGAAGTGGAGTGTCAGTTTGAGGGTGGAGAGAACGAAGAGGGAATGAAATGGAATACCCTGGAAAGGGGGATTTCTAGGTTGGTTGACAGGAACCTGAAGGAAGAGCACCCTTGCAAGGAGATAATGATATTCTCCCACATTTTGTTGTAGGTCTCATGCAATCTCTTCTTGCTTAACTCATCATCTGAAGGCTGACATACCTCAACCATGGGAGTGACTCAAATATACATTTTGGAATTAATGCTTGCCTGGTTTTCATGCATGCTTGGACTATGATAACACCTCTTGCTTACCTGGATGAAGAGTTGGGGGGCGAGGTGCAAAGAGGAAAAACTTCTGCCTTTCATGGGGCTGGAATACAGCCTAATGTACAAAGGTAATTTAATTCCTCATGGCTAAGCCTGTTAGGATCAATGCAGCTAAGTTTGTGGCAAAAGCTTCCCAACTCAGGAAAGCCTTGTGAACTGAGACATGTGTATATATGCATTATAAGTAGTTTATTACATGTGTTTAATTACTATTATTATCATCTTTGCTTGCATGCTAAAATTTGTTTGCTTATTTGTTTTGTTGGTTATAGCCTGTATTTGGTTGACCGATACATTTTCATTTGAGCATATTTGAACATATCCATTATTCTGTCCCTTTTTTCAACTCCACCCCTTCCAAGCACCAGGAGGTGGCCCCTGGGTGGTTGCCACATGAGGCAATGTGGCCCTCAGGCTAAAAAGGTTTCCTCACCCCCATTCCCTGGGGTTAAATTGTTCTTCCTAGACTGGCTCCCATCCATCCACCTCCCCCCCCCCCCAAGTAGCAAATAAATTCTCTGTGAGGGTTTCGTGGCTCCATCCCTCCCGGTTTTCATTCTCCTCCATCTCCTTTTGCTCATGGAATAAGAGATCATTAATCTAGTCAGAGGAAATGAGACTTTCACTCACACAGAGGAACCCATCTGAAGTTCACACAAAAAGTAACACATTACCTTGATACCCTGACACTGTGAAAAACGGTTCTGGGGGGAGAGTGTCTTGCTTCTTTTTCTTTCCACCCCCTCCCCCCCCATTCTTTTCAGTTATTCATTCAAGACTCCAACAAGAAAAAAAAGGGGGGGGGAACCCAGCTGTTACAAGTAGCCAATATTTGCTTCACAAAAGAAGAAGAAAGGAGAGAGAGGAGAAAGGCGAGGGAGAGAAGCCATCAGACATGGATTCCAGTTCTTTCTACAGATGCAAATGCTAATAGCATTTGACAAATCAGTAATTTGTGTTTTTTCCCCCTCACACCATAATTCATTTAGTGTGGTGTGCTTTATTACTGTACATTTTACACATTGGTGCACAGAAGACGTTGCCAGCTCTTTCTTTCTTTATTAAACAATTTTATTCTTCTCTTTTAGCAATCATTCATTCATACGAGCGGCATAATAGCCTCGGGAGGGAGGGATGGAGAATAAAGAAACAGGCAGAGACAGAAGGCAGATAGATGTAGAAATCAAGATTACAGAAACAGAAATCAAGGGCAGGGAGGCACTGGTCAGCCACAGGACAGATGTCCAGTGATTTAGGAGGACATCAAGGAACCTGGGTGAGTTGCCGTGGCAACAAGGCTCATGTCAAGGTGAAAGGTACTTCTAGATTGGAGAGGCCTATTTCCCCATGGTCCCTCTAGAACAGACATCCCCAAACTCGGCCCTCCAGCTGTTTTGGGACTACAACTCCCATCATCCCTAGCTAACAGGACCAGTGGTCAGGGATGATGGGAAATGTAGTCCCAAAACATCTGGAGGGCCGAGTTTGGGGATGTCTACTGTAGAACTCTGACTGACTCCTGTTGGCTCACTGGAGGTATTACATGCCATGACAGGAAAGGAGTGATTCTGGGAATAAGAAAGCTGAGAATAAGAACAACAAGGCCACATTCACACAGTACATTTAAAGCATTATAATGTCACTTGGAACAGGCATAGTTTTCCCCAAAGAATTCTGGGAGCTACAGTTTGTTAAGGGTGCTGAGAGTTGCTAGGAGACCCCCATTCCCCTCACAGAGCTGCAATTCTCAGTTTCTCCTGGGAAGAGAGGCTGGTTGTTAAACCTCTCCGGAAACTGTGGCCCTTTGAGGGGTCTCCTAACAACTCCCGGCTTCCAACTATGCAACAAAATTCTAAAGCAAATTCAGAGAGAGGGCAATGCTTCTTCCCCCTCCCTCTGAAGGGACCAATATTTTTACCCTTCTTCACAACCTCCTTCCCACAGTTTTTTTTTTTTTTGGGGGGGGGATAAATACTGAAAGTTTATATTTTTTGCAGCTGGAAAAAAAGCTCCTGCACATAAACAACCACCTCCCTTTGGGCTCAGACCTATAAAGGACACATTTTGCTCCCAAGCTGATGCTTATGTTATTATATCTCTCAGCAGGCTTCAAGCCAACTTCAATTCCCTGTTAGTTAATAAGAAAAGTGAGTGATGCAACAATTGCTTTGTCTTGGTTGCCTTGTAAAAGGCTTTGTCATTCAGGAACGGGAACAAAAAGATGGGCCAGCTGACGCCCTCAGCCAGTAAGACAAGGACCAAGGAAGAGACAGAAATCAATTATCTGGGTGAAATTCAAAGGTAGCAAGAAAGACGCGGAAACAGTGTACATCAGCAAACAGTCCACATAATCCCATTAACACAGCTGCCGTCTCCGTCTTGGGGTTGCTAGCCAAGGAAGGAAATGATAATTAAAAGACGCAAACAAAAATAGTCTTGGTGTCTTAGGGAAGTCTAAAGGCTGGTGATGTTCAAATGATACACAGGGAGAGACATGGTGCGCTGGATGTAGGGACTAAGAAAATAAGTGGTAATCAGCTGGTCTCCCAAGAGTACAGAGAAAGCTGCCCTATACTAAAACAAGTGATTCATTCATCTAAGCCAGGCATGTCCAAAGTTCATTTTGGGGGCCTAATCCGGCCCACCGGTCGATTTAATCCGGCCCCTGTGGCAGTATATGTCCTGTGGTAAAATGGTAAAATTCTAAAAAAAGCTCAGCAATTTCAGTCCTAAAAGCTTCAATCTTAAAAAAACTTTGTTGGCCCTCACACATGTTCACTTCATCAAATCTGGCCCTCTTTGAAAAAAGTTTAGGCACCCCTGATTCTAAGCAGTGTGGTGCAATGGTTGGAACACTGAACTAGAATCTGGGAGACCAGAATTCAAATCCCCACTTGGCCATAAAGCGCACTGGGAGATGTTGAGCCAGTCACTCCCAGCCTAACCTACATCACACGGTTGTTGTGTGTGAGCATTACATGAGGAGGGAGAGAACCATGTAAGCTGCTCTGAACTCCATGGAGAAAAAGACAGGCTATAAATGCAATGAAGGAATAAATAATAGCTCAGTATTGTCCACACTGAGTGGATTTGTCAGGAGGCATCCTGTGTGTATGGGGCTGGACTCTCTTGAAAAGAGCAAGCAGGAGGGAGGGAGAGACCTGGATCTCCATTAAGGTGAACACAGGCTTTTTTTCAAGGGGTTAGGTAGTCACAACATATGAAAATTCACAGGCAAACACAAGTCGGTCAGTCCCTCTCCCAGGGAACTCTGGAAATTGTAGTTCTGTGAGGAGAATAGGGGCCTCCTAACAAATCTCAGCACCCTTAACAAACTACATTTCCCAGGATGCTCTAGGGAATGTCATGACTGTAAAAAGTATTATAAGAGTGTGGATATGCTCTACATTTCACTTCTTTTATATCAGGAATGTTCCACGCTGTAGCATTTGGTGCAACATTGCCAAATACGGAAAGATTGAGTGGTTTTTACTCTGGTTGAGAACTCAGCCTACTGTGACTATTAAATAAGTAAATCGGAGTTACTTGTCATTGTGCCACAGTTCCCATTGCCTAGGGAAACCTCTTTGCACACAACACATAGTTATTAATAGTTGCAGGAAACTGAGATCCGTATATTCAGAGCAGAATCCATTTGAGAATGTCCCGGACTTTTTGTGTGTGTGTGTGTGTGTTGCTAACATGTCATGCATATCAAACAGCCACATTGTTGGAATGCTAGCATGCTAGGTGTTGGCTCCTATATGTGTGTGTTTGTGTGCCATAGGTAAAGGTAAAGGGACCCCTGACCAATAGGTCTAGTTGTGGCCGACTCTGGGGTTGCTGTGCTCATCTCGCTTTATTGGCCAAGGGAGCCGGCGTACAGCTTCCGGGTCATGTGGCCATCATGATTAAGCTGCTTCTGGTGAACCAGAGCAGCACACGGAAATGCCGTTTACCTTCCCACCAGAGCGGTACCTATTTATCTACTTGCACTTTGATGTGCTTTCAAACTGCTAGGTTGGCAGGAGGAGGGACTGAGCAACGGGAGCTCACCCCGTCATGGGGATTCAAACCGCTGACCTTCTGATCAGCAAGTCCTAGGCTCTGTGGTTTAACCCATAGAACCACCCCACGTCCCATGTGTGTGCCATACATGGCCATAAAACTGTATATATTATTTCAAAATACATTATTTTCAGGGAAATGGCTTGCAAAAATAGGTATACCAAGCCAAATTACATTAAAGAAATGTGCACAAAAATGTTGACTTATGTTTGGCAAGCCTTAAAAAAATGCAAACTGATTCTGAAATGTAATGAACTGAAGTTCTGAAAAAGAGAGAAAGAAATGGAGAGAATCTGAAATTGACAGAGCCATCCAACTCTATCCCAAACCATGTATGGGCTCAGCCATGCCTGAATTAGACATGAGAGGCATATCACTTAGTCTCTCCTGCCACAACAAAAATTGTGGTCACAGAACTTGCTCAAAAGAAGCCTCCCTTGACCTAGTGCACTCTAGATGCTGTCGGCCTTTCACTTCCCTCATCCTTGTTGGCAACGCTGGCTGGGAGCATGGGAGCTGTAGTCCAAAGTCATATGTAAGGGAAGGCTGCTCCAAGAAATATACAGATTATCCTCATTACATCCCTACTGAAGCAAATACTCATCAGCATCACGGGATCTTGAATTAATTTGCAGCCATTATGTATTTGTATGCTATCCAACAAGCTGCGAGTTGGGTCATCAATCTAGGCGACACCCTGGCTGGATGGTTTTAAATGTTAGATTTGTATCTGGAGAGAAATGGGGAGGCTGGCGATTCAAACCAATTCCTAGAAGGCAAATCTTCCCCCCCACGTTTCAAAGAGAGAGGAGCGGGAAGGAAGGAGGCTGCCAAATGCACGGAGGCAGGCTGCGTGCTGGAACCCTCAACACATCCCCACGAAGGCGGCAAGATTAAAATACAGCCACTTAATCCGCTGCAAAGCCTCTTAAGCGTTTATATCAGGGGCAGCTCAGTCAGTGCTTAGTCAACCTGCCTCTGAAAAATATCCCAATTTAGACCCTTCGGTTGACTGTCATGTCAGCTGAAATGAAGATGGGAATCGGCCGGGGTGGGGGTGGGGGGAAAGGAGACAGCAAGCAAAGTCAACGGCATGTAAGTAAGCACCAGAAGGTAACAGGGGTTCCTTTAAAACCACCCTACCCTTTCCATCATTCCTGCATAGTCTTCTCTCTCTCTCTCTCTCTCTCTCTCTCTCTCTCTCTCTCTCTCTCTCTCTCTGCATCCATTGGGGGAGGGGAGTGGGTGGAAGAAAATACATTTTCCTTTCCTTCTCTAATCTCATTAAAACTTGCAGAGACGATAGCAGGCCAAGTGAGTGCATCAGTTTTTACCAGGGATAAATATATCACAGTGCTTTGTCAGATGGCAGGCAAAGACAATAATTATCAGCTGAGTTTGGTGGAGGGAGGGATTGGATAGTCTCGTAGCACTGAGGACCTGAAACTTTTGGAGAATGGCATACCCTCCAACATTTCTCTGATGAAAATAGGAATGTTCTATTCAACAACAACAGCAATAACAACATTATTTATATCTCACCCATCTGACTGGGTTGCCCCAACCACTCTGGAAGGCTTCCAACATATACAAAAACATAATAAAACATTAAACATTATATATATATTTCTCTGATGAAAATGGGGATGTCTGGCCATTTGGGATCAAATCAGAAACTGGGATGGCTTCTGTAAATCCAGGACTGTCCCTGGAAAATAGTGAACCTTGGAGGATCTGGAATAAGCCTCGCCAGCTCAGCATTGTCTTGCTTTTTCTCCTTTTCTTTGGAAGCAAATGGAGTTCAGAGAATGAAAGAACGATGCTGGTGAGAACCTATTACTTCCAGCAGGGCTTTGGCACTTGGGACCCTCTTGGCATTACTGGACTCCAACTGCCATCAGGTTTCGAAGAATGGCTGTGTTTTGGTTTGCATTATCACTTTCAGAGGTAAGTTCACCTTTAAAAGTGAACTGAATTGAATTCCTTCCCCATCCCTAATAGAATTTCAATGGTTCCAGTTACAGATAGGTAGCCGTGTTGGTCTGCCATAGTCAAAATAAAAAAAAAATCCTTCCAGTAGCACCTTAAAGACCAACTAAGTTAGTTCTTGGTATGAGCTTTCGTGTATCTGAAGAAGTGTGCATGCACACGAAAGCTCATACCAAGAATTTCAATGCTGAGTCATTATTCCATTGACTGTGTTGTCTCCTCAGATTGGGAGCAGATCTCAGGCAAAGGCCTGACTACCTGAGCATCTTTTAAGCAGCAGATAGGTAGCCGTGTTGGTCTGCCATAGTCAAAATAAAAAAAATTCCTTCCAGTAGCACCTTAAAGACCAACTAAGTTAGTTCTTGGTATGAGCTTTCGTGTGCATGCACACTTCTTCAGATACTACTTTTAAGCAGAAACTGTAAGGGCTGCATCGGGGAACCTTCTGCACTCAATGCATGAGCTCTATCCCTTCCCTGTATACAGGCTGTTTGCACACCAATCAGCACGCAGGCCGATAAAGCCAACTTTGGTAAGTCTACATGCTTTCCAAACTGCTGGGGATGAGATGCTCCCAAACTAGGAATGGGGCCAACCTCAGTGCATCTCCGCTTATCTCCCTTCCACATACCAGCACTGTCAGCGCCACTGGCAATTTTACATGTAAATGAGTCCATCCATCACTTGCCGGCTCTGCCGTGCCTCTCTTCCAAGCCAGCGACGGAGTTACGCCATTAAATCTCCCAACTACAATATACATCATGACATATTTGACATCCATCAGCTGTGTCAGTCTGCTCACTGTAAACCATAAAGTTGCTCTTCATTCCATCTCCCTGTGCAGTGATTAAAACCTTTGCGGGCAAGCTTTCTGATTACGGTGATGAACGGTGATTTGTCCCCTCCAAAAGCTGATGCCCTGCCCATCTCCAGCCACCACCCCTATTTTAGAAACCCCTTTTATTCGGGTAAAGGATGGACTAATCTGTCATTGCTACTGGTTCCACTGATCAGCTGTTTCGTATCCATTAGCCCATCACTGAATTATTCCCTCATAAGCAAGGGTATTCTTGGCTAATAAAAAGAGATTGATAGACATGGGTGTTAGAAAGTTGCACAGAATACCCTTCTATTGTTCTCCTTCTCCCACTGCTACCACCTCTGATGTGTGTTTCTGGTCCTTGAAGAGTTGTAATCACACTTCTTGCTTCTGTATAACATTTTCAAAAACTTGCAAAATGCTGGAGTGAGGGCAAGAATTATTGTCGTCGCTGGCTTGAGATGTCACCATGTAACCAAATCACATTGGCTATACGATGGCATCTCACTTATGGCATCTCACAATCGGATGGTCACACTTATGCATCACCAGAAAGAGATGCATACAGTGGAACCTTGAGTTGCGGACGTAATCTGTCCTGCAGGCATGTCCGCAACTCAAAGCATTCGCATCCAGAAGTGCCGCATCTGCGCATGCAATGTGACTTAGCGCTTCTGTGCATGTGCGGAGTATGATTTAGCACTTCTGCACATGCATGAGCAGCAAAACCCGGAAGTAACCAGTTCTAGTACTTCCAGGTTGCCACAGGATGTAACACAAAAAGACGCAACATGAAACGGACGCAACACAAGGTATGGTATGACTGTAATTTAAATAGAAATACAGAGTGTCTCACCGTAGCAGGGAAGTCTGTGATCAGGAGACCTGGGTGGAATCTAAACACTCTGTGTAAATGCACTTAAAACATACTTAAAATATTTTATTTGCAGCTGTATAGCTGAGTCCCTGCTCATCTGGCCTGCTGTGGATGCTACTGTTTGAATAGTCACTCAGCCTCTGCCCTTACATTTGTGATGGTGGGACACATTGCCCTCATTCTAATTTTGTTTCGTATATGTGTCCTATTTTGCACTGTCCTAATTTAGAGAGGGCAACCCTCTGTTTGAAGGCATCCTCTATCTGAAGGGCTGTCCAGCCTAAGGCTATTTTTGAAAATGAAGAACCCTAAGAAAGGAGAGCAGAGGGAACCTTGAAGTTGCCCCATCAACAATTAGCACCTGGACTTAGCTCCAGGAAATGGGGGGTCGGGTTATGTCATGATAGCATGTGTGCCCCCCAATCCCCACCCCTTGACCTGATCTTTATTTTGCCCAATCTGTCCTGTATTTTGCCCAACCAAAGGTGGCAACTCTTCCCATAGGCTACGTAGGAGGTGAAGAAGAGAAGAAGAAGAAGAGTTTGGATTTGATATCCCGCTTTATCACTACCCGAAGGAGTCTCAAAGCGGCTAACAATCTCCTTTCCCTTCCTCCCCCACAACAAACACTCTGTGAGGTGAGTGGGGCTGAGAGACTTCAGAGAAGTGTGACTGGCCCAAGGTCACCCAGCAGCTGCATGTGGAGGAGCGGAGTCGCGAACCCAGTTCCCCAGATTACGAGTCTATCGCTCTTAACCACTACACCACACTACACCACAGGTGACAGGTACTCATCATTGGATGTCCACTTTTGCAGGTTGCCTTGCATTGATTTCATAATGATTAATCCACATCCTCAAACAACAAACCTTCTGGGGCAGGCTTCACCAATCCGGTGCCATCCAGAGGTTTCAGACTATAGCTCCCACCAGCCTCAGCCAGTTGTAGTCCAAAGATTCTGGAGAGCCCCACTTGTGTGATGCCTGTTCTCGATCCATGGGGTCAACAACTGCACAGAGGCCAATGTGGGACAAGGGAGGGAGAAAATTGGAAAGAAGTAAGTTCTTCGCTTTCATTCTTGGGACATTCACACAGTTCTGCGCCTTTCCTTAGCACAAGATGAATGGGCAGCTGTACAGGTTATGAGTGAGGTTTTATTGCGGATCTATAAATCTGTGTCTGAGACCCCATCTGGAGGGAGTTTTAATTTAAAGAAGAGCGATGAATGCAGAGAGACAATAAATCAACCAAAAATAAAAATAATAAAAGAGTTGTGCATTCACACAAGCAATCTAAGTGAGGGGAAATTGTTTGGCCCTGAAACCAAGGTGATGGGTCTGTGGGTTCAGCCGGTACATTTGCCTTGCTATGTTTTAGTTCCAGTTATGGGTGGGGAATAGGGATATGATTTATTCCTCTGTCATGATCCAGAATCAGTATGTGTGGGTGGGAGGGTGGAAAAGCTGCTCCCCTCCCCTTGAGAATGTGTTTTCACACTAAATGCAAAAGCAACTCCAGTAATGATTCTCCGAAGTATTTCCTACCTCTGCTTGAAGTTCCAAATTCAGGAAGAGACTAGCATGGACATCATGATGCCATCAACTTTGAGAAACTGTCTGAACTCTTTTGAGGAACCTCTTCCAGCATGATGGCTTCCTAGATGTCACTGGACCACAACTCCCATCATTCCTGGACATTGGCCATGCTGGCTGAGACTGATGGGAATTGCCATCTTCACAACCATGTGGAGGATGCTAGGAGGGGCCATGCTGAGGGAGGCTGTTGAAGGGAGGTCAGACATCTGAAATGGGGAAATTTCTACTGCACACTCAACACTCAGGGCAAGCCACATTATAAAGAATGAGGGAACACCTCTCCAAATGTCTCTTATGGGGCTTCAAAATCCCGACAGCTCAGCCTTCTGCTTTTGCTTATAGGAAGGCTCCATACATCATTTCAGGAGAAACATGGGAGGTGACATTATACAGGCAAAACTATCTGTCCACCCAACCCAGCATTTTCTCCTCTGGGGGTTCCACCCCCATATCTGCTCCTGGTTTCTTTCAACAACAGACCCAGGGATTGAACCCAGGCTCTTCTGTGCTCAAAACATGTTCTCTGCTACTGAGCTCAAAGCTGCACCTCATCTATCACTTCTTAAACATCAGAAAACTGCTGGCTTCTCCTCTTGCTCCTTAGAGGGCTTTGGAGAGTTTCAGCTTATTTTTAAAGAGGCATCCCTTATCCTAGCACATCATAGCTCCACAGCACAGAAGTCATTCATTCTTCATATGCAGTGACAACAAAGGGCTAAAGTCAATTGGTTGTATCCAGTGCCACTCATACTCCAAGTAAAACTATTGAAATTAATGGGGATGGCTAACTGAGGTTCATTAATTTTAATAGGTCTACTCTGAGTAGATGTTCATTGGATACAGGCCATTGTTTAGCAGCAAACTCAGCTGGCTGTTCGGCATTTGAAGGCTGGCAAGAAAGGACAGAGTCTGTAGCAGAGACTCCCTTTTCAACACTCACTGAGGAAGTTTTGTGGACAATACAATTTCATAAATTGTATACGCCAAACTTGCCTTTGTACTAAAATGTGGCAGGCAGATCTGTAAAACTGCCTCCCATTCCTTTCCACCCATCACCAGAAAACCCTTGAAAAGCAGTAGTCAAAATATTGTGGCATCCAGGAGGTCCAGAGATTTGCAATCGCAGAGTGCCTTGCTCAGGTCCCAATGGATTACCATGTAATTACATTTAGTGGATCCTAACTGTAATCCCAATGTCACCTGTGCCAGAGAGGATTTGTAGAGCAAAGTAATCATGTGTTATCCTTTAATGATAGAGCACCTTGTACAGGATAACATGATTATCAAAGGGCACGTACCATTTAGTTACAGCCAGCTGTTTTCATCACATTAAAGATGGAAAGGTGTGTAGGTGGGCGGCTGATTCCTAGGGATGGGTGTATCAGCCCATGACACTCTTGCAAGTCCTCACCCATAAGTTCATTATGCCCTGCTTCTGTGCTCCTCTGCACAATTTGTTTTTAACATCCACAATGACATTTGCATTGCCGTATATATTTTAAACTACTCTTCTTTTGAAAAAAACCCTCATCCTCTTGAACTATGCATTTCTAAATTTAATTTATCCAAGTGCTGCATTTTAATAGTGAAAAAGCCAATGGACAACTAAATTCTGATCCTCCATTTAGCCAGGGAATTCTCTATTTCAAGCAACAGCCTCAGGGCTTTTCTGACCCATGGAAAGAGCTCAAGTTTGGAGAAAGAGAGCAAGGGAAGGTACAATGAAGTCTAGGTCTAGGTTGAGGCGAGGTAAGAGTTTTAAGGTTCAATGGCACTCTGGACAGTTCTAAACAGGGATCAAACACATTAAAAGCAGAGCTCAGACACATTAAAAGCAGAGCTCAAATGTTGTTTCAACAACAGCCAACGTCAGGTCGAGACTTAAATAGGAGCTGTCACTCTATCTGAGTAACAAACTCCTCCTTCTGTGAGAGAAGCCTCATCACTGAAAAAAATAATGCATTCATACTCCCTAACAGAGGGTTGAACCACACTTGTCCCGAAAGCACAGGTATGAGCAGTTTCCTGCTAGACACATGATTTCTAGGCACAACCTGATTGGTTTCATTTTTGCCATGCTGCTTCCCCACCCCCCCGAAAACCTGCTCTTTAGTGCTAAATTGGAGCAGACATCAATCCAGAGAAAACCTGATTTAATCACTTTACACACACACACACACACACACACACACACACACACACACACACAATGACCCAAAGAAACTCACAAAGTCAAATAAACAAATATTAAAACCTAGTATAAAAACCAGAAAAAAATAAAACCTAAAAATACATCTATAAACTCTATAAGAAGGCAGGTCTAAATTCAACTCTCCCCATTAAAAAGATGAGCAAAAAGTGGCCACAAATAAGCCAAATTCTCTCCAGAATAAGGGACAAAAACCTGTGTAAGTGATTCTGATCTAGTAGGGACCTCAGTGGTTGACCCTGAGGGCAATTCCTTCTCCCACTCTGAACCACAGGCTTCATTTCTCGATGATGGGGAGACAAATTTGGGGTCATCATGACCAGGAGATGTGGATCAAGCTATTTCATAACAGCATCTGCAAATTCCTCAAGCAACCTCACCAAAAGGAAGAAAGGAAGGAGGAGAAGTCATCCACAGCTATTGATATAAGAGATTTAATATGGCCCCTTTTAAATAACTGTCCAAATTATGGACCTCTTTCTTTACTGACATTAAGGAAAAGGGCAAACTATTGGAAAACTGTTGGTGTGAGAAAGTTTAGTGGGTTTTAAAAATAAATAAATATAAATATCTGGTTTTATTATTCATTCAATCTGACTTGCATGGCTGTTTAGCTAAATTTCATGAAGGATGCTACTCAGCATGGTGAGGTTGGTTGGGAGAAAGAAGGTGTATGGATCTTTCTCACACACCACAAGGCTTCTTCCTACCTATTGCCCCTTTCTTCTGGAGTGGGGCTGTCTAAATCCTTTCAACTGACAGATATTTGAGATGCCATCATCCTGATTGAAATGAATGACAGACTGACAGATATGATAACAAAATGTGAAGTATGATGTGCAATCAATTTAGCATAATGAAATTAATGGGAGCAGCAAGAGGAGCCTCCTTTGTACTACAATGGGGGGGGGAAATGTCCCCTTTGTCTTTTATCTGCAATGTGGAAATCATTAATAATCCTTTTTCCATTGTTGACTTCTGTCTATTGCAGCTGTTAAAAGCTGCAAGAAACTGGTTGCGTTTTGAAGTGCAGGCATTCTGCAGTAATTCAGAAAGCTACAGCAATGCACATCTACATGATTATTACAATACATAGACATATATTGTTGTCACACATGGCTACCCTTTCTGGAATATATTATGACTGCCATTTTTATTGCTTATAGTAGCAGTATCCAAGGCAGCACAGCCAGTGATTAGGCATGATGGGAGTTGGAGTCCAATAACTTCCCCTGACTTACACAGCACTATTATTATACAGTGAGTATAGTCAAAACACATTGGGTGCGGTGGTGGATGAGATTGCCAAAGTCTTTCTTCCCAAATGCCCACCCCCAATTACATAGGCAGAAAAGGCTGGGAGCAGCTCTCATGGAGCTTAGACTATGAAATTCTGTACTGGACAAGACAACACAATAAGGGAATGGAAGGAGAAGCCACAGATTCCCTACCCATGTTGGGGATATGAGACATGTCAAGTGCCTTGAAAGGGAGAAATCAAAACAAAAGTGCAAGTCTGCCTACAAGACAGAGCATTTGGAAGGCAAATGTCTTGCCCATCCTATCCCACTTAGAGGTTGGGGGATGCTGCATCCTTCTGGCCCCCAGTGCTAATAGTTCTAGCCAACACGTTGAACAAACCATCCAGACAACTTATTACTCAGCCCTACAATCTCCAAGTTTATTGCAATAAGCAACTAGGTTAGCTCAGTCAGTAGAACATGAGAATCTTAATCTCAGGGGTCTGGGTTTGAGCCCCACGCTGGGCCAAAGATTGCTGCACTGAAGGGTTGGACTAGTTGAACCTTGTGGTTCCTTCCAACTCTACAATTCCATGATTCTGTGCTATGCTTGTGATTATGGATAAGTAGGATTGTAATTAAAAAGTATGACTTCGATTGGCCTTCCTGGTCCTCATTGCTAAATGACAGTGTCCCATAAATGACTTCACTTTTTTGGCAAGATGCCCGCCTATAGTAACAGTTTTATAGATGAGAAAGTTAATTGTACATATAATGTGTGTGTGAACTATTCATAGGATATTCCTTGTGACAAGTGACTCTTTAGCAATGGTTCCCAAAATTTCTATAAGCTCATCCCCATAGAATAGTTTAAATACACAGGCCAGTTTAGATGCCAATTTAGCCAACATTTCTCATCTCTGTGAACTGAGCCATCGCAGACAATGAAAAGATAAAGGCACACAGGACCACAGGACCACCTGCTGTGCATCTCATCAGACAAGGTCCAAACTGTGAGCAAAAAAACTTTTATTGCATTGAAACTGCAATGGGAAAAAAGTTCTTCTTAGCCTCCCTTTTGCTTTCCATATCAGAAACCCTCTTAGAAGTTGGAAAAGGACTGAGTCAGCTTTGCGCACAGATTATGGTTGAAACCCCTGCCACTTTCACACGTCTCTCAGTTCTTCTCTCATCCTCAAAGGCCCCGTCAACACACAAAGGCTAATGCGTATTTTGCATTTGAATGCTGCAGGATCCCATCAGGCAGCGTGGAAGGGGTGGCGGGGGAGGTCCATACACTCCAATTATGAGCCTCGGCTGAGTCATATCTGCTCAGAAACAACATGGCATCCCTGTGGCTTCGACATATGCAAAAATCATTCCTGTCCCTTTGTTCTCTCCATCACTGTTTCAAAGGTCACCCACACTGAGAGCATTCCCCAACCTGCTTGCACTCACCTCATCACATGGAGCCCTTTGGAGCAGATGTGATCAAGGACACAAAACGGTCTCAGAATCAGCCTGTTCCAGGTGAACTGAAGCCTGCCTCAACTGATAACAAAGTTTCTGATATCTCTAGCAACCCCATATGGAACAAGAGAGCCTGCCTTATACTGAGCCAGACAGCCTTACCTGATCTCACAGATATCTTTGGACTACAAATCCCATCACCCTTGACTATTGGTAATGCTGGCTGGGGCTGATGGGAGTTGCAGTCCAGAACATATGGAGGACACTAGGGTAGGGAAGTGTGGCATAAGACATGGTCTGGGCTGTCCACCAATTTGGGTGGATTTCACAAAGGGTTAGACAAATATCTGGATGACAAAGCTATCAAGAGCTCCCAGCTATGATGACTTTGTTCCACTTCCACTGTCAAAGGCAATGTGCCTCTGAATATCAGTTGTTGGGAGTCACAAGTGTACAGACTGCTGTTCTGCTCCTATCCTGCTAACAGGATTCCTACAGGCACCTGGTTGGCCACTGTGAGAACAGGATGTTGGTGCAGATGAGCCATCGACCTGATCCAACAGGCTCGTCTGTTGTTCTTATGGAGCCCTGTACTGTCTCTTGCCACTGGCACTGTGGATTCAGTTGGAGGTCCTTCATTACTTCCTACCTGATCCTACTAACTAGAGAGTCCTGGGATTGAAGTTATGTGTGGGCAGAGAATGACCATTCAAATGTTGACCTTCACTTAAAATTTTGGCAGGGCTCAGCTTTTGGTTGTTGTCAGAGATGGGTCAGGAGCTAGGAACGAATAGTCTAGAGTTAAATGGAACCAAAGCTGATGAGTTGAGCCAGGAAAGCACCCATTCCAAAAAGGCATTGTTTCTCCAGCAAGGATCCAGCTAAACCGGAAGTGATTTATTGGACTTGCTCTCTGGAAGGGTCTAATTTATGGCTGGAGAGGTGGAATCTGGAGTCAAAGACTACTTCAGTATTAGGAAGATGCTCTAAGCTGCATACATATGTTTGTGTGACTCACACATGGGGCAGTTACACAGGGAGCAGGGCATTCCCAGATCTATCCTTCATGGCTTCTGATAAAAGTAAGCACTGACCAATGCCGGCAGATTTTCCAAGTCATCCACTGGGGTACTTAGTTTCTTTCATCCACCCATCTGACCTGGTTCTATCATTACTCCACTCTTGTCCAATTTACATGGTGGTTCCAGCTGCCAAAATCATCATCATTCGCTGTACCACCTTTTATCGACTAACAAAGCTCGAGTGTGACCTGCAACTTCATCCTCCTGGGGCTAGTAAGGAAAGCAAAAGGCTTCTCCTCCCTAATGAAAACCATACAGTTTGACAGAGAGCAGTGAGAGGAGCAAGGGCATTAACAGCTTTTGGGTTATCATTAAAAGGATCATGCGAAAAGAGGTCAGATAAATATCATTTAATACAGCTATTAATATCTGCTTTTAATTTCATTCCCATTTCACCATTGGCCTCCTTACCTCTCTTATGAGATTTTTTTAAAAAACAAAACAAAACCCTGCCGCCACTACCTTTCCCTTTGTTGACTTTTCATGACATTGGTGATCCCTTTTAAAAAAGGTCAATTCGACTTGCAAGAGATCTGCCTCAAAGCAGCTCATCAACACATTTCATTCAAGGAGTTCAGGGTCAAGGAGGCTGTCTCTTCGGTTGCTAGCAATACCAAGCTGCATTTGAGAGGAACTTGGGGAATGGAGATGGTGCTTATAGAACATTTTATAGCATAAGAACATAAGAAGATCCTTTCTCATCAGGCCAGTGGATCATCTAGGCCAGCATCCTGTTCACACAGTGGAAAACCAGATGCCCTAATGGGAAGCCCATAAGCAGGACTCCAGCTCAAAAGCATGCTCCCCTGCTAAGGCTTCCATAAACTGGTATTCAGAATCATGCCACTGACTGTGAAGGTAGAGCACAGTCTGCATGTCTAGTAGTCATTGCTAACCCTCTCCTTCAAGAATTTTCACAATCCTCTTTTACAGCCATCCAAGTTCATGGCCATGACTGCCTCCTGCAGTGATGTAGCACCTGCCAACTCTTTGCAATCTGTCTAGAAACCTGCAGCCAAAGCTGGCTGCTTCAAATGGGAAGTCCACCTTTCCCTGCCTCTGAAGTTCTTTGCCCTGTCTCCCAGCTTCCCTGACATTCTGAGACCAACTTCAGACATAAAAATAAACCAGGTTGATCTGTCCTTCCCCAACCAATAAGACAAGCTTGGATGAAATAGGAAATGGCCTTCCTTTCAGTGGTAATGAGGTAAGTGAGGAGCATGTCCATGGCTGAGACTTCTGCAAGCTCATATTTTGGTTTGCTCTTCCATCGGAACTAGGCTTCTGATTTAGCCTTCTATGCTCCCCCAGAACCACTCCCTCTTCTACTGGCACAAGTTCAAGTGACAGAAATTAGTTTGGGTGGCTTTAAACAAATTCATGGCAGAGAACAGATCTATCAAGGGCTATTAGCCAGGACACCCAGATGTTCAGAGATTGCATCCTGTTGAATTCCAATTGCTGGGGGGCAACAGCAGGTGAGGACAGTTGACTTTGAGTCCTTGCTGAATTATCTGGCTTGCCACTGTGGGAAATAGAATGCTGCACTAGATGCAACTTAAATCTAACCCAGCAAGGTTTTTGTTATGATCTTGCACCTCCCATCCATCTTGACCTACTGCCTTCTCTAATGGCCTACTTTCCTAGGCTCCACTTCTTCCAGCTTTCATTTCCTAGGTCAGCTTTCCCCAACCTACAACTCTTCAGATCCTGTGGGTCTCATTGGTCATGCTGGCTGCAGCTGATAGGACCTGGAAGTTCATAACTCCTGGAGGGTGCCATGGTAAGGAAGCCTACCCCACCCCTTCTCTTAGCTCTCCCTATATTAGGAGGCCTCAGAGCAACAGAAATGGTGGTGTATATGAATCAAGCAATTTGCTGAGAATTCAGCTTGCAGGACCAAGCAGAGAGAATTCAAAGCAGGTCACTTAGCCTGACATTTGCTTTGGCTTGTTGCTTGATATAAAAGGTGTTGTCATGATAACAAGAGCATACTTGAATGTCAGGGCAGGGCTAATTTTGAAGTGTGTGACCCCCCTCCCCCTCCCCAACTACCTTAAAAAAAACATAGTTAGTGTCTCTTAAGAGTATTGCCAGCCAGAAATTATGGCAATTTCCTGCCACTGGAATAAAGCGCCCAACTCTGCAATGCTCACAGCGGGCAAGGCCATTAATTCAACCGTTTGTGCTGGTAGATTATGGTGGGCAGCTGGGATTCCATTAGAGGGGCCAATTTCAACTCCATTTCCCTGATAAACAGACAGGAGTCTGCTCCTAAATGGGGCTTGATAGATTTGATTAGGACAGAGTTTTCACAGGTTGTGATTTCAGCAAGGAAAATTGCTGTTTGATGTGCGAGGGAAAATTGCACTTGAAATCCTCTTGTGACTGAGCAGGGGAGGGGACGATGATGGAGCACCTAGACATCCAGCCAATTACTATCATCCAGGCACCCGGGCCATCAAACTGTCATGAGAAGAGGCCAGGTATACAGGGACATTGCTGAGCAGAAATGTGTTAGAGTGGTTTAAAAAATTAGGGCCTGGTGGATTGAAGCATTATTTAAACAAGGCATTTAAGAAGCCGAGTATCCACCCTGCCCGGCTGGAGAACAGGTTGCTCAAGATCTTACCGTTCTTACAGGATGTTCTCACAAACACACAGGAATCCTAAATATGCTTTTCCTCCCCCCCCCAAAAAAAATCTTAATACTCAATACTCCAGTATTTTGAATGTAAAAATGCAGGTAGACTTAAATCATGCAAATTCTCCATAAACACCCTGTCTTATCAGTGGTTCCACAGATGAAAGGGAGAGAGAGGGTACCACAAAAGGAAAAAAGAGAGAAACGAGAATAAAAGGTGACCCAACAATAAATGTACCCTAAATGTCTATGTCATAAATGTATACATACTTAGAATGACTGTGGCAGAAGAGCTCACATTGAAATCTTTGAATTACAATGAATTCAGCTAAGGGGCGTTTCAAACACATGTGTAAGCCTGGCTGGCTGCAAAGGCTCATGTGCTCTCCCTTGCTTTCCACAAGCCATGCGCTGTATCCTTTCCTGGTTGGAGGCAACCTACAGTTTGACATTTTCAGCAGAAGCAGGATGGAATGGACTCATGAGTGAAGACATGAGAACAAAATGGCACCGTCTGGAAAGAGACTGCTTTGCAAATGTTTAGCAGCTGCTGGGAGATGCTCCACTGCTGCTTTGTGGTGGTGGCGAAATAAAATTATAACATTTTAAACAGTTTTTATTTTTTAAGACACCTCTCTGCTGTCACTACCAAACAAAGTTTGTATCCCAGAATATCTGTCCCCACCATAAAAAACCCAAGTTGTACCTTAGGTTTTGCAAAGGTTATGAATGTAGGGTAACTATTTTGGTCCAGCCCTGTTCTCAAATCCGGGAAGGAGGCAAGAGATTAACTTATTGAGTGGCCACAGCAGCAGCAGCAACCTGAGCTGTGTTCACCAGCTGGCTAGATGGCTATGTCAATCACTACCTCCCTTTCTATGGACAAAGATGGCAGGAATAGGAAGGAGGCTGCAGTAAAGATGGTAGCAATAACATGATGCATCATCTTCTCCCCAGTGAACTAATATAATAATTTTTAATTCCCTTTCCCAATGAAAGAGTAAAATGCCTTCTGCCGTACACCCCTTGCAAACATGTGGCATACCGGTGAGAGCATTTGACAATAGCCCTAAACCCGCTATAGTTAGCCTAAGGTATTCTATCTAAGGCAGGATGGAGTTTCAGGACCTTGGACAGCTCCGTGTGGGCCATTTACTTGAACAACAGGTGTAGTCAGAGAAGTCCTGACTCCAAAGCCATTCGATGTGTGACTATGTGGCTTGGATAGGCATGGAAGTAGCTTGTGTCTGGCAAGAAATGCCTCAAGGTGAATAAGGTAGGGAGTTTCTGCTTGGTGACAAGGAGTTGACCCCCCCCCCCTTTCTTTCAGGTCATCAGTGAGCTACAACAGAAGATTAAAAACACACCAATATACAACCAAGCAACCTGGGGGGGGGGATGTGGACTAGTAACTTGCATGGATTTATTGAAGGACTGACCTTCCAATCCACACTTGCCTCTTTGCTGGATATTGCTGAGACTCAATCCCAGCAGAATATAAATGGATATGATCTCCGGCTACAGAAAAACATGTCTCTTTTTTTGAAATGATCATTTAATAGTTAGCTCTTGCCATTTTTATATGAAAGGCAAATGGGTTCTCCTTGTTTACTGAAGGCTACTGCAGCAGATGCCTTAATGGGTTATAGTGAGGTCAAGGCCTGTTTTGCAAACTGCATTTATTAACTGTGATTGGGCATCTAAGTCACATGTTAGTTTCATCTTTTGTTTCTTTAACTGAGAAAAGCATCTCAAGGACAATCTGAGCATTATGTGGATGCTTCTTTCTGTTATAGTGCAATATATTACTGAAATCTGTTTTGTTAATCATACTTTTCTTCATTACTGTTGCCTTCCTTCATATTTTCCTCAAGCAGATAGAGATTAAACCTTCAGCTGCTGACAAAATAACAAAATTCCTTCATGTATTTGTGTGAGAAACATTAGATCACCCATGTGGCTGGAAGCAAGGGAAGAGGCTTAATGATGGGGGCCAGAGTCACACCATGCATTTAAACAGTAAGACATCACTTTAAAAAGCTGTGGCTTCCCCCAAAGTATTCTGGGAACTGGAGTTAGTTAAGAATCCTGAGAGTTGTTAGGAGACCCCTACTCCCTCCCCAGAGCCACAATCCGCAGAGTGGTTTAACAATCAATCCCTCTTCCCAGGGAATTCTGGGAACTGTAGCTCTGGGAGGGTGTCCTAGCATCCTTAACAAACTACAGCTCCCAGAATTCTTCCATTGCCAAGAAGCTGGGGAACAAAAGCAGCTGCACAATGCCCAACCTCGGCCCAGCTGATTGATCGTAGGAGCAACTGAGGGAGTGCACCAGTCAGCTGGGCAGCAGGTGGGGGCATGATGGGATCTCAGTGTGCCAGGTGCAGGGTGAAATCCTGCCCAGATGTGCGGAAGGATGGGTAGAAGCATGAGTATAAGTGTGTGAGTCAGTGAGTGAGTGAGAAAGTGAGTGAGGGGGAGTCTGTGTGAGGAAGTCTGGGAATGAGTGGGGAGAAGGCTGCTCACCCCTGCTCTCTCTGTGTGTATGTCTGAGAGGGGAAGACTGTATGTGTTTACAGTGGTACCTCGGGTTAAGAACTTAATTTGTTCTGGAACTGAATTTGTTCTGGAGGTCCATTCTTAACCTGAAACTGTTCTTAACCTGAAGCCACACTCCGGAGCACTATTTCTGTTCTCATCCTGAAGCAAAGTTCTTAACCCAAGGTACTATTTCTGGGTTAGCAGAGTCTGTAACCTGAAGCATCTGTAACCCGAGGTACCACTGTATATGCTTGTAAGGGGACATGCAGGTCATGACCACCACCAGCAAGCAGCCCTTGCAGCCGAAACATTTGCCCAACATGGAACTCCAAAGAAACATCAATGACACTTCCCCCCTCCTCTTACAAGGTCTATCCATTAAAAAAAAAATCTAATGTTTTGCACTCTTCAAATCACAGTGCCTACCACAGAGGCATCAACAAAATTTTAAATTACCTTCTAGTCACAATTAGCAAGCTGAAAAAAGCAACCAGAAAGAATAATAATCAACATTTTAAAAGCTACCTTTCCCCCCACCACTCTGAGAAGATAAAAAAAACCCATATAAAACACTTTCTCCCATCAAGAACCAATCTGAGTGCATTTTGTAAATTATAGATCAACCAGAAGCAATCTTTCAACAGTGAAGCTGGCACCGTGTTACAATTCCAGAAACGTTTTCGAGGGAGAGCACAGGGCAGAAGGTCACAGCGATCATAACAGTGTGTTCCCTTCTTATTGTTGTTATTTCTATATCAGAATAATAATGTTTCTTACAAAGGAAGACAAGCAGTTTGCAGTGTTATGTGTATGATGACAGGAGAGCAGGGAAACAGGACCAGCATCTTTGTTCAGTGTGTGCATGTGATGGGGGACCTAAGGCCCAGGGCCAAATGTGGTCCCTCTTTGTAGCTCCTCCTCCTTTTGCTTCAGCCCCCCCCACCTCTGGCATGTGCCTCCTGGGTGTCCAGAAGCAAAGGTGGTCCTTGGGCTAAAAAGAAAGTGCCATAACCCTGATACATGTTTCCCAGTACACAGTTAAACATCACCTTAGAATCTTATGGTGGTTGCCTTGATTCCTCCCACCAGGACTGGGCAATAGGTAGCTGGTCAAAATGCATCGGGAGGCAAAAACCAGAAGCCAGGAATTAAGCCAAGGAGTCAGTGTCATGTGACTATGCAATGTTCCAGAACAGAGGGGTAAGAAGCTGGAATCATAAGAGAAGCAGGATCAAAGGTATGTCCCAAAACATAGGGACAAAACATGCCAGAACAAGGAAGGGATTTTTCCTTATGCGAGGTCTTGCTCAAGCAGGAAGCCCATACCAACAGTGATGAGCCAGTGGCCTGCTTGGGTGGGCAAAGCCATCTGGGACTTGAGGATACTTTATTAACTAGACTAGTGGGTGGGGGGCTCTTAGAATCATAGAGTCATAGAATTGTAGAGTTGGAAGGGACCATGAGTCTGATTAATTGGGATTTGGGGCTCCATACTGAATCCCCAAAGGGAATTTTCCCCAACCCAGGATGCTTCTGTCCAATTCTCACACACGCCACAGCCCAGTGTAAAGGGGGGGGTTGGTTGGTTAGTTGATTCAGCCTGTGAATTAACTTATTAATTAATTTATTAATAGTAATTAATAATTTATAAATTTAGTTGATCATGCTATATCCAATCGTTCCAATTTTAGGAAGCAAGTAACGCAATACATTTGAATTTTATTGGAGAAGACACTTGGGTGACAATATGATTAGTACATTGCCAGATAATAAGTTATTAATGATGGGATAAAATGGTTATGGCTTAATTCATTTCCCCCAACCTTTCCTTATTATTCTCTCCCCCCACCCTGCCCCGGTCCATTCTTTTTCCTTTGCTTTGTAATCTTGAAAATGCTAATTTCCCTTTCTATGAGGAGGTGGACTTAGTGCGTTTTCTTGTGCTGCTGACAGATTGCATGGAAGACAAGCCCACAATTGCTGAGGGTACCCAGAAGGTAATTCCCTCTCTGCTTCCTCAGCAAAAGCTGCCAAGTCACATTCCCATGCCAGTGCCTGGGGAGGGCTTCTCTCTGCACCCTCTGTTTATTAGGGAAAGAGAGAGAGAGAGAGAGAGAGAGAGAGGGAGGGAGGGAGGGAGGGAGGGAGGGGGAGAGAACAAGAGAGGAAGAGACTGGGGAATGGGGAGGCCTTAGGGAAAATCCGATCAAAAGCTGAAATAAACACATCTGATGAGCGTAACCACCTCCTCCTAAGAGGAACAGACGGTTGCTGGCACTGTGCATTCGAGACGGAAGGCTTTGAAGGAAGCAAAGACATCACAGGAGAAGTGAGGCAGAGGAGAAGGGTGGTGGCAAGGAACTTCCTTTCTACTGCTCTCTTTGCTGCCTACAGAGATGTCAGCCCCATCATCCCTGATGCCGCTTGCTCAGTCCTCTGCTGGAATCTAATCCAACCAGCATCAGGAAGGGGCACGTGCTTCTTTTTCTCTCTCTTGCGCACCCCTCTCCTCCCAGATGGGGGGGGGGAATCGTGCCTTTTGCAACCTTTGCACAACGGATGAAAGATGTGCAGCCTCGGCTGAAAAGAACAGATGTCCTATATTTTATTAAAGGGACGTTGGCAGGTACTCCTCAGCATCTTGTGTTTGCTCAAGGATGGAACAGCAGGTGGTTCAGAAAGAAAGAAAGGGAAAGGAAGATTGCAAAATGTGACATGTCCATCAAATGTAGGGAAGGAGGGCCTCTTGTAAGAACTTTCTTCACAGTCAACTCTCACACAAGCTATCAGCCTAAGAATGTAAGAGGAGCCCTGCTGGATCAGGCCAATGGCACATCTAGTCCAATGCTCTGCTCTCACAATGGCCAACCAGATGCCTGTGGGAAACCCACAAGCAGGACCCAAGAGCACTCTCTCATCCAGTGGTTTCCATCAACTGGTATTCAGAATCATTGCAGCCTCCAGCTGTGGGGGCACAGCATAGTCATCATGCCATCAGTGGTATTCCTCTCCTATCAGTGATTTCAGGGCTTGGACCAGGAAACTCATGAGCTAAGGCTGGGTCCCGAGGCTTGTGAGCTACCATGGATGGTATGTCCTCAACTCTTAAATACTTATTCAGGTGCTAGAGATCTAGCAACACTGTTTGTGACTGGAGCACTGAGCTTCTAGTTTGGCCAGATCTAGTGTAAATACACTTCCAACCTTGCATCTTCACAGAGCAGTGCCTTAACCCTGTTCTGCTTCAGGCCTCAACACCAGTGTCTCTGGTCCAGAGGAAGAGTCCTTTGGGGGAGGCAGCAAATTTTATCAGATCAATACATTTCATTGATCAATGGGCTGGATGTCACATTTTGGGTAACTTAAAATGGCAGGACACAACTGGAGATGGGAGGTGAGCTTGGATCCTGTTCAAAAGCAGCATGGCCAGTGAAAAGCAAAATAGAATGGGATCCAAGAGCCAATGGAACCTTCTTGCTCATCTCCCTGGTATTTCTCACTCCAAAGGAATCAAAGAATCATAGAATTGTAGTGTTGGAAGGGACCATGAGGACCATCATTTCGTCCAACCCCTGCAATGCTGGAATACACATCTGTCCTATACAGGGATTGAATTTGCAGCCTTGGGGTTATCAGCACCATGATAATATTGTGCTGGGGTTCATATAAACCTCAAATTCCAAAAAAAGAAAAAGAAAAAAGAATCACAAGGCCTGAAAAGCAAACCAACCCCATTCTTTCCACCTTGACCAAAGGGGCATCCGCATTCTAAGAAGATAATTTCCCCCTCTGCCATTTCTTTTTCTTGTCCCATCACCATTGCTGTTCATTTGCCCTCTGTACACCAACACACACACACACCACTCATAACTCTTCCCTGAATTACAATGAGGCTTTCTAATTAGACTAATTAATTTTCTGCCCAAGTTAATAAGAACTGTCTACAGTTGAGAAATAATTGGACTTCCCAAACAGCAATTTTCTCCTCCCCTCCTTCCTTCTTCTCCTTTCCACAGAGAGCTGATGATGGGGCTCCTTAATAATTCAAAATTAGCTCCTGTTTTTCAGATGATGGCTTCCTGTTACAAGAATTATTTAGGTTTTTCATTAACACCTAGATGGCAGCCTCCCCCATTTCCCGATGACAACAGAAAGCTGCCTGAGGACGGGCAAAGGAGGGGAAGCTGGCAACTCCACGTTAGTTGCACAAGTCAATAAATCCGTTCAGGGATCAGCATGCCATGGAACTCCCACGTTGAAGATGATCAGTTTTCCGGCATATTAATCTCCCTCATGTGCTCTGCTATTGCTAAGTGCCACCAAGGGAAAGCACATGTTTTATGGCCATATCATGCTGGTCTCTACGTGTGTTTTGAGGAGCAGGAAGCACAATATCCCAGTTCTTGCCCTGTGATCAGGGCCAGGGTTGAGCCCCAGTCCCTTCCCCATGTCTCAGCTGCCCCCTCAACATACACTCTGTCCCCCAACATTTGGGTGTCACCACTGGATGAACCTATTTAGGTTTATTTCAGTTTCTCATTTATCCAGTCATCAGTTCTCCACCTTTCCACAACTGTTTGCACTTAAATGAATGAATAAACAAACAAACAAACAAACAAACAAACAAATAATCAGTCCTCATGAAAACTTGTCAGCATCTCCTAGAATTCACTTTCTTGTATTCAATTTTGCCTAATATATTTCTTATTCTACTTTGCCATTTCCCCCTAATATAATACAGTTTTTGGTATGCTACTTTCACGAATGTGTGCCATATATGTTCCATGATGCAGTGTGGGGAGAGGGAAATGTCTGTGAACATCATGAAGGATCAGGAACATGCAGAAAGCAGAGTATATCTTTGTGTACATCTTCTCCTCCGCCCCCCCAAAATGCCAACTTTCCTGGGGAAAATGCAAACATGGTGCTAGCAGAAAAAGTCAGATGGCATGGTGTATGATGGAAACACAGCACTGCAAGTTTTCAGCATGGCTGGCTTTGAGGTAAGAGAAAGATGACTCTGGAGGAGCCTGCTGACTTGGACCTTGCTTGCAACTCCTGGAGCAGTTTTTATATATATATATATATATATATATATATATATATATATATATATATAGAGAGAGAGAGAGAGAGAGAGAGAGAGAGAGAGAGAGAGAGAGAGAGAGCCCTTTTTCTTTACAAAGTAAAATATCAATGCCTACAATTATAATATTTGTAATATGGGAGGGGTAGTTCTTTTACAAGCTCTGAGAACCTGGTTTTATAGGGCAGCACAGAAGAAGAACAGCAACAACCAACCTTTGGATTCCCTGAGGTCTTCTGACACCTGCTCCTTGTGCCTGAGTGCTGTTGTTTTGGCCACATTAAGCAATGTACATTGGAAGGTTGTACACTGGAAATAGAGGGAGTAATGATTTGAAGCAGGAGTGGGGAAACTCAGGTCTGAGGGCCAAATATGGGAAGTTTCAGGCCCTTGGGATACTCCCCAGGCCACACCCCTCCCTGGCCTTACTTCACATCTCAAGTATTTTTGCCTGGCTGGAATGCATGCATGAATTTTAATAATGCCTCGTCTTCCTGGAGGGACGATCTGGAGGGGTTTCATATGAAACTGTGCACAAAAACTAGCCTCCTGCAAAATTCATGTTCACTGCTTCACCCATGTTTGCCACTGTCTCCACCCACCACTGGCATGTGGCCCTTGGCAGGCTGCCCAGAATGGCATGTGGCCCTTGGGTTGAAAAAGGTCCCTCACTTGCAATTTGGAGAATATCCATCAAATATCTGAAAAATTCAAAGGGTGCCTGGATTTTACTTGCAATTCACTAAGGGACACGCAGAAGGGTGTTTTGCTTCTGTTGCAGGAGCCAACTCAAGTGTAGCTGCCACTTTCTTTTTTCCTTTTTCATATGTTATTGATCACAGAAGAATAACTATAAATACACAACTTTACAATTACAAATCAACAGAATAAAATCCTGCGGACATAAAAATAATAAAGACAATAATATACACCCGTGTGGCTTCCCTCCACCACAACTCGACTTCTTATAAATTAGTGCATGTTTTACATTGTGTCATTATCCTGTTCATTATCTATCCATTGTCAATCTTACTTCTAATTGGTTCATCTTTACAGATTTAATCTACACACATCATCTTTGGACCAGTGTTTTTCCATAGCTGCCACTTTCTCTAAAGTGAAAGGTCAAAGTAGCATTGAAGGTTCCTGCACAGGCAAAACATCAGAAGAACTTCAAGGGAAGTGAGAAGTGGTTTAGTAAGTGCTTTAAAAAAATCAAATTGCAAAGAGGGTCATTATTATCACTGATGCTGGTGCTGGTTTCAGAGAATAATCCCTTCCTGGGTAATCCTTGCCAAGGAACTGGGTTGCCTTTGTCCGGGGGCCATTTGGTCAGCCCCTGACTGCAACGCTGCCGGCTCCTCTCAGCAGAGTCCCAGCGGAGAGCTTCGGGGACATGGCTCTTCTCTTGCCTCCCTTGTAAAAGCTGACATGTTTGCTGGCTGTCACAGATAAATGGAAGAGACAGGTAGGCATCAGGGCGGGGGATGGGACGGGAAGGGGCTCTCCAGGCTGTGTTGACAGAATGCAATTTCGTTTCACAGCTGCTTGCTCATGATGACATGGCAGAGCTGGCTGGGCCTGTCATCATGGATATGCCTCGTCTTGGGAAGAGTTTTGCCGGCGCAAAATCTAGCAAAGAAGAAGCTTAGAGTGGGAGGACAGGATTGTGGGCTTGTGAGACTGGGAAGGAAGAGAGGTATTGGAAAGAGTGCCATCTTGTTAGAAAGTCTATGAAAGACAACATAGGAATGGGCCTTTTGTGTGTTGGTGTCTAAACTTTGGAACTCCCTGCCATTACAGGCAGGAACTTGCCTCAGCTGATTTCTGAGCACTTGCTGAAAATCTCCCTTTTTCAACAGTCTTCATCTGTGGTGAATTTTTGTATATGGAATTGTTTTTATTGTTGATGTTCATTACTGTGAAATATTTTCTGGGAAGTAATTCATAAATGGAATCAAATAAGGTCAATGGCATAGTTTGTCTGTCCATACACCTGTTCTTTATAGGTTCAGTTGCCTCTCAAGATATCATCATCAAATTCGATTCTGGGCACCATTTTGTTTCAAGATGGAAGTCCAAAATATGACTTTGGCACTTTTTTTGGTGTGATGGGTCCAAACTCACAAAAGTTACACTAGCCATTAAAAAAACAACAACCCAGTATTTTTTTTGGTTTCTACAAATTCCTGGGCAACACCAGGTACTCCCTTTTGGTAAATAAACGAAAGAAGAAGGAAACAAGGAGCACTCCATAGGTGAGGAATGTGGGATCTGAAGCCAGACAGATCTTCTTGAGCTCCAGCTCCCATCATCCCTAACCATTGGCTGTACTGGCTAGAGATTACTGGAGTTAGCGTCCAACAACATCTGGTAGGCCACAGATTCCCCATCCCTTCCACTGGCCAAGGGGGGGGGGAATGGGACAAGACTTGGGCTTTTATCATTTTGCTACCCAGGTTAAACCAGTTTAGTGTTTCACTAAAATCAGGCATCCCCAACCTTCACCCCTCCAGATGTTTTGGACTACAATTCCCATCATCCCTGACCTCTGGTCCTGTTAGCTAGGGATCATGGGAGTTGTAGGCCAAAACATCTGGAGGGCTGCAGGTTGGGGATGCCTGACTAAAATCCCTGCTATCAGATTACAGAGCTGCTTGTGTCATCACCAGGAGCTCAATGTCACCTTCACTAGAGCTGTGATGAGGGTGCTAGGACTCAGGGGAACCATATCCTTATGAGGGATGGGTCTCCAGCAGATTAAGGGAAGAGTAGAAGTTTCAGTTAAAGGACCTATAAGGAGGAGGTGGGGGGGGAGAGAAGGAATGGCAAACAAATCACTTCTCTGTCATGCAAGGTTTAGAGAACAGAGGAGTCAGCAAACTATGTAAACACTCCATTTCCCCTCTTCAACAAAAACAGAGCAGTCTCTTGATTCCACTCACGCAAAGGATATGATTTGTTCACATGGCACTTTATTCCATTTCCGTGATGTTTCCCTAAATTGTTAATTTCCACATTGAATGTGAGCTTTTACATGATGTAAAAACCACTTCCAAAAACTACAGCACAAATTTGGCATTCATTTCCATATAATTTCTGAACCAATGTTTTCTGGAAGCAAAAATACAGAAGCAAGCACTGAGTTTGCACTATGGTCTCATTGACATCTCCTTTGGCCCTGCCACTTTCCCCCAGGAAAACCTTAATCAGTCTTTACCACTGAATCAGAATAAACAGCAGTCAGGTTTTCTGTAGCTGCCATTTGCAGGTTCATTCAGAGGAAAGCTTTCCAGGGGGGAGTTGTGAGGTAAATGCAAATGGATCTGCTCAGATCCATGCCTAGAAAATGTGAGACAAGTGGGAAACTACTCAGGCCCGTACTTTCTAGGCACATGACAAGTGGGAGCGTGGCTAAGTCCTACATTCCTCTATAGTTTCAGAAATGGGTTTTATGCCATGTGAAAGCTATGTGGCTCTTAACAGTTAAGGGAAAGTCATAAAAATGAAATTATGTGCCATGCGAAAACAGGCTAAGTTTAATGCCACCTAGTGCATAAACTATGTAATGACACTATCTGCCCAAACATTCCTCAATAAAGCTATTTCTCCATTGGAAGGCGTTAATAGTCATTAGTATAGAAAGCTGCTGAGAGGTTGAGGAGAATTAATAGGGACATATTTTCTCAGGCTCCCTCCTGACAGAGGAGAGGCACCAAAGCAGTTTCTGTGCCAAAACCTAACTGTCTGTGCTGTTTGCCCCTTACCCAGCCTCAGAAAGAACTTTTTGATGGTAAGAACTGTTTGGCAGCGAGACAGACTCAATTGGAAGGGGTGGACTCACCTTCACTGGAGGGTTTTAAGCAGAAGTTGGATGGCCATGTACCATTAGTTAAGATTCCTCCTTTGTAGGGGTTTGGACTAGATGACACTCAGGATCCCTTCCAACTGTACAATTCTATTACAGTGGTACCTTTGGTTACTACTGGGTTAGAGGAGCTCATAACCTGAAGCGTGCATAACCAGAGGTACCACTGTGTTCTATGAGAGGGCTGTGAGGCATGATGGCTATGTTGTGCCTCCACAGTCAGAACTGCTTGAAACAACAGGCTGGGAGAGGACTCTTATGCTCACATCCTGCTTGTGGGTTTCCCAAAAGAGATTTCTGGTTGGCCACTGTGAGAACAAGATGCTGAACTAGATAGGCCATTGGCCTGATCCAACAATCTCTTCTTGTGTTCTTGTTTGCTTGGCGAGTTCCCAACCCACCCACCCCAGCTAGAAATGATGACACATGACACAATTATTTAAGGTTAATGGGCTAAAAAAGGCCTCCACTTTATTGGTTACAGGTGATGAGCGGTATCGGCTTACACATTGGATCTGACCGACTATATCTGACTCCAGCCCATCTGCTGGAAGTCTGGGAAGGGTTAACCACCATTAGGGGGAGTCCTGCTGATGCACATCAACTAGGAGCTCCCCCAGGGTCACCCATACTAGGGTGTGCCTTAGGTCCTAACCTCCCTAGGCTTTGGACAGGGCCATGCCCCCAGAACCCTTTAGCGGACTACCCTTCAAAATGCAGGGCAGGTGATGGTGCTACCTCCCCTCTTTCCATCTACAGAACTATTCGAATGCCTAACCGCCAATACCCAGAAAGTTGTGATGATTTGCTAGGAGGTAGGCGAAAACCAAGTGGCTAGTGCCAATTTGCCAAGTGGAACAATTCCTACCAGGCCCCTCAACGGCGACCAACTGAAGTCTATAGAAAGGTCAAGGAAAGAAAACCTTAAAGGGTGGGAGGGTGGGAAAAACTGGAGCAGCTGGAAGGCAGACAAAGAGGGAAATCCCTGGCTGTGTCCCGCCTTTATGGGGCAGGCCACACCCCCGGACCAACCCAATTGGCCGGCTAGGGGAGTGACGCAGCCGAGAATCCCCCAGCCGCACAGGGGCTCCCACCAGGCACACGTGGAGGGGTCGTGAAGCCCACAACCCCACCTCCTCCTTAAGGCAGAAGTGGTTTCTCTAGAAGTCAGCAGCAATGGGTGGTCTCAGTGGCGTAGCGTGGGTTGTCAGCACCCGGGGCAAGGCAAGTAATTTGCTCCCCCTAACCCGTGGATTTACGCCCCCTAACCAGGATTTGCGCCCCCTAACCCTAACCCCCAGATGTTGCGCCCGGTGCGGCCGGCCCCCCCTGCACCCCCCACGCTACGCCACTGGGTGGTCTCCAAGGAGCAGGGCTAGGGGCATGCCCAAAGTTGGTGCAGGTACTTGCAGTGTGTCCCCTCATGCCTAGTCATTGCATGACTCTCTCATCACTTGGATAATGCATGAAATGGGCTTCTGAGAAGACAGATGTGCAAAGCATGCAGTTGTGCTGAGACAGCTCCATAGTTTTGCAACACAATCACTGCTACTTTTCACTCTCCACCCCCCTCCTTGCTCCCTCCTCTCTGCACCTGTTCTCATGCATTTAAGTCAACGATAAACCTGCCTTGTTCCATCTATCTTGAGCTCGTTGTTCCCCCACCCCCACCCCTCCTTCTGCCCTGGTTTTTGCATTGCAAAGATGTGTATCTGTTTGCCTTATTGTCTGACTGCTGTCTGTGATTGCACATGATGCTCTCTTAATACTCCTACACACACACACACACACACACACACACACACAAACACCTCTGTTTATATTGCAAGATGGCATAAAAAGGCTCCGGCAGTTAACACTGCTTCTGATTATTCTCTTACTTTCCACACACATCAACACACAGAGAGAGTTTCAAAATTCCTATCATTGTTATAATGTCTGTGATGTGAGCAGGCGGAGGCTCATGCGCTGCAAGGACCTAGAATGCCTGTGGTCCTTTTCTGTGGATGCGCACAATGACACACACTAGCCATACCTGCACATTACATTTAATGTAATATTATACCACTTTAAATAGGCATTGCTTCCCCCAAAGAATTCTGGGAACTGGAGTCAGTGGCGTAGCGTGGGTTGTCAGCACCTGGGGCAAGGCAAGTAATTTGCGCCCCCTAACCCGTGGATTTGCGCCCCCTAACCCGTGGATTTGCGCCCCCTAACCCTAACCCCCAGATGTTGCGCCTGGTGCGGCCAGCCCCCCTTGCACCCCCCACGCTAGGCCACTGACTGGAGTTTGTTAAGGTGTTGAGAGTCATTAGGAGCCCCCCACCCCTCTCACAGAGTTACAATTCTTAGAGTGGCTTAATGGTCAATCCTTTTTCCCAGGGAACTGGCTTGCTCCCACAGGAGGCAGCGATGGCTACCAACTTGGATGGCTTTAAAAGAGGATTAGACAAATTAATGGAAGAGAAGAGGGCTATCAATGGCTATTAGCCATGGTGGTGATTTTTCTGGAGACAGCAAGGTTTCTGAATACCAGTTGCTGGAAACCACAGGAGAAGAGAGGGTTCTTGTGTTTGGCTCCTGCTTCCCACAGGCATCTGGTTGGCCACTGTGAGACCAGGATGCTGGACTAGATGGGACATTGGCCTGATCCACCAGACTCTTCTTATGTTCTTATGAGAAGGTTTCAAGAATAGCGTTCCCCCCCCCCCTAATAGTGCTACAGATGACTAGAAAAGAAGAACCCTTTCTTTTAATTACCAATGAGGGAGCCAAGGGCTCAGCTTCACATGAATTATTCCCTTTCCTTTTCAGAAGTTATGTTTTTAAAAGTGTTCATATATTTATAAGGAACAACCCCACCACCACCCATAAATGTAAAAAATAACTATCCGTGAATTAATTAGCATTATATGACTAGTAGTTAGCTAGCAATGTAGCGTACTCAGCTTTGCTATATATACTATTATGCAAAGGCTGGACAGCATTCTTCACTGCTGTTAATAATTTAAACAATTAATTTTATTTAATTTTTTAATACACTTCCTCGCTTGGAGTTATCTCCAGAGGGAACGTCTCTCTCTCCCCCTCCCTCTCCTCCACTTGCCAAAGACCATACATCATTTGGCAAGGTTACTGGCTTCAGGAGTTCCCCCCAATAATCTCTACTCATTTCCACCAAGAAATACCTACAGCAAGTACCTGTTCCAGAGAAGCTGTAATAAATCTGTAAAGGTGAAATGAAGTGCTTCCTCCTCACCCCCCTCCCTTCCTGCCTTTAAGAAAAGAGAGAATATATCTAGCACATACAACTAAACCTCTGAGAGGCCAGATCTGTAACAGAGCATACCTGGAAAGTGAATTACAAATAAAATCATTTTTACTGTGGACTGGAAAGGTTATTTTTAGTTTTGCCTGTTGGGTTGTGAAGTTGGGCACCGATGAAATTGTGGGCAGCCACTGATCCACACCAAGAGATACATTTCATACAGTGATTTACACTGCCATTGTATGCTGTCTCCAGGCCTTTTACACACACACACACACACACACACACACACACACACACACACACAGACACAAAGAGAGAGAGGAGAGAGAGAGAGAGAGAGAGATTCCTCCTCCACACACACCTCATGCATAATGATGCCATTCTGATAATTTGTTCCTCGTTCCCCCACCAGTGAGCTCAAGACTGGCATTTATCCTTGCAGGCGGCGGCAGTGGTGGTGATTCCTGGAAATGGATTTTAACTGGAAGTGCAAAGAATACTGTGGACCTTTGAACTGCTAGGAAGTTCATCAAAGGGAAGAAGCACCCAGCCTTGACACATTCTCAAGCTTTCTATATGTTGTCACAAACAATAGCGAAACTTGAAATGTGTAGATATCTGCATGGGTTCCCAGAGCCCAAGCCACACTGGGGGGAGGGGGGACAGAAACAGACAGAGTACGCATGCCCATTCAGCTGCCTAAGGTGTCCATATCACCCAGGAGGTCACAGACATAGAGATGAAAAGAAGAAGAGTCATTCTGTTGTCTGGAGAGGTCACTTCCTGGTTGTAAAGGAGAAGCTGTTTTCAGCAGAGCCCAACGATGGAAGCACACAGCTGTATTGTGGCAGCACCTGGGTTTGAAATTTTGCGCCCCCAACAAATTTTCTGCCCGGGGCCACAGCCCATGTGACCCCCCCATGCTACACCACTGCATAGTCTTAGAAGCTTGCGTCATCTTAGAAGGTTGTGTGGCTGTGAAGAGGCATGATTGTGACGGGCACGGAGTCGGCACTTCTGAGTTTGCCACTACGCTACTGTCTAAGATATATCATTTTTATCTGGGAAATTTCTTAAAGCATGCAGGGAACTAGTGAATGCTTGCATTCCACCTGGGCTTCAAATGTTTGGTTTCTCCTCCTCAGTCTAACTGCCCCCCAAAGGTCACAAAAACGATCAAAGATTATCAAACCTCCTTTGTGGCGATTAAGTTTTGCTAAGAGTTGTGCCTGCCCTCAGCTCCAGCTGCCACATCCAGGGTCAATAAACTATTATTCTAACAGCTTTTCACAGCCCACTGCCTTGAAATTGACTGCCCCAAGCTCTCTGCTACTTTATGGAGGACGAAGAAGAAGAAAAAAATAAAGTGAGAAAAGGGCCATGGGGGAAGAAATGAGTAGAAAGGGAGGTCTGCAGAGAAAAGAAGAGACGGCTGTAGGAAGGCACACCTTTCCAAAGATTGATGGGTCATTGCTTGGTGGATTTGAGTGTTTCCTGTTCTGCTGGTATTTGTCTAGCTTGCAACACTGAACAGGCATGGGTGTTTTTTCCCCTTGATGGATATTTGTGACTCAGGACCATATCACACATAGCACAACAATGTTAGATCATAAGAAAAGCCTGCTGGATCAGGCCATTGGCCCATCTAGTCCAGCATCCTGTTCCCATAGTGTCCAAACAGTTGCCTGTGAGAAACCCACAAGCAGGACATGAGCACAAGGGAAGAAGAAGAAGAAGAAGAAGAAGAAGAAGAAGAAGAAGAAGAAGAAGAAGAAGAGGAGTTTGGATTTGATATCCCGCCTTTCACTCCCTTTAAGGAGTCTCAAAGCAGCTAACATTCTCCTTTCCCTTCCTCCCCCACAACAAACACTCTGTGAGGTGAGTGGGGCTGAGAGACTTCAAAGAAGTGTGACTAGCCCAAGGTCACCCAGCAGCTGCATGTGGAGGAGCGGAGACGCAAACCCGGTTCACCAGATTACGAGACTACCGCTCTTAACCACTACACCACACTGGCTCTCCCCTCCTGTGGTTTCCAGCAACTGGTATTCAAAAGCATCATTGTCTCCAGCTGTGAAGGCAGAACATAGCCATCATGGCTAGTAGACAGGGACAGCGCACTCTGTTTCGCTGTTCGTGGCACAACAGGAAGTGCTGTCCTGCCCTGCTCCTGCCATCACTTCCGCTGACACCCACCTGCTTCTGCCACTGCATGCCCTACCACTGCTGCATGCTCTGCTGCATCTGCCGCTAGCAGAGAGGTGCCACCACCATTGGTGCCTATTTCAGGCAAGATTGTGCCGATCTTTTGTGATTTGGGGTGAGATCTTGCCTAAGATTGGTGCCAATGGTGGTAGTGCTTCTTTGCCACTGGAGGAGGTGACATGGCTGGCAGGGCACCCACAGGCATGCTGCCTTCCAAGCTTCCGCCGCCTGAGGCAGTGGCCTCACCCTGCCTAATGCCTAAGCCAGCTCTGCTAGTAGCCATTGATGCAAATGTTTAACCACAGCCCTGGGCATATAATTTGTGAACTGCAACCATACAACAAATCCTTACAGGGTTCTGGCTATAGCCATTCTGCAACTAAACTATCACGAGCCATCACTTTGGGGTAGGCTGATCTACATACACAAAAAGGACACTTATTTTTGTCACTGCATCGAAGCTTCTCTAATTTGCAACCTCATTTATCTTCCTGACACCACAAACCTCTTTGAGGTCCGTCATGCCCAATTTACCCCTGAAAAATGGGAACATGCAGAGGGTGAAAGACTTGCCACACAAAGAACTAGCCATATACCTCTCCTCTTCCACCACCACATTTTTTCAGAGGTTGCAACAAATAAGGCAAAGTAGGATTGACTTCCTCGGTGTTCTCATTTAATCTAAGTTTAAAGCTTCTCATCTTGGGATCAGGTCAGCCATTTTGTTTTTATCTAAACTTAAAGCCAGCAGAGAAAAGTCTGGTGATTTTCAAATCAACGTGCAAACTTCTGCCCTTTCAACTGTTTAGTTCTATGATCTTTCTATTTGGTGAAGCTTCTTACAAAACATTTACTATATATAATTGCATACCACTATATCATGAAAAGGAACACACCCTTTGCTGGCCCTGCTGGCCCAAACAATTTTGCCTAACTGGAATGTATCCTTGAGTTCTGGTGATTTAGTTTCATTTATTTCACAAAACGTATACACCACTTGTCACAAAACCTCAAAGCAGTCTACAAAAATAATGGTTCTATCTTGTCAGGATGGGGTATAAAGAGGGGTGTGCGAGGATGTGTAGAAACCAGCTTACTGTACAAAAGTGAAGTTTAAATCTGCGTCCCACTTGCCTTTGCCTCTTGCTCCACCCTCTACCGGCATGTAGCGCTAGGAAGTAATACACCACTTGGGCTGGAAAAAATGCCTTTCACTTCACTCCTAGTGTAAAGCAACCTCATATGACTGTACACTTGAAGAATGCAATGTGTGAACACTCCTAAAAACTGCAATCTAGCTGTTGTTGGTTTGGTAGGCCTCTGTTTCCTGATGCATTTCAGGACCATGTGAGAGAGAATTAAAACTGACAAACGTAGGACTGAGTTCAGATGCAGTGGGGGCAAGAAGGTGGTTCAAATGGATTATAATTAAAACTTAGCTGGAAGACAATATCTGCTGAGACCCTCACACTCATATATTTCTTTTCCATCAAGAAATTAATTTGGAGATCAAAAGGAAACCATTTAACAACAGAAAGTAAATAGGGTCGGGTCGGATGGGAAAGCGATGGAAAATCTTGCAGCCCCCAGGACTTGAGCGTGCCGGGAAGAGGATTAATATTTCTGACAGATATTTTTCACAAGCCATGGGGAACTTTCTTTGCAACATTAGAAAGCATTGAAAAGCACTTCCTGATTTGACTCCGAAAGGGGTAATGTTTTAAAGAGAGATGGACACGCTTGCTCATTCGCTCGCACACACATATATACCCACACGAACTGAGCACCAGCACAAATCTATTAATCTTCTTCCTTCTTCTACAGGCTGGAACTAAAACAATGTTTGATTCTCTTTGGAGAGCTCTGGAGGCCAAATCAAATAAGGAGCAAAAAGAAAGCCTTTAACACCCGATACACTTTATAACACACAAAAACGGGATGTCCAGAAAAAGGTTGAAGGGGGTGGCAGAGTGCAGGAAAGACAAGAGTTCATTTTCAGTTCCAGAACAGACTAAAAACTGTGTGTGCTTGCACCTGGGAAGCCTTTCTGTTTCAGGTACGAGAACTTTCCAGAGTTCCCAAAAACTTCTGGTGGCCTGTGCTGCAGCCATTTTGAAACCACTTGGGCTGCAGGTACATTTCATTCATAGAAAACAGAATCAGTGAACTGTGGGGCTGGGAGGGTCATATAGTATAACCCCCTACAATGCAGGAATCACAGCTAAATAATCCCTGAGAAACAGCCATCCAACCTCGGCTTAAAAGCCTCTGGTGGAGGAGAGGCCACCACCCTTCCAAGGTGGCCTTTTCCACTGTCAAACAACTCTTTCTGTCAGAAGGTTATTCCCACTGTTTCCCACTGGCTTGAGCCAGGGTGAAGCGACAGCGACATCACATTTATAACATGCCTTTCCTTCAGGTGTTGCAATGTAGCACAGAGCAAAAGTATGCAATCGCTGGGCAAAGTGGCAGAGTGTTGCTGTAATAGTTAGACTTGGACCATGGCACCTCATTTTGGACCCCCACTCAGCTATGAATCTTCCTATATCAAAGCAAGATCTCTGGGAGGATGGGCAGGATGTAAACGTGCAAAATTAGAAGTAGAAGAAGAAAAAAAATCACTGCAGGTATAAATGTAATAAGTCACAGCGAATATCATTACCACTGGATAGACTAAAAGCATTCATTCCCAGCCTGTTTCAAAGTCAATAAATTGATGCTTGAGAATGATAGCACTCACTGATTGGGTTCTAGTATTCCAAGGTGGTGGCAGAGATGTGGGAGGAAGCAGGGAGTGATTTGATTGATTGGAGAGAAGCAAAGCAGACACTCCAAAGCTCCTCTCAGGCTCATAAATCACATTTGCCTCAATGGGATTTATGATGCACTTGCCGATGGCTTCAAGAATGCTCTGCAGGCAACAAGATGCAAATTATCTCATCGGGAGTAATCCCATTGACTTCAAAGTCACTACTCCAGAGTAAAGACTTTTTTTAAAAAAAAAAGATTTCCACCGCCTGCCAGTTCCACCCACCAGCTTGGAGTAATTGCATTTATTGAGGCAGTTTAGATAACTTTCCATTCCTGGGTCGATTTGCTCACTCTGTTCTTCCTGTTGTTTTAAAACTGACTTTCACTGTGACACTTTAGCCTGCCTTGGCAGGAATGCAAATGACCATTTGCCAAGAGTGAATGGTGAGATGCAACTGCACCAGCGGTCAGCTGCCTACAGTAAGGGAAGGAACCTGTAACACTCCAGCTGCTGTTGAACTACAAGTCGAATCAGTCCTAGGCAGCATAGCTAATGGTCAGGAATGATGGGAGTTGTAGCTCAAAAGCATGTAGCTACCCCTGGCTCGCAGCACATATAGATCTGCATTCTGAGAATGAGGCAAACAAACTGGGGTGGGAGGGAAGAAATCCTTAGAGTGAGAGATGGCTGCTACAAATGAGACTCCCTAGTTTCACCAATAGCAGGTAAGAATGACTCCTCTCTAAGAAAAAAAGGGGAAGGGGAGATTAACAGAATATGAATAAGTGCAGCTATACTTAGCCATTGCTTTTAGTGGGAGAATGTGTCCTTGGAATGTGTGGAATATGTTCTTGGATTCTTTGTCTACCTTGCCTGGATTAGAAGAGAGAGATGAATGTGTGTGTGGTCTCCTGTACTACGCTAACATTTACATTTGTTGCTCCTCCTACTCTTGTCTACAGCCTCACTCACCACTGGCCTGTGGCCCTTAGAAGGTTTCCCATAAGGGAATGTGGCTCTTGGATTAAAAAGAGAGAGAGATTCAAGTACATCTGACCAAGGCTGGTTGGAAAAGGGTCATAGCTCAGTGACAGAACACAGGCATTCCATGAAGGTCTCAGGCTTGGTCCCCACCATCAACCGGTAGGTAGGGTTAGGAAAGTCTCCTGTGTTAAAACTAAGAACATCAGAATTGTCCTGATGGATCAAGCAAATGGCCCATCTACTCCAGCATCCTGTTCTCACAGTGGCCATCCAGATGCCCCACTGGGAAACCCATAAGCAGGACCTAAACACAAGAGCATTCTCCTATGGTTTCCAGCAACTGGCATTCAGAAGCATTGATTCCTCCAGTTGTGGAGGCAGACCATAGCCATCATGGCTAGTAGCCTGAGGACCTGCTCCTAGTTAGTGCGGACAATACTGAGCTAGACAGGCCAACAATTTGATTTCCTATAAGACAGCCTTCCCATTTTGATGGAAGACCTATGAATAAAATCAGAACCATTCTGTTTTATGGAAAGAAATCTAGGAAGTGGCAAGTTTCCATCTGACCTACGAAACCATGCTAATTTCCATCATTTTACTCGGAAAACAGCATCTCCCAAGGGCATCTTTTAGTAGCAAATATACTTTCATCATAAAAGCAAATGCTGGATTTCAACATCTGCCAAGTTATCAATGTTTGTTGGCTCACTGAGCAGGTCGCTGTTTAGGGGCGAAAGGAGGCCTCTTCCTTTTACGAATGTAATTTACGTTTCCCGCTATGCTCTTTTGTACTCGATATGCTGGTAGCCTGAACGATGTCATTGCATGGGGTGAATTAATGAGAGAGAAAGCCTCATTGGGGCCTTTAGTTCTAGTAGGGCAGTGATGTTCAGAAAGGCCAAATTGGAGGGCGGTTGACACCACTGTTGTCGTTCTTTTGACATATTGAAAGTTCAGCAAGGCATTAAATCGAGGGAAGTTCAGACTCACATAGTTACAACAGCAACTTTAGCCCAATTCACAAATCGGTGGGGGCATCAAGCTCACACAAACTCTCTCACCGTTCCCGAACTTCATGCATTCAGCTGAAGGTAAGACTAGAGCAGAGGTGGGGAATATCAGGCCTTGGGGCCAAATGTGGTCCTCTAGGCTACTCTATCTGGTCCCCAGGCAATACCACCTCCTCAAATCATACTCCTTAAGTCACTGTTCTAGGTTTTTTGTTTGCTTGTTTTGCCTCATGAACATTGGCTTTCACTGATTGAGACCATTGGTCCATCCAGCTCACATGATCTACATTGACTGGCAGTGGCTCTCCAGGATTTCAGGTAGGAATCTCTCCCAGCCCTACCTGGAGATGCTGGGGAATTGAACCTGGGACCTTCTATATGCAAGGCAAGAGCTCTGCCACTGAGCTATGGCCATTCCCCTGGCATCAACATGCCCATGAACAGTAATAATGCTTGTTTGACTGGAGAAACTGCTGGTGTGTGTGTGGCTGCACAGGACCGTACAAAGATAACAATCAGATTCATTGCCTCACCCACCACTAGGATGTGACCCCCCCCTCCCTTGGAAAAGATGCCTGCTAGGGAATGCAGCCTTCAGGATGAAAATGTCCACTCCACCCTTAGAAAATAGCCTGTGCACATGCACGATCTAACTCTAGAGGATTTCTTAAGGCAACCAGATGTTCTGTTGTCCTGCCAACGATCATTCTCCAAACTGCCTCCTTACCTACAAATTGCTAAAGGTTGCACTGTGGTTGGAAATGTATAAGTGGCCACACTATTGAGGAACCCCCAAACTCACTTTAAATTGTGTTGTGTTATTAAAGTCATTCTGCAATAGGGAAACAACTTGGTATACCATCCTTCCATTATTCTTTCTTTCTTTTTCTCTTCCTTTCTTTTTTTTAAAAAAATAAATGTTTCTTTCTTTCTTTCTTTCTTTCTTCCTTTTTTTAAAAAAGGTATATTTCTTGCTTTTCTCACATATCAGAAGCAGTGCTGCAATAATATCCTGATCTAAGCGGATTATCCTGAGCACCGCACCTATTAAGATGGACATGCTCTGGGGCCAGGACGTGTTCCACCATGACCAGATTCCCACCCTGAAATGTAAAACAAGGATAGCAATAGTGGTGATTTGCTGTAATAATAATAATGATTCTGATAATTGCAATAGTAGTAATTCATGGTCATAGCCATCAACACAATTAGTTAGTGTTGCTCATCACTGCTCTTATTAATTACTAGCAGAGATGTCCTCAAGGCAAAATACTTTCCATCCCATTTGCAATTTGGATGTGTCTGAGAACAGGCATAGAAAAGAGAGGTTATTCATCTAGAAGTGTAAATTTGATATTAGTTGATCTTGACTTGAGCAGGAGAGGAAGTCTGCAAAAATTAAGAGCTGATGAATATCTTATAGACTGAATCAACAGAAGTACAGTGTCTAGATCAAGGAAAGTAATAGTACCACTCTATTCTGCCTTGCTCAGACCACACCTGGAGTTCTGTGTCCAGTTCTGGGCACAACAGTTTAAGAAGGATATTGACAAGCTGGAACGTGTGCAGAGGAGGGCAACCAAAAAGATCAAGGGTCTGGAAACCAAGCCTTATGAGGAATGGTTGAAGGAGCTGGGCGTGTTTAGCCTGGAAAAGAGGAGACTGAGAGGAGACATGAGAGCCTTCTTCAAAGGTAGTCACATGAAAGATAGAGCCAGGGCCATCTTAAGCATATCCGGTGCCATGATGCAAAGCTCCATCCACCCCCCCCCCCATTTCCCAGAGTTGTCAACCTCTTGTAGGGAGGACGGCGCTGCCGGTGGGGCTGGAGGAGGCGGGCAGCGGCTGGAGGGCAGCACCTCCGGCAGGGAAGAAGTAGAGGCTGGACATGGCGCCTCCCAGCTCAGCTGGCTGCTTTGCGCCGCGGTGGCCACGGCAGACGGAGGCTCTGGGCACGGTGCTGCTTTGGCGTGGCATGGCGGAGGCGGGTGAGGGGGTGAGCTGATACTGGGAGGCACCGTGTCCAGCCTCCACCTCTTCCCTGGCACCCTCCAGAACTTGGCACCCTGGCGCCAAACGCCTCTAGCCTCTATGGGTAAGATGCCCCTGGATAGAGCAAGCTTGTTTTATCCTGCTCCACAGGGTAGAATTGACTAAACATCAGGAAGAATTTTCCACCAGTAAGAACTATTCAACAGTGGAATGAATGGTCTTCCTCTGGAGGTGGTAGACTCTCCTTCATTCTATGTTTTAAGCAGAGTTTGGATGACCATCTGTCATGAATGCTTTAGCTGAGATTCCTGCATTGCAGGGGTTGGACTAGATGACCCTTGGGGTACCCTCCAACTTCTGGATTCTACATTTTACAGTAGGAACATAAGAAGTGCCTGCTGGACAAGGCCAATGAACCACTAAGTCCATCATCCAGTTCTCACAATGGCTGCCCATATATTTTTGGGAAGCTGAGCACAAGATCACTTTTCCCTCCTGTGTTTTCAGCAACATGTATTCAGAGGCATAACACCTCCAACTCCTGGAGACAGAGCTTGGTCATTCTTGCCAGTAGCCACTGAATGTGCATTGACTACAACACTGGATTTGGTCTTTGATTTCCCATTTTGGAGAACAGCCTGCCTCAGTCATAGGTGCTTCTTGAGCTGCTCCTCCCCCATCGCCTTCAGTACTGGGGAAGGAAAAAAACAAACAATTTCCATTCTTATAATAGGAATAGATAAAATGTGCAGTCATAGTAACTGTTCTGGAATGGATAAATCCTAGCAAATTATAAGCAAATATTTTGAAAGGCATTTGTATTAGAGAACTCCAAAAAAAAGGAACAGTCTCTTTTTTATATTTGATCAGAATTGGACAAACTTTGCAGGCATGGTTGTCCCTTTTGCTGCCCAATTTCAGATGGATAGCTGCAGCTGTTTTTCTACAGGGGCAGCCATAAGAAATAATGATAATAATATTTTTTTTATTTATACCCCACCTGTCTGGCTGGGTTTCCCAAGCCATTCTGGGCAGCTTCCAACAAACATCAAACATAAAAAAGTTTCCAGATGCCTTGCTGATGTCTTCTAAAAGTTGTGTAGTTCTTTATCTCCTTGACAACTGATGGAAGGGTGTTCCACAGGGAGGGCACCACTATCAAGAAGGCCCTCTGCCTGGTTCCCTGTAACCTCACCTCTTGCAGTAAGGGAACTGCCAGAAGGCCCTCAGAGGTTGGCCTCAGTGTCTGGGCTGAACAATGGGGGTGGAGACGCTCTTTCAGGTATACCGTTACAGGTTCGTGATTTGTTCCTTTCCCTCCCCTTCACTACTGAGAAAGGTTTTGTTGTTGTTTTTAATGGCTATACCTTTCCCCCCTTTCGACAGAAGTGGATGAAATTTTCAGTCATGGTAGCCCATTCAATGCTGGTAAAATCTGTCAAATTACTGGGCCAAAACAAACAAGATGAACTTTAACAGGGAGAAATGTAAAGTATTGCACTTGGGCAAAAAAAAAAAAAAAGAGAGAGAGGCACAAATACAAGATGGGTGACACCTGGCTTGAGAGCAGTACATGTGAAAAGGATCTAGGAGTTTTGGTTGACCACAAACTTGACATGAGCCAACAGTGTGACGCGGCAGCTAAAAAAGCCAATGCAATTCTGGGCTGCATCAATAGGAGTATAGCATCTAGATCAAGGGAAGTAATAGTGCCACTGTATTCTGCTCTGGTCAGACCTCACCTGGAGTACTGTGTCCAGTTCTGGGCACCACAGTTCAAGAAGGACACTGACAAACTGGAACGTGTCCAGAGGAGGGCAACCAAAATGGTCAAAGGCCTGGAAACGATGCCTTATGAGGAACGGATAAGGGAGCTGGGCATGTTTAGCCTGGAGAAGAGGAGGTTAAGGGGTGATATGATAGCCATGTTCAAATATATAAAAGGATGTCATATAGAGGAGGGAGAAAGGTTGTTTTCTGCTGCTCCAGAGAAGCGGACACGGAGCAATGGATCCAAACTACAAGAAAGAAGATTCCACCTAAACATTAGGAAGAACTTCCTGACAGTAAGAGCTGTTCGACAGTGGAATTTGCTGCCAAGGAGTGTGGTGGAGTCTCCTTCTTTGGAGGTCTTTAAGCAGAGGCTTGACAACCATATGTCAGGAGTGCTCTGATGGTGTTTCCTGCTTGGCAGGGGGTTGGATTCGATGGCCCTTGTGGTCTCTTCCAACTCTATGATTCTATGATTCTATGGGTAAATGGTTCTTTGGGCATAACCTTTTTATTTTGAGGCAGGACTGGATGGAATATGAAGGCAATGTTGCCCCTTAGTAGAGAATGAGTCTTGCCACATTTCACAATGACAGCTATAATAGTTTCCCCACAGAAGTAGACATTACAATTTTGGGCTAATAAAAAAAGGAGCCACTTAATCTTCCAGAATGATTTGTGAGCAATTGGTCTGAAAATTGCAGAAATAAAAGAAGTGTTCCTTTGTAAGAAAGCTGCCAAAATTTAAAATTCAGGGGCAACCAAGAAGTAACTATAAACCCCGAGAGATCTCCATAAGAGATGGTTGCAAAACATTTACTCAGCAGAACTGAGACTGTTCAAAATCTGCAAGTCTTGCCTATTCTGTACAGCAAGGCAAGTCTTGCCTAGTCTACTCCAGAAGTCACACCTTCTTGGGTACTCCATCCCAGAAAATACTGCCAGGATTCTAGTAACCCCTAATCCACTGGTGCCTCTTGATCTGATAACCACGTTCTACAGCTATGGTCTTGGAAAACTGAAGAATGGAAGGGGAGCTTGCCATCCTCTAGATGTTGAACAGCTAGTCCCATTAACTCAACCAGAACAGCCAATGATCAGGGATGAGTTGCTGTTCACAGGTTTCCCCGCCCTTGAAGGATAAAATGGGTACTGTACAAAATGTCATCACACCTGGGAGAGTTTTGCTGAACCATATTAAGGAAATCTCTCCTTTATGCACTGAATACACAACCAAAGAAGATACAGTAATTCTACAGAAATCCAAACACCCACAGAGCCATGAGTTTATCTGTTTAGTGATGGTTTCTAATAGGATAAACTAAACAGGGTCAGCATGTAAAATACAGTTACTTTGGAGATCAATGGGGGGGGGGGAGGTAGAGTGGAAGGGGAATGAGAGTGTAATCTGCAATGGTTTTTCACCTCCGGGGTCCTGAAAGCAGCTAAACTATATTTGCTTATTTAGCTGATCCAATTTTTTTTATATAAGTATCTTAAATAAATGGGGGAAAATGCATTCATCTCGTAAACCCCAGCCAGAGAAAATGTTGCCTCTAGCAAGACTTTGGGGGGGAAAGAAATATAAATCCCAAATCACAACAGTGGTTTGAAATGCAAACAGAGCTGCTGGCTATCAGATCCTTTTGACACAACTGTGGCTTTTGGTTAGCTCTGGGTTCCTCCCCAAGGCATCTCTCAGACATCGTGTTTACCACTTTGTAGAAGCTGTGAGTAAACCACCCCCTGGTGTTTCAACGATATCATCCATTTATTTGCAGCTGTCGTTCAGATGCCACTTTAATTTGATGAAAGTCATCACGGTGGTTTGGCTAATTTGATCCGCACACAGCTTCACAAACCACATCCTGAAACATACCCGGTGCCTGCATGGAAAAGCCCCCTCCCCAAGACCAACATTAAGAAAAGAGAGAGAAAGTGGCTAAGCACTGTTTGACATCTCAATGACTACTTGGAAGAATAAATAGGGTCCCGTGATTAATAGACCTACATGTACACACAAACCGATAGCATGGGTCTGATAGACACATGGGGAAATGTGCTGTCTTCAGCTGAACTGTCACTTCAAGCAGGTGTTGCTAACTTAACATATTTATTAAATAGGGTTTTATACAGCTTTCCAACAGGGCTCTGAGCAAAGGCCTGCAGCAGGATTTCTCTTACATCAAGAAAAGAGAGGGAATACCTGGGTGTTGGGGCAGTGAGCAATTAATTCATTGGAAGACAGCACAGGGAAGCCTTGCAGACACATTTGAATGGGAACCCCACAGTGTAAAAACAAAGGAAAGCTGGGATTTCTACCCAAAACCCAGAAAGCTTTCTTGTACTGAGGGCTTATCCACACTTACATTTTGCCCTGCTCTTTCCAGGCACAGCCCTGCATTTTAAGCTAAATTGTTTAAGCTAAGTGTGGATAAGCCCTGGGTCAGACCATTGGTCTATGCAACACACAATTATTTGCACTGAACGGCAGCAGCTATTCAGGTTTACAGCCAAGAGTTAGTTCAAATCCTACCTAGATATGCCAGGTACCTCTACATGAAAAACAGCTGCTTTGCCAAAAAGCCACAGTTATTCTAATCTGTGTTTCTGTCCTCATATTGTTTTGGAAAAGTGCAAATTTGCTATATTTGGCTTTAAATGAAAACTAAATTGAAATCATCTCCCAGCCCTACTTACAGGTCAGTTCGCTATGCATCAGAATTTGCAGACATGAAATTTCTCAAAGCATCCCTATTAGTTTTGATAACTACTTTTTCATAGGATGTGTGTGTTGGTGGGGGAAGCTAGAATCCCATACATGCACAGCTTGCTTTGAGCATCCAAAATCACAGGGATGGCAGTGTGGAAACGTTTGTGAAAATCAAGGTGAAAGCTGTCCACTTTCCTTATCTGGGGGTCAGGAGGGAAACTCAACTTTCCCTGCTTTCTGGGGGGTCACTGTCATAAAGGTGATGCTTCCCCTGTGCCACAGGGCCAATTCTCCTCCAGTTGCTTTTCCCAGATCAGAAAGAAAATGAAATAGATTACAACGCACACATGGAACACATGTGCATGCATAGTGCACAAAAATTCTATGTGCAGGGGATGGGAACAACTGGTGCCTCTGGCTGTGATCTTTATTTTCCGTTAACGGACTTAGGTGAATGCCATTTGAAGCTGCATATAATGAACTGAGAATGAAAGGGATAAACAGTAGCAGTTAAGGACTGTCTTTTCTTTTTCTCCTGGAGGAATGCTGAGCTTATTCAAGTCATGCTGCTGGCATAGGGAGCTTTTAATGGTCCCGGATAAGGAACTCAAAACCACATCTTAGCCTTGAGCACCTATATATACAAACAATAAAAATGCAGCCCAACATTGTGATTCTCAGTGGTTCTGGGTGCCAGGATTTGGAAGCTCAGGGCTTCCTAAAGGCATAGGTTCAAATGCTGCCAGAGATAGATAGATGATAGATAGATAGATAGATAGATAGATAGATAGATAGATAGATAGATGATAGATATAGATGATAGATATATTATTAGCCTTGCATAGCAGACGAGCATAGGTCTGGCTTATACTTCAGGGCTCAACTGCATTATGTGGGATTGGTTCTCTTGGTGTGCTTTTTTAATGAGTTGCAGCCATGAAGATCACAAAATTAATTGGAGCAGGGACTATGGGGAGGGGTTATTTTAAACTTTCCCCTTTGTGTTGTTTCCCCAATCAAAATCCCAATACCCCCACCCCAGCTACAGTTTGCCCCATATGGGCAGGGGGGAAAACTGCCCTATGACTAGGTTAGTAGATTGTTTTCATGCAAGTGATCAAAAAGACTGCAGTAGACAGGTGTGATTCCCCTCACTTCTGTCCCCCACTGAAGAGCTATTTCCCAGACAAGAAAACAAAAACCCTAGGTATTTATTAGGAACACAGGAAAAAATCAGTTCAGTTCACATAAATGTGAACCTATCTAATCTGCAGTGTCCGAAATAATACACACACCAAAACACAGCCAGCCTTTGAAATCTACAGCTTTCTGAATTTTGCAAGGCAGTTCTCTGCCCACATAATGTGTACAAAGATGCATATACTGGGGTAACGTGTGCATTAAAAATCCATTCATTTGTGAAGACAGCATACAAAAATGCATTATAGTAGAGAAAATTGCACGGCAGAAATATTCATAATGGGTAAAACGGCATGCAAATATGTGTATATTAGGAGAAAATTGAATGAAAATGCTGATTCCCCTCAAAAGAATAGCAAACTGATGTGGAAAGGTAGAGTTGGGGCGGGGGGGGGGGAGAGAGAGGAACTGAGATAAACCAAAATTGTCAGATTTGTCTATTGTTGGGATTTATAAAATTGTTATCTATGTATGCATCTAACTATGCATTTGACTCCTACACCTGTTAGACTTCTGGTCTTTTGTCATGATATAGACCAAAAAGAAGTCTGTAGTGCCATATTCTCTTTGAACACTGAAAGGTGACAGTGACATTTGGTATTTGCAAGGGGTGCTTGCAATCAAATGTTGGACTCCTTCTGTTTGCTGGTCCATTCAGTGAGTTCTGCCCTCCTCCACGACAGTCTATTCTATTCTTTCACCCACCTGCTTTTTGCCCCCTCCCCCCAAAACTACTCAACTTTCAATGGCCAGCAATTACACTCAGTTCTCAAGTAACTCTTTTGAGTATTTGTCCCTGAAGGTCTGCGGTGTGACTGCAAACCTTGGGAGCCCCCCAAGCCTGCAGTGGTGCCATTTTGGCTATGTAAACAGTCTTGAGGCACTCACAACTCAAAACTAGAGGCTATAGCATTTCACAACAATTTGAAACACAAGCAAAACTGCCCATCTGCACACATGATTTTAAGGGGAGGAGGAAAAATTCAAAATGATATGATATTGCCTTGATTAAAGACTCCTTGTCACGCGACCAAAACAATTTTATTGCTATCATCCAAGGAAGAGATATTTGTTATGAATAAGAGTTGCCATGATTTGCAGTGGACATCCCAAAGTTGCAGAAAATGTTTCCTAAGATTAATTTAGAAGATTGTAGAGATGTTATATAACCTATTGATTACAATCTGCTCCTTTAAATCTGCAGGAAGAAAACATGTATTGATTTTAATTCTGTGAATCCCAGAGATGTTATATATACATTACTTGTCTCTAAAAAAGACCTCACTGAAACATTGTTGATAATGTGATTTTATCCAGTTTGGATATAGTATATGATTGTGGTAATGACCATAAAACCAATAAATATCCCTTAAATGCTGCTGTCCAATGTATATTATGCAAAGGTCCCTGAGATTGCCTTATTTTGTATAATATATATGGCTTTCAAGATTCAGGTCTCTGAATAGGGAAGTTGGTTGTCTGGAAATCAAGAATTACAATGCAACCCATCTTTGCTCACATGCTTGCTCAGTCTCTTCCAGAGCACTCACAGCTGGCAAGTTGGGGAGCTCTGCAGCTCAGCAGGAGAACATCTGCCCTGCATTTGGAAGGTCTCGGGTTCTATTCCTGGTGGATCCAGGTTGGACTGGGAGAAACCATAGCCTGAAATCTTCAAGAGTCACTGCCAATCAGTATAGACAATACTGAGATAGATGGACCAATGTATTGATGCAATACAAGATCAGTGGTGTTCCTCCTAACACCCCAAATTTTTTTTGAGCTGCTGGACAGTAGGACATCTAGATCAGGTGTACCAATGTGGTGCTCTCCAGGTGTCAGTGCACTGCAGCGTCTATCAGCTCCAACCAGCATGGTCAATGCTCAAGGATGATGGAGGTTGTAGTTCAAAAACATTGGGAGAGTGGGGTTGCCACATTGCCTGCTACTGTGGAAATTCTGTAAAACCCATTAACAATAAGGCCAGTTTCACTTTGTAAGACTGTGGCCTGATCACAAAACTGGTGAGAACCAGTTAGGAGGAACCTAACTGAATATTAGAGGGAAGAGAATCCATATAAAGTACAAGCAGGGCTCTGCATGTACAGTAAAAATAATTGGGCGAGTTTCCAAGGACTGTGGTTGGATAAAGAGATAGTGGGGCGATGGGGGAGAGCATAAAACAAACCAAGATGGTGTATAGTTGTCCTATATAGTGTGTGTCATAATAGAAAGTTCTCACAGATTCTCTGGACTATGCCCTGTATTGCTTTACTGAACAAAGCCTGACTAACCGGAAACATGTTGAGAGCCTCTGTAGAAACAGGCTCCAGTCAAGGCCTGAGAAACATCCCAAAGGCAGACAGAAGAGCAGCAATAATTATTTAGACTGGCATAGAAGCCAAGTAGAAAAGGTCAAGGCTGGCTGCTGAGACCAAGCCCGAGTCCAGCTAGGAACCTTTTAGACCCTGAGCAGGTCAGAAGAAGCTGTTGGGGAAAATATGGGGGTTCAATATGCAATACTTTGTGGGTTCAGCCTGGATGGCCAATAAGGTTCAGACTCCAGTTGCCAGTCAAATAGGATGTTTATTTATTAAAGCATTGCAATGTGTTCTAACTTACTCTCACCATGTGTATGATGCAAGTTAGACCCCAACAGTTGAAACACACTTCTATTTCTGCTTCACATTCACTGTGACGTAGCACAAAGAGATACACATGGTGAGAGTAGAAATTTTTACACTTCACAATAACAAGGCTGCAAAACAGGATCTTCTGTTCCTCCTTTTCTCCTCTCCCTTTCTTAGGAGATAAGCATGTCTTGAGATAAACTGCTAGAGGCTACATGATCTTGACAGTGATGCCTGTGGTTATCAACATGTAGATCTTGCATTTCACCCAGCCCAGAGTTGCAGCCCCCACCTTGCTTACAAACACATTTCTGGTTCTTAAATTCATTAATAGCTTCATAGTTTCAATCCCTGCCCCCCACAAAGCCAGTGGGCTGCCAGGGTGGGTGTAGTCACCCCAAAGCCAGAACTGCAGCACCAACTGCATATCCTCCAATATTTCTCTGATGAAAATAAGGATGTGCTAAATAATAATAATAATAATAATAATAATAATAATAATAATAATAATAATAATGGCAGCCCATCCATCTGACTGGGTTGCCTCAGCCACTCTGGATGGCTTCCAACATATATAAAAACATAATAAAACATTAAAAAAACTTCAGATGTCTTCTAAAGGTTGTATAATTATTTATCTCCTTGGCTCAGGGGTTGCATAACTCCAACACCCTCCAGCATTTCTCAGACGAAAATAGGGACTTCCTAAGGGAAAACAGGACATTCCAGGATCAAATTGTGGTCCCTTCAAACTTTGCAATTCCATGATTCCATGAACTCAGAAACTGAAATGGCTTCTGTAAATGCAGGACTGTTCCTGGAAAATAGGGTCACTTGGAGGGTCTTCAATTGTCTAACCACTGGGGGCAGCAGAGCAGAGAGCTTCGCAGTCCTTCCATTGCCACTACAGTATTTCTCACTTTCCACATATGCTTTGATTGTTATGTCTGACTAGCATTGCCAGGCATCTCTCCTTGTACATACGGAGGAAAAACAAAATGATGTGCTTTTTGTATACACTCTCTTAAATCCAGGCAGGCAGCCACAACAGGCTACCAGCTTCCCCACACACCCCAACACACACACAAACACACAGAGAGACTTTTGCTGCCACAGACTCTGATGGCCCCGGCAATAAAGTTCTGATTTATAATTTATAGGGAGCCTTCTGCTGGGTCTTTAATGCTTTTTATTTCCTCAGGAAACACTGGCACACGGGCCTTAGTCAGCACATCAGAGGAGAAGTTGCAGGTGTTTCAAAGGCCCCTGACGCAAGGCTCGGCAGCCGACAATGGGCTAAGATAAGCAGTTTTTTAAGATTCCTGGCACACAGTGTGCCAGCTAACTCTTTAATACTTTAAATCAAGCCTTGTCAATCTCCCAGCTAGGCCTTTAATTTAAAATTAACAAGGTAGCTATTCCACCTTTAATAAATAACTATCGATCATTCCCCATCCCATCCCAGTGCTTCTTCTGGATTGAGGCTTCTGACACCATCTATGGTTGGTTACATGTCTCAAGATATACAACAGCTATTAAGTCCTTATTCAGCCCCCACAATCCAGGGATGGTTTCACCTGGTTCTTTAATTAACTGGTGTGGATGTGTTAGCTGGGTATATAAAAAGTATATGCAATTTCCTAGGGAGAGCACATCGCTTGCGAAAGATGCCAGGGAGAAAAAGCTCTAAGAAACAAACAAAGCTCTCCTTTACCCAAAGAACAAATTCAATAGAAGATGTGTAAGCTTTTGAGCAGTGTGTCTTGGGGGCATAGGCAGGCACGAAATTAAAAAACAAACAAACCCGAGCCTTGGCTACAGGGTGCCTCTATGACTCATACGTAGTCTATTCGTAAATACCAGGAATGTGGAAGCTCAGGCCAAGGGGCCACATACAGGCCTCTGAAGCATCACTATCTGGCCCTTGAGACTCTCTCCAGGCTGTGGTCCCACCAGCTCTTCTTTGAAGCCACTTTTGCCTGGCTTGGATATGACCCTTAACTCTGATATTCCCTCTTGCTTCCCTAAAAGGAGGATAGAGAGTGCTGTGTAAGTGTGTAGAAATTAGCCTACTTCACAACGGCGCTATTTGCATTTGTTTCTCCCCCCAATATTTGCCTCTGGCCCTGCCCAGCACTTGCATGTGGCCCCCAGAAGGTTGCCCAGAAGACAGTGTGGCCCTTGGACTGGGAAAAGTTCCCTGCCTCTGGACACAGACTATTCAGATTTTCTCTATTGTGATGATACTAGAGTGTGCTAAGGTAGTCAGTGCAGTTAAAAATGTTGGATAAAAACCAGAGAAATTTGGGTTCATATCCCCCCCCCCCCGGTATGGAGACACTTCCTTGGGTATGAATCAAATAAATAAAGCACAACTGGGAAAAGTTCTCAACTTCATGGTTAATACCTCTAGTTACAAAGATACAAAGATCTTGAGTAGTACTGAGAAGACCTCAAGCAGGGCATCTCTGCACCCATAAATCTTGCATGAAGATACATAATGGATTCTGCCACCACTTTGAGATTGAGACCACTTGTCTAAGGTCATCTAGAACGCATCCATGGCAAAACAAAGACCCGGACCTGCATATCCAAGGCCACAAAGTCAATGTGATATTTCCCAAAGTAATGACTACAGCATCTCAAAGCATGTTTGTTTCCTTAAGATGCTTGTAGAATCATAGAATGGTAGAGTTGTTAGGGACCCTGAGGGTTATCTAGTCCAACTTCCTGAAATGCAGGAATCACAGCTAAAGAATCTCTGGCAGATGGCCCTCCAACCTTTGATTAAAAAGCTCCAATGAAGGAGAAGCCACCACTTTCCTGTGTAGTGACAAAACCCCAAAGTCACAATGAGCAGTGAAAAAACTTAAAATAAGCAAAATGCATGGGCAGATGCATGAGTAGATGGATAGGCTTTTGGTGAGGTCCACCCCATCCAAACAGTTGGCATAGGTCAAAAAAGTGTGTTCAATTCTCACAGGCCTCGTGCACCGCAAAGCCAGCTCAAGTTGGCCTCAGTTCAGCAGAGGTGCCATAGCCAACCCAACGGATCCTCAACTGAGTCATCTCCTCTCTTTAGAACCTTGATGTCAATGTGCCGCTTCCGTGTGGAGGGGCACCAACCCAGCTGCCCCTGGCACCTCTGACGCACCCCGCCAGCTGCTACCTTTGCATCAAGCTTTCTTCGTGGGAAGGACAGCTGCTATCATTGATTTGTACAGACCAGCGCTTAAATGAACCTTTTTCATCTGTCACTTTATTAAAAATAAACGAAGGGAGCATTGGAGTCTTTTTTTAGATGTCTCTGCACCTGGCAATCACCAGCTCACATCGGAGGGACGTGGGGAGAGTAAAACAACTTTGATTGCTTTATGCTCCCATCTTTTGACGCACCCGGCAGCTTGTGTGTCCCTGCCCCCACTCTCCTTGCACTTCTCAATCAGCTACAAGGGGGAGCGTGACATGAGGAATTTAGGGAAGGAAAGTTTGATGAGTTTATAAGCTACTAGTCTTCAAAGATACGCAGTCAAGCTATTGGCCTTGTCTTCCCAAAGCACACATGCTCAGATTTCAAAGCAGTCTTCTGAGTAGGGACAGGGATTCATTCAGTCTGCTTTTTGCAGTGAACTGATCCAATCTGATACCTTGAATTTTAGCCTGCTGACCAGAAAACAACTCCTAGTTTATTGTTGTGGATCAATTTTATTTATTTATTTTCACATTTTTGCAGAGTAAGTTCCCCTCACATAATACATTTTCACAGGTTATTTTGGCTAACACATGCATTTTGATGAACATTATACCCTAGTTACAGTGTTTCTCAACCTGTGGGTCCCCAGATGTTGTTGGACTACAACTCTCATCATTCCTAGCCAGCATGATCAATAGTCAGGGATGATGGGAGTTGTAGTCCAACAACATCTGGGGACCCACAGGTTGAGAACTTGCATTGTTGCACACCTACCCTGACTAGAGAACTGCATCACAAAATCTCAAGAAATATGGGTTTTAAAGGGTGGCTGTTTCAGTTTCTGTGTGGTTTGGAAAGCACAAATTAGGTGGGTTTCCCTTTAAATGCAAACTGATTGGGACTTCTTCCAATCCCTACCTAACAGTACTGATCCATCTTGCTTGGCAACAATTCCTGACCAGAAAATTGGGAGATGGCCTTAACCCAGAATTTCTTAGCCCTTATGAGAGGTTATATGATAGCCATCTTCAACTACCTGAAGGGCTGCCACATGAAACAAGCCTGCTTTCTGCTGAATCCAAACCAATGGATTCAAATAGCAAGAAAGTAGATTTCAAGTAAACATTAGGAATAACTCTGAGGGCAAGAGCTGATTGATAATGGAATAGACTACCTTGGAAAGTGGTGGACTCTCCTTCATTGGATGGCCATCTGTGATTCCTGCACTGCAGGAGGTTGAACTAGCTGACCCTTGAGGGGACGTTGCAACTCTACGATTCAATGATTCTATGAAATGGGGAATCTCAGAAGAACACACAGGGATTCTACTTCTATTGCACCGAACAGACTCAGGCTCCCTGCCGTCTTGGCATGTCCCAACTCCTGCGAGTTGATGGAGCGCGAACAAGGCCAGTCACGCAATATTAGACAGAGCGCTGATCCCAGGAGACCCGACTGGCTCACCATCAAATGAAGAAGATGCAGTGTGGGAATCTGAGGGTATAACGTAACACTTTCATGTGATGGAGAAGAGGGGAAGGAAGGTACACCGGCGGAGGTTTGTGGAAGGGAATGTTAATAAGATCATGCCAACGGTGAAATCAACTGTCAGCAAGGGGAAGATAAAACTGAAAGCTGTCGGCAGAAATGGAAAATAACAGAGGGGTAAGTAAGAAAGTAGAAGTATAACAGTGATGTCACAGATTTAAACTTTTAACTAATTTCAAAACTGAATGTCTAGCTGCCCCAGAAAAGTGGTGGCAGTACTAACACTCTCTTAGGCCATCTATCCCAGGATGCCTTCCTCTATGCTTCCTCTTCCCTCCCTCAGAGCAAGGCAAAACAGGGGGGCAAGGGGAGAGGTATTCTGATGTCACATTAGTGGCAACAAAATATTAAAAGTAATGGAGGTGGGGGTGCTGACTCTGTATGCTCTCCACTGCTTGAAGATAGCACTCCCTCATGCAGCTGTGGAAATTGCTCCTACAAAGAGACAGGGGTGGCCACCAGTCAGGTGACTTTAGAAGATGATTAGACAAATTCATGGAGGAGAGCACTACCAGTAGGTCCACTCACCTTCCTTGGTGGGCGGTGTTGCGGCCAGTCCTTGGACCACGTGAGTGATCTCAGAGGCTGCACTAAAAACAGGGGAGGAAGACGCATGGCCACATGCCATCAGCCTTCCCCCATGGTGATGCTACCCTGCTTTTGCACCTTGCCCAGGGTGCTGGCAACCCACGCTATGCTACTACCTACCTAACAGAGTTGTTGAACTTGTGTTTTTTATATTGCAGCCCACCCTGGGACCTTATGGTAAAGGGTGGGTATGGAATAATAATAATGAGAATACCAGCAAGGTTCAAAGAGAGGGGGGCTATTTTGAAGAACCGAAAAGCATATTTAGAGTGAAATTTAGAGCAAAACACAGTAAAGAAATGGAACAAGTTTGAAGAAAGAGAGAAAGGGAGAAAAGGAGGTGTGTGTGTGTGTGTGTGTGTGTGTGTGTGTAACCCATGCCTTCATAATTTTGTCTCCTGATCTCTCATGTAGTGTCAAGAGGCAAGTCTGCAAAAAAAAAAAGCAAAAAAAAACAAAAACGGTTGAGGGGGTGTGTGTGCATGAGAGACAGAAACACCACTTTGCAGAGGCTGCTGGGTTTCTGCAGGGAGACTCCTCAGATGGCATGATGAGAGGTGAGAAGAAGCTGCAACTGCCAAGCTCCCTCTCTCACACTGGCTGTGATTTTGCAGGCTGTCACCAGGGAAGTGGCAATGCTGTGGCAGCTGCAGCTGGGCTCCCCAACCCAATCACGGCTTCTCCTCCGCTGCTCTCTGCTCCTAATCAGTTACAAAGGAAGCCACAGTAAGCCAGGGGGACAGGCAAGAACAACTGGGAAGGTGTGGGTGGGGGGGGGAGAGAGAGAGAGAGTCTGTTGGCAAACTCTTCCAGGAAGTAATTAAAAAACAGTTTCTCCTCACTCACTGTCTTTCCTTCCATCTGTCCAGCTAACAAGTGCCAAAGTGCTGTGAATCATAGAAAATTGCCCAAGGAAGGCCGTCCTAGGGATGGAAGGATGGAAGGGAGCATCCATGGTAAGGGAAGGGAAAGCAAGGCTACTAGCCAAGATGGCTACACTTTGCTTCCAGGGTTAAACTGTAGTTGAACTATGAAACTCACTCTGCCAGAAGGCAGTGATGGCCACCAACCTAGACGGCTTTAAAAGAGGATTAGACAAATTAGGCAGAAGGCTATCAAAAGCTACTAACCATGATAGCTATGCTCTGCCTATGCAGCCAGAGGCAGTAATGCTTCTGAATACCAGTTGCTGGAAAGCACACAAGGGGAATGGATTCTTGTGTGTGGGTCCTGCTTGAGGTTCCTCACAGGTATCTGGGTGTCCACTTTGAGAAGAACAGGATGCTGGACTAGATGGTCCATTGGCCTGATCCGGCAGGCTCTTCCGAAGTATTTAATGGGGATCAGCAACTTGTGCAGCATGACTTCTGAGCAGGTCAGCTCAGAAGTTTAGTCCCACAGAGAATGTGTCCACAACAAAGTGGTGTACACAGATGGTACTACAGACTGCACCACTTCGTTCTGCAAGTGGAGGCACCACTTTTGGATGCTTCCCACTTAAAAACAACAACCCTGAAGATGAAATTAGCATTCCCTGAGAGATGGGGGGTGGAAAACCCCATGTAAGAAAATTCACAGGAAATTTCTAAAAAAAATAAATCAACAAATTTGAGAAAATTCAGCGCAGATCTAGGCTCAACAGATCAACCACAGCAATCTCTCTGCCTCCAACTCCCACTCCTTAGGTTAGCACCTGTCTCATGTAACAAGACCCCTCCTCCACTCTCACAATGAGTGCCATTCAAACTTGCATTACAGTGGTGCATTAGGAAAGGACCATAGCTCAATGGTAGAACGTCTGGTGGTAGAAGTTCCAGGTTCAATCCCTGGTGTCTCCAGATGGGGCTGGTAAAAGCTCCTGCCTAAAACTCTGGAGAACTGCTTCCAGTTAAATGTACATAATACTGGACTTGATGGACCCATGGTTTGACTAAGTATAAAACAGCACCCTACACTCTAATTTATTTGCTGGTCCTCCTAACACCAAATATTCCAAAACAGGGCAGGCACTGTAGCTGGATTTCAACACCCATGAGCCCCTGTCAGCATGGCAAATGATCAGGAACGATGGGAGATGTATTCCAGTAACATCTGGAGGACTACAGGTTCCCCATTCCTGATATAACCCAGCTCTAATTGAAACAAAATGTCACACAACTGGGCTACTGTGCCATCATCTCACACACATTCCCAAGCTGCAAAAGGATCCTCAAGCAACAGCTGTCCTCTTTTGAACCCATCCCTCTCCCCTGATGGATGCCCCATATATATCTCTATCTATCTCTATCTCTATCTCTATCTCTATCTCTATCTCTATCTCTATCTCTATCTCTATCTCTATCTCTATCTCTATCTCTGTATCTATCTCTATTTCTATCTATCATCTATCTATATCTATCTATCTATATCTATCTATCTATCTATCTATCTATCTATCATCTATCTATCTATCTATCTATCTATCTATCTATCTATCATCTATCTCTATCTATCATCTATCTATCATCTATCTATCTATCTATCTATCTATCTATCTATCTATCATCACCTTTATATATACACACTTTTTAAAAGGTGTTGGCTCCAGCTCTGAGAAGCCACAGGTTTCTTTTTTATTATTGTCTTGCTTTGCTTCCCCCTCCCTGCAAGGCTTCCAGCTGATATTTCACTCTGTCCCAGCTGAGGTTGCCATCTGCCAAGTGGTCACCCAGGCAGACACATTTGCTCAGCACTGGGATCAGCATGAGTATGAAGGTGACATTTTTCACAAGCAAAGGAGTTTTGTTTGTGTGAGGTTTTTGTTTTGTTTTTTGCTGTTGTTCCTTTCTTTTAATATATTTTTTTAAAGGTTTCTTGGAAAATTGGAGGGAGGCATCAGGAATGAAAACAAAACTGCAGGCAACTGCTCTGCCAAGGCCAAACTAGACATTTGCTAGATGCATAGCATGAAGCTACGCATCTTGTTATTGTGTTCCTCCATGAGAGGTATGCATGGGGGTTAATTCTTAAAGGGTGCACAGCATGCAAGGAAAGAGGACTTACCTCTTCCCTTCCCTGCAGAATCAGACCCAAACCCTCAAGCATACAGTGGTACCTCGCAAGACGAATGCCTTTCAAGACGAAAAATGCGCAAGACGAAAGAGTTTTCCATTTTTTGAGTCGTTCCGCAAGACAAATTTCCCTATGGGCTTGCTTCGCAAGACGAAACATCTTGCGAGTTCTTGCGAGTTTGTTTCCTTTTTCTTAAAGCCGCTAAGCCGTTAATAGCCGCTAAGCCGCTAAGCCGCTAATAGCCGCTAAGCCGCTAATAGCCGTGCTTCACAAGATGAAAAAACCGCAAGACGAAGAGACTCGCGGAACGGATTAATTTTGTCTTGCGAGGCACCACTGTAGTTAGAAGCCTTAGGGAACAATCCCTCTTGGCACCAATGGAGATTTCTTCCCTAAGGCTCATACAAGTTAGGGATGGTGGTTCTGATTGTAATGAGAAGGAGAGGTATGAGCCACCATTTTACATGAGCTATGCTCTCTGTAAGGACCACCGCCACCACCACTATGTGGCTGTAATTTAGAAAGAAAAACCAAGAGACTAAGAAACACTCTTCATGTCTACAGAACGTTTAGTTTAGCCCTTAGGTTAACAATGCAATCCTATTGTATTCAGCTTACCTCCTCCCGTGTAAGCATGTATAGGATTGGTCCATATTTCTCAAGATCAAGATGTGGGACAAATTCAGTTCATGTCATATTTGAATGTGGACTTACTTGGTGCCTGCTTCCTAAAACAGCCAAATTCAAAACAGTTATCCTTCAAAAAACATGCGTCTCCAAATTTTGCTTTGCAGGTTTCCACCCCGCCCCCACACAAAAATGCATAATAATGCATGTGTTCCGGGGAAGTATTTGTGAAAGCAACAAATGAAAACACCTTGTATATAGGGGAAATTGCATGCAGATATGTGCATTTTAGGATAATTTCAAATTAAAATGCTGAGATTTTTTTTTTTCTAATTTGAAAAAAAAAATGTATCACAAACTGATGCAGAGTGTGATAAACAAAACTTAAGATGAAAAGAATGAGAAATGGAGAAAGCAGAACCAACAGTTTCATCTATTGATAGGTTGAGGTGAGTTGCTTATCTCCATTTCCTCTGTGATAGCTCACTCACATATGCAAGGCACCATTTCATGCTTTGATCACGAAGTGAACTTGCATATGCAAAGCAGCTTGTCTATTACAAGCACCTTGGCAACCGAAATATCTACTGTTTTCCCCTCCACCCACAAAGTTATTGCTACTGATCCTGAGCCAATATAATCTTTTATCTAATACAACAAACCTAAATACCTAAGAAAAATTGCACTGAAACCCTCTTTATGCAACAGTCTACATCACCCCCCATTACAGTCCACCGACTGTGGGAACTATGGTCTGCTCTTGCTGTCAGTGTCCCTCTAGTTGCCCAGCCACCTGGGATCCTTTTAACCACACGTGCCTTTTAACCACACGTGTGCAAAGTGTGCAGCAAGAGTACCTACCTGCTCACCTAGTCCACCAGTCCTGGGATATCTGGGAAGAATGCCGATACAGGTAACATTTCTGCTAGGATGAAGGATATCTAATGTAGTTGTGGTCCTGTACTTGGCAGACAAAAACAGCCCACCTGGCAAACCAGCTTCTACTTGCCTCCTTCTAGTGTCCCAAGTTAAGTTACTGGCCCTAGGATCAGGGAACAGGAGAGGCAGCACTAGTGCTTGCAACATCAAGGCAAGCGAAGGCTGTACATGTGTCAACATTGCTCATGAGCCTTCATCCTACTTGACGAGCGAACATACTACCTGAACTCTTTAGATGTGTAAGAAGACAGACATTTTTGTTCCTACATGTGCCTGTTACAATCAGCAGTGTTTCTGTTGTGCAGCAGTTTGGCTTCTGTCAGATGCAACACTATTAAACTCCCTGGACCCTGCACACTATTTAATGTAAGTTATGGAAGTTGCATTCTGTTAAGTTACAAGTCTTACATCCATTTCAATGCAAAGTAAACATCAAAGCAATGCAAAAAAAAAAAAAGGTAGCAGACTAAAACAACCAATACAGTGATGTGAAGAAACACCAGTTGCATTCACTTGACTGATCTCCATTCCAGTTGAATGGCAGCCACGACAACTTCCTTTCCCAGTTTTGCCATAATTATCTGACATTTTTAGCTCTTGTAACACCCCCTCCAAAAAAAAAAAAAAATGTCCACACTCCACCATCGAGAACACATAAAAAAGAGCCTGCTGGATCAGGCCAATGGCCCATCCAGTCCAGCATCCTGTACTTACAGTGGCCAACCGGATGCCTGTGGGAAACCTACACACATGGTCCAAGCACTCTTCCCTCCTAAAGTTTCCAGCACTGATATTCCGAAGCATTGCTGCCTCCCACTGTGGAAGCAGAGTACAGTGGTACCTCGGGTTACATATGCTTCAGGTTACAGACGCCACTAACCCAGAAATAGTACCTCGGGTTAAGAACTTTGCTTCAAGATGAGAACAGAAATCATGCTCCGGCAGCGTGGCGGCATCAGGAGGCCCCATTAGCTAAAGTAGTGCTTCAGGTTAAGAACAGTTTCAGGTTAAATACGGACCTCCAGAACGAATTAAGTACTTAACCCGAGGTACCACTGTATAGCCATTATGGCTAGGAGCCATCAATAGCCCTCTCTGGCCCCTACTTGAATTGAATTGTCCCCCTGCTAATACTTTGTCTCCAGATTACAGATATTGAAAGGGCTTTGCATGACCAGGAGCCAAGCATGGAGACAAGCGTGTGCCGCTGCCATTGTGCTGAGTCACCATTTAGATGACATACCATTTGTTTCCTCTAATTACCAGCCAGGCTTCATCTTAAAGCTATTTACACTGATTGCCTCTCCGGCTGCCTTTGCTAGTCAATGCTGCTACAGATTAACTAATCTGCCTGTAGGAAGGCGGATGGGTGGGTGGGATCCACCTAAACTCTTTCATCGAGTGCCCTGCTTTGCAGTGCCTCAGCTTCGATTGCTGCCCGCTCGTTCTCCTAATCTGACATGACTCAAAAAGGCTTCAAAGGCAGCAATCTGCTCAGTTTCCTTCATAAATCTGCAAACCCTCGATGAGTCCCCTTGTTAATCTTCTCTTTGCTAATAATTAGAGACTGGTGTTCCTGACCCCTGCATAATGCAGCTGACAGCTTCCTAGATACATACGTCCTCATTCAGGGCTGCCTATTACTGTGCCTTTAAGGCTACCTCAGTGCAGCCTGTTGAATTAAATATACAGAATAATGTACAGCGTATGTTAATGCAGTAGACCTTGAGCCTTTTATGCAAAGGAATCTACCATTTGTTTTGACTTTGCAGCTCCCCTCTTCCCATCACAGGGGACATGATAGGAACATCACTGACACACAACCCACCCACACTTATGTTGATCATCCATATTGATCACATTGGAGTTCCTTTGCTTATTTATGTGCTGTATTTATTTGCAAAAAGGTCTATAAGAACCCGAGAAGAGCCAATCTCGTCCAGCATCTTTTTCTCACAGTGGCCAACCTGATATTTACAGGGAGCCTGCAAGCAAGACCTGAGTGCAACAACCATTCTCTCCACCTACAAATCCTTGAAACGGGTATTCAGAGGCCTGCTGCCTCCAACAGTGAAGGCAGAACATAACTATCATGGCTAGCAGCCACTGGTAGCTATATCTTCCATGAATTTGTCTAAAATTCTTTTCAAGGCCATCCAAATTGGAGGCCATCACTGTATGGTCATACCCTCCAACATCCCTTATGCTCCGCTCTGTTCCAGTTTCTTCCCACCCAGGGCAGTCCTGCCTTCTGCTGCCCCTCAGAGCCCACGTGTCACCCAGGCCTGGGCCTCGGTGGCCTCAGCCTCTCCTTGCCCACTTTCTAGCTGCCCAAAGGAGGAAGTCAACAGCAGCAGCCATGGAGATGCCATGGACAGGCAACAGGGTGTTCTTTGACAGCTACAGCTTGGGACAAGCACCAGCTCATCCTCCCCCCTGGAGCTCAGCAGTGGCGGCATTGGTGGGGAAATAGGGACATTCCAGGATCAAATCAGAAGCCAGGGTGGTTTTCATAATTTCAGGACTCTCTCCCTGGAAGATCAGGACACTTGGAGGGCATGTATGTTGCGGAAGCAAACATCCATAGTTTAACTATGTGGTGTTTGAAAACCCTCCTCTTTTATTCCGTCTTGAATCTTCCAGCATTCAGCTTTGCTGGCTGGCCCTGAGCTCCAGCATTATGAGAAAGGGAGGAAAAACTTCCCTCTGCCTGCTTTCTCCACATCACATGTAATTTTATATACTTCTATGCCCTCTGTAATTTGCCCTTTTTCTGAAGGCACATCAGTCTGTTTCCAGTTTAGGGCAGTTTCACACGCTCATTTGTAGGACTATTCCACTGCATCCCTCCATCATTCTGCTTAAACAAATAGAGAGACCCAAGGGGGACCCAATGTTTTATGCATTTTACCCTTGGATATGTAATTTTTTGTTGTTTAGCAAAAATGCTTATATTTATATATGTAGTTTGTCCTAAAATGTGCTTTTCTGTATGCGTTCCAAAGTAAACTACACTTTTTTTTATAGACAAGAAGATCCAAGAGCACATAATTCAAAGTGTGAAAGAACCAAATGCTGCGTTTTAGGGAAGAGCGAATCAGTTCAGTTCACTAAAAAACAGACCTAATGGCCTCCTTGAGCATCCCTTCAGAGCAATTGGTAATCTACAGACTTCAGCTGTGAAGCAAGCCCAGGGGTCCCCCCTCCAGTTTGAGATCCAGGTTCTACTCTCAAACACCCCCAAGAGTGGCCCTGACATTTACCCTGAACTGCACCTGGAATAGTAGGAAGGAAGGACATGGTGGGTAGCAGAAAGAGAGTTGGTGGTCCTAGCCTGGGGTTTGTTGGAAGCAGATAGGCTGAGTGAGTTGGTAAGTGTAATAGACTATGAATGGAGATGTGCCTGGCCTGAATGATGGATATCTGAGCAGACAAGCAATCCACACACGACCCAGTCTCCCTGCAAGGGCATCTCTGATTATTCTCAAGCCTTCACTCTCCACGTTTCTGCTTCGGTGGCTCGCTGCGGTTCAGTGTGTAGCAAACTCCTCACTGACTTGGCACCAGGAGGATAAGCAGCTGCAGCAGAACCAGCCAACTTGAAGGTAGCAAAAGAGAAAGAAAGAGAAAAAGAGAGAGAGAAAAGGGAGGGGGCCGGGGGCTGGGCGGAAAAGGATGCCTGAGGTGCCAGCTGTAGATGGAGAAGCTGTTTGAAAGAAGGTGCAACCCTAGTTTCACAGGTATGCAGATGGAGAAGCCAGGCAGAGAAAGGTGAGAAATAGCTAAGGGGTGAGGGAAGGAGAGGGACTTCTTGCCTAGCCAAAGCCTTATCTTGTCCCAAAGCTGCTATGGGTCAGTGGAGTTGCCATGGGGAGGGGGCTAAGAGGCAAGGGGGCAGCAGGGGAGGGCAGGAGGTGTAATTGACTATCATAGACTCATAGAATTGTGGAGCTGGAAAGGACCCCAAAGGCCATATAGTCCAACCCCCTGCAATGAAGAAATCTTTTGCCCAATGTGAGTCTCAAACCCATGACCCTGAGATTAAGGGTCTCATGCTCTATCAAACATTGAAAAGCTCATCAGTTTTGTTGAATTAATTAAACCAAATAATTGTAGTTAATTTTCAATAAATGTGCAATGAATTTTTTCTGTTTTGAATTTGTGTTATTATCTTCTGTAATGGGTTGTGGAAACTGCTATCCCAGATAATGCTTTCTATAGGGTTGGGTAAGGGGCACTGGGGATGAGTTTATAGAGCTAAGGCGGGAGGGGGGCGCATTTGGGAACTACTGCTTTAGAAGTAAAAGGTAAAGGGACCCCTGACCATTAAGTCTAGTCGTGGCCGACTCTGGGGTTGCGGCGCTCATCTCACTTTATTGGCCAAGGGAGCCAGCATACAGCTTCCAGGTCATGTGGCCAGCATGACTAAGCCACTTCTGGTGAACCAGAGCAGCGCATGGAAACGCCGTTTACCTTCCCGCTGGAGCAGTACCTATTTATCTACTTGCACTTAGACGTGCTTTCAAACTGCTAGGTTGGCAGGAGCAGGGACGGAGCAATGGGAGCTCACCCTGTCACATGGATTTGCACCGCCAACCTTCTGATCGGCAAGTCCTAGGCTCTGTGGTTTAACCCACAGCACCACCCACGTCCCTAGCGCTTTAGAAGACACTTAGCAATTTTTTTCTCTTTCTGTCATCAAAAAGGACAGTGTCACTTTGCACAATTGACTTTGAATATTCTCCAGCATTTTTATTTTATTATTTGGCAGAAGTTGCCATTCCTCTCCACCCTCCACCCATGGGGAACTCGGTTGCACAGTTGACACTGTCTCTATCTACCCAGCATCTCTAAGGCAGGTGGTTTGGGGAAAACAGCCTCATAAGCAAAACTGGGATCAGTGGTGGGCCAAGCCTGCCCTGCAAGCCAGAGGTTCTCCATCCTCACCACTGAGAGATCCCCTGCTATCATAATAATAATACACCTTTTCCTACCTATATTTGATAGTGAGACTCTGATAACTCTTTCACACAAAAGCAATGCTCTGGCATGGTAGCTCCCCATGAGAATGAAAGCCTTGTGCAAGGATGTGGGGAGAGTCTTCACAGTAATTCTGAACAGCACACATTCTCACAAGTGACAGGTTTCCAGGAATTGAAACAGGAGCAAGAAGGTCACATTGTTCACCTTGCATTCTAACGTTCTCTCCGGAGCTCTGCCATCACCTCAAATAAAACAAAAACGATGTTTTGCTTACCAGCTGGTATCGCCAGCGAATTATCCATGAGGTGTTGCTACCAGGCTTGTGTTAAGCTGGTATCCAGATGGGCCTCTTTAGCACAGCCTCAGCACTACACAATGAGCCATTTAAAAAGTACCTTTAAATTCGTAATATATGCAAATGCATGTGTCTTTTTATACTCTGGGACGTGAACAGCAACAATATCCCTTGATATTTAAGTCTTTCAATCAAAATATGTCGGAAGCATCATCTCAAGAACTGCCATCGGGGTGGGTGGCTGGAGGGATAAGTGGATTGGTACAAATTCAAGTTTATCTCTATGAGTTCTTGTGTAAATCAACTCAAAATGCTCCCCAGTGATCCTTTTCCTTCCAGATTGCATCATCAGGTGTGTCCCTGGATTTCTCAAACGAAATGTTTCTTTCCTGGAATGTCTTGGCGTACCAAATTCCAAAGCTGCTTGAAGTTTTGAAACAATTTACTTTGAGCACACAGACAAATGTCCCCCAAAGCTTCAGTAGCCAATTTTGGGGGTGGGGAATAGTTTCCAAGTGTTTCCAATCCTGCCACTTTCTGATATACCATTCTTCCCCGCTGGCTACGTTTCCTTTTCTGCTACACCTACAGTCCCCGGCCCCTGCCTTCCTCTCACCTCCATTCCCTCTTGCATGTTCTCGCATGTGTGTGTGTTTGAAACCTAAAGCTTCCTTCCCTGGATGAGCACTGAGAATTTCCACGATGAAGAGCTTTTGTGCCGTGCCACTGTGCAAAGACAAAGTAGGTTTCAGCTGGCACTTAAT